>NC_079190.1:253630646-255003812 GCF_029499605.1 Hyla sarda
GATGACGGGGCCGGTGATCGTGACATCACAGCTCTGCCCCCGTGGGACGTCGCGCTCCGTCCCCTCAATGTAGGTCTATGGCAGGGGGCGAGACAGCTGTCTCGCCCCCTGCCATAGACTTACATTGAGGGGATGGATTGTGACGTCACATGGGGGCGGAGCTGTGACGTCACGATACTCCAGCCCCGTGATCGGCAGTCATCAGACCCGGAGCGGATGTTCGCTCCCGGGCCTGATGAGAGCGGGGTGCTGCATGCGAGATCGCGGGGGGGCAACTTATCACCTATCCTTTAGATAGGGGATAAGGTGTCAGCACAGTAGTACCCCTTTAAGTGCTGCAGAATCTGTTTGTGTTATATTAATAAATATTATTATTAAATATAAGGCTGGGTTCACACCACGTTTTTGCAATACAGTTCCTGTATCAGGTTTTCGATAAAAAACGGTTTCCTCAAAACCAGACTAAACTGTATCAAAACGTGTATACAAATTTTTATCTGTATACGGTTGAAAGCCGTATACGGTTTGAAAAATGATGTCTGGTTGCATCTGTTTTTTAAGAAAAAAAGTATATGTTTTTAACTTTTCTTTCCATTATGAATAAAGTTTTACTTGTTTGATTGTAAAAAAACTGAGCAAAGCCAAAAACCGTATGGTGAAAACCGTATGGAACCGTATGCACATACAGTTCTGTACGGTTCCCATTGACTCCCATGTTAAAGAAAAAAACTTATACAGTTTAATACAGTTTTTCACCCGGACCAAAAACCGTTGTAGGCTATGGTTTTCTGTCCAGAAGAAAAAAGTAAAAAACTGTATGGTTTGAAAAAAACGGAGACAAACCGTATACATAATGGTGCATACAGTTTTGAATGGGAAGTATATGGGCACGGTTTTCTGTACGGTTGCATATGTTTTTTTTTTGTTTTTTTACGAAACTGTATAGTAAAATCGTGGTGTGAACCCACCCTTACTATTATTATGACTTCTCATACCAGCCCACTTTCTTCCATGGACCAGGTTCATTGTAGGTACTTACAGTGGTGGATAGCATTATCTTTATCAGCACAGTTCTGCAGCAGTTCTTAGGCTGGGTCCACACTACGTTTTGTCCCATACGGGAGCGCATACGGCAGGAGGGAGCTAAAACCTCGCGCTCCCGTATGTGACCGTATGCGCTCCCGTATGTCATTCACTTCAATGAGCCGACCGGAGTGAAACGTTCGGTCCGGTCGGCTCATTTTTGCGCCGTATGCGCTTTTACAACCGGACCTAAAACCGTGGTCAACCGCATACGGCGCAAAAATGAGCCGACCGGACCGAACGTTTCACTCCGGTCGGCTCATTGAAATGAATGACATACGGGAGCGCATACGGTTACATACGGGAGCGCGAGGTTTTAGCTCCCTCCTGCCGTATGCGCTCCCGTATGGGACAAAACGTAGTGTGGACCCAGCCTTATGTGGATTTGGACTGGACAGGCATGCCTTCACCCCTTACACATATTAACCTGTTGCAAGTTCATCGGTTGTCCTTCCCTGGACTGTTTCTGGTAGATACTGGTCACCTCATACTGGGAACACCCTTCTTATTTTTTGTGCTTAGATCTGACTATTCACCTGCTGCCCAGTATATCTCACCCCTTGTCAGGTGACATTGTCACCACATAATCCATGTTCTTCACTTCTCCTGGTTTTATTGTTATGGCTGATCTTTGTATAGTTGGTAAAAAAATATTTTTCCTATTGTATGCAAGAACGTAGTAATGTAATGATTTATAACCTCAATTGCTATAGAGTCTTATTGGAATGTTCATTAGACAGTACTTCTTGTTAATACCTGTGCTCATGTCTCCGCTGGGAGGTGGGGTGTAGTTCTGGTGTCTGTAGGTCGCAGCTTTTGGCCCCATTCCTCCTCTTAATTAAATGCAGATATGAGAAAGGAACAGAATCGCTTGTACGGACACATTGTGCTGAACCTTCTGTGAAAAATGGTTGTAAGATAATGCTTGCTTGCAGGGCAGAGCCAATTGTCTCTGAATGTAACTGGTAAGAACTTGTGCAGAGTTACTCTTCAAGTCTCCACTTGTATAAATAAGAAACATACCTCCATCTGATCAGATATTTTGATTCTGAAAGCCTACACCTATTGTCCTAAGAAGATAAACTGGTTTGGTGATGTTAATGTCTTGTTTGTTCCAGGGATACCATGGCTCTGCAGGGCAAACCCCTGGTGCACCTCCAGGAAACTATTATGGAGGTCAGCAGTATGGAGGAGGTGGTCATCCCGGCCAGCCTACATATGGTGGACCTGCACCTGGAGCACCGTATGGACCACCGGTGTCTAATAATGGTTATGGACAACACATACCAGGTGGGGCTGCCCCAGGGGGTCCAGGAGGGTCCTATGGTGGTCATGCCCCCGGTGGACCTTATGGAGGACCCGGAACCAATTCATATGGTGCTTCACAGCAAGGACAATATGGACAAAGACCTTCTGGTAAGGTTAAATATTTAGCACCATGTGTGCCATGAACACCAGACATGTTATTAAAAAAAGAACTTGATGTTTCAAACTCCATTATCTGCAGCTAAATGGTTTACATTCTGACGAAAATTGCACCATTGCCAACGCTATTGATAAAACTTCCTCCATTGGGAATCTTTATAACCGTTTACATGAATGCCCACATCTTAAATGGCTTGAATTTGGCGTTCCTCTGTGTGGACATGTAAGATAAGGTTTAGAATCCACACTGCCCATTTAATAACACTGAACTAGTTGAAGCTCATAATAGGAACTTGAATAGAGAAAAAAGACATGGTCGCACATCCACAACATGCACAGTGATCTAATGCTTCTCAGCAACATTATTAAACTAACAGGTCTTTAGTGTACTTTATGATCCTGAAGTGCAAGCCCGCTAGCCACGGCCACCTGTAAGTAGTGGGTCCCTAACGTCCCTAGCATAAAATGGCGTAGCACTGGGCGGTGATTATTATTAGCAGGAGACTGCGCTACGCCAGTGTTAGGTTAGAGACCCACTCTGAATAGGTGGCCTTGACGTGGCGAGTGGGCTTGTACTTTTTGATCAAAATGTATATTAACAACCTGTTAGTTTTTTAAATTATGCAGAGAAGCAAATAGATCAAAATACAAATGGTGGATGTGCGGCTATGTTTCTCTATTTGTGTTGTTCATAATAGGAACTGTTGGCAGTAGAGAAGCTGCAAGCATACGATTAGTATATGCATGAGCTGACAACTAGGGAAAAAAGGGGTAAAACATCACTTTTATTACAAACCCTTCACATTCTCAAATGGACCAGTAATATCACATGACACTAACTAGTACCTGTACGGTCTGATACGTGACCTGATTGGTGTCTTCAGCTTATAGTTAGAATCTTAGTAATGATAGAAGCAGCTCCCCTCGTGATGTCACAACCCGCCTCCTCAAAGGAAGTCTATGGGAAGGGGCCGTCATTAGAAAGTATATAGGACACTTTAATAACTTTTTCTCCATTTGACCTTTTTTTTTTTACTTTCTCCCCTGTTAAGATAACACTATTCTGATTATTTTGAGCTAGATGTATAGTTATTTATTAATTCCATTTTTATCTGTTATTTTTCACACAGGTAATATACCCCCAGGAGTAGATCCAGAAGCTTATACTTGGTTCCACACTGTTGACACTGACAGAAGTGGTTTCATAACCTTAAAAGAGCTGAAACAAGCCCTGGTCAACTCCAACTGGTCAACATTTAATGATGAAACCTGCATCATGATGTTCAGTAAGTAAAAAAAAAAAATACTTTATAACACCTTATACACTGTATAAATGTCTTCTGACTATACTCTTCATTAGAGAAGGGTGAATCTCCCAAAATTTGTTTCAAAAGGGTTCACACTGTCAGATTAATTTCCGATTCGATGGCCAATTGAGATTCATATAAGAGCTGGAACTTCTAAAGACTGGATTCCCTGCTCTTGTACAGCATAGAGCATACATACAGTGTATGTTTATGTAACATTCACTAGGCTGGACAGCTCGATACATGCCTAGTAATTGTTAAGTGATCATACTGTGTATTTCTGTGTTTATGTCTTGCCCTGCTTTTCCGTGGTGTCTTATGCTATCGGTGGAGTCCCTGCTCATGAACAGAGAGACATACACTGTATTGCTATAGTGCCATCTATGCTGACCTGAGTGATTATGAAGTTAATGGTGAGGTATACATACAGTGTATGCTTCCTCTTCTCAGTGTACAGGAAAAGGAACTGCACCTGTATGCAGTTCACTTGGAATGAATCTCATAGAATTCAGATCAGAATTTTTGGGGAAATTCAGAGTGAAATTGCTTTGTTTATTTACTCTTGTCTACTGTTTCTGGGTAACAGCTCTGAAAATAAGTTTGGGCTAGTGAAGGCCCTGAGTGCACCAAAGACCCTCAATTCAGTATAAGGATTTTAGGGATATATCAGGAATTGCAGCACTTAGGAAAATAAGTAAACACCATTTTGATCAGCATCATCCGCACTAAGTGCAAATACCAGCATGTTAGTGCAGGAGACACTGCTGTCAGATTCCCTTTAAGGATAAAATGATTTTATGCAAATAAAACATAAGCTTTATATGATAAAAAGTTAAACAACATTATGGTTCTTTGTTTTGTGTCGTAGGTGGATTCACTTGTATACAGAGCTGGTAATGCTTTAGACTAAACAGAAAGTTTACAAGGGTTAGGGTGCATGCACACCACGTTTTTGCTATCCAGTTCCCATATCAGGTATTTTGTAAAAAACGGATAGGTAAAAACCGGACTCAACCGTATTAAACATAGATCAACCTGTATGCGGTTTGAAACCGTATACAGTTTGAATCGGGATGTACGGTTTAATCCGGTTGTATCCGTTTTCACCATAAAAAAAACGTATACGTATGTCATTGTTCGCCTTGTTTTTAAATAAAGTTTTTCCAGAAAGAACATTGTAGAAGGTGGGTGGTGTTTTCGGCTTGCATTGCGCATGTGCAATAATAAAAATGGAGGGATTAAAACGGATGCAACCGTACACTCATACGGTTTAGTCCGTTTCTCATTGACTTCCATGTTAATAAAAACGTATCCGGTTAGGATACCGTTGGTCAACCGGACCTAAAAACGCTGTATACTCCGGTTGCGAACACAGCTGAAAAACGGGCCCAACCGGACATAACCGTATGATGCATTTGCAATACGGTTTGCAATGTTAAGTCAAATCCGGTTTTCAATACGTTTTAGTACGGAAAACCGTATACGGGAACTGGATGTCAAAAAATGTGGTGTGCATGCACCCTTAGCTAGACTACATTCATATATAGCAATTCCATCATAAAAATTATGAGGAATTTACTCAGGATACAATGGTCCCTCAAGTTACAATATTAATTAGTTCCAGGACGACCCTTGTATGTTGAGACCAGAACTCTATGGAAACCTGGTAATTGATTCTGAAGCCAAAATGTCAGGAGTGAGGATTAAAGAAAAATAAGTAAATAACTAATACAGATAAAGCAAGTCCTTACATATAAAAGTAAGAAATATCTGCTGGGAGCTGTAATCACTGTCTATGTAGAGGACAGCAGCTTCTTCAGGGTCCTGTACAGCAGTGGTTCTTAACCTTTTTCGTGACTGTACCCCAAAGGGTAAAAGTATGTCCGCGGGTACCCCTCACGTGTAACTTACGCGCGAGGGGTACCCGCGGACAAAATAAGTTATAAAAGTACTTAATTTCATAATAGCGTGTGCTTGCCTCTCTAATACGATACTAATGTAATACTTAATCCCCTTGTGCCATTATTCCCCCTCCCTCTTAATCCCATTGTGCCATCCCCCTCCCCTTCATCTCAATCCCCTTGAGCATTTATTCCTCACCCCCCTCCATCTTAATCCCCTTGTGCCATTATCCCCCCCCCCCCTCCATATCAATCTCCTTGTGCCATTATCCTCCCCCCCCCCCCCCCTTCCGATCCCCCTGGGCCAATATATGAGATACATACAATAACACCCTCCCTCCAATACTGCAGTGTTACAATTACTTTAACTTGCTTACCAGGCATGTGTCTATCCCGTTCGTCAGGAGTCAGAGGGCTGCACTGACGGGTGACTTCCTTCTGCGCTGTGCCAGCACCTCCGCGCAACGTCAGGGACGTCACACGTCAGGCCTGGCAGCCACTGCAATCCAGTCCCCGATCTGCACTGACAAATATTGGCCAATGCATGGCCGGTATTTGTCAGCGAATTGCCGTTCCCCCGCACAACCTCTGTCGTTCCCCTAGGGGTACGCGTACCCCTGGTTGAGAACCCCTTGCTGTACAGTACACGTAATATCCTGAAAAAAGTAACAGCTAGGGCTGGGCAGAATACCGGTTCATACCAAATACCAAAATGTTTGTGCTGCGCGATATGAACTTTAACCCATACCGCAATACCGGTTTGGCCCCTCCCCTTCGGGAATGAATGAATTTTCAGCCCAGCGCTGCACTGTCCCCACATCGGGGAACTAATCACATGTGACCCATGAGCGCTGTTCTGCCCCCCCACAATTATCAGCCCAGCGCTTTCCCCATCGGGGAACTACTCACATATGTCACCCACAAGCGCTGCCGTCCTTGTCCTCCTGTTTGTTGCGACCGCCAGCTCTAAAACTCTATACTGTGCGGTATCCCTGTGCCCGGGCTGCAAAAAATAAACTTTAACTCACCTCCCGTTGGTCCAGTACCAGCCTCATCTGCTTCCTGGGGACGGGAACGTCAGACAGCCATCAGCCTATCACCAGCCGCAGCGATGTTCCGCCTCGGCCGGTGATAGGCTGAGACCACTGTCATGTAAGAAGCCTATCACCGGCCGAGGAGGAACATCGCTGCGGCCGGTGATAGGCTGACGGCTGTCCGACGTTCCCGTCCCCAGTGTAAGGCCAACGTCTGAACGTGCATTAGTTTACGTTTTGCAGCCCGGGCATAGGGATACCGCACAGTATAGAGTGTCAGCGCCGGCAGCCCGCAACACACTGGAGGACAAGGAGGGCAGCGCTTGCGGGTGACAGCTCAGCGCTGGGCTGAAAATTATTATTTATTTATTTTTTTGGAGGGGGGGGGGGGGGGGGGAGGAGGAGGAAATACCATTATATACAGTGGAACCGCCAAAGGTTACAAAAATACCGTGATACACACATTTGGTCATACTGCCCAGCCCTACATGGAGCCACCCTTACTTGGTGTCCAAAGGAGCAGCTAACCCACCCTGGGACAGATAAAACATGTAGTACCACCCTGTACTGTAAGGAGGAGCTACCAGACAGTCAGTCAGTGCATTCACTTCAGTAATACAGGGGTTTTACCAGTGAAATGTTCATTCTGATTGGTCAGCATTGGATGTTAAGTATGGTTTCAAGATATAATGGTCCATAAAAGACCATTGTCATGTACTGTAAGATTTCCCCTCAATCTTTGTATAAAGCTCCATACTAACTGGAATGTACATCCAATGATTATGAAATATAAAATATATATATTATAATATTAAATATAAAGTACTAGCTTTACAACCTGACATTGACCTAACATTTTCTTTTAAAACGTTTCATCCTGTAACATAGACTGTGTTTGCTATTTTGCTTCCAGTTGCTTGTATACACTAAAACATCCTTTTTGTTTGCAGACATGTTTGATAAGAGTCAGTCAGGCCGAATTGATCTGTTTGGGTTTTCGGCTTTGTGGACCTACCTTCAGCAGTGGAAAAACATGTTCCAGCAATTTGATCGGGACAGATCTGGCTGCATCAGCCAAGGAGAACTGCATCAAGGTAAAGGGTGCATGGTACTAGTAATTCGCTATATATTGAATTAGCAGGACTTTTGTAATAAAGACATTCACAAGCAGATACTGCAAAAGAGGAGACTTTAAAAGCGTACAAAGGAAGAGAGTTAGCAAGATTTATGGAGTTCAGAAGAGAGCCAATTGTATTATTTACTTTCTGATTCTGTCTGTTTGATATCTGTGCCCATCCCCATTATTAAAATTCCCTCCATGTTTGACAATGCTGTCCAGTGTACATCTTGCGCTTTGTATGCAGTCATTCGAGGGTGCCTATTGCTGTGCAAGTTGGAAATTCAGATCCTGGATCTTGAGGATCAGCTGGCAACACTGAGACACATTGACAACATGGAGGGGAGTCTGGGGGTCTCTGAGCTAGCACTCTCTGGGCCTGGGTGAGGGGGATAGTGGTATGGAGGTTCAGAACACTGAGGCAGCTAACTGGGATAAGGTTAGAAAACGAGGTAGGGGGGAAAGTGCCAGGGAGGCTAGTCCTTGCACACCCCAAAAAGTTTCCCAGTTGGCAGAAAAGGGGTGGTTAGTTTAGAGTTGGCTCTGCTGCAGCAAGACACTGTCTCTGACAGCCAGGGGGGTGTCTGCTCCATTAAGGAGGGAAGTAGAAATGCAGAGCAGGCCAGACAGGTGCTGGTAGTGGCAAAGTCCATTATAAGAGGGGCAGACTGAGCAATCTGTCACAAAGACCAAAGAATGTACAAGAGATAGGCTTAATAGAAAAAAAACTTATACAATCTAAATTGCATGCTGACTAATACTAGAAGTCTGACCAATAAAACTGATTTACTAGAGTTGGTAATGACTGAGGTAACTTATGATATTGTGGAAATACCGGAAACTTGGTTGGACAAAAGCTTTGATTAGTTATAGTCTATACAGGGTTATAGTCTATCCAGGAAGGATCGGAAAAGGGGGAGGAGTTTGACTTTATGTAAAGTCCAGTCTAAATGCAACTTACAGGCCCATAGGGGTTTATCTATAGCAATCACTAAATTGCTATTAGAAGGAGTATAGAAAACAGCTTGCCGGAGCTGTCAGGCAGGTGAGGGGACCCATGGCGGCTATCTTAACTCCTCTGACCCTTGCGATTACACTTACTGGTTACTGGTACAAGGGCAGCTTTGACACCTATTACCACTGATGCAGATCAGCCACAATGTTACATAAGGGGACTCACAGGTGCAAAATACTGATGAACAACCACTCACGCCTACTATTCATGAGAGGGTAGCTACTTAGGCATATACAGGGTACCAGTTAGTGTAGTGCTGATAGCAGCCGGGACCTGCTGTGCATTATGCGAGCGTCCATTGTCCTTAAGGGGTTAATATTAACCTGACAGAGTAACAGGTATGTGCAGGTAGGAGGACACCTAGGAAATAGTGATTTGAAGAGCCACATGACCCTTCTGAAGGCAAGGTTTGATCAGCTCAGAGAAGCAACATAACATAGATTTGAATAACATTAAATGTATGATTTTTTAACCACTTAAGGACACCCTGGTACTTAAGGACCAAGGGCGTACCTGTACGCCTGTGGGAATTTGGGTCCCCGCCGCGCGCCAGGTGGGGACCGGACCGGGATGACTGCTGATATCTATCAGCAGGCATCCCATGACAATGCCCAGGGGGGTCCTGATTTGCGGTGATTCCGGGTCATACGGGTCTCCGGTGACCCGTAAAATAAGGGGGATAGGGGTGCCACCTCTCCTATCCCTGCTATTGGTTGGTCAATGGGGAGGGGGGGGGGGGTAAAGATTGTTTCCCCTGTTCTGCCCACCCACAGTAGTCCGGGCAGAACGGGGGAACCAATGGTGACCGGCGCCGGAGGTCCACTTACCAGCGGCGATCGGTGGCAGAGGATGGCGATGCGGCTCCCTGGTGCTGCGATGACGTGCAACGATCCTACGGTAGCCGGTGGTCTCTAAACTGTAGCCCTCCAGATGTTGCAAAACTACAACTCCCAGCATGCCCAGACAGCTGTTTGCTGTTTGGGCATGCTGGGATTTGCAGTTTTGCAACAGTTGGAGGGCTACAGTTAGGAGATCACTTTGCAGTGGTCTCTAAACTGTGGCCCTTCAGATCTTGCAAAACTATAACTCCCAGCATGCCCAAACAGCTGTCCCGGCATGTTGGGAGTTATAGTTTTGTACCTCCAGCTGTTGCATAACTACACCTCCCAGCATGCCCTTTGGCGATCAGTACATGCTGGGAGTTGTAGTTTTGCATCGGCTGGTTGGAAAATACGGAGTTGGATAACAGAACTTAACTGAAGGTTTTCTAACCAGTGTGCCTCCAGCTGTTGCAAAAGTCCTACTCCCAGCATGCACGGTCTGTCAGGGAGTTGTAGTTTTCCAACAGCTGGAGGTTTTCCCCCATGTGAATGTACAGGGTACATTCACACGGGCGGGTTTACAGTGAGTTTCCTGCTTCAAGTTTGAGCTGCGGCAAATTTTCCGCCGCAACGCAAACTCCTAGTGGGAAACAGACCATAAACCCTCGCCTGTGTCAATGTACCCTAAAAACACTACACTACACTTACACAAAATAAAAGGTAAAACACTACATATACACCCCCTTACACTGTCCCCCCCCGCCAATAAAAATGAAAACGTATCGTACGGCAGTGTTTCCAAAACGGAGCCTCCAGCTGTTGCAAAACAACAATTCCCAGCAATTCTGGACAGCCACGAACTGTCCAGGCATGCGAGGAGTTTAG
Organism: Hyla sarda; assembly: GCF_029499605.1. Taxonomy (NCBI): domain Eukaryota; kingdom Metazoa; phylum Chordata; class Amphibia; order Anura; family Hylidae; genus Hyla; species Hyla sarda. The sequence continues at coordinate 253,641,235 of NC_079190.1, forward strand.
CACCAGCTGGAGGCACCCTGTTTGGGAATCACTAGCATAGGATATCCCTATGTCCTCCCCTATGCCATCCCTAATTTAGTACTCAAATGCGCATGGAGCTCTCTGATTTCGGAGCCCTGTCGTATTTCAAGGAAACAGTTTAGGGCCACAAATGGGGTATTTCCGTACCCGGGAGCAATTGCACTACACATTTTGGGGGACTTTTTCTCCTTTTACCCCTTATGAAAAGGAAATGTTGGGGTCTACACCAACCTGTTAGTGTTAAAAAAAAATAAAAACATTTACACGAACATGCTGGTGTTGCCCCATACTTTTTATTTTCCCAAAAGGTAAAAGGAAAAAAAGACCCCAAAAATTTGTAACGCAATTTCTCCTGGAAATACCCCATATGTGGGCATAAAATGCTCTGCGGACGCACAACAAGTCTCAGGAGTGAGAGCGCACCATGTACATTTGAGGCCTAAATTGGTGATTTGCACAGGGGTGGCTCATTTTACAGCGGTTCTGACATAAACGCAAAAAAATAAATACCCACATGTGACCCCATTTTGGAAACTAAACCCCTCATGTAATGTAATAAGGGGTACAGTGAGCATTTACGCCCCACAGGGGTCTGACAGATTTTTGGAACAGTGGTCCGTGAAAATGAAAATTTAAATTTTTCATTTGCACAGCCCACTGTTCCAAAGATCTGTCAAACGCCAGTGGGGTGTAAATGCTCACTGCACCCCTTATTATATTCTGTGGGGGGTGTAGTTTCCAAAATGAGGTCACATGTGGGTATTTATTTTTTACACTAAAATGCTGGTGTTGCCCCATACTTTTTATTTTCACAAGAGGTAAAAGGAAAAAAAGACCCCCAAAATTTGTAACGCAATTTCTCATGAGTACGAAAATACCCCATATGTGGGCGTAAAATGCTCTGCGGGCACACAACAAGGCTCAGGAGGGAGAGCGCACCATGTACATTTGAGGCCTAAATTAGTGATTTGCATAGGGGTGGCTAATTTTACAGCGGTTCTGACATAAACGCAAAAAAATAAATACCGACATGTGACCCCATTTTGGAAACTACACCCCTCACGGAATGTAACAAGGGGTATAGTGCGCCTTAACACCCCACAAGTGTTTGAAGAATTTTCATTAAAGTTGGATGGGAAAATGAAAAAAATTATTTTTTTTTCACTAAAATGCTGGTGTTACCCAAAATTTTTCATTTTCACAAGGGAACATAGGAAAAAAGCCCTCCAAAATTTGTAACCCTATTTCTTCAGAGTAAGTACATACCCCATATGTGGATGTAAAGTGCTCTGCTGGCAAACTACAATGCTCAGAAGAGAAGGAGTGCTACTTGGCACTTTGGAGAGAAAATTTGTCCAGAATTGAAGGCCACGTGTGTTTACAAAGCTCCCATGGTGCCAAAACAGTGTCCCCCCCCCACATGTAAACCCATTTTGGAAACTACACCCCTCACGTAATGCAATAAGGGGTACAGTGAGCATTTATGCCCCACAGGTGTCTGACAGATTTTTGGAACAGTGGTCCGTGAAAATGAAAAATTTAATTTTTCATTTGCACAGCCCACTTTTGCAAAGATCTGTCAAACGCCAGTGGGGTGAAAATGCTCACTGCACCCCTTATTAAATTCTGTGAGGGGTGTAGTTTCCAAAATGGGGTCACATGTGGGGCGGTCCACTGTTCTGGCACCATGGGGGGCTTTGTAAACGCACATGGCTCCCGACTTCCGTTCGAAACAAATAATTTTTCATTTACACGTCCAACTTTAACAAAAAGTCGCCAAACACCTGTGGGGTGTTAAGGCTCATTGTACCCTTGTTACGTTCCTTGAGGGGTGTAGTTTTCAAAATAGTATGCCATGTGTTTTTATTTTTTGCTGCTCTGGAACCATAGGGGCTTCCTAAAGGTGACATTCCCCCCAAAAAACATTTCAGCAAAATTTGCTTTCCAAAAGCCAAATATGACTTCTCTTTTGAGCATTGTAGTTCGCCCGCAGAGCATTTTATGTCCTAACATGGGGTATGTCCATGGGGTTACAAATTTTGGGGGGGGGGGCATTTTCTCCCATTACCCTTTGTAAAAATGGTAAATTTTGGGGGGGAAAACTGCACATTAGTGAAATTTTTTTTTTTTTTCATTTACATATTCGACTCGAACGAAAAGTCATCAAACACCTGTGGGGTGTTAAGGCTCACTGGACTCTTGTCACATGCCTTGAGGGGTGTGGCTTCCAAAATAGTATGCCTTGTTGGGGGGGGGGTTGCTGTTCTGGCACAATAGGGGCTTCCTAAATGCGACTTGCACCCCAAAAACCATTTCAGCAAAATTCACTCTCCAAAATCCCACTGTCGCTCCTTCCCTTCTGAGCCCTCTACTGCGCTCGCCAAACACTTCACATACACATATGAGGAATTTCATTACTTGAGAGAAATTGGGTTACACATTTTGGGGGCTTTTTCTCCTATTACCCCCCCCCCCCCCCCCCCCCCCCTGTAAAAATTCAAAAACTGGGTCTACAAGAGCATGCGAGTGTTAAAAATGAAGATTTAGAATTTTCTCCTTCACTTTGCTCCTATTCCTGTGAAACACCTAAAGGGTTAACAATCTTTCTGAATGTCATTTTGAATACTTTGAGGGGTGCAGTTTTTATAATGGGTTAATTTATGGGGTATTTCTAATATGAAGACCCCTCAAATCCACTTCAAAACTGAACTGGCCCTGTAGAATTCCGATCTTGAAAATTTCGTGAAAAATTTGAAAATCGCTGCTGAACTTTGAAGACCTCTGAGGTCTTCCAAAAGTAAAAACAGGTCAACTTTATGATGAAAACATAAAGTAGACATATTGTATATGTGAATCAATATATAATTTATTTGGAATGCCTATTTTCCTTACAAGCAGAGAGCTTCAAAGTTAGAAAAATGCAAAAGTTTAAATTTTTCATCAAATTTGGGAATTTTTCACCAAGAAATGATGCAAGTATCGAAATTCACCTCTAACATAAAGTAGAATATGTCACGAAAAAATATTCTCGGAATCAGAATGAAAAGTAAAAGCATTCCAGAGTTATTAATGCTTAAAGTGACAGTGGTCAGATGTGCAAAAAACGCTCTGACAACTGTAGTGGAACACTTTTATATATGCCCGTTCCCGGGCCTCAAAAATAAACAAAATAAACTCGCACATACCTCCCTACGAGCACCCGTTGGTCTGGCACAGGCCTCACGGTCTGGCAGTGCTGACGTCACTCCACTTCCTGGGGACGGGGATGCCGCAGAGCCGTCGGCGTATCACCGGCCATAGCGATGTCCCGGCCGGTGATAGGCTGAGCCCACTGTCATGTAAGAAGCTGGCCAGAGCTCCTTACATGACAGTTGGCTCAGCCTATCACCGACTTGGGCGGGACATCGCTACGGCCGGTGATACGCCGACGGCTCTGCGGCGTCCCCGTCCCCAGGAAGTGGAGTGACGTCAGCACTGCCAGACCGTGAGGCCTGTGCCAGACCAACGGGTGCTCGTAGGAAGGTATGTATGAGTTTATTTTGTTTATTTTTGAGGCCCGGGCACGGGCATATATAAAAGTATTCCACTACAGTTGTCCTTTAAGGTGAAATGTTTTTTTTAATTCTCACTGTCAGAGGTACATACTTTATTGGAATAAAAGGGTTCGGAATAGGAGACAACCAATTTGTATGACTAAAAAATTCTAAGGGGCAATAGATGACAAAAAAACATTTAAGTTACTAAAATAGAAAGGAAGTAAAGCTATAGGGAAAAATAAAATATGTAAACACATACAGAAGCAAACGTGGAGCTAGACAGTCTCTTTGACAAAGAGAGTAAAATTAACTATGTAAACTATTTAAGTAACAAAAGGATAAAAATGAAAGTGTAGGCCCTTTAAAAAGTAATAAGCGAGTAATTATTGATTGTGATGAGGAGAAAGCAAATATTTTAAACAAATTCTTCTTCACTGTATTCACTGAGGAAAACAAATTGGCATGTGAAATACAGCGAGATAAGGTAAACTCCCTAGTACAGGTCACCTGTCTAACCCAGGAAGAAGTACAGTGCCGCTTAAAAAAAAATCTAAATAGACAAATTGCCAGGTCCAGATGGCATTCACCTCCGTGTTATAAAGGAATTAAGTAATGTAATAGACAGACCCCTATTTTTAATATTCAGGGACTATAGTAACAGGGACTGTTCCCCAGGACTGGCACATAGCAAATGTGGTGCCAATATTTAAAAAGGGGTCAAAAGGTGTCCCCAGGAATTATAGGCCTGTTAGTGAGCATTTTCTAAATATATATCTGGGGGGCAGTACAAAAATCTCTTTCAGGACATATTGATACCCAGGATTGTATATATAACAAGGACAGATGGGGGTTCTTTACGGTAAGAACAGTGAAACTTTGGAATTCTCTGCCTCAATAAAATAATTCAAAAGGGTCCTGGGCACGTTTCTGGACAGTAATATTATTATCATGAGTTTTTTATACTAGATTTATAAGGACAGAAAGGTGATCCAGGGATTTATTCTGATTGCTGTATTTGGCATCGGGAAGGAATTTTTCTTGTGGTATAGCGGAATTGGCATTAGCCTTATAAGGGTTTTTTGCTTTCCTTTGGATCAACACAATAGGGATATATGATGGACTCTTTTTTTTTTTTTTTCAACCTTATGAACTATGTAACTTGTAAATGGATGCGGTGATACACTTCAGAAAAGATTAAATTTTCACATTGACGTTAGAACTTGCTGAGCAAGCACATGTCTGCATAATAGAGTAGAGGATGCAGCTCATTGTCTGTGCCCTAACCTTCATTGGGCATCACTATGGTTACCCTGGGCTGGGAACGGGAAGCGTGAGCTGCATTCTCTGGTTCATTATACATGGGTAAACTACTGGAAACTAGTAAATGCATTGTACATCTCTTCTTGCTCTCTTTACAAAATATTATGTTTGCTATTTACTAGACATCGTGGTCGTGTCTCAGCTTATCTGTATGTCTTCCATTTGCATTCACGGATTCATGCCTTGTCAGTAAGAATGTTACTCTATGTAAGAGCTCTTTTTCATGTAGTTGTAGCAGTGTTAATTTGCCATATGCACTGGGAAAGTTCACAGCATATACAGTATATGTATACATGGACCTCCATTATACGTATTACATATAGCTCGGACCGACACGGGAGACGCAAGGTGAAAAGAGTCTTAGAAAACAAATTGCTTTGTAAGAACCCATGCACACTTACGAAGAACTGTTAGTTTAAACTGGGCACTCTCATTAAAACGAATTTTTGCTATTGTACTACATTAGAAATAAAAAATCTTTCTAATGCACTTTGTTAAAAAAAATTAAATAAAATTCTGTTTTATTTCTCTTAAAAAAAGCTGCCACTAGGTGTCTCCCTACTTGTACGGAGCACATTTTCCCCCATCTTTTTTACAGACTTTGGACTCCTGCTGGCCTGGCAGAAGTCCAAACTCAGGAAATGCTGAGGGGGGTGTGCACAGCCTTATCCAATCACAGCTCATCTCACACACTGAACTGCTCTGTGCTGTGTGTAGCAATGTGAGAGGGGAAGTTCTTCCCTGTATGGCTTCAGATGATGTCACGCTTGCTGGGGAACGCCCCTTCCCAGTCTGTGAATCTGACTGAGCAGAAAATACAGAGCAATATCAAGGTAGAAAACTAAAAAAAATGATAAAAATAAAGGGGGATGGATTATCATGATGGGGGCAGTGAACTGGGAGGATTCTAAAATTTAACAAGATCATGAGAGGTACACTTTAAGCTGCTGTGGATTTTTTAGTGATGGGAAATTCACTGTGGAAAACCTGCTGCAACTTAACCCCTTAAGGACACAGCCCTTTTGGCCTTAAAGGAGAACTGTAGTGAAAATGTTTTCATTACCTCTGTGCCTTGGCTTAAAAAATAAAAAAATTGCACCATTGACATTGCACCGTTGCGCCGATATCGGTGTCCCGGTCCTCCAGTGCTGGTCTTCTTCCTGCTTATTGTGCTCAGCGTATCCCCAGTTGCAGTGATGTTTCGCCTCGGCCAGTGATAGGCTGAACACACTGTCATGTAAGGAGCCCGGGCAGCAGAGAGAAGGCAGGGCCCAGGCTCTTACATGACAGTGCGCTCAACCTATCACCAGCCGGCGATGCACTGAGCGTAGTATGAGTCGCCATCCCCAGGAAGCAGGAAGAAGACCAGCACTGGAGGACTGGGACACCACAGGGGAATGTAGGAAGGTGAGTTAAAGTGTTTTTTTCCCCTCAGGTTGGTTGGATGGGAAGGGAAGAAGGGATTAAATTTTAAATGAAAAACAATTTTGTATTATGTATATTGATATTCTGTAAATTGAAGGATATAAATAAAAAGTAAAAAAAATAAAATAGTTTTTTTTGTTTTTGCAGCCCGGGCACAGAAGTAATTAAAAAAAAATTCACTATAGTTCTCCTTTAAGGACACAGCTAATTTTATTTTTGCATTTTTGCATTTTTCCACCTCTCCTTTTAGAAATTCTTTTTTTTATATTTCCATCCACAGACCCATATGAGGGTTTTTACCCTTAAAATGTATGGCAAAACCAAAAATATATTATTTGTGTGGTGAAATTGAAAAGAAAACCCACAATTTTGCTAATTTTGGAAGCTTTCAGTTTTAGTCTGTACACTTAACAGTAAAAATGTTATATTTTTATTATGTGGGTCATATACCCATGTTTAGATACTTTTTTTATTATTGTTCTGCTTTTAACCCCGTAAGGACCAAGCCCAAGGACCAGGCCAGAACATTTTTGCATTTTTATTTTTTTCTCCTCGCCTTCTAAAAATCATAACTCTTTTATTTTCCATCCACAGACCCAAATGAGACTTGTTTATTGCGCGACCAATTGTCGTTTGTAATGATATCACTCATTTTACCATAAAATGTATGAAAATTTTGGAAGTTTTCCATTTCACGCTGTACATTTTACATTAAAAATGACATGTTTTCTTTATTCTGTGGGTCAATACGACTAAAATGATACCCATGATTTCGTGATTTTCTATTATTGAACGGCTTTGAAAAATCTCAAACTTTTTTAACAAGATTAGTGGCCGGCATTTATCATTGTAGGTGTAAGTGAAGCATTTTTTTACACCTTATTTTGTGTGTGCTGGTAATGTGTAGGAGCACCAAATTTATTAAATAGTCACAGAGCATTGGATACATTTTGTGCAGGTCACATTTTCTGAAATTTCTCTCTTCACTAACACCAAAAAGCTAAGTCTGGGCTGGTGTAGTTTTAGAGACTTTTCAGTGGCTTTGCGCCTTTTTTGTGCCTTTTCACAAAAAGGCGCAGTTCATAAAACCCTTCCATATCATGTGTATTGCCAAAATCAGTGGATTGCAACTCAAAATCAGCAGAAATGTGTTAACCAAAAGGCGCCAAAAAAAAGCTTGCGCCTCTTCTAGACACACAAAACAGTCTAAAGACAATGATAAATGTCGGCCAATATGTTTAAAATCCCTCTATTTTGATGACCTATAACTTTTTCATTTTTATGTATACACTGCTTTATCAGGGCTAATTTATTTTATTGCACCGTGATCTGTAGATTTTATTGGTACCCCTTTTGCTTATATGTAAATATTAAATTACTTTTTATTAAAAAAAAATTTAGATTGTGATGTGACAAAAAAGCAGCAATTTTGGACTTTTTTTTAAAAATTAATTTATTTTTATTTTTGCGTTTACGCTGTTCACTGTACGGGATAATTAACTTTATATTTTAATAGTTCGGACATTTATGCACATGGCAATACCAAATATGTTTATTAATTTTTTTTTTTACGCTTTTTGGGGTAAAATGGGGAAAAAAGGGGTGATTTACATTATTATTGGGGAGGGGCTTTTTCAAATTTTTTAAACTTTTTTTTTTTACAATTTGTTTACACTTTTATAGTCACCATAGGGGACTATTTTTTTCGCTAATTTGCAAATACTGTTTAGTGCTATGCATAGGCAAACCACTGATCAGTATTATCGGTGATCTTCTTCTTCTCTGGTCTGCTCGATGTCAGACCAGAGGAGAAGATCCCGGGATGATGGCCGGAGCAGATAAGGGGACATCCGGCCGCCATTCTAGATGATCGGATCCCTGCAGTCCCACCGCGGGTGATCCGTTCTGATTATCCATTCAAACACACGCAGTGCCGCAGATGCCGTGATCTGTATTGATCACTGCATCTGAGAGGTTAATGGCGGACATCAGCACAATTGCTGATGTCCGCCATTACTTACGGGTCCCTGGCTGCTGATAGCCGCTGGGACCTGCCATGCATGATGTATGCACCGGTCTGGTGCTCGCGTCATGTAGAGGGTGTAAATGTATGTCCTGGTGCGTTAAGTACTAGCGTATCAGTAAGTACATTTATGTCCATTGTACTTCAGGGGTTAACGGTATGTTCACATGGGTGGATGTGTAGCGAGTTTCCCAAGGCGGAATATATGCGGCAGATTACATTGACTTAAATAGGGAATACTTGCAGAGGCCACAAACATGTGAATGTACAGTACCTTGAGGGTCCGTTCACACACATAAATAATCTTCTGATAAGTCAATAGTAAAATAAGCAACAGAAGATATGCACATGTAAAAAAAACAATAGGATACATTTACATTTACAGGATCTGCTGCAGATATAGTTTACAATGAAATCTGCAGTAGACCCTGTACGTGTGAATGTTCTCTAAAGCACAATAATTGTGTATTCTTTATTATTGGCATTACCACCTCTCACGCTTCTTCTTTTTGTCTTCACAGCTCTCTCTCAGATGGGATATAATCTCAGTCCACAATTCATCCAAGTAATCATGTCCCGACATACCGTGAGATCTGCAAACCCAGGCTTACAGCTTGACCGCTTCATTCAGATTTGTACCCAGCTGCAGAGCATGACGGAAGCATTTCGTGATAAGGATACGCAGAGAGCAGGCAGTGTCAGGCTCAGCTATGATGATTTCCTCACCATTGCTGTAGGACGCCTACTATAAATCATTGTCCATTAAACACCTCTTGTTCCTGTACACTAAACCTTGTGAAGAACGCTGTGCAATACTTATATGCAGCTCTTAGTACGTTTTGGGGGTAAATCCAGTAATGCCAGAATTTTTGTACAATGTATCTTTGCCTGTATTAATGCACCCTTTCATGTATATAGAACAGTATACCTATGAAATGGAAAACTGTAATGCCTGTTTATTTACCACCCTGCTCTTTTGAAGTTGTTGCAAATTTTACCCACAAGGGGGAGATAGAGTTCAATAATTCAGTTATGAAAACAGTGCTCCGCTACGTTGTTGCCTTCTTTCCGTTCTATGTTTTCATTGACATCGGCATCCATTTTTTACATGAATGCATTCATCTAATTCTTGCATTATTGTTTGGACCCTGTATTTAAGATATATAGTTGTAGTTAGCTGGGTGATTCTGTTAATGGACATGCTGTATACCTAAAGTATGTCATGTGACACAGCCAATAGAAAATGGACATCCAAATCGTTGGACTGAAGATGGCAGAAGAGCTTGTTTTCCCTGTACGTAAGTTCTTCTCCTTACACTTAGCACTGCAAGAAAGCAAACATACAATGAAAGCAAGAGCTGCAGCTTTTAATATGTTTACATTCCAAGCATCTCAGTAATGTTACACGGTGGGAATCTTACTTGCCCCCTGTACATTTTATAAGTTGTAGGAGACTACCAGGTCAATACACTTTCTAAGCTGCTCAGGGCATTTGAGGGAGTCTTTGCAATCTGTAGAGATAATATTGTAAAATAAAGAATGGCAATTTAGAAAATGCAATTGTTACAACATTTTAGATCTCATATTACTCTTATCAACTGTTTGTTTGACGTTATTCCTGCACTGTCTTCATATAGATACATTTGCTTAGCACAAAGCTGAAAGTTGAGTTTTTATGCAATAAAACTTTGATTTTTTTTTTTTTTTTTTTTTTTTTTATAAAAACCTTTCAAATGTTTGCCATTTTTGGTATCTGCCAAAGCTTTGTAAAATCCCTGAAGTTATCAGGCAAATAATAAAGTGCGAAAATAAACATATATGTATATATTGATTGAAATAAATGTTTTTTGTTTTTTTGTGTGTGTGTTTTTCAGCGGAAGTAGCGGGAAAAAAAAGAGGTTTTTTTTCTCCTGCTATTCTCCCCGGTGGTCCGGACAGCCGTCGCACTACCGTGAAAGGAGCCTTATACTGTTCCAGTCCCTGGTGCGATCCTCGTGCTGGGGGTTGAAGTGTCATAGTGCAGCTCAGCAAATCGGTGTTGAGCCTCGGGCCTGGTATTTTACCTTGTGCTGGGGCTCAATATGCCACATTGCACTTAGCCAGTCACCGGCTGAGGCATCCAAATGTAAAAGTCAGTCGGCACTGCAGGTTAGTCCGGTACATGTGGATAGGTAGATATAAAGGTAAGTAAGAAAATCCCGGCACTCGTGAATTTTTTTTCAATGAGCTTTTACTGATCAATGTAGTATTAACAGCAGATATTGGACGCAGAGATATTCCGTCTCTGTAGCCTTTCTCAACTGCAACTGCTGGTTTAAAGGGGTACTTCAGCGCTAAGACATCTTATCCTCTATCCAAAGGATAGGGGATAAGATGTCAGATCGCTGGGGACCCCCGGGATCTTCCATGCAGCACCTACCTTTTACGGCTTCCGGAACCACTGGAGGTCCTCAGGCTGAGTCCATCTCGACCATGAGGACGGAGCATAGTGACATCACGGCTCCGCCCCGTGTGACGTCACGCTCCACCCCCTCAATGCAAGTCTATTGGAGGGGTGTGACAGCTGTCACGCCCCTCCCATAGGCTTGCATTGAGGGGGTGGATCGTGATGTCACACGGGGGCGGAGCCGTGACGTCACTATGCTCCGTCCCCGTGATCGCCAGTAATCAGACCCAGAGCGAACACGTTCCGGGGACTGATTCTAACGGGGTGCGGCGTGGAAGATCACGGGGATCCCCAGCGGCGGGACCCCCGCGATCAGGCATCTTATCCACTATCCTTTGGATAGGGGATAAGATGTCTTAGCGCCGGGGTACCCCTTTAATCAATGATACAATTTATAGGCATCAGAGGCTCACAATTATGTCATTGTTGCCCTGGTAACAAACAAAATCACAAAAATACATACAAAAATGCATGTTACTTGAATCACTTGTTACTTAAATCATTGTTCGCGGTTCACATCACTTCAAGTATGTCTCTGTGGATGAGAATAATGAGTTTAAAAATCAAATATAATCTCATATTAAATAGGCTAAATCATATTCTCGATTCATTCCCCATGGTTCTAATGTACCCAATCTGTGGATCCAATATGCTTCTTTTTTAAAGAGCAGTCTCTTAATGTCTCTTCCTCACCTAGGTGGTAATGCTTCGTCAATAACTTGATACCTAAGTTGGGCTATATTATGCCCTTTTTCCTTTAAGTGATGAGGTATGGGGAACATCAAATTTTTGCATCTAATGCTTGACTTATGTCTATTAATGCGGTCCCCTACACGCTGGGTAGTCTCACCAACGTATAGGAGACCGCACGGACATTTTATTAGATAAATCATATTTTTAGATCGACATGTGTAATAACCTTTTATAGGAATTTTTTTTTTCCAGAATGGGGGTGTTCAACTGTATCTCCTCTGATTATATTGCAATTCAGGCACGGAAATGTGTGAAGTATGACAGTGGTTTTGCTCATAACAACCAATCACAGTTAGAGGGGTTCTCCACCATAAGGTGATTTTAGTGCGTACCTGGCAGACAGTAATGGACATGCTTAGGAAGGATCTGTGCTGGTTTTGGGTATTATGGCTATGTTGTGAGATTACCATAATAATGTGGCTAGTTTTTTGTGAACTGTTTTTTCCTGTTTGAGTTTTTCTTATTTGCCTACAAATCCCATAATTCCATTTTCCTCCCTCCCACACATCAGCCACCCCACCCATTGAAACATAAATGAGCTGCGTCCATTCAAAAGACCTGTGGTTTTCAATCAGGGTGCCTACAGCTGTTGCATTAGTTGCAGATTGATCTCTCTCCCACCAAGCGATTGCTCCACCCATTGAAGGAGACAGGCTGCCTGTCATCAGCTGACTAGTGAATCAGGTCTCGGCAGCATTTCAACCTGGGAAAAATGTGAGACAACAGTAATTTTGTATGCTGTTAAAAATAAATATTGGGGTGAAAATCACAGAAGAATTGTGGGAAAACCGTCACACGCAGGTACAGACACTATATTATGAACTACACTAACTTTACAGCTCATGTAGCATAGTCAAATAAAAAAATTCCTGGAATACCCCTTTAAGCTTTTACTTTACCAGATCTTTTCAAAATATCAAAGCAGAGCTGTGATCGGTTATTATGGGAAAAACCAGACCGCTTGATAAATCTTTATAATAACACATTAATAGCGACCTATTTTACTTAAACTCCATAGATGTAAATGGGTGTTTTCCACCTTCAAAATAGGTTAAAGTTGTGCATGCTGTATTTTAAAGGAAACACGTCACTACTTATGCACTGCATTGTTTTACTACGAAAAAGGGGTGTGGTTGGGGGGGGGCGAATGAAGTGAAGGTAGATCCACTGTATTAATCTATAAAATGGTAAATATAAAGAAGGAAAATTGTGACTCCTACAGCTTGTCACATGTACTATTTCCAGTTAATTTATTATAATGCTTTCTGAATTCTGACACCTTCTGATACTACTTTGATATAGGTTGTAACCATTTTTAAGTTATTCAGTGACTAAACAATTGGCGTCATGACTAACTGTGCTGATAAGGGAAGTACACCCTGTAAATATACACTTCACATGACGCAGCATGAATTGATTTCTAAGCTGCTTCTGAACACTATATGGACGTGGCATAGAGCTGCACCATTTCTGCATGTTCAGATCTGTGATTTTAGGCTGTGTTCACACATTCAGGTTTTTAATTGGAATTATTGAATACAAAGTCAGGAACAAAGCAAAACAGAGGTCAGCTATAGAGAAAAGTACCGTATATACTCGAGTATAAGCCGAGTTTTTCAGCACGATCTTTCGTGGTGAAAACGCCCCCCTCGGCTTATACTCGAGTGAACTGTGAGGGGATGGTCTGGGCCGTCCATCTTCGGCCATCTATGCTGCAGGGACCGTCCGGTGGGGAGGGTTAGTCATTCCGGGCTGTCCACCTTCACCGGGAAGCCCTCTTCTCCGGGCCGGCCCCGAACTAGTGACGCTGCATTGACGCCACCGTGCAGGGACGTTCATGTGCAGGGACGACACTGCGTGTTGTCGTCAAGGCAACGTCACTAGTCCGTGGCCGGCCCGGAGCGGAGAAGAGGGCTTCCCGGTGAAGATGGACAGCCCGGAACGACTAACCCTCCCCACCGGACGGTCCCTGCAGCATAGATGGCCAAAGATGGACGGCCCGGACCAGCTCACCCTTCCTTCCCACCGAGAAACTGGGGAGGTGAGTAGAAAACAAAAGCAGGGTCTGGAGGATTACGAAGGCCCGACAGTGTTCTTCAACCTGCGGACCTCCAGATGTTTCAAAACTACAACTCCCAGCATGCCTGGACAGCCGATGGCTGTCCGGGCATGCTGGGAGTTGTAGTTTTGCAACATCTGGAGGTCCGCAGGTTGAAGACCACTGAAAGGGATTGACAGGCGGTGATGATGAAGGAGGGGATGATGACGAGGGGGATGATGACGGGGGTGTTAATGACGGGGGTCTGGATGATGACATGGGGGGATGATGTATTTCCCACCCTAGGCTTATAGTCGAGTCAATAACCTTTCCTAGGTTTTTGGGGTGAAATTAGGGGGGTCGGCTTATATTCGGGTCGGCTTATACTTGAGTATATACGGTACTAAGCTTTCTCCTATTTTGAAATCCATTTCTGGCTTTGTATTCAGTAATTGCAGTTGAATGTTTGAACGCAGTCATAGTTTTAATGCAGTTCAGTATTATATCCATTTAAATACAGTTGAGAGTATGGCAGGGGTCAGTCAGCTGTCAAACTATACACCCCCCTCCGTTCTATAACACTGCTTTTAAGCCTTTTTATTTATCAATTACCACACTTCTAATGCCATGGCAATATGCATCTGTCTCTATGGAGGTTTTCATGATTTTCCAGCAAATGCGTTTTTTGATTTTGGATTGAATCGGTTTGTATTCAAAACCACAGCTGCAACTACGAAAAAAATGATGAGTACAGCCGCAAATATAATTCTTCATATTCTGGATTAATAGACAATTTTAAGTGTATTTTCACAAGTGGTCAATTTGTTGTAGAAATTTCCATGCATCTGAATGTAGTTTGCTACAGAAACCAGCGACCCAAGTTGTATGAAACAGATTTTCAGTAGGAGATATTTGTGCAACATAAAAACAAACCCCTTAGGCTACGTTTCCACTTGGGTTTTTTTCTGGCATTTTTTGGAAAACTGCCACTGCAGTTTTTAAGCCAAAGGCAGAAGTGGATCCAAAAGAAATGGGAAATATAAAGAAAGGATTTATACTTCTCCTTCCTACAGGATCCGCTTTTGACTTTGGCTCAAAAACTGTGTGGAAACCTAGCCTTATAGATGCTTTCACACTGAAAGGGTCTTCCGCAGATTTTCTGTTGAAAATGTCAATAGCAAAGAATCCACACCAAATTGTGCAGACTTGCTGTTTCAGATATGTAGATATAAAAAGAGAGAACAAAATCAGTGTATGTAGTAATGGCAAATGTACATATGAGTATGCTGCAGATTTTCTGCAGAAAATCCATAGCAGACCCATTCCTGTGTCTAAGGACCCTAAAAAGGTAGAGAATAGAGATGAGCGAACTTACAGTAAATTCGATTCGTCACGAACTTCTCGGCTCGGCAGTTGATGACTTTTCCTGCATAAATTAGTTCAGCTTTCAGGTGCTCCGGTGGGCTGGAAAAGGTGGATACAGTCCTAGGAGACTCTTTCCTAGGACTGTATCCACCTTTTCCAGCCCACCAGAGCACCTGAAAGCTTAACTCATTTATGCAGGATAAGTCATCAACTGCCGAGCCGAGAAGTTCGTGACGAATCGAATTTACTGTAAGTTCGCTCATCTCTAGTAGAGAGCTTAAGAATGCAACCTAAATTAAAATGGTAACACACATTACTATAGCAGTGGTCTCCAACCTGCGGACCTCCAGATGTTGCAAAACTACAACTCCAAGCATGCCCGGACAGCCGTTGGCTGTCCGGGTATGCTGGGAGTTGTAGTTTTGCAACACCTGGAGGTCCGCAGGTTGGAGACCACTGTACTAGAGTATGTGTATGCCCCCATATCAATATATCTGGAGGTAGGAATGACAGTAGAGGATCTTTGGGAGTGAAAAGAAAATGTTTATTGTGTAAAATGTTTGGTCTTAGCACACTGTAAAGTCGATTTATTGCTGTGAAATGTCATTATAAGGGTGCACTCACACCATGACTGTGAGATCTGCCTGCTAGATTCGAATTTAATTCATTTAAATGAGCCGAATGGAGTCAGATAGTGACTTCTGTCGGCTCATTTTTGTCCCATATGTGTTTTGTGGCCAGACTGAAAACCGTAACATACCACAGTTTTTAGTCCAACCACAAAACCAGGTACGGAGCTAAAATTTGCCGACTGGAGTCACTATCTGACTCCGTTCAGCTCATTTAAATTAATGAGATTCTGCGTCAGTCCAGCTGGGATACGGGAGCGCCCGGTGTAGAAATTTCCCAGCTGGATCCGGCAGCCAGATATTACAAACATGGTGTGAATGTATCCTAAGGGTGCATGCACACCACAATTTTGCAATACAGTTCCTGTATCAGGTTTTTGATTAAAAACAGATTCCTCAAAACCTGACTAAACTGTATCAAAAAGTGTGTACAAATATTAACCCATATACGGTTGAAAACCTCATACGGTTTGAAAAATGATGTCCGGTTGGATCAGTTTTTTAAGAAAAAACGTATACGTTTTTAACTTTCCACTCCATTTTTAATAAAGTTTCACTTGTTTGATTAAAATTCCAAGAAAAAAAACCTGTGCAAAGTCAAAAACCGGATGGTGCAAACCGGATGGAACCGCACGCACATACGGTTCTGTATGGTTCCCATTGACTCCCATGTTAAAAAAAAAAAAAAACGTATACGGCTTAATCCCTTCAGAACCCATGACGTATGCATACATCTCCGCACCCTGGGCTTTAAGGACCCATGACGTATGCATACATCTCCGCACCCTGGGCTTTAAGGACCCATGACGTATGCATACATCTCCGCACCCTGGGCTTTAAGGACCCATGACGTATGAGTACGTCATGGCGTTTTCCGGTCTCTGCCGCTCACCGGGCAGAAATCGGAACGGCATGCCTGCTGAAATCCTTCAGCAGGCATGCCGTGCAAATGCCGAGGGGGGTTCCGGGGGTCACTTGTGACCCGATGACCCACAAATACAAGGTGATCAGCGATGTACAATACACCGCTAATCACCTGCCGTTGCTGGGGAGCGGTGACAATACCAGCAACGTCCAGCCGATAGCAGAGCGGCAGAGGAGGGGTTAACGGTCCTTCCCGCCGCTGTACCCGCTCTCTGTGTTCAGTCAGCGGGTGCAGCAGCAGGAAGAGGACCGTTGATCCCCCCCTCGGAGCTCTAGAGCCCCCTCAGTAGCCCCCTCAGTAGCCGTTAGAATAGGGACAGAGGCTTGCAGGGACAGGTAGGTGTAATAAAGTATAATAAAGTTAAAAAAAGTAACCCCCCCTCCCCTTCTGACCCCCTAATAGGTCCCCAAGGGTCCTATTAGGGCTTGATCCCTGACCCCGAGCCCTATTAGGGGTTCAGGGAGCTGCGTGCGCCATCCCTTTTTTTTTTTGGCCAAAGCTTTTTTTTTTTTTTTTTTCCTGATAAAAAGGGTTAAAAAAAATCCCCCCCCCTGACCCCCTAATAGGTCCCCCAGGGTCCTATTAAGGTCTGATCCCTTACCCTGGGTCCTATTAGGGGTTCAGGGAGCTGCGTTTGCCACCCCTTTTCTTTTTGGCTGCAGCTTTTTTTTTTTTATAACAATGTTGTGTGGTTGATAATCACACACCGTTATATACTGTGATACACCAAGCACCACATGCACACTTCCCCGCCCCCCCCCCCCCGCACACACACCCTCCCCCCCGCCACTGCCCCTCCCCCCACCACCGTAGAAAAAAGGCGATGGCTCGCCGGGCATTTTCGGCAGCGGAGGCTTACGCTTTTTTAGCCTCCGACTCCGAATCTGCCAGTGAGGACGAGGAAGATCCTACATTTTTGTGTTCTTCCTCGCCCTCCTCATCATCTAGCAGTGATGATGAGCTCCCTGCATGGCGGCGGAGACGCCGTCAGGCGAGGCCACGCACCCCCCATGAGAGTGACCCAGTGGCCGACACTAGTACGAGTGGTAATGCCGCTCGTAATAGGAGTCCGGCCCCCCAGACAAGTGCACCGGAGCCCCCTTCCGGTGACCCTGTCTGGAGCCCCCCAGAGGGTTATCAGCCACGAATTCCTGAGTTTGTTGGCGACTCAGGAATCCGGATTGACACGGCTGGCTTCACTGATCTGGACTTTTTAAAGTTTTTTTTTTCAGTGACCGCCTGGTCAATCTAATGGTGGAGCAAACGAACTTGTATGCCCAGCAGTTCATTGCCCACCACCCCAATTTGTTTTTGGCCAGGTCCAATGAATGGCGCGCCATTGATGCAGCCGAAATGAGGACATTTTAGGGCCTCACGCTGCATATGGGCCTGGACAAAAAACCAAGTGCTCGTCATTACTGGAGCGGGGATGTCCTCTACTAGACCCCGCTTTACAGTATGGCGATGACACGGAAGCGGTACGAGGTGATTCGGAAATGCCTGCATTATGCAGATAATGCGGCATGTCCGCCCCGAGGTGATCCCGCCCATGACCGGCTTTACAAAGTGAGGCCGGTCATCGATCACTTTAGGGCCAAATTTTTGGAGGCCTACGTACCGCTCAGGGATGAATCTCTCATCAGTTTTAAGGGGAGACTCATCTTCCGCCAGTATATTCCCTCGAAGCGGGCGCGGTATGGCGTGAAGCTCTATAAACTCTGTGAGAGTACCTCCGGGTACACTTACAAGTTTAGAGTATTTAAGGGACGAGATTCCCGTAAGAACCCCCAGAATGTCCCCCCACTCTGGGTGTTAGTGGGAAACTCGTTTGGGACCTTGTGCACCCATTGCTGGATAAGGAAGGAATCAAAACGACAGCTCACCTCCTCCTCCCTGCACCTGTGCACGGGCCTGATCAGCAGCGTCCCTGACTGTATGTATACACAAATAAAGAAAACGGTCCAGCACTGGTTTGCAGGTAAAAACAGCTTCTTCTTTTATTGGGTCAGTTCCGACAAGACAAATAAGCCGATGCGTTTCGGACCTACACTCGGTCCTTAGTCATGGCATACACACTCAGTAAAAAGGAGATACATATATATAAAACGTTATGGTCACATGACCATTCATCAATTAGATGTAGGAAAACCTGGAAAACATGGCATGGATCCCAGAAAGCATCTGTATAATGCAAAATCATAATTTCAAAAGATAAATAAAGTAATACTGAATACCTATAATGGAGACCAGAAGTAATAATAATAATCACTAATAGAATTCATACCCTCCTCTTACACCCACTAGCATGGTCTGCACGAGCTTTATGGCTCATCTATAGAAAAAAGTATAGAACATTATTCTGTTTTCCAAAACAAATGTTCCAGCCCGTGCAGAGACATGCAAATGCTACACTTATTTAGGGCAGGTTGAAAGGGGGGGATTTTTTTTTAATAATAAAAAGCCAACAAAGGAAAAACCCTATCTGCAAGAGAGCGATATGTGGTATCATTTGCCACCTATTATACACCTCAGCATTGTCTTGTCGGAACTGACCCAATAAAAGAAGAAGCTGTTTTTACCTGCAAACCAGTGCTGGACCGTTTTCTTTATTTGTGCATTGCTGGATAAGGGTTACCACGTGTACGTGGACAACTTTTATACCAGCATCCCTCTCTTTACATCCCTTGCCGCCAGATCCACGTCCGCTTGAGGGACCGTGCGGAGGAAACAGAGAGGCCTCCCTCTAAATTTGGTCCAGATGCCTATCCCCAAGGGTGAGTCCCGTGCCCTCACCCATGATAACCTGTTGTTGGTGAAGTATAAGGATAAGAGGGATGTCCTTATGCTCACCACTATTAATGGGAACGGCAGCACCCCTGTCCCTGTGCGAGGTACCGTGGGACCGGTCCTCAAGCCCAATTGTATTCTGGACTGCAATCGGTATATGGGGGGAGTTGATCTCTCAGATCAAGTCCTCCAGCCATATAACGCCATGCGGAAAACCCGGGCATGGTACAAAAAAGTTGCGGTCTACTTGGTACAGGTTGCCATGTACAACGCTTTTGTACTATCCCAGTACGCTGGCAACACATGGACATTCCTCCAGTACCAAGAAGAAGTCCTAAGGTTCCTGATCTTTGCTGACCGGGAAAGATCAGGCCGGACTTCCCAAGGGTCTGGAGTTATAGGCGCCAGAAAAGATGCAGAGTGTGTTTCAGGAAGGGGATTCGGAAGGACACCAGATATCAATGTGACACTTGCCCAGATAATCCGGGCCTCTGCATGGGCTGCTTCAGAGACTATCACACTTCCATGGAGCCCTAAATTTTCCCTTTTCAGTTTAATTTTCCATAATTTGACCAATGTACCAAGTCCAGAGTACATTCGAAAATTTAACCCCCATAAATCACTAAATTGCCCCAAAAAAACTGAAAAAAAAAAAAACCTGATAAGACCTCTCGGGGTGTTTTTTCAAAAATGGGTCATAGGTCACTGAGTCACTATCATCGGGGACTTTTTTATGTTGCCTCAAATGCGCAGTGCTCTCTCTCAGAATGATGATTCAGAGCATAGGGTTTGGGGTGGGCATATTTTTTTTTAGTTTTGGCTATGCTCTGGGTCATCATTCTGGGAACATATCCTATTTTATTATGTTTTATAATTTTCTGGCCCACTGTACCCCATATTACGGGCCTCTGTACCCCACCTGTCTACCCCAGTTACGGCCCATTGCCCCCCATAGTGTTCCCCTATTTTAGGGCACAGTGCTCGCCCCATTAACGCTCCTTGAGGGGGGGGGGTCCCACATCCTGGCTCCATATCAAGCTCAAGGTCCCTGACTGCACTCCCACTCAAGCAAGACCTGCTGCGCACCCGCCAAGCCAAAATCATCAAAAAATAAGGTATGCTCTTTTCTGCTATTAACCCTTGTAAAAATGTAAAATTTGGGGGGAAATACACATTTTAGTGAAAAATATATATATTGTTTTACATATGCAAAAGTCGTGAGACCCCTGTGGGTATTAAGGCTTACTTTACCCCTTGTTACGTTCCTCAAGGGGTCTAGTTTCCAAAATGGTATGCATGTGTTTTTTTTGCTGTCCTGGCACCATAGGGGCTTCCTAAATACGACATGTCCCACCCCATTTCAGCAAAGTTTGCAAATGTGACTCCTCTTCTGAGCATTGTGGCACCCCTGCAGTGCTTTGACATCCACTTATGGGGTACCTCCATACTCAGAAGAGATGGGGTTACAAATTTTAGGGGTCTTTTCTGCTATTAACCCTTGCAAAAATGTGAAATTTGGGGGAAAACACATTTTAGTGAAAAACATTTTTTTTTTTACATATGCGAAAGTCGTGTAACCCCTGTGGGGTATTAAGGCTCATTTTATTCCTTGTTACGTTCCTCAAGGGGTCTAGTTTCCAAAATGGTATGCCATGTGTTTTTTTTTTTTTGCTGTCCTGGCACCATAGGGGCTTCCTAAATGCGACATGCCCCCCGAGCAAAATTTGCTCTCAAAAAGCCAAATATGACTCCTCTTCTGAGCATTGTAGTTCGCCCACAGTGCGCTTCAGGTCAACTTATGGGGTACCTCCATACTCAGAAGAGATGGGGTTACAAATTTTGGGGGGTCTTTTCTGCTATTAACCCTTGCAAAAATGTGAAATTTGGGGGGAAACACACATTTTTGAGAAAAAATACCCTGTGGGGTATTAAGGCTCACTTAGTTCCTTGTTACGTTCCTCAAGGGGTCTAGTTTCCAAAATGGTATGGCATGTGGGTTTTCTTTGCTGTTCTGGCACCATAGGGGTTTCCTAAATGCAACATGCCCCCCAAAAAACCATTTCAGAAAAACATACTCTCCAAAAATCCCCTTGTCGCTCCTTCGCTTCTGAGCCCTCTACTGCACCCGCCGAACACTTTACATAGACATATGAGGTATGTGCTTACTCGAGAGAAATTGGGCTACAAATACAAGTATACATTTTCTCCTTTTACCCCTTGTAAAAATTCAAAAATTTGGTCAACAAGAACATGCGAGTGTAAAAAATGAAGATTGTGAATTTTCTCCTTCACTTTGCTGCTATTCCTGTGAAACACCTAGAGGGTTAAAATGCTGACTGAATGTCATTTTGAATACTTTGGGGGGTGCAGTTTTTATAATGGGGTAATTTGTGGGGTATTTCTAATATGAAGACCCTTCAAATCCACTTCAAACCTGAACTGGCCCCTGAAAAATAGTGAGTTTGAAAATTTTGTGAAAAATTGGAAAATTGCTGCTGAACTTTGAAGCCTTCCAAAAGTAAAAACAAGTCAATTTTATGATGCAAACATAAAGTAGACCTATTGGAAATGTGAATTAAAAAAAATTATTGGAAATATCCATTTTCCTTACAAGCAGAGAGCTTCAAAGTTAGAAAAATGCAAAATTTTCACATTTTTCATCAAATTTTGGGATTTTTCACCAAGAAAGGATGTAAGTTACCACAACATTTTACCACTATGTTAAAGTAGAATATGTCACGAAAAAACAATCTCGGAATCAGAATGATAACTAAAAGCATTCCAGAGTTATTAATGTTTAAAGTGACAGTGGTCAGATGTTCAAAAAATGGCCGGGTCCTAAGGTGTAACATGGCCTGGTCCTTAAGGGGTAAATACAGTTTTTCACCCGGACCAAAAAGCGTGGTAGACTACGGTTTTGGGGATGGGGAAAAAACTGGACAAAACCGTATGGGATGCAAAACAGACTAAACCGGATGATGCATTTGACATACAGTTTACAATGTTAAAGGGGTTATCCAGGAAAAAACTTTTTTTTATAAATCAACTGGCTCCAGAAAGTTAAACAGATTTGTAAATTACTTCTATTAAAAAATCTTAATCCTTTCAGTACTTATAAGCTTCTGAAGTTAAGGTTGTTCTTTTCTGTCTAAGTGCTCTCTGATGACACATGTCTCGGGAACCGCCCAGTTTAGAAGCAAATCCCCATAGCAAACCTCTTCTAAACTGGGCGGTTCCCGAGACACGTGTCATCAGAGAACACTCAGACAGAAAAGAACAACCTTAACTTCAGAAGCTCATAAGTACTGAAAGGATTAAGATTTTTTAATAGAAGTAATTTACAAATCTGTTTAACTTTCTGGAGCCAGTTGATATATATATATATAAAAAAAGTTTTTTCCTGGATAACCCCTTTAAGTCAATGCATACGGTTTTCTATACAGTTCCATACGGTTTTTAACTTGAAAGCGTATATGGGAACTGTATAGCAAAAACATGGTGTGCATGCACCCTAACACTGTACCTCTTGAAAGTCTTGAGTATTATCTTATTGCTTTGTGCCTATTACTCTACTGTATGCAACAAATACCAGGGAGCCCATAAAAGAAAGTCTGTGCATGCCTTTATCATAGATGTGTCAGGCACTATTCTCCCAGATAATAAGCTGTCAGTGCATCAATACGGTGATTCCTGGTTTCCAGCTGGTTAATGCGCGTGTAGCAGAACAGTGTGAATAGTAATGCACAAAAAAACAAGGATGGGGCTGTGGGGTTGGCACAAAGGTGGCATGTGACCTTTATGCTTTCTAACGCCAAACACAGAGGTTACTCATCAAAGTGACCAATTGTTTATGAAGCAAAGTCGATATTTCACAGACCAGTGCCCTGGACATGAACACAGGAACACTTGTCTGTGCTCTGCCACTGAACAGCAGATCCAGGCTTTCCCCACGAATCGCACACTACCAGTTTAGTAAAAAAATTTTCGTTAGGTAACTAGAAAATATTCATGCACTTTGTTAGTTTGGGTTCATGTAAACATTTTTCCACCTTTTTTTGCATTTGCATTGCTGGTAAAAACACTTCTTAAGGTGCTTTCACATCAGGTTTTTTTTATATACGGTTGTCATATACAGTTTTCAATGTGAAAACCGTATGCATCCGTATGATAAAACATATTCATTGACATCTCATTCAATACCGTACACAACTAGATGTATCTGGTTGTGTACAGTTTTTGTTGTTGTACGTTTTTTTTCCCTTGCCCAAAAATGTGGTCTACGGTTTTAGGCATGGGACTGTCCAGTTTTGGGTTCTTTCATGATTAAAAAAAAAAAAGTATACGTTTTTTTAAGATTGCACTCAATGCAAAATGCATTGAACATTAAAATACATATGGTAAAATACATTAAAAAAACTGATCCGGCAACCATATATAAGAAAGAAAAGAAAAGGTTAGTGATGTTTAAAAACAAGGATTTATACAAAAATACAAAACATAAATGCAAGAAAGCTTATATGTGCACTACAAGAAGGCATATTTATAGAAAGACACTCAGATCCAACTTGTAATTCATGCCAAGGTTACCCTGGGCATTTGTGTGCAGGATCCACTCTGCTTCAGTGGGTAACAGGATCATTTTCCTATCTACTCCGACATGATTCTTTCGATCCTGAAAAACTGCAAGGCTGTGGGATCGCTATTATGGACCATACGTAGATGGTCTATGACCCGGGAGCACACTCTACCCTTTTCTTGCATTAATGTTTTGTATTTTTGTATAAATCCTTGTTTTTCAACATCACTAACCTTTTCTTTGTTTTCTTTGTTACACGCCCTCTTTCATGACGTCATTTTAGGTGAGCATTTAACCGGTACTGATGTTACCGAGAGGTGGGCTGAAGTGGGCTTGTCCTGCGAAACAGCTGTCACACCTGTGAGTGCCTCCGGCATCTCAGCCGCCTGCTCAGTATGGCCGTGTTCACCTACCCTCTCTTTTATATGGAACTAGCTGAGTACCCGGCGTTGCCCGGTTTTTCCTTCCTAACCCTTGTTGGGGAGGAAAATCAACAAAGGAGGAAGCTTTTGACTTCATATCCCATCCTCATATATTGTTATCATATCTCAACCCCATATCTCGACCTCCTATTCCGACCTCCTATCTCGTCCTCCTTTCCCGTTCTCCTATTTCGACCTCCTATCCCGTCCTCCTATTTCGACCTCCTATCGCGACCTCCTATCCCGTCCTCCTATTTCGACCTCCTATCCCGTCCTCCTATTTCGACCTCCTATCGCGGCCGACCTATCCCGTCCTGATATCCCATCCACCTATCTTGACCTCCTATCCCGACCTATCTCAACCTCCTATCTTGTCCTCCTATCCCGTTCTCCTATCCCTACCTCATATCCCGACCCGTAATATGTGTACCAGGTATTGAAATATCTCCAGCCGTACAGAAGTTCTGTGGGAGCATACATTTCCCATTGATTTGTATGGGACTTTAAACAAAAACCACAACCCTGGCAAATGGGGGTGAGTAAGGATTAAATCACCTATCCTATGTTTGTTGTTGACATATAAGTAACATGTGTGCCAAGTTTCATGTTAATATCTTTAGCCGTTTGGACGTGATGCTGGAACATACACACATACAGCTTGTAGCTTCAAAAATGACAGACTTCCATACAAACTTTCAACCCCTTTTTCACCCCCTTAAGGGTTGAATTTCGAAAAACCCTTTCTTATTCCTCGTCTATGTCAGCAACACCTGTGAAAAAATTCAGCTTTCTAGGTCCAAGGGTTTAGGTTGGGCGTTGATGAGTCAGTGAGTCAGGCCTTCTCTTTTTATATATGTTATATATAAAGTAAATCTGCATGGATTTCCCAGTGAGTGCGGTGCTTTCTTTGTATGGACTTATGCTAAGCGTTTTGTGCCCTTCCACCGGACAGCAGTATGTGTTGTCTCAGCTATATTTGGTGCAACATGCTATATTTGTGACTAGTGAGTTACACCCTTGCAGTGCTGGATAGTACTAATCTGTACCTTTCCTACATTTACTTTTGGTTGACGTATCCAGAGCACGCAGAAAATGAGTGACACCTTTAGGCTAAGTTTCCACTTGTTTTTTTTCTCTGGCAGTTTTTGGATATCTGCCACAGCAGTTTTTGAGCCAAAGTCAGAAGTGGATCCACAAGGGAGGAAACATGTAAGTCCTTCCTTTATATGTCCTATTCCTTTTGAATACACTTCTGGCTTTAGCTCAAAAACTGCAGTGGCAGTTTTCCAAAACCATGGAGATGGAAACAGCATCAGAGAACGCTGAGACAAGTGTGAATACGGAACTTGCTATTAAAGCAGGATGGCAAGATGCCGGGCATTTTTTTCATTATGCAATGAAACTGATTCACTACAATTGATGAGCACCAAGAGCCTAGAACAAAAAATCAATCAGTTGGCAGAAAAAGAAATGAGGCTCTTTTGGATGATAAATTCACTCAGATCTTACAAGGACTGTAGTGAGTCCCGAGAGGACTTAGAAACTACAAGGAGCCTTCTCAGTACCTTAATGATCCTGCTTTCATCCACACCTGGGAGCAGCCTCACTTGGGGGTACTCCCTTAATATGCTCACAGCCATTCTTGAAAGGAATGAGAAAGAGTATGCTACTGTTTCTGAAACCTTGGTAAAAGCCAAAGTTGTACTACGTACATGCCTGTCAGGAGTCCAAAGACAGACATTTTTAAAGAAGCTGGATAATTAGCTATTAAATCTACAGAGCATTATTAAAGATGAAAAACTAGACAAGTTCTTGAGGGAAAAACTCAATTTTGATAGTGGGAAAATCTTCGCTAAACGGAATGGTAACACTAATCAATATAAAAATATTCTAAGCTAAAAAGTACTATGAAAACCAGGGGAAAAAAACAGAACGAGCTGCAACAGATTTTTGGACTAGGGAATCTGAGTCAAGCGGGTCTGAGGATGCTGGTCAATGAAACCCTGTGCCTACCCCTTCATCATCACAGCATATCCACCCTTTAGAAGAAGGGTCAGGACGGGTGGCAAGAAGAGGACAAGATCAGGAAAGAGGAGGAACGAAAGAAAGTATCCTGGAGATCGCAGAGAATATTAAGTCATCTAGAGACTGCCCCCCTACCTTATTTCCTCCTTTCTTCCACTCCCTCCCTCCCCCCGTTCCCACGCATTCCTTTCAACAACCCCCCTCCCTACCCACCTCCCTGCCATCTGATACTTCACCCCCTACTATTATCAATCTCACGGATCTCACTCTGAATGACGATGTCATCTCTTTATTAAAGGGGTTATCCACCATAAGGTGATTTTAGTACATACCTGGCAGGCAGTAATGGACATGCTTAGGAAGGATCTGCACTTGTCTTGGGGCTAAATGGCTATGTTGTGAGATTACTATAACACTGTGGCTAGCTTTTTGTGAACTTGTATTTTCAGTTTGACTTTTCTTTTTTTGACTACAAATCCCACAATTCTATTTTCCTCCTTCCCACACATCAGCCACCCCTCCCATTGAAACATAAATGAGCTGCAGACCTGTGGTTTTCAATCAGGGTGCCTCCAGCTGTTGCATTAGTTGCAGATTGATCCCTCCACCCATTGAAGCAGACAGGCTCCCTGTCATCAGCTGACTAGTGAGTCAGGTCTCTGCCGCATTGCAAGCTGGGAAAAATCTGAGACAACAGTCATTTTGTATGCTGTTAAAAATAAATAGTGAGGTGAAAATCACAGAAGATTTGTGAGAAAACCGTCACACACAGGTACAGACACTATATTATGAACTACACTAACTTTACAGCCCCTGTAGTATGGTCAAATAAAAAAAAAATCCCGGAATATCCCTTTAATGAAAGAATTAAACTTTTGTCCCACTGAGGAGTTTAATATTGTGGACTTTGAGGTGGACCTATTCAAGTCCATTCACAAACTTAACCTAAAAATAATTTTTGCTGATAAAGAATCTCAGGGGAGTGGTAAAAAAGAGGTAGAGTGTCCTATAAGGATAGGCCCCTTGGGTTTCAGTCCTCTGTTGAACCCAAGTGAAGAAGAGGTTGACTGTGTGTTAGCCCTTGCCAAGTTGCTAGGGGAAAATACTCCAAACACAGAAATGGTTGATGATGAGCGATTTTTTGCTGGTGGTGTCAGGGCCGGATTAATGTAGGGGCGGATGGAGCTGCCGCTCCAGGCCCTCACATTAAAATAGGCCCAGTGGCCTGCACAGGCGGCCCGCATAGGCCGCCCGGACCGGTGACCCGCCTCCCATTCTGCCGCCAACACCTAACGCTAACGCCGACCCCCCGCTCCCCACTATCTTACAAAACACCTAACGCCGACACCCCCCGCTATCTTACAACACCCGGGCCGTCGTCACCTCCGCCGGTCACACGCGCTGCGGCAGCTGTCAGTGAGAGCTGCGGTGACGTCATCCACTTCACGGCGGCTCCCACTGACACAAGGACTGAGCAGCAGCCGCCGCAGCGTGTCAGTCTGAGTCACCGGGTCCCGGAGAGAAAGGTCACAGCCCTTGGGGCCATGCATAATGTAAGGCACTGTGAGGGGCACAATTTAACATGTCAGGAGGGCAGCAACCGCATTATAGGTTGCAAGACATGGTTTATTATATATTAGGGGGACATTATATGTGGGGGCACATGACAGAACCCCCCTGTCATGTGCCCAAATAATGCCCCCGTCATGTTCCCCTCATATATAATACCCCATGTCCTGTGCCCCTCACATATAATGCCCCCCTGACATGTGCCCCTCACATATAATGCCCCCCTGACATGTGCCCCTCACATATAATGCCCCTGGCTGTCCTGCCCCCTCAGGGACATTATATGTGAGGGGCACATGTCAGGGGGGCATTATATGTGGGGGGCACATGTCAAAGGGGCATTATATGTGAGGGGGGCATTATATATGAGGGGCACAGGACATGGGGTATTATATATGAGGGGCACATGACAGGGGGACATTATATGTGAGTGGCACAAGATATGGGGTATTATATATGAGGGGCACATGACAGGGGGACATTGTATGTGGGGGCACATGACAGGACCCCCCCCTGTCATGTGTCCATATAATGCCCCCCTGTCATTTGCTCCCCACATATAATGCCCCCTGACATGTGTCCCTCATATATAATGCCCCATGTCCTGTGCCCCTCATATATAATGCCCCTAATATATAATACCCCATGTCCAAGGGGCATTATATATGAGGGGCACATGTCAGGGGGCATTATATGTGGGGGGCAAATGACAGGGGGGCATTATATGTGGGGGCACATGACAGGGGCCCCCCTGTCATGTGCCAATATAATGCACATATAATGCCCCCCTGACATTTGCCGCTTACTTATAATACCCCTTGTCCTGTGCCCCTCATATATAATGCCCCATGTCCTGTGCCCCTCACATATAATGCCCCCTGAAATGTGCCCCTCATATATAATACCCCATGTCCTGTGCCCCTCACATATAATGCCCCCTGACATGTGCCACTTATACATAATGCCCCATGTCCTGTGCCCCTCACATACAATGCCCCCTGTCCTGCCCCCTCAGGGGGCATTATATTTGAGGGGCACAGGACAGGGGGCATTATAAGTCAGGGACATATGTCAGGGGGCATTATATGGGCACATGACGGGGGGGTGGGGGGCTGTCCTGTGCCCCCCACATATAATGCCCTATGTCCTGTGCCCCTTACATATAATGCCCCCTGAGGAGGCAGGACAGGGGGCATTATATGTGAGGGGAACATGACAGGTTGCATCATATGCGAGGGGCACAGGACAGATGGCATTATTATTATGTGGGGGGAACAGGACGGTTTATCATTAATATATGTGGGGGCACAGGATGGGGCATTATTACCATATATGAGGGGCACAGAGTGTTTTGCATTTCAGAGGTATGGGCCGGCATTTATCATTGTAGGTGTATGTGAAGCATTTTTACACCTTTTTTGTGTGCTGTAATGTGTAGGAGCATCAAATGTATTAAACGGTAGACCATTTGATACATTTTGTGCATTCACATTTTTTAAAATTTCCCTCTTCACATACACCCAAAAGCTAAGTCTGGGCTGGTGTAATTTTAGAGACTTTTCAGTGGTTTTGCACATTTTTTGCACCTTTTCAGAAAAAGTTGCAGTTCATAAAACCCTTCCATATTATGTGTATTGCCAAAATCAGTGGATTACAACTCAAGCGCAAAAAAGGAACAAATAAACCCTGCTTGCGCCTTTTTTTGCACAATTTTTAGACACAAAAAAACAGTCTAAAGACAATTATACATGTCGGCCATAGTGTATATTATAAGGAATTTTGGGGTAGTATGGTTTTTATGGGCCACATAATTACGGTATTGTATTCAGAGGGTGCATGGCAAGGTTATATTCAGAGAGCACCGTATGTGGTAGTATTATAATCAGAGGGTACAGTGTGTTGTAGTAATATATTCAGAGGTTACGGTGTGTGGCGGTCTTATATTCAGAGGATAGAGTGTGTAGTAGTATCATATTCAGAGGGTACAATGTGTGCCAGTATTATATTCAAAGGATATAGTGTTTGGCAGTATTATAATAATTATTGTTTTCATATAGAGGATCAGCATGCGCTGACATAGTGAGGAGCCGTCTGGGTATCAAGTTCTGCTGAGTGAACATTTAGCTGAAACAAGTCCTGGCGGTATGTACCATCTGAATTAGATAAGAAAAGACTATAGAGAAGACGTCACCTGTAGTAACAGATTTTATTGTGTATTCTCTTCACTATAGAGAAGACGTCACCTGTAGTCACTTATTTCATTGTGTATTCTCCTCACTATAGAGAAGACGTCACCTGTAGTCACTGATATCATTGTGTATTCTCCTCACTATAGAGAAGACGTCACCTGTAGTCACTGATATCATTGTGTATTCTCCTCACTATAGAGAAGATGTCACCTGTAATCACTGATATCATTGTGTATTCTCCTCACTATAGAGATGTCACCTGTAATCACTGATATCATTGTGCATTCTCCTCACTACATAGAAGACGTCACCTGTAGTCACTGATATCATTGTACATTCTCTTCACTATAGAGAAGACGTCACCTGTAGTCACTGATATCATTGTGTATTCTCCTCACTATAGAGAAGACGTCACCTGTAGTCACTGATATCATTGTGTATTCTCCTCACTATGTCCTATAAGAGCTGGAGTCACTTGTAAGTTCTGCAGTAATGATGGGTGAAAGAACAACTCCTAGCATAGCCTTACCCCATACTTAAGGTCATACTGGGAGCTGTAGTTTTAAATGGTAAAAACTTTTTTAACACTTTCCCATTCTGTGGCAATTGGTATATTTGATTATTATACTGGAAATAATTTTCTGCAACATGCTACAGCGCGGGCATCACAACATGCTACAGCGCGGGCATCACAACATGCTGAAAAAAATCAAGGCCTATATCCCTTAATGTTATGCTTTTGCAAATATTCATCCAGTTGCTTTTTAAACGATTTTACAGACTCTAATAAGATCATATCTGCAGGCAGAGGATTCCACATCCTTATTGTTCTTAGTGTAAAAAACCCTTTCCTTTGCCTTAGACAAAATCTCCTTTCTTCCAGTATAAAAGTTGCTGAGTTGCCCATAGCAACCAATCAGATCACTTCTTTCATTTTTGAAAAGGCCTCTGGAAATGAAAGAAGCGATCTGATTGGTTGCTATGGTTAACTCAGCATTTTTTCCTCTGGACACTAACATTTATTCAGCTATCCTGGTAATTTAATGTGCATAAAACATGTGACAGATGCGCTTTATTTGTGTTAAGAAAAATTACTTTGTGTTGCATTTTCATTTTATATATTCCGATAAAAAGGCCCATCAAAATCTTCAGCACCAGGCCCATGATGCTCTTAATCCGGCCCTGGGTGGTGTTAAATCAGTGTTCAACCCTCCAATTACTCCAGGAAGTAGCCTTGACATCCTCCAGCATTAAGTGTTGGAGGACGTCAGGACATTCATTAGTTTATCCTCATGATAGTTGTAACCTTACATATAAGGAGAAAGAAGCACTTAAATGGTTGAGGGCCCAAAAAGGAGTGATCATAAAAAAGTTGGACATGGGGGGAATGTTATTATGATAAAGGAGTCCTATAAAAATAAAGCCAATAGACAGTTATCTAATAGGGAACATTACGAAGTATTATCCAGTCAGTAACCCTATTCCTGAACTATCTTCTCGTTTACAAACCTTCTAGAGGGGAGCAGTAGAAAGAGGAGTGATCTCCAATGCAATGACAACTAAGCTGTTCCCTGCGACACCTAAGTAAGTAAGTAACTTTTTACCAAAGGTTCACAAAATATTGGAGGCCCCACCCAGACGACCTATTGTCTCCGGTGTGGGGTCTCTAATGGAACCATTATCCAGATACATCGACTGGCTGCTTCATCCTGTGTTGAGGGAAATCCCACATATGGTAAAGGACACAAATGAATTCCTTGCCACGTTGGACAATACTACCTGGCATCCCAATTTTTTTATTAAGTGCCATAGACATTGAAAGTCTTTTTACTAAAATTAATCAAAATGTAGCAATCCAATGTGTCAGGGAATTACTTCCAACATCTGACAGAAGTGAAGAGTGTATGAAATTGATTTGTGAAGCATTATTTCTAATCTTAACAAATAATGTGTTTCAGTGTGACAGCTTTTGGTACACCCAAAGAATTGGCATCGCCATGGGCACGCCAGTGGCATGTACCCTGATGAATATTTATGTCACCTTTTTGGAGAAAAGATTAGTTTTCTCCATCACCAATCCGTACAGAAAATTGATTGCTAACTATATGAGGTTCATAGACAATGCTCTGATTACTTGGTTGGGCACGGAGAGTGAG
The DNA here is from genome assembly GCF_029499605.1 of Hyla sarda. Classification (NCBI taxonomy): domain Eukaryota; kingdom Metazoa; phylum Chordata; class Amphibia; order Anura; family Hylidae; genus Hyla; species Hyla sarda. Next base: position 253,673,440 of record NC_079190.1, read on the forward strand.
TTCACCGATTTTGTACAGTGGCTCAATCAAAACAACGATATGAACCTGCAGGTTACTTGTAAGACCAGCCAAAAAGAAATCAAGTTCCTTGATGGTATGGAGAAGGTGAATGAGGGTGAGCTGCGGACGGTGGGTTACAGAGAGCCTACTGCCGGCAACTCCGTCCTCCACTATAATGCCTACAACCCACGTCATGTAAAATCGTCCATACCCTATGGACAGTTCCTTCGTTTGCGCAGGATTAATGATACCCAAGAGAGCTTTGAAAATCAAGCTGGGGAGCTATTCTTGCACTTAAAAAATAGGGGGTGCCCTACCCCAGTACTACAAACAGCCTATGATAGAGCAAACAGACAGTATAGAAAGTCCCTTTTACAGAATAGCTCTAATAAGTAAAAAAAAACAAAAACAGTGGAGATGGCCACTTTTGCTTTGGGTTAAAATTTGGCCCCATGTCAGAAGTTATAAAAGAGAGTGTACATAAAAACCGGTATCTCAACCAAAAAGATCCGATTTTGTCTAAGTATTACGACAAGAAACATTGGTTACCTTTAAACATACAGCCAATTTAGGAAATCTTCTTACCTGCAGTAAATATTCATCAAACAGAAATACTGATTGGTTGAGAAGTGCCGCACCATACGGGAATTATCGCTGTGGTAATTGTAAGTGGTGCCCCCAGCTAAAACAAGGAAAGAGCATAGTGGTAGTGGGTATAAGGATCAATGTGAAGGAGTTCATCTGTTGTAAATGTTGTAGTATACGGCATTATATGTGAGTGTGGACGCTTCTACATAGGGAGTGCTACCCGCCCACTATAGATTAGATTCCGTAAACACCTATATTCGGTCTGCTCGGGGAAAAAGGTGCCCCCCAGGTAATAAACCATCTATGTACGGTCCATAATAGTGATCCCACAGCCTTGCAGGAAGGAGTAGATAGTAAAAGGATCCTCTTACGCACTGAAGCAGAGTGGATCCTGCACACAAATGCCCAGGGTTTGTATCTGAGTATCTTTCTATAAATATGCCTTCTTGTAGTGTATATATAAGCTTTCTTGCATTAATGTTTTGTATTTTTGTATAAATCCTTGTTTTTAAACATCACTAACCTTTTCTTTGTTACACACCCTCTTTGATGACATCGGTCCAGGTGAACATTTAACGGGTACTGACTTTACCGAGAGGCGTGGTCTGACGAAGCGGTCTTGTCCTGCGAAACAGCTGTCACACCTGTGAGTGCTTCCGGCATCTCAGCCGCCTGCTGAGTATGGCTGTGTTCACCCACCCTCTCTTTTACATGGAATAAAGAAAATCTGCATGGATTTCCCGGTAAGTGCGGTGCTTTCTTTGTATGGACTAATTAGGCCACTGTGACGGTTTTATTTTTTGATTTATTTTTATAATAAAAACACATATTTTGCATGCTTGGTGGAAAAAAATATTTTATTCAAACTGGAATGTTGAAAATGTCATCATTTAATGTATCCTTGCCTGATACATCACAGGGAATCCAATTGTATGGGGAGTAATGGAATGATAGAAACAATCTTTATATATAAATTTAATAAATAGCTAAATATATTTCACATTTCATGTTTTATACATCACAATTTAGGCTTTAATAAAAGTAAGCTTTTCATTACAAAAATAATATTTGGGGTTATTGCTGGAAAAGCTAGTGAGGCTGGTATGATAATGGTAATGTGGCATAGGTGATCTTTTACTCTAACCAAGCATTAGAAAGCAGCTGATACATTACAGATGTATGCACAGAGCAGATCATTGGGCTTTATGGTATTCAACTTCATCCTATAAAATGTACTGTTCACTCCTAGGTGGAACTTGCTTCTACATGGAAGTCTCAATCCTCCCCCAGTTTTTGGCCCCTGCGGGGAATGTCTGTCTATGACAGGTTCACAAGCCTGCGTGCCCCTGGTATATAGCCCCAAACAATACGCCTTTGATCCCTGTAGAGATTATAGGATTATGTGCACTGTTATCCCCTCTAAAGCCACAGGCTGTGAATCTCCTGTGTCAGCACCACAGGGTCTGTTTAGTTACACTAAAGGCCTCTCCATTTCCTGCCCTCATCCTGAGTTGTGGTAATGCTTTAATTTATCGATAGAAAACTGATAAAATATGGTGAATTCAAGTGGGACAGTGGAAATGATATGAATAGGGAAGGTGCGTCTCAAGTGACATACTTTGGATGAGTTGGTGAGAATATATGAAGGGAGGTGTTCAACATGAGCTACTAGTATATCTACCGTATCTAAGTGAAATGGTCACATATATACGGTTATGGCCTCATGTTTTTAATGCCTATATGCAGGGATTACTTATGGATTCTTTAGCAGACACTATTGTAACGTGCCCTAAAATGTAAATCCCTCACATCAAGCTATAATACATTCCCCTTTCTTTGTTGAATACACACCCAACCACCTAGGACATCCACCCAGTGGCTGTGGAAATATCTGGAGGAAGAAAGTTAGATCCACCCCACTGTTTGCTGGTTATAACTTTGCAAAGTCCTGCAATATTGGCAGTTCCCTTATTTCTTGTGAGAAACATCTTCCATACTGACTCTTCCCCAGACTCCAACTACAAAACTTTCAATTTCACACTCATTTTCACCACGAGCGATACGGAAATATCCATTCTCTCCCCAGTCCTTGCCCCAGGAGTTAGCCGCCAACTAAAAAAGGAAAAAGAGGACAAAAGTTAGAAACATACACTACACAAGATAATCCTAACGGTGCGCTATGATTGAAAATTATACTTTATTTTTATATAATTTAGGTTCTTATCAAGTCAATGTATGCAAAGTAGCTCAATTTTAGAAGGAAAATAACTTGTTCTAAGTGACACTTATTCTTAGCTGCTGAAGTAAGGACTGAGACAGTCCTGAAACGCGTCCAGCGTCCCCTCAATACCTATTGAGACCACCAGTGTACTTGCCCTGCTTAGTCAATAGCAGTCCGATACCAGATAATAAACTGTCAATCACCCGACACCCGGTGAAGGAGACATCCGCGCCTCGCTGCCACGAGGACGCCACCGGCACATGTACGTGCGTATCCGCAGAACCGCTGCGACAACACCACCCGCAACCCACCATCCACCAACATCACCACTGTGGGAGACGGCCGAGTCTTCGGTGATGCTGTCGCATGCCAAAACAGCTACTCAGTGCTAACACACTGTTGGATTACACAGCGCAACAGGAGGAGATCGCAGCATCCCCGTGAAGTTCAGCGCATCAGTGTCCGGGAGCGGTGAGATACAAAGTATCATACAAATATGCATGCATATTAACAGTGACTGCACACTAGCTGTTTATGTTGAATATTGTCTACAAATAGCAAATATATCTTCTACTTAAACGTTGAAGTGCTAACTACCACAATAGCCGGACTCATCTGAACGGTTGCTACGGGTTACTAACCTTATGGTTGCCATTGGTTACTATAATACCGGAATCTGTCTATATTAGCAGGACTTTTATAAGAGAGGAGATTATTGACCATTGTGGATGGACTAAGACTTTCCCACCCAGATCCCTCTCTCTATATATGTTTATGGTGGTCTCTGTATTTTATATTTTTTACAATTTTTTACAAGTATATTTTTATATTTTATATACTGTACTATACATATGTTATAGTTCTTAATAGTTGGTGCTGCGCCTACACAAGGGCCCTGTGAGACGCAGTTGCTGCTATTTACATTTTATCTTATATCCTATTGTCACACTATATATAATCAATAAATTGAAATATTACTTGAAACACAACCTGTCCAGTTGTCTCAAACCCTGAGCCCTAATATATATATTTCTACAGACAAACTACAATCTGACACCTTGGATATAGGTGTCTAATTAGGTAGCCCGAGTTTATTTGGTGGGTAGTCAGACAAGAGCCTCTCCAACTCTTCTATATAATTTACAAATCTGTTTAACTTTCTGGCACCAGTTGATTTAAATAAATAAATAAATAAATAAAAGGTTTTCCACTGGAGTAGACCTTTAAGGGAAAAATTTATAGTTCTCCTATATGCCGGGCTGCCAGACTAAAAATAATAAACTTTGACTTACCGTCTGCCGCTACTTCAGTGCCACTGGAATCAGTCTCCTGTCCTCTGGCCCCAGTCTTCTTCCAGCTTTTGGTGCCTGACATGTCACAGTGGCAGTGTGATGTATTGGACCCAGGCCCAGCATTTCTCCTGCCGTTCAGCCTATAATGGGATGAGGCAAGACATCACTGCGGTCGGCGATTTGCTGAGCACAGTGTGACATGTCAGACACAAAAAGACAGAAGGAGATCGTAGATGGAGGACAAGAGACCAAATACGGTGGCATAGGGGAGTGTCAGAAGGTATGTTTATTATTTTTATTCCAGCAGCCCGGGTATGTAGGAGAAAAACAATTTGGTGGAGGTCTCCATTAAAGGGATGTTCACATCTGCCTAATTTAGTGCAGAGCAGAGCCTCTTCTCTCCTTATGCTTTCAACAGGGAGGACTCTTGTTCAGTGATTGAAATTGCAGACTTCAGTTTCAGAGGATTTGCTGGTTGTGCAAGCCACTAGAACGTTGCATGACTCACTGACACAGTAAGCTTGCACACGAGCAGAAGAGCCTGTGCCAATGATTAGGTTTACATAAAGATAACATAAAGGCTCTGAGGAGAGCATGTGGTCTGTAGCATAGGCAATGAGTAGTATACAATAGGGAGGGAAAGGCAGCTGTAACATAAAATATGTACAAAAGCGTACCCTTTAAAATATGATTGAGAATTATATGCCAAGCCAGAATCTCCACCAGAAGGGGCAGGTACCTAATTGGCATCATAATAGTGGGTTAAACATTGATTTGTTTGGAAGCTACCTCCACTAGGTGGCAATGAAGAGCAATTCTTTATCCTTCTGGAAGTTAGCAACTTTGCATACTTTTTTTTTCTTATAGAGCATTGCACTGCTTGTAAAACATCATATGCCAAGTTTGGCAGTCACCCTAAAGAGACACTCTACTTCCATAATCCCATTATTTAGTGTACAATATTGAATACACATCCAGCTGCACTAAAATATCACATTAATACAGCGAAATCACTTTAACTTTAGATATATAAATGCTATATATCTGCAGTACAGCTACCTATTTTCAATTATTTTTTTACTTAAACATTGATATATTGTTGCAATGCATTTTGAGCAAGATTTTGATAATATCTATGACAATGCAAAATGTAAAACTTAAATGTGTCCTTCCTGTTTTATACAAAGTGTACAGTTCACATAGAAAGAGCTAACAAAAGAAATGTGTTGCATATTTTAGCCTTCAATCGTGGTCCATTGGTACATGCTGGGTAAACTTTCTTAAAGTTCTTGCTTGCTTTCTTATGCATTACAGAGAAACATGCAACATACTGTTAGTATATATTAGGTGCTATAAATCCAGGATTCCCAGTACTAAACGGAAACCAAGGAGAGAAGACTGGTTCTTTCCTGGATTTATATAAAGTGCAGGAAACTACACAATGGGACACAGAACATTACTAATGGCTATGGCAGAAATATTGCTCTATGTAAAGATAAATTTACAATTGTCAGGATCCCAAGGACTGTTTGTAGATGCCCCCGTGAATGGAAATGAGTGCGTGGGTGGATGATGTGGGACTATAGATGTCAGTCAGTGATATGTGTCAGATGGATATGTAATGGTGTAAAAAAAAAAAAAAATGAGTGAAGTGAGATAGAGAAAAATGCTAGATATCCAAGGTACAAATGTAGTTTATTCTAAATGGTCAAATACAATTATAACATAAAAAGCAGAGAGAATACAGGATCCTTGCACGCCTCCCTGATTAATGAATTAAAAAATATATATATAAAATCAAAAGAGTAGTAGTAAAATTATAACAGTTGCTGCACCACTAAGTAACCTCTGTCTATTGACAAGAACCGGCTGTCCGTTCTCAAGTGCCGCAGTCCCCCAATTTTCGTCCCACTGTGCCGGTACAATGTTTAGGCTGGGTGGCTGTGAAAGCAGCACAGTCTGGGACCACACCTTGGGCTTGGGAGTATCAAGTTAGTAATTCGCTGAAATATTAACGGCTCGGCAGCCGCAACAGGATGAATGAATGAATGACAGACAGGTCGCCCTCGGTGAAGATGCCAGTTTTCAGAGTGGTGTCCACAGGTATCTCGTAGGAGCGCGCGCTCAAGTGATGGAAGCAGCTTCTTTTGATGACAGCGTAACTTGCCGGTATTAGGGTAATTTATCCAGTGGTTGTGTAGTGGTCTTTGGGTATAAATGAAGCAGATCAGACACGTTTCGGACCCTCTAGGTCCTTCCTCAGTCTGAGGAAGGACCTAGAGGTTCTGAAACACATCTGATCTGCGCTCACTATCAGACACTTTGAGCCACAAACCATTGTACCAGCACAGTGGGACGAAAATTGGGGGACTGCAGCACTTGAGAACGGACAGCTGGTTCATATCAATAGACAGTGGTTACTTAGTGGTGCAGCAACTGTTATAATTTCACTACTACTCTTTTGATTTTATATATATTTTTTTATTCATTAATCAGGGAGGCGTGCAAGGATCCTGCATCCTCTCTGTTTTTGTATGTTATAATTGTATTTGACCATTTAGAATAAACTACATTTGTACCTTGGACATCTAGCATTTTACTCTATCTCACTTCACTCATTTTTTTTTTTTTTTTTTTTTTACACCATTACATATCCATCTGACACATATCACTGACTGACATCTATAGTCCCACATCATCCATCCATGCACTCATTTCCATTCAAGGAGGCATCTACAAACAGTGCTTGAAAACCTGCCAATTGTTAATTTTTCTTTAGATTTTAGTATTGGGTGGTAGGAGGATACCACCAGAGCAGAGTTCTCAGACAATATATAAATATAGATTGAGTACCTCCAACTATCTGCTTTTCTCTATATATTGCTGTATGTATATAGCTCTTTGCATTAACAGTATTTAGTAAAAAGGCAACATAATATCAACTCATCTGAAATAGCAATTTATTTAGCTAGAAATACAATAGATGCCTTATATTACCCAATATTTCTGTACATGTCCATTGGGAGTCATCTCTTCTCCCCACCTAGAGAAGACAGAAGTGAATAAAGAGTCAAATATGTTTTCCTTTTACTCCAAGGGTGGAGGGAGTAGTTATGTGCAGTATGCAGTGGTGGGGGGCTGAAGTTATTTTTGCATGGGAGTACATTTGGCACAGGTGTGGCAAATTAATCCAACTGTCTCACTTGGAGTGATACATTTGGTGCAATCCAATAACAGCCCCTACTACCCATGGAAAAACATCTAAAAGGCCAACATGCTGTAAACCAACACATTGTTGAATACCTCCCCCTCCAACCCCATGCTGATCCCCTGTTCAGCCCCGGGTTGGCACTCTGATGTTACTGGCTCCCATCAATGAGCGGTGATGCCAGGAGTATGGAGCATGACAGCCAAGGTCGCTGATTGGATGCAGCAGTTACATGCTCTTCACTTGAAAAGAATCACTGGAGTGCTGACCAGAGGATCAGTCTGGGATCAGAGGGGGAGGTAAGTCACACATTGTTGGTTTACTGCATGTGGTTTACCTAGTTAACCCTTTATTTAAAGGGGAACTCCAGAACATACGTTCTTATACCCTATCTACAGGATAGGGGATGTGTCTGTTCGCAGCGGATTCGATCACTGGGACCTCCTGCGATCTGCTGCACGGAACTTGGTTCTCTTCATGCACAGAGCGAGCTGTTCCGCGTGCACGGATTACTGTTGACCACCACACGAAGCAGTGGTCAACATGCCCCCACCATGTATCTCTAGGAAAGCAGAAGATACACGAGCACTGTAATTCTGGCTTTCCTATATAGATATATGGAGGGGGTGTGTTGGCCACGGCTCTGTGCATGAGGAGAGCTGGGATGTGGGGCAGGAGAATGTGGAGAGTCCCAGTCTTGTGGGTTCTATTAGAAAAAATCATAATACAAACCCTTCAAAGCTGCCTAGATATTCTGATTGTGACCGATACATTTTATACACACAGTCCAGAGTAATATTACACAGATGGTGATTATGTAGGACATGCAGATCACTCTCCACCTGACATTTATTCTAGCTTTATTTATAACAATTCTTTTACCCTCCACCTATATATAGAAATGAACTTGTTGTACGAGAGGGTGGCACCTGGCAGGACGGGGCACCATGCTTCCATGGTAACATGCACAGCTTGACATATGATCAAGATCTGGGCCAGAGGTGAGATTGTAAACCACCATAGCTGCAGCATTCCGGAGCAATCTGAGTGTGTGGAATGTAGTAAGTGTATTGAGCAAATTAGCAAGTTCACTCCAGACTGAGTATAAAGTGCCATCTGCAGATGATCTTGTATAAAGATAGCTCGATCTCCACTCAGACACACATACATTGTTTACTACAAGTCTCATCCTGTGCACCGTATTAGACAGACATCTTTCCATATTAATTGTGCTGCTTACCCTACCTGCCCTATAGTGTCACTACTATTTTTGGCCAGACATCACAAACTTGGCACCGGCCTAGTCCAGCACAGAAACGGGAGTACAGGATGTGTTGGAGTCTCCTTTGGGTGGAGATAAGAGTTCAAGGCAAGGCACTACATGTCCCCTTGTCCCCTACGGAGATAGCTTTAATTTTTCCTGCCTCTCCCTTCCTTTAAATTCAGGGACACCAGGATTACAAGAATATGTATCTTTCCATAATATTTTCAGCCCTTATGTCATTTTAACAAATCGTTTAAATTGTTTGTAAAAATTACTGAATATTTACTGTGCATGGACCAAATTCATTTAATTGTTTGTTGTTTTTGGAACATGCTCAAAGAAGTCTAAAATGTTGCAAAATAGTAATGTCACATCCACAAATGTTACTTGTGTATGCCTCAACCTGGCATTTTATTAGTTTGTATGGTGCTGAAACAGGTTTATATTTGCCACGGGTAGTAGTCGCTTCATATGGCAAGTTGTAGTGACCACCAGGGATGTCGGCATTTAAGGGGGTTATCCAGGATTAGCAGATAAATAGCTACATTTTCCAGAAACAGTAGAATAGAGCAAAGGAATTATCAGGAAAATGTATGCGCCAAGATTATCCAAATAACTCCTCTGCCGAATGTGCAGATTTCTTTTGTATTTGAATTGCCTGCATTTGGTAAGCACAGAAAGAGCCGCAGCCACATGGGACTACAACCACTACCGTGACTGGATGTGGATTTTTATCTGATGCGTATATTAAGTGTTGTGCCTCTGGATTGCACAAAATTCTCTGGTGAGTTTCACCCTACACCCTGGGGCTTTTTTGTAACTACGATCCTTCACATTGGAGAGCTTGAAGTTAATGGAGCCTAATACCACACACAGCCTTAAAGGGGTACTCCGTTGCTCAGTGTTTGGAACAGTTTGTTCCAAACGCTGAGCAGCGGAGTACCCCTTTAAGACAAGGGTGGCATTGCTTTTGTATGAAAATAAGATATGGTATCCTGGATTACCCCTATAACAGAATTCCCATGTTATGGTGCTATACTATTTCTACAACCCCCATTTACTTATGGGAGGTGTAAAAATAGCATAGAACAGAACTGTTTCATAATCCCAACCAGCTATTTAACCCCGTTCTGGAAATAGCTGCCTGTCCCAGAGGTGGAACCTGCATCCAATAGGCATTTCTTGCATATCCTATGAATAAGAATACCCCTTAAAGGGCTATCTAGCATGGGGCTTTGTTTTGCCTTCTGTAGGATCAAACAGCTAGATCTGAAGAAAAGTGAATGTGTACGGATAGTATAAAAGGCACATTGTTAATTTGTCAGATTGACTAATTTGTACAATCCCTCAAATATAACATCACTACTTAGAATAATTAATTGTTATATCCATTGTACAACATTCTCTAAAATTGCATACAAAACATTTACACTCCTCTAAATCACATCCTTTACATACCCAATGACTCTAACTGAATGTGTCCCATGACGACGGTATAGCTCAGATTCTCCGGCCATCACTGGTGTGTGTCTATAGATACCACTCTGATACATAAAGAAGTCTTCATGCACTTCCATTATAGCTATAGGAGAATAAATAACAGTATATACATATTAAAGGTACATTCACACCTACAGAATATGCTGCATATTTTCTGCTGCTGATTTTCCTACTCATTGACTTCAATGGGTAGGAGAATTAGCAGCAGAAAATGCACAGCCTGTTTATGTGATTTTCAGTAAGAATATGAATCATTTACTTTTTATATAAGGTTTGCTAGCCAAAATAGTCCCATAAAGTGTTGGCCAAAATGGAGCGCAAGCAAAAATTTATATGCAAAAATACCATTGATATGTATGAAATCAAGCATAATTTACACATATGAATGTATGTCATTGGAGTGCATACATTACATTACCTACCTTGCACTGGACCATTGTCAAATATCTCTTTCATTATCTCTTTTTCCTGCCAAAAAAAGAGGAATTAGTACCGTATATGCTTGCACCAATATATGTATTGTTTTATTTATACAGTGACCCAAATATATCAACCTGCCTGAAACCAAACAACCAACCACAGCTTAGCTTTCATATCTTAAAGGAGTAGTATTGTGAAAATGTTCTTCATCCTATTGTGCCTGGGCTGCAAAAACAAAACACGACAAACATTAACTCTCCTTCCTCCATTCTTATATACCGGTATATAGTTATATTCTTATATATAGTTCTTCAGTCCTCCAGTCCGGTCTTCTTCCTTCTTCAGTGTGCACGAATTGTCAGTCAGCATATCGCCGGCTGCAGCAATGTCCCACCTTGGCCGGTGATAGGCTGAGCGCAGTGTCATGTAAGGAGCTCGGGCAGCAGGGAAAAGGCGGGCCCAGGCTCCTTACATGACACTGCGCTCAGCCTATCACCGGCCGAGGTGGGACATTGCTGCAGCCGGCGATATGCTGACTGCAGTGTGACAATTCGTATACACGGAAGAAGGAAGAAGACCGGACCGGAGGACCAAAGAGCTATAGCGGTGCAACGGGGGAACAGAGGAAGGTGAGTTAAAGGGGTTATCCAGGAAAAAACTTTTTTTTAAATATCAACCGGCTCCAGAAAGTTAAACAGATTTATAAAGGACTTCTATTAAAAAATCTTAATCCTTTCAGTACTTATGAGCTGCTGAAGTTGAGTTGTTCTTTTCTGTCTAAGTGCTAATCCCCATAGCAAACCTCTTCTACTCTGTGCAGTTCCCGAGACAAGCAGAGATGTCAGCAGAGAGCACTGTTGCCAGACAGAAAACAACAACTCAACTTCAGCAGCTGATCATTATTGAAAGGATGAAGATTTTTTTATAGAAGTAATTTACAAATCTGTTTAACTTTCTGGAGCCAGTTGATATAAAAAAAAAAAGGTTTTTCCTGGAATAGCCCTTTAAACTTTTTTTTGGTTGTTGTTTTTTTTTTTTTTGCAGCCAAGGCACAATAGGATGAAGAAAATTTTCACAATACTACTCCTTTAATGAGCTCTGGAAAATGAAAGGAAAGCTGCGATTGGTTGTTATCGGAAACACCAGACAGTTTTGGTTTCAGGCGGATTAATACATTTGGGCCATTGTGTCCAATACCTACGCTATATACTGTTATTTAATAGCTTTTCCAGGAACCTTCCAATCTTCTTGTTGGTATTTTTCTCCTAAGACAAATTCACTCAGCATATTTTCAATGAATGCACACGTATACTATCCAAAAATACACATCTAATATGTCTACAAACCACACCCTTTTAAAGGGGTATTCCGCCCCTAGACATCTTATCCCCTATCCAAAGGATAGGGGATAAGATGTCAGATCGCCGCGGTCCCGCTGCTGGGGACCCCTGGGATCCCCGCTGCGGCACCGCGCTATCATTACAGCACAGAGCGAGTTCGCTCTGCACGTAATGATGGGCGGTACAGGAGCCAGAGCATCGTTACGTCATGGCTCCGCCCCTCGTGATGTCACGGCCCGCCCCTTTCAATACAAGTCTATGGGAGGGGGTGTGGCGGTCGTCACGCCCTATCCCATAGAGTTGCATTAAGGGGACGGGCCTTGATGTCACGAGGGGCGGCGCCATGACGTCACGCTGCTCCGTCCCCTGTATCGCCCGTCATTACGCACAGAGCGAACTCGCTCTGTGCTGTAATGATAACGCGGTGCCGCAGCGGTGATCTCCGGGGTCCCCAGCAGCGGGACCGTGGCGATCTGACATCTTATCCCCTATCCTTTGGATAGGGGATAAGATGTCTAGGGGCGGAATACCACTTTAAGGCATTTTTTACCACCTTTAGGGTGAGTTCACATGCTCTTTGTTTTTGCAGGTTTTCCGCTGCGTATTTGAAAGGGGGCGGGCTCTTCTCGGCTATCCGCAGCAGATTTTCCACGGAGGAATTTACGCTGCAGAAAATCCGCCGCAAGCCCCATTGAAGTCAGTAGGGACTGCGGCGGATTTTCGGCAGCGTAAATTCCGCTGCGGACAATCTGCTATGGACAGCCGAGAAGACCCTGCCCTTTCAAATACGCAGCGGAAAACCCGCAAAAACAAAGAGCGTGTGAATGCACCCTCAGGCTACGTTTTCACTTAGTTTTTGGATATCTGCCACTGCAGTTTTTGAGCCAATGTCAGAAGTGGATCCATAAGGGAGGAGAAGTGTAAGTTCTTCCTTTATATGTCCTATTCCTTATGAATACACTTCTGGCTTTGGCTCAAAAACTGCAGTGGCAGTATTCCAGAAACTGCAAGAAAAAAAAAACAAGTGGAAACTTAGCCTTATGGTGTGTAAAAAAAGAAATAAATTTAAAAAATTATAATTTTAAAATAAAAAACATGTCCATTGTTTGCATGTATTACATTCGTATTACATCTCATGCTTCCACTGACATCAATGGAAGCACTAAAAACACTACTAATACATGAACTATGATTTGTTCACATGAAAATAAACTTCAAGCTATGCATGCAAATATGTCTCTAAAATACAAATGTAAAATGTGTCTTTCAGAAGTGTTTTTGCCTTAAAATATACATGGATATTTCTATTTATATTTTACACCATGTAAATCCAGCTTCGGCGTTACAAAGACAAATTGTACAATTTAATGCAGATTTAAAGCTATAATGCGTCTTCCCATTTGGTTATTTAAATAATTTTTGTGCTGTTTTTCTCTGTGCTACATCAGGCTAAATTGTTGTGTATTTACCCTAACTGTTAAAAGTTTTACCGAAAATTGACTTTTTTTTTGTCATAACAGGGTAAAATTGTAAAAATAATATTGAAACTTGTGTTCTTTTTTCTTAACACAAAGGGACACTAAAATAATGTTTTAAATGACATCCCTTTCCATTACCGACATTCCTATACAGGAGGTTTATATGGGGGGAGGGCGGTTAGGGGCATAGTTTGGGCTGTATGTCTTTAGTTCCCCTGTAACTAGATCTGACATATAATCCCCAGATAGAGAGGAAATACAGTCCCCTTACACTCACTATAGAGCTGATACCTGGCATCAGCAAACACATTATCACCTGGCCAGGAAACAGGATTGCTTGTACTCAGTAGAGATGCTGCAGCACTAGTGCCTCGTCTAATTCCCTTTACTGAATGCAGATGTAACACTCAGGCAACAATTGTTTTGCTTTAATACCCTTTCCACATTCTACTGAGTACAACTTTGGAATGTATATTTACTTTTTAACTGATTTGTGCACCAGACGCATCACTTAGCTACATACCGTGAGCTGGGTGCATGTGGATATGTGGTATAATCAAGCAGTGCCAGCTGGACGTCTTTACTGCTACTGACCTAAAGGGTTACTGTCATTTTAAACAAAGTTTGACATTTTGCCTAGACATGTCAAAAGCTGTGATGGCATTGGGTCCTTCTCCTGAGACCTGCTGTGATGGGGAGTTATATGCCAGTTATGTTCTTGGCAGCATGTGCCTCTCTCCCTAGCTGTTAGTCAAATACGACCATCTAAGTCTATGCAGAGAAAAGGTTGGATCCCAATGTGTTCCCCAATGCGATCACAACTATTTACATGTCTGTGCAACATGTCAAAAGTGGCTTTAAATGACAGTAATGCTTTAAGGTGGGTATACACCTTCAATGGCTGTTGATCATTTGTTCATTCGGCAGACAGCTTTTCATCCTCAATCCCTTACATGCAGATGATATTGAGAAGAGTTGGGGTGCCCCCCATACAGATTAGACAGTTAGATAATCTCGCCTTTCATTTCTCTAATATGTATGGTGTGACAGAGGGTGTGATGCAAAGGGCAGATGGAATTACCCTAGGGGCAGATGGCATTAACCCCTTGTATTCATGATGCCAGGGCGTGATTTATCCTCAATACCACCCGAAGGTATACCGCTGTATCCTGGGCTAGGCATGGGGGGCAATTTGACTCTGATGCCAAGTTAGGGATAACAGTAGCTTTACTGAATTTAGACAGCTGGAAAAGTCTATACAGTTCAGCCAGGCCCACGGAGGTTACAAGTGACTTCAGAGACCTTAAGGGCTTGCTGGGACTTGTAGTAGAGGTGGACAATTTAGTGCAGGCCACATTGACTAGACAGAGGACTTTGACTTGACTGACAAGACTGTGGCTTACTTGCAGGTTTCTAGCTTGTGGCTGCAGACTGGACTTGAGGCCTCCTATAACTCTGGAGACACACTTAGGTACGACTTGACTGGACCTCAGCAAAGAATAAGAGAGCAGAGCTCCACCCAGGGCTTACATGGGGGAGGCTCTGGTGGGGTCCCATTGGTCACCCCTAGGTCACCTGGTCATTGATACTTCCTGGGTAACAATCACATGACAAATCACATGGTAAACAGTCTTAAGGGTATAACACTCTTACATATATAACATAGGGATTATCGGCCAATCCCGATATCCAGGTCATTGTCACATCCACTTTCCTTAAATACACTGCCACTAACTCCATTCTCCATGCCTCCTCTTGTCATCCCCCCCACGTCATCTCTAATTTGCTAGTGGGTGAGATGATAAGAGCGAGACGTAACTGCTCCACTGATATTGCCTTTGGACTGAAGGCTTGTGCGATAGAATCCCGCATGTAGGGGTTATCCTAGACACATCATTGATAGAGCAAAGCCCTTCAAAAAAATCGGGATTGTCTCATAGGCTCCAGTTCAGATACACAAAAAGACACACACAAGTCACACAAAAAGGCGCCTCATATTCAACCAGTTATGTTTATAACACAATACAGTCAGAATTATAAGGCTATTGGTAATATGATACATAAATATATGCCCATTATCATGAGCGATCCTTTATATGCAGATGCTCTTAAGGGAGGATATAAATGTATCTCACGTAAAGCACCTACAGGGTGGGCCATTTATATGGATACACCTTAATAAAATGGGAATGGTTGGTGATATTAACTTCCTGTTTGTGGCACATTAGTATATGTGAGGGGGGAAACTTTTCAAGATGGGTGGTGACCATGGTGGCCATTTTGAAGTTGGCCATTTTGAATCCAACTTTTGTTTTTTCAATAGGAAGAGGGTCATGTGACACATCAAACTTATTGGGAATTTCACAAGAAAAACAATGATGTGCTTGGTTTTAACGTAACTTTATTCTTTCATGAGTTATTTACAAGTTTCTGACCACTTATAAAATGTGTTCAATGTGTTGTCCATTGTGTTGGATTGTCAATGCAACCCTCTTCTCCCACTCTTCACACACTGATAGCAACAGGAGTAATGCTAGCACAGGCTTCCAGTGTCCATAGTTTCAGGTGCTGCACATCTCGTATCTTCACAGCATAGACAATTGCCTTCAGATGACCCCAAAGATAAAAGTCTAAGGGGGTCAGATCAGGAGACCTTGAGGGCCATTCAACTGGCCCACGACAACCAATCCACTTTCCAGGAAACTGTTCATCTGGGAATGCTCGGACCTGACACCCATAATGTGGTGGTGCACCATCTTGCTGGAAAAACTCAGGGAACGTGCCAGCTTCAGTGCATAAAGAGGAAAACATCATCATCATGTAGCAATTTCGCATATCCAGTGGCCTTGAGGTTTCCATTGATGAAGAATGACCCCACTATCTTTGTACCCCATATACCACACCATACCATCAATTTTTGTGTTCCAACAGTCTTGGATGGATCTATCCAATGTGGATTAGTGTCAGACCAATAGCGGTGGTTTTGTTTGTTAACTTCACCAATTCACATAAGTTTGCCTCATCACTGAACAAAATCTTCTGCGTAAACAGAGGGTCCTGTTCCAATTTTTGTTTTGCTCATTCTGCAGCACCTGAAACTACGGATACTGGAAGCCTGTGCTAGCATTTCTCCTGCGGTGTATATAGTAGTATATAGCAGTGTATACAGATACTGTAAGCCTGTGCTAGCATTTCTCCTGCGGTGTTGCTATCAGTGTGTGAAGAGTGGGAGAAGAGGGTTGCATTGACAATCCAACACAATGGGCAGCACATTGAACACATTTTATAAGTGGTCAGAAACTTGTAAATAACTCATGAAAGAATAAAGTTACGTTAAAACCAAGCACATCATTGTTTTTCTTGTGAAATTCCCAATAAGTCTGATGTGTCACATGACCCTCTTCCTATTGAAAAAACAAAAGTTGGATTCAAAATGGCCAACTTCAAAATGGCCGCCATGGTCACCACCCATCTTGAAAAGTTTCCCCCCTCACATATACTAATGTGCCACAAACAGGAAGTTAATATCACCAACCATTCCCATTTTTTAATGAGGCCCCATATAAATGGCCCACTCTGTCCATTAGCCTTTCTCCCCGTCTTTTTTCCAGCAAACTAAAATCTGATTCTTCTTCGGGGTTAACCCACAAGGGTTCATACAAATGTGGTCATAACATCTGGACCTGTTGCAAAATCATGTATGTTTCCACACAATTCGAATCATACAATACCGGAAAAAGTTACAGTATCAAACGGTATATCAACTGCAACACATCTAATGTCATTTATCTTTTCTCTTGTAGGCAGTGTACAATATGTGGAGTCCACTACCAATAAATTGAAAGAAAGAACTCGAAAACATTTATCGGACATCCCACATTTTTGTTCTCGCAATATCTCCATGGTGTCACAACATTGTGGACAGAAACATGAAGGCAGCTATTCCACCATGTTTTTACAGGGTATTGAGAAAGTATCGGCAATTATAAACAGAAGATCCTAGATAGGGAAGTATTTTGGATCCTCGAATTAGATACCCACTTACCAAGAGGATTAAACAGAAGATTAGATGTTACATTGCACTATTAATGTACCTTTATATATTTTTTTTGTTTAATCTATAATTATTTATGCTAAAATCCTCCTTTTTTGTTACATATTCATTTATATCTTGAAAAAGTTTTTCTTCTTCATTATAGTATTGATACAGCTTTTCCATGGTATGCTGCACACTGTCGGTTTGCAATGACTTTATATGTATTTTTATACATTTTTTGAACATATGCTTTGTTTATATGTTATGTTCATTATTTATTATTTTTTGTTTCATTGTCGGCTCCCTTCATTGTACATGTATCCACATACCGTAGTTGTTCTATTTAAGGAGGTCGCATTTGTCCCCATGTGTTTTTTTTCCGATCGGGACGAGTGCACACAATTTTTAATGTTTGTATATTATATCCTTTTTTTGTATGTATTTTGGAATTTTTCTTTTTATGGATATGTGCTATGGCTATGGCTTAATGTGGCTATTGTTATATTTACATCTTTCCATTGTATACCACGTTGTTACTACAGCTATGTTACACTGGCCTTGAGGGGTGGACACCATCCTTTGGACACGTGACCCTGACTAGTTCAGGTGCACCTGTTTGATTGGTGGTGTACCGTCTACTTAAGCCCGCTGGATTTAACATTTTTTAGTATGAGTAAGGCTAGGCTATCTGGCTGAAATGAGTCACTTTTACCCTGTTCCTGTTGGTACCTGAATAAAAGTTTTCCTACTGCATGAGGTCTGCGCTGGATCTATTTCTCTATATAGGGATTGTGTACAATTACAATAAACAGATGCAGGGGGGGGGGGGGGGGGGCAGGGGACACTGCAGGAGGCTGTCTGACAGGGCAGCAAGGGTACGGGGTAACACCTCCCTTACTGGGCCACCACAATGGTTTCTCCTTGTGAGCTGACATTGATGTTTAGTCATTATCAATTTGACAAGCATTTCCTCAACTTCCCTTTTTTTCTGCCATGGCCCATCTCACATAATGGTGAATGGTGGTTGGTTTATGGACAGTTGCACTTTCTTTAACGGGGTATTCCAGGCATAAACTTTTTTTTATATATCAACTGGCTCCGGAAAGTTAAACAGATTTGTAAATTACTTCAATTAAAAAATCTTAATCCTTCCAATAGTTATTAGCTTCTGAAGTTGAGTTGTTGTTTTCTGTCTAACTGCTCTCTGATGACTCACGTCCCGGGAGCTGTGCAGTTCCTATGGGGATATTCTCCCATCATGCACAGCTCCCGGAACGTGACATCATCAATGAGCAGTTAGACAGAAAACTTCAGAAGCTAATAACTATTGGAAGGATTAAGATTTTTTAATAGAAGTAATTTACAAATCTGTTTAACTTTCCGGAGCCAGTTGATATATAAAAAAAAAGTTTTTGCCTGGAATACCCCTTTAGCTGTAAAGAATGATCTTTTAATAGTACCAAGCTGGTGACAATAGATAGGCTGAGTAAAGTAATGTGAAAAGTGCTTTAAACACAGGCTAATAAGCCAGAAGAACATTTATTGCCCACAACTGTACTGTGTAAATGACCTGTGCGATCAGCCACTGAACATGCAATTTCATGCTGGTAAGCAGACAATCTTTTATGTAGGGCTGAAAATCATCCATTGTTAGTAGCGCAAAAACAGTTTACACAAGAAGCTAAGGCAGCAGTTGAAGTAAATGGCCGCATGAATGATCAATCATACCGCCATTCAACATTACAACCGGCTTGTGTAAATTGGTATATAGTGGATCAGCACTAGTAATAGTCAATGATTAACCAATGTAAATGGGCTCTAACGCTGCAATTGAGATGGGTCAATTGATCTACATAAAAAATAGGATGTTACCAAGATGTTTTGTACCTTAGAAGTGCATATTCCAATAGCAAAATCAACTTACAGTGGATGCCAGGCGGTAAGCCGGTGTGGACTGGTAAATCTCATTGGAGGATGCATATGGGTTTGGGCAGCTGTTAGTGGCCTGCCTTTTCCCTCGCCCCATGGAACGGCTATGCATCATGCAGGCGCCAGGGGAGCCATTTCCATTCAGACCAACAAATGGATAACAGTCCTCTGTTACAATCCTGAAGAAGAGAGAAAAAAATAAATAACAAAACTATTTATATGGGCACTGTCATGAAAAATAACTTAAGTTAAAGGGGTTATCCAGCAGCTTTTTCCAAAAGTATGCCCATTGTGTGATATAACAAAAAAAACTTTACTTATCTTCAGTGCTCCCATGATGTCTGTGATGTCCTGCTCCTGCCCCCCACCATCTTTCAGAGCTGCAGCGTGACTGTTGAGTCCAGGAAGCACCTGGGCCCGGTATGTTACAATGCCGCTCAGTAAATTGCTGGCTGAGGTGGGACATGGCTGTGGCCAGCCATTCACTGAGCGGTAATTTGACACACGACAAATCACACTGCTGCTCAAAAAAATGATTGCTGCGAGGGACCATAGCCGGACAATAGGCATCGTAGGAGCACTGAGGATAAGTAAAGTTTTTTTTTGTAATGCCACACAAAGCAAACCTCTCCTGCTCTGGACAGTTCCTGACATGAACAGAGCACTATGGTCAGACAGAGAAGAAATTCAAAAAGAAAATAACTTTCTATATAGCAAACAGCAGCTGATAAGGGCCGGAAGGATTAAGATTTTTTAAAATAAGTAATTTACAAACCTGTTTAACTTTCTGAAACCAGTTAATAAAAAAAAAATTGTTTCCCACAGGAATACCCCTTTAAAGGGGTACTCTGCTGTTAGACATCTTATCCCCTATCCAAAGGATAGGGGATAAGATGTCTGATCGCGGGTGCCCGCCGCTGGGGACCCCCGCAATCCCCCTGCAGCAGCCCGGTACCTCAGCAGCCCGGAGCTAAGTTTTCTCCAAGGCTGATGACGGGTGGTGCAGGGGACGGGGATCGTGAAATAATGGCCCCGCCCCTCGTGACACCACGTCCGCCTCCCTCAATGCAAGTCTATGGAAGGAGCGTCATGCCCCCTCCCACAGACTTGTATTTGTCACGATGCCGGCTGGCAGGTAGTGGATCCTCTGTGCCAGAGAGGGATTGGCGTGGACCGTGCTAGTGGATCGGTTCTAAGTCACTACTGGTTTTCACCAGAGCCCGCCGCAAAGCGGGATGGTCTTGCTGCGGCGGTAGTGACCAGGTCGTATCCACTAGCAACGGCTCAACCTCTCTGACTGCTGAAGATAGGCGCGGTACAAGGGAGTAGACAGAAGCAAGGTCGGACGTAGCAGAAGGTCGGGGCAGGCAGCAAGGATCGTAGTCAGGGGCAACGGCAGGAGGTCTGGAACACAGGCTAGGAACACACAAGGAAACGCTTTCACTGGCACAATGGCAACAAGATCCGGCGAGGGAGTGAAGGGGAAGTGAGGTATAAATAGGGAGTGCACAGGTGAACACACTAATTGGAACCACTGCGCCAATCAGCGGCGCAGTGGCCCTTTAAATCGCAGAGACCCGGCGCGCGCGCGCCCTAGGGAGCGGGGCCGCGCGCGCCGGGACAGGACAGACGGAGAGCGAGTCAGGTACGGGAGCCGGGATGCGCATCGCGAGCGGGCGCTACCCGCATCGCGAATCGCATCCCGGCTGGAGACGGTATCGCAGCGCACCGGGTCAGTGGAGCTGCCCGGAGCGCTGCGGTAGCGAGAGAGAAGCGAGCACTCCGGGGAGGAGCGGGGACCCGGAGCGCTCGGCGTAACAGTACCCCCCCCCCTTGGGTCTCCCCCTCTTCTTAGAGCCTGAGAACCTGAGGAGCAGACTTTTGTCTAGGATGTTGTCCTCAGGTTCCCAGGATCTCTCTTCAGGTCCACAGCCCTCCCAATCCACTAAAAAGAACCTTTTTCCTCTGACCGTCTTGGAGGCCAGTATCTCTTTCACTGAGAAGACGTCAGAAGAACCGGAGACAGGAGTGGGAGAAACTAATTTGGGAGAGAAACGGTTGATGATGAGTGGTTTAAGAAGAGAGACATGAAAGGCATTAGGAATACGGAGAGAAGGAGGAAGAAGAAGTTTGTAAGAGACAGGATTAATTTGGCGCAAGACTTTGAAAGGACCAAGATAGCGTGGACCCAGTTTGTAACTGGGGACACGAAAGCGGACATATTTAGCGGAGAGCCATACCTTGTCTCCGGGAGCAAAAATGGGGGGAGCTCTTCTTTTCTTATCGGCAAACTTTTTCATGCGAGATGAAGCCTGTAAAAGAGAATCTTGGGTCTCTTTCCATATGGTGGAAAGATCACGAGTCACTTCATCTACAGCGGGCAAACCAGAGGGCAAGGGAGTAGGGAGGGGGGGAAGAGGGTGACGGCCGTACACCACGAAAAATGGGGATTTGGAGGAAGATTCAGAGACTCTGAAGTTATACGAGAATTCGGCCCATGGTAGAAGATCTGCCCAATCATCCTGGCGGGAGGAAACAAAATGTCGTAAATAATCACCCAAGACCTGGTTAATTCTTTCTACTTGTCCATTGGATTGAGGATGATATGCAGAAGAAAAGTTTAATTTAATCTTGAGTTGTTTACAAAGAGCCCTCCAGAATTTTGACACAAATTGGACGCCTCTATCCGAGACTATCTGTGTGGGCAACCCGTGAAGACGAAAAATGTGTACAAAAAATTGTTTAGCCAACTGAGGCGCTGAAGGAAGACCAGGAAGAGGGATGAAATGTGCCATCTTGGAGAATCGATCAACGACCACCCAAACAACAGTGTTGCCACGGGATGGGGGTAGGTCTGTAATAAAATCCATACCAATCAGAGACCAAGGCTGTTCGGGGACAGGCAGAGGATGAAGAAAACCAGCGGGCTTCTGGCGAGGAGTCTTATCCCGGGCACAGACAGTGCAGGCTCGCACAAAGTCCACGACATCCGTCTCCAGAGTCGGCCACCAATAGAAGCGAGAGATGAGTTGCACAGATTTCTTGATGCCCGCATGGCCTGCGAGATGGGAGGAGTGACCCCATTTGAGGATTCCGAGGCGTTGGCGTGGAGTGACGAAGGTCTTCCCTGGAGGAGTTTGCCTGATGGAGGCTTGAGAAGTGGAAATCAGGCAGTCAGGAGGAATGATGTGTTGCGGAGAGAGTTCAACTTCCGAGGCATCCGAGGAACGAGAGAGAGCATCGGCCCTAATGTTCTTATCGGCAGGCCGAAAGTGAATTTCAAAATTAAATCGGGCAAAGAACAGAGACCACCTGTCCTGGCGAGGATTCAGCCGTTGGGCAGACTGGAGATAGGAGAGGTTCTTGTGATCGGTGTAAATAATAACTGGAAATCTTGATCCCTCCAGCAGATGCCTCCATTCCTCAAGTGCTAATTTAATGGCTAGAAGCTCTCGATCCCCGATGGAGTAGTTCCTCTCCGCCGGAGAGAAGGTCCTAGAAAAAAAACCACAAGTAACAGCATGCCCGGAAGAATTTTTTTGTAGAAGGACCGCTCCAGCTCCTACAGAGGAGGCATCAACCTCCAATAGGAAGGGTTTAGATGGGTCAGGTCTGGAGAGCACAGGAGCCGAAGAAAAGGCAGACTTGAGCCGTTTAAAGGCGTCTTCCGCTTGAGGAGGCCAAGACTTGGGATTGGCATTTTTTTTGGTTAAAGCCACGATAGGGGCCACAACGGTAGAAAAATGTGGAATAAATTGCCTGTAATAATTGGCGAACCCCAAAAAACGTTGGATAGCACGGAGTCCGGAGGGGCGTGGCCAATCTAAGACGGCAGAGAGTTTGTCTGGATCCATTTGTAGTCCTTGGCCAGAGACCAAGTATCCTAGGAAAGGAAGAGATTGGCATTCAAACAGACATTTCTCTATCTTGGCATAAAGTTGATTGTCACGAAGTCTCTGAAGAACCATACGGACATGCTGGCGGTGTTCTTCTAGATTGGCAGAAAATAATCAGGATATCGTCCAGATATACAACAACACAGGAGTATAAGAGATCACGAAAAATTTCATTAACAAAGTCTTGGAAGACGGCAGGGGCGTTGCACAGGCCAAAGGGCATGACCAGATACTCAAAGTGTCCATCTCTAGTGTTAAATGCCGTTTTCCATTCATCCCCCTCTCTGATGCGGATGAGATTATAAGCACCTCTTAAGTCCAGTTTGGTAAAGATGTGGGCACCTTGGAGGCGATCAAAGAGTTCAGAGATGAGGGGTAGGGGGTAGCGGTTCTTTACCGTGATTTTATTAAGACCGCGGTAGTCAATGCAAGGACGTAGAGAGCCATCTTTTTTGGACACAAAGAAAAATCCGGCTCCGGCAGGAGAGGAGGATTTACGGATAAAGCCTTTTTTTAAATTCTCCTGGATGTACTCCGACATAGCAAGAGTCTCTGGGGCGGACAGAGGATAGATTCTGCCCCGGGGTGGAGTAGTGCCCGGGAGGAGGTCAATAGGACAATCATAAGGCCTGTGAGGAGGTAGAGTCTCAGCTTGTTTTTTGCAAAAAACATCCGCAAAGTCCATATAGGCCTTAGGGAGACCGGTTACAGGGGGAACCACAGAGTCACGGCAAGGGGTACTGGGAACCGGTTTTAGGCAGTCCTTGAAACAAGAGGGCCCCCAACTCTTGATCTCCCCAGTGGACCAATCCAGGGTTGGGGAATGGAGTTGAAGCCAGGGTAGTCCAAGGAGGATTTCGGAAGTGCAATTGGGGAGGACCAAAAATTCAATCTTCTCGTGATGAGGTCCGATGCACATTAGAAGGGGCTCCGTGCGGAGACGTATGGTACAGTTCAATCTTTCATTGTTTACACAATTGATGTAGAGGGGTCTGGCGAGACTGGTCACTGGGATGTTGAACCTGTTGACGAGAGAGGCCAAAATAAAATTTCCTGCAGATCCGGAATCCAAGAAGGCCATAGTAGAGAAGGAGAAGGCAGAGGCAGATATCCGCACAGGCACAGTAAGACGTGGAGAAGCAGAGTAGACATCAAGGACTGTCTCACCTTTGTGCGGAGTCAGCGTACGTCTTTCCAGGCGGGGAGGACGGATAGGACAATCTTTCAGGAAGTGTTCGGTACTGGCACAGTACAGGCAGAGATTCTCCATGCGGCGTCGTGTCCTCTCTTGAGGTGTCAGGCGAGACCGGTCGACCTGCATAGCCTCCACGGCGGGAGGCACAGGAACGGATTGCAGGGGACCAGAGGAGAGAGGAGCCGGGGAGAAAAAACGCCTTGTGCGAACAAAGTCCATATCCTGGCGGAGCTCCTGACGCCTTTCGGAAAAACGCATGTCAATGCGAGTGGCAAGATGGATGAGTTCATGTAGGTTAGCAGGGATTTCTCGTGCGGCCAGAACATCTTTAATGTTGCTGGATAGGCCTTTTTTAAAGGTCGCGCAGAGGGCCTCATTATTCCAGGATAATTCTGAAGCAAGAGTACGGAATTGTACGGCGTACTCGCCAACGGAAGAATTACCCTGGACCAGGTTCAACAGGGCAGTCTCAGCAGAAGAGGCTCGGGCAGGTTCCTCAAAGACACTTCGAATTTCCGAGAAGAAGGAGTGTATAGAGGCAGTGACGGGGTCATTGCGGTCCCAGAGCGGTGTGGCCCATGACAGAGCTTTTCCAGACAAAAGGCTGACTACGAAAGCCACCTTAGACCTTTCAGTAGGAAACTGGTCCAACATCATCTCCAAGTGCAGGGAACATTGGGAAAGAAAGCCACGGCAGAATTTAGAGTCCCCATCAAATTTATCCGGCAAGGATAGTCGTAGACCAGAAGCGGCCACTCGCTGCGGAGGAGGTGCAGGAGCTGGCGGAGGAGATGATTGCTGAAGCTGTGGTAGTAGCTGCTGTAGCATCACGGTCAGTTGAGACAGCTGTTGGCCTTGTTGCGCTATCTGTTGTGACTGCTGGGCGACCACCGTGGTGAGGTCGGCGACAACTGGCAGAGGAACTTCAGCGGGATCCATGGCCGGATCTACTGTCACGATGCCGGCTGGCAGGTAGTGGATCCTCTGTGCCAGAGAGGGATTGGCGTGGACCGTGCTAGTGGATCGGTTCTAAGTCACTACTGGTTTTCACCAGAGCCCGCCGCAAAGCGGGATGGTCTTGCTGCGGCGGTAGTGACCAGGTCGTATCCACTAGCAACGGCTCAACCTCTCTGACTGCTGAAGATAGGCGCGGTACAAGGGAGTAGACAGAAGCAAGGTCGGACGTAGCAGAAGGTCGGGGCAGGCAGCAAGGATCGTAGTCAGGGGCAACGGCAGGAGGTCTGGAACACAGGCTAGGAACACACAAGGAAACGCTTTCACTGGCACAATGGCAACAAGATCCGGCGAGGGAGTGAAGGGGAAGTGAGGTATAAATAGGGAGTGCACAGGTGAACACACTAATTGGAACCACTGCGCCAATCAGCGGCGCAGTGGCCCTTTAAATCGCAGAGACCCGGCGCGCGCGCGCCCTAGGGAGCGTGGCCGCGCGCGCCGGGACAGGACAGACGGAGAGCGAGTCAGGTACGGGAGCCGGGATGCGCATCGCGAGCGGGCGCTACCCGCATCGCGAATCGCATCCCGGCTGGAGACGGTATCGCAGCGCACCGGGTCAGTGGAGCTGCCCGGAGCGCTGCGGTAGCGAGAGAGAAGCGAGCGCTCCGGGGAGGAGCGGGGACCCGGAGCGCTCGGCGTAACAGTATTGTGGGTGCGGGGCATGACGTCCATCATCAGCCTCAGAGAAAACTTAGCTCCGGGCTGCTGAGGTACCGGGCTGCTGCAGGGGGGATCGTGGGAGGCCCACCTTTGGATAGGGGATAAGATGTCTAACAGCGGTGGAAAAAAATTGTTTTTAAATCAACTTGTAGCAGAAAATTAAACAGATTTGAAAAAATACTTCTGTTTAAAGATCTTAATCCAGGGGTCTCAAACTCCCGGCCTGCGGGCCATTTGCGGCCCGCAGAACAAAAGTTTGTGGCCCAGACTCTCTAGTGGCCCGCCACCAGGTATATAGTGAAGAAAACTGTGTCTTGAAGCAGTTCTGTGTCCTGAGCAGAGCAGAGACTGCACACGCCCCCCCATCAACCAATCACAGTGTCTCAGCACTCAGCACAGTGACTCAGCACTTTCCTCAGCTATTCGGGACACAGAACGCTTCAAGACACAGTTTTCTTCACTACTCCGGAGAGGAGAAGCGCAGTGCAGGACAGGTAAGGTTGTCTGAGTGTGTGTCTGTCTGCGTGTGTGCATGGGTGTGTGTCTGTCTGTCTATGTGTGTGTGCATGTGTGTCTGTCTGTCTGTCTATGTGTGTGTGCATGTGTGGGTGTGTGTCTATCTTTCTATGTGTGTGTGCATGTGTGGGGGTGTGTCTGTCTTTCTATGTGTGTGTTCATGTGTGTGTGCATGTGTGGGGGTGTGTCTGTCTTTCTATGTGTGTGTGCATGTGTGTGTGTGTCTGTCTATGTGTGTATGCATGTGTGTGTGTCTGTATGTCTGTCTATGTTTGTGTGCATGTGTGGGTGTGTGTCTGTCTTTCTATGTGTGTGTGCATGTGTGGGTGTGTGTCTGTCCATGTGTGTGTGCATGTGTGGGTGTCTGTCTGCTTGTGTGTCTGTCTATGTGTGTGTGCATGTGTGGGTGTCTGTCTGCTTGTGTCTATGTGTGTGTGCATGTGTGTGTCTGTCTGTCTGTCTATGTGTGTGTGCATGTGTGTGTCTGTCTATATGTGTGTGCATGTGTGTGTGTGTGTCTATGTGTTTGTGCATGTGTGTGTGTCTGTCTGTCTATGTGTGCGTGCATGTGTGTGTGTGTGTCTGTCTATGTGTGTGTGCATGTGTATGTGTCTGTCTGTCTGGGTGTGCGTGTGTGTGTGTCTGTCTATGTTTGTGTGCATGTGTGTGTCTGTCTATGTGTGTGTGCATGTGTGGGTGTCTGTCTGCGTGTGTGTGCATGTGTGTATGTCTGTCTATGTGTGTGTGCATGTGTGGGTGTCTGTCTGTCTATGTGTGTGCATGTGTGTGTCTGTCTATGTGTGTGTGCATGTGTGTGTGTCTCTGTCTGTCTATGCGTGTGTGCGTGTGTGTGTGTGTCTGTCTGTCTGTCTATGTGTGTGTGCATGTGTGTGCATGTGTGGGTGTCTGTCTGTGTGTGTCTGTGTGAGTGTCTGTGTGAGTCGGGGGGGAGGGTGGTAATCGAAAATGCTACCTAATGTGGGGA
Organism: Hyla sarda; assembly: GCF_029499605.1. Taxonomy (NCBI): domain Eukaryota; kingdom Metazoa; phylum Chordata; class Amphibia; order Anura; family Hylidae; genus Hyla; species Hyla sarda. Next base: position 253,700,982 of record NC_079190.1, read on the forward strand.
ACCTGCTACTACCTAATGTGGGGAACCTGCTACTACCTAATGTGGGGAACCTGCTACTACCTAATGTGGGGAACTTGCTTCTACCTAATGTGGGGAACCTGCTTCTACCTAATGTGGGGAACCTGCTTCTACCTAATGTGGGGAAACTGCTACTACCTAATGTGGGGAACCTGCTGCCTACCTAATGTGGGGAACTTGCTGCCCACCTAATGTGGGGAACCTGCTGGCTATCTAATGTGGGGAACCTGCTGCGACCTAATGTGGGGAACCTGCTACCACCTAATGTGGGGAACCTGCTGCCACCTAATGTGGGGAACCTGCTACTACCTAATGTGGGGAACCTGCTACTACCTAATGTGGAAAAACTGCTACTACCTAATGTGGGAAACCTGCTGCCCACCCAATGTGGGGAACTTGCTGCCCACCTAATGTGGGGAACCTGCTGCCTACCTAATGTGGGGAACGTGCTGCTACCTAATGTGGGGAACCTGCTGCTACCTAATGTGGGGAACCTGCTGCTACCTAATGTGGGGAACCTGCTGCCCACCTAATGTGGGGAACCTGCTGCCAACCTAATGTGGGGAACCTGCTGCCAACCTAATGTGGGGAACCTGCTAATACCTAATGTGGGGAACCTGCTACTACCTAATGTGGGGAACCTGCTACTACCTAATGTGGGGAACCTGCTACTACCTAATGTGTGGAACCTGCTGCCTACCTATTGTGGGGAACCTGCTGCCTACCTAATGTGGGAAACCTGCTGCCTACCTAATGTGGGGAACCCCCAGAAGTAGCACCCCCATCATCCATCAGCTCATGCTATTATCACACGGGGTAGGGGGAATGGGGGGGGGGGGGTTGCTGGTGGATGATGGGGGTGCTACTGCTGGTGGAGGGGGTTGCTAGTGGATAATGAAAGGCGTATGATGAGGGCATTATATGTAATGGGCGCATGCGGCCCACCCTCACCCAGCTGCTACCTCCAGTGGCCCCCGGATAATTTGAGTTTGAGACCCCTGTCTTAATCCTTCCAGTTCTAATCTGCTGCTGTATGCTCCACAAGAAGTTCTTTTCTTTTTTAATTTATTTTCTGTCTGACCACAGTGCTCTCTGCTGACACCTCTTTCCAAGTCAGGAACTGTGCAGAGCAGGAGAAAATCCCCATAGCAAACTTCTCCTGCTCTGGACAGCACCTGACATGGACAGAGGTGTCAGCAGAGAGCACTGTGGTCAGACTGAAAAGAAATTCAAAAAGAAAAGAACATCCTCTGTAGTATACAGCAGCTGATAAGTACTGGAAGGATTAAGATTTTTAAATAGAAGTAATTTACAAATCTGTTTAACTTCCTGGCACCAGTTGATTTAATAAACAATTGTTTTCCACCGACTGACTACGATAACAAGCCGGTAATGTAAATCTATGGGACCGTCCTGTTCTTATTGACAGGATTAAAAAACATGTCCATCTGTACCACTGAGTCTTGCAAAAGAATAAGTATATACATTGAATGTATATTTATGATGACTGATTGCTAAAAAAGTTATTAGCAAAAGATGTATATCACAAACATGTACAACCACATTTAACTAATTAAGATAACATACCCTCTCCTTCTTAGATACCACCATGCGCCGTCCACACGTCCTCCTCGACATCCATGCTGATTTTTTGTATCACAAGAAAGTAGATTCTGGGGGGACAGGGCAGGAGTCATGTGACCCATAGACTGAATGGAGAGCCTATCTGAAGCAACAGCTGTGAAGAGATATACATAAAATGATTCCACATATCTGAAGCCACAGGTCAATCTTATTGAACTTAATGAAATCTAGTATCTATATTATAAGATCCACATAGACACCACATTTTATTGGTTAATATTTCATCATAAAGCAATATATTTTTTAGGTAGTGGTTCTCAACCTGGGATACACATACCCCCATGAGTACTTTACAGTTCACCTGGAGGTCTGTGGAAAAAAAACCACAGTATAAGCAGCCGCAGTTACTGCTTCTAAAGTGGGAAAGGGCACTGCGGCCACTTTAAAGAGCAGTGGCTGCTGGTAGCAAAGGCACATCCGCTACAATCACGCCTTTCTGATGTTGCATCCAGAGGAGTGCTATCGCAGGGAAAAGTCAGAAAGCAGGCCAAAGTCAGATTTAGATGCTCCACTGCTGGAGAAGCCTATATATGGGGGCAAAGTCTTGGGGGGGGGGGGGGGCTCTAATTATATATATGAGGGCATTGTCAAAAGAGGGGGCCTATATATATGCAACAATATAAGGGCATAAAGCAGGCACTGTTAGTGTGTGAGGCAAGATGGGGAGTTTTTAAAGAGATGGGTAATGTACTGGAGTGAGGATCCTAAACTGTTTGCTCTGCAGGTTCTGTGGAGACAAGTCTTAACCGGGAACAGTCTTCATCATGGACTGAGCTGAATGCAAAATAAAATAAGAAGTGTGAGGAAAAGAACGGAGATGGCACTCACCACGTCAGAGATAACGGTAATGCTTTATTACGGTGATCGGCAGACTACAGCATCGGGAAGGGGAATGCCAGGAGCGAGGTTATAGCTATTTCATGCACTAAGTGCACTTCATCAGACCAGTGTGGTCTGATGAAGTGCACTTAGTGCATGAAATAGCTATAACCTCGCTCCAGGCATTCCTCCTCCCGATGCTGTAGTCTGCCAGTCACCGTAATAAAGCATTACCGTTATCTCTGACGTGGTGAGTGCCATCTCCGTTCTTTTCCTCACATGTCTTGCACTGTATTCTGGATTGAGCACCCTGCTAGAGTTTACACGGATTAGGTGTCCAGTGCATCATCATTGGGTTCGCTGCAGCTGTGCCGAGTGCTCCGTCTTTCACAGTCTAAAATAAAAAGTGAATGACTCCGATCAGAGAAGTCACCCTTTTACAGAAGATGTCATTTATGAGTATACAAATTTGTACGATGGCTCCAATTTATTGCGCTATGATCTGTAGTTTTTGTCGGTACCGTTTTAGTTTTAATCAAACTTTTTGATCCCTTTTTATAATTTTTTTATGATAGTTATTAGTGAGGCAAATTTTAGGGCAATTTTGTATTGCAAATGGGTGCCCCAGTTTTTTTTTCTTTTCCAAAATAAGATCATCCTGACTTTAGTAAAAGTGAGCAGTGACTGCTGGTACTAGCTGACGTCACTGCCCTATTATGTGACTATTTATTAATAAATATTTGAAATTAAAGTGGGTACAGTTGCAGGGAGTCTGGTGAGGTAGGGAGAGAAGCAGGGGACTTGGGCAGAGGATACGGAATAAATAAAAGCATATACATTTAAAATAACAGCAACTATATTTATTAAAAACATATTGCTTATGTGGGGGGGGTACAATTTTTGGAAATTGTCTACCAATGGGTACTCGGTTAACCACTGGTCTAGGGTTTAAATGGTTGCAAAAGAAAGGAAGGCAGTTCATCTGTCACAACAGGACTCCCAGTGAAGAAAGCTGTTATTGACATGGTCACTGAACATTTTACATTGTTTGTATTTTTTTATTTAACCCCTTAACGACGCAGGACATAAATGTACGTCCTGGTGCGGTGGTACTTAACGCACCAGGATGTACATTTATGTCCTGTACATGACCACGAGCATCGGAGTGATGCTCGGGTCATGCGCGGTAGTTCTTGGCTGCTGATAGCAGCCAGGGACCCCCCGGTATTGGCCGACATCCACGACATGTCTGCCATTAAGCCCTCAGATGCCGTGATCAATACAGATCACGGTATCTGCGGGAGTGCGGTCAGAAAAATGCATGATCGAATCGTCCACATCGCTGCGGCGGCGATCAGATCATCTGTAATGGCGGACAGAGGTCCTCTCACCTGCCTCCATCCGTCTCCCGGTGTCTTCTGCTCTGGACTGAGATCGAGCAGACCAGAGCAGAAGATAGTCGATAAGGGTATGTTCACACCGAGGAATTGGAGAGGAATTTCCATGAGTAATTCTGCTCGCTTTTTCCTCTCCAATTCATTCAGCAGTGAAAATCCCCATAGAGCTGTGCAGAATTTCTGCCCCTCAGTTCACACTGAGGAATTTCCTCAAGCAGAATTCTGACGAGGAAGTCTGTTCCGCTTGAAGAAAGAACATTTTCGTTCTTCCAGGCGGAATCAGCGTCGTTCTCCCATAGAGATCAATGTTATATATTTTTTTTTGAGTCAGAAGCATTTCCACGCGGAACAATTCATGCTGAATTTCCGCATGACATTTTTTTTTTTTTATGAATAGAAATACTTGATACTCCTCCTCCGCATGAAACCTGCATTTCCGCGCGGAATTCCGTGCGAATTCCGGGCGAATTCTGCGCGAAATCTCTGAGTTCTTGTGGAAAAGTAACAATATTTTGAGGCAGAAAATTTCTGCTTGATTTCCGCCCCAATTCCTCAGTGTGAACATACCCTAACACTGATCAGTGCTATGCCTTAGCATAGCACTGAACAGTATTAGCAATCAAATGATTGCTATAAATAGTCCCCTATGGGGACTATTAACCCCTTAAGGACTGAGCCCTTTTTCACCTTAAGGACTCGGCCATTTTTTGCAAATCTGACCACTGTCACTTTAAACATTAATAACTCTGGAATGCTTTTAGTTATCATTCTGATTCCGAGATTGTTTTTTCGTGACATATTCTTCTTTAACATAGTGGTAAAATTTTGTGGTGACTTGCATCCTTTCTTGGTGAAAAATCCCAAAATTTGATGAAAAATTTGAAAATTTTGCTTTTTTCTAACTTTGAAGCTCTCTGCTTGTAAGAAAAATGGATATTCCAAATAATTTATTTTTTTATTCACAAAACACAATATGTCTACTTTATGTTTGCATCATAAAATTGACGTGTTTTTACTTTTGGAAGACACCAGAGGGCTTCAAAGTTCAGCAGCAATTTTCCAATTTTTCACAAAATTTTGAAACTCGCTTTTTTTCAGGGACCAGTTCAGGTTTGAAGTGGATTTGAAGGGTCTTCATATTAGAAATACCCCATAAATTACCACATTATAAAAACTGCACCCCCCAAAGTATTCAAAATGACATTCAGTAGGCGTTTTAACCCTTTAGGGGTTTCACAGGAATAGCAGCAAAGTGAAGGAGAAAATTCACAATCTTCATTTTTTACACTCGCATGTTCTTGTAGACCCAATTTTTGAATTTTTGCAAGGGGTAAAAAGGAGAAAATTTTTACTTGTATTTGAAACCCAATTTTTCGAGTAAGGACATACCTCATATGTCTATGTTAATTGTTCGGCGGGCGCACTAGAGGGCGCAGAAGAGAAGGAGCGACAAATGGTTTTTGGGGGGCATGTCACCTTTAGGAAGCCCCTATGGTGCCAGAACAGCAAAAAAAAACACATGGCATACCATTTTGGAAACTAGACCCCTCAGGGAACGTAACAAGGGGTAAAGTGAACCTTAATACCCCACAGGTGATTCACGAATTTTGCATATGTAAAAAAAAAAAAATTTTTTTACCTAAAATGCTTGGTTTCCCAAAAGTTTTACATTTTTAAAAAGGGTAATAGCAGAAAATACCCCCCAAAATTTGAAGCCCAATTTCTCCCGATTCAGAAAACACCCCATATGGTGGTGAAAAGTGCTCTGCTGGCGCACTACAGGTCTCAGAAGAGAAGGAGTCACATTTGGCTTTTTTGAAGGAAATTTTGCTCTGGGGGCATGCCGCATTTAGGAAGCCCCTATGGTGTCAGGACAGCAAAAAAAACACATGGCATACCATTTTGGAAACTAGACCCCTCGGGGAACGTAACAAGGGGTAAAGTGAACCTTAATACCCTACAGGTGTTTCACGACTTTTGCATATGTAAAAAAAAAATAAAAAATTTTACCTAAAATGCTTGGTTTCCCAAAAAATTTACATTTTTACAAAGGGTTAAAGCAGAAAATACCCCCCAAAATTTGAAGCCCAATTTCTCCCGATTCAGAAAACACCCCATATGGGGGTGAAGAGTGCTCTGCTGGCGCACTACAGGTCTCAGAATTTTGCTCTAGGGGCATGCCGCATTTAGGAAGCCCCTATGGTGCCACATGGCATACTATTTTGGAAACTAGACCCCTCGGGGAACATAACAAGGGGTTAAGTGAACCTTAATACCCCACAGGCGTTTCACGACTAATGCATATGTAAAAAAAAATATATTTTTTTTTACCTAAAATGCTTCTTTTCCCCAAAATTTTACATTTTTAAAAAGGGTAAAAGCAGAAAATACCCCCCAAAATTTGTAACACAATTTCTCCCGAGTACGGCGATACCCCATATGTGACCCTAAACTGTTGCCTTGAAATACGACAGGGCTCCAAAGTGAGAGCGCCATACGCATTTGAGGCCTAAATTAGGGATTGCATAGGGGTGGACATAGGGGAATTCTACGCCAGTGATTCCCAAACAGGGTGCCTCCAGCTGTTGCAAAACTCCCAGCATGCCTGGACAGTCAGTGGCTATCTGGCAATACTGGGAGTAGTTGTTTTGCAACAGCTGGAGGCTCCGTTTTGGAAACCGTGGCGTACCAGATGTTTTTCATTTTTATTGGGGAGGGGGGCTGTGTAGGGGTATGTGTATATGTAGTGTTTTTACTTTTATTTTATTTTGTGTTAGTGTAGTGTAGTGTTTTTAGGGTACAGTCGCACGGGCGGGGGTTCACAGTAGTTTCTCGCTGGCAGTTTGAGCTGCGGCAGAAAATTTGCCGCAGCTCAAACTTGCAGCCCGATACTTACTGTAAACCTCCGCCCATGTGAGTGTACCCTGTACATTCACATGGGGGGGGGGGGGGGGGGAGACATCCAGCTGTTGCAAAAATACAACTCCCAGCATGCGCTGACAGACTGTACAAGCTGAGAGTTTTAGTTTTGCAACAGCTGTAGGCACACTGGTTATGTATCACTGAGTTTGTGACCTTACTCAGTGTTTCAAAACCAGTGTGCCTCCAGCTGTTGCAAAACTACAACTCCCAGCATGTACGGTGCATGGTGTAAGGTGACTGCTGGGAGTTGTAGTTTGCAACAGCTGGAGGCACACCGGTCGTGAAACACTGAGTTCGGTAAAAAAAAACTGAGTTTCACAACCAGTGTGCCTTCAGCAGTCACCGACAGCTAATGGCCATGCTGGGAGTTGTAGTTATGCAACCAGCAGATGCACCACTACAACTCCCAGCATGCACTTTAGCTGTTTGTGCAAGCTGGGAGTTGTAGTTATACAACAGCTGAAGGTACACTTTTCCATAGAAAGAATGTGCCTCCAGCTGTTGCAAAACCATAAGTCCCAGCATGCCCATAAGGGAATGCTGGGAGTTGTGGTGGTCTGCCTCCTGCTGTTGCATAACTACAGCTCCCAGCATGCCCTTTTTGCATGCTGGGAGCTGTTGCTAAGCAACAGCAGGAGGCTGTCACTCACCTCCTGCTGCTGCTCCGTCGCAGGACAGTCCCTCGCCGCCGCCGTCGCTCCTGGGGCCCCGACCCAGCACCCGGGGTCGTCTTCCTGCACCCGCTCACGTCCTCCGGAAGAGGGTTGGAGCGGGTGCGGGAGTGACACCCGCAGCAGGCGCCCTGATTGGTCGGCCGGTAATCCGGCCGACGAATCAGGGCGATCGTGAGGTGGCACCAGTGCCACCTCACCCCTGCTGGCCCTGGCTGTTCGTGGCCGTCAGAGACAGTAATTCCGGGTCACCGGTCACTGGAGACCCGATTGACCCGGAATCGCCGCAGATCGCTGGACTGAATTGTCCAGCGATCTGCGGCCATCGCCGACATGGGGGGGCATAATGACCCCCCTGGGCGATATGCCGGGATGCCTGCTGAATGATTTCAGCAGGCATCCGGCTCTGGTCCCCAACCGGCTAGCGGTGGGGACCGGAATTCCCACGGGCGTATGGATACGCCCTGTGTCCTTAAGAGGTTAAAGTGTAAAAATAAAAGTAAAAAATAAAAGTAAAAAAAAAATTTGAAAAATCCCCTCCCCCAATAACAATGTAAATGGTCCCTTTTTCTCCATCTTACCCCCAAAAAGTGTAAACATTTTTTTTTAATAAGCATGTTTGGTATCGCCGCGTGCGTAAATATCCGAACTATTACAGTATAATGTTAATTATCCCCCACGGTCAACGGCATGAATGTAAAAAAATAAAGTTCAAAATTGCTGCTTTTGTATTACATTTTATTCCAAAACAATTTGATAATAAATGTATTAAAAGTTTTATATATGCAAATGTGGTATCAAAAACGTGAAAGTGAAGTACAGATCACAGCGCAAATAATGAGCCCTCATACTGTCGCTTATACGGAAAAATGATAAAGTTAAAGGTCAGCAAATTAGAGGGATTTTAAATGCACCAATTTGGTTAAACAGTTAGCGATTTTTTTTAAAGCGGTACAATAATAGAAAACTATGTAATTATGGGTATCATTTTATTGATCATCGTATTGACCCACAGAATAAAGAAAACATGTCCATTTTACCGTAAACTGCACAGCATGAAAACTAAACCTTCCAAATTTGGCAAAATTGCGGTTTTCCCCACACAAATAGTATTTTTTTGGTTGCTTCATACATTTTATGGAAAAATAAGTGATGTCATTACAAAGAACAACTGGTCACGCAAAAAACAAGCCCACATACTAGTCTGAGCATGAAAATATAAAAGAGTTATGATTTTTAGAAGGCGAGGAGAAAAAAACAAGTAAAAATAAAACTCCTTAAAGGGGTACTCCCAGGGAAAACTTTTTTTTTTTTAAATCAACTGGTGCCAGAAAGTTAAACAGATTGGTAAATTACTTCTATTAAAAAATTTGAATCCTTCAAATACATTTAATGGGCTGTATACTACAGAGGAAATTCTTTTCTTTTTGGATTTCTCAGATGTCATGACCACAGTGCTCTCATCTCTGTCCATTTTAGGAACTGTCCAGAGCAGCATATGTTTGCTATGGGGATTATCTCCTGCTCTGGACAGTTACAAAAATGGACAGCAGAGGTCAGCAGAGAGCACTGTGGTCATGACATCAGAGAAATCCCCTAAAATGTACTGGAAGGATTAAGATTTTTTAATAGAAGTAATTTACAAATCTGTTTAACTTTCTGGCACCAGTTGATTTAAAAAAAAAAAAAAAGTTTTCCACGGGAGTACCCCTTTAAGGCCCAAATGGCCTCAGTCCTAAAGGGGTAAAATCAAACATTTTGTATCACATGACTCCCTAAAGACGTGATATATTTCTTTCTCCGAGTTGTCCCAAAAAGGATCAGCTGATTTAAGACATTGTAACCAACTATTTCATCACCACACATTTCACACATCAGGTTATGTCTGAATGTGTGTGGTAAGTTGTTCGGAGACTACAAACAAACCAGCTGTCATGTCCTGGCTGAGCTCAAATATTTTTAGTATCTTACCTGCTGTTGAGAAAGCCCAGGAGCCAGCACAGTTGCCTTGATCAAGTGGCTGATGGATCATTCCTGGCCACTTGTCAGCAGCATTGAAGTAAGCAGGCAGGATATCATTCTTCATGTTCATCTGTACGGTAGAGAGTCCAGAAGTCAATCATTAATAATGACAATGAGTTGTCATTTTTATTAAATATAACTTATTCAGCGGAATCTTTCTTTATAGCTGTATATTGCTTGTTCTTGTTTTTATTATTTTCAGAATTCATATAAATGGAAGTCAGTACTTAGCACAGTTTGGCATCCTTGAAATGGAATGGAGCTCCGGTATAAAAGGCTTATGCAAGAAAAATAACGCAGTAATGCTTGTGTCACATTATAATAATTGTATAAGAAAAGTATGTAACCATTAAATTGTAACATCACTTTAACCTTCTATGGGGTAAGCATACACCATAATAGTGCCCTTATGACTTATAATTAGCTTTTACTTTACCATCTTAAACAGTGTAAACCTGGCTATGTTTTAAAACAGTTAATACAACACATGTGAATCAATGTGTTTGTGCAAACAGATCATAGATATCATCACTTTCTTTTTAACCATCAAACACAAAAATACATCTGCCTCTTCAAGAAAATGTCAACTATTTACACTGACGTATATACTTGGAAGCACACAAGGATTTCCTAAATAGGCAGACTCTTACTGGGTCTAGTCCTATGGGTCCTTAGTGACTTCATTTGTCCCAAGTCATGGAATTTTCCAGTCACTTGTCCCAGGGCAGTCTTTTCTTCTCAAAGGGAATGGTAAAAAAAAATGATGTTCACTCAACAGTGGCAAGTAATGTTTCATTCCATTAATACTTATACAGAGTGGAGTGGGCTCCGGACTTCCTGAGTGGAAGCTGCTTGAAAAAAGATGGCTTAATCACATATGCATTGTGCTTCCTCTCTTGGGATCTGCCAAAACTCACACCCCGGCCCCAATCTCAGGAAAGAGCTATGACTGGAGGATGGAGAACTGGCACATTCCAGTAGCATGTTAACATTATTACCCTTTGTGACTAGACAGCAGTCTGACTGCATTTATAATGATCACAGAAACATGGAACTATTAAGGACAATTTATTAGCAGCAAGCCACAAGTTATCTCTAGTGTTACTTTTACTGGCTTATCTGTCAGTTCCTCCAATTTGCTGGCATTCTACATAGTATTTGGAATCATACTATTTAGTGAAGAATTCCTGTAGTATACTTACATGTAACTCATTCATGTTCATAACAGAAGAAGGTGGCTTTATTGTTCCAAGTCGATACTGGATTCCTTCATCCAATGTCATGCCCCAAAATTGGCTATAATTACCAGCGTTCCATCTACAAAAAAAAAATACATTAAAAACATCTCAAATAATACTTTTATCATTGTGTTTTCTAAGTAGTTAATTCCTAAGCTCCCTCTAGTGGTGGCTGCCAGAAGACAGAATTTTATAATTTGAAGGGATAATACCAAGATTACAACCTATCCAGACCATAAGTGATAAGTGTCAGATCGGCAATGGTCCAACTTCTGGTACCACCAAGATCACGAGAACAGGAATCTTGACTGTCTCTGTTTGAATGGAGTAGAGCATGCACACTGTTGTTTCACAAAAACTCTATGGGACTGCTAAACTTAGCACTGTTTTCAATCAGTAACCCCCCATTCTTGCGATTATTGGGGGACCCAGTGTCTGGAGACCCACTGATCAAACAGTGATTAACGGTAATTTTGGGATAACTCCTTTAACTCTCTGACTGTGTCGGGTTATTTGGAATTCTGTAACAGGAAGTGGAGCTCTGATTCCCTATAAAGATTTGTTATCAAAGCAATTATTGAATGCAAAGCCAGAAATTGATTTGAAAAGGGAAGAAGTCCCAGTCTTTCTTTTATACATGGCATTCAGGCCTTCATTTATGATCTGTTCCTAGCTTTGTATTAAATAATTACAATTAAAAACCTGAACACAAAAAGCCTGTCTATACAAGATTAGTAAATTAATTACATTCACTATGTTAGGAGGCAGAGGTTAGAACGGAATTAAGCTTACCCATAGGAACCTCGATTGACAGCATCAATGATTCTTGGGCTTATAAGACAGGGGTTCTGCTCACAATGCCAGTTGCCATCTGTAGTGCATGTGCTGAGAGAGAAAAGGGGTATGTTTGCATGATTAATAACTAATTCTATGACTGTGAAATATATTGTACACAATTTTTTGTTGGAGATTTATTGAAATAAAATCAGAAACCTTAAGTGCCCCATTGTTCCATTTACATTGTTCAATGTCATGCTAATAAAAATTATTTGCTTTGGGTAGACTCTACATTTTAATAGTACTATTTCATGAAAAAGGGGACAAAGTTGCTCTTAGATCTATACAGAATTCTGACAGATGTGACTTATACAACCTTTTAAATCAGCAAGTCCAATGGGGAAAAGATAGATGATCACCCGTAGACTAAGTATTTTTTAAACAGTAACCAAAGTTACGGACAAAGATTTAAAATACGGTAAATAAATGCTTTGTTAAAGTCAGGGACAACCTTTTCTGAGTATCAAACCCTATTTATCAGGTCCTAAAGATGCATAAGACAATATTATTTACATTTTAAAAAGACCGGGAATTGACATAACACATAGAATTGTCCAACCTTTTGGAGTGACTGCTGAAGAGAATTTTCACTAGATTTTAGATGGACATAGGCTGGATAAGTCTTGGCTCACTACTGCTCTTCTGACTCACCTTAAAGGAGAACTCCAGAATATAAAAATTGTCAGTAAAAAAATAAAGATGTACATACCTTCCTCCGCTCCCCCGGGGCCGCCGGTAACCGGCTCCGGTCTCCGCCGCGATCCTCTTCCTGGTTGCTGGTGGTCGGCGAGTCATACTGCACTCAGCCAATCACCGGCCGCAGTGAAGTTCTGACTCTGCCGGCGATAGGCTGAGCGGTAGTGTGAGAATGCTTCAAGAAACAAAATTCTTCACTACACTGGCACCTGCTGCCGGGGCCGAAAATGTCACACTGCCGCTCAGCCTATCTCTGGCCGAGCCGGGACTTCACTGCAGCCGGTGATTGGCTGAGTGCAGTATGACTCGCCGACCGACAGCAACCAGGAAGAGGATCGCGGCGGAGACCGGAGCCGGTTACCGGAGGCCCCGGGGGAGCGGAGGAAGGTATGTACATCTTTATTTTTTTACTGCCGGCAGTATGGGGGGACAATTTTTATATTCTGGAGTTCTCCATTAAGGGTCTATTCACACATACAGTATTTGAAGCTGTGTTCAGTCATTTAGTTTATATTGAAATAAGCAGCATAAATCCTGCACATAAAATCCTGAGCATCAAATATGCACAGGACACTGTACATGTGAATACACCCTAAATGATTTTCAGGAATTTGAGTCAGAAACTGATGATACAAATTGACCATACATGTCTTATAGTTCTCACACTTATCCACAACTGAACCCTGGTGCCCTAGTAATCTCAAATATTACCCTGTCACAAAAGAAGACAAAGGTGTTATAAAGAAGGTGTATAATACAAATACTGTACAATGACTGTTGGTATCTGTGTGATCAGATTTGCGATGACACCGTGGATGTCAGTGGAAGCAAAAAAAAAAGCTACGATGTACACTGTTGACTAAGATAATTCTATCAGTCTGAAAGTTATGAGCTACAGAGAGATATAGTGAACCTTGCCTAAATGTGCTTTCAGTCTAAATTATATCAATAAAATAACATAGTGGGAATTGAGAGGGACTGTGTGGATTGAAGTGCGATGTACACGCACAGTACTGTATGTTGTGTTTGCATGCAGACAGTTGGATGTGAAGGAGACAAACTCCAGGGTATAAGGATTATGTGTTGTTCTTCGCTATGCGTTTTAAGACTTCAGCTTCCTTTTAAGGCTGCATACAGAACTCTAAGTTTAGAAGAAGCATTATCCTGGGAATCTCAGTGTTTAAGCCCTACTGATTTTCTTACTGATGCACAACATTAAATCACTGCCTGAACAAGGAGAGCGGTGTGCGAGAACAACTGAGCACTAAACAGGTTTTCAAAAATATAAGTCTCATAAGGAAAAACAGATTGGATTAACACAATGTGCAACTGTATATAAATTATTTTTTTGTGTACACAATAGATGTTATACATGCAAATAACCGTATACAATGTATGGGAATTTACATTATGTTTGGCCTCCGTCATGTTATGGCTGCATCTTGCATGCAGAAGGGGGAGCATGTACTACTTGATCATGATTGTATTATGTAATTAGCAATATCAGTCTATAGGCGGGATATAATGTGAAGGTGACTGTCATTCTTTTTTTATTTATTATTATTCTTAATTATTTATTATGCATCAATAGCCACCTTTTTTACTATGGTATTTCCACTGTGAGCGCATCATTATATTTTATACTATGGTCATTTCATTGTGAGTTCATGCATGCTTGGGAAAGAATTAATTCATATATTTTTTTCATTAAACAGTTATGTACGGGTGGGGAGGGGTAAATGTTGGCACCCCTGAAAATTTCTAGAAAATGAAGCATTTCTCACAGAAAAGGATTGCAGTAACACTGGTTTTGCTATTCACATGTTTATTCCCTTTGTGTGTATTGGAACTAAACCAAGAAAGGGAGGAAAAAAAGCAAATTGGACATAATGTCACACCAAATTCCAAAAATGGTCTGGACAAAATTATTGGCACCCTTAACTTAATATATGCTTGCTTGCACACCCTTTGTGCACACCCTTTGGAAAAAGTAACTGAAATCAGTCACTTCCTATAACCATCAATAAGCTTCTTACACCTCTCAGCCGGAATTTTGGACCACTCTTCCTTTGCAAACTACTCCAGGTCTATCTTATTGGAAGGGCACCTTTTCCCAACAGCAATTTTAAGATCTCTCCACAGGTGTTCAATGGGATTTAGATCTGGACTCATTGCTGGCCAATTCAGAACTCTCCAACGCTTTGTTGCCATCCCTTCCTGGGTGCTTTTTAACGTATGTTTGGGGTCATTGTCCTGCTGGAAGATCCAAGATCTCGGACGCAAACCCAGCTTTCTGACACTGGGCTGTATAGTGTGACCCATAATCCATTGGTAATCCTCAGATTTCATGATGCCTTACACACCTTCAAGGCACCCAGTGCCAGAGGCAGCAAAAAAATAAAGAAAAACATCATTGAACCTCCACCATATTTCACTGTAGGTACTGTGTTCTTTTCTTTGTAGGCCTCATTCTGTTTTCGGTAAACAGTAGTATGATGTGCTTTACCAACAAGCTCTATCTTGGTCTCATCTGTCCACAAGACGTTTTCCCAGAAGGATTTTGGCTTATTCAAGTTCCTTTTGGCAAAATGTAGTCTTGCTTTTTTTATGTCTCTGTGTCACCAGTGTGGTCCTCCTGGGTCTCCTGCCTTAGCGTTTCATTTAATTTAAATGTCGACGGATAGTTCGCACTGACACTGATGCTCCCGAGCCTGCAGGACCGCTTGAATATCTTTGGAACTTGTTTGGGGCTGCTTTTCCACCATCTGGACTATCCTGCATTGACACCTTCATTTTTCTCTTCCGTCCACGCCCAGGGAGATTAGCTACAGTGCCATGGGTTGTAAACTTCTTGATAATGCTGTACACTGTGGACAAAGGCAAATCTAGATCTCTGGAGATGGACTTGTAACCTTGATTTTTGATGTTTTTCCACAATTTTGTTTCTCAAGTCCTCAGACAGTTCTCTTCTCCGCTTTCTGTTGTCCATTCTTACTGTGGCACACACAGACACACAATGCAAAGACTAAGTGAACTTCTCTCCCGGTGTACATCCTGTTCAATGTATGCAATCCTTGAACAGCAGTTTGAGGGTGCATATTGCTGTGCAGGCTGTGTGCGATCCTGGATCTAGAGGAGCAACTGGCAACACTGAGATGAATTGACAACTTGACAATTTGCTGTCTCCCTGGTGCCAGGGTTCGGCATGTGGTGGAAAGGGTGGACAAATTACTAGGGGGGGCTGGGGATGACCCAGCTGTCGTGGTCCATGTGGGAACCAACGACAGAATACATGGTAGGTGGAGGTCCTTGAAGAATAATTACAAGGAACTAGGTGCCAAGCTGAAGGGAAGGACCTCTAAGGTTGTGTTCTCTGGAATACTTCCTGTGCCATGCGCATCGCAGGAAAGACAGCGGGAGCTTAGGGAGTTAAATGCATGGCTTAAGTCGTGGTGTGAGGGGGAAGGGTTTGGGTTTTTAGAGCACTGGGCTGACTTTTCATTGGGGTACAAACTCTATTCTACGGATAATTTGCACCTGAATGGAAGGGGGTCTGCTGTGCTGGGGGAGAGAATCCTGGAAGGGGTGGCTGAGTATTTAAACTAGGTGAGTGGGGGGAGGATAATAAAGCAAAGAAAGCAGACAGTGGGATGGATAGGTTAGAGAGGGGTCAGGACATAATGGCGGGTGGAGAGGAGTCCTGTGGGGGGAGGTTAAGAACAGTGGATAAGGAGATTCATGCGTTACAAACCAGCTGTAAAAATAAATGTAGCCCGAAAAATTGTAATCCCAATAATTCAAAAAATTCCATTAGCCCCAATAACTCAATAACTACAATAAGCCCCATTAACTCAAAAAATACCATTAGCCCCAATAACTTAAATAACAACGTTAGACGCAATAACGCAAAAAATCCCATTAGCCCCAATAACTTAAATAATAACGTTAGACCCAATAACTCAAAAAATCCCATTAGCCCCAATAACTTAAATAGTACAATTAGCCCTTATAACTCAAAAAATGACATTAACCCCAATAACTCTGAAAATCCCATTAGTGAGACTATATGTGTAAAACTTAATGGAAATGTAAAGTGTATGTTCACAAATGCCAGAAGCCTAGCAAATAAAATGGGGGAGCTTGAGGCCTTGATACTGGAGGAACATATTGATATAGTTGGGGTCACTGAGACATGGCTGGACTCCTCGCATGACTGGGCTGTTAATCTGCAGGGGTTTACATTGTTTCGCAAGGATAGAATGAACAGAAAAGGTGGTGGAGTCTGTCTGTATGTAAGAAGTGGTATGAAAGTCAATGTGAACGATGCCATAGTGTGTGATGATTCTGAGGAGGTGGAATCACTGTGGGTAGAATTACAAAAGGAGGGAAATACTGAAAAAATAATATTTGGTGTAATTTACAGACCCCCTAATATCACTGAAGAGATAGAAGGTCGGCTGTATAAACAAATAGAGAGGGCCGCCCGGGCAGGTACAGTGGTAATAATGGGAGATTTTAACTATCCAGATATAGATTGGGGCCGGGGGTTGGCTAAAACTACAAAGGGGAGAAAATTCCTAAATTTATTGCAGGATAATTTTATGGGCCAGTTTGTGGAGGACCCAACAAGAAGTGATGCCTTGTTGGATCTGATCATTTCCAACAACGCAGAGCTGGTTGGTAATGTAACTGTGCGGGAAAACCTTGGTAATAGCGACCACAATATAGTTACTTTTGACTTAAAATGTAGAAAACAAAGACAGACGGGGAAAGCAAAAACATATAACTTTAAAAAGGCAAATTTCCCTGGGCTGAGGGCTGCACTACAGGACATAGACTGGGGGGAGGTGTTCTCAAATACTGATACAGAAGGTAAATGGGACATCTTTAAATCAACTCTAAATAACTATACAGCTAAATATATACCAAAGGGGAACAAATATAAACGATTAAAACTAAATCCTACATGGCTGACAAATGAGGTTAAAAGAGCAATAAACAACAAAAAAATAGCCTTCAAAAAATACAAATCTGATGGGTCAGCTATAACATTTAAACAGTACAAGGAGCTTAATAAAATCTGTAAAAATGTAATAAAAACAGCAAAAATTCAAAATGAGAGACAGGTGGCCGAAGAAAGCAAAACTAATCCTAAATATTTTTTTAGATATATAAATACAAAAAAACCAAGGACAGAGCATGTAGGACCCCTTAATAATGATAATGGGGAGGTTGTCACGGGCGATCAAGAGAAGGTGGAGCTACTGAATGGGTTCTTTAGTTCTGTATATACTATGGAAGAAGGAGCTGACATTGGTCAGGTCAGTGCTGGTAACACATCATATAATGTATTGAACTGGCTTAATGTAGAGATGGTACAAGGTAAGTTAAGTAAAGTAAATGTAAGCAAATCTCCAGGGCCGGATGGACTACACCCAAGAGTTCTTAGAGAGGTAAGTTCAGTAATATCTGTACCCTTGTTCATGATATTTAGAGATTCTCTGGTGTCTGGTATTGTGCCAAGGGACTGGCGCAAGGCTAATGTGGTACCAATCTTCAAGAAGGGCTCTAGGTCTTCGCCAGGCAATTATAGACCGGTAAGTCTAACGTGCATTGTGGGTAAATTGTTTGAAGGACTTATAAGGGATTACATACAGGAATACATAGGGGATAATAGTATTATAAGTGATAGCCAGCATGGGTTTACTAAGGATAGAAGTTGTCAAACCAATCTAATTTGCTTTTATGAAGAGGTGAGTAGAAGCCTTGACAGAGGAATGGCTGTGGATATAGTGTTTCTGGATTTTGCCAAAGCATTTGATACTGTCCCTCACAGACATCTGACAGGTAAGTTAAGGTCCTTGGGCTTGGAAACTTTAGTTTGTAACTGGATTGAACACTGGCTCATAGATCGTACCCAGAGAGTGGTGGTAAATGATTCGTACTCTGATTGGTCCCCGGTTATTAGTGGTGTACCCCAAGGTTCAGTACTGGGCCCGCTGCTGTTTAATTTATTTATCAATGATATAGAGGATGGTATTAACAGCTCTGTTTCTATCTTTGCAGATGACACCAAGCTTTGTAGCACAGTACAGTCTATAGAGGATGTGCATAAGTTACAAGATGACTTGGATAGACTAAGTGTCTGGGCATCCACTTGGCAAATGAGGTTCAATGTGGATAAATGTAAAGTTATGCATCTGGGTACTAATAACCTGCATGCGTCGTATGTCTTAGGGGGGATTAAACTGGCAGAGTCACTGGTAGAGAAGGATCTGGGTGTACTTGTAGATCACAGACTACAAAATAGCATGCAATGTCAGGCTGCTGCTTCCAAAGCCGGCAGGATATTGTCATGTATAAAAAGAGGCATGGACTCGAGGGGCAGGGACATAATACTCCCCCTTTATAAAGCATTGGTACGGCCTCACCTGGAATATGCTGTTCAGTTTTGGTCGCCTGTTCATAAAAGGGACACTGCGGAGTTGGAAAGGGTGCAGAGACGCGCGACTAAACTAATATGGGGCATGGAACATCTTAGCTATGAGGAGCGATTAAAGGAGTTACAATTGTTTAGTCTTGAGAAGAGACGTTTAAGGGGGGATATGATAAACGTATATAAGTATATAAATGGCCCATACAAAAAATATGGAGAAAAACTGTTCCATGTTAAACCCCCCCAAAGGACGAGGGGGCACTCCCTCCGTCTGGAGAAGAAAAGGTTTAGTCTAAAGGGGCGGCACGCCTTCTTTACCGTGAGGACTGTGAATTTATGGAACGGTCTACCTCAGGAACTGGTCACAGCAGGAACAATTAACAGCTTTAAAGCAGGGTTAGATACATTCCTGGAACAAAATAACATTAATGCTTATGCAGAATTATAAAACTACATCCCTTTCCCTTATCCCCTTACATCCTTCCCTTCAATCCCCTGGTTGGACTTGATGGACGTATGTCTTTTTTCAACCATACTAACTATGTAACTATGTAACTTGGAGAGGAGTCTCCTGCTCACTGAGCAAGTACTCTTTGGGGTAGAGGTGGGGGAGGATAGTGGGACGGAGGTGCAGGACAGTCAGGCAGTTAGCTGGGTTATAGTTAAAATATGGGGTAGAGGGAAAAGTGTCAGGGAGGCTAGTCCTGAACTGGCATACCCCAACAAGTTTGCCCGGTTGGCAGATGAGGGGGATGCCATTTCAGAGCTAGCAGTACTGCAGCAAGATACTGCCTCTGACCACCAGGGGAGGGTCTGCTCCAGTAAGGAGGAAGGGAGGAGTGCAGGGCAGGCCAGACAGGTACTGGTAGTGAGGGACTCAATTATTAGGGGGACAGACAGAAAGATCTGTCACAAAGACCGGGATCGCCGAACAGTGTGTTGTCTTTCTGTAGCTCGAGTTCAGCACATCGCATATTGGGTTGACAAATTGCCGGGTGGGGCTGGAGAGGACCCAGCAGTCATGGTACATATTTGAACCAATGACAAAGAGTTAGGTGGAGTGTCCTTAAAAATGATTTACCAGAGAGGCAGTGGGAGATTAGGGAGGTAAAAAAGTGGCTCAGAAGCTGGTGGAGGAAGGAGGGGTTTGGGTTCATGAAGAACTGGGCCGGCTTCGCTGTCGGTTAGCGGCTCTACCATAGGGATGGGCTGCACCTCAATGGGGAGGGTGCAGCTGTGCTTGGGGAGAAGATGGCTAGAAGGGTGGAGGAGTGTTTAATAAGCCCCCCCTCTCTATCTACACTAACTTCCCCCTCTGTTGTTGGTCCCCTGCCCCCCAGTCCCTAGTTTAACCCCTTAACGACAATGAACGTAAATGTACGTCATGGTGCCGTGGTACTTAATGCATCATGGCGTACATTCATGCTCCGTCATGACCGCGAGCACCGGACTGATGCTCGCGTCATGTGTGGCAGGTCCCGGCTGCTATCAGCAGCCAAGGACCCACCAGTAATGGCGGATATCCGCGATCGCCCAGATGTCCACCATTAATCCCTCAGATGCCATGATCAATACAGATCACGGCATCTGCGGCAATGCGGTACTTTAAAGTGATGATCGGATCGCCCGCCAGCATGGCGGTCGGAGGTCCCCTCACCTGGCTCCGGCCTTCTCCTGAGGTCTTCTGCTCTGGTCTGAGATCAAGCAGATCATGTCCGATAACACTGATCAGTGCTATGCCCTATGCATAGCACTGAACAGTATTAACAATCAAAGGATTGCTATAGATAGTCCCCTATGGGGATTATTAAAGCGTAAAAATGAAAGTAAAAAAAGTTTACAATCCCCTCCCCCAATAAAAATGTAAAACGCCCATTTTTCGTATTTTACCCCCATAAAGTGTAAAAAAAAAAAATGGTCCTTAAGGTCAAACTGGGCTTGGTCCTTAAGGGGTTAACTATATAAATAGCAAAAAGGTCAAAAATTTAAGTGTAGGCCCTTTAAAAAATGATAAGGTAGAAATGATAAACGGGGATCAGCAAAGAGCAATATATTAAACAAATTCTTCTCCACTGTATTCACCGAGGAAAATGAAATGCCAGGTGAAATACAGCGAGATAAGGTAAACTCCCCAGTACAGGTCACCTGTCTAACCCAGGAAGAAGTACAGTGCCGCCTACAAAAAATCTAAATAGACAAATCACCTGGTCCAGATGGCATTCACCCCCGTGTTCTAAAAGAATTAAAGGAGAACTCCACCCCTAGACATCTTATCCCCTATCCATTGAATAGGGGATAAGATGTCTGATCGCGGGGGTCCCACCGCTGGGGAAACAGGTGAGTGCCACATGCTATATTGCGGGGGTCCCCAGCGGTGGAACCCCCGCAATGAGACATCTTATCCCCTATCCTTTGGATAAAATATTGGTGCATAAAATGAGAAGGATTAGGCTGGGGGGAGAATGAGTGTAAGTGGGTAAGTAACTGGCTCAGTGATAGGAAACAGAGGGTGGTTATTAATGGTACTTATTCTGATTGGGTGACTGTTACTAGTGGGGTACCACAGGGGTCAGTCTTGTGTCCTGTCCTATTTAATATATTCATTAATGACCTTATAGAGGGGTTGAATAGTAAAGTAGCAATCTTTGCAGATGATACTAAACTCTATAAAGAGGTAAACACAATAGAGAACAGTGCACTGTTACAAACGGATGGATCTGGATAGGTTGGAGGTTTCATCTGGGAAGTGGCAGATGAGGTTCAACACTGATAAATGTAAGGTTATGCACATGGGGAGGAAAAATCTATAACAAGGGGGCATCCTCTACGTTTAGAGGAAAGAAGGTTTCTACACCAAGTGGTCATGGTGAACTCCGTAAAAGAGTTCAAAAGGGGTCTGGATGCATTTTTGGAGAGTAATAACATTGCTGGTTATGTATACTAGATTTATAGGGACAGAACGTTGATCCAGAGATTTATTCTGATCATATGGGAGCCGGGAAGGAATTTTTACCTCTAGTATGAGGGTTTTTTGCCTTCCTCTGGATTAATTGAATAGGGACTCATTAGGGTTATTGGTTGAACTTGATAAACTCTGGTCTTTTTTCAACCTTATGAACTAAGTTACTATGTTATCTGCTTTCAGGTGTGATTTTTATATTGCCCACACCTGTTACTTTCCCCAGGTGAGTTTAAAGGAGCATTACATGCTTGAAACAATCTTATTTTTCCACAATTTTGAAATGGTGCAGACCATTTTTGTCCAGTTAATTTTTGGAGTTTGGTGTGACATTATGTCCAATTTGCATTTTTTCCTCCCTTTTTTGATTTTGTTCTAATACACACAAAGGGAATAAATATGTGTATAGCAAAACATGTGTTACTGCAATCATTTTCTTTAATAAATTCTTCATTTTCTAGAAAAATGTCAGGGGTGCCAACATTTACGGCCATGACTGTACATACACACACATTAACACAGATACACTATATAAATCCATTCACAAACACACATACAAAATGTGGCACACAACCACATGTATATTTGCCTTTGCTGGTAAAAGGTGAACATCTCCCATGTAATGTTCACATTTCATCAGAAGATGGCAGACAGCATTACATACAGCATGTAAATGAACATGTGCCGGAGTAGGAAAGCAGGGAAAGGAGTCAGGAGGAACAAGGGCACAAGGCCATGTGTAATGGGTATATAGTAGACATTCCTATGGCTACTCAACTGTCTTTGTAAAATTATTGCTATTTGTCTTTCTCTATGTTTAGGAATATTTGACGTCATCTACTACATTATTCGTCTGCCCAGACTTTTATGTTATGCTATGTGTTTTTGTTTTGTTTATTTTTTTTTTTTTATTGTATTCTTCACTGATTACATATTGATGCTGCATTTGCAGGTATATTCTGGCTATGGAAAATGTCTATTTTTTAATCTAGGGATGCTAGTACTTTATAGGGATGGTTTTGTAGTAATAGGTTATCATGGTCTGTACCCCTACATGTTCAAGGCAATGTACAATTCAGGTGCTCTTTTTTAGTCCAATCTGTGTTTGCTTTTCCCTGTGAGATTTGCACACACACATATATTTCTAGGAAGGGGCCAAAGCATGATGGTTGTATCTTTGGGGTTAACTCCTCCATTTGTTTGCAATGAGGCAAAGGATCAAGTGGTAACAGCCTCACTGGTGCACCCATTTTATTGTGGCATAGGGACCTGTCCACAAAACTGACACATGCCACATTCTCATTAATCCTAGTCACAAAGAGGTCTTTCTGTGCTAGCCCCTATTAATTATTTAAACCACATGGAATTCCTGGGTGAACATTTATTTAGCACTCAATTGCAATTTTTCCATTTTCCTTGGTCATCCTATATTTTAATATTTCAATTTCCAGTCATGACATCATTTTATAATTATAAAAAAAAAAATCAGTCATACCAGTGAGGTTGAGATGTAGGGGATGGAAGTAAAAAGCATAAGTGCCTTCTTTTTAATGATATTGAGGGGACATGCAAGCACATGACAACCTGTCACCTGTACATACAGTTTATGCAACATGAAGTGTCTATTGGTCACACACTTGGCTTCTTGTTTTTAGTATATCTTTTATCGCTGTATTGAAAAACAGTTATCAACACTTTTCAATATAAGAAAATGTGCCACATGTGAACCTCCAAATGTGGAGAGCATTATTGCCTTGTTGAGCCCTTTTGCTTGAACACAAACTGTGGAGGTTACAAGACAACCTCAACAGTGAAATGTATCATAAAAATGTTGTAATACTTCTTTCCCCAGCACTTATCTTTAAATGTTGTTCTTGGAATAACTGAATGTATTGTCATGTGGCTGCAATTATTCTATATAGGAGGCGTGTATGTCCTACCATACAGTTATGGATGATGAGACAAAGAGCTCTGAGCAAATACTTTGTTCTCCTTTCAGTTTCCAGTCAACTTAGAAAGAACATTACAGCGTGCTTTCCCCTTTGTCAGCCTGCCAGAATTCCTAATCAAATTAGATCTCTGTCTCTGGAGAAAATTATGTGGAGGAGAGGTGAATGTCCCATACAAAGCAGTTCTACAACAAGCTGTGGCCAGTGTGACAGTATAGGGCAGAACTGGACCAGAAACTTCATGTAATAGTTCGATATGAAAGGACAGTCCGATAAAATGTACCCACTAAACACATGTTCACACAGCAGATTTGTTCCAGAATTTCTGAATGGCGTTTGTAAAAATGAATGCACTTAACTCTAATCCTATGGGTGATTTATGGCACACAATAAACTGATTTTTGTGACTAGACCAAAGGGGAAGAGGCACATTTTCACATTTTCTGCGGCAAGATTTACACTGCGGAATTTCCACAATGGAAAATTCCATGCAGAAATTCAAGATTTATTCTACCGTCAATTTATTTTGGTGGTGCCAGCTGCAGACAATATCAGCAGCGTGGATGAGCCCCAAGATACAGCAGTGTGAAGAGACCCTAAGAGTACGTTTGCAAATCAACATTGTGATGCAGATTTTCTACAGCTAATTTTCTTATTAACTTACCATAAGAAAATCTGCAGTAAAATACGCACCTGTAAATAGACTGTAAGGCTGGGTTCACACGGTCAGAAAACGTGTGGAATGTCTGCACGGAAAACAAGTGCAGACATTCCATACATATAACTAACCAGCGGGTGCTAGTTTCAAAAGATGCTCGGAAATGCATGGTTTCATAGATGGCAGTACATTTCCTTGCGGACTCTGCAGGAAGAATAGAAAAGTCTATTCTTTTTGTGGATGCCGGAATCTGAATTTCCACGCCATAAATTCTGCCATGTGAACAATACAGCAGAATCCCATTGAAATCAATAGGACTCTGCTGCACTGGAATGTCTGTGTGGACACTCCACAAAGGTTCAGCCCATGTGAACACAGCCTAAAGATCACGTGGTTTGCAGAAAAGCTGAATGCTGTATAGTTTGGAGCTATATTATAGCAGCTTTGTGTGTCTCCACCCCAAGACTGGATTCACAAGTGTACCCTAGGTAATTGAGGAAGGTCCTTGTTCCTTAGCTTGTCAGGAACTTTCAGACACACAGCATTGCTAGTAAAAGAAGTGCAGAAGTGCAGTTTTCTGCAACAGGTTTTCCTCAAGGATTCCCTGTATATTGCTGCATTCATTTTCACTTGTATTTTAAACTATATTTCACATCCTGTTTAGCAAACTGTGCCCAGATGTCATTAACATGTTTGACTGCATATTTCTTTTTTATACTTTACAATAAAGCCAGAGTTAGTGATCCAAGTAACTGCTTTTCCCTTTAGGGGAGAAGACACGTGACAGTGACAAGAAGTTTGTGATTCTACCATGATTGTTGGCTAACCAAAAATCTCCAAGGAGTTCTAGCTTTATACAAGTTATTGAATCACTCTCCTGAATGAACTTTCTCTATAAAAAAAATTCAAAGTTACTTTAAGTGATTTTATGGTTAGTCATCATTTGGATCTGCAACATATACATAGCCCTAATGCATATGCTGTACTTGAGCTCCAGATCACAAAAATTGTAAACAGAGCCTATAGCCTGTTTCAGTGTGTAGCAGACCTCTATTCATTTACTACTAGGTATAATCTACTTACCATCGATTGCAGTTGTCTTGATAAGTTGCCCCATTTGGATAGTGCTTGTCATTTTTGACACATACTGGAAGAAAAGAGGCACTGTGATTAGGACTAGTCACCAACACAGAAAATCAGAAAGTAGTAGAAATTCTAGCAATTATTTAGGTCATAAGACTTTTGTTTCATCACTTTTATGCTGCCCAGATCATAAATACATGATCAGGGTGGTTCTTAGTGGCTTCTGCCTGCCCAGTTTATTTGATAGATCTCTTCCTATACCCAAACAGAGAAGATTGAACAATCTAGGCAAGATGAACAGAATGAAAACCTCAGGACTGCCCTGCATGGTTGAGGCAGCATGAAAGTTATGACAAGCTCCATTTAAAAAATACATTTGACATGGTTATAAGGAAACCATATCAAATCCACCATTCAAACAAACAGGTAACATATGGACAAAGTCACTCTTGATAGTAATGAACTTCCTTGAAATTATTACTTGCCCCTGCAATTTATTAGGAACAGGTTGAAGGCTGAACAACAATACAACATTTTGTGGAGTAAATACATTTTTCGTGCAAGTTGTTACCTTTACACCAATACCAGATATGTACAGCTCCCCCCCCCCCCTTCATTTTACTACTTTTGCACAATGAAAGCATTTTTAGAAATACATTTTTTTTTATAATAATCATTTTCGGATAGCCTTAACTTTATTTTTCCATCAATGTAGTTTCATGAAGGCTTGTTTTGCATGAAGACATCAGTCATAAAATCGCTTTTAATTCATTTTTGTCATTTACTTTTTAGGAGTAATTACCGTAGGTGGAAAAAAGCAATTCTGGCATTGGTTTTTTGGGGATTGATTTTAACAGCATTTTTTTTCTTTACAGTAAAACTAACATTTAAACTTTATAATGCCTGCATAACTTGTTACAAATGCCATAATTGCAAATATCTATTTTTTTTTTCATTCAATTTAAAAAAATTTGCAGTATATGGGGATATTAGATTACATTTTTTTATATTTTACTTTTCATTTTATAATACCCTTTATTTAATTGGCTGCACAATGGCCAATATATATCAATGTACCAGAGGACAGAAATTGTCTCATTTGGCCACAGCAACCAATGACAGCTCAGATTTAATTTTACCAGAGCTTGTTAAAATATGAAAGCTGTGACTGGTTGTTATGGGCAAAACCAAAAAAAGTTGGTTTCAGGCAGATTGAAATATCTGTACATAGATGAGCAAAAAAGCTGTCAAAACCTTAACTATTATTTTATTGTATTTCTATATATATATGGCATCACTGCATGACATTATATTAACCCCTTAAGGACCAGGCCATTTTACACCTTAGGACCCGGCCATTTTTGAAAATCTGACCACTGTCACTTTAAACATTAATAACTCTGGAATGCTTTTAGTTATCATTCTGATTCCGAGATTGTTTTTTCGTGACATATTCTACTTTAACATAGTGGTAAAATTTTGTTGTAACTTGCATCCTTTCTTGGTGGAAAATCCCCAAATTTGAGGAAAAATTTGAAAATTTTGCATTTTTCTAACTTTGAAGGTCTCTGCTTGTAAGGAAAATGGATATTCCAAATACATTTTTTTTAATTCACATATACAATATGTGTACTTTATGATTGTATCATAAAATTGTTGAGTTTTTACATTTGGAAGACACCAGAGGGCTTCAAAGTTCAGCAGCAATTTTCCAATTTTTCACAAAATTTTCAAACTCACTATTTTTCAGGGACCAGTTCAGGTTTGAAGTGGATTTGAAGGGTCTTCATCTTAGAAATTCCCCACAAATGACCCCATTATAAAAACTGCACCCCCCAAAGTATTCAAAATGACATTTAGTCAGCATTTTAACCCTTTAGGTGTTTCACAGGAATAGCAGCAAAGTGAAGGAGAAAATTCACAATCTTCATTTTTTACACTCGCATGTTCTTATAGACGCAATTTTTGAATTTTTACAAGGGGTAAAAGGAGAAAATGTATACTTATATTTGTAGCCCAATTTCTCTCGAGTAAGGACATACCTCATATGTCTATGTAAAGTGTTCGGCGGGCACAGTAGAGGGCTCAGAAGCGAAGGAGCGACAAGGGGATTTTGGAGAGTACGTTTTTCTGAAATGGTTTTTGGGGGGCATGTTGCATTTAGGAAGCCCCTATGGTGCCAACATTTGTAACCCCATCTCTTCTGAGTATGGAGGTACCCCATAAGTTGACCTGAAGTGCACTACGGGCGAACTACAATGCTCAGAAGAGAAGGAGTCATATTTGGCTTTTTGAGAGCAAATTTTGCTCGGGGGGCATGTCGCATTAGGGAAGCCCCTATGGTACCAGGACAGCAAAAAAAAAAACACATGGCATACCATTTTGGAAACTAGACCCCTTGAGGAACGTAACAAGGAATAAAGTGAGCCTTAATAGCCCACATGGGTTTCACGACTTTTGCATATGTAAAAAAAAAAAAAAAATTACACTAAAATGTGTGTTTCCCCCCAAATTTCACATTTTTGCAAGGCTTAATAGCAGAAAAGACCCCCCAAAATTTGTAACCCCATCTCTTCTGAGTATGGAAATACCCCATGTGTGGACGTCAAGTGCTCTGCTGGCACACTACAATGCTCTGAAGAGAAGGAGCGCCATTGAGCTTTTGGGAAAAAAATTTTTGGAATGGAAGTCAGGGGCCATGTGCGTTTACAATGCCCCACATGGTGCCAGAACAGTGGACCCCCCACATGTGACCCTATTTTGGAAACTACACCCCTCACAGAATTTAATAAGGGGTGCAGTGAGTATTTACACCCCACTGGCATTTGACAGATCTTTGGAACAGTGGGCTGTGCAAATGAAAAATTAAATTTTTCATTTTCACGGACCACTGTTCCAAAAATCTGTCATACACCTGTGGGGTGTAAATGCTCACTGTACCCCTTATTACATTATGTGAGGGGTGTAGTTTCCAAAATGGGATCACATGTGGGTATTTATTTTTTTGCGTTTATGTCAGAACCGCTGTAAAATCGTCCACCCCTGTGCAAATCACCAATTTAGGCCTCAAATGTACATGGTGCGCTCTCACTCCTGAGCCTTGTTGTGCGCCCAGAGAGCATTTTACGCCCACATATGGGGTATTTCCTTACTCAGGAGAAATTGCGATACACATTTTGGGGGTCTTTTTTTTCTTTTAA
This sequence comes from Hyla sarda, assembly GCF_029499605.1. Taxonomy (NCBI): domain Eukaryota; kingdom Metazoa; phylum Chordata; class Amphibia; order Anura; family Hylidae; genus Hyla; species Hyla sarda. The sequence goes on from NC_079190.1 coordinate 253,729,531, forward strand.
CGCTTGTGAAAATAAAAAGTATAGGGCAACACCAGCATGTTAGTGTAACATTTTTTATTTTCTTACACTAACAAGCTGGTGTAGCCCCAACTTTTCCTTTTCATAAGGGGTAAAAGAAGAAAAAGCCCCCCAAAATTTGTAGTGCAATTTCTCCCGAATACGGAGATACCCCATATGTGGCCCTAAACTGTTTCCTTGAAATACGACAGGGCTCCGAAGTGAGAGAGCTCCATGCGCATTTGAGGACTAAATTAGGGATTGCATAGGCTGGACATAGGGGTATTCTACAACAGCGATTCCCAAACAGGGTGCCTCCAGCTGTTGCTAAATTCCCAGCATGCCTGGACAGTCAGTGGCCGTCCGGAAATGCTGGGAGTTGTTGTTTTGCAACAGCTGAAGGCTCCGTTTTGGAAACACTGCCATACAATACGGTTTTCATTTTTATTGGGGGGAGGAGGGACAGTGTAAGGGGGTGTATATGTAGTGTTTTACTCTTTATTATGTGTTAGTGTAGTGTTTTTAGGGTACACTCGCACTGGCGTGTTACGGTGAGTTTCCCGCTAGGAGTTTGAGCTGCGGCGAAAAATTTCCCGCAGCCTAAACTTGAAGCAGGAAACTTACTGTAAGCCTGCCTGTGTGAATGTACCCTGTACGTTCACATGGGGGGGGCAAACCTCCAGCTGTTTCAAAACTACAACTCCCAGCATGTACTGACAGACCGTGCATGCTGGGAGTTGTACTTTTGCAACAGCTGGAGACACACTGGTTGGAAAACCTTCAGTTAGGTTCTGTTACCTAACTCAGTATTTTCCAACCAGTGTGCCTCCAGCTGTTGCAAAACTACAACTCCCAGCATGTACTGATCACCGAAGGGCATGCTAAGAGATGTAGTTATGCAATAGCTGGAGGTACGCAACTACAACTCCCAGCATGCCGAGACAGCTGATTGCTGTTTGGACATGCTGGGATTTGCAGTTTTGCAACATCTGGAGGGCTACAGTTTTAGAGAATACTGCAAAGTGATCTCCAAACTGTGGTCCTCCAGCTGTTGCAAAACTACAATTCCCAGCATGCCTAGACAGCAAACAGTTGTTTGGGCATGCTAGGAGTTGTAGTTTTGCAAGATCTGGAGGGCTACAGTTTAGGGACCACTATATAGTGGTCTCAAACTGTAGCCCTCCAGCTGTTGCAAAACTACATATTCCAGCATGCCCAAACAGCTGTCTGGGCATGCTGGGAGTTGTAGTTTTGCAATATCTGGAGGGCTACAGTTAGAGACCACTGTAAAATGGTCTCAAACTGTACCCTTCAGATGTTGCTAGGCAATTCACCAGCTTCCCTCGGATCCAGACGCACGTCATCGCCGCCCGCCGATCTCCGTTGCCCGCAGCCTCCCTCGCCCGCCCGGATCGGTAAGTGGATCGCCGCCCGTCGTTTCCCCGTCCTGCCCTGCCTATTGTGGGTGGGCAGGACAGGGAAAATGAAAGTTAACGTCGCGTCTAGACCACCAATAGCAGGGATAGGAAGGGTGGCACCCCTGCCACCTCACTCCTATCGCTTCAGGGGGATCCTGGGTGTCTTAGAAACCCCCGATACCCGTTACATTACGGGTCACCGGGTCATTATAGTAAATTCACTTGAGATTTGCCGCGATCGCCGACATGGGGGGGTCTGATGACCCCCCTGGGCATTTGCACGGGATGCCTGCTGAATGATTTCAGCAGGCATCCCAGTCCGATCCCCGCCCGGCGCACGGCGGGGACCAGAACTGCCCATGACGTAACTGTACGTCCTTGGTCCTTATGACGTTACGTCATGGGTCCTGTAGAGGTTAAATATATTGAAAAGCCAGATAATATTATGACTGTGATGTCATAAAACTTACACTCATTTGTACCAGAAAGTAGCATCACCCATAGGACGGAAACAGAACCACACTTTAGGCTAAAGATTATTCTGATTGCGATGTCATAAAGCTGGCATATTTTCACCAGAGAGCAGCACTACGTATATATGGCAGCAGTCACCTGATCTGCTCATACTAGGTTATTGCAGAGAAAGGAATACGTGACAGCCAGCAGGATCCTGTCATATGCATGTTGATCTACTGATATTTACTTTACTATATTACTTTTTATTCCAAATACTTTCTATAATGGAGAACAGAATAAACAGAAGTTAACTAATAAGTAATCTTTTTTTATAGATCTAGCTTTGGCAAGTAAAGAGGGGTTTCAAGATGTTTTATGTTCATGTTTCCTAACATGCCCAATAGGCCATGTTCACATTACATAATGGATTTTATGTAAATACTGTAAACACAGTGAAAATGCAGCATGCCCAAAGATCAGCAGAAATGTTTCATCTGCAGCATTGGCAGCAATAGGCTGGCCTTATTAGAGGGTTGTAGAGAACAGGATAAGCCATTTGTGTTGATAAAGAGGGTTAACATGTGCTGCAGGAAAAAAAATAATGTAATGAGCTGAAGATGCCTGGATGCGGAAGCTAGTTACAGCCGGAAAAAAGACTTTATATCAGTCTGGGCTAGATGGAAAAGACAACACAAAAAAACAACTACAAACAAAGATGACTTCAACTGTGATTCATTGAATTTAATGATTGTTTATTCTGCCACTAACATGCCTAATCAGTGCTCTATTCACTAGTCTCAGGGTATGGCGGGAATAATTGGTTACAATATGAAGGTCATAGTCAGTTGGCAATACAGCAATATTTATTCACATTTTGGTGGCAATGTTTGGTTAGGATATGGCAGTATTATTCAGTCACAGTATGATGGCAGTCTTAAGGGGTTGTCTCATAATGAATGTTGTCGCCTATCCACAGAGATAACTAGTAAAACAGTGAGTGCCTGACTGCTTGGACTCAATGGTCCTGAGAAGGAAGAAAAATCTCCCCTGAATAAATAAAGCAGCATTCCATTCTTTCGGAAGAAAATTTTCCATTCTCAGGATCGGTGGGGGTCCCAGTGGTCAGACCCCCACCATTCTGCTAGTTATCCCTTATGCTGTAGATAACTTTTAATTATGAAAATCCCCCTTTAAGTCGTGGTATGGTGGTGACAATTGGTCACAGTAGTCATCTTTAGCCATGCAGACCAGGTAGTCAGCTCACGGACTCCACCGCACAGCTGTTCCTCCAAACGATAGTAGAAAACAGACTTTAGCCAGCCGCAACTGTAACTTCACTTTATTAGGCGATAAAACATGTACAAAAAAGAGGATTTTAAAAGCGACCATCATCAGACATCCAGATAAGAACAAGGAACGCTACCATGCATGACGCATTTCTGGTCACATGACCCTTTTTCCAAGGAAACGTTACTAGGTTTAGCCAACGTCACTAAGTGGTTGTATTCGGCCACTGTATGACAGTATTAATGTGCATCCAAACTGGTGTTTCTTCTTTAGTTTGCTGACTGCAAACTAGTTTACCTCCAGTTATTCCCATAGAAATGTATAGATTTTGGGACTGACCCTTAACCCCTTAAGGACCCGGGGTTTTTCCGTTTTTGCATTTTCCGTTTTTTCCTCCTTACCTTTAAAATTGAATTTTTTGCGCCACCAATTCTACTTTGTAATGACGTCAGTCATTTTACCCAAAAATCTACGGCGCAACGGAAAAAAAAATCATTGTGAGACAAAATTGAAAAAAAAAACTCCATTTTGTAACTTTTGGGTGCTATCGTTTCTACACAGTACATTTTGAGGTAAAAATTACACCTTCTTTTTATTCTGTAGGTCCATACAATTAAAATGATACCCTACTTATGCAGGTTTGATTTTGTCATACTTCTGGAAAAAATCTTAACCACATGCAGGAAAATTTATACGTTTAAAATTTAAAATGGGGTTAAATGATCTTTATTCACTTTTTTTTTGACTGATGTCATTACAAAGTAGAATTGGTGGTGCAAAAAATAAGCCATCATATGGAATTTTTGGTGCAAAATTGAAAGGGTTATGATTTTTAAATGTAAGGAGGAAAAACAAAAGTGCAAAAAGGGAAAAACGCTTTGTCCTTAAGGGGTTAATAAATCACCCATAGTAGTAATATGCAAGTGAAAGAAATGGTTATGATACATTTTCCTCTTTTACAACAGCCTTGAATTTACAACAGTTTGTCAAGGTTTTGCATTACTGTTTGCACAGTAGGTCTGGTTTATCTGCTTATCAACATTGTTTCTTTCAAATGTCTTCTTTTTCCAGATTCTCAATGAAAAACTGAATTAACAGACAGTTTAGGGGCTAAATGTGGATGTCTTATATTCTAAGCTCTTCTTCTTTGAGTTTTGGCTTAATTTTGTCTCATCCTGCTTTTGAGCAATATCCTGGCTGTTGGTATTGATGATATGTATATAGCTTGGGCAGGGCCATAATTAACTTTTCCTTATTTTGTACAACCTGTTCATAAAGTATCCTGTTATGTGGCCTTTAAAGAGTACCTGTCACTAAATACATTTTTCTAAACTAACTATGTTCCCTAACTCACCCCCCCCCCCTCCCCTGCCATTAAAAAAATGTTTAAGAGTTTTAAAAAGCTATTTATCTTACCTCTCTTCTTGCTCACATAGTGTGAGTTGCCAGCAGGAGGATGTGGGTGTGCCCCAGAAGGCGGTACGTCACTGAAGCCTGCTGGGGGGGGGGGGGGGGGACTACTTCTGCCCTCACTTTTGGGGGGGGGGGGCATTTGCAAAGCCCTGCTTATCCTTCCTCAGTGCACAGATCCCTGCTTGTCCTCAGTGTACAGATCCCTGCTTGTCCTCAGTGCAAAGATCCCTGCTTGTCCTCAGTGCACAGATCCCTGCTTGTCCTAAGTGTACAGAGCCCTGCTTGTCCTCACTGCACAGAGTGCCGCTTGTCCTCAATGCACAGAGTGCCGCTTGTCCTCACTGCACAGAGCGCCGCTTGTCCTCACTGCACAGAGCGCCCCTTGTCCTCACTGTACAGAGTGCCCCTTTTCCTCACTGCAGAAAGCCGCTTGTCATCACTGCACAGAGCGCCCCTTGTCCTCACTGTACAGAGCGCCCCTTTTCCTCACTGCAGAGCGCCGCTTGTCATCACTGCACAGAGCGCCGCTTGTCCTCACTGCACAGAGCGCCCCTTGTCCTCACTGTACAGAGCACCCCTTTTCCTCACTGCAGAGCGCCGCTTGTCATCACTGCACAGAGCGCCGCTTGTCCGCAATGCACAGAGCGCCGCTTGTCCTCACTGCACAGAGAGCCGCTTGTCCTCACTGCACAGAGCGCCGCTTTTCCTCACTGTACAGAGCACCGCTTGTCCTCAATGCACAGAGCCCTGTTTGTCCTCAGTGGTCAAAGCCCTGCATGTCCTCAGTGGACAGAGCCCTGCTTGTCCTCAGTGTACAGAGCCCTTCTTGTCCTCAGTGTACAGTGCCCTGCTTGTCCTCAGTACACAGAGCCCTGCTTGTCCTCAGTGTACAGAGCGCCGCTTTTCCTCAGTGTACAGAGCCCTGCGGGGTATGCATGTGAGCCTGATTGACAGGCAGGGAGCTGCGCTGAGCTCGTCACATGCTCAGCCAGCGCTGCAATTTTGGACCCACTGCCATGATGGATAAAAGAGCTCTCATGATGGGTAAAAGAGCTGTCTTAAGACCTTTACAACCTTATTGTTGCAAAACATAATGGTGTTGGTTACAGACGCATTTCTAAGTTTCTGAATGTTCCAGTGAGCAGTGCTGGAAGAGAAAAAACAATCATTTTATTATAAGCTAGCTGAGTACCCGGAGCTGCCTGGTTTTTCCTACTTAATCCTTGTGGGGGAGCAAAAGCAACAAAGAAGGAAACTTTTGTCCTCATATCCCATTCTCAAATCCCTACCCCATATCCCCTTTCCATATTCTGACCCCAAATCCCCTCCTAATATTCTGACCTCATATCCTGTCCTAATATCTCGACCTCATATCCTATCCTTATATCCTATCCTCATATCCTGTCCTCATATCCCATCCTCATATTGCATCCTCATATCCCGTCCCTATATCCCATCTTCATATCCCGTCCTTATACCCTGTCTCCATATCCCGACCTCATATCACGACATCATATCCCATCTTCATATACCATCCCCATATCACAACCTCATATCCTGTCCTCATATCCCGTCCCCATATCCAGTCCCCATATCCGACCTCACATCCCGACCTCATATACAAACCTCATAATCCATCCTTATATCCTGTCCTAATATCCTGTTCTCATATCTAATCCTCATTTTTTAATCCTCATATCCCGTCCTCATATCCTGTCCTCATATCCCGACCTCATATCCCCTCCTAATATCCCGTCCTCATATCCAGACCTCATATCCCGTCCTCATATCTAATCCTCATATCCCGTCCTCAGCTGGGGCTGAGTTGTAATTAACATATTGTAAACTGAAAATAAAAGGGGTGTGGCTTAAAGGGTAGGAACGTGTCTTTGCAAGATTGGGAATGGAATGCGGGGAGGGTGTGGCTTGCCAGCCGGACTGAAGCACTCACCAGGAGATGCAGAGTGGAGCTTGTGGAGTCAGATACCGGAAGTTCCATATACCTGTATGGAACTTGAAACAAAAACCCCATCCTTAATAAAAGGGGTAGGTTAGGGTTAATTTAACTAATATATATTTTTATTTGACATATAAGTAGCATGTGACCAAGTATTGGTCAAGAAAATTTTCTGACCAGCTTTTTGCAGTTGGAAATTTCCAGTCATTTATCCACAGGATTTTCTGTGAATTCAATAGTAAATCGGTCGGGTTGTGCAACCACGCCCCCTTTTGGACCTGCCACGCTCACTTTGCGACAGACCATGCCTCTTTTTCGGCTTTTCACAGTGCAATGTCGGGTTTTTGGGATTTTCCAGGCACAGACTGTTGCACACTGGCGCAGACACTCTGCGCCAAAATAACCCGACAAAAACTGTTTGGTATCAGCTTAGTAAATGAGGCCCATTGAGTTTTATATATATTGATATGCCTTGACCAGGTGCTCCTCACAATATTACTGACAAAGAAGTGAAAAGAATCAGAAGGGCCAACGACCACTTGTGGAGAGCTTCCAAAAGACCTGCATTTAGTAGGTACTGTTGTCTCAAAGAAAACAGTAAGTAATGCACTTTGCTGCCTAAATGCACGCTCACCATGCAAGACTCCATTGCTAAATAAAAAGCAAGTTGAAGCTTGTTTAAAGCTTGCTGCACAGCATTTGGAAAAGTCAATGAAATACTGGGAGAATATAGTGTGGTCAGATGAGAGCAATATTGAACAGTTTGGATGCCATAATACACAATCGAGATTTATCAAAACCTGTACAGCAACCAATCAGATTGCTTCTTTCATTTTTCACAGGCCTGTTTTGAGGAAAAATGGCACTGCATATCACCCTAAAAACACTATTCCAACAGTGAAGGTAGAGGTGGAAACATCATGGTGTCAGGCTGCTTTTCAGCAAACGGTACTGACAAACTTTGCAAAATTGAAGGAAGAATGGATAGGCAAATTAACTGAGATATTCTTGACAAAAATCTGCTGCCATCTACCAGGATGATGGAGATGAAACAAGGGTGAGCAAGACAATGATCCCAAACACACAGCCAAGGACACTCTCAAATGATTTCAAAGAAAGAAAATAAAGCTGCTAGAATGGCCTAGCCAATCACCTGACTTAAATCCCATTAAAACCTATGGAAAGAACTAAACATCATAATTCATAGAAGAGGCCCACAGAACCTTCAAGATGTGAAGACTGTGTGGAAAAATGGGTCAAAATCACACCAATGCATGCAGCTAGTTTCTTGAAGCTATCATTACCAAGAAAGGCTTTTGTACAAAGTATTTAATAAATATCAGTAAGCATGAACAATTCTTTTTCTCTGTGCCATCTCATATTCTAACACATAACTTAACTTCTGTGCTTATTAGTTTTGGTTTCTTCATGAATGGATTATTTGGGTTGTTACCAACATCTGGTGAAAATTTCATGTCACTTTTGGAAATACTTTTAGTAAGAAAAAATGGTGATGTGTTAAATACTTATTTCACCCTCTGTATGTTTGTTTATGTGTATACTGTGCAATATCACATTACTGCCTGTCTATAAACAGTGGATATGCAATCTTCTGGAGTCAATATATCAATTTTACTCATATAAATAATAATAAAAAATATACTACATTTATTATAATTAGGGATGCACCGATATATCGGCGGCCGTTACATATCGGCCGAAAATAGCTATTTTGGGGAAATGCCGAAACAACAAAAAATTTGCCGATAATGACCCACCTCCTCTGCCCGCCCACAGCACAAGTTACAAACACTGCCAGTGCCAGAGGCGTAGCGTGGGGGGTGCAGGGGGGGCAGGCCGCACCGGGCCCAACATCTGGGGGGGGGGGTGCGCTCTCCGGGATAGGAATACTTCTTTTTATGTGACCGGGCCGGCTCCCATGTGTGGCTGCAGGCGGGGGCCGGCCAGAGCATATAAAAACTAATACTGTATACTAAAAACCAGGGGGCCTCCAGCTGTTGTGAAACTACAACTCCCAGCATGCCCGGACCGGCAAAGGCTGTCCGGGCATGCTGGGAGTTGTAGTTTCACAACAGTTGGAGGCCCCCTGGTTTTTAGTATACAGTATTAGTTTTTATATGCTCTGATCGGCCCCCGCCTGCAGCCACACACGGAGCCGACGCGGGCACATAAAAAGAAGTATTCCTATCCCGGACATCCCTGTGTCCCGAAAAATCTTTTCGGGACATAAGGATGTCCGCCGGTCACTCACCATTCCCCGGCCAGCGCGCGTCCTCCTTCTGTCCTTCGCTTCTCCGCCTCTATGGTTGCACGCACGGCACGGGACGTCCCGTGCGTACAACCATAGAGACGCAGGAGGACCGCAGGATCGTCGCAGGAGAATCATCTTCTTCAGTGTTCCGGTCACCTCTCCTCCGGTCCTGGCACCTACTGCTATGGTCCATAGGCCATAGCAGTAGATGTGACCCCGGGCTGGAGGAGCGGTGACCAGATCACTGTGGGGGCAGCAGTACAGACATACAGCCTCCAGCCATACACTGTATATGGCTGGAAGCTGTATGTCTGTGGGGTGGGGGGAAGCCTACTATTGTGGGGGAACTGCTGACCTAATGTGGGGGGGAGCTGCCTACAAATGTGGGGGGAGCTGCCTAATATTGTTGGGGGGAGATGCCTAATATTGTGGGGGAACTGCCTACTATTGTGGGGAACCTGCCTACTATTGTGGGGGAACTGCTGACCTAATGTGGGGGGGAGCTGCCTACAAATGTGGGGGGAGCTGCCTAATATTGTTGGGGGGAGCTGCCTAATATTGTGGGGGAACTGCCTACTATTGTGGGGAACCTGCCTACTATTGTGGGGGAAATGCTGACCTAATGTGGGGGAGCTGCCTACTATTGTGGGGGAACTGCTACTATTGTGGGGGAGCTGCCTACTATTGTGGGGGAGCTGCCTATTAATGTGGGGGAGCTGCCTACTATTGTGGGGGAGCTGCCTACTATTGTGGGGGAGCTGCCTACTATTGTTGGGGAGCTGCCTATTAATGTGGGGGAGCTGCCTACTATTGTGGGGAACCTGCCTACTATTGTGGGGGAGCTGCCTATTAATGTGGGGGAACTCCCGACCTAATGTGGGGGAGCTGGCAATCTAATGTGGGGGAATCTAATCCAATCTGCATTTTACCAGAAGATGGGGAGAAGTATTTTTCGGTTTTGGTATCAGTTTCGGCCGGACATTTTTTTTTATTTCGGTTTCGTTTCGGTTCTGAAATTTCCATTTCAGTGCACCTCTAATTATAATAAACGTTTATTTGGCGAGCCACTTAGTTCTAATAAGGTTAAGCATCGTACTTGTTGTCTAAAGAGAACTCAACAGCTCTGTGCATTCCTGATGTTTCTTTCCATTTCACATACATATAAGCAGCCTGGGTCAGTACACCATAGATCTAATGAAGGTTACTGGTCCTGTGCTGTATGAGAGTGTGTAGGAGAAGAAGCCAAAGATTTATTACGCATGGTGCCAAAGACGTCTTACAGAAGATAAGGCTGTTTATATGTGCATTCTCTCCTATCAAGCTGGTCATACACACTAGATAGGTATGGGGACCAGGCAACCATCTATTGTGCACAGTGACCTTCCAACTGTCCCCTGTCAGCAGCTGTTGGTGGACTGAAATATTGGGCATGTTGGACTTCTACTGGGGCAATAAGCCACTGCCAAAAGTGTCTGGCAGCATCATTCTTCCCTTTCATCCCTGGCAGCAAACCCAAACTTTTCTCACTTTTTCCTTTTTGCTATAACTCTTTCTGAATTCTTAAAAAGCTATGGCTGCAAATTGACAATTGGATGTTACCATTCACCTTGTCAACTGGTGATTCCCTTCACAGTCTGATACAGTCAGCAATGACTGGAATGTCAAACGCAAAGTGTGAATGGACACACACTGGCAAAAGGTATGGTAGCATCCAGTTGTAAAATCATACATTCCCAGAAAAAAATAACAAAGGAATGGTACAACGCCAGAGTTTTAAGTAATGAATATTCAGGATTATAAATTTATAGAGAATATTTATTAATAACAAACTTCTCAAGAGAGCCATAGCTGCATGTTAAGCTCCTGAATGACTTCTGCAATTCCTCTTTATAACAAAATAAGGTAAGAAAGACTAGTATGTAAATAGATGTGTGGTGTCATGCCAATGTATTTTCTTCTGCTCAAGTAGCTTGATGTGGGAATAAGTTTCCTCCACATCCCAGCATTCCTGTAGAATTTCTTGAATAAACTGTAACCTATATTGACCTATAAACTGTTTTTCTTAATACTAGAATGACATTGCAAAGTTATGGTGTAAGTCCTTGTTGTGAATGGATCACACATATGACTAAATAAATGTAAATGTCCCACAAGGCATAATGTACTCCCCTGCCGATCTGATAAATACTGGGCCAGAGACTCATAGTATCAAATTTGACTGAAAGTAAGAAAAAAAATTGCTAACTTAATATTTACACTGTCTGAAAAGTGATACAGTTTTTCGCCAAGCAAGCATATATTTGCAGTTTGGAGTTGTCTAATTGAAGACTGTGGCCTTGTTGCCTGCAGTAAAATAAAATATCAGGCATGAATTAAGCCCGATTCACACCAACACTATACATTTCCATTGTCCTGCTCTGCCATAGGAGAACAATGAATAAAATGACAGTGCTGGTTCCCTTACATGCCAAACACTAATATTGCAAGACTGACCCCAATGACCACTGAATGGGGTCATCGTTACAAAATGCATAAGGTTGAAATAAGGCAAGACCCCATTAGGTTTAACCTAAAACCGTACTCCAGAGGAAGGCAAACGATAACTTTATGAGGCAGATGCCAATTGCTCCATACCAGGGGGAACACATTTTTTCTTAACTCCATTATGGCAATCATACTAATTTCCAGGATCATAGCCGTAAATCTATCATCCATAACATGAAATGCTATATTTTTCAATAGAAGCATCCAGACGCCCCTTAAAGGAGAACTCTAGCCAAAGTTAAGTTAAGTTATCTCCTATCCACAAGATAGGGGATAAGTAGCTGATCGCTGGGGGTCCGACCACTGGGACCCCTTGCGATTTCCAGGACGGAAGCCCAGCTCTTTCAGTGAGGAGTGCATGTCGTCTACTGGTAGATGGCACACGCTCCATTCATTTCTATAGGAGCCCCGATGATGTCCGAGTACTGTACTGGAGTTTGCGGGGGTTCCCAGCGACCGGATCCCCTGCAATAAGCTACTTATCCCCTATCTTGTGTATTTTTGCTGAAGTTCGCCTTTAAACTTGTTTATGAAATCAACAATCACAACCTCATGTGGCAGAGAGTTCCATAATCTCACTGCTTTTACATTAAAGAATCCCCATCTGTGATGATAGTGAAACCTTCTTTTCTCTAGACTTAGAGGATGCCCCTTTGTCATGGTTACCGCCCAAGGTCAAATCACTCCTAAGACATCTTTTAAACAACCCCAAGCTTGATAACCTGTCTTGGTACTGCTATCCACCCATTAAAGGAGTACTTTAGCCTAATAAAGTGTCTGATCGAAATGCTGGGACCCCCCCCCCGCAATCTCCTGTACTGGGCCCCAGCTCTGCCCTGGCTCTTCTCGTGCAGGAGGTGTGTCGGCCACAGCATGACCCTCCATGTTTCTCTATGGGAGAGGCAGAGATGTAGCGTTTGTGTATCTCCACCTCTCCCATAGCGCAGAGGCACTACGGTGACCGGTCCTCGTATGGGAGATTGCGGGGGTCCCAGCGGTTGGACCCCTAGCGATCAGATACTTATCCCCTATCCTTCAAGTAGGGGATAAGCTGTCTATGGCTGTAGTACTCCTTTAATTACACTGGTCACCCTTCTCTATACAAGCTCCATTTCAGTCATGTCCTTCTTAAATACAAGTAACCAAAATTGTACATGCTACACTATATGTGGTCTGACTAATGATTTATACAGAGGCAAAGCTATGTTCCTGTCACAACCCTCTATGCCTCTCTTGATGCGTTCTATTACTTTATTAGTCTTTGCAGCTGCTGCCTGGCACTGATCACTAAAGTTGAGCTTACTGTTCACCAATATCCCCAAGTCCTTTTCAATAGTAGTTTTACCTAATGGCTTTTTATTCAGCACATCATTGTACATTTAGTTTTTAGGGCCCAAGTGCATAACCTTACATTTATCCAAATTAAACTACATTTGCCATGTCTGTGCCCAAGCCTCCAACTTTCCCAGATCCCAAGGTAATAATATATTATCCTCCTCTGTGGTGATTACATTACTCAGTTTACTGTCATCTGCAAATATAGAAATTCTACTATGTAATCCCTCTACAAAGTCATTAATAAACATTCTTAAAGCATTAATGCACTTGTTGTTGGGTTAAAGGGAGTACTCCGCCCCTAGACATCTTATCCCCTATCCAAAGATGTCTAGTCACGGGGTTCCCGCCGCTGGGAACCCCCGCGATCTCTCCTTCAGAACCCTGTGTCGTCTGCTGCACGGAGTGAACTTCGCTCCGTGTCTGATGACTTGCAATACAGGCGCCGGAGTATCGTGATGTCACGGCCCCGCCCCCTCATGACTTCACGCCCACCTCCCATAGACCTGCACTGAGGGCGCGGGGCATTACACCATGAGGGGGCAAGGCCGTGACATCACGATACTCCAGGCTCATGTATCTCCCGTTATCAGGCACAGAGCGAAGTTCACTCTGTGCGGCAGATGACATAGGGTGCTGCAGGAGAGATCGCGGGGGTTCCCAGCGATCAGACATCTTATCCTTTGAATACGGGATAAGATGTCTAGGGGCAGAGTACCCCTTTAAGCAAGTGACATAGGATGAGAACTAAAGGAGATATTTCATGGATAAAAACTTATAAGTTTTAGATTGCAGGGGGTCTGAACACGGGGGCCCCCCGCAATCTCCTGTATGGAGCCCCGGCTCTCCTCTGGAACGGCAAGTCACTACCCCTGCACAAAGCAGGGGCAGCCACATCCGCTTCAGCTATCTCTATGGGCTCTCCCACAGAGATATATGAAGGGGGCGTGATGGCCCCGACTTCGGGCAGCAGTAGTACTACTCCAGGGGAGATCCGGGGCTCCATAGAGGTGGGGGGCCCCAGCGCTCGAACCCCCTGCAATCTAACACATATCCCCTATCCTGCTTATCGGGGATACGTTTTTATCCTTGAGACTACTCCTTTAACCCCTTCCCTCTTTGGCCATTTTTCATTTTTGCACTTTTGTTTTTTCCTCCTAATCTTCTAAAAATAATAACATTTTCCACCTACAGACCCATAGGATGGCATGTTCTTTGCGCCAACAATTTTACTTTGTAATACCATTAATGATTTCACTACAAAATCTATCGCAAAAGCAGAAAAAAATTATTTGTGGGGCAAAAAATTTTTTTTAGCGGCTTCCGTTTCTACGCAGAGAAGTTTTTTTGACGATGGGAAGGGGTTAAATCACATTTATTAACTCTTTTTTTTTTTACACTTTTTTTTTGCAACATTATAGCCCCCATAGGAGACTATAACATGCAATACCTTGATTGCAGACACTGATCAATGCTATGCCATAGCATAGCATTGATCAGTGTTATCGTCGCTCCTCTGCTCCTGCCTGGATCTCAGGCATGGAGCAATAGAGCGCCGATCAGAAGGCGTGGAAGAAGGTAAGAGACCTACCCCTGTCCTCACAGCTGATCGGGATGCCGCAGTTTCGCTGCGGCAGTCCCAATCAGCCCACTGAGCTAACTGGCAAGGGAATTAACCGCTTTTAGACACCACGATCAACTTTGATCATGGCTTCTTAAGGGTTAATGCCGGACATCAGCCCGATCAGCGATGTCCGGCATTATCCATGGGTCCTGGTTGCTCCATAACAACTGGGACCCACCAGGTATGATGAGCGCTCAGCTGCAGAGCACACCTCAGGAGCCTGTAGTGGACGTACATTCACGTCTATTTTTTAGCATGGTGTCACAATCACACCCTATCGGTCCAGCTAAGATGCTAGAGAGAGTGTGATGGTGCAAGGGTTAAAGCCACCAGACCTCTGGGTATCCACTACTAGTTCCAGCAAGTCCCCAAATTAAAGGGGTATTTTTTTATTTGACTATGCTACACGGGCTGTAAAGTTAGTGTAGTTCATAATGTAGTGTTTGTACCTGTATGTGATGGTTTTCTCACAATTCTTGTGTGATTTTCACCCCGATATTTATTTTTAACAGCAAACAAAATTACTGTTATCTCAGATTTTTCCCAGGTTTCAATGCACCCGAAATCTGACTCACTAGCCAGCTGATGACAAGGAGCCTGTCTGCTTCAATGGGTAGAGCGATCGCTTGGTGGGAGAGAGATCAATCTGCAACTCATAAGTAACTACTAAAATCACCTTATGGTGAATAACCCCTTTAAACATTAAACATTTAATCTGATAAAAGGCATCACAGTGCTATGTATAAAATAAACAAATGACATACAGGTACAAAAATATATAAAAGAGTTCAGCAAGAAAAGTTCAGAAAACTAAAATGAAGTCCTTACAGCATAATGGAATAGCAGTCAATCTCCAGCTGTTGCTTAGGGTCTTTAGGGAGGATTTAAAAAAAACTGTAACTCTGGTGTTTGCTTTTTTTTTTTTTTAAATGGGAATTATTAAAATTTTTATTATGTAAGATGTAAGGAATTTATATTTTTAAAAACATTTTTCAGATTTTTTAAAAACATT
The DNA here is from genome assembly GCF_029499605.1 of Hyla sarda. NCBI lineage: Eukaryota > Metazoa > Chordata > Amphibia > Anura > Hylidae > Hyla > Hyla sarda. The sequence goes on from NC_079190.1 coordinate 253,744,846, forward strand.
TTTAGTTCCCCTAAAGACTAATCTCTCAGTTTTTTTTCCAAAGTTTGCAGCTTAGTTGCAGTTCAGATTAAGGGTGCATTCACACAACGTTTGGCTGATACGGTCACCGGATCAGTTGGGGAAGTTTCAAAACTGGCCGCTACTGTATCCCCGCTGGACCCAGCACCGCATCTCATTAATTTAAATGCGCTTATTTTTGCACCGTATCCGAACCGATCTGGCGACCGTATCAGCCAAACGTGGTCGCCGCGTAACTTGAATCCCAGACACAGGGCCCTAAGAACAGAGAACTAATTATATTTGGCTTGAAAACTCAGTAGCATCTACTTGATAACATTTTTAAAAACCTACAAAATTTCCTTCTCAGGAGAAAAATTATTTAGTAAGCAAAGGATTTATCACACATTCAGTTTCCAAAAAGCTTGGTCATCATTTCGGGGTTTTCTCATCAGTAAATATTCCATTTCTCAGTTAGTATGCGCAAACAGAACAGTTTTTCTACAGTAATAATTTTAAAGAAAATGTTAAATACCTGTTCTGATCTCTCTGAGACCACTCGACTACTGTGTTCAGTACTGGCCTAGAAGAAGCCACTATCTTGCCTGCACAATTACAGGAACCATTCCACAAATCATGTAAAAGAAAGTGTAGGCACTAAAGCTAATGGGCATGTGTGGCCATGAACACTGAACACATTTAGGGAACATTCTGAGAAGGAATCAAATGAACATCTGTTGGTGCCATATACCGTATATGCAATATGATAAACCTACATATCTTCTCAGAAATACGTTTTGGCAATAGATTTCCACTTTTAACATTGTACGATCTTTTCACACTATAAATGAAAGGCCTTTATGGCTGAAGTGTAATATTTCAGTTCTATTTCATGAAAAGGGATTTATGCAGATTCCTTTCTAAAACCTGCACATGCAACCGAAATGCAAATTAGTTTTGTATTCAGCTTAACCAAGCACTTTAGAAGTTTAGACAATATAATTGGATTTTACCGGTTCTAAAAAAGTGTTTTCCTATATAAGCCGTAAATGCAAGAAAGAGTTTAGCATGGCCTACAATTTAAAGACAAAGGAGTTTAGATGATTGCAGATTAATGTGACTTGGTTTGTATTTCTTGTGGCTGCACCTAACTGCATATCATAAAACAAAATCAGCAGGTCTAGCGTGCAGCACTCCTCAGAATAGGAATGGGCTGCCAGCTATGGATGACCCATAGAATGTTTAATAAATAAGATAAGTTACATACAAGTGGGTAAACCAGTAACCAGCCAGAAAAATACATATTGGAGATTTTACTAGACATAGTTTGGAGTGCTGAAGTCTACTTTGTACAATTCTAATGTGATAGCATATTCTGAACCTCTAGTATTACACTTAAAGGGGTTATCCAGGAAAAAACGTTTTTTATATATCATCTGGCTCCAGAAAGTTAAACAGATGTGTAAATGACTTCTATTAAAAAATCTTAATCCTTTCAGTACTTATGAGCTGCTGAAGTTGAGTTGTTCTTTCCCGTCTAAGTGCTCTCTCATGACACCTGTCTCAGGAACTGTCCAGAGTAGAAGCAAATCCCTATAGCAAACCTCTTCTACTCAGTACAGTTCCTGAGACAAGCAGAGATGTCAGCAGAGAGCACTGTTGCCAGTCAGAAAGGAACAACTCAACTTCATCAGCTGATAATTATTGGAAGGATTAAGATTTTTTAATAGAAGTAATTTACACTGTTTAACTGTTTAACTTTCTGGAGCCAGTTGATATAAAAAAATGTTTTTTCCTGGAGTACCCCTTTAAATCAAATTGCTCTCTGTCATGGCCACCTGCATGCATAGCTATCTGGTACCAGTATGGTCTACTCTAAAATCAATGGCCCCTTATTTATCAATCTGATCAAGCCAAAAACTGGAGTCTAGTTTTTGGCTTGAACAGACTGATAAATCTGGGCTAATGTTGAGTACCCCCTACTCAAACAAATTAATGCTCTAAAACATCAATCTATATGGATTTATTCCTCTTTACCGGTATGCAGAAGTAGCCTAAAATGATATTTTGGTATTGTTTATAACCATGAGCAATATCAGGCAAAAATGCATACCAATGTCACAAAATGCATTTTGTTTTGTTATAAATCACTAGTATTAGCAAAGATAAGACACCTTGTAATGTATCTTATCAGAATAAACTGAGGTTCCTGTTCTCCTCCCCTCTGAAAAACGAAAAGTCATGGAGGGAGATTTATCAAAACCTGTCCAGAGGAAAAGTTGACCAGTTGCCCATGGCAACCAATCAGATTACTTCTTACATTTTTTAGAGGCCTTTTCAAAAATGAAAGAAGCGATCTGATTGGTTGCTATGGACAACTCAGCAACTTTTCCTCTGCTTAAGTTTTGATGAATCTCCCATGATCTTTAATTTGCTCATACTTGAGCTTAGATGATCGCTCAGGACAGGGCCGCAATGGATGGAGACAGCTATCAGACTGGGCCTCTGACTGACTTGTCCCCAAAGGTATCAGTCCTTTTTTAATTAAAATACCGTAAGTATCTCTTTTTATTAGTTATCGTAAAGCTGGAAGACTTAAAGGTTTTATCCCAAGTTTCAAAGTTATCCCATGTCCACATGATAGGGGATAACTAGCTGATTGGTGGGGTTTGACCACTGGAACCCCCATAATTCCAAAGAATGGGAGACAACTGTCCCCTGAACAACACTCCAATGATTCTCTATGAGGCTTCCGAACACTGCAAAGTGCGGAGCTTGGCAATCTTCAGAAGTCTCAAAGAGAATAAATAAAACAGAGGCTGCACATGCACGCTCCCACTGACCGGTAAGAAATCCAGCCGTCAGACCCCATATGCATAGAGAATAACTTTGGATGTTGGGATAACCCCTTTAACCCCTTAAGGACTCAGCGTTTTTCCGTTTTTGCCTTTTCATTTTTTCCTCATCACAAATCATAACGCTTTCAATTTTGCACATAAAATTCCATATGTGGCTTATTTTTTGCGCCAACAATTCTACTATGCTGTGACATTAGTCATTTTACCCAAAAATGCACGGCGAAAAGGAAAAAAAATTCATTGTGCGACAAAATGTAAGAAATTTTTTTATTTTGTAACTTTTGGGGGCTTCCGTTTCTACACAGTGCATTTTTCGGTAAAAATTACACCTTATCTTTATTCTGTAGGTCCATACGATTAAAATGACACCCTACTTATATAGGTTGGATTTTGTCGTACTTCGGAAAAAAATCATAACTACATGCAGGAAAATTTATATGTTAAAAATTCTCATCTTCTAACCCCTATAACTTTTTTTTTTTTCTACATACACGCCGGTATGAGGACTCCTTTTTTGCACCATGTTCTGAAGTTTTTATCGGTACCATTTTTGTATTGATCAGACTTTTTGATCGCTTTTTATTCATTTTTTTATCATATAAAAAGTGACCAAAAATACGCGATTTTGGACTTTTGAATTTTTTTGCGCGTACTCCATTGACCGTGCGATTTAATTAACGATATATTTTTATTGTTTGGACATTTCCATACGCAACGATACCACATATGTTTATTTTTATTTACACAGTTTTTTTTATGGGAAAAGGGGGGTGATTCAAACTTTTATTATGGAAGGGGTTAAATGACCTTTGTTAACTTTTTTTTTCACTTTTTTTTGCAGTGCTATAGCTCCCATAGGGACCTATAACTCTGCACACACTGGCCCTCATTTACTAACGTAAAACCGACAGTTTTTGTCGGGTTGTGCGACCAAATTTGTGTCGCATAGCCCGACAAAAGATATCATCACTCCGAGTGTTTTTTAAACCCGTCAAAATGGGCGTGGTTATCACAAAAAGGGGCGTGTTCCTGACAAAAAAGAAAAAAGACTCGGAGTATGATGAAAAACCCACAGGAAAACCTGTGAATTTTTCTTCACTAAAACCCGACAGCTCTGAGCTGTCGGGAAATTACTGAAAACCGAGTGAATCCTACCCCCATCATGGAACAGGGCCTGTTCCATGTTGGGGGTAGTAGTACAGGGGTTGATCGCATCGGGTCTCACTTCTGAGACCCGATCCAATCAAAAGTTATTAAGCAGGGGAGTGGGCGGCATGGTCCGCTCCCCAGCGATGTGCGATGTGTTTTACTTTAATTTTCCCAGCCGGGATCCCTGAATAGCCCGTACTGAGGAGCCATTCAGGGATCCCTGCGAGCTGCGGTGGGGAAAGATATATAGAATCGCTGGGGGGAATGTATATGTCCCCACAGCTTCTATATATCTTGCCCCCCGCTGCGCAATATGTCTTGTCCCCCGCCGTGCTATTATATACCCCCCGCAGCACATGTATACACATATATATACTATATACCCCCCCGCATAGCGCTATTATATACCCCCTCGCAGCGCATGCAGATATATATTATACATGCCCCCGCACAGCGCATCTATATACACATGCCTCTGAAGCGCTATCAATGACTAATGTAGTGGTCTCCAACTTGCGGACCTCCAGATATTGCAAAACTACAACTCCCAGCATGCACGGAGCATTCTGGGAGTTGTAGTTTTGCAACATCTGGAGGTCCGCAAGTTGGAGACCACTGGCTAATACTTGTCAATGATAGCGCTTCAGAGGCATGTGTATAGAAGCGAAGTGGGGAGCAGACATATAGCGTTATCTGGTCCCCACTTCACTACAATACGCAATCCTCAGCCATCACTGGAGCTGCCCCATCGCCTCCCCCATCCCCGATGTTATGATTACCTGTTGCCGGGGTCCGGGGTCCGAGGTCCGCGATGCTCCTGGCTTCGGTGCTCTTGCTGTGCGCTGTCACTGTGCGCACTGATGGTGACGTCCCCAACGCACGTCGTGACATCACCATCAGTGCGCACAGTGACAGCGCACAGAAAGAGCACCGAAGCCAGGAGCATCGCGGACCTCGGACCCCGGCAACAGGTAATTATAACACCGGGGATGGGGGAGGCGATGGGGCAGCTCCGGTGATGGCTGAGGATTGTGTATTGTAGCGAAGTGGGGACCAGATAATGCTATATGTCTGCTCCCCACTTCGCTTCTATACACATGCCTCTGAAGCGCTATCGTATTAGCCAGTGGTCTCCAACTTGCGGACCTCCAGATGTTGCAAAACTACAACTCCCAGAATGCTCCGTGCATGCTGGGAGTTGTAATTTTGCAACATCTGGAGGTCCGCAAGTTGGAGACCACTGCATTAGTCATTGATAGCGCTTCAGAGGCATGGACATATATACATGCGCTGTGCGGGGGATATGATTGTGCTGTGCGGGACATATATACATGCGCTGTGCAGGGGACATATATACAATTTACCGTGCAACACAATTTCCACAATTTTTTTTCCCATGCAACACATTAGTAAATCAGGGAGATGTTTCACCTTTTTTTTTTTTTTTTTTTTTACTCCGAGAACATGCAACACTTTCAGGAAACCCGTGGGACACATTTCCAAACCCGTGCGCCAAAAAAAAAAAAAAAATGGCAGGCGACAGATTAGTATGGAGATTTTCACTCAGAGAATTCGGGGAAAACACTCAGAGATTAAACAGACACTCTTAGTAAATGAGGGCCACTGATCTCTTATGTTGATCCCTGCAAAGCCATAGCTTTGCACGGATCAGTGAGATAGGGGCTTGATTGCTCAAGCCTGTAGCTCAGGCTTGGAGCAATCAAACCCCGATCGAATGCCGCAGAGACAGGTAAGGAGACCTCCGCTTGTGTCCCAGCTGATCAGAACATCACGATTTTATCGCGATGTCCCGATCAGCCGACTGAGCTGCCGGGAAGCGTTTACTTTGACCGCCGCGTCTGAAGGGTTAATAGCAGGCGGCACAACGATCGGTGCCCAGGGTCCCGGCTATGAATAGCAGCCGGGACCGACCCGGTGTGATGCGGGGTCACAGGTATGGGTACAGGTATGCCCTGAGTCCTTAAGAGGTTAAATGGGAACTCCCGTGGAAAACTTTTTATTTTAAATCCACTGGCGCCAGAAAGTTAAACAGATTTGTAAATTACTTCTATTAAAAAATCTTAATCCTTCCAGTACTTTTTAGGGGCTGTATACTACAGAGGAAATGCTTCTCTTTTTGGATTTCTCTTCTGTCATGACCACAGTGCTCTCTGCTGACCTCTCCTGTCCCTTTTAGGAACTGTCCAGAGCAGGAGAAAATCCCCATAGCAAACATATGCTGCTCTGGACAGTTCCTAAAATGGAAAGCAGAGGTGTCAGCAGAGAGAACTGTGGTCGTGAAAGAAGAAAAATCCAAAAAGAAAAGCATTTCCTCTGTAGTATACAGCCCCTTAAAAGTACTGGAAGGATTAAGATTTTTTTTTAATAGAAGTAATTTACAAATCTGTTTAACTTTCTGGCACCAGTTGATTTAAAAAAAAAAGTTTTGCACGGGAGTACCCCTTTAACCCCTTAAGGACACATGACGTTCTCATACGTCTCCATTTCCGAGTCCTTAAGGACACATGACGTATGAGAACGTCATGTGTTTTACCGCCCCCCCGCAACCATCTGGAGCGGAGCCGGTCCCCGATGCCTGCTGAAATCGTTCAGCAGGCATCGGGGCATATCGCCCAGGGGGGTCATTATGACCCCCCATGTCGGCGATGGCCGCAGATCGCTGGACAATTCAGTCCAGCGATCTGCGGCGGATTCCGGGTCAATCGGGTCTCCAGTGACCCGGTGACCCGGAATTATTGGCTGATCGGGGCCGTCAGAGACGGCCCCGAACAGCCAGAGCCAGCAGGGGTGAGGTGGCACTGGTGCCACCTCACGATCGCCCTGATTCGTCGGCCGGATTACCGGCCGACCAATCAGGGCGCCTGCTGCGGGTGTCACTCCCGCAACCCGCTCCGCCCCTCTTCCGGAGGACGTGAGCGGGTGCGGGACGTGCACCCCGGGTGCTGGGGACCCCGATCCCCGGCGACCCTGTTGGGATCGGGGCCCCAGGAGCAGCGGCGGCGGCGGAGACGACGAGGGACTGACCTGTGCGGCTGGATCGTTGGAGGTGAGTGACAGCCTCCTGCTGTTGCTTAGCAACAGCTCCCAGCATGCAAAAAGGGCATGCTGGGAGCTGTAGTTATGCAACAGCAGGAGGCAGACCACCACAACTCCCAGCATGCCCATAAGGACTTGTAGTTTTGCAACAGCTGGAGGCACATTTTTTCTGTGGAAAAGTGTACCTTCAGCTGTTGTGTAACTACAACTCCCAGCTTGCACAATCAGCTAAAGTGCATGCTGGGAGTTGTAGTGGTGCATCTGGTGGTTGCATAACTACAACTCCCAGCATGCCCGTTGGCTGTCGGTGACTGCTGAGAGTTGTAGTTTTGCAACAGCTGAAGGCACACTGAGTTAAGTAGCAAACCAGTGTGTCTCCAGCTGTTGCATAACTACAATCCCCAGCATCCCCAGCCAAAGTAGTATGCCTCCAGCTGTTGCATAACTACAACACCCAGCATGCCCTTCCGCTGTCCGTACATGCTGGGGGTTGTAGCCTTTGCAACAGCTGAAGGCACACTGGTTGCAAAACACTGAGTTTGTTACCAAACTCGGTGTTTCACAACCAGTGTGCCTCCAGCTGTTGCAAAACTACAACTCCCAGCATGCACTGATAGACCGTACATGCTGGGAGTTGTAGTTTTGCAACAGCTGGATGTTCCCCCCCCCCCCCCCCCCCAATGTGAATGTACAGGGTACACTCACATGGGCGGAGGATTACAGTAAGTATCCGGCTGCAAGTTTGAGGTGCGGCAAAATTTCTGCCACAGCTCAAACTGCCAGCGAGAAACTACTGTGAACCCCCGCCCGTGTGACTGTACCCTAAAAACACTACACTACACTAACACACAATAAAATAAAAAGTAAAAAACACTACATATACCCCTACACAGCCCCCCTCCCCAATAAAAATGAAAAACGTCTGGTACGCCACTGTTTCCAAAACGGAGCCTCCAGCGGTTGCAAAACTACAACTCCCAGCATGCACTGATAGACCGTACATGCTGGGAGTTGTAGTTTTGCAACAGCTGGATGTTCCCCCCCCCCCCAATGTGAACGTACAGGGTACACTCACATGGGCGGAGGATTACAGTAAGTATCCGGCTGCAAGTTTGAGCTGCGTCAAATTTTCTGCCGTAGCTCAAACTGCCAGCAAGAAACTACTGTGAACCCCCGCCCGTGCGACTGTACCCTAAAAACACTACACTACACTAACACAAAATAAAATAAAAAGTAAAAAACACTACATATACACATACCCCTACACAGCCCCCCTCCCCAATAAAAATGAAAACGTCTGGTACGCCACTGTTTCCAAAACGGAGCCTCCAGCTGTTGCAAAACAACTACTCCCAGTATTGCCAGATAGCCGTTGACTGTCCAGGCATGCTGGGAGTTTTACAACAGCTGGAGGCACCCTGTTTGGGAATCACCGGCGTAGAATACCCCTATGTCCACCCCTATGCAAGTCCCTAATTTAGGCCTCAAATGCGCATGGCGCTCTCACTTTGGAGCCCTGTCGTATTTCAAGGCAACAGTTTAGGGTCACATATGGGGTATCGCCGTACTCAGGAGAAATTGGGCTTCAAATTTTGGGGGGTATTTTCTGCTATTACCCTTTTAAAAAATGTAAAATTTTTGGGAAAACAAGCATTTTAGGTAAAAAAAATATATTTTTTTTACATATGCAAAAGTCGTGAAACACCTGTGGGGTATAAAGGTTCACTTAACCCCTTGTTACATTCCCCGAGGGCTCTAGTTTCCAAAATAGTATGCCATGTGTTTTTTTTTTGCTGTCCTGGCACCATAGGGGCTTCCTAAATGCGGCATGCCCCCAGAGCAAAATTCGCTTTCAAAAAGCCAAATGTGACTCCTTCTCTTCTGAGACCTGTAGTGCGCCAGCAGAGCACTTTTCACACCCATATGGGGTGTTTTCTGAATCGGGAGAAATTGGGCTTCAAATTTTGGGGGGTATTTTCTGCTATTACCCTTTTTAAAATTGTAAACATTTTGGGAAACCAAGCATTTTAGGTAAAAAAAATATATATTTTTTTACATATGCAAAAGTTGTGAAACACCTGTAGGGCATTAAGGTTCACGTTACCCCTTGTTACGTTCCCCGAGGGGTCTAGTTTCCAAAATGGTATGCCATGTGTTTTTTTTTTGCTGTTCTGGCACCATAGGGGCTTCCTAAATGCGGCATGCCCCCAGAGCAAAATTTGCTTTCAAAAAGCCAAATGTGACTCCTTCTCTTCTGAGACCTGTAGTGCGCCAGCAGAGAACTTTTCACCCCCATGCAAGGTGTTTTCTGTATCGGGAGAAATTGGGCTTCAAATTTTGGGGGGTATTTTCTGCTATTACCCTTTTTAAAAATGTAAAATTTTTGGGAAACCAAGCATTTTAGGTAAAAAAAAAATATATTTTTTTTTACATATGCAAAAGTCGTGAATCACCTGTAGGGTATTAAGGTTCACTTTACCCCTTGTTACGTTCCCTGAGGGGTCTAGTTTCCAAAATGGTATGCCATGTGTTTTTTTTTGCTGTCCTGGCACCATAGGGGCTTCCTAAATGCGGCATGCCCCCCAAAAACCATTTGTCGCTCCTTCCCTTCTGAGCCCTCTACTGCGCCCGCTGAACAATTAACATAGACATATGAGGTATGTGCTTACTCGAGAGAAATTGGGTTTCAAATACAAGTAAAAATTTTCTCCTTTTTATCCCTTGCAAAAATTCAAAAATTGGGTCTACAAGAACATGCGAGTGTAAAAAATGAAGATTTTGAATTTTCTCCTTCACTTTGCTACTATTCCTGTGAAACACCTAAAGGGTTAATACACTTACTGAATGTTTTTTTGAATACTTTAGGGGGTGTAGTTTTTATAATGGGGTCTTTTATGGGGTATTTCTAATATGAAGACCCTTCAAATCCACTTCAAAACTGAACTGGTCCCTGAAAAATAGTGAGTTTGAAAATTTTGTGAAAAATTTCAAAATTGCTGCTGAACTTTGAAGCCCTATGGTGTCTTCCAAAAGTAAAAACTCATAAATTTTATGATGCAAACATAAAGTAGACATATTGTATATGTGAACCCCAAAAAAATATATTTTGAATATCCATTTTCCTTACAAGCAGAGAGCTTCAAAGTTAGAAAAATGCTAAATTTTCATTTTTTTCATCAAATTTTGGGATTTTTCACCAAGAAAGGATGCAAGTTACCATAAAATTTTACCACTAAGTTAAAGTAGAATATGTCACGAAAAAACAATCTCGGAATCAGAATGATAACTAAAAGCATTCCAGAGTTATTAATGTTTAAAGTGACAGTGGTCAGAATTGCAAAAAACGCTCCGGTCCTTAAGGTATAAAATGGCTCGGTCCTTAAGGGGTTAAAGTACACTACTAAATAATTCTATTCACTAGCAGCAAGTGTTATAAATGAGTCAGAAGTAACTGATATAAAGTAGTTTGCCAGTTGCAAAAATGTCCATAATTCTTTGAATAAGTAATGAGTTATTTAGAGAAAACTAGAACCAGTCTTAAGGCCAGGGTCACACAGGGTTGTTTGGATTCTAAAGGCATAAAAAGCATTAATTAAAAAATATGCTTTACTCCTTGGTTTGGCTCTAAAATGTTACAATTCAGTCCCCATACCCCGCCCTGTTGAAGGGATAGTGTCCTAGTCACATCACCAGAGCTAAGTGGTCAGCAGTGCAGAGGACTAAATGTATTGGCATAAGACTTGACAGGTTGACACGCAAATAACAATTAAAAGAGGAATGCAAGTGTAGACTGGGAGAAATTTTGCCCATTAGAATCTTTATTTTTAGTTCTGTATCTTTGACACTAGTCAGTTATTATGGTTACACATAGTCAACAAGAGGGTGCAACTAGGCACTGCAAGTGTGAACTAAGCTATACAGTGCATGTGTAAGCCACAAGTGGTAAAGAAGTGGTCAGGTTCAACAGAGTGGTGCTTAATGTCTGTACAGTTAGTAGCGTGAATAAATCCAAATAAAAGCTTCAGAACGACATGGCACTCACCACATTGTAGTCTTGAATCAGATGTTTATTGTAGTATCACTGTGAAAAAACATCAAAAAAGTAAAGCTGACAAGCTGCAGGAGAAAGGGATGGTTGCAGGGGCAAGGCAACGTCCTTTTCGCTTCTGAAGCATCATGTTATGCGAAGTAGACGTTGCCTTGCCCCCGCACCCATCCCTCTCTCCCGCACCGTGCCAGCTTTACTGTTTTGATGTTTTTTCACAGTGATACTACAAAAAACATCTGATTCAAGACTACAATGTGGTGAGTGCCATGGCGTTCTGAAGCTTTTATTTGGATTTATTATGGTTACACAGCTTGCATGCATGTACATGCCTAGCTCAAGAATTCATAATCCTGAAGGATTGTTTCCAATCTGTATTACAACAGCAAATCATTGTTTTTCTTTATAATTTCTAGATATTGTTAAAATTCCATTTCATACATCCAAAGTCTTGAGTAACTTTGCAACTGCCTTGCTTTGCTGTTTTTGCATTCGTTTCATAGTGTTTTCTTCATTCACTATGATGTCAATTAAAATTCTGCAGGATGTCATTGGACCAGTCAGTATATTAACTCCATTCAAATGTCAGAAATGTGATTTTATAGCTCTGCTCCATGTGACTGTAATCTGAGCTCCAACAATGCACTGCTCTCTGGTATCAGGAATCTGGTAACCATTTTTGAATGAATTATCAATTAAACATAATGGGGTCAGATTTATAAAACCGTCTTAAATAAAAACTGTTTGTTGCCCATATCAACCAATCAGTATTTCTTAACACATTTTCACAAATAGTGAAATAAACAATCAAAAGTACAAATAGGTTGGTCATGCAGGACCCAAATGGATAGCAAACTGACAAAGTACATACAGTTAAAAAGGAAATACAAGCATATTAAAGAAAGAACCCCTTTAGCAGCCTTGTGAGGACAATATGTAGCGAAAGAAGGGTGGTGGGACTGCAAGAGACCACTAAAAAAAAAAAAAAACAATCTAAGGGGGAATTAGCAATGCATTTATCACTGACAATAAAGCAATATAGTAAATATCAAAGAGTTTGGCCCAGAAGGGGCAAATGTTATCACAATCCCACCAGCCCAATTCTAGAGTGCCAACACAGCTTTGATACAGAGAGAAATATACGATGCAAGCATGCCGAGTACCTGTGCCACCTTGAGAGAGTTTTGAAGTCCTACATGCCATAGAGAGCTTATGCTTAAACAGAAAGGATTTCTGCCAATCCAGAGAGAGGGTTTGAGTACCAGGGTCATCTCCTCCTATGTCATGAAGCAACATACCATATATCACAGAAATAGAGTGCGTAGGAGGCGAGGAGAATAGGAAATGACCCTAAAAAGTAATTTCGTATAATGCTCTCATAAAATTAAAGCTGTGCTGTGATCAGTTGCTATGGGCAACAAAAGTTTTTTCTGTTAAAAGGAATTTTTTCAGCTGTAGGTCTTGCTCAGAGCTCAAGAGTCAAAAAGGCTGTGCTGAGCTGCAGCATGCATGCTTTCCCTCCCCCACTCCTCTCAGCCTTGACAGGTTGAATTGCATGGCTCAGGGATGGAAGATGTGTCCTGTACGCCAATCAATCGAGGCAGAAAGGGGTGTGGAAGGGAGGAGGTGTGTATGCTGCAGCTCAGCACAGCTTCCTTGACACAAAACTTAGCACAATTAAAAGATGACAAATTCACTTTAGCCCTTTAACCCCTTAAGGACCCGGGGCTTTTCCGTTTTTGCATTTTCATTTTTTCCTCCTTACCTTTAAAAAATCATAACTCTTTCAATTTTGCACCAAAAAATCTATATGTTGGCTTATTTTTTGCGCCACCAATTCTACTTTGTAATGATGTCAATAATTTTACCCAAAATCTACGGCGAAATGGAAAAAAAATTCATTGTGAGACAAAATTGAAAAAAAAAAAACACGCCATTTTGTAACTTTTGGGGGCTTCTGTTTCTACACAGTACATTTTTCGGAAAAAATGACACATTCTCTTTATTCTGTAGGTCCATACGATTAAAATGATACCCTACTTATATAGGTTTGATTTTGTCGTACTTCTGGAAAAAATCATAACTACATGCAGGAAAATGCATACGTTTAAAATTGTCATCTTTTGACCCCTGTAACTTTTTTTTTTCTTTTTTTTTATACGTATGGGGCGGTATGAGGGTAATTTTTTGCACCGTGATCTGAAGTTTATAGCGGTACCATTTTTGCATTGATAGGACTTATTGATTTTCATTTTTTCATGATATTAAAAGTGAAAAAAAATGCACTATTTTGGACTTTGGTATTTTTTTGCGCGTACGCCATTAACCGTGTGGTTTAATTAATGATATATTTTTATAATACGGACATTTCCGCACACGGCGATACCACATATGTTTATTTTTATTTACACAGTTTTATTTTTAATGGGAAAAGGGGGTGATTCAACCTTTTATTAGGGAAGGGGTTAAATGATCTTTATTCTTTTTTTCACTTTTTTTGCAATGGGAGCTATAACACTGCACACACTTATCTTTTACATTGATCAGTGGTTTCTCATAAGAAACCACTGATCAATGATTCTGCCGCTTGACTGCTCATGCCTGGATCTCAGGCACTGAGCAGTCATTCGGCGATCGGACACCAGGAGGCAAGGTAGGAGACCCTCCTCGTGTCCTACAGCTGTTCGGGACACCGCGATTCCGCCGCGGCGATTCCGAACAGCTCCCTGAGCTAACCGGCAGGGATTTAGTTTCACTTTAGAAGCGGCATTCAACTTTGAACGCCACGTCTAAAGGGTTAATAGTGCGGCACCGCGATCAATGCCGCGCGCTATTAGCTACGGGTCCCGGCCGTTGTTAGAGGCTGGGCCCGACCCGCTATGATGTGGGGCCATGCCGTGGCCCCGCGTTGTAGAACGGGAGCGGACTCAGGGCGTACAGGTATACCCTGGGTCCTTAACAGGTTAAGGATGCAAGGTTTTTCTGTTTTTGCATTTTCATTTTTTCATCATCACCTTCTAAAAATCATAAGCCTTCAATTTTGTACCAAAAATTCCATATTATGGCTTATTTTTTGCGACACCAATTCTACTTTGTAGTGACATTAGTCATTTTACCAAAATAACCATGGCGAAGCAGAATAAAATTCATTGTGTGACAAAACTGAAGAAAAAATGCCATTTTGTAATTCTGGGGGCTTCTGTTTCTACGCAGTGCATTTTTCGGTAAAAATGACATCTTATCTTTATTCTGTGGGACCCTGGTACTTAAGGACCAAGGACGTATGCATACGTCCTGAGTCATTCCATTCTCCGCCGCTCGCCAGGCGGAGATCGGAACTGCATGCCTGCTGAAATCGTTCAGCAGGCATGCCGTGCAAATGCTTGTTGGCAATCGCCGCAGATCGCAACCGAATTCACGCTAGCGATCTGCTCCGATTCCGGTCATTCGGGTCAATTGTGACCCAATGACCCGGTAATAAATGGTGATCGGCGGTGTACGATACACCGCCAATCACCTGCCGTTGCTGGGGAGAGGTGACAATACTGTCAAGGAGGGGTTAACGGCTCCTTCTCCCCGCTCTGCGCGCTTACTGAGTTCAGTCAGCGGGCAGTGCGGGAAGATAAGGACCGGGATCCCCCCTCAGAGCATCGGAGACCCCAGGAAGAAGAGGACCCCATTAGATCAGGGTGAGCTTTTTTCCAGGGACAGGTAGGGAATCAAAAGAATGTAAAAGTAAAAAACTGTGAGAAAAAAAAGTGAAAAAACAGAAAAGAAAAAAAAAGTAATACCCCCCCTGACCCCCTAATAGGTCCCCAAGGGTCTACTGTCACCTGATCCGTGTGACCCCGGGCCCTATTAGGGGTTCAGGGTGCTGCGAGTGCCACCCATTTTTTTTTTCCTGTAAGTTTACACCAAGCACCACACACTACACACTTTCCTGCACCCCCCCCCCCCCCGCACACACACCCTCCCCACCACCCCACCCCCACCACCGTAGAAAAAAGGCGTTGGCCCGCCGGGCATTTTCGGCAGCGGAGGCTTACGCTTTTTTAGCCTCCGACTCCGAATCTGCCAGTGAGGACGAGGAAGATCCTACATTTTTGTGTTCTTCCTCGTCCTCCTCATCATTTAGCAGTGATGATGAGCCCCCTGCACGGCGGCGGAGACGCCGCCAGGCGAGGCCACGTACGCCCCATGAGAGTGACCCAGTGGCTGACACTAGTACGAGTGGCAATGCCGCTCGTAATAGGAGTCTGGCCTCCCAGACAAGTGCACTGGAGCCCCCTTCCGATGACCCTGTCTGGAGCCCCCCAGAGGGTTATCAGCCACGGGTTCCGGAGTTTGTTGGCAACTCCGGAACCCGGATTGACCATGCTGGCTTCGCTGATCTAGACTTTTTAAAGTTTTTTTTCAGTGACAGCCTGGTCAATCAAATGGTGGAGCAAACGAACTTGTATGCCCAGCAGTTCATTGCCCACCACCCCGATTCGTTTTTGGCCAGGTCCAATGAATGGCGCGCCATTGATGCAGCGGAAATGAGGACATTTTGGGGCCTCACGCTGCATATGGGCCTGGACAAAAAACCAAGTGCTCGTCATTACTGGAGCGGGGACGTCCTCTATCAGACCCCGCTTTACAGTACGGCGATGACACGGAGGTGGTTCGAGGCGATTCGGAAATGCCTGCATTATGCAGATAATGCGGCATGTCCGCCCCGAGGTGATCCCGCCCATGACCGGCTTTACAAAGTGAGGCCGGTCATCGATCCCTTTGGGGCCAAATTTTTGGAGGCCTACGTACCGCTCAGGGACCTCTCTGTAGATGAGTCTCTCATCAGTTTTAAGGGGAGACTAATCTTCTGCCAGTATATTCCCTCGAAGCGGGAGCGGTATGGCGTGAAGCTCTATAAACTTTGTGAGAGTACCTCCGGGTACACTCTCAAGTTTAGAGTGTATGAGGGACGAGATTCCCTTATTGAACCCCCAGATTGTTCCCCCACTCTGGGTGTTAGCGGGAAAATCGTTTGGGACCTTGCGCACCCATTGTTGGATAAGGGTTACCACGTTTACGTGGACAACTTTTATACCAGCATCCCTCTGTTCAAATCCCTTTCCGCCAGATCCACGTCCACTTGAGAGGAACCAGAGAGGCCTCCCTCTAAATTTGGTCCAGTCGCCTATTCCCAAGGGTGAGTCCCGTGCCCTCACCCATGATAACCTGTTGTTGGTGAAGTATAAGGATAAGAGGGATGTCCTTATGCTCACCACTATTCATGGGAACGGCAGCCCCTTTGTCCCTGTGCGAGGTACTGTGGGACCGGTCCTCAAGCCCGATTGTATTCTGGACTACAATCGGTATATGGGGGGAGTTGATCTCTCAGATCAAGTCTTCCAGCCATATAACGCCATGCGGAAAACACGGGCATGGTACAAAAAAGTTGCGGTCTACATGGTACAGGTTGCGATGTACAACGCTTTTGTACTATCCCAGTACGCTGGCAACACAGGTACATTCCTCCAGTACCAAGAAGAAGTCCTAAGGTTCCTGATCTTTGCTGACCGGGAAAGATCAGGCCGGACTTCCCAAGGGTCTTCCCAGGCCAACACTTTCCAGGTGTGATGCCCCTCACTGGAAAGAAGGGACGAACCCAGAAAAAATGCAGAGTGTGTTTCAGGAGGGGGATTCGGAAGGACACCACATATCAATGTGACACTTGCCCAGATAATCCGGGCCTCTGCATAGGCTGCTTCAGGGAGTATCACACTTCCATGGAGCCCTAAATTTTCCCTTTTTATGTACATTTTCCATAATTTGACCAATGTACCAAGTCCAGAGTACATTCCAAATTTTTAACCCCATAAATCTCTAAATTGCCCCAAAAACCTAAAAAAAAACAAAGTAAGACCTATGGGGGTGTTTTTAAAAAAAATGGGTCATAGGTCACTGAGTCACTATCATCGGGGACTTTTTTATGTTGCCTCAAATGCGCATCGCTCTCTCTCCACCTGAGCGGGTGCGCATTTGAGGCAACAGGTTAGGGACGGCGACACACGTCACATTCCCCGAATGATGATTCAGAGCATAGGGTTTGGGGCGGGCATATTTTTTTTTTAGTTTTGGCTATGCTCTGGGTCATCATTCAGGGAATATATTCTTTTTTATTATAATTTTCTGGCCCACTGTACCCCATATTACCGGCCTCTGTACCCCACCTGTATGCCCGAGTTACATCCCGTTGTCCCCCATAGTGTTCCCCTATTTTAGGGCTCAGTGCTCCCCCATTAATGCTCCTTGAGGGGGGGTCCCACATCCTGGCTCCATATGAAGCTCAAGGCCCCTGACTGCCCTCCCACTCCAGCAAGACCTGCTGTGCATCCGCCGAGCCATTATCATCAAAAAATAAGGTATGTCCTTACTCCAAAGAAATGTATTCACAAATTGTGGGGGGTCTTTTCTGCTATTAACCCTTGTAAAAAATGTAAAATTTTGGGGAAAACTCACATTTTAGTGAAAAAAAAATTTTTTTTTTACATATGCAAAAGTCGTGAAACCCCTGTGGGGTATTAAGGCTCACTTAATTCCTTGTTACGTTCCCCAAGGGGTCTAGTTTCCAAAATGGTATGCCATGTGGGTTTTTCTTGCTGTTCTGGCACCATAGGGGCTTCCTAAATGCAACATGCCCCCCAAAAACCATTTCAGAAAAATGTACTCTCCAAGATCCCCTTGTCGCTCCTTTGCTTCTGAGCCCTCTACTGCGCCCGCCGAACACTTTACATAGACATAGGAGGTATGTGCTTACTCGAGAAAAATTGGGCTACAAATATAAGTATACATTTTTTTCTTTTACCCCTTGTAAAAATTCAAAAATTGGGTCTACAAGAACATGCGAGTGTAAAAAATGAAGATTGTGAATTTTCTCCATCACTTTGCTGCTTTTCCTGTGAAACACCTAAAGGGTTAAAATGCTGACTGAGTGTCATTTTGAATACTTTGGGGGGTGCAGTTTTTATAATGGGGTCATTTGTGGGGTATTTCTAATATGAAGACCCTTCAAATCCACTTCAAACCTGAACTGGTCCCTGAAAAATAGTGAGTTTGAAAATTTTGTGAAAAATTGGAAAATTGCTGCTGAACTTTGAAGCCCTCTGGTGTCTTCCAAAAGTAAAAACACGTCAATTTTATGATGCAAACATAAAGTAGACATATTGGAAATGTGAATACAAATTTTTTACTTGGAATATCCATTTTCCTTACAAGCAGAGAGCTTCAAAGTTAGAAAAATGCCAAATTTTCAAATTTTTCATCAAATTTGGGGATTTTTCACCAAGAAAGGATGCAAGTTACCATAAAATTTTACCACTATGTTAAAGTAGAATATGTCACGAAAAAATAATCTCGGAATCAGAATGATAACTAAAAGCATTCCAGAGTTATTAATGTTTAAAGCGACAATGGTCAGATGTGCAAAAAACGCTCTGGTCCTAATGTGTAAAATGGCCTGGTCCTTAACGGGTTAAGAGGTTAATTAGAAAGTGGTAAAAAGTAATAAGTTACTCAAAGTTGAATATAAGCTTAACCAACTAACCAAAATATGAAAGAAATTTATTAAAACCTGTGTAGAGGAAGAATGGTGCAGTTGCCAATAGCAACCAATGAGATTGCTTCTTTCATTTTTAAGGGTGTATTCACACACACACAAACACACACCAGCAATTGTGGATCTACAGTTATAAAATCAAGAGTTGCGTATTTTACAAAGAAGTCAAACTAATTTGCTGATCTGTAATTTCAGCATAACTGCCACAAGAGTATGTGATTTGTAACATTTTTAGAAAGTTATTTTCATTCATATCAGAATACATCTGTGTTGAGGCTCGAGTGCTAGACTCTGTTGAAGGTTTTCGTCATATATAAGAGGGAAAAATATGCAATATTTTCAATTATAAACCATGTTTAGGTAATATGAGTGTCAAGCAATCCCTATTCTGGACAATGGTTGGGATTGGTGGAACCCATATTTAACACACATTTATGGTATATGCTATTGATATGCATTTATGGTATATGCTATTGATATGCCAATAATGTCTTAGGACAAAAACCCTTATGTGGAAATCTCCATAACACTAAGTGATGGCATAGCGCTAGGACATGTCATGAAACACTAATTGATGGGGGTCTGAAAACGCCACAATCTCCAAAATGGAAAAAAAAACAGCAGGTCCCAAATGGGACTGTGTTGTAGGACTGAGATCGGTTCTTCCAGCCACCAGGGAATACTGCAAAGGATTTCAGTCCCTTTGATCTTGTGTTCGATGGGGGTCCCAGAGGTCAGACTCCTACATATCATAACACTATGGCATATCCTAGTGACATGAGATAATATGTTAAAGTAGAAACAACCCTTGCTATTGTGTTTTAAAATGATCAGCATCTCTGAATCATCTGAATTATTATTAAACTATAATTTAAAGTGACACTGTAAAGTTGCATTATTATAATTAATATACAAAAAGAGAGACAGGTGTGATAATCAATATTTTTAACAACTAAATCCTGTTTGTAATTTGTATTTAACACTGTATCACTCACCTTTCTGGATGTTTACTGGGGGACTAATACCCAAGCAGTATCCCCAGAAGTCGGGACAGCAATCTGACACAGTTCTATTGCAGAACAGATCACAGTAGCAGATAGTATCCAAATATGGCACTGTGCAGGCATCATCTCTGCCTGGACAACAAGAATTTCTCTGTTTGCAGTATGAACCCCCTGCATCTCTCATGCCAAGAAGGTGAAGTCCTGGGGCTAGCTCCCGTTTTGTGCGAGACCTCAGAGCAGTGACATTGCTGATAACTCCCATGAACAAAAACACCAGAGCCAGCAGAAAGAGCTTCATCCTTGAATAATGCTGTTGAAGTTCCTATAAAGAGATAGTTGACAAGATGTTACTGTTTAATTTAAAGGGGTATTCCAGGAAAAAACTTATATCAACTGGCTCCAGAAAGTTAAACAGATTTGTAAGTTACTTCTATGAAAAAATCTTCATCCTTCCAATAATTATCAGCTGCTGAAGTTGAGTTGTTCTTTTCTGTCTGGCAACAGTACTCTCTGCTGACAACTCTGCTTGTCTCGGGATTTGCTTCTACTCTGGACAGTTCCCGAGACAGGTGTCATCAGAGAGCACTTAGACAGAAAAAACAACTCAAACTCAGTTGCTCATAAGTACTGAAAGGATTAAGATTTTTTAATAGAAGTAATTTACAAATCTGTTTAACTTTCTGGAGCCAGTTGATTTATATATATATATATATATATATATATATATATATATAACAGTTTTTTTCCTGGATAACCCCTTCAATGTTACTGTTTGTAAATACTTAAATAAAATGTAAATATCACTTCAGATTTCCATTCTTATATTACACTAACAAAGTTATTAAGAGATTACCCATTTTTCACCTTTGACACTGCAAAAAAGCTCCCAGCATATGCAGTATAGACCCATATTAGCCAGAACAGTGGTATTTTGTGTAGTATACACTGGGATTTGTTGATAGCCTACTGTCTACTGCAAATACTTCTAGATAGGAAACTGAACTGGCTTGAAAAAATGGATGCAAAATAGATAAAATAATAAATGTGCAGGGTTTGGGCAAAAAAAAATATATATTTTGGTTATGTATTTTTAGCCAAAACCAGGATTAGCTGCAAATAACACAGAAAAAAGGTGCACAACTTCCATTATAGTTTTGTCAGTTCCCCTTCTCTACCATAATATAACTAATACAAGAGTCAAAAAGTGTAAAAGTGGACACCTTGCCATAGTGTCATGGTGATGGCCAACAGCTAAGTAAAGTATCATTTGGTTGTAATTCATATTTTCCATAGATCATTGCCACCCTGTGGAATTTCTATAGTGGACTGGTTTTGTCTGAACGCTATCATCCTCATATAGCTATAAGTTTTCTAACACATATTTTTCTGTAGTACAGTGTGGGGTTATACATTGTAACGTGTTCACAATCTTGTCCTTGAACAAAATGTATGCAAAATATGTAATTTTTTAACATGATGTATTTCTTAAAAAAGCTGCTCTATTAAGCTCCAATTGTGCGGAGAATTATCCTAAGCATATTGCAGACAAATTACTGAAACCAGGCAAATACAAGGATTACAACATGTGGGTGCTACAGGAGAGTCTCCAGAATGTGAGGAATGATTTGGCAATGATCAGCTGCAGGGCAGTACAGGACCTTTAGTAATAAGTGGCATGTACAGACAACTTAGGTCAAAGCATAAGCAGGTATGTAACACCTAAAGATATGGCATCCAATGTACTTTCACTTGTGCTAAATCTTTAAATATCTTAAAGTTACATAAATGTAAGAATGAGGAATGGAGGACTTTATCTAATGTGCATTGTGAAGTATATATAGTCCTATTTTGGTCCAACTAATAAATTACAGTTCTACAATTATAATTAGCAATAACTTCATACTGTACATTGAGGGTCTGCTGACAAGAATGTGATCCTTTTGTAAGCTTAGCTTCAAAAATGTACTGTGCCAGAGCTGACACAGACCTAAATGTACTAGAAAGTGTAAGAATCACATCAATGTCAGGTATCCCATGGTGATACAAAACCTGTTAACTACAGAGATAAGAAGCTGGGAAGATCCTAGCAACCCTTGCTGAATGTTTCCTTAGCACAGGAATGTGCTTACTTTAGAGGTATCTGACCTTGCAGGAATAGTGATAGAAATATTTATAGGGAAATTAAAGTTCCATGGGCTAGGCTTTAATGATATGAGGCAGATATGTTGGTACACAGATTTAGGCTAGACCCATTTAAACGAATACTCCGGTGAAAAACTATTTTTTTTAAATCAACTGGTGCCAGAAAGTTAAACAGATTTGTAAATTACTTCTATTAAAACATCTTAATCCTTCCAGTACTTATCAGCTGCTGTATGCTTCACAGGAAGTTCTTTTCTTTTTGTATAAATTTTTTGTCTGACCACAGTGCTCTCTGCTGACACCTCTGCCCCTGTTAGGAACTGCCCAGTTTAGAAGCAAATCCCCATAGCAAACCTATACTGCTCTGGACAGTTCCTGACATGGACAGAGGTGTCAGCAGAGAGCACTGTGGTCAGACAGAAAATAAATTCAAAAAGAAAAGAACTTCCTGTGAAGCAAGCAGAAAGCATTAAACAGAAACAGTAAAATGAAAACATAAAACACAGTGAGAACCTAGCCTTAGTTTTACTTCTACAGTTTCTATGACTTTATGTTAAGTGCTCTTAACTGTGTTTCGATTCATCAGAAAGGTCTGTCAGCTCTGTTTCCAGCCCTTACCTCTCCTGACCTGAACAGGCATTCTATAATTATTAGAATTATAAACAGAAGAAAGGACTTCAGAAAGGCTGAAAAGAAGGCCAACAAATAATTTCTGACAGACTTAACTGTTAAAAAAAAATATATATTTAAAGCTGTAGGACACAAACAAATATATATATTTTTTTTTTACAAAGACTGTTTTATTTAGACAGTTTTTTTTTTGTAGTAAGTACAAAGCAACAATAAAAAATGCTTTTCAAATGTTTCTATAGCCTTAAAGGGGTATTCCAGGAAAAACTTTTTTTTATATATCAATTGGCTCCAGAAAGTTTTGTAAATTACTTATATTAAAAATCTTAATCCTTTCAGTACTTATGAGTTTCTGAAGTTAAGGTTGTTCTTTTCTGTCTAAGTGCTTTCTGATGACCCGTGTCTAGGAACTGCCCAGTTTAGAAGCAAATCCCCATAGCAAACCTCTTCTAAACTGGGCGTTTCCCTGAGACAGGTGTCATCAGAGAGCACTTAGACAGAAAAGAACAACCTTAACTTCAGAAGCTCATAAGTACTGAAAGGATTAAGATTTTTTAATAGAAGTAATTTACAAATCTGTTTAACTTTCTGGAGCCAGTTGATATATAGAAAAACGTTTTTTCCTGGAATACCCCTTTAATGTTGAAAAAGAATCTCAACCTGCAGTAGTTTAGTAAAAATATGAAACCAGCAACAATGAAATGGAAATTAAGAAGGTCTCTCAGAGGACTTTATTCTTACTTTCTATGGCATGCACATTTTCATTACACAATTGGTTGATCAAAGGACCTGTTCAAGGATCTGCCCAAAGATAAAGCAAACAGGTTGATTTCCTGAGAACTGACTGAACAGTGTTACTAATATAACTGTACTAGCAGCTTTCTTCTGGAGAGAAAAAAATCATATATATCAATAATATAGTTGATTTGTATTTTGCCAGCATTCTATAAAATATCTCAGTGAAAGTTAAATTCACTCCAATGGACCATTCAAATTGGAAACTAAGTTATTTATTTTATTTCCTGGATTTTATTACCAAGAATGCTTGCCTTCTTTCTTTAACATTTCTTGTTCAGTTCAGTCTTCTATAGGTCAAAGACTATGCAGTATGGCTGAACAATGAGGAGGCGAATTATCAAAAGTGTTCCTTGCGAAAAACTTGGGGGGAAAAAAACAGAATTGCAAAATTTTGCGATGTATTCATTTTCTTTACTGAGTGGGCAGGACTTGTGGTGGCGGGGGAGCGGTTTTGCTCTATGGGTTTCGCCCCAGCACCGAATAGTTTAAATTTCCATCAGTAAAGATTATGCACCTTTACATGAATCCAGTGTGCCCGTGCACTGGCGGGTGATTAATTTAGACTCGCATGTAAGATGTCAGTCTTAAAGAATCTTAACCCCCCCCCCTCCTCCTCTTGAATGCTCATGAATCATTTAATGTATTAATTTACCAGAACATTATATAAATACTTCTTAAAAGGAGTTTTCCTCAGGCACATTTTTTATTTTTATTTTAATGCCTCCGGGTGCAGTAAGAATAGAAAAAAAGCCATACTTACCAAACCTTATCCCCTGCCACTTTGATGGTGCCTGGTCCTTGCTGCTCTCCACTTCATCTTGCTTCTTCTGATGTTTCATTTGTGAAGAAAATGTACTCTCAGCTGGCATTTTCTGCATTAGGGCATGTTCACACGTTAAGGATCTGCTGCATATTTTCTGCAGCCGATTTTGCTACCCATTTAAGTTAATGGGTAGCAAAATCAGCTGCATAATTATTGCAAAAAATATTCATAAAAAATATGCAACCAATCCTGTACATGTGAATGGGTAAGTTCCCACGGGCAGATTACCTACGGAATTTCCAGCAGATTGCACATCGGATTTTGCTACCCTTGACTTCAATGGGTCAGCAAAAAATCTGCAATGGAGACAAATTTGCTGATTTTCCTTTGGACCCATTTAAGTCAATGGTAGCAAAATCCGCTGCAGCAGATACGCTGCAGAAATTGTGCAGTTAATCCACCCGTGTGAACGTATCCTTGGGCTAGAATTCCAACAAGGTTTTCCATGCAAAAACGCCAATAAAAACGCCCATTCTGCCGCACTGCATTTTTTCAGTGAGAAAACGCTGCGGCCAGATGTTAGCTGCAAGTCAATAGGGAACTGCAGAATGCCATATCCACTTGGCGTTTTTCTTTTAATCCTTTTGCCATTTTTCAGCAATTTTTGGCTCCTTTTTTTTCTTTTTCTTTTTACATTTTTTAAGTAGTACTACTACTCAAAGCATGGAACAGATCACCCCGGGTGTCACTTCTGAAGCCCATTGCGATCCTCCTACATAATGTATAGAAGCCGCGGCACTGCCGCTCTTCTCTGTTATCCTGCACTATGTTCTGCGATTTATATTTCCCGCAGAGAGCTGTGATTGGCCGGATGGTTCCAGCCAATCACAACTCTCTGCGGGAATGAATAGGTATATATATGGCAGCGCAGGGGACCAGAGAAGAGCTGCCGGCCGCATCTATACATTATACAGGATGATCGCAGCGGGTGTCAGGAGTGACACTTACCGCGATCTGTCCCTTACTGCAGGTGCTACTGCACCCAACATGGAGCACACTCTGCTCCATGCTGGGAGTTGTAGTACCTGCATTAAATGACACCCGCTGCGATCTGTCTATTAGTACAGGTACTACAACTCCCAGCATGGAGCAGAGTGTGCTCCATGTTAGGAGCAGTAGTACCCGCAGTAAGGAACAGATCGCAGCAAGTGTCACTCCTGACACCTGTTATGATCGATAGTCCTGATGTGAATTTTGGGACTCTACTACTCAACAGCTGATGTTGAGTAGTAGATATATGTCGTATATCTACTGCCCAGCAAGAACTTATAGTGAGCCTGCAATGTGTATACCTGAAGATGTCCCGTGGCTCCGGGAGAAAAAGTCCTCGTTGCGGCGCTCACTCAGAGTTAGCTAGCGGTAGTCAGGAGAGGTATGTATAACTAAATGGCCTCCAAACTTGCTGCAGTGATGTGGACGCTTCCTGCCGGGTGCCTCTCTGTACTTCAGTTCCTCTCAGACAGAAGCCTGAGAGGAGCTGAAGTACAGAGAGGCACCAGGCGGGAAGCGTCCACATCACTGCAGCAAGTCTGGAAGCCATTGAGTTATACATACCTCTCCTGACTACCGCTAGCTAACTCCGAGTGAGCGCCGCAACGAGGACTTTTTCTTCCGGAGCCACGGGACATCTTCAGCTATCCTCTACCGGACAGAACTTGCCTCTGACACGGGATTACCTCGGGCAGCTCCCGGCTATATACCCTATTAGTGGGTGACATGCTTCAATAGGTGTTGTACCCGGCGTACAACACCACCAGGGGAGCAGTATCCTGCACAGACTATAATACTGATTCCTACTGGAATAATGGCACAGGTTGCACCTCCTGTTTGTCTCCCCTTCCCTCTTTTTTGTTATATGTGCAATGTGTATACAGTATACACATTGCTGGCTCACTTAACCCCTTGCTGAGCAATGCGCTATGCGCTATACCAGCAAGGAAAGAGTTAACTTACACTGCTGGACAGTGTAGGTTAAGCCTTTGGGCGATATACAGCTATCTATAGATAGCTGTATATAGTGTATACAGAAGAGGAGATCTCCTTAGCTCCCTCGCTCCCTGTTCCTGCCGTGTAGCTCCGCCCCCTAGTGATGACATCATTACGGGCGGCGCAACAGACGGGAGGCAGAGTGGTCAGTATGGGGCTCTGTTCACATTGTATGTTTTGTTTCATGTGAACAGACCCTTTTGGAAGTGTCTTTAGCTGTTGCTAAACTACAACTCCCAGCATGCCCAGACAGTCAAAGGCTGTCTGGGCATGCTGGGAGTTGTAGTATTGGAACAATTAGAGGCTCTTTGTTTGGGAAGACATTGCATTTTGGGCGCTCTCCCCAGCAGAGAGCAAAAATGTCCTGACCCGTTTTTTGTGTTTCTTTTTTCTTCTCATTTCAGATCCGTGTATGCAGAGGTTTGTGTCGGATTCAGTGGATTACGGTGGATGAACTGGATTTTTTTTCTTTTAATAAAATGGTAAACAAGGGCCGTGGGGGAGTGTTTTTTTAAATAAAATAATTTTTCCAATGTGTTGTGTTTTTTTTTATTGAATCTTCAGGCTTAGTAGTGAAAGTCGTCTTATTAACGGAATCCATTACTAAGCCAGGGCTTAGCGTTTGTAAGCCCCAAAAACAGCTAACCCACAATTATTACCCCAGTACCCACTGCCACAGGGGTACCAGGAAGAGCCGCTATCAACAGGCCCTTTGGATAGGGGATAAGATGTCTAGGGCCGGAGTGTCCCTTTAACCCCTTAAGGACCAAGGGCGTACAGGTACGCTTTGCTCCCTGGTACTTAAGGACCAAGGGCGTACCTGTACGCCCGTGGGAATTTCGGTCCCCGCCGCGCGCCGGGCAGGGATCGCGCCAGGGTGACTGCTGATATCTATCAGCAGGCACCCCGCGCAAATGCCCAGGGGGGTCATTAGACCCCCCCATGTCGGCGATCGGCGCAAATCGCAAGTGAATTCACACTTGCGATTTGTGCCGATTCCGGGTCATACGGGTCTATGGTGACCCGGAATAGAAGGGGGATCGCGGGTGTCCTAGACACCCACGATCCCCCTGTTGCGATAGGAGTGAGGTGGCAGGGTTGCCACCCCTCTTATCTCTGCTATTGGTGGTCTAGACGTGACCACCAATAGCAGATCAGGGGCGGAGGGGTTTACTTTCGGTTTCCCCGTTCTGCCCTCCCACAATAGGCGGGGCAGGACGGGGAAACCGACAGGGACCGGCGCCGAAGATCCACTTACCCATCGGCGACGGCAGCGGGCGACGATCAGCGGCAGCAGCGGGCGACGATCGGCGGAAGAAGAGGACCGCGACGCAGCTCCCTGGATCCAACAGAAGCCGGTGAGTTACTTAGCAACATCTGGAGGGCTACAGTCTGAGACCACTATAGTGGTCTCTAAACTGTAACCCTCCAGATGTTGCAAAACTACAACTCCCAGCATGCCCAGAGAGCTGTTTAGGCTTGCTGGGAGTTGCAGTTTTGCAACAGCTGGAGGTCTACAGTTTGAGACCACTGCAAAGTGATCTCTATACTGTGCACCTCCAGATCTCGCAAAACTACAACTCCCAGCATGCCCAGACAGCAGTTTGCTGTCTGGGCATGCTGGGAGTTGTAGTTTTGCAACATCTGGAGGTCCACAGTTTGGAGACCACTGTGCAGTGGTCTCTAAACTATAGCTCTCCAGATGTTGCAAAACTGCAACTCCCAGCAAGCCTAAACAGCAAACAGCTGTCTCTGCATGCTGGGAGTTGTAGTTGCGATCCCTCCAGCTGTTGCATAACTACATCTCAGTTTTGCAACAGCTGGAGGCACACTGGTTGGAAAATACTGAGTTAGGTAACAGAACCTAACTGAAGGTTTTCCAACCAGTGTGCCTCCAGCTGTTGCAAAAGTACAACTCCCAGAATGCACGGTCTGTCAGTACATGCTGGGAGTTGTAGTTTTGAAACAGCTGGAGGTTTGCCCCCCATGTGAACGTACAGGGTACATTCACAATGGGGGGTTTACAGTAAGTTTTCTGCTTCAAGTTTGGGCTGTGGCAAATTTTTCACCGCAGCGCAAACTCCTAGCGGTAAATTCACTGTAAACCCGCCAGTGTGAATGTACCCTAAAAACACTACACTTACACATAATAAAGAGTAAAACACTACATATACACCCCCTTACACTGTCCCCCTAATAAAAAATAAAAAAACATATTGTACGGCAGTGTTTCCAAAACAGAGCCTCCAGCTGTTGCAAAACAACAACTCCCAGCATTTCCGGACAGCCACTAACTGTCCAGGCATGCTGGGAGTTTAGCAACAGCTGGAGGCACCCTGTTTGGGAATCACTGGCGTAGAATACCCCTATGTCCACCCCTGTGCAATCTCACTTCAGAGCCCTGTTGTATTTCAAGGAAACAGTTTAGTGCCACATATGGGGTATCACCGTACTCAGGAGAAATTGCACTACTAAATTTGGGGCCTTTTTTTCCTTTTACCCCTTATGAAAAAGAAAAGTTGGGGTCTACACCAGCCTGTTAGTGTAAAAAAAAAATTTTTTTTACACTAACATGCTGGTGTTGTCCTTTACTTTTTATTTACACGGGAGGTAAAAGGAAAAAAAGACCCCCAAAATTTGTAACGCAATTTCTCCTGAGTATGGAGATACCCCAGATGTGGACGTAAAATGTTCTGCAGACGCACAACAAGGCTCAGGAGTGAGAGCGCACCATGTACATTTGAGGCCTAAATTGGTGATTTGTACAGGGGTGGCTGATTTTACAGCGGTTCTGACATAAACACAAAACAATAAATACCCACATGTGACCCCATTTTGGAAACGACACCCCTCACGGAACGTAACAAGGGGTATAGTGAGCCTGAACACCCCACAGGTGTTTGACAAATTTTCATTAACCCCTTCCCGACCTATGACATACCTGTACGTCATGGGTGGCAAGGTGTTCCCGACCCATGACATACAGGTACGTCATGGACATTACTGCCGCTACTCGCGGCATCCCGCAGCGCCCGGTAAGATGGTGGCTATCACTGATAGCCAGCCATCTTACCGTGCGACCACGGGGGGTTTCGTCCCCCACCCCCCCCCCCCCAGCGATCGCTGCTATCAGCTAGTCTAATCTGACTAGCTGATAGCAGCGCGGTGTGTGAGTCCGGATCACGGGGATCGGGACACACACCGCTCTACTAAGTGTCCCTGACCCGTCCCCCGGCGTCACTTACCCGTCGGAGCGGTGTCCCGAGCGGTCCCGGCGTCCTCCGTGCGGTCCCGGCTGCGCTGCGTCCCGGAGGTGAGTTTGCAGCAGCAGTGCGGCATCTTCATTGGCAGCAGTGAGATCGCCGTAAAGCGATCTCACTGCTGCCTCTGAGAGTTTCAAAACTGCAACTCCCAGCATGCCCAAACAGCCTTTGGCTTTCTGGGCATGCTGGGAGTTGTAGTTTTGCAACATCTGGAGGTCCACAGTTTGGAGACCACTGTATAATGGTCTCCAATCTGTGCTCTTCCAGATGTTGCAAAACTACAAATCTCAGCATGCTCAGTCTGTCCAGGCATGCTGGGAGTTGTAGTTCTCTAACATCTGGAAGAGCACAGATTGGAGACCATTATACAGTGGTCTCCAAACTGTGGACCTCCAGATGTTGCAAAACTACAACTCCCAGCATGCCCAGACTGCCCAAGCATGCTGGAAGTTGTAGTTCGGCAACATCTGATCCTTCAGATATTGCCGAACTACAACTTCCAGCATGCCTTGGCAGTCTGGGCATGCTGGGAGTTGTAGTTTTGCAACAACTGGAGGCACACTAGTTGGGAAACATTGTCCGTTTCCTACCTCAGTGCCTCCAGCTGTTGCAATTGTTGCAAAACTATAACTCCCAGCATGCACTGACAGACCATGCATGCTGGGAGTTGTAGTTTTGCAACAGCTGGAGGCACACTGGTTTGGAAACACTAAGTTTGGTTGCAAAACACTTGAAAGTTTATTACTTAACTTAGTGTTTCCAAACCAGTGTTCCTCCAGCTGTTGCAAAACTACAACTCCCAGCATGCACGGACAGCCAAAGGGCATGCTCGGAGTTTGCAACAGCTGGATGTTTGCCCCCTCCCCCCAATGTGAATGTACAGGGTACACTCACATGGGCGGAGGTTTACAGTGAGTGCTGCAAGTTTGAGATGGCGCAAATTTTGCGCTGCAGCTCAAACTTCCAGCGGCAAACTTGCTGTGAACCTCTGCCCATGTGACTGTACCCTAAAAACACTACACTACACTGACACTAACCTAAAATAAAAAGTAAAAAACACTACATATACACATACCCCTACACAGCCCCCCTCCCCCCAAAAAATGAAAAACGTCTGGTACGCTACTGTTTCCAAAACGGAGCCTCCAGCTGTTGCAAAATAATAACTCCCAGTATTGCCGGACAGCCATTGACTGTCCAGGCATGCTGGGAGTTTTGCAACAGCTGGAGGCACCCTGTTTGGGAATCACTGGCGTAGAATACCCCTATGTCCACCCCTATGCAAATTCCTAATTCAGGCCTCAAATGCGCATGGCGCTCTCTCACTTTGGAGCCCTGTCGTATTTCAGGGCAACAGTTTAGGGTCACATATGGGGTATCGCCGTACTCGGGAGAAATTGCCTTACAAATTTTGGGGGGCTTTTTCTTCTTTAACCCCTTATGAAAAGGTGAAGTTGGGGTCTACACCAGCATGTTAGTGTAAAAAAATTAATTTTTTACACTGACATGCTGGTGTTGCCCTATACTTTTCATTTTCACAAGAGGTAAAAGGAAAAAAAGACCCTCTAAATTTGTAACGCAATTTCTCCTGAGTACGGAGATACCTCATATGTGGGCGCAAAGTGCTCTGGGGGCGCACAACAAGGCCCAGAAGGGAGAGTGCACCATGTACATTTGAGGCGATTTGCACAGGGTGGCTGATTGTTACAGCAGTTCTGACAAACGCAAAACAATAAATATCCACATGTGACCCCATTTTGGAAACTACACCCCTCACGGAATGTAATAAGGGGTGCAGTGAGCATTTACACCCCACTGGCGTATGACAGAGTTTTGGAACAGTGGTCTGTGAAAATGAAAAATAAAATTTTTGATTTGCACAGTCCACTGTTTCAAATATCTGTCAAACGCCAGTGAGGTGTAAATGCTCACTGCACCCCTTATTAAATTCCATGAGGGGTATAGTTTCCAAAATGGGGTCACATGAGGGGGGGGTCCACTGTTCTGGCACCATAGGGGCTTCCTAAATGGGACATGCCCCCCAAAAACCCTTTCAGAAAAACTCACTCTCCAAAATCCCATTGTCGCTCCTTCCCTTCTGAGCCCTCTACTGCGCCCGCCGAACACTTTACATACGCATATGAGGTATTTCCTTATTCAAGAGAAATTGGGTTACCAATTTTAGGGTGATTTCTCTCCTTTTACCCCTTGTAAAAATTCAAAAATTGGGTCTACAAGAAAATGCGAGTGTAAAAAATGAAGATTTAGAATTTTCTCCTTCACTTTGCTGCTATTCCTGTGAAACACCTAAAGGGTTAAAACACTTACTGAATGTCATTTTGAATACTTTGGGGGGTGCAGTTTTTATAATGGGGTCATTTATGGGGTATTTCTAATATGAAGATCCTTAAAATCCACTTCCAACCTGAACTGGGCGCTGAAAAATTACGATTTTGAAAATCTTGAGAAAAATTGGAAAATTGCTGCGGAACTTTGAAGCCCTCTGGTGTCTTCCAAAAGTAAAAACTTGTCAATTTTTTAATGCAAACACAAAGTAGACATATTGTATATGTGAATCAATATGTACTTTATTTGGAATATCCATTTTCCTTTCAAGCAGAGACTTTCAAAGTTAGAAAAATGCTAAATTTTCTAAATTTTCATGAAATTTTTAGATTTTTTACCAAGAAAGGATACAAATATCAGTGAAATTTTACCGATAACATAAAGTAGAATATGTCACGAAAAAACAATCTCGGAACCAGAATGATAAGTAAAAGCATTCCAGAGATATTAATGTTTAAAGTGACAGTGGTCAGATTTTCAAAAAATGCCCAGGTCATGAAGGTGAAAATGGGCTGGGTCATGAAGGGGTTAAAGTTGGATTGGAAAATGAAAAAAAAAAATTTTTTTCACTAAAATGCTGGTGTCACCCTAAATTTTTCATTTTCACAAGGGAAAATAAAAAAAAGCCCCCCAAAATTTGTAACCCAATTTCTTCTGAGTAAGAGCATACCCCATATGTGGATGTAAAGTGCTCTATGGGTGCACTACAATGCTCAGAAGAGAAGGAGCGCCATTGGGATTTTGAAGAGAAAATTTGTCCGGAATTGAAGGCCACTTGTGTTTACAAAGCCCCCATGGTACCAGAACAATGGACCCCCCCCCCATATGTGACCCCATTTTGGAAACTACACCCCTCATGTAATGTAATAAGGGGTACAGTGAGCATTTACGCCCCACAGGTGTCTGACAGATTTTTGGAACAGTGATTCGTGAAAATGAAAAATGTAATTTTCCATTTGCACAGCCCACTGTTCCAAAGATCTGTCAAACGCCAGTGGGGTGTAAATGCTCACTGCACCACTTATTAAATTCTGTGAGGGGTGTAGTTTCCAAAATGGGGTCACATGTGGGGGGGTCCACTGTTCTGGCACCACGGGGGGCTTTGTAAATGCACATGGCCCCTGACTACCATTCCAAACGAATTCTCTTTCCAAAAGCTCAATGGTGCTCCTCCTCTTCTGTGCATTGTAGTTTTCCCGTAGTGCACTTCAGGTCCACTTATGGGGTACCTCCATACTCAGAAGAGATGGGGTTACAAATTTTGGGGGGTATTTTCTGCTATTAACCCTTGCAAAAATGTGAAATTTGGGGGGGAAACACACATTTTTCTATTTTAGTGAAAAAAAAAAATATATTTTTTTACATATGCAAAAGTTGTGAAACCCGTGTGGGGTACTAAGGCTCACTTTATTCCTTGTTACGTTCCTCAAGGGGTCTAGTTTCCAAAATGGTATGCCATGTGGGTTATTTTTGCTGTTCTGGCACCATAGGGGCTTCCTAAATGCGACATGCCCCCCGAGCAAAATTTGCTCTCAAAAACTCAAATATCACTCCTTCTCTTCGGAGCATTGTAGTTCGCCCGTAATGCACTTCATGCCAACTTATGGGGTGCCTCCATACTCAGAAGAGATGGGGTTAAAAATTTTGGGGGGTATTTTCTGCTATTAACCCTTGCAAAAATGTGAAATTTGGGGGGAAACACACATTTTAGTGAAAAAAAAATTATTTTTTTACATATGCAAAAGTCGTGAAACACCTATGGGGTATTAAGGCTCGCTTTATTCCTTGTTACGTTCCCCAAGGGGTCTAGCTTCCAAAATGGTATGCCATGTGGGTTATTTTTGCTGTTCTGGCACCAGAGGGGCTTCCTAAATGCAACATGCCCCCCAAAAACCATTTCTGAAAAACGTACTCTCCAAAATCCCCTTGTCGCTCCTTCGCTTCTGAGCCCTCTACTGCGCCCGCCGAACACTTTACATAGACATATGATGTATGTGCTTACTCGAGAGAAATTGGGCTACAAATATAAGTATACATTTTCTCCTTTTACCCCTTGTAAAAATTCAAAAATTGGGTTTACAAGAACATGCGAGTGTAAAAAATAAAGATTGTGAATTTTCTCCTTCACTTTGCTGCTATTCCTGTGAAACACCTAAAGGGTTAAAACACTTACTGATTGTCATTTTGAATACTTTGGGGGGGGGGGGGGTGTAGTTTTTATAATGGGGTCATTTGTGGGGTATTTCTAATGGGAAGACCCTTCAAATCCACTTCAAACCTGAACTGGTCTCTGAAAAAAAGCAAGGTTCAAAATTATGTGAAAAATTGGAAAAGTGCTGCTGAACTTTGAAGCCCTCTGATGTCTTCCAAAAGTAAAAACACGTAAATTTTATGATGCAAACATAAAGTAGACATATTGGAAATGTGAATAAAAAAAATATTTTGAATATCCATTTTCCTTACAAGCAGAAAGCTTCAAAGTTAGAAAAATGCAAAATTTTCAAATTTTTCATCAAATTTTGGGATTTTTCACCAAGAAAGGATGCAAGTTACCACAAAATTTTACCACTATGTTAAAGTAGAATATGTCACGAAAAAACAATCTCGGAATCAGATTGATAACTAAAAGCATTCCAGAGTTATTAATGTTTAAAGTGACAGTGGTCAGATGTGCAAAAAACGCTCTGGTCCTAAGGTGTAAAATGGCCTGGTCTTAAGGGGTTAAGGATGAAGGGTGTAAAGGTACGCCATTGCGTCCTGGGACTTAAGAACGAAATGCATAACTGTATGCCCTCCGTACTGGAATCCCGACACATCTTCCAGAGGGTCCTGAGACCCCCCTTTTAGGCGATCGGCTTGATTGGCCAGTCAATTCTGACCGGTAAATCACGGCTTTTCCGGGTCTCTGGTGACCCGGAAAATAAAGGTAATTGGTGCTTACCGAGACAGCACCGATCTCCCTTTACTAGCAGGAGTGAAGAGGCACCTCACGATCGCCTTGATTGGGGAGTGGCCGACCAAGCAGGGCTCCTGCTGGGCGGTGTCACTAAAGGCACCCGCTCTGCTCCCGGTCCAGAGAGCGAGAGCGGGCGCCCGTCAGTGTTCTCCGTCATTGTGTGCCTCCTGCTGTTGCAAAATTACAACTCCCAGCATGTACAACTCACGGACATGCTGGGAATTGTAGTTATGCAACAGCTAGAGCTCACGGGCAGCTTTATAGTAAGTTTCCCACTCCAAGTTTGAGTCCCCCACCCATATAAATATAAAAAACTACTTGTACGGCACTGTTTCCTAAACAGAGCCTCAAGCTGTTGCAAAACAGCAACTCCCAGCATGGCCGAACAGCCATTGACTGTCCAAGCATGCTGGGAGTTTTGCAACAGCTGGAGGCACACTGTTGGGAAAACACTGCCATAGGGTATTTATGGTGGAGGAGGAAAACACGATGCTTGCATACGGGTCCACCCCTATGCAAATCCCTAAATCTTGGCCTCAAATATGCACAGTGCTCTCTTACTCCTGAGCCCTGTGGTATTTCAAGACAACAGTTTAGGGCCACATATGGGTTATTTCCCTACTCGGCAGAAATTGTGTTACAAATTTGGGGGGCCTTTTGGTCCTTTTACCCCTTATTAAAAAGAAAAGTTGGAAGCTACAACAGCATGTCAGCGTAAAAAAAAAGAGAAAAAAGACCCCTAAAATTTGTAACACAATTTCTCCTGAGTATGGAAATACCCCATATGTGGATGCAAAACTATCTGAGGGTGCATAACATGGCTCAGGAGTGAGAACGCACCATGTACATTTGAGGCCTAAATTGGTGATTTGCACCGGGGTGGCTGTTGCAGCGGTTCTGACATGAATGCAAAAAAAACACCCACATGTCAACTCATTTTTGAAACTACACCCCTCAGGTGTCTGACAGATTTTAGGAACAGTGGTCCGTGAAAATGAAAATTTTTATTTTTCTACCTATCACTTATAGAGTCTGCAGATCCTGTGTACAACTGGTATCTACCACTATATGGGAACTGTATGGGGGAATACTGGTTTGTGTATAGTGATTTTATTCAGTACAGTATGGGGGTATTATCCAGTTATTGTGTGGTGGTATATATTTCCTCCTTGTATACTGGTATTATTGGTCATAGAAAACTATCTTACCTACCTTAACATATTTCATATACACACATACAGTCATGGCCATAAATGTTGGCACCCCTTAAAATTTTCAAGAAAATTAGGTATTTCTCACAGAAAAGGATTGCAGTAACACGTTTTGCTATGCACATGTTTATTCCCTTTGTGTGTATTGGAAATAAACCAGAAAAGGGAGGAAATAAAGCAAATTGGACATAATGTCCCACCAAACTCCAAAAATTGGCTGGACAAAATTATTGGCAACCTTAACTTGGTTGCAAATATTTGGTTGCACACCCTTTGGAAAAAATAACTGAAATCAGTCGCTTCCTATAACCATCAATAAGCTTCTTACACCTCTCAGCCAGAATATTGGACCACTCTTCCTTTGCAAACTGCTCCAGGTCTCTCTTATTGGAAGGGCGCCTTTTCCCAACAGCAATTTTAAGATCTCTCCACAGGTGTTCAATGGGATTTAGATCTGGACTCATTGCTGGCCACTTCAGAACTCTCCAGCGCTTTGTTGTCATCCATTTCTGGGTACTTTTCGATGTATGTTTGGGATCATTGTCCTGCTAGAAGACCCAAGATCTCAGACGCAAACCCAGCTTTCTGACACTGGGCTGTACAGTGCGACCCAAAATCCGTTGGTAATCCTCAGATTTCATGATGCCTTGCACACATTCAAGGCACCCAGTGCCAGAGGCAGCAAAACAACCTCAAAACATCATTGAACCTTCACCATATTTCACTGAAGGTACCGTGTTCTTTTCTTTGTAGGCCGTTTTCGGTAAACAGTAGAATGATGTGCTTTACCAAAAAGCTCTATCTTGGTCTCATCTGTCCACAAGACATTTTCCCAGATGTATTTTTGGCTTACTTAAGTTAATTTTGCCAAATGTAGTCTTGCTTTTTATTTCTTTGTGTCAGCAGTGAGGTCCTCCTGGGTCTCCTGCCATAGCGTTTCATTTCACTTAAATGTTGACGGATAGTCCGCGCTGACACTGATGCTCCCTGAGCTTGCAGGACAGCTTGAATATCTATGGAACTTGTTTGGGGCTGCTTATCCACCATCCGGACTAATCTGCATTGACACCTTTCATACATTTTTCTCTTCCGTCCACACCCAGGGAGATTAGCTACAGTGCCATGGGTAGCAAACTTCTTGATAATGTTGCGCACTGTGGACAAAGGCAAATCTAGATATCTGGAGATGGACTTGAAATCTTGAGATTGTTGATATTTTTCCACAATTTTGGTTCTCAAGTCCTCTTTCTGTTGTGTGGCACACAAAGACACACAGTGCAAAGACTATGTGAACTTCTCTACTTTTTATCTGCTTTCAGGCATGATTTTTTTTATATTGCCAACTGTTACTTGGCCCAGGTTAGTTTAAAGGAGCATCGCATGCTTGAAACAATCTTTTCCACAATTTTGAAAGGGTGCCATTTATTTTGTCCAGCCCATTTTTGAAGTTTGGTGTGACAATGTCCAATTAGCTTTTTTTCCTCCCTTTTTTGGTTTATTTCCAATACACACAAAGGGAATCAATATGTGTATAGCAAAACATGTGTTACTGCAATCCTTTTCTGTGAGAAATACTTCATGCCAACATTTACGGCCATGACTGTACATATACATTTTATTTTGTGTGTAGAACTGGTGCATGAGGAGGGAACTGGGTGGAACAGGGGCAGGGCAGAGGTGTGGCCAGGGGCCCAGTCTCACAGGGTGCCCTTGTTTTATTTGGTCCCAGGGGCCCTGGGTATTGTCAGTCCACCCCTGATGTAAATTATTCATATGCACGTGACCAATTAAAAAAAATGAGATTGCATTAAATATTTTAGGGCTCCCTGATCGCACACATTTTTACAGTTTCTTGATATGTCTTTTCGTTCCCAAGGTGTGTGGGTTTATAGTTTCTCTGACAATTCTGGGCATTCTAATAAGATGATGGGCGGGATTATACAGTCAGTGAGTGCATTAGGCATATATGCCCCTCAATGTAAATTATTCATACACTATGACTGTATAATTCCGCCCATACCCTGATATTCACTTCTATTATTAAAATGAAACCTCACACCCATCTGACTGACGCCCTGAATTGTCAGACAAACTATAAACCCTCATATCTTGGGAATGGGAGGGCATAATGAAACTGTAAAAGGTGTATGATTAAGGCACCCTGAGCTATTCATTTTTGGGTTATTTACAGGTCCTCTTTAAGGGCATGCCCACACAGTTAATAACAACATGTGTTTTGATGCAGAATAAGCTTCCATTTCTTTGTCAAAAACCATTAAAGCGCAACTGTAATGGAAATTATACCCCCCAGACTAATAACATGATAGTATAGATGATGATACGTGTAATGCAGCTGTACTTTTGGCTGCTGTTTATCACTCTTTATCAGCAGGAAAATAGTTTTATTGTGCGGTTAGCAACAGTCGGATAGGCGTGGCTGGGGATCGTTATGCCCCACCTCCGCCACCCCTATGTAAGTGAGCGCTGGACCACTGTGTGATTGACACACAGGTCCGATGTCCATGATGTGCGGGCCGGCGTGACTCCACTGAGCCTATAGATATAATGTGCACCTTTATGTTATATGAAATACAGTGCCCGTACTCCTCTTCTTTCTTCTCCTGGTGTCGGAGACGCGCTGCTTCTGCTTTCACTACAGGCAGTGAGCTCGCTCCCATTGTCTGCCGCCAGCTCAGTGCGCCTGCGCAGTGCTAGAGGCAGGGAGCGAGCTCTCTCCCTGTAGCGAAAGCAGAAGCAACGCGTCTCCGGCACCATGAGAAGAAAGAAGAGGAGTACAGGCACTGTATTTCATATAACGTAAAGGTGCACATTATATATATAGTCTCAGTGGAGTCACGCCGGCCCGCACATCATGGACATCGGGGGGTGGGGACCTGTGTGTCAATCACACAGTGGTCCAGCGCTCACTTACAGGGGATAGGCATGGCGGAGGTGGGGCATTACGATCCCCTGCCACGCCTATCCATCTGTTGCTGACTGCACGATAAAACTATTTTCCTGCTGATAAAGAGTGATAAACAGCAGCCAAAAGTACAGCTGCATTACACGTATCATCATTTATACTATCATGTTATTAGTCTGGGGGGTATAATTTCCATGACAGTTGCGCTTTAAGTATTATTTCCCCCATTGACCTATCACTTCCTTCTCTATGTTACACACTGAACTTCCAACTGAAATCAATGGGTGTTTCCGAGCTGGCCACTTTGAACTCTCCATGGCTCTGAATAAGTGTGCCATAATTATTGTTGAAAACATTTGCAAAGTAATTGTATAGAACAGGAAAGATAGGCAAGTCTTAATGCAAACAGATTTAAGACGCTTATTCACGTTTTCAATTATCCAAAGCGAAGAACATGAAATGGACAAACTAAATCAGTCTCAAATTCATGGAAAGTCACTGTACCTTACACACATATACCCAAAGCCCCAGTGCCACCAGTAACCAGCATATAACAGACTGGGAAATTCTAGTGAGATGTGTTTCAGCAAGTAGGAGTATTTACTGATTCTATCTCTGCCAGGAAATTGATTACAGTAAGAAGGCATTTAAGACATTTTTTTTATTTTGACGTGAGTTGGCGGCCTATGAAAACAACCAACCCTATAGAAATTCATCTATGCAGAACATATATATATATGTTGTTTGAGAATTCAGAGATCCCCTGAAGGTTGTAGTTTTAGGATTAAGTATGTAAACATACAAACATGCTCAAATTCCTTACCCTATAAAAAAAAAAAAAACACATCATGGTCCTGGAAGTAACAATGCAACTTTCTTCAACAGGTGACTAGATGACAGGACTAACATATTATTCCAGGAATGTCTGGAACCTTCACACTAAAGCGCTCCTTGCCCCATGTGCATGTTACACATTAACACTTGGGAGGATTATAGTTACTGTACTGAACAAACAAAACATTCTTAAAGAGTTTTTCTGTATGAGCTATGTCACCAGAATGATAATTTATGTTCATGCACCTTTGTCTGTCACTATATAATACAGTATAAAGATCTCTCCTAAACATTGAAATTGTAAAAATAAGAAGCGAAGTCATTGAATTATGGAAATCACAGGATCGATAAAAATGGAAACAATATTTAATATTCTCCTCCACCTTGAAATTTCAACACCAAGAAGGACAAGCTGTAAGGTGATGGTGCAAAACAAGACAGCAATGGAGGCTGAAATAGAGGTCTATCCTCTTGAGTCTGGCTTTCGTTTTGGACACAATGACGGCAGGAGCTGGTCGGGAGACCGTGTGGGCAACACCTTGAAGAGGCCTACAGAAGAGAACGTCTCCTGGCATTATGGTGTGGGGTGGCATAATGTACAGCTGCCAACTCGTCGTCTTTATTCCAGGTACACTCACAGAGTTACATTGATTTGATCAATGAACCAGTGGTAGAGCCATTTCTCCAAAGTCTCTCATGGGCCATTTTTCAACAAGACAATGCCTGTACACATGTTTCTTTTGCTACTGTGAGCAGCTTCCATGACCTAAATGTGCTACCATGGCCTGCAGCGCCTCCTGACTTGTCTCCCATCGACCCCAACTGGGAAGTAATTGGTCGCCAATTGCAAAGGGAGCAATGGATAATGAAGATTTGTGTACTCAAGTGCAGTCACCATGGCAGAACATTCTTTGGACAACAATTAATAACCTCACTGATAGCATACCGAGGTGTAAAAATGCATGTATTACTATGCATGGCACTTATAGTTGATACTAAATAAATAAATCTAGATATTTTGAGCATTATGTCTACATCATTTGTATATCAATATAATTTGTATTAACATGTCTACTGATCATGTGATTGCCATAATCCAATGACTTTTCCTTCTTAGTATTGCAATTCTAAAGCTGAGGAATGAATATCTAGTTAAAAAGTGTTATGTAGCAAAACCATTGTTCCACCAATGTGCCGAGTCTGTAATAACATAAAAATGGCCTCACGGCTCCCTGTCTCCATTGAACTTTACATCCCGGAGCAAAAGACAGCACGTTGCATTGCCACTCATTGCCACTCAACCACAATGGTACTATGTCACTCAGAGTCCACCTACAATGTGCCTAACCTTACCCCTCTTGCTGTTTCCACAAAGTTTCCCTATAATCTTTGCAAGAACCCAACCTGTTTAGAAATCTATTGGAATAGTAAAAATAGTGGTAATAGAAAAAGAGAATGTTACAGTACAGGGTTGTACTAGACTAGTCCAGTAGATAGTTTGGTTACCCTAGATATACTCTTTCTAGATAGTCGGCCCAGCGATCAGCCGATGAATAAGCAAACACTGATCAAGCCTTTTGAAGGCTCCTTAGACAAGCAATGATCACTAAGGGTGCATGCACACTACGTTTCTTAAGATATGGGACCGTATACGGCTGGGGAGAGGGGGGCGGAGAGTTGGGGGCGGGGCAACCGCACGCTGCCGTATGCGGTCCCGTATCTAATGTATTTCAATAAGCGACCGTAGTGAAACGCTGCCTCCGGTTGGCTCCGTTTTTCCCCGTATACGGTTTCCCGACCGGACCTAAAAACGCTGTTGACTACGTTTGTAGGTCCGGTCGGGAAACCGTATACGGGCCAAAACTGAGCCGACTGGAGGCAGCGTTTCACTCCGGTCGCTCATTGAAATACATTAGATACGGGACTGCATATGGCAGCGTGCGGTTGCCCCCTCCTCCCCCCGACTCTCCGCCCCCCTCTCTCGAGCCGTATACGGTCCCGTATCTTAAGAAACGTAGTGTGCATGCACCCAAAGATTACTGCTTGTTCACTGCTAAAAAGTCAGCCAGCTAGTTCAGTTTTGTGGCCTTTATGGGCAATAGTGCTCGTAGGGTTCCTGTCATGTTAGGCACTAAGAAATCTTTTGTGAACAACAAACGGACCAGGGAACTTTTGTTTTATTCTGTTTGCCACCAATATAAATAGTTATCAACCTTTATGTGTGGAGACTAGATATGCCAATGACTATTCCAACTAACCTTCTGTTCTACAGACCAAGGATCTCAGAAGAGGCTATAGACAGTGTTATGAATTCTTTCTTCTTATCTACAGTTGAAGGATTAAATTGTTGCTGAAAACAGGAACTGATAGAGCATTGGAACTGACAATTCATTGCAAATCAGAGTACTGTGTGTCATGTACTTCAGGGTCATCAGAACCTGCATTTGTTATTATGACAGTAAGAGCCCTCACCCAACATACCATGGGTTGTCTATACAAGTATGTCTAAAAATCTAAAGTAAACATTTAACTGCCAAATTACATGAACTGCAAAATACAGAAGTCTATGCTGTACACCTTGTTAAGCATGGCCATTTATCCTCAGAACCCCTACATACTCCAAATGATAAGACATTAGAAAAACATGGCTACTTACTTCCAGAAACTGTGCTACATTTGCCCGTGGGATGTGTGTGGCTGGTATTACAGATCAACCTCATTATGAATGTATTCCCACTGTATGTTTTTGTTGCATTTTTAACATGTTTTTTCTTGTTAAAATTTTTGAGCCCATAGAGCCATATGGGAGTTTACCAATCCAAACAGAAAACACATTTTAAAAACACACAATGTGAACACAGCTAATTGGGGTCAGGGGATGGGCAGGAAAGTTAAAATGTATCCTCAACCTTAATTGGGGCAACCTGATAGCGCTTAATCAAGTGCTAAGGAGTGCTCAGGAGTGACATCACCATACACTGTGCATAGGCATCAAAGTAGAGCAAAAGCCAGAAGTGGATCCAGCAGGAGAAAGAAGTATAAGTCCTTCCTTTATATTTTCCATTCCTTTGGAATCCACTTCTGACTTTGGCTCAAAAAACTGCTACGCAATAACACAGCTTAAAGGGGTACTCCCGTGGAAAACTTTTTTTTTTTTTTTTAAATCAACTGGTGCCAGAAAGTTAAACAGATTTGTAAATCACTTCTATTAAAAAAATCTTAATCCTTCCAGTACTTTTTAGGGGCTGTATACTAAAGAGAAATCCAAAAAAGAAATGCATTTCCTCTGATGCCATGACCACAGTGCTCTCTGCTGACCTCTGCTGTCCATTTTAGGAACTGTCCAGAGCAGCATATGTTTGCTATGGGGATTTTTTCCTGCTCTGGACAGTTCCTAAAATGCACAGAGAAACCCCTTTAACCTGTTGGGGACGAAGGGCTTAT
The DNA here is from genome assembly GCF_029499605.1 of Hyla sarda. Lineage (NCBI taxonomy): Eukaryota > Metazoa > Chordata > Amphibia > Anura > Hylidae > Hyla > Hyla sarda. The sequence continues at coordinate 253,787,912 of NC_079190.1, forward strand.
GCATACGCCCTTGCGTCCTGGTACTTAAGGACGAAGGGCGTATCCATACACCCATGGGAATTTTGGTCCCCACCGCGCGTTGGGTGGGGACCAGACCGGGGTGACTGCTGATATCGATCAGCAGGCACCCCGCGCAATGCCCAGGACCCCCCATGTCGGCAATCAGCGCAAATCGCAAGTGAATTCACACTTGCGATTTGCGCCTATTCCGGGTCATACGGGTCTATGGTGACGCGGTGACCCGGAATATAAGGGGGATCGCGGTTGTCTAAGACACCCTCGATCCCCCTGAAGGGATAGGAGTGAGGTGGCAGGGGTGCCACCCCTCCTATCCCTGCTATTGGTGGTCTAGACGCAACCATCAATAGCAGATCGGGGGCAGGGGAGTTTACTTTCGTTTTCCCCGTCCTGCCCACTCACAATAGGCGGGGCAGAACGGAGAAACGAAGGGGACCGGGTGCCGACGTCCACTTACCCGTCCGGAGGCAGCGGCGACGGTGATCGGCGACGGAGATCGGGGGGCGGCGACGTCGTGCGGCAGAAGAGGACGTCTCCCTGGATCCTACGGAAGCCGGTAAGTTGCCTAGCAACATCTGGAGGGCTACAGTGGTCTCTAACCTGTAGCCCTCCAGATGTTGCAAAACTACAACTCCCAGCATGCCCAGACAGCTGTTTGCTATTTGGGCATGCTGGAATATATAGTTTTGCAACAGCTGGAGGACTGCAGTTTGAGACCACTATACAGTGGTCTTTGCTGTCTGGGCATGCTGGGATTTGTAGTTTTCCTGTTAAACACCTAAAGGGTTAACAAACTTACTGAATGTCATTTTGGATACTTTGAGGGGTGCAAATTTTATAATTTGGTCATTTATGGAATATTTCTAATTTAAAGGCCCTTCAAATCAAGTTCAAAACTGAACTGGTCCCTGAAAAATTCTAATTTTGAAAATTTTGTGAAAAATTGGAAAATTGCTGCTGAACTTTGAAGCCCTCTGATGTCTTCCAAAAGTAAAAACATGTCAACTTTATGATGCAAACATAAAGTAGACAAATTGTATATGTGAATCAATATATCATTTATTTGGAATGTCTATTTTCCTTACAAGCAGAGAGCTTCAAAGTTAGAAAAATGCTAAATTTTCAAATTTTTCACCAAGAAATGATGCAAGTATCGACGAAAATTTACCCCTACCATAAAGTAGAATATGTCACGAAAAAACAATCTCGGAATCAAATTTATAAGTAAAAGCATCCCAGAGTTATTAATGCTTAAATTGACAGTGGTCAGATTTGCAAAAAAAATGCTCCCGTCCTTAGGGTCATATTGGGTTCCGTCCCCAAGGGGTTAAAGGTTTACTCCGGAGGGGGAATGTTTTTTTTTTCATATCTACTGGTGCCAGAAAGTAATAAAGATTTATAAATTACTTCTATTTAAACATTGTAAGCTTTCCTGTACTCTCAGCTGCTACAGAGGAAGTTGTGTGTTTTTTTCCTGTTTGAACACAGTGCTCTCTGCTGACACATCTGTCCGTGTCAGGAACTGTCCAGTGCAGGAGAGATTTACTGTGAGGATTTGCTCCTACTCAGTCAGTTCCTGACATGGACAGAAGTGTCAGCAGAGAGCACTGTGGTCAGACAGAAAATAACTACAAAATGTTCTCTGTAGTGTACAGCAGCTGATAAGTACTGGAAGGATTAAGACTTTTAAATAGAAATAATTAATAAATCTGTATATCTTTCTGGCACCAATTGATTTGGCAAAAAAAAAAATTCCCTCCAGAGTACCCCTTTAAGGCTAATTTCTTGTGAAACAGACCTAAAATCTGCACCAAAAACCCTCAATAAAATTGGCATAGATTGCATTGTTGATTTTGGAGTGGAATTTTACCATGTATTTCACTAAATAACATTGTAGTAAATGAAATCCATAGTAAAAATCCACATTTCCACAGTCACCGTATCCACATTTCCACACTGTTACACTGCAGAATTTTCTGGTTGGAATCTCTGACAGAAAACGCAGATTAAAAAATTCTGCCAGAACATTGAAACTGCTTAATGTTCTGGAGGAGTCCGCTCCACAGACATTGCCTTCTATAGAGACGGCAATGTCTGCGCAGTTTTAGTGTGGACTGATTCAGTCGGCTCTGGACGCGCTCTGAAGCTTCGGACTGCCTTAGACTTACATTGTAGGTTTGTTGTGCTTAGCGTGCCCTTCCCCCAGCTAGTTCTAGCTATCGGTTGTGGTCTGAACACTCAGACCCGACCAATCAAAACTTTTGACATGTCTCTACAAGAGATCAAAGGTTTTTTAACAAGACAGTGCTCTTGAGATACTTCATCAGAGTCACTGGAAACACCTTTACACCGTAAATTTGCTCTTATAATTCTACATTTACTATATTGGACAAGGTACCACTGCTAACACGTTTCAGGTCATTTGACCCTTAATCAAGAAGAAGACTGAAGAAAGCACCAGCTGCGACACATGATCAGACAATAGAATCTACATGTACTATATTGGGCAAGGTACCACGCCTAACACGTTTCAGGTCATTTGACCCTTAATCATGAAGAAGACTGAAGAAAGCACCAACCGCGACACATGATCAGACAATAGAATCTACATGTACTATATTGGGCAAGGTACCACGGCTAACACGTTTCAGGTCATTTGACCCTTAATCATGAAGAAGACAGAAGAAAGCACCAACCGTGATACATGATCAGACAATAGAAGCTACATAAACTGTATTGGGCAAGGTACCACATCTAACACGTTTAAGGTCATTTGACCCTTAATCATGAAGAAGACTGTAGAAAGCGCCAACCGCGACATATGATCAGACAACAGAATCTACACACTATATTGGGCAAGTTACCACGTCTAACACGCTTCAGGACATTTGACCCTTAATCATGAAGAAGACTGAAGAAAGCATCAACCGCGACACATGATTAGACAATAGAATCTACGTATACTATATTGGGCAAGGTACCACGTCTAACACGCTTCAGGACATTTGACCCTTAATCATGAAGAAGACTGAAGAAAGCACCAACTGCGACACATGATTAGACAATAGAATCTACGTATACTATATTGGGCAAACAATACAGTGAAGAAGTGCGGATTTAACATGCTGCTCTGTGACATATATGAAGGCACCCACACCGGTGGTGTGTCAGTTTCTACCCATATCACAAGTACATTTTAGTGCCCATAGCCCATTGCAACACTAGGACCTCCCCACTACTAAATCAGACAAAAAGGACTACAGAATCCTATGTCAGGTTCAGTAGAACCACAAGTCGTATAGGTGTTACAGGTGTAACATGGGCGCCTAAATGTGTATAATAGTGCAAATGTGGTGTAAACAAAAAGAAAAACACTTCAAATGATGTTTTAACAAGCAAAAAAAAAGAGTGTGTGCAAAGAAGACATGTGGCGAGTTCACACCAACGTTTTGATGCAGTTTTTTATATATTTTCATTACTATAAATATTTTAAAGTTCAACCAGCTCAGTTGTTGATGATGATGCCACCAACATTATGAGGCCAAAATAGGTGTAGGTACAGTGTTTAGTAAGTCTGGAGGGACAGTCCATGTGTCCGCTACCTCACGATACCGATCAGGACAGTGCAATGTATGTATGTCGCATACCGTGTGTGCCGTGTACAGGGAATTTAGATAGATCAGTGTTTTCCAAACTGTGTGTCTCCAGCTATTGCAAAACTACATCTCCCAGCATGCCCGGACAGCCTTTGGCTGTCCGGGCATGCTGGGAGATGTAGTTTTGCAATAGCTGGAGGCACACTGTTTGGAAAACACTGAGAGAGACAGAGCAGGTCATCCTTAAGCCAAATTCCCACAATAAAATGTACTGACATATTTTATGCACACATTTTTGTCCATAATCAGCAAAAAAGATTGGCCAATAAACACGTGCATAAAATAAAGTCTATCAGTATATTTTACCTCATGTGAATTTAGGCTTCGAGCATGTTCATACATTTACAATCCAGGTCTCTTTCCGCACCCAAATCTGCGTGCTCATTACATGAACTGTCTACATGGCGCCGAAATAGAACCGTGTCATGGATTTATAAAAAAAAAAACAACAGCACCATATCAATTATTGTCGCATATTCACATGGACGCACTACGATTTTCTCCTACTGTAAATAAATCTATTCCTGAAACCCACACGGATTGGATATGCGGCTTCCATGCAGAATTTTCCGGGATGATAAAAACACCTCATAAAATCTTGTCCTATAGAAGGCTGAAAGTGATGCCAAACTAGGATAATAATTTTTTTTTTTATCTAAAGCCGAGGAACGTGCTTTCGATTCACCCAAAGTGCAAGAAAAAGTGCAAACGTGTTACACTAAAAAAACGTGCACAAAGGATGCGGTCTATCGCAAGCCCTTCTCCGATAGGAGAAAGGCCCCCAACAAACCTTACCCTTCGCCTCCGGACCAAAAGGTACCTGCGAGGTTCCAGGTTCGATGTCCCTTTTCGCCGAAGCTACTAGGGGACCACAAATGCTCCCGGCATCCCCCTTGGCGTTAGCCAAGGTATCTGCCCGCAGAGCCGATTACGGTAGGTACCCTGCCAAAGCAGGAGTACCCGGGGTGTTTGCAGGGAGGTGCGGAACCTAATGGCCACACACACCTCCCCTAGACCGCCAGGAGGGACACCCAGAAGGGCTACCGCATCCTGACCAATCCTGTGAACACACAACACGCAAAAAGTGACACAGTGAGACAAAAAAAGAAATAAATAAGTGAATGTGTGCAGATATACTGCCCGGACATCCGGCCGGATCTATAAAAATTTCTCTGATCCTAGCCAGAAGGCCGGGAATCAAGAGGTGAGTGCCACAAGGTGAAGAGATTATGGTGCCCGTGCTTCAACTCAGTGAGTCTATTCTCCCAGTGAGTTTCGGCACCTCGGGGTCACCACTCCCCGAGGCACAAAAGTACCTCGGCTCTAGACCCTCTCAGCCTCATGGCGAGACCCGGAGGGAACAGGTCACATCGGGGCAGCCGTCGAGCTGATTCCTCAGAACCAGCCCCGGAAAGCCCTGGTACACCTGCATCCTCCATGCAGCACCCATCCCCACCAGCCCCATACCGGCGTTACTATACACCGGCATGAAAAACTGATAAGAACAGATACTACACTTGATCTTAGCCAAAAGGCCGAGAATAATGGGGTAACCATGTTTGTCTGTCAGGACCCTTTAATAAAGTGTCACAGAAACAACTAGTTTTCAACAGGGACTCTCCACAGTCTATTCTAGTGAGACATAGGATGGTCCAGGTATGGAGCACATCCAAATACACCTGGAGGGGCTATGCTTCCTATAGTCACGTGAGTCCTTCAGCACTGAAAGAGTTAAATTAAAGTTGTGCCCACACTGACAGCAAAAAGAACTTCTCAGACTACGCAGCAAGTGCGCAGCAATGAGGTGACAAGTATGGGATACCTGTTATACCTTTCCCTATATCTAGCACAGCCCGCCCTAGTAACACCGGCCTCTTACCTGATAGTCCCCGTTAGTGAGGTGAGCGGTGTCCGTGCACTTGTTGGGATCTCTCCCGGGACGCTCCTTATGTACAGGGCGCTCTGGTGACTCCCACAATGCAGCGGGCAGGCCCAGCTATTCTGCATACGGGGCGCGTCCACGTCCTGTCATGTGTCACCGTTATATTCTATGGATTACTTCATGTAGTGACTGACCCTAATGCGGGAGGGACACTGTTCACACCGAGTACACTGTATAATAATGCCTGGAAGAAGGGCATCTCCCCAGAGCTCTCCATACAAGGACTTTCTATATGACTGTAGGGCAGAGTTCACATTGTGCACATATTAACCCTTTCTCACCTCAGTAATTAATTATTTTCATCCTTGTCCCTCATTCCTTTGTAGGATAGAATCAGACACTGGTTTTCAGTAAAAACGCTGAGAAAAACGTCACAAAAGCAGAATACCCCTTTAGGGTACGTTCACATGTTCGCAGGATTTGATGCCCAGGATTTTCTGCTGCAGATTTTAACGTAAACTAAATGACTGAGCGCAGCTTCTAATCTGCAGTTACAAATCCTGCGCATCAAATCTGCGCAAGATCCTGTACGTGTGAACGTACCCTTAGGGTAGGATCCCACGTAGTGTATACGCTGCATATTTTGCTGCATATTTTCTGCAGCTGATTTTGCTGCCAGTTGTCTTCAATAGGTAGGAATATTTACAGTATCAAATATACAGCTTACACGCTATGTTGAACCCTACCCTTAGGGCTCATTCACACGAGCGGATATTGTTTCAAACTCTCCGCCGCCTGTCCGCAGCTTATTTTCAGCAGTGGAATCTCCAATGCGGAAAGTCCGCCGCAGACCCCACTGAAGTTAATGGGTCTGCGATGGATTTTCCACAGCGGAGAGTCTGCTGCTGAAAATCAGCTGCGGACAGCCAGCAGAGAACCCACTGTGAGTTAAAAACAAAATCTGCTTGTGTGATCGAGCCCACCTACAATATCCTGCGTGTATTTAATGTGCAGGATTTTAAGCTGCAGAGTTTGATGTAAACTGAATGGCTAAAAACAGCTTTAAATCTGCAGCTTCACATCCTGCGCATCAAATATGCACAGGATACTGTACATGTGAATACACCTTCAACCCAGCCCACACCATTTTTTTAAATGCTATCCTGCAGGACAACCCTTAAAGTGTTGATTGTAGATCCAGAGAGATGGTTGAAACCTAACTCTATATTGTGGATGTGCCTGAAATGTATTAACTGTGTTCCCCTTTAATAAATGTTTATATCGCTCCTTAAAATCCAAGAAGAATGCAAAGCAATGGCAAAATCAGTAAATAAGACTAGGTAAATGATAAAACCCAACTAAGCTTGCGATTTGGTATCATAATCGTTGTAACCAGAGATACACAGATGACATGTAATTTTTACAAAGAACAGAGTAAAAACAACCCCTCCTTAAAAAAAAAAAAAAAAAAAAAAAAAATTATATATATATATATATATATATATATATATATATTTATATAAACAATAAAATCTCCCTTAGTGGACACCTCCCAATAGAGTACAGTTTTTTATTCCCTGGCAGAGTCCCATAAAACTTAATGTATTCGCACCCTCTGTTTAGGGGACACTCCCAATAGCGGAAGCGGACACACACAATAGGGGACAAAACACTCCCAATAGGGAATATACCCCACCCAATGGGGGACAACCAGGCTCATCTGCTGGCCCTACGTTGTACAAAGGTCCGTCGTCACAGGGGTACAGCCAACATCCCAGGCCCCTGCAGAAGCCCCTGCACAGAAGCAGAAGACCACTGTTTAAACAGTGGTCTCCTGCTTCTGTATGTCCACCGGCCACATAACTCCCCCCCCCAAAACACCCCCCCCCACTTTTATTCCCCCTGTCCCAAATCACACACTCCCCCGCCCCTTTATTACCCCCTGTACCACATCATTTCCCCTTGATACCACCCTGTGACATTTAATTCTCCCTTTATTACCATCTGTTCAAATTCATCACCTCCCCTCTTTACCACTCCCTGTGTCATTTCATCCCCCCTGTGCCATTTCATTCCTCCTTTATCCCCCTGTGCCACTTTATTCCCCCTATGCCAAATTATACCCCCTCTTGTGTCACATCACTTTACCCCTTCCCTCCTCCCCCTGTTCTTCTTACCTGGCCAGCAGGTGCAGGGACTCTCAGCTGGTTTGATGTTCTCCTAACATCTTCTATGCTGCACTTACTGAGAGCAACAGTGGCAGCTGTGGACATTAATGAGTGATGTCAGGAGCATCACTCGTCACTGCTGGCAGCCACCGCTGCTCACAGCCACTCAGTGAGTGCAGCATAGAGGATGTCGGGAGAACATCAAACCCGCTGAGAGTCCCTGCACCTGCTGGCCAGGTAAGAAGAACAGGGGGAGGAGGGAAGGGGTAAAGTGATGTGGCATAAGGGGTAAAGGGGGGGGGGGGATGATTTGGTCGCTATTGAGATATTCTAATACATAATATATATATATATATATTTTTTTTTTTTAAACATTGTATTTTTTTTTATAATTTCACCTCAACATTTTTTTTATTTCAGATTCACAGTATATTGTATGGAAAAAGGGAAGGATGTAATTGAAAGTACAATGGGTAGAACAAAACAAAAAAAAAGACAACATAAAAAGTTATGGCTCTTAAATGGAAAAAGAAAAAACAAAAATCTAAAACAAATATTGTACCAGTCCTTAACCCTTAGAGAGAGGACACAGAGATTTTTTTTATTTTTGTTTTTTCCTTTTTTTCCTCCTCCATAAGTCTTACACTTTTTCACCTACAGACCCATATGAATTATTTTTTATTTATGACCAATTGTAGTTTGTAATTACATCACTCATTATGCCACAAAAACTACAGTGAAGCAAAAATAAATATATATTTGTTGGGCAAAATAAAAATGTTTCTATGTAGCTCGCTTTATGGTTGAAATTCTGTAGGCCCATACTATTTAATTGATACCCAATTTATATAGGTTTTATTCTTATTAAAAAAAAAATTTTGTAAGAAAATAACACTTTTATTTTTCCATATACGGGACTGTATTTGTTACGGAGCTGGATGTGGATCCTCTAACCTGTGTGGCTGATGAATCGGACCGTATCGGAGAGCGGAGTCTAAGGTGACGCAAGGCAGGCGACACCCAGGTTGCTACCCCTGACACAGCTCGACCACACAGGTAGCTGGGCAATGCGAGGTACCGAAGGATAAGGCAGTAGTGTAATCAAACGGAGCAGAAGGTCAAGGCAGGCGGCAGAGGTGTGAAGTCAAATAACCTAGTGGGAAGGTCTGGATACACTGGTAAGGTAAACAGGCAATGCTTAATCTCAGGCTAAGGGCACTGAAGATCTGGCAGGGAAGAGTGGGAGGTATAGGGACTTTATAATGTAGTGTCAGGTGCAACAACTAATTATGGGCACACTGGCCCTTTAACCCGTACAGGACCCACGGCGTATGGATGCGCCTTCTGTAGCTGGGTCTTAAGGACGCAAAAAAAGAAATACCCACATGTGACCCTATTTTGGAAACTACACCCCTCATGGAACAAGGGGTATAGTGTGCCTGAACACCCCACAGGTGTTTAATGAAAATTCTTCAAATTTGGATGGAAAAATGAAAAAAAAAAACATTTTCACTAAAATGCTGGTGTTACCCAAAATTTTTCATTTTCACAAGGAAAAATAGGAAAAAAGCCCCACAAAATTTGTAACCCCATTTCTTTTGAGTAAGAACATACCCCATATGTGGATGTAAAGTGCTCTGCGGGCAAACTACAATGCTCAGAAGAGAAGGAGCACCATTGGGATTTTGAAGAGAAAATTTATCCGGAATTGAAGGCCATATGTGTTTATAAAGCCCCCATAGAGCCAGAACAATGGACCCCCCAGATGTGACCCCATTTCGGAAACTACACCCCTCATGTAATGTAATAAGGGGTGTAGTGAGCATTTACGCCCCACAGGTGTCTGACAGATTTTTGGAACAGTGGTCCGTGAAAATGAAAAATTTTATTTTTCATTTGCACAGCCCACTGTTCCAAAGATCTGTCAAATGCCAGTGGGGTGTAAATGCTCACTGCACCCCTTATTAAATTCTGTGAGGGGTTTAGTTTCCAAAATGGGGTCACATGTGGGGGGTTTCCACTGTTCTGGCACCACGGAGGGCTTTGTAAACCAAATTCTGTCTTCAAAAGCTCAATGGCGCTCCTCCTCTTCTGAGCATTGTAGTGCGCCAGCAGAGCACTTGACATCCACACATTGGGTATTTCCATACTCAGAAGAAATGGGGGTTACAAATTTTGGGGGTAATTTTCTCCTATTATGTCTTGTAAAAATGTAAAATTTGGGGGGAAACCAGCATTTTTGTGAAATTTTTTATTATTTCATTTACACATCCGACTTTAACAAAAAGTCGTCAAACACCTGTGAGGTGTTAAGGCTCAGTGTACCCCTTGTTGCGTTCCTTGAGGGGTGTAGTTTCCAAAATAGTATGCCATGTGGGTTTTTTTTTTTTGCTGTTCTGGCAGCATAGGGGCTTCTTAAATGCGACATGCCCTCCAAAAACCATTTCAGCAAAATTCGCTTTTCAAAAGCCAAATGTGACTCCTTCTCTTCTGAGCATTGTAGTGCGCCAGCAGAGCACTTGACGTCCACACATGGGGTACTTCCATACTCAGAAGAGATGGGGTTACAAATTTTGGGGGGCATTTTGTCCTATTATCCCTTGTAAAAAATTTTAATTTGGGGGAAAACTAGCATTTTAGTGAAAAAAAAAATCATTTACACATCCAACTTTAACAAAAAGTCGTGAAACACCTGTGCAGTGTTAAGGCTCACTGGACCTCTTGTTACATGCCTTGAGGGGTGTTGTTTCCAAAATAGTATGCTATGTGTTTTTTTTTTTTTTTGCTGTTCTGGCACCATAGGGGCTTCCTAAATGCAACATGCCCCACAAAAACCATTTCAGAAAAACTCACTCTCCAAAATCCCACTGTCGCTCCTTCCCCTCTGAGCCCTCTAGTGCACCCGCCGAACACTTGACATACACATATGAGGTATTTCCTTTCTCAAGAGAAATTGGGTTACACATTTTAGGAAGATTTCTTTCCTTTTACCCCTTGTAAAAATTCAAAAACTGGGTCTACAAGAACATGCCAGTGTAAAAAATGAAGATTTTGAATTTTCTCCATCAATTTGCTGCTATTCCTGTGAAACACCTAAAGGGTTAACAAACCCTTTTGAATGTCATTTTGAATACCTTGAGGGGTTCAGTTTTTATAATGGGGTAATTTGTGGGGTATTTATAATAAGAAGGCCCTTCAAATCCACTGGTCCCTGAAAAATTTCGATTTTGAAAATTTTGTGAAAAATTGGAAAATTGCTGCTACACTTTGAAGCCCTCTGATATCTTCCAAAAGTAAAAACATGTCAACTTTATGATGCAATCATAGAATAGACATGTTGTCTATGTGAATCAATATATAATTTATTTGGAATATTCATTTTCCTTATTAACAGAGAGCTTCAAAGTTAAAACAAAATGCAACATTTTCTATTTTTTCATCAAATTTTGGAAACGATGCAAGTATCGACAAAATTTTACCACTAACAAAGTAGAATATGTCACGAAAAAACAATCTCGGAATCAGAATGAAAGGTAAAAGCATCCCAGAGTTATTGATGCTTAAAGTGAAAGTGGTCAGATGTTCAAAAAATGGCCGGGTCCTACAGTGAAAATTGGCAGGGTCCTTAAGGGGTTAAATTTCAGAGCTCTGGTGCATGCGCGCCCTAGGAGACGGGGAGCTGAGACACGGAGGAGGAGGCGGCAGCGGAGCGTGGTGAGTGACGGTCTGGGACTCGCATATGGGCGTGTCCTGCGATGCGAATCCCAGCTCCGCCGGCAGACGGGGACACAGGGACACTGCGCTCACGGCCGGAGCTTGCAGCTGGAGCGCTGTAACAGTATCAAGGTTCTTTTTAGTGCCATGACATGTAGTATTTATCAGTTTTAGTTTTGTTTTTATGGGACTTTTTGATCACTTTTATTATTATTTTTTATGGCATATGAAGTGACCAAAAATATGCAATTCTGTACTTTGTATTTTTTTACGCTTATGCTGTTTACTGTGCAATTTTATTAATGTTATAGTTTAGACATTTTAACATCTATTTGTATTTGCGTTATATTATTTAAAAAAATTGAAAAAGGGGGGTGATTAAAACTTTTTTTTTAGGGAAGGGGCCTATTAATAATTATCTAAATTTTTTAAAACTTTTTTTCACTTTTTTTTAGTCCTCAATCTTTTAATTGCAAAGCACAGCCGCGATCAGTGTTATCGGTTCTCTGCTTCTCTAGTCTGCAGGAGAAGGATGGAGAAACAGAAAGAAGATTGGAGGGCACGGATGAAGGCAGGGACCCTCTAGCCATCATGCTGGCTGATCAACATCAAACGCACCTTGAAGGTCTAATAAACTTCCCCAAAGGACTAGCGACGCATTTTTCACCATTTTAGATGCCGTGATCAACTTTCATTGTGACATCTAAAGGGATCATGTCAGACATCAGTGAGTTCGCCGATGCCCAGCATTGGTGGTATGTCTTGGCATAAACTTGGATTTACTGGGTATGAAGCGCACTTAACTTGTGAGCAACTTCATAAATCCTAAATTCTCATTCCGGTTGTTCCCTAAAAACAGCACATGCACAGTAGCTGACGGAGGTAGACAAAAGGCAGAAGGAGGTTTATGAATATGCACAAGGAGGGCCAAAGAAGACGAAATGGGCTTGATGTCAGTGGGCACTTGAGCCTTGGGAACGCTTGCATGCACCAAGCCTGCTATTTAGGATAAAATTAAAACAGACATAACTGTCGAACAGAGCCACGGAGCGCAAGTTCAGGAGCCAGGTCCACTGGTGATTCCGGTTAGGAGCTTCGGGTCTCATATCTAGCTGTGAGTGCAGGCTGCCGTTTTGTGCTTTTCTATTCAAGATCTAGAAAAGAGCATGTATATTTTACAAAATCATGACCTTGTTCTTTCTACCCTTACATTCAAAATGAACTAGACTACCAACCCCACGCATTCAAAAAAAATCTTCAAAAAGCTTCCAAGTGCGGCCAGCGTCGACTGAATCAGCGAACATATTTGCTTATGCTGTTTGCACCTTTATCACTTCAATCACGAGAACTTGCAATATGAACTGCACTTTGATTTGACTCAACTGTATTTCTTACCTCTTTTTACTCCTGAACCATAATGCATCTTATACATTTTCCTTTCTATTTTTAAATTATACTGTTCTCTTCAGCTAGCACAGAGCCCTGTGGGATGCTTATTGTTTAATAGCATTTGCAATAAATAGTATATATTATTTATTAGTGGAGGAAAATATAGTTATTTATTCCATACTAGACACACTTAAAGGGGTTATCCAGGGAAAAAACTTTTTATTATATATCAACAGGCTCCAGAAGGTTAAACAAATCTGTAAATTACTTCTATTAAATTTTTTTAATCCTTTCAGTACTCATGAGCTTCTGAAGCTGAGTTGTTCTTTTCTGTCTAAGTGCTCTCTGATGACAAGTGTCTCTGGATCTGCCCAGTTTAGAAGCAAATCCCCATAGCAAACCTCTTCTAAACTGGGCGGTTCTAGAGACACATGTAATCAGAGAGCACTTAGACAACTCAATTTCAGAAGCTCATAAGTACTGAAAGGATTAAGATTTTTTAATAGAAGTATTTTACAAATCTGTTTAACTTTCTGAAGCCAGTTGATATATATATAAAAAACGTTTTTTCCTGGATAACCCCTTAAGGACTGCTCCCCTTTGGTTTTCTAGCTATTTACATTATTGCACATTTGGGTATTAGGGCAATTATAGTTAATCTCAATGTACTCAAGCCCTTTATGCTGTGAGCTGCACAACATATCCTTATTTTACCATTAAAACTCGGTTGGCTATAACTGTAATACTGGTATCAACATTTAGATGTGAAATTGACCATATACAATAAATTCAGAAAGTCTTCAGATCCTCTCACATTTTGTTATGTTGCAGCCATGTGCAAGAATTAAAATCAATCAACTTGCACTCAATACTCCATAGTCAAAATGTGAAAACAGAATTTTAGAGAAAAGGAACAGGGGATGCCAAACAATTTCTGCCGTATTGAAGGTTCCCAAGAGCAAATGACCCCCCATAATTCTTAAATGGAAGAAGTTTGGAACAACCAGGACTCCAGTTGACCTAGAATCCAATGATCACTCTGGATGAACTTCATAGATCGTGTGTGCAGAAAGGAGAAACTTCCAGAAGGCCAACCAGTAATGCAGCACTTTACCAATCCGGTCTTCATGGCAGAGTGGCCAGAATATAGCCTTTCCTCAGTAAAAGACACACAAAACCCCCTGGAGTTTGCAAAAAGAAGAACCGAAAGGTATCTCATGATCTCTGATGAAACCAAGATAAAATGTTATGGCATTACTTCTTAGCTTTATATCTGGAGGAAATCAGGTGCTGCTCATCACCTGCCCATTACCATTCGCACAGTGAAGCATGGAGGTGTCACTATCATGTAGTGGGGATGTTTTGCAGTGGCTGGGACACTGATACTTTTCAGGTTTTAGGGAAAGTCAAATGGAGCAAAGTACAGAGATATTTTTAATACCTTATGCAGAGTGCTCTGGACCTTAGATTGCAAACCAAGGGTTCACCTTCCAATGACCCTAAGCACACAGCCAATACAAAACAGGAATGTCTTAGGGACAACTCTGTGAATGTTCTTGAGTGGCTCTGTTAGAGCCCTGAATTAAACCTAATTGAAAATCTCTGGAAAGACCTGAAAATGGCTTCCACCTATGGTCCTCATACAACCTGACAGATAAGAAGTAGCAGAAAATCTCCAAATCCAGGTGTGCAAACCTTGTGGCTTTATACCTAAGAAGACTGGAGGGTGTAACCACTACCTAAGTTGCTTCAAATAAATACTGAATAAAGGGTCTTAAAGGGGCACAAACATCTTATCCCCTAGGGACCACCGCGATCTTTGGGCCATCAGCGGCGGTATCAGGAACATGGAAGCTTGCAGCTTCCGCGTTCGTGACTTCCCACCTCGCCCCCTCCATTCATGTAAATGGAAAGGGGCGTGGTAGCTAGTATTCCAGTCATCGGGCACGGAGCGGAGTTCGCTCCGAGCACAGAATGATGGGGTGCCATGCCAGAGATCGTGGGGGTCTCCAGCAGCAGGACCCCCACAATCTAACATCTTATCCCCTATCCTTTGGATAGGGAATAAGATGTTTACAATGGAGTACCCCTTTAATATTTATGTCAACGCAATATTTTAGTTTTTCCATTTTAATAAATAAGCTAAGATAAAAAAAAATGTTTTACTTTGAGGCATTGATCGCAGAATGATTGAGAAAACCTTGTCTTTTTTATTGTAGCACAAGGCCGCAACATAACAAAACGTTAAAAAAGGGAAAGGGTTTGTGAAGATTTTCCAAAGGCATTGTAAGTCCATTTTACTTGTATAATTTCCCCCTTTACATATTTGAATTATTATCACCTCAGACACTGGCGGAGTAGATAGAGAAATACATTTTTTATATTTCTTGTATTTTTAGAACAATTTCTGTCTGGAAAAAAATCTGCTGTATGTGGGAGAGATTTGTAAAATGCTGAAAATCAATCTTGTGTGGACCAACTCCTCAAAAATTGGGCCAATGTCTCCTAGTTAAACAACAGTATAGATATTTCCCTACAAGTTACCTACAAGTTTTTGTTTCCATCTAGAGGTTAAGTGATTGGCCATAGAACAAAAAGATATGCCAATGGTAAAGCATCTTGAAATTGCTTATGTGTGAGGTTGCTTTTAATCCAAGGAAGTGCCTAAGAACTCTGCCATTAATGTAAAATTGTATCTAAATGTCGTTCAAGAGCTGCTTAAGATTCAGAATCAACCCGATGATGAACTTGATGAATCCCTCAGTCAGCATTTGGCCCAAATTTTGATATCCAGCATGCCAGGGCACATTGCAGAAGTCTTGAAAAAGAAGGGTCAACACTGTACATATTGAGTGTTTGCATAAACTTAAAGGAGTACTTCACTGGCCAGCGTTCGGAACTAAATGTTCAGGATGCTGTTTTTACATTGTAGTGGTTAACCACGCCCCTTGTGACATCACAGCCATGCCCCCTCAATGCAAGTCTATGGGACAGGGCGTGACTCCCATAGACTTGCATTGAGGGGGCATTGCCGTGATGTCACGATGGGAGTGGCTGACCACTGCAGCGCGAAAACAGCATCCTGTACATTTAGTTCAGAACGCTGGTAAGTGGAGTACCCCTTTAATGTATTTGTCAATAACAGTTTTAAAACTTATGAAATGCTTATAATTGTACTTCAGTAATATCATAGAAACATTTGACAAAAAGATCTAAAAACACTGAACCAGCAAACTTTTTGAAAACCTAATTTTCAGCATCAAAACTTCTAGGTACTACTGTACAATGTAGATAATAGAAATGTGTCATTCAAAAGTGTGTGTAGATAGCAAGGGTGATTAAGCAGAGGGGAAGGCTGCTAGCAATATGAACATTGTTTAAGGTGCTTTCCATACATGCACAATAAAAGTGACTTGAGGCTGATCAGCTTGTAATTTTGTGCTCTATTTAAGAAAATGATATTCCTTTTCATTAAAACTTAACATACAGATCTTTTTACATCATCCATTGGTTAAAAAAAATATATATATTTTTGGGTGAAAGAAATGCTGTCTTGTCCCTGAAGGTATTGCCTGTGTGTCTCAACTGCGACAAAAATAGGCAAAGTGTGGATGGAACAAGCAGGGCTGCAGGCAATAGAAGCAGGGACCCACCCAAAAATATATGTATATTAAAAAAATACATATAATGTTAATCAAATTAAATAAGAGGTTTTTGCAAATGACAGTGCCCATTTAACACATTTATTATTGCCAAGTGCTCTTGGGCTGGAAGATTTTCTTCAGGCTGCTTGGCAATGGGAACAAAGCACTTCTCATGTAGCTCATATACTGTAATGTCCACCAAATGTCTGATCATGTCTATTTGCTTGTATCTGAACTCATAGTTACATGGTACAGTTGAAATAAGACCATGTCCATCAAGTTCAGCCAAGGGAGGAGAGAGAATGTGGATAAAAGGAAGGCTAGCCTTAAAGAAGATTACCAGCGGTAAGAAACTTATCCTGCGGATAGGGGATAAGTGTCTGATTAGGGGGTCCGACTGCTGGGACCAGGGCTGCCATCAGGGGGGGTACAACTCATACACCTGTATGGGGCCCGGAGCCTCAGGGGCCCGGACGTCCCTGGACCTTTTTTTTTTTTCATACTGGATTGTCACTTGATGGCGGCCCTGGTTGTCAGTGAGTGACTGCGACTGTCACTTACTGACCTCTGGGTGCCCGCAAGGACTATGACCGGGCCTCATAGTCGAGGGGGCCCGCACATTTCTATTGAATTACCTATTTCTAGGGTGCGGGCCCCTTAAAAATTATGGCAGGGCCGGACAGGACAAGGCTGATTGGAGTAGAGACATCAAGTGCCCCGCGCAGGCATGCACGTCTACTCAAATCACCTGACCTGTCCCTGCCTACGTCCCCGCGCGATCTCCAGTGATCCCAGCAGGGTAGGTGAACTTGTGCGCGGGGGGGGGGGGGGGGGGAATTGGATGTGAGTGATAGGAGGTGATGAGTGGTGCAGCAGGGGAGGAGGGGATGAGTGGTGCAGGGGGGTCATGATGAGTGGTGCTGGGGGGTCGTGATGAGTGGTGCAGGGGGGGTCGTGATGAGTGGTGCAGGGTGGGGGGGTTGTGATGAGTGGTGCAGGGGGGGGTCGGGATGAGTGGTGCAGGGGGGTGATGAGTAGTGCAGGGGGGTGATGAGTGGTGCAGGGGGGTGATGAGTGGTGCAGGGGGTGATGAGTGGTGCACGGGGGGGGGTGATGAGTGGTGCAGGGGGTGATGAGTGGTGCAGGGGGTGATGAGTGGTGCATGGGGGGTGATGAGTGGTGCAGGGGGGGTGATGAGTGGTGCAGGGGGTGATGAGTGATGCAGGGGGGGTGATGAGTGGTGCAGGGGGTTCGTGATGAGTGGTGCAGGGGGGGGTGATAAGTGGTGCAGGGGGGTGATGAGTGGTGCAGGGGGGTGATGAGTGGTGCAGGGGGGTCATGAGAGGTGCAGGGGGGGTTATGTGGGTGATGAGAGATGCAAGGGGGGTTATGAGAGGTGCTGGGGGGTTATGGAGGTGATGAGTGGTGTGGGGTGGGGTGATGAGAGGTGCAGGGTGTTATGGGGGTGATGAGAGGTAAAGGGGGTTATGGGGGTGATAAGAGGTGCAGGCAGGGTGATGGGGGTGATAAGAGGTGCAGGGGGGTTATGGGGGTGATGAGAGGTGCAGGGGGTTATGGGGTGATAAGAGGTGCAGGCGGGGTGATGAGAGGTGCAGGGGGGTTATGGGGGTGATGAGAGGTGTAGGGGGGTGATGAGAGGTGCAGGCGGTGGGTTATGGGGGTGATAAGAGGTGCAGGGGGGTTATGGGGTTGATGAGAGGTGCAGGGGGGGGTGATGAGAGATGCAGGGGGGGTTATGAGAGGTGGTGGGGGGGGTTATGGAGGTGATGAGTGGTGCAGGGGGGGTTATGAGAGGTGGTGGGGGGGGTTATGGTGATGATGAGTGGTACGGGGGGGGGGGTGATGAGAGGTGCAGGGGGTTATGGGGGTGATAAGAGGTGCAGGCGAGGTGATGGGGGTGATGGGGGTGATAAGAGGTGCATAGGGTTATGGGGGTGATAAGAGGTACATGCGGGGTGATGAGAGGGTGCAGGGTGGTTATAGGGGTGATGAGAGGTGGCATGGGGGGTGATGAGAGGTGCAGGGGGGGGTTATGGGGGTGATAAGAGGTGCAGGGGGGTTATGGGGTTGATGAGAGGTGCAGGGGGGTGATGAGAGATGCCGGGGGGGGGCTATGAGAGGTGGTGGGGGTTATGGAGGTGATAAGTGGTGCAGGAGGGGTTATGAGAGGTGGTGGAGGGTTATGAGAGGTGGTGGGGGGGGTTATGGAGGTGATGAGTGGTGCGGGGGGGGGTGGGGGGGGGGGGTGATGAGAGATGGCAGGGGGGTTATGGGGTCATAAGAGGTGCAGGTGGGGTGATGAGAGGTGCATGGGGGGGTGATGAGGGGTGATAAGAGGTGCAGGGGGTTATGGAGGTGATGAGAGGTGCAGGGGGGTTATGGGGGTGATGAGAGGTTTGGCGGGGGGTTATGGGGGTGATGAGGAGTGATGAGGACACAGAGGATAAGAGGGAGTGTATATGTATATATGATGTGTATGCATGTATGGCAGTATTATATTGAGGGGTACAGTGTGTGGCGGCATTATATTCAGGGGGTGCAGTGTGTGGCAGTATTATTTTCAGGGTACAGTGTGTGGCAGGATTAAATTTAGTGGATACAGTGTATAGCAGTATTATATTCAGTGGATACAGTGTGTGGTAGTATTATATTCAGGGGTACAGTGTGTGGCAGTATTATATTCAGGCTACAGTGTATGGCAGTATTATATTCAGGGTACAGTGTGTGGCAGGATTATATTTAGTGGATACAGTTTATAGCAGTATTATATTCAGGGGGTGCAGTGTGTGGCAGTATTATATTCAGGGTACAGTGTGTGGCAGGATTAAATTTAGTGGATACAGTGTATAGCAGTATTATATTCAGTGGATACAGTGTGTGGTAGTATTTTATTCAGGGGTACAGTGTGTGGCAGTATTATATTCAGGGTACAGTGTGTGGCAGTATTATATTCAGGGTACAATGTGTGGCAGTATTATATTCAGGGTACAGTGTGTGGCAGTATTATATTCAGGGTACAGGGTATGGCAGGATTATATTTAGTGGGTACAGTGTGTGGCAGGATTATATTTAGTGGGTACAGTGAGTGGCAGGATTATTTTTAGTGGGTACAGTGTACAGCAGTATTATATTCAGGTTACAGTGTGTGGCAGGATTATATTTAGTGGGTACAGTGTGTGGCAGTATTATATTCAGGGTACAGTGTGGGGCAGTATTTTATTTGGGGTACAGTGTGGGGTAGTATTTTATTTAGGGTACAGTGTGGGGCAGTATTTTATTTAGGGTACACTTTCTGGCAAGGTTATAATGATTACTGTCTTCATGCAGAGGATGAGGATCTGCTGACAAAGTGAGGAGCCAATGATGTCTGGATGTCAGACTCTGCAGAGAAGATGGAGCTGGAGGAAGACCTGGTCTCTGGACCCGATGAAGAAGAAAAGATAACAGAGAAGATATCACTCAAGTCAGAAGACGTCACTCAGGTCACTGATATCATTGTGTTTTCTCCTGAATGTCCCATCAGAGCTGTAGTCACTTGTAAGTTCTGCAGTGATGATAGGTAAAACTGTGTCCAATCTGTGTCTCTCCAGCTGTTACAAAACTACAACTCCCATATTGCCTGAGGCTCTCCAGAATTATGGGAGTTTTAGCTTTCCAACAGCTGGAGAACCACTTCAACCGAGGTGATCGGTGGGGGTCTCAGCTGTCGGACCCCCACCAAAAAAATGGGCTGCTTATTATAAAATGCCTGGGGGGGGGGGGGTCAGTGGGGAGGGGTATGGAGCCCCGAGATAATTTTTTTCCATCGGGGCCCTGTGGTTTCTAGCTACACCCCTGCGCACGCCCGCTGCGCATTGATACAGCATTGGGGGCAACGGTTAACAACAGAAAGGGGCGTTGTAGGCCCCTCTTTGCTAAAAGTTTTCCCCCCATATAGTTGTAGGCCTCTCTGAGAGGGGCCCAGGCCTACCACAACTATAGGGGCAACTATTAAAAGAGGGGCCTACGAAAACTATATGGAGCCCCCTTCATAGTTTGGGTAGGCCCCTCTGTTAATAGTTGCTTCCATATAGTTTGGGTCGGCCCCTCTTTAAAAGGAGTAGTCTGGTGAAAAATAACTTATCCCCTAAGAAACGCGTTTTGCACACTTTCCTATGTCTTATTTGTTTTAATGGAACAATACAACCCTTTTATACTATATTCCCGTGCCACGGAATCTGATGTGGATCGCATAAAAGCAGCGCCAGTGCACAAAGTTTTTTCCTGCTATATGTAATAAATCAGCAGCTGCGGTGGCTGTGATCAGCGGCTGCGGCGGCTGTGGTCAGCAACGCAGACGGAAGGCAGTATTGAGGATCGTTGGTGAGTGATCTTCACTGCAGCCTTGTAAAAGTTATAAAAACTACAACTCCCAGCATGCCCAGAAAGCCTTTGGATGTCTGGGCATGCTAGGAGTTGTAGTTTTGCAACATCTGGAGGTCCACAGTTTGGAGACCACTGTCCAGTGATCTCCAAACTGTGGTACTCCAGATGTTGCAAAACTACTGCTCTCAGCATGCCCAGACACCCAATGGCATGCTGGGAGTTGTACTTCTGTAACATCTGGCCCTTCATATGTTGCAGAACTACAACTCCCAGCATGCCTGGACAGTCTGGGCATGCTGGTAGTTGTAGTTTTGCAACACCAGGAGGTGCAGTGGTTTCCAAACTGTGTCAATCCAGATGTTACAAAACTACAATTCCCAGCATGCTCAGACAGTCTGGCATGCTGGGTGTTGTAGTTCTGCAACATCTACGACTTCAGATGTTGCTGAACTACAACTCTCAGCATGCCTGGACAGTCTGGGCTTGCTGGGAGTTGTAGCATTGCAACATCTGGGGGGGGGGGGGGGGGGGGGGGGGGGGGGGGGGGGGGGGCACAGTTTGGAGACCACTACACTGGGTTCCAAACTGTGCCCCTTCCAGCTATTGCATAACTACAACTCTCAGCTTGCCCTTCGCCTGTCAGTGCATGCTGGGAGTTGTAGTTTTACAACATCTGGAGGGCCACAGTTTGGAGACAACCTTGCAGTGGTATCCAAACTGTTGCCCTCCAGATGTTTTAAAACTACAACTCAGCATGCCTAGACAGTTAGTCATGCTGAGCGTTGTAGTTCTATAAAATCTGGCCCTTCACATGTGGCCGAACTACAACTCCCAGCATGCCTGGACAGTCTGGGTGGGCATGCTGGGAGTTGTAGTATTGCAACAGATGGAGGCACACTGGTGGGGAAACACTGAATTAGTCTGTAAGGCTGCATTCACACTTCTTTTTTACATTACGGGTGCCGGACCTGGCTGGGGGAGGGACAAACTGGGCTCTCCTGTACCCAAGCCGGACCAGCGCTGAACTCCATTTTCTTTAATTAGCCGACCGGAGTCAACCGGTGACTCCTGTCGGCTCATTTTTGACCCATATCTGGTTTTGTGACCGGACCTAAAACCGTAGTATACTACTGTGTGGTGTCCCGGAACCGTATTGCATACCGTACCTTGGTAGAGGTCCCCAAAGTCAGAGTTCCTAGGAACGTCAGGGTCCCTCTTTTCTAGTTAGCCCCTCATCACCCCTCAGTTAGTTAATATTCATCTAAATATAAATGTATATATGTATATTTAAATGCCTACCTGTTAGTTTTGCAGGACCTTAGGTCATGTTACTCGGTATTCAGAACTCTATGGTTTGTTGAAGGACCTTTGGTGGTTCTTGTGTCAGGTGTTCACCCACAATGCAATGTAACGGTGAGTGACAGCTGTGTGGACCAATCCAAAACCGCTCAGCCCCTGCCCATATAAGGGAGCTGCAGCCATTAATCCCTCTCTTGGGTTGCTGACATTGGATGAGGTAGGACCTCTGCAACTTACAAAGACAATTACTAGGCCTAAGCCTTGCGGCCTCAGCCTACGCTAAAGACTGTGAGTTCTTATCCTTCCCCTCTATCTCCGCAAGACCACTGGACCTAAACCTACCCCTAAATCCAGCGGATCTATGCTACAAAAATCCTCCTAAACTAAAGAGAACTTACAAGGTCCCAACCACCTGTCAATCGCTGCTTCAGCTGTATATAGACTCTGTTATCTGGACTGTCAGGAAACCGCATACGGGTCAAATGTGAGCCGACCGGAGTCACCGTCTGACTCCGGTTGGCTCATTAAAGTAAATGGAGTTCAACGCTGGTCCGGCTGGGGTACGGGAGAGCCCGGTTTGCCCCTCCCCCAGCCGGATCCGGCACGTGTAATGTAAAAATGAAGTGGGAATGCAGACTAACCTAACTCAGTGTTTCCCCACCATTGTGCCTCCAGCTGTGGCAAAACTACAACTCCCAGCATGCACAGTCTGTCAGACTCCCCCCACTCCCCCCAAAAAGTATAGGGTACATTTACACGCGCGGGGATTTACAGTGAGTTTCCTGCTTTAGGTTTGAGCTGCAGAAAATTTTCTGCTGCAGCTCAAACTCACAGCAGGAAACTTGCTGTGAACCCGACCGTGTGCATGTACTCTAAAAACAGTACACTGCACTACACAAAATAAAAAGTAAAACACTACATACACACCCTTACACGTCAACCCCCCCCCCCCCCAATAAAAAATGTCTTGTACAGCACTATTTCCAAAACAGAGCCGCCAGCTGTTGCAAAATAACAACTCCCAGTATTGCTGGATAGCCATAGACTGTCCAGGCATGCTGGGAGTTTTGCAACAGCTGGAGGCACCCTGTTTGGGAAACTTCCGTAGTGTAATTTGGCGGCGGGGGCAAGTGTAATGCTTGCATCCGGGTGTGTCCCGATGCAAATCCCTAAATCCATTTAGGCCTCAAATGCCCTTTGGAGGCCTGTCGTATTTCAAGGCAACAGCTTAGGGCCACATATGGGGTTTTTCTATATTCGGGAGAAATGACGTCCACATATGGGGTATTTACGTACTCAGGAGAAAATTTTGGGGGGCTTTTTCTCCTTTAACCCCCTATGAAAAGGAAAAGTTGGGGTTTACACCAGCATGTTATTGTAAAAAAAATTTAATTTTTTCACACTAACATGCTGGTGTTGCCCCATACTTTTCATTTTCACAAGAGGTGAAAGGAAAAAAAGACCCCCAAAATTTTCTCCTGAGTACGTAAATACCCCATATGTGGACGTATATGTTCTGCGGGCACACAACATGGCTCAGGAATGAGAGCGCACCATGTACATTTGAGGCCTAAATTGGTGATTTGCACAGGAGTGGCTGATAGTTACAGCGGTTCTGACATAAACGGAAAAAAAAAAAAAAAAAAAACACGTGACCTCATTTTGGAAACTACACACCTCACGGAATGTAACAAGGGGTACAGTGAGCCTAAACACCCCACAGGTTTTTTGACGAATTTTCGTTAAAGTTGGACGTAAAAATGAAAAATTTGATTTTTTTCACAAAAATGCTGGTGTTATTCCAAATTTTTCTTATTCACAAGGGGTAATAGGAAAAAAGCCCCCCCAAATTTGTAACACCATTTCTTCTGAGTAAGGAAATACCCCATATGTGGATGTTAAGTGTTCTGTAGGCGCACTACAGGGCCTAGAAGGGAAGGAGCAAAATTATGGCTTGAATTGGAAGTTTACAAAGCCCCCATGGTGCCAGAACAGTGGACCCCCCCCCCCCCCACATGTGGACCCCATGTGACCCCATGTGGGGGGGGGGTCCACTGTTCTGGTAGAACAGGGGGCTTTGTGAATGCACATGGCCCCTGACTTCTATTCCAGCCAAATTCTCCCTCCAAAAGCCCAATGGTGCTCCTTCTCTTTTGAGCTCTGTTGTGCTCCCGCAGAGCACTTTACATCCATATATGGGGTATTTCCATACTCAGAAGAAATGGGGTTACAAATTTTTGAGGGCATTTCTCCTATTACCCTTATGTGAAAATGAAAAATTTGGGGTAACCAGCATTTTCGTGAAAAAAAAATTGTGCTGTTCTGGCACCAAGGGGGCTTCCTAAATGCAACATGCCCCCCAAAAACCATTTCAGTAAAATTTGCTCTCCAAAAGGCCAATGTCGCTCCTTCCATTGTGAGCCCTCTAGTGCACCCACAGAGCACTTTACATCCACATATGAGATATTTCCTTACTCGAGAGAAATGGGTTTACAAATTTTGGTGGCTTTTTCTCCTTTTACCCCTTGTAAAAATGAAAAATGGGTCTACAAGAAGATGTTAGTGTAGAAAAAGAAGATCTTACATTTTTTCCTCCACCTTGCTGCTATCCCTGTGAAACACCTAAAGGATTAACAAACTTTCTGAATGAAAATGGAAAATTGCTGATGAACTTTAAAGCCCTCTAATGTCTTCAAAA
Source organism: Hyla sarda (assembly GCF_029499605.1). NCBI lineage: Eukaryota > Metazoa > Chordata > Amphibia > Anura > Hylidae > Hyla > Hyla sarda. Next base: position 253,812,766 of record NC_079190.1, read on the forward strand.
AGTAAAAATATGTCAACTTTATGATGCCAACATAAAGTAGACATATTGTATATGTAAATCAATATATCATTTTTTTGGTATGTCCATTTTCCTTTCAAACAGAGAGCTTCAAAGTTAGAAAAATGCTAAATTTTGCATTGGAACCCTATACATTTTTGTTTTATTATTTAATGTTTTATGGAAAAAAAAATACCGCCAAATACCAACCAAGCAGCAACAGCCTGATGTTACCAGGGTGGGCGAGGACCGCTGGCCCTCCCCAGTCTAAATAATGCCAGCCTGTTACTGCCTAGGCCCAGGAGCGCCATGTTTGACGCTCCGGGCCTGTTGGTTCCGGCTCTTCCGGTGGTGGGTACCAGGGTAATAATCAGGGGTTAGCGCTAGCTGTTTTTGGTGCTAACGCTAAGCCCTCGCCTAGTAATAGATTCTGTCTATTAGACAGCTTCCACTAATAAGCCTGTAAAGAAAGGAAAAAATATTAAAAAAATACATAAAAAAAAACTTTTATTCCAAAAAACAGTCCCTCACAAGCCCTCGTTAACCTTTTCACTAACATTTAAAAAAAAAAAAAAAAAAACACTGGTCATCGTTGTAATCCACAGGATACACAGATCTGAAATGAGAAGAAAAAAAAAACAAGGAAAATAGGTTAGTACATGTATTTTTACCCACCGACACATTCAGGCCTGTCGCAACAGGACAGGCAAAATAAACAATTGCTTGGGGCCCCGAGCTGGCCCGGGGCCCCCGAGCAGAGCTGTTGTTTGCCTGTCCTCTTGCGCTATCCCGGTTCGGCAGGCAGCTCACCCTGTCGGCCTGCCGGGCCAGCAGTGCAAGAGCCTGCCTGGAGCAGGAGGCAGAGACTGAAGCCACTGCCTCAGGCTCCTTTTTGTGCCCCGCTCCGGCTCACCATCCGTCGGGCCATGCCTCGTATGTTCGCGCGGCTCACCATGTCACGTAACGTCACGCTGAGTCCCAGAATTCAAGGGCCGGCTGGCCCTAGAGCGTGACGTGACGTGGCAGTGCGCGGTTGTGCAACCTCTCACAGTGAGTGAATGTGATTGCAAGGTTCTGTACTCAATTCCTAGGGTTACTAGTACTACTATCTACCTGCCTACTGGGTCTGGGGGTAGGGGGTTAATCTGGAGGTACTACCTTCCTACTGGGGGGGTTAATCTGGGGGTACTACCTGCCTACTGGGGGAGGGGGTCAATCTGGGGCCCCCCCATTGGTTAGGTAGTACCCCCAGATTAACCCCCTCCCCCCAGTAGGAAGGTAGCACCCCCAGATTAACCCCCTCTTCCCCCCAGTAGGAAGGTAGTAACCCCAGATTAACCCCCTCCCCCCCAGTAGGAAGGTAGTACCCCCAGATGAATCTGGGGGTACTACATGCCTGCTGGGGGGAGGGGGTTAATCTGGGGGTACTACCTGCATACTGGGGGGAGGGGGTTAATCTGTGGGTACTACCTGCCTACTGGGGGGGGAGGGGGTTAATCTGCCCCCCCCGTAGGCAGGTAGTACCCCCAGATGAACCCTCTCCCCCCAGTAGGAAGGTAGTCCCCTCAGATTAACCCCCTCTTCCCCCCAGTAGGAAGGTAGTACCCCCAGATTAACCCCCCCCCAGTAGGAAGGTAGTACCCCCAGATGAACCCCCTCCTGGCGTACTGGGGGTACTACATGCCTACTGGGGGGAGGGGGTTAATCTGGGGATACTACATGCCTGCTGGGGGAGGGGGTTAATCTGGGGATACTGCCTGCCTACTGGAGGGTTGGGGTTAATCTGGGGGTACTACCTGCCTACTGGGGGGAGGGGCTTTGTGTGCGTGAGGGGGCGAGGCCTCCATGTCTATTTTGCTTGGGGCCCCCAAATTCCTTCAAACGGCCCTGCACACATTTCCCACCTGCACCGCATGACTACAACTCACAGCATGCCCTTACAGTAATGGGAGTTGTAGTCATGCAGCAGGGCTGGGGGGAGATGTGCAAGCAGGTGACAAGCTTGTCATCTGCCCCCACTGCATGACTACAACTCCCAGCATGCCCTTACAGTAAGGATATGCTGGGTGTTGTAGTCATGCAGCGCAGGCATCTGCCTGCCCATCTAACACACTCCCCCTGTGCCGCACAACTACAATTCCCAGCATGTCCTTACAGTAAGGACATGCTGGGAGTTGTAGTAGTGTTGCATGGGCGGGAGATGTGCGGGCAGGTGACAAGCTTGCAACTTTTTTTGCGACTTTTTGAAAATGGCAATATGGCATAGGCAAGTTTGTAAGCCAGGTCTGACCTTGCTTACACTTTTTGAAGGGGGTTTTTGTGCAACTTTTGTAAGCAAAAAAAACTGCTTAAATCCCTTGATAAATCCCCCTCAAAGAGCTTATTTGATCAACTGTCTATCACAAAAGCTCCTACTGATTTTAGTGTGAGCTTCAGAGAAAAATCTCATGGAAAGAAGTAACGTTGTCAAATGATGTCAACGAGAAAAGTTACAAAGTACCTGTCCCCAAATAAAGTTTTCCAAACTAACTCAGGCTATGTTCCCTAATTACTCCTAACACTCCCCCCACCCTTAAAAACAGTTCAGAGCTTTATAAAGCTGTGTATCATAACTTTATTCTTGCTCGCATAGTGCAATCTCCCAGTAGGAGAAAGTGGGCATTTCCCAGCAGGCATGTCATCCGTAGTGTGAATGGTGCAGCAGAATCCCATTAAAAGTCCACTAGGAAAATGAGTAGTTTGAATGGGCCTAATAGTTCCACTGCTAAAACCACAAATAGTAGGTAGGAGAAAAGTATTAACCAGCACACAAGACTTAGAATAAATATTGATTTTTTATTTTATGTCAACATTGATCATCATACAGTAGTAATATGTGATTCAATTATTATAAGTAAAAACGTATTGTAATGGTCAATGCTAATATTAAAAAATCCAACTTTTTATGCTAAATATTGTGTGCTGATATTACCATTTACTACATAATATCACTATTGTCTTACTTTTGTTATATCTATCTATACAGCATTTTCCTATTGGTGGTGGCGGGTCACGTGACCACCTCGCCTGGAGCAACACCACAACCAAGCGATCCAACGCTGACAGCTGGTGAAGGCTGGTCACATGGCCCTTGCTCTATAGAGATGCATCCTTAGATACATGAAGTTTACATCAGAGGCATATTGCGCGCACTGTAATACATCTATTGTCAGTAAGCTGTTTATTTCCTGTATATTAACTTAGGGGAACACTGAATATAATGTTCTATATGATTTGATGTAATTGTATATAGATTTTTCACACTGTAATCTACCTTATGCAACTTTGTTCGTGGGGCTCCTCCCTGTATATTTGGCACCATTTTGCGCAGCATGATCTTAGATAATGGGCTGTGTTTGAACGAACAAAAAACTGTTAACCATGAAAACTCTAGATTCTGTTTTACGTTCATACACAGACCATTATCTAAGATCATAAAACGTTCCATTGAAAAAAACTGGTATTTGATCCAAAGGGATCCAGCTTTGGTAGAATATAGCAGCCATAGCTTGTAGCTTATAAACGGGTGTCAAATTTGGGCGACCTATTAACGCACTGTAAATACTGTGACAATAAGAATAAGAAAAGCGAAAATTGGCTAAAACGTTCTATCCCCAATGGTAACTATAAATGTGGAGGCTGTAAATTGTGTCCTCAAATGATTACAAAATCCAGATATAATCTAGGAGGTTTTGACATCCATATTAACCACTTAAGGACCTAGGGCGTATGGATACGCCTTGACGTCCTGGTACTTAAGGACCCAGGGCGTATCCTTACGCCCGTGGGAATTTCGGTCCCCGCCGCGCGCCGGGCGGGGACCGGACCGGGATGCCTGCTGATAACGTTCAGCAGGCATCCCGCGCAAATGCCCAGGGGGGTCATTAGACCCCCCCATGTCGGCGATCGCGGCAGATCGTTGGTGAATTCACACTAACGATCTGCCGCGATTCGGGTCATACGGGTCACGTGTGAAACGCTGACCCGAAGATACAAGGTGATCGGGGGTGTACAATACACCCCCTATCACCCACTGTATCTATGGGGAGGTGGCGATTTTGTCACCCCCCCAGGAGCGCTGCTATTGGCTGGACGATCGTCCAGCCAATAGCAGCCGGCGGGGGAGGGGTTAACTGCATCTTCTTGCAGCTCTGCCCGTTAGCTGAGTTCAGTCAGCGGGCAAAGCTGCTCGAAGGTGCCAGGGACCCCCCCCCCTGTGAGGATTGGAGCCCCCTCAGGACCGACGATCCCCCATAGAGCAGGGACAGAAAAACCCCCAGGGAAAGGTAGGAAAAAATTGTGTAAAACAGTAAAATAAAAGTAAACCCCCCCCCCCTGACCCCCTAATAGGTCCCCAAGGGTCTGCCTGAGATTTTTTAGCTTGACCCGGGCCCTATTAGGGGTTCAGGGCGCTGCATTTGGCCCCCCATTTTTTTTTGGCCGCAGCTGTTTATTTTTGTTCATATAACGGTGTGTGATTTCTAATCACACACCGTTATATATATAGTATACACCAAGCACACACACTACATACATCCCCGCCACCCCCCACACACAAGTTTTGGCTATGCTCTGGGTCATCATTCTGGGAACATAACCTGTTTTATCCTTTTATGTCCCACTGTACCCCTTGTTAGTTATTAGCGTACCCCATATAATGCCCCTTGAGGGGGGGGGGGGGTCCCACTGTTCTGGCTCCATAGGCAGAAGCTCAAGGCCACTGACTGCCCTCCTGTTCCTCCGTGACCAGTGTGCACCCGGAGATCTGTTTTACGCCCAGATATGAGGTATGTCCTTTTTCCAATGAAATGTATTTACAAATGTAATTTTTTTTTTTTGGCTTTTCTGGCAGTAAATGCGACATGCCCCCCCCCCCCCCCCCCCCCATTTCAGCAAAATTAGCAAATGTGACTCTTTCTCTTCTGAGCATTGTAGCGCTCCTGCAGTGCATTTGACGTCCACTTATGGGGTACCTCCATACTCAGAAGAGATGGGGTTACAAATTTTGGGGGGTATTTTATGCTATTAACCCTTGCAAAAATGTGAAATTTGGGGGGAAACACACATTTTAGTGAAAAAAAAATATATTTTTTTTACATATGCAAAAGTCGTGAAACCCCTGTGAGGTATTAAGGCTCACTTTATTCCTTGTTATGTTCCTCAAGGGGTCTAGTTTCCAAAATGGTATGCCATGTGTTTTTTTTTTGCTGTTCTCGCACCATAGGGGCTTCCTAAATGCAACATGCCCCCCGAGCAAAATTTGCTCTCAAAAAGCCAAATATGACTCCTTCTCTTCTGAGCATTGTAGTTCACCCGAAGTGCACTTCAGGTCAACTTATGGGGTACCTCCATACTCAGAAGAGATGGGGTTACAAATTTGGGGGGGTATTTTCTGCTATTAACCCTTGCAAAAAGGTGAAATTTGGGGGGAAACACACATTTTAGTGAAAAAAATATATATTTTTTTAACATATGCAAAAGTCGTGAAACCCCTGTGGGGTATTAAGGCTCACTTTATTCCTTGTTACGTTCCTCAAGGGGTCTAGTTTCCAAAATGGTATGCCATGTGTTTTTTTTTTTTGCTGTTCTGGCACCATAGGGGCTTCCTAAATGCAACATGCCCCCCGAGCAAAATTTGCTCTCAAAAAGCCAAATATGACTTCTTCTCTTCTGAGCATTGTAGTTCGCCCGAAGTGCACTTCAGGTCAACTTATGGGGTACCTCCATACTCAGAAGAGATGGGGTTACAAATTTGGGGGGGGTATTTTCTGCTATTAACCCTTGCAAAAATGTGAAATTTGGGGGGAAACACACATTTTAGTGAAAAAAATATATATTTTTTTTACATATGCAAAAGTCGTGAAACCCCTGTGGGGTATTAAGGCTCACTTTATTCCTTGTTACGTTCCTCAAGGGGTCTAGTTTCCAAAATGGTATGCCATGTGTTTTTTTTGCTGTTCTGGCACCATAGGGGCTTCCTAAATGCAACATGCCCCCCGAGCAAAATTTGCTCTCAAAAAGCCAAATATGACTCCTTCTCTTCTGAGCATTGTAGTTCGCCCAAAGTGCTCTTCAGGTCAACTTATGGGGTACCTCCATACTCATAAGAGATGGGGTTACAAATTTTGGGGGGTATTTTCTGCTATTAACCCTTGCAAAAATGGGAAATTTGGGGGGAAACACACATTTTTGTGAAAAACATATATATTTTTTTTACATATGCAAAAGTCGTGAAACCCCTGTGGGGTATTAAGGCTCACTTTATTCCTTGTTACGTTCCTCAAGGGGTCTAGTTTCCAAAATGGTATGCCATGTGTTTTTTTTTTGCTGTTCTGGCACCATAGGGGCTTCCTAAATGTGACATGCCCCCCAAAAACCATTTCAGAAAAACTCACTCATCAAAATGCCACTGTCGCTCCTTCCCTTATGAGCCCTCTACTGCGCCCACCGAACACTTGACATACACATATGAGGTATGTCCTTACTCGAGAGAAATTGGGTTACACATTTTAAGAAAATTTCTCTCTTTTTACCCCTTGTAAAAATGCAAAAACTGGGTTTACAAGAACATGCGAGTGTAAAAAATGAAGATTTTGAATTTTCTCCTTCAACTTGCGGCTATTCCTGTGAAACAACAAAAGGGTAAACAAACCTTTTGAATGTATGTCATTTTGAATACTTTGAGGGGTGCAGTTTTTATAATGGTGTCATTTATGGGGTATTTCTAATAAGAAGGCCCCTCAAATCCACTTCTAAACAGAACTGGTCCCTGAAAAAATCAAATTTTGAAAATTTTGTGAAAAATTGGAAAATTGCTGCTGAACTTTGAAGCCCTCTGATGTCTTTCAAAAGTAAAAACTTGTCAACTTTATGATGCAAACATAAAGTAGACATATTTTATATGTGAATCAATATATAATTTATTTGGAATATAGATTTTCCTTATAAGCAGAGAGCTTCAAAGTTAAAAAAATGCTAAATTTTAAATTTTTTCATCATATTTTGGAATTTTTCACCAAGAAATGATACAAGTATCGACAAAATTTTACTGCTAACATAAAGTAGAATATGTCACGAAAAAACAGTCTCGGAATCAGAATGAAAGGTAAAAGCATCCCAGAGTTATTAATGCTTGAAGTGACAGTGGTCAGATGTTAAAAAAATGGCCGGGTCCTTAAGGTATATTTGGGCTGGGTCCTTAAGGGGTTAATGATTACATGTGCTGCCGTACCAGTTTTGTGGTATATGCTTTGATGTGCAATTGTGGCCGATTTTATGTGGGCAGTACCACACGGCCAATGCACACCCGTTTCCGGGAGCACCTGTACTCATTACGATCTTTAAAAGGTTTGCCGCGGGTCATTCAATATATTAATGAAGTGCATAAAGGTGATCCTTTATTTAAAAAATTCTTTGGAATTGAGAAAATACCTGTATTAGAAGGCGAAGATAGAAAAAAAAAAAAAAACTTTTGTAAACCGAAGCCATCTGGATACTACGTACCTCTGCCCAGGGGCCCCTGGGCATGAATGAAAAGATAGATCTAGGGATCCTTCTTTAAGAGATGTACTATTTGTCACATTGTGTATTGTTTTTATCATGGTTTTAATGTCACATGATAGTCTTTGTAATCACCTGACCGGTGACGTGGATGCAGGTGAGTACTTTATCTGCCTCCACGTCAGTGGAGGGTGTGGTCTGAAGAAGCCTGCATGCGTGGGTGAAATGGCCGTAACCTGAACGCTGGCGGCGTCCTGCACCCCTTGTCCCATACGCACCTTGTAGCGTCTCTGCAACTGATGTCCGAATAAAAGTCTTTTTGTAACGTCCCCGGAGTGGTGACTGCATCCATTTTTCTCTACTCTTGGAAATTGCAATGCGCCTTGTGCTTTCACTTGGGTAGCACCACCATGATAGATGGACATTTTGGTCACCGTTCACCTATGGTCGTCTAAAGAGAGGACACTATAGGTGAACCCGGAGTATCCTGCGGCTGTGCCGAACGGACTCTGCTTTTTCTTAATGAGATTTGTAAATTACTTCTATTTTAAAATCTTAATCCTTCCAGTACTTTTTAGCTGCTGAATACTACAGAGGAAATTATTTTCTTTTTGGAACACAGTGCTCTCTTGTGACATCACAAGCACAGTGCTCTCTGCTGACATATCTGTCAATTTAAAGAACTGTGCAGAGTAGGTGAAAATCCCCATAGAAAACATATGCTGCTCTGGACAGTTCCTAAAATGGACAGAGATGTCAGCAGAGAGAACTATGCTCGTGTATCAGCAGAGAGCACTGTGTTCCAAAAAGAAAATAATTTCTTCTGTAGTATTCAGCAGCTAATAATTACTGGAAGGATTAAGATTTTTTAATAGAAGTAATTTACAAATCTGTTTAACTTTCTGGCACCAGTTGATAAAAAAAAAAAAAAAAAGTTTTCCACCGTGTACCCCTAAAGATAACTCCAGTGTCATTTCACTCTGATGATCTAAGAGTTCAGCAGCACCTGTACCAAAAGGGTCTTCTTTCCAGTTCTTCTTAGCAGAGTGGGTAAGAAGGAGCTATGAAAATGTGTTTTGTGGCCTCAAAAATCACCTGAACTTTTTGTGCCTTAGTTTAAAAACATAAAAAGAAAGCTTAGCTGATTTCAGGTAAAAGGCCATTTGGAAGAAACCCCTTTTGGTTATGTTATTTTAACGTCTGTAATCTTGATTTGATATTCCAGGACCTCATCGCTGTCTTACAGTACTGACTTTGTCTTAAAGCGTAGCTTTCGTATGTGTGTACAGTACACATGGAGTAGAGCTATTTCTTGCCATAGAATATCTTTCTATGCAGGCTTCATCTGTAATTTTTAGTTGCCCCTTAGATAGGAGCCTAACCTTTATGGTGTTTTCCATACTATGCACTCACAAAAGAGGAGATTGTGCACTCGTATGTCTCTGTACACAGCCTAGTAAACAACAACAGCATGGAAGGCATTATAGAACAGTAGAAAGGAAAGCAGTCTAAGCTGTAAATCAAGCCCTGGGATGAGATCTGATAGGTACAGTAGCTCCTGTACCATCTCTCTCTCTCTCTCTCTCTCTCTCTCTCAATATATATATATATATATAGATGTAAATCATAAAATGTTGCAGTATCTTGTAATACCTTTTTTATTGGACTAACAGCATTTTGTGGAGACAAGCTTTTGGGATTCCTCCCTTTATCAAGTCCAAAGCTTGGACTTGATAAAGGGAGGAATCCCGAAAGCTTGTCTATACAAAATGCTGTTAGTCCAATAAAAAAGGTATTACAAGATACTGCAACATTTTATGATTTGCATCTGCATCACTGGACTAATACGGCTACTCAAATTTACTATATATATATATATATATATATATATATATATATATATATATATTTCACTTTTAATTATGATATCTAAAATCCATAAACTATTATCAAGAGTGCTCATAATTAAATCACCTTCAAAATATGACCGCCATCCAACGTGTCCACGCTACATGTACGATGTGTGAATAGTAAGTATACATGGCTTCAGTCCGGGTACTGCAAATTAATACATTTTTGCTCATGTTACATCATTTTTACCGACAACATATAGACAATAACACCAATGTTCATCACTGAAAATGTCCCACTTTACAGTCCATGCAGTTCAGAAAGGTTAAAGCAGGATGAAGACGTCACAATAATTATTCTGTTAGTACGGTTAGCGTCTTTAGATGCCAGTATTGCACTGCTCCCAGGCTTATTGCACATTCCACCCTGCAAGCCACTCCAGAGTATTATTATTTGATCACCTACTTCATGGCTCTGCTGTATTCTGCACTACTTGTGTAGCTTGGCATGTGCTGGATAAGATATTATTGCACAACTTGGCATGATACATAAATTATGTTGCACTTCCTGTTTATTTTGGATCCTGAACTGCATCTTTCATTCGTATATACTGCCATTCAGTAGATACATCTTGCTTTTGGATTCAACGCATTTACAACTGTTGGGTTCATCAGAAATCTGGCAACACAGCATTTGTTTAGAGCAGGATACTCTCACTATAGTGGTCTTGGATACGACACTGATGGTGGCAATGTGCCGGTAAATGGTCCGAGCTCCTCTTATATATCATACTAGTGTAATGTCCCAGTGCGGGATATACTTCTGTACAGTACTTAGGCCCTGTCAGGTTGAGTCCCTCATTGTCCTAGGGGCTCTCCTGCAGCGTCTTCCCCATAGTAGTAAGTCTAATGTTATGCATAGGTATATAAAGTATAAAGGACCTTTAAGGACCTTTGGAGGTATCCCCTGTTATGTTCACATGATGTGTTATGTTACCCAGAGAGCACCAGTTGACCACCTGACCTGCAGCTTGACCTATGGGCTTCTTGCTCAGCCCCCCTTTACAAGAGGGAGATCCTTTACAATCTCTCTCTTAGATCTTAGATCCTGAGGAACAGCAAAGCACAGACATCACAGATCCTGTGTCCAGTACACCTGGAGGCCATAAAGCCTGCACAGCCACATTGTCAGTAAGTCAACTCATTTATGTCTGCTGTCTCTACCAAAGTCAAGTCACTAGTCAAGTCAATTATTGTCAGAGTGGCTGTATTGAAGTCTGACCCAAAAGTACTGCAAGTCCCAGCAAGCTGCAAGGCCCTATCCGTGTTACTGGTCGACTCTCTAGGATTCTGGCCTAGCTGTAAAGACTTTAACAACTGTCTAACCTCAGTAACGCTACCGTTAACCCTTACCTGGTCTTGAACTATTATTGCCCTGCCTAACCTTGGGATAGCGGTGCTACCGTTCGGGTGGTTACCGGAAAAACCCCTCTGGCATCACAAACATTAGGGGTTAATAACACCTTTCCCCTGGGCTATACCATCTGCCCCATCCACCTACACCCTTCACACCCCGTGGTCACACCACAACTTTGGCGTCACCACACTAGCTCTGCCTATCCCTTTCTCCTGACCAGTCAGAACCTATCTCCTGCGTGGTAACGTCATCACCAGCGTATTACCTGGCCTGAGTCTGGTTCTATCAATGGTACTGTGGGGCTGAGTAAATCTACACCAAGCCTCATTTTCATTGTAACATCTGGCAAAAAAAAGCGGCATGCACATCACAGCCCAGAAGTCTCATGAGGAATTTTTATGACATCTTAACCAAGCCTCGTTATCTCTGTCTATCTCAACAGGAAGGTGTCAAAAAATTACTTAGATTCAGCGCTGTTCTATATTAGAGATAGGCTATTCATTACCAAACTGCTATCCGAGAATCAAATTGATCATACATTCAAACCTACTATTCAATATATTATGGAGATAAAGTTTAAAAATATGTAAGCTGCAGTGTCACAGCCATGTATTGCGGCTATCACATCAAAGCCAGATTGTACACATATACAGTGGAAAGCTTGGTAAAAAGTAATTCCATGCTATCAGTTTTTTTCACACCCTCATATAACAGGGGCATTGTATACAGGAGCTCTATGACTACTATGACAGAAAAGACATGAAACCTAAACAAAGTTGTCACATGATTACCAGCATATTCCGACCACTGGCATCACAAATGTACACTTATAAGCATCATGCTGCCAAAAAATGAGAATAGAAAAATAAATAAATCTGTGTAAAAAATCATTAAAGGGGTTTTCTCCCAAATAAGACATATCACCTATCCACTGATGGTGAAAACACTGTACTAAGTCCATCAGTCCCATTAGGTTAATTAAAGTGACCACATGCATGCCTGATTGAACATAGGACCCCCATTTTCTTGAATGGTGGGGTACTCAGCAGTGGGGCCTCTAGCAATTAGACATTTATTACCTATACCATGGATAAACACACAACATTAAAATACAAAAGGAAAAGAAGGAATGTTGCTGTTTTATTCCAATGTTAGTTCATCATTCTCTATGTATAACCCCTGTGCTCCAGGGCTATGTACTACGCTTGTGATAACTCTCTCAGTTCTTGACATTTTCGTTGCCCTCAGAAAGCTGACATTGACAAGGTTAGAAAGAGGAAAGTGCCTTGAAAGAGGAATATAGATATTACTTAATAGTAATGGAGAGTCGCATACTGTTCCCTATTTTTTTATGCAATACTAATGAATCATGTGTTGGTAAACCAATTTGTGACGTGCGTATAGGTAATTTATAAGTAGGAAAATGTATTACAGTACTTGAGTGAACATATTTTAAAGGTCACAGTCCAGGCAAATATGCATAAACTTACTTTTTGTAAAGCGTCAGCATAATGCCCTTGCCCCATCAATAACACGATAAAAATGCATGTTAATATGTGCAGTTTTTTAAGTAAATGCATATTATTCAAAAGTATTAAATGTTGTAAAAATCTATAAAACACATCAACAAGGCTACAAATAATGATTTCTGATTGGAAAACTAAAAGCAAACTATTTGGAGCTTTATATTTAAGTTTCATAAAAGAATGCCCATCATCACTGTATGTTATTTTTTATGGCATTTTTTCAAGCAAGCATTAACACCAAAAATAAAAAAAATACATTAATTGATATAAGTTGCCATTAATCAACATTAGAGTTGCTTTGTAGACTATGGAGTGGTAAGAGCCAGCGAGAATGGGCTAAAGAATCATACATCAGTTCCTGTAGTGTTTCATAGAAGAGTATTTGATCCATCCTACATTGTTGTCTCCTAAATCTGAAATGTGTATCCTTACCCCTTATGAATGGTAGTAGTTTCTCCATTGTAAAGTTATAACAAACTAGATAAATAATTTCATCTATGGAGGGTAAAACAGGAGCCTTCCAATGTTTGGTTACAATGGTACGTGCACTATGATGTGGCCAATAACTCAAACGTGTAAAGGATTAGGGTCCAGATCAATCAAGTATAGAGCCAGATGAGCAGTCTTAGGGACATTGGCCCACATTTATCAATGTGTTTACACCGTTTTTTCCTTCTATATTTGGCGCTAATTTGGCTCAAAGTATGGTTTTTGCGCCTTTCTTTGCGCCTTTTTGTTTAGAAGTTTCTGCTGATTTTGAGTTACGATCCACTGATTTGGGCAGTACGCATGATATGGATGTGTTTTATCAATTGCGCCTTTTATAAAAAGGCGCATAAAAAGGCACAAAGACCAGAAATACGGCAAAAATTTACACCAAGCTCAAGGTGGTGTAGGAAATCCTCCTACGTGTCCACTGCGCTATCACAAAAACCAGTGTAAGTGAAAGGTGTAAGATAGAGGTTTGAGGGTATAACCGAGCTTGCGCCAAAATCATCAAGATGCGTGCGCCTTTTTAATAAAAAAGGCGCAAGGACGGGAAATATACGGGGTTTAAAAAGACGCAACAAAAACACGGAGGTAGACAGCTAATGATAAAGGTTTACATGAGACGGCATAACCACCTGAGATGGAATTATGTACCTTTAAAAGATTGTTCCAGCATGTGCATAAGATATAATGCATTCAGAATCATATGTAAGATACCAATGTTGAATTATTTAATAAGGCACTGTCCACAGGGTATATTATCTGACATTACAGAATGAAGTGATAACCTTACTTAAGATTCCTTTAACCTTGTAAAAATTCTCACTTCATTAGCATCAAAACACTCCTAGACCTTAACATTTCTTTACTTGACAGATGATGTCTGGCAATAAATTTTCAATTCTTACATGTTTTCCATTGTCATCCTAAGGGGATGTTCACACTGAGGAATTGGGGCGGAAATCACGCTCAGAATTAGCAGCGATTTTGTGCGGAAATCGCTTGGAAATCACGCGGAAATCATGCGGAATTCGCATGGAGAGTGGGCGTAATATATGTATTTTTTTTTTATTCATAAATACTCCTCTTTTTTTTTTCATGCGGAAATTTCATGCAAATTCCGCGTGGAAAAGCTTCTGACTGAAAAAAAAATAACATTGATCTCTATGGGAGAACGACCCTGATTCCGCCTGAAAGAAAGAACATGTTCTTTCTTCAAGCGGAATATACTTCCTCGTCAGAATTCTACTTGAGGAAATTCCTCAGTGTGAACTGAGGGGCAGAAATTCTGTATAACTCTATGGGGATTTTCACTGCTGAATGATTTGGAGAGGAAAAAGCGAGCAGAATTACTCAAGGAAATTCCTCTCCAATTCCTCAGTGTGAACATACCCTAACACCCAAATTTGGATTCAGCTATCCATAAACTTTTCTCCAATCATTCCCCGTACAATGTCTGTTTTCTTATGCCAGTTGTGATCTTTTCATTTTATTGGCTGTTCTGTGATCTGTATTTTGTTTGAAACTTTGTCTGCGAGGCAAGCATCAAAGAGTTGCCTTCTTACTGTTCAAGGAGTATTCCAGGAAAAAACTTTTTTTTATATATATATCAACTGGCTCCAGAAAGTTAAACAGATTTGTAAATTACTTCTATTAAAAAATCTTAATCCTTTCAATAATTATCAGCTGCTGAAGTTGAGTTGTTGTTTTCTGTCTGGCAACAGTGCTCTCTGCTGACATCTCTGCTTGTCTCGGGAACTGCACAGAGTAAAAGAGGTTTGCTATGGGGATTTGCTTCTACTCTGGACAATTCCCGAGACACGTGTCATCAGCAAGCACTTAGACAGAAAAGAACAACTCAACCTCAGAAGCCCATAAGTACTGAAAGGATTAAGATTTTTTAATAGAAGTAATTTACAAATCTGTTTAACTTTCTGTAGCCAGTTGATATATATATATATATATATATATATATATATATATATATATATATATATATATATATAAGTTTTTTCTCCTGGATAACCCCTTTTAGGAAGGAACTGGTGTTTTGTGGATTTTTTTTTTTTTTTTTATAAAACTGCTATCAGAGGACCTGTGGGCCTAGAGATTCTGATGTGTTTATTCTCAAGCACAGTTGTGTATTGGAGTCTCTCACTCATTTCCGAAAAAGCTCTTTCTGTCCATTTTGAGACCACAATTGAGCCAACAAATGTTGATGCTCCAGATAAACACGTAGGCCATAAGAGGCCAGGTTTATTGCTTTCCTAAACATTGATAAATTGATAAATGAGCCTGTAAACATAATAATTTAGGTTTAGCTAAAATAATAATCCATTGGAGCACAGGAGCAATGGTTGTTAAAAACAAAATTTTCAATACCTATTTAGAAAATCTAAATACCAGCATTTAATACCTATAACAGGCATTTACAACTTTGGGGGACATTTCCTCACCAAGTTGCATCAGTGGCGCAAATCCTCTAAAGTCACACATTTTTGCACAGAATATACGACTTTGAGAATGTGCACCATTCGCTTCAAGGGAAAGTCAGGAAGGGGTCTAGAAGGAGAGTCGGCTTCACATAGAGGAAGCGTGCAGGGGGCGTGCTCTCCTCACCTGCAACTTTAGGGCAAACTCGCAACACCTAAAGATGCTGAAATATACATCAGTTCATAGCTGGTGTATATTTCTGCATCAGGCACAACGGCAGCCTCAAAACCACTTGATTTACTTAGAGCCATGCTCCTCTTGGTATATCCAGCATATGCCACAAAAGTTAAACCGCATGTAACCAACTGATTTACTGTTTGTTTTATTCCTCCTATTCTCGGGAACTTACTGCACAAATTATATTTACAAAAGCTACAATTGTTACATGCAAAGGAAAATGCACTATAGTTTTTCTTTTTTCTTTTTCAACATTCTTCTAGTGTTCTGTGTGTTTTTTTTTTTTGTCAACTTTGTTTTCATTGATTTTTTAAAGTAGCATAGAATGACATATTGCAAGACAATGTAAGTAGCCAAAACAGAGTGCGAGTGTTCTGTTTGTTAGTTTTTTTTGGGCTTTTTTTTTTGTATGCGATTAATGGTTTTCTTTCTGCAATATGTTTGAGATCTAGGTCCCTTCTAGTATATAACACTTATATCATACTGCATCGTAATTTATTTCCAAAAATCTTTCTTTTAGAATTTCCGCTCGTATTTTCTATGTTCTCATCACTGTTTATTCTCTTCATTCAAATGAACTGTAGGTAGGGAATCCCTTTTTTAAACCGTAAGGGGTGAGAACTATTGAAATAAAGCAATTAATTTTTAGCGATTTCTTTCCTGTATCCTTCAATTTTTAATACATTATTCTCTATCAGTAGTCTACCAATAGGAATTTAATACTGGAATCCCATGGTAAACCACATATTTTTTATATTACTGTTAGTCAAATATTCTACAAAATCAAGGAACTGCCCAGACAATCAAAATGTTGTCTTAAAAATGCAGATGCAATTTGATATCTTGAGTATACAGGTTACCAATAGTGAACACATGGCCTTTTTGAAAGATAGTAAGAAAAAGATTAGCAATTAAGCATAGGTACAGGAATCTCCATCGGAATCCCTGTGTCCTGTCTATACTACGAATCTTCATACTTTATTCCTGTTTAAGGGTAGGTAACAAAGGAAAGTCCAGCATGGTGGTTCAAGCAATGCAAAGAGATTTATTCAGCAATTAGCCAACATAGAAGACAGGTGACGCATTTCGGCCACAGTGTGCAGCCTTAGTCAGCGGTGAGCTGTGTCTACTGCATCTGTGACGTTCACAGATTTGATGCGAAAGATTTGATGCACAGGATTTTCTCCTGCACATGAATTTTGAGCAGGATCCTGTACTTGTAAACTTACCCTAATAGCATGAATAGTATAGTATTAATAGTATGTTAGATAGTATGATAGTATAAGGTGCTTCACATACAAATTTGATGAAATTAATAGATTTGTCAGTACACAGTGCTGCACATAGTAAATCTTCACCATAATGTCTATGATTTTGTTTGAAACATTGTAATATTGTTTTATTGGGGAAGAGGCATGGGGCTTGATGACAGTCTGAGCAGATGTGTTGACAAAGAGCTCCTGGGCCTTTCGACTCCTGAGCTAGATCACTTGTCTGCCCTGCCTTGCCTCTGCTGTTCCTCTGGGGTGTGTCGAGTCTGCTGCATAAGAGGCACATAACATGACTAGGGGAGATTCTAGCTGCCTGGTCTTAGATACCTTACCCAAAACCTTTACCCCATTAACGACAGACACAGTCTTCATGGTGCAAAGGCCACAGCAGCCCAATTTTATTTAACAAAACAACTAAAACATTGTAACATATATAAACCTCTGTATGAATGTCATACATTAATATAACAGTCAACAACTCCTTTTGGAACAATAAATATGATCAGCAGAACTCAGAGGCACCGTCCACTTTGCATTTAAAAACCAACCATTAAATCTCTGGGACCTCCCAGCCGTCCATCACCTAGCCCAGGAGCACCATCTTCAGAGGCCCGTATCTCTCCCTGGGCCCCATGGCCACAGAGACCATACCACCGAGTCGTGCATCCTCCATGCCCCACTTTACACTCCAAACTCCACAAGTACAGTGATGCCTCTAGATCCTCCTCCTGCCCCATCCACAATGGAGGCACATGACCCTTACTAGCCTACGTTCCACCAAACCAACACTACGCGCTCCACCGCCTTCTGAACCTCCAGCAACGAGAGATCCATCCCGAGCTCATTCAGGTGCCATTAAATCAGGATTGCCAGCCTCTAGTTCCCTGTGGCGCACTACCAGACGCCCCATTATGAGCCACAAACTTTTTCACAACTTTATTAACCTTGGCACAAGACCCAATTCAACCCAGCCACCTATCTGGCCCGCCTCCGCTTCCTCCGAGCCACCATGTCAGCCCAGATCAATATCAGCCCCAGGAAGGCCGACCACAGGCAAAGTATGTCTAGCTTTATATCCTGCATCAAGTCCCTAGACGTGAGAAAACCCAAGTCATTACCTCCAAGGTGCAGGACAAGAACATCGGGAGGCCTGTCCATCCTCACATAAAAATGAACACTCGGCAACATCTTGGGCCATCTCATGCCCCTTTGTGCCAACCACCGAACCTCCACCTCCGACCGTGGAAAACCCAGTTGCCGACCTGCAGGTTGAGCCTCTGCTCTCACCCCCCCCCCCCCTCTGGTCACATAGGAGTGACCAATGATCCACACCAAACATTTTTGGGAACCTAAAAGAAAGAAAAGAAACATGCCAGCCACAGAACCGGAACTCAGAAAAAACTCACAACAGATTAGGTCACACATATATCTTAAAACGATCAGACTCCCACATCCCAATACGTTTGATCAGATCAGGCCCCAAACCCCAGCGAGACGCCTCCGTCACCGCGCCATCCTAAAGGAGTGAGAGCTACTGTATACTCCTCCACCTGAAAAACACTTGCGGAAGACTGCCATTAACTGAAATCGGGACAAAAAACCCCATCCTCATGCACCAAAAGAGGACCCAACCCAGTCGGGCGCACCTCTAAGAACTCCTGGTAGCAAGCCACCGAACACATCCCCGATCCCTCCAAAGGCGCAAGCCTAACCACCACTCTCTTGCCCAACTGATCCGTCTTGGAGCGGTGCAGTAGACACTCAAGGACCCTGGACATCCGCAAAAAGTAAACACCCGGCACGAAGTCTACTAGGAGCAACCAGCTCCGAAATCTGAAAAGCCCCAAAAAACGCCAGGGCAAAAGCCAAGTGAAACAAAAGAACCTCGTATGGCGAGGCACGAACCCCAGCCAACAAAACCCCAACGGCAACAGCAGGGGAAAGGACTCCGGCTTCCTTGTATCTCTCCAAACCACCCATTTCCTAAAACCCCTGTTACACACTGTGCTCCGCCCGCAAACCCCGGCCATGAGCGCAGTGTCCCCAATCGCCGGCGGGGCCGGGATTCGCATCGCGGGACGCGCCCGCATGTGAATCCTGGCCCGTCGCTCACCTCGTCCCGCTCCTGCAGTGCTCTCACTCTCTCAGCTTCGGCGGGCGAGTCCCAGTTCCTTAGGGCGCTTTGAAATTTAAAGGGCCAGTGCGTCCATAATAAGTAAAAGCACCTGACAGCACATTATAAGTTCTTGCACCTCCCACACACCCCTGCCAGATCTTCAGTGCCTATTGCCTGAGAGAAAGCGTTCCCTATTGCCTTTTTTGCCATACCCGTGTATCCAGACCTTCCTGCTACATTTTTTGACTATGAACCCTTGCCGCCTGCCTTGACTTTCTGCTATGTTGACTACGCTACAGCCTCCTCCTTCGGTACCTCGCCTGGCCCAGTTACTTGTGTGGTCGAACCGTGTCAGGGGTAGCGACCTTGGCTCTGGCTGGTGAAGACCAGCAGCACCTTAGACTCCGCTCCCCGATATGGTCCGAGTCATCAGCCACACAGGTAGAGGATCCACATCCAACTCCATTACAGTAAAATCCGGCCATGGATCCCACTGGAGTTCCTCTGCCTGACAACACAGATCTTGCTTCTGTCATGGCGCTTTAGTCCCAGCAGTTGGCCCAGCAGGCACAGGAGCTTAACCAGCTATCTGCCATGATGCAGGAATTGCTATTTACCCAGCAGCACCTGCCACAGCCACAGTATCCTCCAGCTCCAGTACAGCCTCCCACTACGGCAGTCTCCTCCGGAACCAAACACCATTTGTTGCTTCCAGAGAGATCTGAGGGGGATCCAAAGTCCTGTCATGGTTCTGTGACGCAGTGCTCCATGCACATTGAACTCATGGCGGACCAGTTCTCCACGGAACAAGCAAAGGTAGCCTTCATCATCAGTCTCCAATCTGGTAGGACATTGGCAGCTCGCAGTGATGTTATAGCTAACAATCTCCAGGCATTCCACTGGGACGGCTTTGCTGAGTCTTTCCCAGGGCAACTCCACTGTGGGCGATTATGCCATCCGGTTCCGGACCCTGGCATCAGAGTTGTCTTGGAATAATTAAAGCTCTCTGCGCTACTTTCAAGAGAGAATTATCAAGTCAAATTAAGGATGTCCTAGCTGCCTGGGAATTGCCATCTAACATGAATGAACTTATACAATTGGCATCCCGGATTGATATCCGTTTCTCTGAGCGACAAGAGGAACTGCGACAAGGAAGGGAATCTGCACGACCTTGGCGCTTTCCTCGTCTGGCACCAGTTTTCCAGCAACCACCACAACCTTCTATGTTGCCTCCCGCAGTGGAGGCTATGCAAGTGGATCGGTCTTGCCTGACCCAGCAGGAAAGAACTCGCCGACAAACCGAAATCTATGCCTATACTGCGCCAGTGCAGACCACTTCCTTAAGGATTTGCTCTGCGTACCTGAACTGTACCGTGATGTATCGCACAGAACCATTATCTATGCAAGTCGGAGTCTCCCATAGGGAGAACTTGTCTTTCTACGTTCTCCTACATTGTACTTCTCCTCTATTGCTTGGCCTGCCGTGGTTGCAACTCCATGCTCCGCAGCTTGACTGGAAAACTGGAGAAGTTCTTCGCTGGGGCCTGTACTGCAACCCCCACTGTATACATATACGTGTGACCAAGTTTAAATCTTTATCTAGTCCTCTGCCAGGTTTACCTTCACTCCTCCAGGACTTTGCTGATGTCTTCAGTGAAAAGCAAGCTGAAGTCTTGCCTCCACATTGTCCTTACTATTGTTCCATTGATTTACTGCCTGGCATCACTCCTCCCAGGGGCCGAATCTACCCCTTGTCAGTTCCTGAAACACAGGCCATGTCAACTTACATCCAGGAGAATCTTCAGAAGGGATTCATCAGGAAATCCTCTTCTCCTGCTGGAGCCGGGTTCTTCTTCGTGGAAAAAAAAGATGGCTCGTTGCATTCTTGCATCGACTACCGAGGGCTGAATAAAATTACAGTAGAAAGTCGTTATCCCCTTCCTTTAATCTCGGAGTTGCTTGATCGGCTGCGAGGGGCCAGGATTTTCTCCAAATTGGATCTTTGTGGTGCCTATAATTTGATTCGTATAAGAGTAGGGGATGAGTGGAAGACTGCGTTTAATACTTGAGACTGACATTTTGAGTACCTTGTAATGCCATTTAGACTATGTAATGTTCCAGCAGTCTTCCAGGAGTTTTTCAATGACATTTTTCGGGACCTTCTCTACTCCTGTGTCGTTGTCTATTTTGATGACATTCTCATCCATTCGCCCAATTTCCACACTCATCGTCTCCATCACCGCCAAGTTTTACAGCATCTCCGAGACAACCAACTCTATGCATAACTTGAAAAGTGTACTTTTGAAAAGACCAGTCTACCATTTCTGGGGTATATTGTTACCCGTCAAGGACTTCAAATGGATCCTAATCAATTTTCCACTGTACTGGAGTGGCCTCAACCTTCTGGTCTGAAAGCGATTAAGCGCTTCCTTGGCTTTGTCAATTATTACCAGCAGTTTATTCCCTACTATTCCACCTTGGTTGCCCCCATCGTGCTTCTTACCAAGAAAACGGCCAATCTGAAGGTCTGGACTCCAGAAGCCGAGGAAGCCTTCAAGCACTTAATGTCTGCCTTCGCTTCTGCTCCGGTGTTGTCAAGACCAGATATGGACAAGCCGTTAACTTTTGAGGTGGATTCATCTTCAGTTGGTGCAGGAGCAGTCTTGACACAAAGCTCTTCCAAGGGCAGGACTGTGACTTGCGGATTTTTCTCTAAGACTTTCTCTCCAGCGGAGAGAAATTATACTATAGGAGATCATAAGCTTCTGGCTATTAAGTTGGCCTTGGAAAAATGGCGACATCTCTTAGAGGGCACGGTGCATCCAATAACCATCTACACGGATCACAAGAATTTACTCTATCTTCAGTCTGCTCATCGTCTCAACCCTTGACAGGCTCGCTGGTCCCTATTCTTCTCCAGGTTTAACTTTTTTATTCCTTTCCTGTCCAGCAGAGAAGAATCTTCTGACTGATGCTCTATCAAGATCTTCTGAAGTACAAGACCTGGAATCACACCTTCAACATATTGTTCCTCCTGATCGTCTTATTTCTGCAGCACCAGCAAGTATTCAGCATCTGCCCCCTGGGAAGACTTATGTATCTCCTTGTATGAGACTACGAATCTTTAAATGGGTTCATTCCTCTCTGTTGCCTGGTCACGCCAGTATCCATAAATCCTTGCAACTAATATCCCAACAATATTGGTGGCACACTCTGAAACGGGATGTCACAGACTTTGTTCGTTCCAGCCCAGTCTGTGCCCGTGACAAAACACCATGTGCCAAGCCAGCCATCTTCTACATCCTTTACCTGTTCCCTTCAGAGAGAAAGAGAAAAAAGACAGGAGGACAGCGCTTAGCGTAATTCTGTTAGAAATAAATAAATACAAAGGATCCGCAAAATAGGTGTTGTGCTCACCTGGCAGGACACTTGGATTCATGCACGTAACCCCTTCGTATGGGGTACAGACGTATGGATCTCGAGCTGCAGCCTGCAACCTGTAGGACCGGTCACCTTCCAGAGTTAGGTGTCGGTAATTGTAGACAACAGTCATATGCCATATACAGTTGTTTACCTGTTCCCGACCTGCCCTGGACTAACATTGCAATGGACTTTTTTTTACAGGCCTTCCTTCTTCTAGCGGCAATACGGTCATCTGGGTAGTTGTGGACCGATTTTCTAATATGGCTCACTAAGGTGCCCTTGCCTGGATTACCGTTTGCACCTCAACTCGCTAAACAGTTCCTTTGCCATATCTTCCATCTCCATGGATTACCGAAATATATTGTTTCTGACCGGGAAGTCCAGTTCATTTCTAAATTCTTGAGGGCACTCTGCTCACATCTTCAAGTTAAGCTGGATTTCTCCTCTACCTATCATCCCCAATCTAATGGTCAAGTTGAGAGGGTGAATCAGGTCTTGGGAGATTACCTTCGCCACTTTGTTTCTGCACGCCAAGATGACTGGGCCGATCTACTACCCTGGGCAGAGTTTTCGTACAACCATAAGGATACCGAATCCACAGGATCTTCACCTATCTTTGTAGTCTATGGACTTCATCCTCGTCCCCCTTTGCCCTTGTGTTCTCCCTCCGGTGTCCCTATTGCTGATGAAGTTGTACGGAATTTCTCCTCCATGTGGAAGAAGACTCATCTCTCCCTTCTTCGTGCCATGACCTGTATGAAATTTCAAGCGGACAAGAAAGAGTGTCCTCCTCCTGAATGCTCACCAGGGGACAAAATGTGGTTATCATCTAAATACATCCACTTCAAAGTACCTTGTTACAAACTGGGTCCACGCTATTTGGGTCCTTACAAAGTCACAAAACACCTAAATCCAGTGGCTTATACTAATCTCCCTTCCTCCCTTCTGATTCCAAATTCTTTTCACGTCTCCCTCTTGAAACCTGTCATCTATAACCGCTTCTCTAAAAAGGACGTTTCTCCTACTACCATCTCAGGTATCTCGGATGTATAAACGGTCAAAGAAATTCTGGACTCCAAGCTCATCACAGGAAAACGTTTCTTTCTTGTAGATTGGGAGGGGTTCGGTCCAGAGGAGAGGTCTTGGGAACCATAGGATAACATCCTAGATCAGGATCTTCTCAAAAGTTTCTTGAGCCATAAAAAAAGAGGGGGGGAGGGTACTGTTACACACTGCGCTCTGGCCGTGAGTGTCCCCATGTCCCCGACCGCTGGCGTGGCCGGGATTCGCATTGCGGGACGTGCCCGCATGCAAATCCCGGCCCATCAATCACCTCATCCTGCTCCTGCAGTGCTCTCACTCTCTCAGCTCCGGCGCGTGTGCGTCCCTGTTCCTTAGGAGCTTTGAAATTTAAAGGGCCAGTACGCCCATAATTAGTAAAAGCACCTGACAGCGCATTATAAGTTGCTGCACCTCCCACACACCCCTGCCTGATCTTCAGTGCCTATTGCCTGAGAGAAAGCATTCCCTATTGCCTGTTTTGCCATACCCGTGTATCCAGACCTTCCTGCTATGTTTTTTGACTACGTACCTTTGCCGCCTGCCTTGACCTTCTGCTACGTTGACTACGCTACAGCCTCCTCCTTCGGTACCTCGGTCTCTACCTGTGTGGTGGAGCCGTGTCGGGGGTAGCGACCTGGGTCTTGCCTGCCGCAGCAAGCCCATCCTGTCTTGCGGCTGGCTCTGGTGAAGACCAGCAGCACCTTAGACTCCGCTCCCCGATACGGTCCGAGTCATCAAACACACAGGTAGAGGATCCACATCCAGCTCCGTTACAACCCCGCACTGCCTTCCGAACCAGAAAAAATGTAGTCACATCCGGCCTTGAACCAAAATGCTAAGGCCGACAACCGACGTCCCAACCCTGAAGGGGAAACCCCTTCCCAGAAAGCACTGCCAACATAGAAAAGGAGAGCCACCTCCCACTCTGAAACCGCCGCCCCTAGATGCAAACACCCCACCAAGGCCTCCCAATCAACCCACCACTGCCTGTACGCCGCCCAGCTAGCCCCACTCAAAGACGGCTGACCAAACCCAAGGCCACATCTGCGAGGCAGACTAACTACTGGCGGGGAATGCGCCATCTACCCATTAATGGCCTGTACCATATGACCTGTACAATGTACCCATATAATCGCAATGGAAACACACCTTCCTATTGCGCAACAACTCCCCCCAAACCTCAACTGCCACAACAATGGAGAAAAGCTCCAAAAGCACCAGGTTTTTCGTGAGCCCAGCCATTCTCCAAGCTTCAGGGCACAAACCCACACACCACTTCCCCCCCCCAAGTCCACCGCAAAACCACAGCTAGACACCGAACGGTCCATGATCAGGGACCGGCCGTTGGGCTGGCTCAAAACTCACTCCAAATCCCCAAATCCGCCAGCACATCAGCGGACATCCGAACAAAATGGTGTGTCCGCACCACCCCTGCAGTAGCCGCTGCCAAAATACCCGACCCATGGGCATGATACGGCAGGCAAAATTCAATCTCCCCAACAAAACCTGAACTTCTCGCAAACGCAACTTGCGAGCCCGGCGCCCATGGTCCACTGCCGACTGCAGCTCCGCGACCTTGTCCTCCGGCAATCAACATTCCAAGGCCTCTGTATCGATCACTATCCCCAGAAACTTGACCACTGTCGCCGGGCCCTCCGTCTTATCTGGGGCCAAAGGAACCCCAAACAATCTGGCCACCCGCCCATAACTTGCAGCAGGATAGCACAGACCCTGGACCCTGCCGGGCCAATGAACAAAGATTCATCAAGGTAGTGAAGCTTGGAGTCAACCCGAGATTCCCGCTTAACCACCTATTCCAAAAACGAACTAAAATGCTCAAAATAAGAACAAGAAACCGAACACCCCATGCCCAACGGAGAACATCCCCCCCCCGCTGCTCCGAGAACCCCAACAATTCAGCCGACACCCTATTTGGGTACAGGTCTAGGAAGGGAGCCATCCTTCCCACCCCCACCGGTGTCGCCCTTCTTGAAGTCAGAGTCTCCGCCCTTCCCCCCACCTTTCCTAAAACAGCGGGACAAGTTATGGGTGCCCCCGCAACTGGAGCACTCGTGCTGAAATCGGCACTCTTCTCCAAACTTGCAGTTGCCTTCATTGAACTGCCAGCACACCCCTTTGACCCCCCCCGCCCGGGCGGAACCGGAACCACCACCGCCATCCCGAAAGGACTGCGGGCCACTCCGAGGGGTGGACATTGACCGCATTCATAGGCCAATATCCTACTGGTCCCACCGCAAGGAAGGGCGCACAGCCATCCGCTGCCTAAACTGTTCATATCGCAACCAGGCAGTTCCGCCATAGACGCGATGCGCCTCGCCAATAGCATCCATATAGCAGAAGAGGCCAGAACAATGACCCAGCGCCTTCTCGCCCACTACACTAGCCAGTATGGCAAAAGCCTGAAACCAGTTTGAGAACGACTGCGGTATCAAACGATACCGCCGCCGTTCCTTCTCCTCTTCCATCAACTTCTTCTTACCCTCATCCGATTTAACCGTATCCAGATTAAATTTATCTCCAAATATTCACCCTTCCAAATCTTCTCCCACACCTCCGCCTTAAGGTGTGCCCCCAAAGGGCCCTCGTAACACACATAAACCTCCCCCTCACATGATCTGCCAATCGCACATCCCCACCAGCCCCCGAGGCCGCCAACAATGCCGAAGAGCCCTCTATCAGACTGGCAGCCAAACCTCCACCTCCAGCCAAGGACTGACCTCCCGGTCAGCACACCCGCAGTAGCAACCTCCCCCACCGCTGCACCCGACCCAAAAAGCGACCCCACCGCAGGCCCGCCACCAACCCCCAATGACCCTGCCGACCCTCCGCCAGCACCCCACACTGCAGTAAGTGACCCCCAACCCCAAACCACCGCCATGCACTAAAGCCTGCAAGCCTGAAAGCAACAGTTATAAACCAGAGAGCCCCCCCACCCGCAGCCCCCCCCCCCCCAAATCCAAGGAGAAGATGGAACACTCACCGGACCCGATTGTCAAAGGACCAGCGGTCGTAGCTCCCGTCCCGGTGGGCACTCTGCCCACATCGGTGAATGTCCGCAGGTTACTCGCAGAAGCCGAGGCCATAGCAGCCGTAGAAGCACTAGCCAGGGCCGTACCAGGAGCTCCAGAGACTTGGGAGAGAGGGCGCACCTGCCCACCTCTCCGCCCTTCAGACATCCAGGAAGCCCCTTTAGCGGCAGCAGCTGTAGACTCCTCCACCTGATCCAGCAGAATCTCGTCCTCGCTGATGTTACTGGAAGCACCCAAGGAATGATCCTCTTCCGGCAGAAAGGCAGCCTGCCCCTTTTCATCACCACTGGACCCAGAAGGGTCCATCACCAGGGAAGCCTGTTTAATCCCCAGGACAGCCGGAGACCGCCTCTCCTGCTGAGGAGCGGGGGCAGCCGCAGCACAGCCCCGCCCCTCAACAGCAGCAGGGTACTGAGAACGGGCGGCCGCCTGCTCCTCCAGCCGCAGGGGAACGGCGGGAGCACCATGCATACCTCCCTGTGCCACCGTACCTGAGCGGCCTCCGAAGGAAGGCGGAAAAAGGGAGAAAGGAAAATCTAGAGCACTCCTGTGCAGGTGTCTCAGAGGATTCAGAGGACTTTTCTGCTGTTGTTTCTACTTCTGATACAGCTCCCCCTCTGCAGTGGTCAGCTGCTGCCATACCTACAATCCACTGCCACCCAAAAACTTGCTCAATTCTCCTATGATGTGACACGGAGTCTGATGGATGGTGACTGGAAGAAGGTTACAGATTATTTTCTTTCTTCTGTTAGTGCAATATAAACTTCTCCACAAAATATATATTACACATAGCTATAGAGGAAGCAGAGGTAGCAGTCTCAATGGGGCCCTGGTGTCTAAGGGGGCCCCAAAGCACATCTTCCACATAAGAGACCAGTATTATAATTAGCATCTGGGGCCCTGTTGCAGATTTGGCATTGGGGTCCAGAAGCTACAAGCTACGCCTCTGTATTACACTCTCTATTTCTGATACCTGTATTCAAAGTAATGGTGTTATTTCCTCTATGTATGTGTGTACTTCTGGTCTGTAGTTCTACAATTTCTGTACTCTTGTTTTGATTTCCCTTGGGGTTTTTCCCTCAGTTGTGTTTATTGTGAATTTTATAGAAAATCATTCAGGGGACACTTAAGAGGATATTGTTTTGTATTTTGTGTTATTGTGCAAGTTAAATCATTATTAAGTCAATGTATGTGCTGGCTTAACTTGGTCAATAAATATGTGCCTTTTTCCAAGACCTTGTGTATATGTTTAGGAAATCTATGTAGAAATTTGATAACGTGTGTCTTTAAGGTTGTAGTTTGTGGCTACAGTTAAGTGTATACTCCACCTTGGAGTACTTTGTCTATGATTAGGCGATAGGAGGGGCACCTATTGTTTTTTTCTTTAGTTTAATTCACATTGTGATTTCTATTCCCCTCTTTTTTAGTTTTCACTTGGTCAGCACTCTGCTCCTCCCCCTCAGCCCAGGCCTATATAAATTAGCAGGAAGCTGCGATAGGGCCCTATTCTTTTCTGGCAGCCTCCCAGTCTCTGGCTGGGAGCACATGGTGAGTAAGCTTTTTACATCTGTTCACACTGGTGCAGTGCTATGTGGCACCCATTGCTGCTCACACTAATAAGAAACATAGCCTGCACTCACCGTCCAGTACGGGTCTCGCGGCCTCAAACTTCGGACCACCTCGATGGCGTGGGATTCATTGCACAAGCTGACAGCGCTCAGAAAAATAGGCAACTGCCGGCGGTTTCGCGTTACAATCAACGCTTCTTCCGGCCTATGTGGCATCCATTGCTGCCCCCGCACCATCTCTGTGGGGAGGCATGGCCCAGGGACTGGTTTGAGTGGCATTGGGGCTGCTCTGCCAGCGGGTCCTTCCCCCTGTGGGCACTGGTGTTGGTCGCCACTCAGTGCTGTGCCATTTTATGCTAGGGACGTTAGGGACCCACTACTTACAGATGGCCGTGACGTGGCTAGCGGGCTTGCACTTCATGATCATAAAGTACACTAACGACCTGTTAGTTTTATAAATGTTGCTGAGAAGCATTAGATCAAGGTGCATGTTGTGGGTGTGTGCGACCATGTCTTTTTTTTCTCTAGTTGAATGCCCCAGTTGTATGTTGTAGCGTGTATGTGTGCTCCTGTGGCTGTGTGGGATAGTTAGCTTCATTTATTAGTCTCTTGCATAAACTTTCATGTTGTACAAAGGCATGTCTCACTTATCCTGTTCTTCCAGCCTTTTGGCAAAGTTATTTGCTATGTTCTTTTTTGCTTGCAAAATTGTAAATATCTTACTTTCTCTCTCTCCCTCTCTCTTTCTCAATCCTTAGTGAGTGAGACTTAGCTTCCTACTGTATGATACTTTCTACTTTAAGGGAATGAAATGTATCTCATAGGTAAAGCCATCTTGAGTGCCTTAATTTACAGCATACTGTATTAAAGGGGTTATCCAGGAAAAACTTATTTTTATATATCAACTGGCTCCAGAGAGTTAAATAGATTTGTATATTACTTCTATTAAAAAAACTTAATCCTTTCAGTACTTGTGATCTGCTGAAGTTGAGTTGTTCTTTTCTGTCTAAGTGCTCTCTGATGACACCTGTCTCGGGAACTGTCCAGAGTAGAAGCAAATCCCCATAGAAAACCTCTTCTACTCTGTGCAGTTCCTGAGACAAGCAGAGATGTCAGCAGAGAGCACTGTTGCCAGACAGAAAAGAACATGTGATAATTATTGGGAGGATTAAGATTTTTTAATAGAAGTAATTTATAAATCTGTTTAACTTTCTGGAGCCAGTTTATATATATATATATATAAAAAAAAGTTTTTTCCTGGAATACCCATTTAAGATACTTAAACTCTTCACTAACCCTAGTAATTTTTGATTATACGTAGGTAACACCTTGGTGTCAGTGCATGTGAACACCCTGTCCCAAGCAGTCAGCTATCTTACAGGTTCTGGGTTGAGTAAGGAGATAGGCCTCGCCTAGTCCCAGGATGGCTGTCAGAGACACATGTGCACAGTTACCTAAT
Source organism: Hyla sarda (assembly GCF_029499605.1). Lineage (NCBI taxonomy): Eukaryota > Metazoa > Chordata > Amphibia > Anura > Hylidae > Hyla > Hyla sarda. The sequence goes on from NC_079190.1 coordinate 253,842,203, forward strand.
ACAATGCTTAACTGACAAACTTGTCAACACATGCAAATGAGAATGCTAAAAACAATTCGTCCCAAGAGGAATGGTACCAACTGCAAACAGACATGTTGCATTTCAACTCTTGGGCTGCCAAGAGTTAATCCAACCACTCAGTTGGCTTAGTCTGTTAATTTTCTTAGAGCTTGTGTAGCACACCAGCACACTGTTCCTGACCAGTCACAGTCCTACTCCTGGGAAACCTTCCTCTATGCAAGAGAGGCACTTTGGCTCCCAAGGGTGCTTCAGCTCCTAATGTTTAGGGGCTCCTAAAACCATGACTGTGCAGTGGTCTGATGGTTCAGCAACCTGTACTCTGACCTATGTAATTAGAATGGTACCCTGTTTATATATCCCGCCAGCACCCAAAGGAACTCTAGTTGGCTGGATCAAATCATCCTGGGAAGAATCCTTCAGGTTTCATAACAACCACTGTTTGGCAGAGAAAGGGACAACTAATACTCCCACATCTGCAAGGACACTTTTTGTAAGTTCCAGTGAGTAATAAACATTAATCTAATAATGTTAATCTCAGTGCTAACTCAAATTTATGAGGTTCTTGCTATATCCTAGTTTAAGGCCCAATACTACTTTAGCAATAGCAATAAACATGGCATTAACACAAACAAAAGATGTAATCTTTAGTAAAGGATTGGGGATTCCCTTTACATATAGACCTATTACTTCGATTCTATCCCATCTACTCCACCTATTTACCTTTTCTTTAGTGGTAGTTGTGGAGGAGGAAACACAAGTCATTGCCATGTCTATGACAAATTTAGATGTGACTGTACTTTGAGCTTCTTATATTGAACTTTTCTATCAAGCCTACAATTTCAAGGTAATAAACTTTCATTTATATACCCGTCTTTAAGCTTTATTACATACTATTACACAAATGATTTTTCATTATATATTTTAAACAAATTGGTTGTTGTCTATAGTTACATATATTTTTGTATATACTATACATCTTTCCAAAGGAAAAACTAAGGTATACTTCAACTGTAAATAGTGATATGAACATAGCCTTAGCCACCATTGCTACCTATCATAACAAGAAAGGCTTTCAGATATTTCATGTTTATTTGAATTATGCAACATTACACTGGCTTAGCAGCAGAGGAGAATTCTGGGAAGAGCCAAGCAATGAATAGTATCTTATTTCATAAAGCATAAAAGCTGTTTGGTGTGATCGGATGTAGGATGTAAAACTAATCCACCAGGGGCATGTGAATGGATTGTATACTCTTTATGCTTGGCTGTATACTTGTCTGTAAGTTCTTAAATTGATATCAGTTTAATAACATTTAATAACCGGTTGAAAAAAAATTCTATACCCTAAAAAAAAATGTCATATGAGTAACATTTACCTGTAACACTATTTAAAATGTAACCCAAGTAAAGATAGAGAATCCGGCACTGCTGTAGTCGCGGCAAATAGATCATACACAGGTGTAAATATAAAAAACTAACTAACCCGTCTGTGCTCCATCCAGAGACAGTAGAAAAAAAATCCAAATAACATAGTGTAGAAATATGGACGGCACTCACCAAGGTTGTAGTTTCAGAATTTTCTTTATTGTGCAAAAAGAGTGGCGGTGTCAGGCAGGTATAGAAACAGGAACGCTGAGGACCTCAGCGTGCAGGTAACAGTGTCAGACGAAGTACGACACAGCTGTTACCTGCACGCTGAGGTCCTGTTTCTGGAGTGCCGTCCATATTTCTACACTACTTATTTAAAATCTAATGTCAATGTTGTTTATCATCATTTCCAGCATGTAGACTGGGTACTGTGCATTATGATTGCTTGGAATCTAAGGAATTGTAACTATTGTTTTTATGTGAAAAAGGGCCTGTACTAAGAGTAAGACAGTGTTAGAAAATAAATCCAGCTTTTTTTTTTTTTTTAAACAAATATCCCATTATTCAGTTCTACTTTCATTTTTTTTAAGACACCCTTACTTTACTATGATGTAGCTCATAATTGTCTAAAATATTAAATTATAATTTTTATCAGAACAGTAATGGCAAACTCTAGAATTACTAGGGTTTCCCAGAAATGACAGTGTAGGCGTTCTCCATCTGCCATCCTACTGTATATGTTCCTGGAAGTAAGCACTTATTAAGACTCCACAGAAAAATCTGCATTTTCCTAGTTCGGGACCCCAGTGCAGTTATTCATTGTTTCAGGAAATGACAAAATTGTTTTTTGTCATCGATCACGAGAGTGTTCTCAGTTTATTACAGAATGACGTTGTGAGACACTGTATCTCCCACTCACAAGATATGACTCACAAAGTGAGTGGAAAGGTTGGAGAGCTCAGCATAATCTAGCCCCTTCTATGATTTATACATGCGTATGCACAGTCAGCAAGTGAAAGATTTACTTTTCACCAAAATTATATGCATTTTATTTTTCATTTTAGAAAATAAGTATTTGCTGCCATCAGCAAAAATATAATGCCAATGTTTACACAATCAGAATTTTATGTTATGTTTTTTTTTCATATTAATTCATTTTCAGGGCACTGCACATATAAACTACAGAGGGGGTTAAAAACTTAACATATAAACACACACTAAAAGAAGGTAAATACTGTAAAAATGCAATCTTCGATTTAATGAATAAAGAAACTACAGCCTGCTAGGGCTATAAAATAACACAATACACTATAATCACCTCACCTTGTCCAAGGCCAGCTATCTCCTCTGCTCAGTGTCTCTGTTCACTTACCCTTAAGAAATACCCTCCTGGTTCTCCAAATCACACCCAGTAAGTCCCATATACATGCATGGGACTAAAGGCTCATGCAGGTCTCGGGTTCGAAAGTTGCAGTAAAATTTAAACACATAGGGGGAGATGTATCAGAACCTGTGTAGAGGAATAGGGATACCTAAACTCTTTAATACTTAGCTTAAAGGGGTACTCTAGTGGAAAACTATTTTTTCTTTTCAAATCGACTGGTACCAGAAAGTTATACAGATTTGTAAATTACTTCTATTTAAAAATCTTAATCCTTCCAGTACTTATCAGCTACTTATACTACAGAGGAAGTTGAGTTGTTCCTATCTGTCTGACCACTGTGCTCTCTGCTACCACATATGTCCATGTCAGGAACTGTCCAGAGTCAGAGAGGTTTGCTATGGGGATTTGCTCCTACTCTGGACAGTTCCTGACATGGACAGAGGTATCAGTAGAGAGCACTGTGGTCAGACAGAAAAGAACACCTCAACTTCCTCTGGAGCATACAGCAGCTGATAAGTACTGGAAGGATTAAGATTCTTTAATAGAAGTAATTTAAAAACCTGCTTAACTTTCTGCAGCTAGTTGATATTATTATTTTTTTTTTTTACTACTGGACTACCCCTTTAACCCCTTAAGGACCCTTGACGTACGCGTACGTCATGACACCCTGGTACTTAAGGGCCCATGACGTACGCATACGTCATGGAGAATTCCGTCCCCCGCCGTGCACCGGGCGGGGATCGGACTGGGATGCCTGCTGAAATCATTCAGCAGGCATCCCGTGCAAAGGCCCAGGGGGTCATCAGACCCCCCCATGTCGGCGATCGTGGCAAATTGCAAGTGAATTCACACTTGCAATTTGTGCGATTCCGGGTCATTACGGGTCTATGGTGACCCGATGACCCGGAATAGAAGGGGGATCACGGGTGTCCATGACACCCACAACCCCCCTGAAGGGATAGGGGTGCCACCCCTCCTATCCCTGCTATTGGTGGTCTAGACGCGACCACCAATAGCAGATCGGGGGCGGGGGGGCTAACATTTGTTTTCCCCGTCCTGCCCACCCACAATAGGCGGGGCAGGACGGGGAAACCCAACAGGGACTGGTGCCAAAGATCCATTTACCGATCCAGAGGCCGCGAGCGACGGAGATCGGCGGGCGGCGACGTCGTGCGGCTGGATCCTATGGATGTCTAACGACATCTGGACGGTACAGTCTGAGACCACTAGATAGTGGTCTCTAACTGTAGCCCTCCAGATGCTGCAAAACTACAACTCCCAGCATGCCCAGACAGCTGTTTGGGCATGCTGGAATATGTAGTTTTGCAACAGCTGGAGGGCTACAGTTTGAGACCACTTTCAAGTGGTCTCTAAACTGTATCCCTCCAGATCTTGCAAAACTACAACTCCTGGCATGCCCAAACAGCTGTTTGCTGTCCGGGCATGCTGGGATTTGTAGTTTTGCAACAGCTGGAGGACCACAGTTTTGAGATCACTTTGCAGTGGTCTCTAAAAGTGTAGCCCTCCAGATGTTGCAAAACTGCAAATCCCAGCATGCCCAAACAGCTGTCTCGGCATGCTGGGAGTTGTAGTTGCGTACCTCCAGCTGTTGCATAACTACATCTCCCAGCATGCCCTTTGGTGATCAGTACATGCTGGGAGTTGTAGTTTTGCAACAGCTGGATGCACACTGGTTGGAAAATACTGAGTTAGATAACAGAACCTAACTGAAGGTTTTCCAACCAGTGTGCCTCCAGCTGTAGCAAAACTACAACTCCCAGCATGCACGGTCTGTCAGTACATGCTGGGAGTTGTAGTTTTGAAACAGCTGGAGGTTTGCCCCCCCAGGTGAACATACAGGGTACATTCACACGGGCAGGTTTACAGTAAGTTTCTTGCTTCAAGTTTGGGCTGCGGCAAATTTTTTGCCGCAGCGCAAACTCCTAGCGGGAAACTCACCGTAATACGCCAGTGCGAATGTACCCTTAAAACATTACACTAACAAATAATAAAGAGTAAAAAACTACATATACACCCCATTACACTGTCCCCCCCAAATAAAAATTAAAAACGTATTGTACGGCAGTGTTTCCAAAACGGAGCCTCCTGCTGTTGCTAAACAACAACTCCCAGCATTTCTGGACAGCCACTGACTGTCCAGGCATGCTGGGAGTTTAGCAACAGCTGGAGGCACCCTGTTTGGGAATCACTGGCGTATAATACCCCTATGTCCACCCCTATGCAATCCCTAATTTAGTCCTCAAATGCGCATGGCACTCTCTCACTTCAGAGCCCTGTCGTATTTCAAGGAAACAGTTTAGGGCCACATATGGGGTATTTCCGTACTCGGGAGAAATTGCACTACAAATTTTGGGGGGCTTTTTATTCTTTTACCCCTTATGAAAAGGAAAAGTTGGGGGCTACACCAGCTTGTTAGTGTAAAAAAATAAAACATTTTACACTAACATGCTAGTGTTGCCCCATACTTTTTATTTTCACAAGCGTTAAAAGGAAAAAAAGACCCCCAAAATTGGTAACGCAATTTCTCCTGAGTACAGAAATATCCCATATGTGGTCGTAAAATGCTCTGCGGGTGCACAACAAGGCTTAGGAGTGAGAGCGCACGATGTACAAATGAGGCCTAAATTGGTGATTTGCACAGGGGTGGCCGATTTTACAGCGGTTCTAACATAAACGCAAAAAAATAAATACCCACATGTGACCCCATTTTGGAAACTACACCCCTCGCGGAATGTAATAAGGGGTACTGTGAGCATTTACGCCCCACAGATGCCTGACAGATTTTTGGAACAGTAATACGTGAAAATGAAAAATTTAATTTTTCATTTGCACAGCCCACTGTTCCAAAGATCTGTCAAACGCCAGTGGGGTGTAAATACTCACTGCACCCCTTATAAAATTCTGTGATGGGTGTAGTTTCCAAAATAGGGTCACATGTGGGGGGGTCCACTTTTCTGGCACCACGGGGGGCTTTGTAAACGCACATGGCCCCTGACTTCCATTCCAAACAATTTTTTCCCCAAAAGCTCAATGGCGCTCCTTCTCTTCTGAGCATTGTAGTACGCCAGCAGAGCATTTTAACGTCCTAACATGGGGTATTTCCATACTCAGAAGAGATGGGGTTACAAATTTTGGGGGTCATTTTGTCCTATTATCCCTTATAAAAAAAAATTATTTGAGGGAAAACTAGCATTTTAGTGAAAAAAAAAAATCATTTTCACATCCAATTTTAACGAAAAGTCGTCAAACACCTGTGGGGTGTTAAGGCTCACTGGACCCCTTGTTACGTGCCTTGAGGGGTGTAGTTTCCAAAATAGTATGCCATGTGTTTTTTTTTTGCTGTTCTGGCACCATAGGGGCTTCCTAACTGTGACATGTCCCCCAAAAACCATTTCAGAAAAACTCACTCTCCAAAATCCCACTGTCGCTCCTTCCATTTTGAGCCCTCTACTGCGCCCGCCGAACACTTGACATACACATAAGAGGTATTTTCTTACTCGAGAGAAATTGCGTTACACATTTTAGGAAGATTTATCTCCTTTTACCCCTTGTAAAAATTCAATAACTGGGTCTACTAGAACATGCGAGTGTAAAAAATGAAGATTTTGAATTTTCTCCTTCAATTTGCTGCTATTCCTGTGAAACACCTAAAGGGTTAACAAACCTTTTGAATGTCATTTTGAATACTTTGAGGGGTGCAGTTTTTTTAATGGGTCATTTGGGGGGTATTTCTAATATGAAGGCCCTTCAAATCCACTTCAAAACTGAACTGGTCCCTGAAAAATTTCGATTTTGAAAATTTTTTGAAAAATCGGAAAATTGCTGCTATACTTTGAAGCCCTCTGATGTCTTCCAAAAGTAAAAACATATCAACTTTATGATGAAAACATAAAGTAGACATATTGTATATGTGAATCAATATATAATTTAATGGAATATTTATTTTCCTTATAAGCAGAGAGCTTCAAAGTTAAAAAAAAAAGCAACATTTTCAATTTTTTCATTAAATTCTGGAATTTTTCACCAAGAAATGATGCAAGTATTGACAAAATTTTACCACTAACATAAAGTAGAATATGTCGCAAAAAACATTCGTGGAATCAGAATGAAAGGTAAAAGCATCCCAGAGTTATTAATGTTTAAAGTGACAGTGGTCAGATGTGCAAAAAATGGCCGTGTCCTACAGTGAAAATTGGCTGGGTCCTTAAGGGGTTAAAAGGGTACTCCGGTGAAAAACTTTTTTTTAATCAATTGGTGCCAGAAAGTTAAACAGATTTGTAAATTACTTCTATTAAAAATCGTAATCCTTCCTGTACATATTAGCTGCTGAATACCACAGTGAAAATTCTTTTCTTTTTGAAACACAGAACTGTCTGCTGACATCACGAGCACAGTGCTCTCTGCTGACATCTCTGTCCATTTTATGAACTGTCCAGAACAGCATATGTTTGCTATGGGGATTTCCTTTTACCCTGGACAGTTCCCAAAAATAGACATAAATGTCAGCAGAAAGCACTGTACTCGTGATTCAGCAGACAGCTCTGTTTCAAACAGAAAAGAATTTCCACTGTAGTATTCAGCAGCTAATAAGTACAGGAAGGATTAAGATTTTTTAATAGAAGTAATTTACAAATCTGTTTAACTTTCTGGTTGATTAAAAAAAAAAAAAAAATAATTTTTTCACCAGAGTACCCCTTTAACATCTAAGTGGGCTTTGGGCTTGATGCTGTCCCTCTTAACTCCAACAATCCACTGAACTTGTATGAACAGGTATCTCCTTAGTCTTCAGGACAGCCAGTCTTTTACTACCGTTAACTGATTTTCTCAGTACTGGTGCTTCAACACCCTACACACTGATCTAGCAAAGGCTCAAACTTGTGCAATCTCTCTTGATTTCCACCCACAAGCTTCTTTCTCAGCCACTTTACCTAGACCTATTGTTGTAGTACCCTTCAGAGTCTCTGTAAACTCTGGTCTTTTTCTCTGGCCTACCAATAGTTGCATACCAGCTCCCCTGGTCAAAGCTGTTCCTCCCACTGAGGCCCTCCATCTCTTAATTGTTCTGTATACAGTTACTGGCACACAAATCAGTGGCTGTGCTCTGGCTTCCTACACTCACATGCTTGAAGCAGGCTTCTCAGGTATATTTATAGGTTGATTTAGAAAATTTTAATGTTGGGAGAGTCTGATGTTTTAGGGAAAAAAAGTTCCAGAGTAGGGGAAAGTGTGCACAAGAAATCTTGGTCATGGAGATGTCTGACACTCAGGGCCAGTAAGGCAAGTATGGATGTCAGCAATATAAAGTAGACTTGAAAGATAACATTTCATGAGCTGTCCTTGACCAAAGGTGAAAAGAAAACTGGTCCCAGGTCAAAGCATTTAGAGATGCCAACAAACAGTTGGCAAGAGGGGAAGATGGTGTGCAAATTGGGGATGCTTAATTTTTAGTTGGTAAGTAGTCAAGGGATGAGCGGGATTAAAAAAAAAAAAAAAGAGAGTGCTAGATGGTATCAAATATTAAGATCAATCTTACAGGATGAGTACAGAATAGTGTGGTATCATTTTTGCAGTTTAGACATGGTTGGTGGCTTCGATTATGGCAGTTTCAATGGATTGGTGGAATTGGGAAGCAGATAGGTGGTCAAAATTTAGTTAAACAAGAGGTGGATGTGTTGTTTAAGAATATTAAGGACAAAGTGGAGTAGCAAGATAGGGCAGTAGCTGGAAAGATAGGACAGGTCAAGGAATGGTGTCTCTTACTTGTTTTGAATAAATCTATAGGCAAATGTTTATAGTTAACAAAATGGACCTTCTAGGATTATGTAACATGCTTGTGCCTGATTTGATGCTGCCTACAGAATTTGAACTAGAAAACAGTAAGAATTACAATCAGCAACTGCATAAAATAAAATGTCCAACCGGGTTTCACCTAAATTTTGATGCAGCAGAGTCGCATTGTTGTCAATGGTATTCCCCAGGGCACACATCGGATCTTCAGTAGCAGAAAATTAATCCCATGAAAGAAAGATTCCATAATGTGAACCCAGCCTACAATATAGTCAGATAAAAGCCAACAACAAAACAGCATGCACATTACTGAGGGAACAATATTTTTTTGTGCTGATGTGGTGTCTCTGTGTGTAACACACCTGTCTTCCAGACCTGTCAGGTGGATGTCACCTAGCGTGTCTGCTCCGGGTCCACTACTCAGGTTTAAATGTACTATTTATTGCACTTTATTATACTGTCAGTGCACTTTTATGCTTTATTGTGCCCTAAGGGGCAAACTTGTTTGTGCAGGAGGATGATGAGGGGATCACATGTCTGCTTCAGCCAATGAAGGCTGCTGCCCTGCTCCCCTTAATCTGGCTAGACTGGGAGGAGCTAGTCAGTTGTGTGGAGAGAGGAGAGAGAGTGGTGTTCCCCTTTATACCTCTGCTGTGGACCTCTACCTCACCACAGGACAGGCCAAAGGAACCCAGTTGCTGAACTAATCTGTTCCAGAGCGACATCACTCTGGGATCATTGTCATGCTTAAAGACACGTTTCATCTTCAATGGCCTAGCTGATAGGAGGTTTTCACTCAAAATCTTATGATACATGGCCCAATTCATTCCTTCCTTTACACGGATCAGTCGTCCTGGGCCCTCAGCTTTACAGTAGGTATGGTGTTCTTTGGATGCAACTCAACATTCTTTCTCCTCCAAACACGACGAATTGAGTTTTTACCAAAAAGTTCTACTTTGGTTTCATCAGACCATATGACATTCTCCCAATCCTCTTCTGGATCATCCAAATGCTCTCTAGCAAACTTCAGACGGGCACGGACATATACTGGCTTAAGCAGGGGGACACGTCTGGCACTGCATAATTGAGTCCCTGGCGGCCTAGTGTGTTACTTGATGGTAGCCTTTGTTACTTTGGTCCCAGCTCTCTGCAGGTCATTCACTAGGTCCCCCCTTTTTGGTTCTGGGATTTTTGCTCACCGTTCACTGTGATCATTTTGACAACACGGGGTGAGATCTTGCGTGGAGCCCCAGATCGAGGGAGATTATCAGTAGTCTTGTATGTCTTCCATTTTCTAATAATTGTTCCCACAGTTGATTTCTTCACACCAAGCTGCTTGCATATTTCAGATTCAGTCTTCCCAGCCTGGTGCAGGTCTGCAATTTAGTTTCTGGTGTCCTTCGACAGCTCTTTGGTCTTGGCCATAGTGGAGTTTGGAGTGTGACTGTTTGAGGTTGTGGACAGATGTCTTTTATACTGATAACAAGTTCATACAGGTGCCATTAATACAGGTAACGAGTGGAGGACAGAGGAGACTCTTTTAAACTTTTAGACTTTTAAAAAGGAAGGAGAGCCTTAAAGAAGAAGTTACAGGTCTGTGAGAGCCAAAAATCTTGTTTGTTTGTAGGCGACCAAATTCTTATTTTCCTAATTTTTCCAATGTTCTTTCTCATTATGTCTCTCATAATTGAGGTATACCTATGATGAAAATTACAGGCCTCTCTCATCTTTTTAAGTGGGAGAACTTGCACAATTGGTGGCTGACTAAATACCTTTTTGCCCCACTATATTGTTCTTCCATTTGGAAGGATAGAGGATAAGATGTCTGATCGCGGGGGTCCCACCGCTGGGGATGCCCGAGATCTCAGCTGCAGCACCCTGCTGTCATCACTGAACAGAGCAATCTCAGGGTCTGGAGCATTGTGAAGACTCGGCTCCGCCCCCTCGTGACCTCACGCTCCGCCCCCTCAATAAAAGTCAATGGGAGGGGGCGTGGCTGTCGTCACACCACCTCCCATTGACTTGTATTGAGGGGGGCAGAGCGTGAGGTCATGAGGGGGCCGAGCCATGACATCACGATGCTCCGGCCCCTTTATTACGCACAGAGTGAGTTTGCTCTGTGCAGTGATGACAGCAGGGTGCCGCAGCCAAGATCCCAGGTGTCCCCAGCGGTGGGACCCCCGCGATCAGACATCGTATCCCCTATCCTTTGAATAGGGGATAAGATGTCTAGGGGTGGAGTACCCCTTTAAGTCCTGTAGATAAGCCTAGGGGAAAAATGCCAGAAAATAACACTATACCCATAGCATCTTGCATTTCAAAATGCTTCTAACCCTAAAAGTGTCTCAAACCAAAACACTTTGTAATGTGTTTCAATTAATGCTTATATGATCTATGATTTTACACCCCAGCCTAAGTCCCAGCCTAAATGTGGGTCTAATGACCTGAACTAAATGCATTATAGATCTCTGTGATGCTTTCAGTTTGGGTCTTTATACCTGCATTCAGGCCAAGACTTACAGCCATAACAAGGACATAAAAATGCTTATTCCATTTGTTTGACGCTCGCCTAAGACTAGGACTACATGGTAAATTTGACCATAGACTGTGTTTTGCAGTCAAAGATCATAGTGTCGTGCTGATTGCGTCATGTTGTATTGCTTCAAATAAAAGTGAATGCGTTTCCATTGTGACAAATATCTGCCACCCAACAGTCACCATAAATCCATGAATTTTGTGTATGACAACGCAGCCACACTCACTTTCATTACCTGCCATGCAGCATGATACAGGCAGCATAGCACTACAATCTTTTGCCATAAAACACTTTGCACAGCCAAATGTGCTGCTCAGTCCTAGCCTTTTAGTGTGTAAGAACATAAAGCACCACTTCAGCTTAATATGGTTCATTATACACATTTTGAAATTTGCTAAACTATAAAAAAAAAATCCAGTTTTGCTATTTATAGGTAAAGTCATTAACTTCCCCTATTGAACATTTTTTACATGGTCATTGTCACATTGGATGTACTTTCCTGTGACCTCCCTTCATTGGTATTCTGTCAGTGTGGAACCTATTGTGTAATACTTCCAACTTCTGTAGCAATCCAGAAGCTTAATCCACCTACCTTTATTTCCATGTTTGAAGTAGAATGAAATGTAATCTGTCGACAGGAGCAACATTTATTTGTCCACTTAGATTAATGTGACAGTATTGTACACGGATAAAAAGGTTTTTGGAAAAACAAACAACGCTAACTTGAACGATCATAAGTACATAAACTCTCCAGGATCCTAACACTCAGTTACCTGCCTGTGCTACCGATTCTATGCCTGAACTTTCTAATGCTAGGTTCACTAATAACAGTTTGATATTTCACTAGTACCAGAGCATTCCTCTTAAATCAACACAAACAAGCCAGTTTATGATTTAATGATGACCTTTAACCCCCTAGGGTATGTTCACACTGAGGAATTGGGGCGGAAATCATGCTGAAGATTTCCACCCCAAAATACATTTTTTTTTCAGCTCAGAATTAGCAGCGATTTCACGCAGAATTTGCGCTGAATTTGCGCTGAAATCGCGCGGAATTTGCACGGAATTCGCGTGGAAATGCAGGTTTCATGCGGAGGAGGAGAAGAGGAGGAGTATCAAGAGTGGGAGGAGTTCCAGTGGCCATTTCCACAGACTGATTTTCAGGGGCGTTTCCACTCATTTTTGGTGAAAATTTAGCATTTTTCTCGGAGAGAGATTATTCACAGACTCTGAATACAGTCACAGAATCAGAAATGAGAATCTCAAAATGGCTGCTGAATAAAAAGTGTTCTTTTTTCAAGCGGAACATACTTCCTCGTCAGAATTCTGCCTGAGGAAATTCCTCAGTGTGAACTGAGGGGCAGAAATTATGTGCAACTCTGTGGGGTTTTCACTGCTGAATGATTTGGAGAGGAAAAAGCAAGCAGAATTACTTGTGGAAATTCCTCTCCAATTCCTCAGTGTGAACATACCCTTAAGGACAAAGCCCATTTTGGCCTTAAAAGGTTACTCAGCCCCTAGATGTCTCATCGCGGGGATCTCAGCTGCAACACCCCCTGTCATCTGCTGCACAGAGCAAACTTAGCTCCGTCCCAGATGACGGGCGATACAGGGGCCGGTGTATCGTGACATCAGTGAAGTTCGCTCCGTGCAGCAGATGACAGGGGGTGCTGCAGCCAAGACCCCCGCGATCAGACATCATTTCCCCTATCCTTTGGTTAGGGGATAAGATGTCTAGGGGTGGAGTACCCCTTTAAGCATACAGCCAATTTTATTTTTGTGTTTCCGTTTTTTCCTCCTCGCCTTCTAAAATCAATAACCCTTTTATATTTCCATTCACAGACCTATATGAGGGCTTGTTTTTTGTGCGACCAATTGTACTTTGTAATGACATCACTCATTTTACCCTAAAAAGTATTGTAAACCCAACAAATAATTTTTTGTGTAAGGAAATTTAAATGAAAAGCACAATTTTGCTAATTTGGGGGGGGGGGGGGGGGGCTCATTTTCACGCTGTTTTCTTGTGGGTCAATACAATTAAAATGATGGTTACATACATTTATATTGTTGTACTACTTTTTAAAAATCTCAAACTTTTTTTTACAAAATCAGTACATTTAACCCCTTAAGGACTCAGGGCGTACCTGTCCGTCCTGAGTCTGCCGCGCGCTATTAACCCTTTAGACGCGGCGTTCAAAGTTGATCACCGTGTCTAAAGTGAAACTAAACTAATGCCAGTTAGCTCAGGGGGCTGTTCGGGACCTCCGCGATGAAATCGCGGGGTCCCAAACAGCTGTAGGACACGAGGAGGGTCCGCTTACCTGCCACCTGGTGTCCGATCGCCAAATGACTGCTCAGTGCCTGAGATCCAGGCATGAGCAGTCAAGCGGCAGAATCATTGATCAATGGTTTCCTATGAGAAACCATTGATCAATTTAAAAGATCAGTGTGGGCAGTGTTATAGCCCCTATGGGCACTATAACATTCCAAAAAAAGTGGGAAAAAAAGGGAAGAAAGATCATTTAACCCCTTCCCTAATAAAAGTTTGAATCACCCCCCTTTTCCCATTAAAAAACTGTGTCAATAAAAATAAACATATGAGGTATCACCGCATGTAGAAATGTTCGAATTATAAAATTATATCATTAATTAAACCACACGGTCAATGGCGTATGCGCAAAAAAATTCCAAAGTCCAAAATAGCGTATTTTTGGTCACTTTTTATATAAAAATGAATAAAAAGCGATCAATAAGTCCGATCAATACAAAAATGGTACCACTAAAAACTTCAGCTCACACCACCCCATACTCAGACAAATAAAAAGTTATAGGGGTTAGAAGATGATAATTTTAAACGTATACATTTTCCTGCATGTAGTTATGATTTTTTTTCAGAAGTACGACAAAATCAAACCTATATAAGTAGGGTATCTTTTTAATTGTATGGACCTACAGAATAAAGATATGGTGTCATTTTTACCGAAAAATTTACTGTGTAGAAACGGAACCCCTGAAAGTTAAAAAATTGCGTTTTTTCTTCAATTTTGTAGCACAATGATTTTTTTTCATTTCGCTGTAGATTTTTGTGTAAAATGACTGATGTCATTACAAAGTAGAATTGGTGGCGCAAAAAATAAGCCATCATATGGATTTTTAGGTGCAAAATTGAAAGAATTATGATTTTTTAAAGGTAAGGAGGAAAAAACAAAAGTGCAAAAACGGAAAAACCCTGAGTCCTTAAGGGGTTAAGGACGCAGGGTTTTTCAGTTTTTGCATTTTCGTTTTTACCTCATCACCTTCTAAAAATCATAACACTTTCAATTTTGCACCTACATACTCATATGATGGCTTATTTTTTGTGTCACCAATTGTACTTCATAATGACATCAATCATTTCACCACAAAATTTACGTCAAAACCGGAAAAATAAAAAATAAATGCCATTTTGTAAATTTTGGGAGCTTCCGATTCTATGCAGTACACTTTTTGGTAAAAATGACACCACATCTTTATTCTGTAGGTCCACAAGGATACCTAATTTATATAGGTTTTATTTTATTTTACTACTTTAAAAAAATTATAACTACATGCACCAAAATTAGTATGTGGGGGCAAATTTTTTGAGCCAGATCTGAATTTTTTATCGGTACCATTTTCGTTTTGATGGGACATTTTGATCGTCTTTTAAAAAAAAAAGTTTTAGGGTATAGAAAGTGAACAAAAATATGCAGTTTTGGACTTTGGAATTTTTAAGTGTATGCCATTAACCGTGCGGTTTAATTAACATTATGAATTCGGGTAGAAAAACAAACATGGTGCACATCTACAATCTTGTATAATGATCTGACTGCTTTTCAGCATAATATCAAAAACTAACAGGTTGTTGATATACATTTTTGATCAAAAAGTACAAGCCCACTCGCCACGTCAAGGCCACCTATTTAGAGTGGGTCCCTAACGTCCCTAGCATAAAATGGCGCAGCACCGGGCGGCGACCACCACCGCCGCGACACCAATGCCCACAGGGGGGAACGACCCACCGGCAGAGCAGCCCCAATGCCACTCAAATCAGTCTATTTTTTTAACACTTTTTTTTTTTTTGCAATGTTATAGCCCCCATAGGGGCTTAAACTTACTGCCATGGTCGTTAAGGGGTTAAAATTGCTCTATCTTGACCACCTCTAACTTTCTAATTTTTACGTATACGGGAATGTGTGAGTGCTCATTTTTTGTGCCATTATCTGTAGTTTTTTTTTCAGTACCACATTTGCGTATATGTGACTTTTTTTATCACTTTTTATAAAGAAAACATTTTTGCAATGTGATGTGACTGAAAAAAATATTATTTTACATTTACACCCCTCACCGTATGGGATCATTAACATTATATTTTTATATTTTGGACATTTACCAAATATGTTTATTATTTATAATTTTTTACGCTTTTTTGATTAAAATGGGGAAAAGATTATTAATCTTTATTGGGGAGGGGCTTTTTCACTTTTTTGTCACTTTAAAAAAAAACTTTTTTTACATTTATTTTACACTTTTTTAGTCTCCATAGGGGACTATTTATGGCAATCATCAGATTCCTAATACTGATCAGGGCATGTATAAGCATAGCACTGATCAGTATTATCGGTGATCTTCTGCTCTGGTCTGCTGGAAGGCAGATCAGAGCAGTAGACCTTGGGAGAGTGGCGGAAACAGGTGAGGGGACCTCCGTCCGCCATCTTGGCTGATCTGATCCCCACGGCGGTGTGGTGGGTGGTCAGATCAGCCATTTAAAGTGCCGCACTGCCGCAGATGCCATATTGATCACGGCATCTGAGGGATTAATGGCGGACATCAGCGAAATGGCTGCGGATGCATTACCTGCGGACAGCCACCGTAACCCGCCATGCATGACAGCTGCTGGAACCCGCCATGCATGAAGACAGCGCAGCTTCTGCCATCGATATCAGATTGGCCAGGGTATGACTCCTAGTACTTCTGTCAGTCAGCTGCAACCTTTTCAATGTTCACCTATCCTTGCTTTGCTATACTATTATAACTATAGCATTGTCCCATTCAAGCCATTGGGACAATCCTGCAGTATCTTGCACTGATGCTCCGAATAGTACAATGATGTAAGGACAAACACAAGTAAACATTTTGAACAACTGATTGGCCTAAAGACTAAGGATAAGCCATCAGTTTGTTGGATAACCTGTAACTATAGATGAGCGAATCGAAGCAGATGAACCCGATATCATTACGAATTTCAGGATTTATTCGATTCACTACGAATGCTAATATCGCCGCGATTCTATCGTGCGAATCTCTTAATTAAACTCCATTTACAGTGTTCCAGGCTTCAGGACACCTAAAATGGCAGATCCACATGTCAGTACATGGGGCAGGGTAATGCTGGGAAGGTGGGAAGGCAAGGTGGGAAGGGAGGTAGGCGTGATGACCCTGAATCACATGCAGGATGCAGCCTATCAGCATTCATTGACCCATGTGTATGTCACAGCCCTATATAATTGGCAGCCATTTTGCGGTTGCTCATTTCATGCCATATACACTGCAGAGAGATAGGATGGACTGCATGTCTCTGTGTGTTACACAGACATGCTAAATTGATCATACCACAGAGTTCCACTTCCAACTGCTGGTCACATCAGCATTGTGGAGAGAGAGCAGTGCAGTGCTTTGCTTGTTCTCACTGAGAAGGATTTTTACGCTAGCCATAAACCTCCCAGTCACTTTATTCAGCATTTTATCAGAGGGGCAGATAGCTTTTCGTTGCCTCATACATATCAACAAGCTGCCTTAAATTCATGAACCATATCACAGGAGGCAGGAATGATTTTTCAGGGCAATTCTGTGTATTTTTTCCACAAGAAATGATCTGCTGCTTATACTAGTCTGTGGACGGTATAATAACCAGCAGTTCACACCATTCTTAATACTCTGTGACAGAGTGCAATTTTTTTTTTTGTGGTGCTGCACTTTTGTGTCCTGCTGCTGTGCAAAAATAAGTTTTTTCAGCGGACTGTAGCATTTTTCTGCCCTCATACGTGCATACCACATACCTACATCAAAGCAGTCTACTATTTTACATCTGTAAATCTGTAACAAGTCTAGATACTGGGAAAGTCCAGGCAAAAGTAATCACCGACTGGTGTTTTACGAAAATAAGTTTTTCAAGTGTACTGTAGTGCATTTTTTTGCCCTCATACGTGCATACCACATACCTACATTTAAGTAGTGCACTTTTTTGTACCTGTTAATCTGTAACAAGCCTACATACAGTGAAAGGCCAGGGAAAAATAATAACTGGCTGTTGTTTTATGAAAATACTTTTTCCAAGTGTACTGTAGCGCATGTTTTTTGCCCTCATACGTGCATACCGCATACATACATCAAAGTAGTGTACCATTTTGTACCTGTTAATCTGTCAAGGGCCTACATACTGTGAAAGTCCAAGCACTAGTACTCACCGGCTGGTGTTTTAAAAAAAATACAGAGTTTTTAATGCGTATTGTAGCGCATTTTTCTGCCCTCATCAGTGCATACCGCATACGTACATCTAAGTAGCGTACCATTTTGTACCTCTTAATCTGTCAAGGGCCTACATACTGTGAAAGTCCAAGCAATAGTACTCACCGGCTGGTGTTTTACAAAAATATAGAGGTTTTAGGCTCATTGTAGCCCATTTTTCTGCCCTCATCAGTGCATACCACATGCGTACATCCAAGTAGTGTACTATTTTGTTCCTGTTAATCTGTCAAGGGCCTACATACTGTGAAAGGACAGCTAAAAGTAATCACCTGCTGCTGTTCTAGACAACTACTGTTTTAAGAGTAGTGAATCGTTTTGTACTCCCCTCATATTCACACTAAGTATGTCAGGCAGAGAAGTGCCAGGATGTGCACAGAGGAGTGGCAGGGGCCTTAATCCTTCAGGCAGAGGTCACAGCAGACTAGGGGCGAGTGGCAGCAGGAGTCGCAGCAAGAGGCCTGAGCTCCCGTTATCTTGACCAGCAACCCATCCACTGTCGTCGATTGGTTAACACGGTCATCCACTTCATCACAAGTGACATCTGACACCCCCAGTCAACAGTCGGTGGGTTAATCAGGCACAACCCTCTATTGGCATGGCCCGGGAGCAGTCACTGTTCTCTCATTGACTCTGTCCTATGCTGTTCCCTCTCTTACAGAAGTATCTTATGCTGTGGGTCCAACTCCACTATTGACTGAGGACGATCTAATAGAGGACAGTCAGTAGCTACTGCCCAGCCAAGAAGGGGAGGAGACATGTGCCGCTTCCTTAGCTAGACAGGCAAGTAGTGATGAGGAGAGTGACGTGGGAGGCGGTGTTGCCAGGGTTCAGGGTCCTGAAGCAGACACTGTTGAGGAACCTGAGGAGGACATCAGTGACATGCAGAGACTTGTTGATGATGATGAGGATGAAGCCGATCGCAATTGGGAGCCGGGTGCAGAAGGGGCGTCATCATCATCAGGAGAAGAGAGTTGCAGGTTGCCCGTGAGGCAGCAGCTGCGCCAGCAAAGTGGTAGCATGGTTGGCAGTCAGCGTGGTGGCCGAAGTGGAGATTCTGGAGCCAAACGTGCCCCGGGGAGACCACCTGCTTCGCGGCAGCCTACCTTTCCGGGAGGTAATGGAACAGGCTTTCCTGGAGACGGTGGCAGTAGCAGTCAATTAGTGCGGACTGTTGGTGGGAAAATCAGCTACTCAGTGGTGTGGCAGTTTTTCATCAAACAACTGGAGGAGGTTCACGTAGCCACATGCAAGATATGTCGGCAGAAGGTGAAGCGTGGCCAGGGTCCCAATGTTGGCACCACAGCCCTACATCAACACATGCTTCGCCACTATAAAGCAGCCTTGGAGAACCGTGGCTCCGATGTAGTGGTCCAGCCTTCTGCATCACCCAGTGGCCAGCCGCTCCCTCCTTCAGCCAGCCAAGGCTCCACCACCTCAGCCGAAGGGAGCTGTGTGTCACACCCTCCTGTCGCTCCAGATGCTCCTGCTTCTCTCACTTTTAATCAGCCATTCTGCCAACAATCCATCCGCGAAGCCATGTCCAAGAGACAACAGTATGCGCCCACTCATCCAACGGTGCAGAAGCTGAATGTGCTCCTGTCTAAGTTGCTGGTGCTGCAGTCCCTCCATTTTCAAGTGGTGGACTCTGCACCTTTCAGAGAACTGATGGCTTGTGCCGAGCCGAGGTGGAGAGTACCAGGCCGTCATTTCTTTGCGAAGAAGGCAGTACCAGCCCTGCACAATTTTGTGGAAGAGAAGGTGGGCCAGTCCTTGAGCCTGTCGGTGTGTACGAAAGTGCACAGCAGCACCGACGTCTGGAGCTATAACTATGGTCAGGGACAATACATGTCCTTTCACGGGGTGAATGTGGTTCCTGCGCAGCCACAACCCCAACTTGGACAGGTCACGCCGCTTCCGCCTCCACGCTTTCAGCCCGTTGGTCCTGTGACAGTGTGCTACTCCGCCTCCTCATCCTCCACCGTGTCCTCAGCCTCCACTGCCCAGACAAGTCTCAGTGGCCCTTCAGCATACCATGTGTGCAGGGCATGGTGGTGTCACGCTGTTCTTCACATGGCTTGCCTTGGCGAAAAGAGTCACACAGGGAAGGAACTGCTAAAAGTAATTCGTAAAGAAATAAGAGCATGGCTTCTTCCACGAAATCTGGAAATGGGAACCATGGTGACCGACAACGGGAAGAACATATTGGCTGGGCTGCGACAAGGAAAGGTGAAACATGCGCCCTGCATGGAAAACGTTTTAAATCTGGTTGTCAAGCAGTTCCTGAAGTGTTCCCCCCATTTGCAAGACATCCTAAGAATGGGAAAGAAACTTTTCATGCACTTCAGCAATTCGTACACGGCAAAGCACACCCTCCTTGAGCTGCAGTGTCAGAATGGTATCCCCCCACATAGTCTGATTTGTAACGTTGCCACACGTTGAAATTTCACCCTGCATATGTTGGACCGACTGTGCGAACAGAGAAAAGGCATCACCGATTTCTTGATGATCCAAGCGGATAGGGGTAATCTCGTGTGTAACTTCAATGTGAACCAGTAGCAGCTCATACGTTACACCTGCCATTTGCTCAGGCCCTTTGAAGAAGCCACATTATATATAAGTCACCAGGATTACGGGATGAACGACGTCATTCCACTGCTTCATATCCTACAACAAGTGTTGGAAACGATAGCTGGTCAGGGCAATGGAGACGTTGCGCCTACATCTCACCGCCACATGAGCCCTGTGGGGGCTGAATTGGAGAAGGAGGAGCATGATGAACTAGAGGAGCTAGAGGGTTTTGAGGAAGGCGAGACAGAGGACCAAGACACACCGTGGCAGTATGCAGTGGAGATGGAGGCAGGGAGTCTCTCCGAGTCCCTTGCACAAATGGCACGATGCATGCTCAGTTGCTTGCGTAGTGACAGCCGAATTGTCACCATTCAGCAGCGAGATGACTTCTGGGTCCCCACCTTATTGGACCCTCGCTACCGACACAAAATGGGTGCCTTTTTTACACCAACTGAGAGGGAGGACAAACTGACCTACTACAGAGAGATCTCACGTAGTCAGTTGGCCGATGCCTATTGGTGCCACTGTCCATCCACTAGCAGGTCTTATTCGGGGGGGGGGGGGGGCCCTCTGCACTCACCTTCCACTGCCATGGCTGCTGGGGAGGGGGTGGTGTGGCAGGAGCAGTACCAGCTCCATCAGCAGCAGCCTGAGTCTACAATCGCTGATGAGTAGCTTTCTTCACCCGCATAGTGAAGCAACTCATCAGCAGCAGGTAAACATAGAGCAGGACCTGAATCAGCAGGTGGTGGCATACCTTGTCATGCCCATGCCAACACACCTTGAAATCCGCTGGACTTCTGGGCAGCCAATCTTGATTTGTGGCCGCAACTTGCAGAATTTGACCTGGTAAAGCTGTCCTGCCCGGCAAGTAGTGTGGCATCAGTGCGGGTGTTTACAACTCGTCTGTCTATGAAAAATGTGAAGAGACTGACCTTTGTGAAGATGAATCAGGCATGGATCAGCCAGGATTTCCACCCACCAATGCCAGATGCATCAGTGTAGATTGACCATGGTGCTACACCAACACTTCACAAATATGGATAGTGCCAAACAGATTTAAGGCGCTGCTCCCTAGTTACAAACATTCCAGCCACCATCATCACTGGGTACTGGTATGGCCACCCACCGCACCACTCTGTCACTGGGCCACTTTCAGGACTCCTGATGCATCTGCTGCCACCTCCAAGGCCACCTCCAAGCTGTTTCATTCAGCCATTATTTTGTCTCCTTATGGTTCTGCCAACTACTGACTGTGCCATTCAGCCACTATATGGTCTCCTCATGCTTAGGCCAACTCCAGGCTGTACTATTCAGACACTATATGGGCTCCTTATGCTTTCCCCACCTCCAGGCTGTGTCATTCAGCCAATATATTGATTTCTGATGCTGCTCGGACTGTCTTGGATATTAATATTTTTTTATGTTAGCACTAGTAAATATACATGCTCAATCGAGATTTCAACATAGATCTTTTAATGTTAGGGGTTGTGAAGCCCTCTTATGTACGCATCCTGCTGCCTGCTACAGGCTGTGTGTTTTAGCAACTATATGGTTTAGTGATGCTGTTGGGCCTGTGCCTAAAACTTTTTCAACATTAACATTTTAATGTTAGGGGTTGTGAAGCCTTCTTGTAAACTCATGCTGATGCCACCTCCAGGCTCTGTTATTGTGCTTCCATGTGACATGTGACTCCTTGTTAGATTTGGCCCTTTGTACCCACACGCCGGGGCCCGGGACACTAAAACTTGGGAGTTAAAAGGTCAATTTCAAAATCTTTAATTTAAATTTCAAAATCTTAAATTTAAATAAAAAATCATACATTTAAATGGTCTCCTGATGCTTCTGCCAATTCCCAACTGTGCCATTCAGACACCATATGGTCTCTTCTTGGTCTCTTCTCATGCTTTAGCCAACTCCAGGCTGTGCCATTCAGCCACTATATGGTCTTCTCCTACTGATGCCACCTCCAGGCACTGTCATTGTGCTTCCATGTAACATGTGACTCCTTGTTAGATTTGGCCCTTTGTACCCACACGCCAGGGCCCAGGACACTAAAACTTGGGAGGTAAAAGTTCAATTTCAAAATCCTTAATTTTAATGTCAAAATCTTAAATTTAAATAAAAAAATCATACATTTCAATGGTCTCCTCATGCTTATGCCAACTCCAGGCTGTCTTATTCAGGCAATATATGATTTACTGATACTGCTGCTGGGCCTGGGTCTGGGAATAAAAATTTTGTTATGGTAGGTAGCACTAGCTATCCAAAATCTTCATTTTAAATTTCAAAAATTCTTCCATTTTTTCTTTAATAACAGTGGAACTCCAAGATGTAGACAGTATACACGGGCGCTCGATAACCAGGTAGCAGGAGAAAATGTTTAATCACCCATAATGCAACACGTTTCACAGCACAGCTGCTTCATCATGCCTCCCCCCCCTCCAGGCTGTGTCATTCAGCCAATATATCATTTTCTGATGTTACTGGGACTGGGATATTAACTCCAAATATGTTCTGGTAGCACAAACTAACATAAATGCTTAATTGAGATTTCAAGCTTGATCTTTCAATGTAATGGGGTATGAAACCCTCTTGGGTACTGCTGATGCCTGTTCCTGACTACTCCTGTGTCTTTCAGGAATTACTTGGCTTACTGATGCTTCTGGGCTTGGGCCTTAAATGTTTGGATGTTTAGCACTAGCTAAATACATGCTTACTAGAAATGTCAACATCTTTCAGTGTAAGGGGTTATGAAACCCTCAGGTGTACTGCTGATACCGGCTCGTGACTGTATGTTTCAGGAACTACTTGGCTTATTGATGCTGCTGGGCTTGGGCCTTAACTTTGGATGGTAGCCCTAGCTAACATGCATCTTCAATAGAGATTTCAACATTCACCTTTTAATGTTAGGGGTTGTGAATCCCTCTTGTGTACTCATGCTGCTGCCTGCTCCTGTATGTGTCATATAGCAACTACATGGTTTATTGATGCTGCTGAGTCTAGGACATTACCTATATATGTTTATGATAGCACAAGGTACCATACATCTCCAATTGAAATTTAAAAATTCATCTTTTATTATTAGAGATTGTGAGGCCCTATTGTCTCCTCATCTGCCGCCAACTCCAGGCTGTGCCATTCAGACACTATATGGCCTCCTCATGCTTCAGCCAACTCCAGGCTGTGCCATACAGGCAATATATGATTTACTGATGCTGCTAGGACTGGGTCTGGGAATAAAAATGTTGTTATGGTAGTACTAGCTAACCAAAATCTTCGGTTTAAATTTAGAATTCATCTTGTAATCTTAGGGATTGTGAGTGCCTAGTGTCTACTCATGCTGCTGCCAATTCCTGGATAGAGATGTCGCAAATTGTTTGCCAGCGAACAGTTCCCGGCGAATTTAGCATGTTCGCGTTCGCATCGCCGGGTGAACATATGTGAAGTTCGATCCGCCCCCTATACTTTAACATTTGACCCTGTGAGTCAGAGTCAGCAGACACATTACAGCCAATCAGCAGCAGTCCCTCCATTCCAGACCCTCCTACCTCTTGCACGGACACCATTTTAGCCTCATTCAGCATGCTGCAGGCTTAGGAAGTGGAGGGTCAGAGAAGCTGCTCCTGCTGTATAGGGAAAGTGATAGCTAGGTTGCTGCTAGGTGGCGTATTCAGGGTCCAGTTTACTTCTAAAGCACTAGTGTAACATCTGCTTTAAGCACAGCACCCAAAAAAGCCCTTTTTAGAGCTGAAAGATATCAGTCCTGGTTGGGAGGGAACCGCTGGTTAAAAGGGGTACTCCAGAATCAAACTTAAGTTCCTTCAAGCAACTAACTACTACAGTATTCAAAGGGCTGAAATATATCAGTCCGTGTGTTTTGCAACAGCTGGAGGCACCCTGGTTGGGGACCACTGCATAAAAGGGGAACTCCACTGGCAAGCTTTTTTTCTTTAAAGCAACTAACTACTACAGTATTCAAAGGGCTGAAATATATCAGTCCGTGTGTTTTGCAACAGCTGGAGGCACCCTGGTTGGGGACCACTGCTTAAAAGGGGAACTCCTCTGGCAAGCTTTTTTGCTCATTGTCACACTAGTGCAAATCATGGTGTGAAAGCTGTGCAAATAAAAAAAAATACCTTTTTTGGCTGTTAAATAAAATCAGTCGTCACTGTCAGTTCACGTCACAGTTGCCATTTTTTTTGCATGCAGGGCAAATTGTGTCACCCTAGTGCCAATCACATTAGGTGTGACAGTTGTGCAAATTAAAAAAATATATATATCTTTTTTGGCTGTTAAATGAAATCAGTCGTCACTGTCAGTTCACGTCACAGTTGCCAGTTTTTTTTTTTTTGCCTGCAGGGCAAATTGTGTCACCCTAGTGCAAATCACATTAGGTGTGATAGTTGTGCAAATTAAAAAAAAAAAAAAACTTTTTTGGCTGTTAAATCAAATCAGTCGTCACTGTCAGTTCACATGACAGTTGCCAGTTTTTTTTGCCTGCAGGGCAAATTTTATCACCCTAGTGCAAATCACATTAGGTTTGACAGTTGTGCAAATTAAAAAAAAATACCTTTTTTGGCTGTTAAATAAAATCAGTCGTCACTATCAGTTCACGTCACAGTTACCAGTTTTTTTGCCTGCAGGGCAAATTGTGTCACCCTAATGCAAATCACATTAGGTGTGATAGTTGTGCAAATTTTAAAAAAAAATACCTTTTTTGGCTGTTAAATAAAATCAGTCGTCACTATCAGTTCACGTCACAGTTACCAGTTTTTTTGCCTGCAGGGCAAATTGTGTCACCCTAGTGCAAAATCACATTAGGTGTGACAGTTGTGCAAATTTCACCAAAAAAATGACAGGCAGAGGAAGGCCACCCCGCAGGGGCCGTTGTGGTGCTGGGATTCCCTTTGGCCCTAGAATGACCAGTGTTCAGAGGCCACGTACCCTGAACCCCCAAAGTTCTGAGGACTTAGTTGACTGGCTATCACAAGACACCCAATCTACTACAGCTTCCGCTTGGAACCTTGACGCACCGTCCTTCTCCTCCTCTAGCTTAGCTTCGGGCACCTCTCATGCCACCACTTGCCCGCCTGCCGCCACCACCAACACTAGCACCGCAGCAGCTTTACTTGATCCGTCAGAGGAGTTATTTACACATCAGTTTGAAGACATGAGTGATGCGCAACCATTATTGCCAGAGGATGTAGTTAACAGGGATATGTCTCAGTTAGGCAGCATTACACACATGGACGTACGGTGTGATGATGTTTTACCCACTGCTGCTTCCTTTCTTGAGGTGTCAGATAGCGGTGAAGGTGTTGATGATGACGATGTGTCCGTGGATGCCCGCTAGAAGAGGAGAAGAAGAGGGAGAAAGTTCAGATGGGGAGACAGAGAGGAGGAGGAGACGAGTTGGAAGCAGAGGGAGGTCCTCACAAGGAGCTAGTGGCACAGTCAGACAGCACGCATCGGAACCCGGGGTCAGCCAGACGGGACGCCAATCAACACATGATGTTGCCACCACCAGAATGCCGTCATCGCAGAGCTCAGCAGTGTGGCATTTTGTGTGTCTGCCTCTGATAACAGCGAGGCCATTTGCAATCTGTGCCAGAAGAAACTGAGTCGTGGGAAGTCCAACACCCACCTAGGCACAACTGCTTTGCGAAGGCACATGATGTCACATCACAAACGCCTATGGGATTAACACGTCAGTACAAGCAGCTTACAAAATTAAAGCCGCCATCCTCCTCCTGGTCCAGCATCTTCAGCCAGGTCAACCATTGCTGTCCTCCTTGCCCCCTCTCAACCATCCGCCTCTCCGTCTCTCGCCTTGAGCAGTTCCTGCTCATCTGCCCACAGTCAGGTGTCTGTCAAGGAGATGTTTGAGCGCAAGAAGACAATGTCTCAAAGTCACCCCCTAGCCCGGCGTCTGACAGCTGGCTTGTGGGAACTGCTAGCCCGCCAGCTTTTACCATACAAGCTGGTGGAGTCTGAGGCCTTTAAAAAATTTGTAGCCCGGCCGAAATTTTTTTGCACAAAAGGCAATCCCCAACCTTTACTCCATTGTGCAAAAGGAAATTATGGCATGTCTGGCACACAGTGTAGGGGCAAGGGTCCATCTGACCACTGATACCTGGTCTGCAAAGCATGGTCAGGGCAGGTATATCACCTACACTGTGCATTGGGTAAACCTGGTGACGGCTGCCAAGCATGGCTCTGCAGAGGAGTTGGTGACACCACCACGACTTGCAGGCAGGCCTGCTGCCACTTCCTCTACTCCTCCTACTCCATCCTCTTCCATAACATCCTCGGCCGAGTCCTCTTCCACTGCTGCGTCTTGCTCCACATCACCGGCACCCCTCCAGCTCACCAGGTGCTATTCCACATCCCGGATACGGCAGTCTCACGCCATCTTGGGGTTGACTTGCCTCAAAGCGGAGAGTCACACCGCACCAGCGCTCCTGTCGGCTCTGAACGCACAGGTGGACCTGTGGCTGACTCCGCACCAACTGGAGATCGGCAAGGTGGTTTGTGACAACGGAACAAATTTGTTGACGACATTGAGGTTCGGCAAGTTGACACATGTGCCGTGCTTGGCACATGTGTGTAATCTGATTGTACAATGCTTTGTGCTCAAGTACTCAGGCTTACAGGATGTCCTGAAGCAGTCCAGGAAGGTGTGTGGCCATTTCAGGCGTTCCTACACGGCCATGGTGCACTTGTCAGATATCCAGCGGCGAAACAACAGTGCCAGTGAGGCGCTTGATTTGCGACAGCCCGAGATGTTGGAATTCAACACTCCTAATGTTCGACCGCCTGCTCCAACAAGAAAAGCCGTCAACGAATATTTGTATGACCGGGGTGCTAGGATATCATCTGCGGAGCTGGGAATTTTTTTGCCACGTTACTGGAGGCTCATGCGCAATGCCTGTAGGCTCATGCGTCCATTTGAGGAGGTGTGAAACCTGGTCAGTCGCACCGAACGCACCATCATACCGTTTTTTTTCTTCCTGGAGCGTGCCCTGCGAAGAGTGTTGGATCAGGCAGTAGATGAACCTGAAGAGGAAGAGTTGTGGACATAATCACCACCAGAAACAGCCTTATCAGCATTGCTTGCTGGACCTGCGGCAACGCTGGAAGAGGATTGTGAGGGAGAGGAGTCAGAGGAGGAATGTGGCTTTGAAGAGGAGGAGGAAGACCAACCACAGCAGGCATCCCAGGGTGCTACTTGTCACCTATCTGGTTCCCGTGGTGTTGTACGTGGCTGGGGGGAAGAAGATTATACCTTCCCTGTCATCACTGAGGACGAGGAACAGGACATGAGTAGCTCGGCATCCGTCCTTGTGCAAATGGGGTCTTTTATGCTGTCGTGCCTGTTGAGGGACCCTCGTATAAAAAGGATGAAGGAGAATGACCTGTACTGGGCGTCCACGCTACTAGACCCCCAGTATAAACATAAAGTGCCTGACATGTTAACGCATTACAGCAAGGCGGAAAGGATTCAGCAGGTCCAAAATAAATTAAGTATGCTGTACACAGCGTATAAGGGTCATGTCACAGCACAACAGGGATCTAACAGGGGAAGAGGTGAAAGTAATCCTCCTCCTCCTCCCACGAACATGCCGGAAAGGACAGGATGCTGTACAGACATGCTGTTGATGGAGGACACGCAGAGCTTTTTAAGTTCTACGCATCGCCACAGCCCTTTGTGGTCCACCATCAGAGAACGACTTGTAGCAGACTACCTGGCCTTAACCGCAGATATCAACACTCTGAGGAGTGATGAACCCCTTGACTGCTGGGTGTGCTGGCTTGACCTGTGGCCTAAGCTATCCCAATTTGCACTCGAATTTCTGGCCTGTCCTGCTTCAAGTGTCCTGTCGGAAAGGACCTTCAGTGCAGCAGGAGGTATTGTCACTGAGAAGAGGAGTCGCCTTGGTCAAAAAAATCTGGATTACCTCCCCTTTCTTAAGATGAATGAGGGATGAATCCCGAAGGGACTGACACTGGGCAATACATTTGACTGAACAAGGCCTGATCAGATGAGCTGCCTTGGGCTAAAAATGGTCCACACGCTGCTGTATTTGAACTCTGAATGCCTGATGACTTGTGTGACTTATCCGCCATCAACTAGGGTTCAAGCCGCAATGTTTTAGGGCACTTTCTGCCTGGCGAAACAAACAGAAATTTTTCTGGCCACTGCTACAGCGGCTGCGACAATACCAAATTTTCCAGCCAGGTGTACATGCCTAATTTTTCTGGCCTCTGCTGCTGCACTTGTTATGGTGCTGCAATTTTTCTGGCCGCTGCTACAGCTGCGACAATACCAAATGTTCCAGCAAGGTGTACATGCCTAATTTTTCTGGCCTCTGCTGCTGCACTTTTTCTGGTGCTGCAATTTTTCTGGCTGCTGCTACAGCTGCGGCTGCGACAATACCCAATTTTTCATCCATGTGTACATGCCTAATTTTTCTGGCCTCTGCTGCTGCCCTTGTTATGGTGCTGCAATTTTCATGGCCGCTGCTACAACTGCGACAATACCAAATTTTCCAGCCAGGTGTAGATGCCTAATTTTTCTGGCCTCTGCTGCTGCACTTTTTCTGGTGCTGCAATTTTTCTGGCTGCTGCTACAGCTGCGGCTGCGACTGCGACAATACCCAATTTTTCATCCATGTGTACATGCCTAATTTTTCTGGCCTCTTCTGCTGCCCTTGTTATGGTGCTGCAATTTTCATGGCCGCTGCTACAACTGCGACAATACCAAATTTTCCAGCCAGGTGTAGATGCCTAATTTTTCTGGCCTCTGCTGCTGCACTTTTTCTGGTGCTGCAATTTTTATGGCTGCTGCTACAGCTGCGGCTGCGACAATACCCAATTTTTCATCCATGTGTACATGCCTAATTTTTCTGGCCTCTTCTGCTGCACTTGTTATGATGCTGCAATTTTTCTGGCTGCTGCTACAGAAGCGCCTGCAACAATACCAAATTTTTCAGGCATGTGTACATGCCTAATTTTTCTGGTACTCTCTGCTGACATCTCTGTCCATTTTAGCAACCGTGGATATTAGATGTATGCTAAGGGTAGCATGGTGGCTCAGAGGTTAGCACTGCTGCCTTGCATCGCTGGGGCCTTGGGTTCAAATCCCACTATTTGCTGCCTCAAGGGCAGCTCTAACTATGTGCTGCCTAACATGGGGTAATCTATGTGCTGCCTAAAGGGGGAAACTAACTATGTGATGCCTAAAGGGGGCTCTATGTGCTGCCTAAAGGGGGCTAAAGCATGTTATTCCAAACCATTTAGGAATAATAGGTGATTTATGACCTTTATGGGTTAAAACCAGACACTGCATCAACTATGTAATTTTCCATGGGAGTTTTGCCATGGATTGCACTCCGGCACGCCACAGTCCAGGTGTTAGTTACCTTGAAACAACTTTTAAATCACTATTGTGGCCAGAAAGAGACCCTGTGGGTTTTTAAATTTGCCTGCCCATTGAAGTCAATGGCGGTTCGCCCGGTTCGCAAACTTTTGCGTTCGCAGTTCGAGAACCGAAAATTTTATGTTCGCGACATCACTACTCCTGGATGTGCCATTCAGACACTATATGGTCTCCTCATGCTGCCAACACCTCCACACTGTGTCATTCAGCCACTATATGGTCTCCTCATGCTGCCAACACCTCCACGTTGTGTCATTTAGCCACTATATGGTCTCCTCATGCTGCCAACACCTCCACACTGTGTCATTCAGCCACTATATGGTCTCCTCATGCTGCCAACACCTTCACGCTGTGTCATTCAGCCAATATATGGTCTCCTCATGCTCCAGCCTCATCCAAGCTGTGTCATCCAGCCACTATATGGTCTCCTCATGCTGTCACCACCTCCACGCTGTGTCATTCAGCCACTATATGGTCTCCTCATGCTGCCAACATCTCCACACTGTGTCATTCAGCCACTATATGGTCTCCTCATCTGCCAACACCTCCACGCTGTGTCATTCAGCCACTATATGGTCTCCTCATGCTGTCAACACCTCCACGCTGTGTCATTCAGCCACTATATGGTCTCCTCATACTAATGCTACCTCCAGGCTCTGTCATTGTGCCGCTCTGTGGCAGTGATTCTAAAAGTGATGCCGGTAATCTGCATGTTATTCTGAATAACAGTATTATTTCACAACCCCAGCACACTCCATATGCGTGTTAGAACATAGCAAAGTGTTCTACACCCCTATTGAGGCTCTCTGTAGGCTAGAAATAGATGTTTTTAATATAGATTTGAGGCGAGTAAATTCGGATCGAAACAACATTTTTTGAAAATTTCGGCGGATCGGCCAAAATCTAATTTTTCTAAAGTTCACTCATCTCTACCTGTAACCCCTTTTATCTTTGCATTTGCTATAAAATGTATGGTCATACGCTGCATTCCTCCCTGGGTGCACTTCCAAGACTTCTATTATCTCATAATATTTGCCTTCAAACGATTTCAACATATAGTTTAATATAGGGAAATTCTTCCCGTTCTTGATTTCTTGTGCCTTAGCAGCAACTTTATTCTCTCTCTTCCTTGCCCCCATATTTTATTTAACAGGTCTTCTAGTCCTTTAACCCCTTAAGGACCAAGCCCATTTTGACCTTAAAGGGGTTCTCCGGTGCCTAGACATCTTATCCCCTATCCAAAGGATAGGGGATAAGATGCCTGATCGCGGGAGTCCCGCCGCTGGGGACCCCCATAATCTTGAATGCGGCACCCGGTTTGTAATCAGTCCCCAGATGACCTCACGCTCCGCCCCCCAATGCAAGTTTATGGGAGGGGGCGTAACAGCTATCACGCCCCCTCCCGTAGGCTTGCATTGAGGGGCGGAGCGTGACGTCACACGGGGGCAGAGGCGTGACGTCACACGCCGTCGGCCCTGTGGTCGCCGGTAATCAGACCCGGAGCGAACACGCTCCGGGGACTGATTACAAACGGGGTGCCGAGTGCAAGATCACGGGGGTCCCCAGCAGCGGGACTCCCGCGATCAGGCATCTTATCCCCTATCCAAAGGATAGGGGATAAGATGTCTAAGCACCGGAGTACCCCTTTAAAGGGGTACTCCGGCGCTTAGACATTTTATCCCCTATCCAAAGGATAGGGGATAACATGCCTGATCACGGGGGTCCCGCCACTGGGGACCCCCATGATCTTGCACGCAGCACCCCAGTTAAAATCAGTCCCCGGAGCATGTTCGCTCGGGGTCTCATTACCGGCGACCACGGGGCCAGTGGCGTGTGACGTTAGCTGTCACGTCAGCTGTCACACCCCCTCCAATAGGCTTGCATTGAAGGGCAGAGCGTGACATCACATGGGGGCGGAGGCGTGATGTCACACGCCGCCTGCCCCGTGGTCGCCGGTAATCAGACCCGGAGTGAACATACTCCGGGGACTGATTTTAACTGGGGTGCTGAGTGCAAGATCACGTGGGTCCCCAGCGGCGAGACCCCCGCGATCAGGAATCTCATCCCCTATCCTTTAAATAGGGGATAAGATGTCTAAGTGCCGGAGTACCCCTTTAAGGACCAGGCCAATTTTATTTTAGCATTTTAGTTTTTTCCTCCTCATCTTCTAAAAGTCTTAACTCTTTTATATTTTCATCCATAGACCAGTATGAGGGGTTGTTTTTTGTGTGACCAGTTGTCCTGCGTAATGACATCACTCATTTTACCATTAGATGTATGGTGCAACCAAAAAAATACAATTTGTGTGGGGAAATTAATGAAAACCGCAATATCGTAAATTTTGGAAGGTTTCGTTTTCACGACCTACAATTTACGGTAAAAATGATATGTGTTCTTTATTTTGTGGGTCAATAGGATTAAAATTTTACCCATGATTACATACTTTTCTATTATTGTTGCGCAAACTTTTTAACCAAATTAGTATGTTTAAAATCCTTCTAATTTGACGATCCATAACTTTTTCATTTTTCCGTATTAGCAACAGTTTGAGGGCTAATTTTTTGTGCCATGATCTGTACTTTTATTGATACCACATTTGTGTATATAAATCTTTTATACATATTTTTATACATTTTTTTGAATAAAATGTGACAAAAATTTAGCAATTTTGCATTTTTTTTTTTTTTATGTTCACGCCGTTCACCGTATGGGATCAATAACATATTTTAATAGTTGGGACATTTACACACGAGGCGACACTTTATGGGGGTAAAATGGGAAAAAAGGACATTTTACATTTTTATTGGTGGAGGGGATTTTTCAAATTTTTGTACTTTTTTCTTTTATTTTTACACTTTAATAGTCCCCATAGGGCACTATTTATAGCAATCCTTTGAATGCTAATACTGTTCAGTGCTATGCATAGGGCATAGCACTGATCAGTGTTATCAGTGATCTTCTGCTCTGCTCTGCTCAATCTCAGACCAGAGCAGAAGACCCGTATAAGGCAGTGGAGGGAGGTGAGGGGACCTCTATGCGCCGTTCTGGATGATCGGATCACCACGGCAGCAATCCGATCAGCAATATTTCTGACTGCACCGCCGCAGATGCTATGATCTGTATTGATCACAGAATCTGTGGGGTTAATGGCAGACATCCGCGTGATCGCGGATGTCGGCCATTACCAGCGGGTCCCTGGCTGCGATCAGCAGCCAGGACCAGCCGCACATGATCCGAGCATCGCTCCGATGCTCGTGGTCATGTACAGGACGTAAATATACATCCTGGTGCACTAAGTATCGCCGCACCAGGACGTGGATTTACATCCTTGGTCATAAAGGGGTTAAACCAGTTGCCTGGTGTCCACATGGGGGAGACTCTGATAACATATAACATTACAACTCTGTTGCAAGAGAACCATTTTTAATACTGCTACCCTCTCCGCTTGATTCAATAATATCTTACCCCATATATATATATTTACTTTTAATCTTAAAGAGCAAGGGCATTAAGTTTTTCTTTACAAATGAGTTTTTCTTGGTCGAGATATCAACTCCGAGGTATTTCAAAGTGGCCCCTTCCTTATGAATCATTATTATTAGATACTCTCGGTATGGCCCCATCTATCACTGGGAGCAATGAGGATTTGGCCCAGTTTACTTTAAGGCCTGCAACTTCCCCGAACTCATAAATATATTTATGATTTTAGGTAGCATCGTTTCCGGATTATCGAGGAAGAGTAAAAGATTATCCGTATCTAACAATGCTTTATCATTCGCTCCTTCTAACCCAAATTTGTGAAACTCTGTTGATCTCCTCAATAGCTCTGCCAAGGGCTCTATATATATAAGACAAACAAAATAGGGGATATGGGGCACCCTTGACGTGTGCCCCTGGAAAGTGGAAAAGGTTCAGTTAGCCTACCATTAATAATGATACTGGCCTTTGGATCTCTATAAAGAGTTGAATTAATTTAATCATTCCTCCACCAATATTATATTCCTCCAAAAATTTCCAGAGGAACCTCCATTCTATCCTGTCAGAGGCCTTCATTGCGTCCAATGATAGGATGGAATGGAGGCGCCCACCATACACCTCCAGATTAGCAAATACCCTTGCTATGTTTTCTTGAATTAACCTACCAGGAATAAATCCTGATTGATTCGGGTGGATCAGTTCTGGTATAGCTTTTACTAACCGAACCACTAAAATTTTCCCAAATAATTTAACGTCAACATTTAATAGAGATATGGGTCTAAACACTGCTGGATCCCCTACATTATCCCCTGACTTTTTGGGTATAAGGATTATATTTGCCTCTAGCATTGAGGGTGGGAGTGCTCCCATTTTCCACGATTCATTCAATACAAGTAAAAGCTAGAAGCACCTCCTCCCACTCTTTGTAAATAGCGAAGGACAGTCTGTCCGGGCCTGGGACAGACGACACAGAACCTCCCTTTACTGCTTTTTTAAAATGCCTCCATTGTTATGGGGCTATCCAGCAAATTCCTTTGTACCTGGGATATCCTTGGAAGCACCATTTTCCCCATAAGTGCCACATACATACTCTCCAAGAACTGTACTTCAGATTTATACAAATTTACATAAAAAGAGACAAACCCGTCCCAGATTTCAGAAGGAGAAGACGATGTCTCTCCATTTGGTTTAGCGATATTAGTTGGCTCTACAGGACTATTTAAATTTTTAATAATTTTTGCCAACAGACTACCTGGCTTGTGTTGATTTTTTTTTAGTTCGTATGATAAGTATGTCTCATGACTTTCCTTCAAAGAGACATCATTTGCCTGAGATGAATCCTGTGCAAAGTGAATTTCCCTCCACTCCACCCCTTCAAGCAACTAATTTTCTTTCATGCTGAATTGCCACTTCTTAACATTAATTTCTCTAAATAACAGCCCCCTCAATAAGGCCTTCAAACTATCCCAAACCATCAATATGCTAGCGGAGGAATAATAATAATAAAGTATACATCCAGTGTAGGGTTTAGCTGTCGCCAAATATCAAACCATCCCAATTCCCCTGACGACCTTCCCAATGGGCTATTTAACCCCTTAACGATGCCGGACGTAAATGTACATCCTGTTGAGCTGGTACTTAACGCACCAGGATGTACATTTACGTCCTATACATAACCGTGAGCATCGGAGCGATGTTCGGGTCATGTGCGGCAGGTCCCGGCTGCTGATAGCAGCCAGAGACCCGCCGGTAATGGCGGACATCCACGATCGCGCGGATGTCTGCCTTCAACCCCTCAGATGCTGTGATCAATACAGATCACGGCATCTGCAGCATAGCGGACACTAAAATGGATGATCGGATCGCCCGCAGCGCTGCCGCGGGTCTTCTGCTCTGGTCTGCGATCGAGCAGACCAGACCAGAAGATGACCGATAATACTGATCAGTGCCATGTCCTATGCATAGCACTAAACAGTATTAGCAATCTAATGATTGCTATAAATAGTCCCCTATGGGGACTATTAAAGTGTAAAAATAAAAGTTAAAAACAATGTGAAAAGCCCCCTCCCCCAATAAAAACGTAAATTGTCCCATTTTCTCTATTTCACCCCCAAAAAGTGTAAAAAAAAATATTTTATATACATATTTGGTATCGCCGCATGTGTAAATATCCCAACTATTAAAATAAAATGTTAATGATACCATACGGTGAACAGTGTGAACATAAAAAAAAAAAGTCCAAAATAGCAGCTTTTTTTATAACATTTTATTCCCACAAATTTTTTACAAAAAATGTATTAAAAGTTTTATATAAGCAAATATGGTATCAATAAAAAGTACAGATCACGGTGCAAAATATTAGCCCTCATACCGCCGCTTATACGGAAAAATGAAAAAGTTATAGGTCTTCAAAATAGGGGGATTTTAAACGTACTAATTTGGTTAAAAAGTTTGCGATTTTTTTTAAGCGCAACAGTAACAGAAAAGTAGGTTATCATGGGTATCATTTTAATCGTATTGACCCAAAGAATAAAGGACATGTCATTTTTACCGTAAATTGTACTGTATGAAAACAAAACCTTCGAAATTAGCAAAATTGTGGTTTTCTTTTTCATTTCCCCACACAAATAGTATTCTTTTGGTTGCGCCATACATTTTAAGGTAAAGTGAGTGATGGCATTACAATGGACAACTGGTCGTGCAAAAAATAAGCCCTCATACTAGTCTGTGGATGAAAATATAAAAGAGTTATGATTTTTTTGAAGGCGAGGAGGAACAAAAGAAAATGTAAAAATAAAATTGTCTGAGTCCTTAAGGCCCAAATGGTCCTTAAGGGGTTAAAGCCCTACCCTAGAAATTTGTGTCCCCCATTCTTTTCCTGTCTCTTGCTTCATTGAGGACACAATTGAAGTCTCCCCATATAAGCAGGGGTAGATGTTCCCTTCCCTTCAAAAATTCATTCAGCAATAGTAGCGGTGTCACGATGCCGGCTGGCAGGTAGTGGATCCTCTGTGCCAGAGAGGGATTGGCGTGGACCGTGCTAGTGGACCGGTTCTAAGCCACTACTGGTTTTCACCAGAGCCCGCCGCAAAGCGGGATGGTCTTGCTGCGGCGGTAGTGACCAGGTCGTATCCACTAGCAACGGCTCACCTCTCTGGCTGCTGAAGATAGGCGCGGTACAAGGGAGTAGGCAGAAGCAAGGTCGGACGTAGCAGAAGGTCGGGGCAGGCAGCAAGGATCGTAGTCAGGGGCAACGGCAGAAGGTCTGGAAACACAGGCAAGGAACACACAAGGAACGCTTTCACTGGCACTAAGGCAACAAGATCCGGCAAGGGAGTGCAAGGGAAGTGAGGTAATATAGGGAAGTGCACAGGTGATTACCCTAATTGGAACCACTGCGCCAATCAGCGGCGCAGTGGCCCTTTAAATCGCAGAGACCCGGCGCGCGCGCGCCCTAGGGAGCGGGGCCGCGCGCGCCGGGACAGAACAGACGGGGAGCGAGTCAGGTAGGGGAGCCGGGGTGCGCATCGCGAGCGGGCGCTACCCGCATCGCGAATCGCATCCCGGCTGGCAGCGGGATCGCAGCGCCCCGGGTCAGAGGACGTGACCGGAGCGCTGCAGCGGAGAGAGTGAAGCGAGCGCTCCGGGGAGGAGCGGGGACCCGGAGCGCTCGGCGTAACAGTACCCCCCCCCCTTGGGTCTCCCCCTCTTCTTGGAGCCTGAGAACCTGAGGAGCAGACTTTTGTCAAGGATGTTGTCCTCAGGTTCCCAGGATCTCTCTTCAGGACCACAACCCTCCCAGTCTACTAAAAAAAAATTTTTCCCTCTGACCTTTTTGGCAGCCAAAATTTCCTTGACCGAGAAGACGTCCGAGGAGCCGGAAACAGGAGTGGGAGGAACAGATTTGGGAGAAAAACGGTTGAGGATGAGTGGTTTGAGAAGAGAGACGTGAAAGGCATTAGGGATACGAAGAGAAGGAGGAAGAAGAAGTTTATAAGAGACAGGATTAATTTGACACAAAATTTTGAAAGGACCAAGATAGCGTGGTCCCAACTTGTAGCTAGGGACACGGAAGCGGACATATTTAGCGGAGAGCCATACCTTGTCTCCAGGGGAAAAAACGGGGGGAGCTCTTCTTTTCTTATCCGCGAACCTCTTCATGCGTGAAGAAGCCTGTAAGAGAGAATTTTGGGTCTCTCTCCATATAATGGAAAGGTCACGAGAAATTTCATCCACAGCGGGCAGACCAGAGGGCAAGGGGGTAGGGAGGGGGGGAAGAGGGTGACGGCCGTACACCACGAAAAATGGGGATTTGGAGGAAGATTCAGAGACCCTGAAGTTATACGAGAATTCGGCCCATGGAAGGAGATCTGCCCAGTCATCCTGGCGGGAGGAAACAAAATGTCGCAAATAATCACCCAAGATCTGGTTAATTCTTTCTACTTGTCCATTGGACTGGGGATGATATGCAGAGGAAAAATTTAATTTAATCTTGAGTTGTTTACAGAGAGCCCTCCAGAATTTAGACACGAATTGGACACCTCTATCCGAGACAATCTGCGTAGGCAACCCGTGAAGACGAAAAATGTGTACAAAAAATTGTTTAGCCAACTGAGGCGCAGAAGGAAGACCAGGAAGAGGGATGAAATGTGCCATTTTGGAGAATCGATCAACGACCACCCAAATAACAGTGTTGCCACGGGAAGGGGGTAAATCAGTAATAAAATCCATACCAATCAGAGACCAAGGCTGTTCGGGGACAGGCAGAGGATGAAGAAAACCAGCGGGCTTCTGGCGAGGAGTCTTATCCCGGGCACAGATAGTGCAGGCTCGCACAAAGTCCCCAACATCCGTCTCCAGAGTCGGCCACCAATAGAAGCGGGAGATGAGTTGCACAGATTTCTTGATGCCCGCATGACCTGCGAGATGGGAGGAGTGACCCCATTTGAGGATTCCGAGGCGTTGGCGTGGAGAAACAAAGGTCTTCCCTGGAGGAGTCTGCCTGATGGAGGCAGGAGAAGTGGAGATCAGGCAGTCAGGTGGAATGATGTGTTGCGGAGGGAGATCAACTTCTGAGGCATCCGAGGAACGAGAGAGAGCATCGGCCCTAATGTTCTTATCGGCAGGACGAAAGTGAATCTCAAAATTAAATCGGGCAAAGAACAGAGACCACCGGGCCTGGCGAGGATTCAGCCGTTGGGCAGACTGGAGGTAGGAGAGGTTCTTGTGGTCGGTGTAGATAATAACAGGAGAACTTGATCCCTCCAGCAGATGCCTCCATTCCTCAAGTGCTAATTTAATGGCTAGAAGCTCTCGATCCCCGATGGAGTAGTTCCTCTCCGCTGGAGAGAAGGTCCTAGAGAAAAAACCACAAGTGACAGCATGCCCGGAAGAATTTTTTTGTAGAAGAACAGCTCCAGCTCCCACTGAGGAGGCATCAACCTCCAATAGGAAGGGTTTGGAAGGGTCAGGTCTGGAGAGGACGGGAGCCGAAGAAAAGGCAGACTTGAGTCGTTTAAAGGCGTCTTCTGCTTGAGGAGGCCAGGACTTGGGATCAGCACTTTTTTTGGTTAAAGCCACGATAGGAGCCACAATGGTAGAAAAATGTGGAATAAATTGCCTGTAATAATTGGCGAACCCCAAAAAGCGTTGGATAGCACGGAGTCCGGAGGGGCGTGGCCAATCTAAGACGGCAGAGAGTTTGTCTGGATCCATCTGTAGTCCCTGGCCAGAGACCAAATATCCTAGAAAAGGAAGAGATTGGCATTCAAACAGACATTTCTCAATTTTGGCATAGAGTTGGTTGTCACGAAGTCTCTGAAGAACCATACGGACATGCTGGCGGTGTTCTTCTAGATTAGCAGAAAAAATTAGGATATCGTCCAGATATACAACAACACAGGAGTATAACAGATCACGAAAAATTTCATTGACAAAGTCTTGGAAGACGGCAGGGGCGTTGCACAGTCCAAAGGGCATGACCAGATACTCAAAGTGTCCATCTCTGGTGTTAAATGCCGTTTTCCACTCGTCCCCCTCTCTGATGCGGATGAGGTTATAGGCGCCTCTTAAGTCCAATTTAGTGAAGATGTGGGCACCTTGGAGGCGATCAAAGAGTTCAGAGATGAGGGGTAAGGGGTAGCGGTTCTTAACCGTGATTTTATTAAGACCGCGGTAGTCAATGCAAGGACGTAGGGAGCCATCTTTTTTGGACACAAAGAAAAATCCGGCTCCGGCAGGAGAGGAGGATTTACGGATAAAGCCCTTCTTTAGATTCTCCTGGACGTATTCGGACATGGCAAGAGTCTCTGGGGCAGAGAGAGGATAAATTCTGCCCCGGGGTGGAGTAGTGCCCGGGAGGAGGTCGATAGGGCAATCATAAGGCCTGTGAGGAGGTAGTGTCTCAGCTTGTTTTTTGCAGAAAACATCCGCGAAGTCCATATAGGCCTTAGGGAGACCGGTTACTGGAGGAACCACAGAGTTACGGCAAGGGTTACTGGGAACCGGTTTTAGACAGTTCTTGGAACAAGAGGACCCCCAACTCTTGATCTCCCCAGAGGACCAATCCAGGGTAGGGGAATGAAGTTGAAGCCAGGGAAGTCCAAGGAGAATTTCCGAGGTGCAATTGGGGAGGACCAAAAGTTCAATCCTCTCATGATGAGATCCGATGCTCATAAGAAGGGGCTCCGTGCGGAAACGTATGGTACAGTCCAATCTTTCATTATTTACACAATTGATGTAGAGGGGTCTGGCGAGACTGGTCACCGGGATGTTGAACCTGTTGACGAGAGAGGCCAAAATAAAATTTCCTGCAGATCCAGAGTCCAAGAAGGCCACAGCAGGGAAGGAGAAGGCAGAGGCAGACATCCGCACAGGCACAGTAAGACGTGGAGAAGCAGAGTAGACATCAAGGACTGTCTCACCATTGTGCGGAGTCAGCGTACGTCTTTCCAGGCGGGGAGGACGGATAGGACAATCCCTCAGGAAGTGTTCGGTACTAGCACAGTACAGGCAGAGGTTCTCCATACGGCGTCGTGTCCTCTCTTGAGGTGTCAGGCGAGACCGGTCGACCTGCATAGCCTCCACGGCGGGAGGCACAGGAACAGATTGCAGGGGACCAGAGGAGAGAGGAGCCGAGGAGACGAAACGCCTCGTGCGAACAGAGTCCATATCTTGGCGGAGTTCCTGGCGCCTTTCAGAAAAACGCATGTCAATGCGAGTGGCTAGGTGAATGAGTTCATGTAGATTAGCAGGGATTTCTCGTGCGGCCAGAACATCTTTAATGTTGCTGGATAGGCCTTTTTTGAAGGTCGCGCAGAGGGCCTCATTATTCCAGGACAATTCTGAAGCAAGTGTACGGAATTGTACGGCATACTCGCCAACGGAAGAATTACCCTGGACCAGGTTCAACAGGGCAGTCTCAGCAGAAGAGGCTCGGGCAGGTTCCTCAAAGACACTTCGGATTTCCGAGAAGAAGGAGTGTACAGAGGCAGTGACGGGGTCATTGCGGTCCCAGAGCGGTGTGGCCCATGACAGGGCTTTTCCGGACAGAAGACTGACTACGAAAGCCACCTTAGACCTTTCAGTGGGAAACAGGTCCGACATCATCTCCAGATGCAGGGAACATTGGGAAAGAAAGCCACGGCAAAACTTAGAGTCCCCATCAAATTTATCCGGCAAGGATAAGCGTATCCCAGGAGCGGCCACTCGCTGCGGAGGAGGTGCAGGAGCTGGCGGAGGAGATGACTGCAGAAGCTGTGGTAGTAACTGTTGTAGCATAACGGTCAGTTGAGACAGCTGTTGGCCTTGTTGCGCTATCTGTTGTGACTGCTGGGCGACCACCGTGGTGAGGTCAGCGACAACTGGCAGAGGAACTTCAGCGGGATCCATGGCCGGATCTACTGTCACGATGCCGGCTGGCAGGTAGTGGATCCTCTGTGCCAGAGAGGGATTGGCGTGGACCGTGCTAGTGGACCGGTTCTAAGCCACTACTGGTTTTCACCAGAGCCCGCCGCAAAGCGGGATGGTCTTGCTGCGGCGGTAGTGACCAGGTCGTATCCACTAGCAACGGCTCACCTCTCTGGCTGCTGAAGATAGGCGCGGTACAAGGGAGTAGGCAGAAGCAAGGTCGGACGTAGCAGAAGGTCGGGGCAGGCAGCAAGGATCGTAGTCAGGGGCAACGGCAGAAGGTCTGGAAACACAGGCAAGGAACACACAAGGAACGCTTTCACTGGCACTAAGGCAACAAGATCCGGCAAGGGAGTGCAAGGGAAGTGAGGTAATATAGGGAAGTGCACAGGTGATTACCCTAATTGGAACCACTGCGCCAATCAGCGGCGCAGTGGCCCTTTAAATCGCAGAGACCCGGCGCGCGCGCGCCCTAGGGAGCGGGGCCGCGCGCGCCGGGACAGAACAGACGGGGAGCGAGTCAGGTAGGGGAGCCGGGGTGCGCATCGCGAGCGGGCGCTACCCGCATCGCGAATCGCATCCCGGCTGGCAGCGGGATCGCAGCGCCCCGGGTCAGAGGACGTGACCGGAGCGCTGCAGCGGAGAGAGTGAAGCGAGCGCTCCGGGGAGGAGCGGGGACCCGGAGCGCTCGGCGTAACAAGCGGTTGTATAGAGAATGGGGGAGGGATATAAAAGAAGGCCATAACAACTTCCTGGTTTTTTGTTTTATAATAAATAAAAATAAACCAACCCCTTTGGTCGACTTTTTTCCCCAGAATAGTAAATGCAATTGAATTATGTACATAAAGGAAAACACCAGAAGAGAAACTCGAAAAGTGTGAATGTAAGGTCACCTTTGCCCAACTTCTCTGTAGTTTATATTGATTTTCTACCATTACATATGATTCTAATATACCTATAATTGCTGGAAAGAAATGTTGAATAAGATTAAAAAACTCATTCTCTTACCTCCTTCCCCCCATTCCCTTCACATTCCAGAACACCACCTTAACCTTCATCTAAATAGAACTTAAGAAAAAAAAAAAAGACAAGAACCTCACGCAGGCACAGCCCTCCCTACCCACCCCCCTACCCCACCCCCAGCCTGTCTAAGAACCATAGCCAGGACTCTCAACCTCGTCACTTTATCCATCTCCCCAACCTACCCCCCTATATACAAATAACAATGATACAATTATCACAAACCCTCCCCATCAAGCCAATCTCTAGTTTCTTTCGGATCTGTAGAAAGAACACTTTATTCTTAATTGATTATCCGTAATTTGGCAGGGAAAATTAATGAGTATGCAACATTTCCCCCCTTTAAGCG
This sequence comes from Hyla sarda, assembly GCF_029499605.1. NCBI lineage: Eukaryota > Metazoa > Chordata > Amphibia > Anura > Hylidae > Hyla > Hyla sarda. Next base: position 253,884,630 of record NC_079190.1, read on the forward strand.
CATTTTAATATCTCTAAAGGAGGCCCGCTGGATTTGTGTTGACCTGGAAAAGTCAGGAAACAATAAAAATGTTATGTCCATTATATAAAATTGATCCAGTACTGGTCTAACAAATGGAACCAGGTGAGCACGCTCCAAACAAAATAGGGGAGAAAATGACTGGGCCCCAAAAGAATCCATTATCCATTGGAACAGGAAAGTTCTCTTATCCTCTGGAAATCCCACGAATCTTACATTATTCCTCCTTGTCCGATCCTAAAAATTCTAATATTTTGGATTTTAATTGATCAACTTCTTTACTCCTACCCTCTGAACTTGTTTTTAAGCTGGATGGATCTTATTTAACTTCTGGGATTTCTCCATTTGAACTGTTCTTTCACAGATTTTAGTAATTTCATCCGCATTTACATAACCTCTGCAGAGAGGGATCCAACTTGTGTATTCAAATTGCCCAGAGAACATAGTAACATAGTTTATAAGGCTGAAAAAAGACCAGAGTCCATCAAGTTCAACTTATATCCCTAATGAGTCCCTACTGAGTTGATACAGAGGAAGGCAAAAAACCTTCATACTTGAAGGTAAAAATGCCTTCCCAACTCCAAATATGGCAATCAGCATAGATCGCTGGATCAACTTTCTGTCCCTGTAGATCTAGAATCCATAACATGTAATGTTCTTATTTTCCAAAAATGCATCCAGACCACTTTTAAATTCTTTTACAGAGTTAACCTTGATCACCTCCTCAGGCAGAGAATTCCACAGTCTCACTGCTCTTACATTAAAGAACCCCTGTCTGTGCTGGTATAGAAACCTTCTTTCCTCTAAACGTAGAGGATGCCCCCTTGTTATAGATACAGTCCTGTGAGAGATCTCTGTAAGGTCCCCTGATATATTTATACACAGTTATTAGGTCTCCCCTAAGCCTTCTTTTTTTTAACTAATTAACCCTAATTCTGATAATCTTTCTGGGTACCGTAGTCCTCCCATTCCCTGTATTACCCTGGTTGCCCGTCTTTGAACCCTCTCCAGCTCCACTATTTCTTTCTTGTACACTGGTGCCCAGTACTGTACACAGTATTTTATGTGTGGTCTGACTAGTGATTTGTACAGCGGTAGAATTATTTCCTTGTCGTGGGCATCTATACCCCTATTGATGCACCTCATGATTTTATTTGCCTTGGCAGCAGCTGCCCGACACTGGTCACTACAGCTAAATTTACTGTTAACCAAGACTCCTAAGTCCTTTTCCCCGTCAGTCGTCCCTAGTGTTCTCTCATTTTATAAAGAATCCCAGACCAGATTTTTCCTCCCCATGTGCATTACCTTACATTTATCAGTGTTGAACCTCATCTGCCACTTCTCAGCCCAAACCTCCAACCTATCCAGATCAATTTGTAACAGTGCACTGTCCTCTATAGTGTTTACCGCTTTACAGAGTTTAGTATAATCTGCAAAGATTGCTACTTTACTATTCAACCCCTCTACAAGGTCATTAATGAATATATTAAATAGAACAGGACCCAATACTGACCCCTGTGGTACCCCACTAGTAACAGTCACCCAATCAGAATAAGTACCTGTCACGATCACACCCTATCGGTCCAGCTAAGACGCTAGAGAGAGTGTGATGGTGCAAGGATTAATGCCGCCAGACCTCTGGGTATCCACTACTAGTCCCAGCAAGTCACCAAATTAACCCTTAGATAAACGTGTTTCCACCAGAGCTGCTTTCAGAAAGGTGAGCTCCTATATTTAGAGATCAAAGAGCAGAGCTGATTAATTAAACATTTAATCTGATAAAATGTATCACAGTGCTATGCATAAAAATAAACAAATGACATAAAGTTACAAAAATATGAAAGAGTTTAGCAAGGCAAGTTCAGAAAACAAAAGATGAAGTTCTTACAGCATGATGATATAGCAGTCCATGAGAGTGAGTTCCAGCTGTTCTTAGGATGGTCTTGTCAGCTTGTTGCACATCCTTGAACAACAGTTGAGTCCAGCATTTTAATTCTTATCTGCTTCTTTGGAGGGAAACTCCATTCCACCCCTCCCCTCTGATCCCACCAGGTGGGGCATCTCTCTTCCTGACCCCTTATCTCTTTGATCATATGATGAGACCAGAGTGCATGACTTCAAAGGAGATACAAACAAACAGCCAGACCCCCCCCCCCCCCCCCAATAAAATGCAATACACAAAAAACAACGGATACACCACCTGAATGACCCCTCACCCATGTCTTATAAAACACATGTATGTTTCCATAATCAGGCCTTGGGCCTGACACCTCCCCCTTAAGATGGAGACAGAGAGATCTCGCGTCTTCCAGGCTGATAGATCTGTCTCCATTAACCGTCTATTTCTCCCTGACGCGATAATCCATCTGCATTTTGATGCAGGCTTCCTTTCCTGTGTTGGACAGTGAAATTATATTGTTGGAGGATAAGACTCCAGCGAAGCAATTTTCCATTGTTACCTGACACTCGGTCCAACCAATGTAGAGGGTTGTGATCAGTTATGACAGTAAAATCCCTGCCGTACAGGTATGGCTGTAATTTTTGCAAAGCCCAGACCACAGCTAGACATTCCTTCTCTATGACCGCATAGGCCACTATTCTAGGCAATAGCTTCCTACTAAGGTAGAGTATGGGGTGTTCTTCTCCATTGGAGTTTACTTGGCTAAGAACAGCCCCCAGCCCAAAATTGGAAGCATCTGTTTGTACCACAAACCTCCTACTGAAATCTGGGGCCTGGAGGACCGGAGAGTTGGACAATGCAGTCTTGAGGGCAATGAAGGACTTATCACAATCCTCAGTCCAGGTAATTTGCTTGGACACCTTCTTTTTTGTCAAGTCTGTGAGAGGTTTTGCTATCTTATTATAGTCTGGGACAAATCTACGATAATACCCTGCGGTCCCCAAAAAGGACATGACCTGCTTTTTGGTCTTAGGAATTGGCCAGGCCATAATAGACTCCACCTTACTGGGCTCAGGGCGTAGGGACCCTCCTCCTACCTTATGTCCTAGATACTGCACTTCTGTCATGCCAACTTGACACTTTTCTGGTTTTATGTAAAGCCCTGCCTCAGCTATTTGCTGCACCACCTTGCCCAGGTGAATCAGGTGCTCCTCCCAGGTCTTGCTGAATATGGCAATATCATCTAAGTATGCCATGGCATATTCCCTGTGGCCCTCTAGCAGTTGATCAACCAGTCGTTGGAAAGTGGCTGGGGCATTTTTCATCCCAAAAGGCATGACACAGCACTCAAACAATCCAAAGGGAGTGATAAAGGCTGACCGCTCCTGGGCCTCTGGGGTCATAGGGATCTGCCAGTACCCTCGGCTTAAATTCATGATAGTCACATATTGGGAACCTGCTAGCTGATCAAGTAGTTCATCTATTCTGGGCATAGGGTATGCATCAAAGGTAGTGACAGCATTTAACCTTCTGTAATCCACACAGAACCTAGTAGATTTGTCTTTTTTGGGCACCAGAACTTCTGGGGAGATCCAAGGGCTTTTTGACTTCTTAATTACCCCTAACTTCAACATGTCCTCAATCTCCTTGTGTATATGGGACTTTACCTCTGGGGATACCCGGTAGGCTAACTGTCTTAGCGGTGGCTGGTCTCCGTATCAACATGATGGGTGGCTAGAGTAGTTCGCCCTGGCTTCCCAGTAAAGGTGGCACTGAAGCAGCCTAGTACCTGACTTAGCTGCCTCTTTCTTTCCTCTGAGAGCTGTGGGTTGATCTCCACATCCTGAAAGGATCCCTGGCTCTTAGCTTCCTCCACTAGGTCCAGTAGGGGATCACTACCCAGCCCTTCCTCTGGTGCACTGCATACACTGAGTACCACCTCCTCAGGGTCATAGTATGCCTTTAGCATATTAATGTGGTACTGTCTCTTCCTCTGACCTTTCTCATCAAGAGCAATTACATATGTGGTGGGTTCTAGGCGCTGCAGAATGGGAAAGGGACCCTCCCAGGCGGCCTGCAACTTATTCTGCCTGATGGGGTTCAGAACCATTACCTTCTGTCCCACTTCATAGACCCGGTCCCTTGCATTGCGATCATATCAGTACTTCTGCCTGGACTGTGCTGCTGTGAGGTTGTCATTTACCAGCCCAGTCAATGCCTGCATCCTGTCCCTGAATCTCAGAACATACTCCACCACAGAAGTCTCAGGGGCATGTAGCCCCCCTTCCCATTCCCCTCTTACTAAATCTAGGGGTCCCCGCACTTTGCGACCATACTGTAGGCTCTTGGGGTACCTCCCTGGCTCTTGGGGTACCTCCCTGTAAGCGAATAACAGATGGGGTAAATACTTTTCCCAGTCCCTGCCCTCTGATTCTACAAAGGTTTTTAGCATTTGTTTCAAGGTCCCATTGAACCTCTCACAAAGACCATTTGTTTGGGGGTGGTATGGGCTTGCTACCAAGTGCTGTACATTCACCTTCTTACAGAGACTTTGCATGAGATTGGACATGAACTGTGGGCCCTGATCAGTGAGCATTTCTCTGGGGAACCCTACCCTGCAGAAAATACTGATCAGAGCATCTGCCACCTTATCTGCTCGGACGGAGGATAAGGCAACAGCCTCAGGGTACCTGGTTGCATAATCTACAACAGTAAGAATACATTGTTTCCCTGTGCTGCTGGGTATAGCCAGAGGCCCCACAATATCCACTGCCACTTGTTCAAAAGGTACAGATAAGATTGGTAGGGGCACTAGGGGAACACGAGTTACATCCCCAGACTTACCCACCCTTTGGCAGACATGACAGGATCTACAGTAATTTGCAACAGCAGTACCCATACCTGGCCAATAGAAATTATGTGTCAACCTGGACTTTGTCTTGGCCACTCCCAAATGTCCTGCCAGGGGGGTCTCATGGGCTAACCTCAGCAGCTCTTTCCTGTACTGCCTAGGAACCACTAACTGCCTTTCTCTCTCCTGGGCCCCTAGCATGCCTTTGGAAAGGGACTCCCAGTACAAGATATAATTTTCCCAATATACCCGATGCCCATCTGTGTCAACACCTGTATGTTCAGCATGTTGTCTCAGCCCTTCAAGGGAAGAGTCACTGCGCAGAGCTTCCCGGAAATGCTCATTTCCCTCCCCCATCTCGTGGTATCAGGGAGCACATTTCCCCCAGGTGAACTAGCATCTCCACCTTCCTCTGCTGGGGCTTGCAAGTCACACAGCTTGCCCCTTGCATCACCATCCTCCCTTCCTGTTAAAGCCCTGGCATGCTGCTGATGCGTTACCACTGCTACCATTGGTATGCCTCCCTGGGGTTTACCTTCCTCCCCCTCAGTTCCAGACATAACAATACAGGCATCATACACAGGGCTATCATTCCTTCCCTCCTCCTCCTTAGGCTCACAGGATTGGGACATATCACTCACTGCTGGTCCCTCATCCTTACATGTCCCCAGGGGCACATCAACCCCTCCTCCTAGCCCATCTCCACTAGGCTTTGGCATTGGCAATGCATTGTCACCACATTTTACAATACACCCCATTTCACTTTTGGAAAACATTACTGGTCCAGTCACAGGTAAACAATTATCAATCCCCTGCACTCCCTCCCAGTTACCACATTTCACAGTGTCTCCCAAAGTCTCGCACAGTACCTCAGAATGAACAGTGCTCTCTCCTAGCCCATCCGGTGTGCAGGTAGTGTCCTCTGGAGCATAATGACAGAGCATCCGATCCAAATCATTCCCCAACAGAACATTAACAGGGATGTCCTCAGAGACCCCCACCTCACGCAAACCTTTGCCTGTACCCCAATCCAGGTACACACAGGCCATGGGCACAACAGGCCGCACACCTCCAATTCCTTTTAAAGCCATGGTTCTTCCAGGGATGATGTCTTCTGTATCCACCACTTCAGGCCGCACTAAGGTAAAGGAAGCTCCAGAATCCACTGTCACCCGGTCACCCACAGTTACACTCTGCAGGTTATCCGCTCTTTTCTCCACCGCTCCGGACACCAGAAGAACGTCTGTGTGTCCTCCAGCTACTGGTGGCGAATTCTTTTTGTTGGGGCAAGTGGCACTCAGGTGCCCAATATGGTTGCATCTGTAACATCGGCGGGTGTCCCCCTGACCCAATGTGGCTCCTGTTGCTTTTGGGAATGATGGCAAGAATTTCCCGGCTGACCTGGTGGTGCTTTGTGGTTGTGTGGCTCCCCTCCAGGTACTTGCTCCAGCTTGTGCAGATTCACGCTTTGCTATTGGTGCCCGGTTGTTGGCAAAGTCATCTCCTAGTTCTGCTGCTTCCATGGCTGTCTTGGGCTTGCAGTCCAAAATCCACTCTCTGGTTTCAAAGCTCCGTGTTTGGAGAAACTGATCCAGGACCATCAAGTCCTCCAGGGCCTCATAGGTAGTGACTTGTAGGCCCCCAGTCCATTGCCTGAATGCAGTCCTTAGCTGACCTGCATGTTCAGTGCAGCTTTCTGTGGCGCTTTGTTGCAAAGTCCTAAATCTTTTCCGATAAGCGTCTGGAGTCAGATTAAAACTTTTTAGCAGGGCAGATTTGATTGCCTCATAGTCCTGGTCACTTTCAGAGGGAAGCGAAGCAAACACATCCAGAGCTTTCCCTCGCAGCCGTGGGGTTAGATATCGTCCCCACTGTTCCTTAGGTAGATGGAACTGCCGGCAAACCTTTTCAAATCCCCTCAGGAACACCAGATCACCAGATCACCATCTTTCTCCAACATGTTCCAAGCGGGGTTTGTGGTCTCCTTGATCCTGCACATCACTCCGTGCGGATGAAGCATCCCCTCTCAGCCTCAGAACCTCCAGTTCATGCCTTTGCTGGGCCTCTCTTTCTGTGGCTTGTGCCTGGGCCTCTCTTTCTGCGGCTCATGCCTGGGCCTCTCTTTCTGCGGCTCATGCCTGGGCCTCTCTCTCTGCCGCTCATGCCTCTCTCTCAGCAGTTTGGTACTGGAGAAGCAGTTGGAGTTTCATATTGGCATCCACATTCCCAAGGTGTTGTAAGGCAGTCCGCATATAAGAGTCCAAGGCCTCATGGGGAGTACTGTCCTGATGGGAAGTAATACACACACACACACCTAACAGGGACTTCAACTCCCAGCATACACACACCTAACAGGGACTACAACTCCCAGCTTACATATACACACACCCAACAGGGACTACAACTCCCAGCATACACGCACACATAACAGGGACTACAACTCCCAGCATACACACACACACCTAACAGGGACTACAACTTCCAGCATACACACACACCTAACAGAGACTACAACTTCCAGCATACATATACACACACATAACAGCGACCACAACTCCCAGCATACAAACACATAACAGGGACTACAACTCCCAGCATACACACTCACACACATAACAGGGACTACAACTCCCAGCATACACACACACCTAACAGGGACTACAACTCCCAGCATACACACACACACACCTAACAGGGACTACAACTCCCAGCATACACACACCTAACATGGACTACAACTCCCAGCATACACACACATAACAGGGACTACAACTCCCAGCATACACACACACCTAACAGGGACCACAAATCCCAGCATACACACCTAACAGGGACTACAACTCCCATCATACACACACACCTAACAGGGACAACAACTCCCAGCATACACACACACCTAACAGGGACTACAACTCTCAGCATACATACACACATAACAGGGACTACAACTCCCAGCACACACACACATAACAGGGACCCCCTCCTCCTCACATAGAAATCGGAGATTTATTCCCAGTCCCTGCAGTACATCCCCAGTCCGTGTACAGTAGAAACAGACAGAGCTCAATCAGGGGAGATGGGGGAGGGGGCGTGTACTTCTCCCTGTGGAGATCTACGTCCATCCTGAGCTCAGGGAAGGGAGAGGAAGGAGGGGGCGTGTACTTCTCTCTCCCCTTGCTCTGCCCTCCCCCAGCTCTAGCTTCGGAAATCTTCGGAGAGCTGGGGGAGGAGCGGACGCAAAGATTCACGGGGGCGCAAAAAACCACCTCACACCGGGCTAACAGGAAGTAAGAAGAATACAGCCTGGGGACCGAACACCTGTACATGAGCACCGGTGGAGCGTAGGCAGGTAAGAGAAAGTTTGTTTTCTTTTTTTTTTTTTTTGCAGCCTGGAACAGAAGCAATAAGAAAAGTGAGCACCGGACATGTCCTTTAAGGACGCAGGGCGTACCTGTACTATGAACCCTTCAGACGCGATGATCAAAGTTGATCACCGTTGTCGAAAATGAAAGTAAAAGCTTCCTGGCACCAAAATCACGATGTCCCGATCAGCTAGGACGCGAGCGGAGGCCCCCCTTACCTTGCTCCGTCACGTCCGATTGGCGTTTGATTGCTCCAATCCTGAGCTACAGGCTTGAGCAATCAACCCCCTATTATGCTGATCCATGCAAAGCTATGGCTTTGCAGGGATCAGGGTAAAAGATCAGTGTGTGCAGTGTTAAAGCCCCTATGGGAGCTATAACACTGCAAAAAAAAGTGAAAAAAAAAGTTAATAAAGGTCATTTAACCCCTTCCCTAATAAACATATGTGGTATCGCCACGTGCATAAATGTCCGAACTATAAAAATATATTGTTAATTAAACCGCACGGTCAATGGCGTACGCGCAGAAAAATTCCAAATTCCAAAATAGCGTGTTTTTGGTCACATTTAGATCATAAAAAAATGAATATAAAGCGATCAAAAAGTCCGATCAATGCAAAAATGGTACCGATAAAAACGTCAGAACACGGCACAAAAAATTAGCCCTCATACCAGCCTGTACACGGAAAAATAAAAAGTTATAGGGGTCAGAAGATGACCCCTGAAGAAGATTCCTGCATGTAGTTATGATTTTTCAGTATGACAAAATCAAATCTATATAAGTAGGGTATCATTTTAACCATATGGACTTACAGAATAAAGATAAGGTGTAATTTTTACTGAAAACTGCACTGCGTAGAAAAAAGCCCCAAAAAGTTACAAAATGACATTTTATCTTCAATTTTGTCGCACAATGAATTTTTTTTCCGTTTCGCTGTGGATATTTTTGGAATTGGTGGTGCAAAAAATAAGCCATCATATGGAATTTTATGTGCAAGATTGAAAGCGTTATGATTTTTAGAAGGTGATGAGGAAAAAATGAGAATCCAAAAACGGGAAAACGCTGAGTCCTTAAGGGGTTAAAGAATCAAGTGCTGCGGTTCAAGAAATAGTTAAAAATAAATGGGCAAAAGTAAATGTGAAAGTTGAGGAGCGAGCGTGGGAGAATATTTGGGCTGGTGCCAAGAATTGCTCCTCAAATAAAAACATTTCAATTTTTACAACTAAGAATCATACACCAATTGTATTATTCCCTGGTATCTTTGTGGAAGATGAAATGTAGAAGTAATCATAGCTGTCCAACATTTTGGACACAGTAGAGCCGATTTTGTCCATCTTGTAGGGGCTTGTCCGAAGGTGGTTGGTTTTTGGGGGCACATTAGAGAACTCCTTGAAAATAAATTCAACTATGAGGGTGCATGGGATAGAAATTCTGTGGTGCTGGGTATGACTCCGAAAGTGGCATGCTGAAAACATTAATACCAAAACTGACTATCTTGGCTAAGTACCTTATTGTTTGTACATGGTTTGTGCCGAGGGCACCTAATATCAGCGAGTGGAAAGAGTTAGTTAATAAAATAAAAAAGTTTGAAAAGGTGAAAATCGGAGGTTCTAAGAAAAGATGAAAAGAATGTGAGACCACTTGGGGATTGTGGTAGGAAGTTGTTGTTTTTTTTTTTTTTTTTTTTTTCACGCAGGCATGTGTGGGTTGGGGATGGCTATAAAGAGGGGATATTTACGGATGTAGATGATGTTGTTGATTGATTTTTTTGTACTGTCATTTAACAAAAATAAGATTTAAAAAGAAGTATATAGTACATATTCAGACATTGCTTTCCTATATTGATGCTGGTTGATCATCTGGCACTGGAGAAGGAAAAGACAAATCCGTAATCTTGTCCACTGTCAAGTCCATGGAGAGCTTTTCCCACAGAATTTGCTGACTGAGCAAATGAAAACATACTGGGGGGGGGGGGGGGGGAGTGTTTGGTGTGCAGAACTAGGGGAAATAATTCAGTCATGCATAAACATTGCTCTTACACTGATCATAATATCTCTCATGGAGTCTCTCATTTGTTTTCGTGCTCACAGTCACAGTGCTTATTCTGTTCACTTAAATATCTTACAGAATACATATAAAGCAAAACAGATCATTCCAGATAATATCATAACAATCTAATTTTTTCATATTCAAATTTTAAAATTATTAGTGATTTACCTTTTGATAGCGATGGTGTACTTGTAAGAATAAAAGAATACCTTGAGAGATGGAAGTTTGCTGGAATAGAGGAATCCATGTTAGCTATTACAAAGTGACACAAATACAGTGGAACTCCCCACTGAAGTCCCAGTTCTAGGAGTATTCTCACTTGTGTGCCCTTTTTAACACATGTGCCAGGGGGTTTGTCACCCATGCTGTAAACTGCGTTACTGTATCTTAGTTGGATCGGATTTTGTTGCTTAAAAAAAACAAAAAACACACTAATATTGATGACATCAGTACATTACGACATGGTGATATAAAGTAATAAAACAAATGACAAAATGACATGATTATAATTTACACTGCATGGGTATGCAGCCGCCAGATGCCTACAAGGAACTCTACAGAAAATGTAAGCATGCACATTTCTATCTACAAGTTGAAACCAAGGATTTACTAATGAAGACATGATTAAAGGGGTACTCCGCCCCTAGACATCTTATACCCTATCCAAGGGATAGGGGACAAGATGTCTGATCGTGGGGGTCCCGCCGCTGGGACCCCCCACGATTTCCCTGCAGCAGCCGGTGTTCGTTTAAAATGCCGGCTGCAGCATCGGAGGCTTGTGACTTCACGCCACGTCCCCTGTATGCAAGTCTATGGGAGGGGGCATGGTGGGAGGGCGTGATGTCATGAGAGGGACATGGCCGTTATGTCAGCGCTGCATGGCTAGTCATCAGGCACAGAGTGAAGTTTGCTCCATGCGCTGGATGACTACAGTGCTGCAGCAGAGATCACGTGGGTCCCAGCGGCGGGACCCCCATGATCAGACATCTTATCCCCTATCCTTTGTATAGGGGATAAGATGTCTAGGGGTGGAGTACCCCTTTAAGTTATGTTTTAAGGGAGACATTTTTTCCTGAGTATAATAGTAAATATAAGTAGTGATGCATACACGCCTGGGCCAGTGTACAAGAGTAGAGATTATTTGTTACTGTACTTTTTATTCCTGTACGTACTGAGCAGCAAGACATATTTTGTATGCCTTGCTGCTCCTGTACTGATTCACCCAAGGAAAGTTCGATTTTTTCTTAAAACATTGGAATAATTTTTAATCATCCCAAACCATTTGCTTATATTCAATATAGTATGAATGTAATATAAAGCTACACAATGAAGATTTGATTGGCAACCTACTATAACAGCACCACTATAAAAAGTTGAAAATTCTTCTTTTTTTTTTCTGGTCCCAGAAGGGTCATTTGGCCTTTGATGCAAAGTACAAATCACACACATAAAATCACACAATTGTTCTTTATATGCCAGTCATTTTAAGCATGTTTCAAGATGTGCCGCGCCTTATGGTCTTCATAAACAAGTCTACAATAGTACTCTGTTCTTCTATTCTATTTCTATTTTGGCAAAGATATCTGAAAAAGATTTTGTGAAGGAACAATCATGAGATTTCATAAAAGTTCCACATTTAATCACTAGTAAACCACCTATTTACTTTGTGTGTGTTTTCTTCTAAAGTACTGCTAAAGTAAGCATATCTTTTGTATTTAGCCACTAGGACAGTGATGGCGAACATTAGGATTGGCAGTATAATTCCCCCCACAAGGTTGGCAGTATAATTCTCCCCACAAGGTTGGCAGTATAACTCCCCCACAAGGTTGGCAGTATAATTCCCCCCACAAGGTTGGCAGTATAATTCTCCCCATAAGGTTGGCAGTATAATTCCCCCCACAAGGTTGGCAGTATAATTCCCCCCACAAGGTTGGCAGTATAATTCTCCCCACAAGGTTGGCAGTATAATTCTCCCCACAAGGTTGGCAGTATAATTCTCCCCACAAGGTTGGCAGTATAATTCCCCCTACAAGGTTGGCAGTATAATTCCCCCCACAAGGTTGGCAGTATAATTTCCCCCACAAGGTTGGCAGTATAATTCTCCCCACCAGTATAACAAGGTTGGCAGTAGAATTCCCCCCACAAGGTTGGCAGTATAATTCTCCCCACAAGGTTGGCAGTATAATTCTCCCCACAAGATTGGCAGTATAATTCCCCCCACAAGGTTGGCAGTATAATTCCCCCCACAAGGTTGGCAGTATAATTCTCCCCACAAGGTTGGCAGTATAATTCCCCCCACAAGGTTGGCAGTATAATTCCCCCCACAAGATTGGCAGTATAATTCTCCCCACAAGGTTGGCAGTATAATTCTCCCCACAAGGTTGGCAGTATAATTCTCCCCACAAGGTTGGCAGTATAATTCTCCCCACAAGGTTGGCAGTATAATTCTCCCCACAAGGTTGGCAGTATAATTCCCCCTACAAGGTTGGCAGTATAATTCCCCCTACAAGGTTGTCAGTATAATTTCCCCCACAAGGTTGGCGGTATAATTCTCCCCACAAGGTTGGCAGTAAAATTCTCCCCACCAGTATAACAAGGTGGGCATTAGAATTCCCCCCACAAGGTTGGCAGTATAATTCTCCCCACAAGGTTGGCAGTATAATTCTCCCCACAAGGTTGGCAGTATAATTCCCCCCACAAGGTTGGCAGTATAATTCCCCCCACAAGGTTGGCAGTATAATTCTCCCCACAAGGTTGGCAGTATAATTCCCCCCACAAGGTTGGCAGTATAATTCCCCCCCACAAGGTTGGCAGTATAATTCCCCCCACTAGGTTGGCAGTAAAGTTCCCCCCACATTAGGCAGGCAGTGTTCCCCCACATTAGGCAGGCAGTGTTCCCCCACATTAGGCAGGCAACAATCATGAGATTTCAAAAAAGTTCCACATTTAATCACTAGTAAACCACCTATTTACTTTACTTTACTTTGTGTGTGTTTTCTTCTAAAATACTGCTAAAGTAAGTATATATTTCAGTATAATTCCCCCCACAAGGTTGGCAGTAAATTTCCCCCCACATTAGGCAGGCAGTGTTCCTCCACATTAGGCAGGCAGTGTTCCCCCACATTAGGCAGGCAGTGTTCCCCCTCATTAGGCAGGCAGTGTTCCCCCACAGACATTCAGCCTCCAGCCATATACAGTGTATGGCTGGAGGCTGTATGTCTGTTTCGAAACACGAAGATGACGTCCCGCTAGTCACTTACCATGCACGCGTCATCCTCGGTCCTCCCCGATGCTCCGCTCTGCTTTACGGGCGCATGCGCTGGACGTCAGTGACGTCCCTGCGTGCTCTACCTCCCGGCGGTCCCTGCCTTTTTAACGCTATCGCAGGGCCGCAGAGAGGTAACTGGGACATCCTTGTGTCCCGAAATGACCTTTTCGTCCGGAATGTGACAGGGGTCTGTGGCCACGTGCCCACAGAGGGGGCTTGGCGTGCCACCTGTGCCATAGGTTCGCCATCACTGCATTAGGACAAGGCTATACCATCTTCAATGTACATAGACTGTATTCAAAAGTAATGGGATATATAATAGAATGACTTATGCTCCTGCTTCCTACTGGATCCACTTCTGACTTTGGCTCAAACACTGCAGTGGCAGTTTTTAAAGAAAACAAAGAAAAAAAAGAATCAAACCATGATCCGCCATTTTAGTATGTACCTGCAAGACAGCAATGGACATGTTTAGGAAGGATCTGTGATTGCCCTGGGCTAAATGGCTATGTTGTGAGATTACCATAATGCTGAGGCTATCTTTTTGTGAACTGTCTATTTCCTGTTGGAGTTCATTCCCTCAAACTACAAGTCCCATGATTCCTTATTGGTAAGTGTGAGGTCACTTTTCTCCCTCCCACACATCAGCCACCTCACCCATTGAAACACACCTGTGATCCTTTCCATGCAATAGATGCGTATTTTCTGACCAGGGAGCCTCCAGCTGTTGCACAACTACAATTGTTTCAGAATTATCTCCTTACCTCCCAACCAGTGGTCGGTCCACGCATTTAAACAAAGACAGGCTCCCTCTGAACACCTTATTAGTGATGTAATGTCTCAGTCCGCACTGCAACCTGGAAAAACCTGAGATATTTTGTATGCTGTTATAAATAAACATTGGGGCAAAAATCTCAGAAGAATTGGGAGACCATATGAAACACACTATATAATGAACTACACTAACTTTACAGCTCCTGTAGCATAGCATATAAATACCCAGAATACCTCTTGAACCCCTTCAGGAACGGGCAAATTTTAGCCTTAATGATCAAGGCCCATTTTTCAAATCTGACCTGTCCCAATTCATGTTATAACTTCTGGACACGTTAACGTACCAAAGTGATTTTCAAATAGTTTTTTCGTGACAAATTGTACTTAATGTTAGTGTTAAATTTTGGTCAATAAATTCAGTATTTTTGTGTGAAAAACTCAAAAATTTTGGGAAAAATTAAAAAATGTTACATTTTTCCGAATTACAGATTCTCAACTTTCAAGAAAAATAGTCATACAACATAAATCAGTTATTAATTCACATTTACAATATGTCTACTTTATGTTTGCATAATTTGTTAAATGTTGTTTTACTTCTTTAGGACATTACGGGACGTTTGGAAGCAATTAAAAAAATAATAGAAAAAATTTACATTTTAATTTAAAATCAGATGTTTTTAGAGACCAGTTAAGTTCTGAAGTGGATTTAGGGGCCTGTATGTAAGAACCCCCTATAAATCCCCCCATTATAAAAAACTGCACCCCTCAACATAATCAAAATTATATTTGGGAAGTTTATTAACCCTTTAGGTGTTTCACAGAAATTAAAGCAAAGTGGAATTCAAAGATTTTTTTTTTTTTTTTTTGCAAATATGTCATTTTGCTCTATTTTTTCAGCAACACAGCGGGTGCTGACAGGGAAATACAACTCAATATTTATTACCCTAATTCTGACATATTTAGAAATATCCCATATGTGGCCCTTGTGCGCAACATGACTCACACACAGGCCTCAGACATGACGGAGCACCATGTTGATTTTGGATCTTCCTTTTATTTAGGATATTTTGTAAACACCTTATCAAGATGCAGGGTCCTTTGAGTTCCAAAATATTTTTGCTAGGCAAATTGATGTTTTCATGGGTACCATTTTGAGGTAAAAAAGCACACGTGCAGGGGTGGGCCTCCAGCTGCTCCAAAAAGGTCCAATTAGAAAATTAAAACTTCACCTTTAATGTTGCATGTTAAAAACAAAGGATATCCATAGTGAAAAATAAAAGGAAGGAAGGGAAACCGACGCGTTTCGAGCCTATACTGGCTCTTAGTCGTGGCACATAGTATATCGGGCAAGTGCCCCCTTATATAGTGTAACTCCAAATGATCCCAAACGGAAACCCCGGGAGCCCGGGTTCCGGAAGGGTGATGACGTAGGTCAATGATGGAAACAAGTGTAAGACCTGGACTGGATGGATAATCATGTGCTGGGTAAGTGCATAATATTTAACACTATGTGTGCGGAGGCCATATCAATTTCATGAGTGCCACCCCCGGCAACATGGTAAAGCCCGGATACGGGTATAATTGCTTAGTCCTAATTTGGGTTGCCGACCGGTTATACATATATGAGAATGGTCTTATACGGAATAAACCGCATCCGTAGGGCGCATAGTGTGAATACTGCATAATGTATGTACATTCCGTTTGGTCCAAACTTAAAATATTTTTTGGACTCGTGCTTTGGCCTCATAGGTCTATAGGGATAGTGATGGTTAACGTATGTTTATATGTACGCAGAACATGTGCATCAAGGGCAAATACCACAAATATGCAAAATAATAGTATAGGTAGCAATGTGCACACAAACTAGGTCTATAAGTAAGAAGGAACATGAACCACATACTATCTCTTTGTATATATGTATATGGAGAAACCGCAGCAGTGAACAGTTCCCAAAAAAGAGAAAATTTTTTTCTTTCTACTTAAACAAGACATGCAGAGCCTGTCATACATACGCAAAGGCACAGTGCCAACATATTTCCTCCCCCGCTCCGCCCAATAGTTGCGGGTATCGGATCCCTACAGGAACATTTGGGCGAATGGTTGGATCATCTCTTACAGCCGCTTGTCCCCAGGACGATGGGATTTATTCGAGACACAAAAACCCTTTTGTCAGCCTCTAAATCCCTCACATGGAACAAACAAGACAAGTGGCTTTCATGTGATGTCACTGCCTTATACACAAGTATACCCCACGAGTCCGCCCTGTCGGCAGTGGAATTCCACCTTAACAAATACTCCAACTACAGCAATGATCTCAAACAATTCATACTTGATGTATTACTTTTTGTACTAAAACACAATTTTTTCTCTTTTGATGGACAATTCTTTTTTCAAACGACTGGATGCCCTATGGGAGCCAAATTTTCCCCGTCCCTGGCTAATTTATATATGGCTCACTGGGAGGAGGTCCACCTATACACAGCCAACAACATCTACCACCCCCTTGTGGGGTGGTATGGCAGATATATAGACGACCTCCTCATAGTGTGGCGAGGGTCGAATGAAGAAGCAGTTTCATTTGTGGATTATCTCAACCTCAATTCACACAATTTGAAATTTACATATATGTTAAACCACATAGAGACTAACTTCCTTGATGTAACTCTAACAGGAGATGCGGAGAAAAATCTGGTGCACACCAGAATGTACAGAAAACCCACTGCTGGAAACAGCATCCTACACGCTGCAAGTAACCATCCCAAACACACCATTCGCAATCTCCCGATTGGAGAATTAATAAGAGCCAAAAGGGCCTCCTCAACAACACTGGCATATGAATCCAGCTGCAAAGATATCGGTAACCGTCTCAGAAAGAGAGGTTATACGAAACCCATCTTAAAGAGAGCACAGTGCATAGTAGATTCCAAGGACAGGGAAACGTATCTAGAAGAACACACTAGTCAATCCCTAGAGACTGAATCCACACATATGATCACTTTTTCCACACCATACAGCAGTGACTTTCAGGGAATATGCAATATCTTGAGAAAACATTTACCTATCCTTTCCCAGGATGAAACCACTGCTCACCTTCTGGAACATGGCACCCGTTTTGTAGCTAAGAAGGGAGCATCCCTTAGGGACCTTCTTTCTCCCAGCGAATTTACATCTAAAGAGACCGCTAAGACTTGGTTATCAACAACGGGATGCTACAAATGCAATGCAGCTAGGTGTACATGTTGCAACCTCATGTCAAATGTATCCACTTTCTCATCAACCGCTACAAATCGGACATACCCCATCAAAACACTAGTCAACTGCAACTCAACATATGTAGTGTACCTGGTCACATGTACCAGCTGCCAGAAACAATATGTAGGCAGTACAGCGAGGAAATTAAAAACACGTATCGCAGAACACTTTCGGTGCACTACTAATACCCTCACTAGCAATCGCTCTGTGTCCGGGTTAACGAGACACCTCCGAGAGCATCACCTGAATGATCCTAGAGGTTTCAAAGTTGCAGCAATAGAAAAAGTTTTTTCATGCCGGAGGGGAGGAGATAGAACAGCCAAACTCAGGTCCCGTGAAGCATATTGGATTCTTGTACTAGACTCTCGCTTCCCCACCGGCATGAATACAAAACATGATCTGATGTATATCTACTAGATATATGTCCTAAGAGAGGGTGACATTTTTTCCTCATATTCTAACTATGATATGGGTACACCATCCTTTGATGTAGGTTACATGATGGACATAGTTCATATGTTGCCGGGTATAGATGTGATTAGACTGGGATTGGCACTGTGCCTTTGCGTATGTATGACAGGCTCTGCATGTCTTGTTTAAGTAGAAAGAAAATTTTTTTCTCTTTTTTGGGAACTGTTCACTGCTGCGGTTTCTCCATATACATATATACAAAGAGATAGTATGTGGTTCATGTTCCTTCTTACTTATAGACCTAGTTTGTGTGCACATTGCTACCTATACTATTATTTTGCATATTTGTGGTATTTGCCCTTGATGCACATGTTCTGCGTACATATAAACATACGTTAACCATCACTATCCCTATAGACCTATGAGGCCAAAGCACGAGTCCAAAAAATATTTTAAGTTTGGACCAAACGGAATGTACATACATTATGCAGTATTCACACTATGCGCCCTACGGATGCGGTTTATTCCGTATAAGACCATTCTCATATATGTATAACCGGTCGGCAACCCAAATTAGGACTAAGCAATTATACCCGTATCCGGGCTTTACCATGTTGCCGGGGGTGGCACTCATGAAATTGATATGGCCTCCGCACACATAGTGTTAAATATTATGCACTTACCCAGCACATGATTATCCATCCAGTCCAGGTCTTACACTTGTTTCCATCATTGACCTACGTCATCACCCTTCCGGAACCCGGGCTCCCGGGGTTTCCGTTTGGGATCATTTGGAGTTACACTATATAAGGGGGCACTTGCCCGATATACTATGTGCCACGACTAAGAGCCAGTATAGGCTCGAAACGCGTCGGTTTCCCTTCCTTCCTTTTATTTTTCACTATGGATATCCTTTGTTTTTAACATGCAACATTAAAGGTGAAGTTTTAATTTTCTAATTGGACCTTTTTGGAGCAGCTGGAGGCCCACCCCTGCACGTGTGCTTTTTTTCTTCCATTATCCTCCGGGACACGGCCCGCATCCTGCCTGCCTTGCTCTCCTGCAACTACGGAGCTCCTGTATCCAATACCGCACAGTGGTGAGCTGAATCCCCTCTTTTCTTTTTCTTTACCATTTTGAGGTGCATGACACTCTCATTGCTTTTTATTCCAAAATCGGTTCTGCCATTGTTTTTTATTAAATTTTTTACTGTCATTTTTCAGGCAGTGTAAATTACATGTTATTTTTGGTCTGCCGTTCGGTACGATTATGGCGATACCTAATTTTTATAAGTTTTTATTGTTTATCCCATTTTCCTCACAAAAAAATAATTTTGTTGAAAAATTTTTTTTTTGTATAACCATATTCTGAGAGCTTCAACTTTTTTTTTTATTTTTTTTTACCAAGGGAGCTGTGTGAGGGTTTATTTCTTGCTGGATAAGTAGCGGTTTTGAATAGTACTATTTTGGTATGTCTGACATTTTGATCACTTTTTATAACATTTTTAGTGAGGCGGGATTACAAAAGCAGTAATTTTGGCAAGATTATTATAATATTTTTTATGGCGTTCACCATGCAGTATCAATGACATGGTAATTTTATTCTGCATGTCGGTACAATTATGGCAATACCTCTTTTATGTACTTTATTTATCAAACTATTTTTGATGAAAAACATCTTGTTAGTGCATCGTTATTTTCTGAGAGTTTTTTTTTTTTTTATACCGACAATGTTGTGTGATAGCTATTTTTTTCCATGAGGAGTTGACATTTTTAGTGGTACCCTTTTGAGGTACATGGGACATTTTGATCACTTTTTTTATTTTAGTTTAACAGATGCAGCATTGATATAAAGCTATAAATTTGACAAGGTTTTTATTTTAAAAAATTACAGCGTTCATCGTGCGGGTTGAATATTATTGCTTGGATTGTTACGAATGCGGTGATACCAAATATGTGTATATAATTTTTGGGGGGAGGGAAAGGGAGATTGTCCATGTTTATTTCTTTATTTTTATCTCTTTATTATTTATATTTATTGTTTATTTTTTTTATTTATTATTTATTTAATGTATTTATTTACTTTTTAACTTTATTTAATTTTTTTTTTTTTTTTTACTGTTCCACTAGGGGACTTGACACTTATAATACACTGCAGTACAGATCTGTACTGCATTGTATTATGCCTGATAGTGAAACACTGACAGCTGTCAGTGCTTCACCGTCAGGCATAGCAGATCAGCCTTTGCCCCGGGCAGAGCCTGATCGGCTTCCATAGCCAGGGTAACCAGAAGCCGTACGGAGGTCCCTGGTTGCTATGGCTACCAATGAGATCCCGCGATCGCTTGCAGGGTCTCATTGGAGAACAGAGGGAGCTCCCTCGGTCACCGGCGATTGGTAGCATGTTATTTTCTATGTCATACCGCTACCTCTGCATATACTGTAGTATTAACACATACCTGTCATTTCAGGTAACTTTTCAGCATAAGTTGCCCCATGTGTGTACATGAGGATTAGCACTATTTCTGGTCTTTATATAACTTGCATATGGTATTTTTCAGCAGATATCAGCTGTGCAGGCTTCTTCTCTAATTTTCAATTCTCCTAGAGCTGGTGGTCTGAGCTCCCTCCTGCATATAATTGTATTGCTTGTCTTGCAGATTCAGTACATAGCTGAGCTGATTTTTGTGGAAGACTTGAGCTGCAGAAGGGAAGGTGAAAGGGCAAAGGTGTGATAACAGGGGAAATAAACATTTATATCTAATAAGATATGACAGTTTTTTAAAAGACTGTTTTTATTTATTCTTCAGGCTGGGCCTCTTTTATCAAAATTATCTAGAAGCAAAATTGCCTTTTTGCCCATGGCAACAGTTTTTATTTTAGGCAGCTTTCATAAATGTACCTCAATTCTGTACTTTAGATATTTAACCCCCGAACAACCACATGTCCTCAAGTATGGTCCAAGTTGCCTCTGACAGCAAAACCCCACACAGGGCGAAATATGTGGTATATGTAATACAATATTTGTATATAAAGATCCCCACATACGTTTTACAGCCATATTTTTGCGTCTGTATTAAGAACATGACCCGAACTGACAATTGTCAATTCAAGTAATCAGAAATGCAGTCATATCTCTAGGAGAGGGATGAATTATACACCATGGTCTTGTCTTGTTTGTTGCACAATTTACTCAGTTGTATCCTGTTTTTATAAGAAGATAAGAAAAGTGGATTTTAACTTCCAGTGCCATGACTAGTGTTGCTCGCGAATATTCGCAATGCAAATTTTATTCGCGAATATCGCATATTCGCGAATTCGCGAATATTCGGGAATATAGCACTATATATTCGTAATTACGAATATTGTTTATTTTTTATCTTTTTTGTAATTTTTTTTTCACAGTACACATCACAGTGATCATCCCTCTCTGCTTCCAGCTTGTGTGGTGTAAAGAAGTCTCTAATACTACTCTGTGAGACTGGCGTGCGAATTTTCGCACATGCGAAAATTAGCATATGCTAATTTTCGCATATGCTAATTTCGCATAAGCTAATTTTCGCATATGTAAATTTTCGCTTGCGCGAATATTTCGCATATGCGAAAATTAACCGCGAATATTACGAATATGCGAATTTAGCGAATATATGACGAATATTCGTCCATATATTCGCGAAATATCGCGAATTCGAATATGGCCTATGCCGCTCAACACTAGCCATGACCCCTTTACTTTGGATTATCAATAACTACTGTACCTACTGGGGGCATTACCTACGACCTAGATGGGGCATCACCTACTGCCTACCTACTGGGGTCATTAACAATTACCTACCTACTGGTGTCATTACTGGTGTCATTACACCTGGGAACATCACTGGAGACATTATCTACCTACCTATTGGGGGGGGGCGGGCATTATTGACCTAGTGGGGGCTTCTACCTTATAGGGGGATTCCCTACTTACCTATTGGGGAATTACCTAATAGGGAAGGGGAAATTATCTACCCACCAACAGCACCTAATTGCCTTTCCCTTTCTCCCTAACACACTACTCCCTCATACTATGCAGGGCAACAAGGGAGGAATTATTTGGGGTCACTGATGGTAGGCAACAGGTGGGAAATGTGCTGAAAAAGTGTGGAGCCTTATTTTATATGTTTGTTGTCTGGCAGATTCTGTGTCAAGTCATAGTTGGAAGAAGACTTCTTGACAGTCTGGAAAAAAAGAGAGAAGAAAAGAGAATGACTCCAAACAGACACCCCTAGTCACTAGATGTAACCGCTTTCTGATCACAGAGCATGTGTAGAGCCGAGGTCACCACTATATAGGCTTTGTATGGGGGGATATTGGTCCATGTTCAGGGGTTTTAATGGAGTCACGGTGGTATAATGGTAGTAGCCATGGCGTAGTGGTATTTTTCTCCCTTGTGCACTGGTATTATTATTGGTAATAGTGGTCTCAGTATACAGGATTTGGTCAGTAACAGTATGATGGTAATATGTATAGTAATACAATTTCCCTCTTCCTTCCTCATTAAACTAAAGGGCTCTTGTTTTTCTTGTCCTGTGTTTTAAAAGGCTGTGAGAAAAATATTGGCCAATCCTTGGGGTGGACTCAGGGGCCAGGGCCCAGATCTTGAGCTGTGTAAGGGGCCCAAAATTTCTGATGGCAGCCCTGGCTACAGTCATCAGTGAATGGTAAGGGGAGGAGGGAGCAGGAATACAGCAGGCTCATAACTAGAGTTCACTGAGTTCTGTGTTAGGTGCTGTTGACCAAATAACACACTCACCAAATTACTTACTTCAGATGGGGTAATAGGGGCAAAACTGTCACTATAGCATGCTGTATATTATTGTGACAAACCTGCTTTGTCTGAGTTATCCAGTATTAAAAAAAACATAGCTGCTTTTTTCCATAAACAGCGCCACTCTTGTCCTCACTTTGGATGTGGAATTGCAGCTTAGGTCTATTGAAGTGAATGTAGTTGGGGACCAGAGTACAGGTGTAGCGCTGATTTTTGAAGAAAGCAACTATGTTTTTCTAACCCATGTTACAGGGGTACTCCGGTGGAAACGTTTTTTTATCAACGGTTTTTATCAATTGGTGCCAGAAAGTTAAACAGATTTGTAAATTAGTATAGTATAGTATAGTAAAAAGGATTGTCAGCTCACCCAATCCTCCGCACGGCAAGAAAACCTCCAGTTCAGGAAAAAGAGTGCAGAAGCCAGTGGTATAATAAACTTCACCTTTATTCCTAATCCATGTAAAACTTAGACATTGGCGTCTCAAAATACAAACGATGAAACCTCCTGGATAAGCAACATAACGCATTTCAGGTCATGTTGACCTGAAACGCGTCATGTTGCTTATCCTGGAGGTTTTATCGTTTGTATTTTGAGACGTCAATGTCGAAGTTTTATATGGATTACGAATAAAGGTGAAGTTTATTATACCGCTGGCTTCTGCACTCTTCTTCCAGATTTGTAAATTACTTCTATTAAAACATCTTAATCCTTCCAGTACTTATTAGCTGCTGAATACTGCAGAGGAAATTCTTTTCTTTTTGGAACACAGTGCTCTCTGCTGACATCGCGAGCACAGTGCTCTCTGCTGACATCTCTGTCCATTTTAAGAACTGTCCAGAGTAGGAGAAAATCCCCATAGCAAACATATGCTGCTGTGGAGAGTTCCCAAAATGGACAGAGATGTCAGCAGAGAGCACTGTGCTTGTGATGTCAGCAGAGAGCTCTGTGTTCCAAAAAGAAAATAATTTCCTCTGTAGTATTCAGCAGCTAATAAGTGCTGGAAGGATTAAGATTTTTTTAATAGAAGTAACTTACAGATCTGCTTAACTTTCTGGCACCAGTTAATAAAAAAAAAAAAACATTTTCCACTGGGGTACCCCTTTAAACTCCTGTAATGCATACCCTTTCCCTAAAGCATCTGTAGGCTGACAATGAAGGATCATGGTCAATACAGTACAAGTCTGCTGTTGTAGATGAGAAGGAGTTAAAAAGATGACATCCTAGAACACCACACTTTAGGAAGAAATGAAAGTATTTTCTATTTTGCTTGCACTCACTATTGTCTTAGGTTCTTTTCAGCACACACGGCTACATAGAGACAGCAGTAATGTTTACATCTGGGAATAAATATCTAGCAACAGAGACTTTTTATTTCCCATGATCTAGGACAAGATGTTTTCCTCATAATTACTCATAACTCACAATTATATAATTTATTCTGTCACGTGATTTCGTCATTGTGAACTTTCCACTCGCTCCCATATCTCTATATGGAAAGCACACATCTGCCAACACAAAGCTGCCCCTTGTATGTGTGGAATGTCCGGGAGGAACAAGTTTCTAATACATAGACTCATGTTTGTGGCATACAAATGGCTTATTTCACACACACACATACATATACGCATGGGATATATTTAGTAGTTGCTGGGAAATGATGGATAATCACATAAGAATTAGAGTGCGGGTGGGGAGCATTGTGTTCTTATATCTGTCAAAGGTTGAGTGAAGATATTTCAATAGTTCCTTCAGGTATATTTATTTTTAAGAACAAAAATCCCTGTAATTGTTCTGCAGCTTTTCCATGTCTATCTGGTTTATTACAAATATGAACAGCAATGACATGTACCTCCCATCTCATTTATGAGGATGCCATAAGTTTAAAGGGGTTAGGAAAACATAGCTGCTTTCCTTCAGACCCAACATCAATCTTACCCTCTGTGTGTGTAATATTGCTGCCCAGTTTCATTGACGTGAATGGAGATACCTTGTAATACCACACACATCCTAGGGGCAGGAGTGGCGTTGTTTTCTAATCTTGGATAACCCCTTTAGGCAATATCTTCTTTTTACCTCTGTACCTGTGGTCTTTATGCAGTGTCCCACTATGTGGTTTCCTATGTTTTGACTGAGCTGTAGGACAAGTAACTCCAACACTTAAAAAATTAATTTGCCTCTTTCATAATCTTATATTGTACTTTATCTATATTACATTAATGTGTTATTTACGTTTGCCTATGTCTATTACACTTCTTAATGTATTCCTTATAGTCCACTTATTGTATAATGCATATTCCTTATATAGTTAAGGAAGAACTAGGTAAAAGGGAAGGTCCCTACTTGGTCAACGAATCACCCGTCTTTAGGAAGGGTTTTGCCTTAAGCACTAGTCTACATTCTGCAGCACATAAGGGGGTCTTAGATCACGAGGTAGTCAGTGCTAGTTTACTGTGTGAAAAGTGCAGCAGTAGAGACCCCCTGTACTAACCCTTGGATTGTATGAGCCTACAGTCAATCAAATAGAGCATTATATCTAGGTTTCCAATAATTTCCAAAGAGGTTTCTACAATCAATCATACAGTTTAACTTCAGTATTATCTTAGATAGTAAGCAGAATCCAGAAATCTTAAGAGACAGCACAGAGAAGATAATAATAAGGGTCATGTTGCCTCTAGGACCGAAAAGCTTCCGACAAGGCCAGGTCAAGTACAGAGTGGATACTGAGGCTACAAAGGACCTACACTCCGCAGTTGAGAACTGTAGAACTATAAAGGAACTGCAAGGAACATGAATATCCAGCCGGGAGCCAATCGACAAAGCAGCCCCTGACCATTTGTGAAGAAGAATATTCAAGGGACTGTGGATAACTTTAAACCTTTACTAGCTGAATTGATACTCTAGAGAGATACCCCACCCCCTCCCCCAATACCTTTCCTCTAACCATGAATATCTATGTTCATATGTTGCATCTATACCAAATTTGTTATGCATTTATAGTGAATTTTTATTGTGATTTGCAGTAAAATAGCATAATTTTGGAGCGATTTTTGGAAAACTACGGCAAAAACACACACGTGTGAAAACAGCATGATCCTATAAAGATAGCAGCAGCAGTATATGATGATGTGGTCCTGTAGTTCACAGAAAGTAAGATGACCCAAAACAAACCCATTCCTGTGACACATTAGACACTGCAATTTTCTGGTGGTCAGAGAGGTGATCACAGCTACAGTAATGAAATGTAAGGAAGCAGTGATGCTGGTGTAAAACAAATAAAGCTGTAGGACTAGTTATGTTGAGCATACATAATATGGGGGGGGAAAATCACAATGTAGTTGGGTCAGAATCTTGCATCTATATATATATATATATATATTGTACTATTAAAATTGATAATGCAACACAGAATGCTTTGCATTGTTTTAGTTAGTAGACTGTAATACATTCCACAGTTTTTATTTAGGATTTCATTAGTTCCCTGGTACCCACCACCAACAGGAAAACGGGGAAGATCCAAGTACCTGTATAATAAAATCAAGGGCAGTGCAGCTCAATCAATAAATAGCCTGAGGTTAACTGGTAAGGTATGATTACCCCAAGACCAAGAAATATGTAGATAAATATAATGAAGAAATTATATGACCAGTCCTCAAGGATATTGAAATAAGAAAAAATGGGTGAAAAGGAGAAAGAATAAAAAGGAAGAAGCAAAAAGATAGAGATAAAAGATATGGACAAATTGACAGATGGTGGATCACAAATAAAAGTGAGAAATATATGGAAGTGGAACTGATGCTGACTACAGTAATCCTATCTTGATTAGAGTAATAATAAAAATACCTGCAAAATCTAACTTAAACAATCATGTGCATTTATTGAGTAAAAATATTAAAACACCTGGGCAGGGCCCTTGCCCAGGTATTAGAAAAAGTGCTTATTACATTTTTTTTTAAATGATAGATTGCCAACCTTCTTATAAAAATAATTGTTTATAAAATATTTTGTATCCGATAGCAGCCAATGACCAAAGTCAATGTAATAGTTCTAATCTATTTTAGCAGCCACAGTAGTTGGAATTGTTCATCTCATGAGGCCAATGTACTGTATTGGTAACAAAGTGGATACAAAGTGTCCGTTAAATGTAGCAGATGAGATGAGCGATACAGTTATACCTTCCACTTTACTTCAAAGAGAGCCGTTTAGTATAAAAAAGAACGATCACAGTATTCGGACATTCAGAGCGGTACCTTATTTGTAGTCTTCACTGTGTTGCACAGCAGCTGACCGTCTCCGGAGCGGCAGACTCCTGGAGACTGTGATGAGTCAGCGCCCGCATGGACTAGAAAGAGGGCAACCACCAACCTGGCATAGGTGCAGGGGTTCCTCCGGGAAGGCGTATGTGGAGGTACGGTGGTCCCAAATGATGAGATGTTGTTCTCTGTGGTGTAGAGAGCCGGCATCCAATATGAAGCAGTGGGTGAATGGAGTTTTGCGGGGCACTATTCGCCCGTCGGCCTTTATTTGAAGCTGGCTGAGTGCAGGGAATACTTCAGCAGCTGGATCTTCATAGCAGGACTCTGCCACCTGTCTGCAGGATCTCTCACGTGTCCATTTTAGGACATCGTCATTCATCAGACGTAACTCCATCCTCCGTCAAATGAAACGGCGTCCCGCCTCCTCCCTCTGGACAATCTCCGTTAGGCGTCAGCTGCAACTCCCTCCTCCCTCCTTTGTCATCCTAAAGTCTCTCATCCGAAACTCTGTGATCCCTCAGACAAAAAACTTTCCTGCCATGTAGCAGAGCTGAGTCAGTGTCGGCTCTCTGCTATACGGTTTCTACTGTACACGCTATTCAGTTGCGGCTCTGCTATACAGACTCTGTAGCACATGGGGTTGGTAGGTAAGGTCTGGCATACTTGTTCTTTTTGGTCACTGGGTTTGGCTCTCACATTTATTTCCTCCATGCTCTCTTGCTTGCGTTTAGCATTATTCTGGTGTGATCTTATTTGATACCTGATACCTTATTGCCCTCTGACCTTATACTTATGTCTATTGTTATTTCCACGCTGAGTTCCAGCCATCACCTACCGATCTGTAGTTTCTTTCGGTGCCTTGTTTTTATTATGTATATGTATTGTTGTTTTTAATTGATGATACATCTAATAAAGATTTAGTTAATATTTCTTCTATATGCTGTCCATTTGTGCATAATTTTTTCTTTGTTTTTGGTGGTGCACTCTGTAGCACATGTAGTGTCTGTAGTACACATGTGCACGTTTCACAGTTTCGACTCTGCTATACAATGCTGAGCAGCGTCGGCTCTGCTATGCTGCAGGAAGTTGCTTCTGAGGGAGAATCATCTGAGGCATGATGGTGTTTTGGATGATGGAGTTTCGGATGAGGGAGGAGGGAGTTGTGGCTGAAGGAGGACGGCGATTGGTGTGAGGTGGTTTCACATGACGGAGGATGGAGATGCGTCTGACCACTGACGGCGATTAGTCCGAGGGAGGAGGCGGGACGCGGTTTCACCTAAGGGAAGACGGAGTTGCGGCTGACTACTGATGGTGATTGGTCCGAGGGGGGAGGCGGGACGCCGTTTCACTTGAAGGAGGACGGAGTTACGTCTGAAAACTGACAATGTCCTAAAAAGAACACCGTACCTTAGGTATCTCCATTTCTTAGCTCCTTCTGAGCACCATTTTTGTTTATTGAATTACTGTTTTTCCTTTAAAGTGTTTGAAGGTGATGAGTCACTCTGACTAGATACAATTTATTTACTACAGAAGTCTGTTGACCTATAAATTACGCTCAGAATATCTTTATCTCCAAGAAGCTCCATTGTGCAAACAGCTATTCTCTAGTAAAAATACCTCTCAGTTTTTGGCCCAGCCCTAATGAATACAGTGTTCAGTTCAAAATGTCCAATTTGATCACAGAAAATGAAAACAACTGACATCACATAGGCTAACAAGAGAAGACCTTCTTTATATGATTCTGTTCTTCTCTTGATAGCCACTTCTACAGTTAGAACAACATTAAAAGTTGGTCACTACAAAGTGCATGTTCCCTTTTCAACAATTTACTGTTGGCAATAATCGACACTAACAAGTGAGGCATTTGAGTTAATGCCCTCTGTGCCCACATTTCAATACAGCTGTGACACGGACAGTCGTGTAAGAGTATGATCTGCTCAGCAAGGGTTTCAAAGAATTATATTTTAGGATTTAAGTGTATTGACAGTTATAGTGCCACCTACAGTATAGACCCTTCTCTCCCCATTAAAGGGGTACTCCGATGCTCAGCGTTTGGAACAAACTGTTCCGAATGCCTGAGCCACCGCTGGGAACTTGTGACTTCATAGCCCCGCCCCCTCATAGCCCCTCCCCCTCTGTCACGCCTCCTCCCATAGACTTGCATTGAGGGGCGGGGTGTGACGTCATGAGGGGGCGGGCTATGACGTCACAAGCTCCTGGCACTGGCTCCAGCGTTCGGAACAGTTTGTTCCAAACGCTGGGCAATGGAGTACCCCTTTAAGCTAACTGTACATGGGTTTGTGGGTAATGAGAGAAAAAGCTGTCAACAGTTATTGAAAGTGTATGGACACTTTTGAAAGACTTAGAATTATGGGGGGAATTCATCATTGTAGGTGAAGCACACCTTTATTTATTAAATGGCTGCAAGGCATTTAATACATTTTGCGCAGGTACACAACTCCTGGAATTTCTCTGGTTATTTTGTTGCACAAAATGTAACTATTTTTATTTTTTTTATCATGCTGCACAAAAATGTGTGACTATTCTACACATAAACCAAAAAGCTAAGCTACAGTAAGTCTGGGCTGGTGTATTTTTGCAATTTTTTTGAGGTGTTTGCACAAAAATTTGCCACTTTTTAAAAAGTCTCCGTTGATCTGTACACACTTAAAAAAAAAGTGTAAACCAAAAAGTTGAACAAAAGAGCTGACTATATGACAAGTATACACACAAAAACAGCCCTAAAGACAATGATAAACATGTATGGGATAGGCATAAGGCTATAAGATAGGGCCTGGGACTATTGATAGGATTCAGATTATTGGGAAGACTAGATGGGCCAAATGGTTCTTATCTGCCGACACATTCTATGTTTCTATAAATCCCCCCCCATATCTTGAGAGTATAAGAGACCTGCAAGAACTCATGTCAGAAAAGCTAGATTTACATTGTTCTGTTTTCCATAGTCAGTCTGTTAGAACTGCTAAACTTTTCAGTATACATGAAGATATTGAAATCCAAAATAATGAGAATACTAGAATAATATGAGGCTCAGGGGATTACCTGTGACACTGCAATAGAGACAGACAGAATGTTGGAGGTTGGTAGGTAAATGGTTCTCATGAATCATACGCAAGTCACAATCCTGCCAGATCTCTCCAGGCACATATGTTCAGCTACCTAGGGCCTTAAAACCATTTGGGGTATCAGCTATTGTTGGGAATTTCCTTTCAAACTAACTGCCTCAAACAATGGGATGAAGGCAGATTCTAAACAAACTTTAGGATCCTGAGTATCTTGGACCTACCCTCTGTAAATGGTCTAGATTTTCCAGTTATGCTGCAGTTTCTGGACTCCCCAAATGAGAAAAGTAGAGGACAATATCCTGCACAGCACATCCCCCAAAAGTTTTTTTCACAAGCCATCTGAAAACTTGTGTCTGAAGCTTATGCCTTCCTTAGATTGCCTGCATTCTCACTTCAATGGTGAGTTATGCCCATTATGCCCAGGCACCCAGAATCTAAAATAACAACGGGGACCTGCCACTGCTCCCTCAGTGTCCCGTTATCACGCTCCAGTTCTCTGGTAGTGTTTTCTTCCGTGTTACCCGTGGTCAGCATGTCACGCTGAGGCTCTGCTAATTGCAGCGATGTCTTGCCTCGGCCAGGGATAGGCTAAGCTGCAGTGTGATGCATTGAGCCATGGCATTGATCACCAGGGCACAATGCATCACATGTACTGTTTCTGTAACCCTTATTCACTTCTGTTAGGGTGGAGGTTGCCAGGATTATGAGAACAGCCAACAGTCAAGTGCGCAATTCTACGCTGTTTTTATAATCTCACCCACCTCTGCTTACCACATCCAGGACTGATCTTGACTTACAATCTTGACATAAGTGTCATAGGTGGACCTACATCAGGTATTTTATATAATCTTAATAATTATTCTAAGACAATTGGTTCTTAAATGTTTATGTCACTGTTTATGGTTAGAATCATATGGTTTTAAGCCTTTAGAATTAACTAAATCTTTACCTCCTACATGAAGATACACACTTCTACATAACTCAGGTGTATCTGATGCCCTTAAATTGCAGATGCAAATTGTAATAAACTTGGCACATGCATGAGGCCATGCCCTCTGCGAGTGAAGCCATGCCCAATTTAAGCCATGCTACATTTTATGACAAAGTCATAAAAGCAGGTGTCTGTGCAGTGTGACTTTTTGGCAAATACTCCTGCCACAGGGATGATAAATCCCCCTATGTGTTTCAACTATATAAATTCCTCATTCCTCAAAGGCTTTGAGAAACTTATTGTTGCCTAGAGATCTCCAAACTGAATTGCTGATAATGGTGGCTACCTGTCTCAGGAAATACAACAAAGGCAGCATTTTTTTCTTTATTACATGGTTCACAATAGTGTTGTTCCTATTGTAAGACAATGCGCTAAGATGAAGCCTCAATGGTGGATTCACATACACTTCATACACGCAGAAGTGGAGATTCTGCTTTACTATGTCTTTACAGCACACCCTAATAAGCAGCAGCATGGAGGACATTATAGGACAGTACTAAGCAGTCTTAGCCATTTAGCTATTAGTATTTGTAATCTCTAGTGTCTAGACCCCAGAGTCTATCAGATGCCTAGAATGTAGCTTTTTCTTTAGCCCATGGGCTGCAAACAAAAAGAACTAGAGGTTGCTCTCCTCCTACTAGTTTAGGGACAACTGAAAATAGCAATACTCCTCTTGTAAACATATGACTGCTAATTTTGAGAAGTCACCCAATACAACAGATATGCTTTAAATTTCAGTTCTCTAGGATATCGAATATCTAGTGTATTTATTGGTTTGTGTCCTGACTACAGTTATTTCTGTAGGATAATGTATGGGGCTTTTCTTACTAGTCCTGTATGTACTGATGCATGATTACATCATTTCCTCTCTCACTTTTATTGGATTTTTGTACATCTTTTTGACCTAAGTACCTTAGCATGTACCTTTTTCGTGATTTCAGTTTTTATTGGATATTGACTGAACCATAAATTACAGTCCTCCCAAGCGCCCTTCTTGTCCTTTTGCCTGGAGACTCAGCGATAGTTTTTTTTTTAGTTTTTTTAAAGCTGATTTGAATTTAATCATTTGAGAATTTGTTCTCCAGTAAGACAACAGTGCTCCAGATCCTCAGGAAAGTACTAATAAAGAATACTAATAGATTCTATTCCTACCTAGCTAAAAAAGGATCCTGTGTTTTCAGGCAGGCCCACAGGGGTATTAATGACCATGCAGGTGGTAGGTTGCTATGGGCAACAAAGACTTTTTTTTTCTTTTAGACAGTGTTTTTTTATGTATGTATAATAACAATAGTCTAGAGTAGAGGGTGTGATATACCATGTATCACATATTTTACAGCACAGCTTCAATTTTACCAAAGCAGTTTGATAATAAAAGCTGTGCTGTGATTGAATTCTATTAACAACTAAGAAATTTTTTCTTATAATTTTTAGTTATTTACCCATGTCCTAGAAAAATAACCTTCTGTGGGAACATATCACATCCCAGATTGCAGAAGAGTTTAGCACCTTTAAAGCATTACTGTCATATGAATAAACTCTTGACATGTCCAAAAAAGACAAAAGTTTACATTGCACCTGGTCTCACTCCTGAGACCTACTACCTTTGCGAATTACAGCTGGGTAAAATGCATGGAAACACACATCTCATTCCGCTCATTCAGCTCTCACTCAAACTACACTCTTTCGCTGTATAAGTATATGGGGGAAATGGTCAGATGGAGTGGCTGTCAGGGGAGTGCAGAATGCCTCCCTTCACAGAGTTATATCTCACACTCACAGGAGGGAGACCTTATGCGATCAAAACTTTTGACCTATCTGGACAACATGTCAACAGTTTACTCAAATGACAAAAACACTTCAACCCTTCTGCATCATTGGTCGTACATGTATGCCAGATGTTCTCAGGGGGCATCTATAGTCAGCTCAAGAGGTGCTCTCCAGTCGTGACAGCTCATTTACTCTGGTTTGGACAAGGACCCAAACATTTGCTGCAACGTGTGACCTGTTTTTCTTAAAACACATTGATAATAAATTATAATAAATGATTCTTTAAATTTTCTGCCACCAGACTTTGTTCTCAGGGCCGGCCCAAGACATTGTGCTGCCTGGGTCCAAGACTGAAATGTTGATCACCCCTCCCCCCCACCCCCAATAGAAAAAAAAAGCATTAGGTAGGCAGCAGTTAACCCACATCAGGTAGGCAGCATAGTTTCCCCACATTAGGCAGCAGTTTCCCCACATTAGGAAGAATAGATTCCACACATTAGGTAGCATAGATTCCCCACATTAGGTAGCATAGATTCTAGAGCTGCAACGATTAAACGATAAAATCGATTACATTCAATAACGAAATACGTTGTTGATGAATCCCGTTATCGAATAATCGTCCGATTCATTGTCCGCAGCCAGGAGGCTGCTGCCGTCAAGCGTGAGTCCCAAAAATCCCACAGTAGCCTCTGTGGAAAAATCCTACAGTCACTGTGGAAATGGTATCCCCCGACGCCTGGGACGCGCCGTTCCGGATGCCGGGCAGGTGGATTCTTCAGGCATTTAGCCCTGCTTCGGGCAAGCAGGGTCAAATGCCTGAGGAATTCACATATAACAGGGCAATAAGTTTTGCCCTGTAACTAAACTCCTATAGGCTGAAGCTGTCCCGGCATAGGAGCGTGCGATGACGTCACTCATTGCGCGCACCTCCGTCCGGACTGAGGATGCGGTCCAGTAACAACAATGACCGCCGAGCACCTGAGCCAGCAGGAGCGCACATGGGGACGGAGCACAGGTAGCAGGGGATCAGAGAGGAGGGGAGGTTTGGTAATAATGTGGTACAGGAGAGGGGAGGGGGTTGGGCTGAAATATCATGACATGGGGGGCATCAAAGGAGGGATATAATGACACAGCGCATCAGGGGGGGAATATAATGATAGGGGCTTCAGAGGGGGGAGGGGGTATAATGGCACAGGGAGCATCAGGGGGGGGATATAATGGCACAGGGGGCATCAGAGGGGGTTATCTAATGGCCCTACTTAATAAAGTGTGTGCAGTGCACACTGCTTTACCCATGGGGGTATGTGCAGAGCATTGCACCCTTGTGTCTGTACTACAGGCACAAGGGTGCAATGATCGGTACATACCCCCATGGGTAAAGCAGTGTGTATGTAGTATATATACACTGCTATACACATGGCAGTATGTGCAGAGCATTGCATCCAAGTGTTTGTAGTACTACAGAGTCTGTACTAATGACATGGGTCGGGTGCAATGCTCTGCAGTCTGCACATACCCCCTTGTGTATAGGAGTGCTATATAAAAAAAAGTTAAAAAAAATGTAAATAAACCGCTCCACCAATAAAAATTAGCTCCCCCTTTTCCTATCGCTATACAAAAAAAGTAAAAAAAAAAATTATAATTCACATATCTAATACTGCCACATGGCTAACTGTCTGAACTATTACAATTAAATGTTAGTAAATCATTAACATTTTATTTTAATAGTTCAGATAGTTACCCATGCACCAATATCAAATTTACGCTGGTTTCTGTACAGGATCATTAACTCCTTAAGGACGTAGGGCGTACCTGTACGCCCTACGCCCGGTCCCGGTGTTTAAAGCGGGGTCACGCCGTGACGCCGCATCACACCGGGTCGGTCCCGGCTGCTAATCATAGCCGGGACCCTGGGCTAACAGCGCGCTGCCTCGATCGTTGTGCCGCGTGCTGTTAACCCTTCAGACACGGCGATCAAAGTTGACCGCCGCGTCTTAAAACGAAAGTAAACGCTTCCCGGCAGCCCAGTCGGGCTGATTGGGACATCGCGATAAAATCGCGATGTTACGATCAGCTGGGACGCAGGCAGAGGTCTTCTTAACTGACTCCGCAGTGTCCGCTCGTCGATTGATTGCTCCAAGCCTGAGCTACAGGCTTGAGCAATCAAGCCCCTATCTGACTGATCTGCGCAAAGCTATGGCTTTGCAGGGATCAGCATAGGAGATCAGAGTGTGCAGTGCTATAGGTCCCTATGGGAGCTATAGTACTGCAAAAAAAAAGTAAAAAAAAAAGTTAACAAAGGTCATTTAACCCCTTCGGTAATAAAAGTTTGAATCACCCCCCATTTCCCAATAAAAAAAAATATGTGTATATAAAAATAAAAATAAACATATGTGGTATCGCCGCGTGCGAAAATGTCCGAAATATAAAAACATATCATTAATTAATTCACACGGTCAATGGCGTGCGCGCAAAAAAATTCCAAAGTCCAAAATAGTGTATTTTTGGTCACTTTTTATATCATGAAAAAATGAATAAAAAGCTATCAAAAATTCCGATCAATACAAAAATGGTACCGATAAAAATGAGTCCTCATACTGGCCCGTATGTGGAAAAATAAAAAGT
The DNA here is from genome assembly GCF_029499605.1 of Hyla sarda. Taxonomy (NCBI): domain Eukaryota; kingdom Metazoa; phylum Chordata; class Amphibia; order Anura; family Hylidae; genus Hyla; species Hyla sarda. The sequence goes on from NC_079190.1 coordinate 253,920,045, forward strand.
TATAGGGGTTAGAAGATGAGAATTTTTTAAATATAAATTTTCCTGCATGTAGTTATGATTTTTTTTCCGAAGTACAACAATATCCAACCTTTATAAGTAGGGTATAATTTTAACCGTATGGACCTACAAAATAAAGATAAGGTGTTATTTTTACCGAAAAATGCACTGCGTAGAAACGGAAGCCCCCAAAAGTTACAAAATGTCATTTTTTCTTCAATTTTGTCGCACAATTAATTTTTTTTCTGTTTCACCGTGGATTTTTGGGTAAAATGACTAATATCACTGCAAAGTAGAATTGGTGGCGCAAAAAATAAGCCATCATATGGAATTTTATGTACAAAATTGAAAGCGTTATGATTTTTAGAAGGTGATGAGGAAAAAATGAAAATGCAAAAACTGAAAAACCCTGCGTCCTTAAGGGGTTAATAATCATTCATTAGGATCATTTTGAAATTTTTTCCGATTAATCGATTAAATAATCGACAATGAATCGATTATTAAAATAATTGTTAGCTGCAGCCCTAATAGATTCCGAACATTAGGTAGCATAGTTTCCCCACATTAGGTAGCATCATTTCCCCACAGTAGGTAGCATTATTTCCCCACATTAGGTAGCATAATTTTCCCAAATTAGGTAGCATAGTTCCCCCACATTAGGTAGCAGTTTCCCCACATTAGGTAGCATTTTCCCACATTAGATAGCAGTTTTCCCATATTAGGTAGCAGTTTACCCCCATTAGGTAGTAGCATAGTTTCCCCACAATAGGTAGCCGTTTCCCCACATTAGGTAGCCATTTTCCCACATTAGGTAGCAGTTTTCCCACATCAGGTAGCAGTTTCCCCCCCATTAGGTAACAGCATCGTTTCCCCCCATTAGGAAGCAGCATAGTTTCCCCACATTAGGTAGCAGTTTTCCCACATCAGGTAGCAGTTTCCCCACATTAAGTAGCAGTTTCCTTACATTAGGTAGCATAGATTCCATAGATTTTCCACATTAGGTAGCATAGATTCCCCACCTTAGGTAGCATAGTTTCCCCACAGTAGGTAGCATCGTTTCCCACATTAGGTAGCAGTTTCCCCACATTAGGTAGCATATTTTCCCCAAATTAGGTAGCATATTTTCCCCAAATTAGGTAGCATAGTTTCTCCACATTAGGTTGCAGTTTTCCCACATTAGATAGCAGTTTTCCCACATTAGGACACAGTTTCCCCATATTAGGTATAAGCATAGTTTCCTCACATTAGGTAGCAGTTTCCCCTCATTAAATAGCTTTTTTTCCCACATTAGATAGCAGTTTTACCACATTAGGTAGCAGTTTCCCTATATTAGGTAGCAGTTTCCTTATATTAGGTAGCATAGTTTCCCTACATTAGGTAGCAGTTTTCCCCACATTAGGTAGCAGTTTCCCCACATTAGGTAGCATAGTTTCCCAACATTAAGTAGCATAGTTTCCCCACATTAGGTAGCAGTTTTCCCACATTAAGTAGCAGCTTCCACACATTAGGTAACAGTTTCCTCACATTAGGCAGCATAGTTCCCCCCCCCCCCCCCCGATACACAGGCACAAACAGATACACACAGAGATACACACAGGCACAGACACACACAGAGATAGCCACAGACAACAGACAAACACACAGGCAGACACACAGACACATTCACTACGCCTGCTCTGCCCTTCTTTTCTCCAGTGGTGGCCAGATGAGTGACGTCACTGACGCCCTCCTGCGCGACATCCCCCGCCAGACCTGGGCTAGCCGGCCACAGGCTCACTGTGTTAAAGTGGCCATGGCGCTATGAAGCAGCTCAGGCTGCGGCAGCGCTGGCCCAACAATGGACCTAGGTGGCACAAAAAGGGGGGGGGGCAGCAAAGTGCCGCCCCTGAAAAGTGCTGCCTGGGACAAATGGTCCCACCGTGTCCCATGGTAGGGCCGGCCCTGTTTGTTCTACCTTGTCTGCACTAAAAATCTAAACTTCCAATGTGTCTTTTATCTATAGATCTGAAAAGGAATTCCATATGGTTAGTTGGAAGTTCATGTGATTGATCCATGCAGAAAAAGCTATTGGACTCAATCTACTAACCTGCATTATAGACTTCTACACAATTAGAGGCCAGGTCAAGGTGCAGGAATTCGGCTCATTAAGTAGCTTTAAAGTAAATACCCATGGGTGGGTGCATGGTTAAATGCTAAGGAAGAAGGACAAGCTCTTCACTAGTCTACCTTGTCTGAAACCATCCTATACAGTACACACATATTTTTACATATCTATTTAGTACCAAAACACACTCTTGCAGTTATAACCTGCCTGACCTTGGTTTCTGGCTTCACTTGAGACCATAGAGTTGCTGCAGTTCTCCCACCCTACTGAGGACTAGCTCATCTTCTGGATTTGTTACAATTGAATGTAGTCAGGCTCCAGAGCTCAGTTTCATGGGGCTTTCAGATACTGAACTTTTGTCACCACCAGACCTCCAAACAACAGGTGGACCTAGAAACTTAACCTTGCCACACATCATTCTGCTCTACTCGAATCTTTCTAGATGCTTGCTAACCCTGCTAGAGAACTCCTTTAGGTAAACAAATTTCTCCTAGCAATATATAGAAATATGTACCAGCTTCAGTGCTTTTACCTTATCGGAGTACAGCTGCCTAGTATAATCTGTATGACATAAGGGGACTTCTGAAAAGTTGTCAGTCACCAAAGTGCATGGGAGAGAATTAGGAAAAAAGAGTTTACAGTGTAGAGCTTCCCTAGTCATTAGTGGTTATTTTGTTAGGGGAGCAATGGCAGGCACAGGCAGCTAGGGCATTGTGTATCTGGTACATTTTAAATGTCAGCAAATTGTAAATCTCTTAATGTTACATTTGAGAGAAAAAAAACAGTTAGTATATCTATTTTATAAAGAACATTGCAGAACATTTAGGTGAATTAATAGTTGGCCTAATTATGCTAAATAAAAAGTTAAACAAATTCTATATAACTAATTTGGCAATTACCTTTTGTAGTGCAGCGTATGTGCATTTATTAATTGAGACACAATTCCAGAAGAATACAACAAACTGAAAAAACAATACAAAACTAGCTTAAGCAAGCAGAAATAAAGTTTATTAAAAAGCAGGATATACAGTATAATGGTCAAAAAGGGGGTGAAAACCACGACCGTTATATGTTTAGTTCTTTCCTTAAGACTTTGGCACCTTAGTCCAACGAGCTTGTACAAAATATCCCTTTGTCAGAAATATTAAATTATTAAGCCTCCTATTAACCTGAGATTAGCTTATAAACTGCACTTACCTGTTCACAATGATTATAGTTTTATGTAATAAATATCCAGACCCCATCCCTGCCTCAATGCTCTGTGACCTGGGGTAAATTGTCTATGCTCCCATGTATGTATGGAAAAAAAAACATTACTGTGAATATAGTAAACTAATACTGAGTTTACCAACACCAAAATTAATTTATCATAAAGCAACATATTATAGGCTAAAGCCCACAAGCATTGATCCATGGTCACATACATATAGGTTCCAAACACACTAACCAACATAGAAAATAAATCTGACACACACAGCTCTTCTTCATACCAACATTTTGTTTTTGTTTTTTTTATTTTTTTCCTTTAAACTTGCATATTTTGTTAAAGGACTTGGGTGTTGTCTGTACCGATATTCCCATAACTGTTCTTTCAGTCTTGTAGTGTTTTATCATACGATATTTACAGTGTTTTGCTCTACTAGATCAATCTTACAAAAAAGGGGAAACAGAGAGAGGTCAGTTGAAGTGCATCCAGTTTCCATCTCTTTGCAATCTTCGGACATTGTATGCTAGTTATGTATATCTCTATTGTCTCAAGGTATCACTGTTTCAGGAGGACTTGTCCTGAAACAGTGATACCTTGAGACAATAGAGATATACATAACTAGCATACAATGTCCGAAGATTGCAAAGAGATGGAAACTAGATGCACTTCAACTGACCTCTCTCTGTTTCCCCTTTTTTGTAAGATTGATCTAGTAGAGCAAAACACTGTAAATATCGTATGATAAAACACTACAAGACTGAAAGAACAGTTATGGGAATATCGGTACAGACAACACCCAAGTCCTTTAACAAAATATGCAAGTCCTAATTTCTCTACTTCACAAATCAAAGGATATGCTTACTTGGGTGTGCACTTTAGTAATGCCTATGTTAGGGCTTGTTTCTCTGCATTACATTTAGTGTGACCTGATATGACCTTGAGTTATCTGTGGACTAAGCTGCAACCTGCTTGACATGGACAGCCCTAGGGCCAGTTATGTCATCACTAGATGTTATTCAACTTTTGAAGCTATTAAAATAAAATCACATAGGACGGACTAAATCCCCACCAAGTATTACATTTTTTACATCAATGCTAGTTTATGTACTAGAGCATATTACCCATCAGCTCATCCTGTAAAGTGCATGTTCACCTTATATGTCCAAAAGTGAGAACTGATTAATTTCTTAATATGTCTTCATAAATATGTATTTATATATAATATTTTCTTCTAATACATAGCTCTGAATCTTTCGCACATACACGTACGCTAAGTTTCTGTCTGCCTGCAGCCGCCACAAGAGGGAGCTCAGGAAGTTTGTGAATACAGTTTTATTATTGAGGTCATTGTATTAATCATAAGCAGTAAGATCTAAGGCTCCCTCTAGTGGCTGCTGCAGACAACCATCATTTCATTTTTTAGAGCTAAGCAAGCGATTCTTAGCTCTGCATCCAAAAGCCAGCTTCTACTGTTACCAAGATAATACAAGATATTTTATTATGTATTTAATTTACACATTATAATAACCTAGGGTAGAGTGAGGTCACCACATGGAGAAGTGTTAAAACTGCAACCAAGCTGTTATACATGGATTGCTAAAGTGTATTGGATTAATTAGAGATGAGCGAACTTACAGTAAATTCGATTCGTCACAAACTTCTCGGCTCGGCAGTTGATGACTTTTCCTGCATAAATTAGTTCAGCTTTCAGGTGCTCCGGTGGGCTGGAAAAGGTGGATACAGTCCTAGGAGACTCTTTCCCAGGACTGTGACGAATCGTGACGAATCGAATTTACTGTAAGTTCGCTCATCTCTAGGATTAATTTGTCTGTCTAAAACAGGAATACGATCGTGTCCCATGGAGAAGAGTACTGTAGAACATGTAGCAAATTTACAATAATGCATTTTTGAAGGAATGATTATGTGGTAACACTGACTTATTTTTGAACTGGGCAGTCATGACCATAACCACCTCACCCAGCAGCAGGAAAACCTCAAGTACCCTACCCAGTTCCCCAACACCCTGATATAATGCACTTCTCGACCACTGAAGACTTCCTGTAGCCATAAGAGCCTTCTGATAATAACCCACAGTGGTTTCTGAATTTCTTACACTTATCATGCAGAATACAGGCTTCCATTTAGGCCTCATCTACACAGCATAGACATGTGTAGTGAACTTTACAGCAGCACACAACATTCCCTATGGATCTATGTTATATAAGAACTCAATGCACTGCTTTATGGGGCCTCTATCCAGCTCGACATAGGGTCACTTACACACAGCCATATTTAACTCAGTATTTTGCATACGTTTTTGTAAGCCAAACCTAGGAGGGGGGAGAAATGATAGAAGAGGTGCAAATCTTTCTATTAAACATTTTCTCTACTTTTTTCAGTTCCTTGTTTTGGTGTACAAATACTGATACAAAATACTGACTGTGTGAGCGTAGCCTTACCGAATCATTCTACCCTGGGGCCTAATAGATTTCTATGTTTTACAACACCATAAAGATTTTACAGAGCCATAATACGTATGTGTACGGGAGTCCTGGTGGATCGTACACACACTCTGCAATAAAATTATTTATTGGAAATTATTGAATTAAATAAGCAATTCGACTGATATTGTATCATTTAAGAAATTATTTTATATATCCTTCAAAGTGGGAGCTCCATAATACATGCATAGGTTTTGAAGTTTGTGGTGATATATAGATTTGTAAAATTAAATGATAATAAAAAATTTTTTTTTATGATTCAGATTCATGGTTAGTACGGTCGAAAAAAGACATACGTCCATCAAGTTCAATCAAGGAATTCATTTTAGGAAATGTCACCCTTTTTACGTCAGGGGCTGCATCTTGACCTAATAGTTTATATAATAAGAGGGATTGCCAGGAGAGCGGATTTAAGTTCTGTATATGAGGAATTCCAGCATAACGTCCGCATACCGTATTTCTAGTGCTGGAATGCAGAACACGTGGTGATTATGTGAGTAATGATGATCTAGCCACCTATTAACCTTTGCTGGGTTAGAAACTATGCTTTACAAAGAAGCCCTCAAAACGAATGCAGCGGCTTTACAGGAAATATGACAACACTTTGTCTTTGTCTTGTGTCTTTAGAAAGTGAACTTAAAGTTTCTTCAGTATGAATCTAAGGCTTGTATTCTAATTTCAGCTTTATTTCTTCACACACTGTTATCTTTTAAATCACTTATTTAACAGGACACAGTCTAATAAATGTGTCCTTATCTTTAGTGCCGTCCTATCACCACATTACAGCTTGCCTGTAAGACACAATTGAAAATTAAAGGGGTACTCCGGTGGAAAACTTTTTTTCTTTTTTTTTCAACTGGTGCCAGAAAGTTAAACCGATTTGTAAATTACTTCTATAAAAAAAATCTTAATCCTTCCAGTACTTATTAGCTGCTGAATACTACAGAGAGAATTCTTTTCTTTTTGGAACACAGTGCTCTCTGCTGACATCATGACCACAGTGCTCTCTGCTAACATCTCAGTCCATTTTAAGAACTGTCCAGAGTAGGAGAAAATCCACATAGAAAACATATGCCGCTCTGGACAGTTCCTAAAATGGACAGAGATGTCAGCAGAGAGCACTGTGGTCATGATGTCAGCGGAGAGCACTGTGTTCCAAAAAGAAAAGAATTCCCTCTGTAGTATTCAGCAGCTAATAAGTACTGGAAGGATTAAAATTTTTTTTATAGAAGTAATTTACAAATCTGTTTAACTTTCTGGCACCAGTTCATTTAAAAAAAAATAATAAATAAAGTTTTTCACCGGAATACCCTTTTAATCATTGCAATTACATCACTCTTCTGCCCATTTTTTTCTTCTTATTTCTGTGAAGGTGAACAATGCCAGCTGGCGCTGTGCTATATTCCACAGCAGACATGTATTGTAATATAGACGCTGCACACACCACTGAAAATATTCATAGATTCTGGGCTAGAGTGGATCAACAGAACATTGCTGTGCCCCCAAGGAGGAAAGAACAGGGCTGCACCGGAATTACCTTTTGCTTGCCTGAAATCATTTTATCTTGGGTGTTTGTCTTCCTTTAGTTTCCAAGTTAAGAAAGGAAGACACAAGTTAGAAGTCACAATTGCTAAGGCTTCTCAGGAAAGAAGGATTTTGGAGGGCGGCGTGGATCTTGCCCCTGCAGGCTGGACATTTCTAGGGCAGGTAGGGACAAAGTCATTTAATGTGGGGCACTGCATTCCTGTAAAGAAACAGATGGGTTGTACTATTTCACCTGTTCTGGAATCATTCAAGAATAAAAAGAGAGGAGGGGGACAGTCTATGGCCTCTGGCTTTCTATGTCTGTATTTTTACCAGCAGAAACAGCAGGAAGCAGCCGTTGTACACAAAGTATGAATTTATTAATACGGTATGGCCCCGCTAATGAATTTGTTACTATGTGTTTGCTACATATACTGAATATTGCTTATTTCTAGTGTGTTTGTATCTCATGCCGCTAAATATACAGTGGACAGCATAGTGTGGCACTGAGTACATGCCACTTCTTTTAATTATTCATTTGCTTAACATAATCATAGTGGCATCTCAAAAAGGATGGAAAAAAACAAAAAAGTGGCATCTAAAAAAGTGTACCTGTCATTTCAGGATAGGTTGCTCTGTGTATATACATGAGGGACAGCACTATTTCTGGCCATTTTAACCCCTTGGGGACGGAGCCCATTTTGACCCTAAGGACGGGATCATTTTTTGCAAATCTGACCTCTGTCACTTTAAGCATTAAAGGAGATCTGTAGTGCTCTGAACTTTATCCCCTATCCTTCAGAAAGGGATAAGTTTTAGATCGCGGAGGGTCCGAGCGCTGGGGCCCCCCGCGATCTCCTGTACGGGGCTGCGGCAATGTACAGGAAAGGGGGTTTCCATCCCCGCATGACGCGGCAGCCGACACGCCCCTCCATGTATCTCTGTGGGATTCATAGTGGGGTGTGCCAGCTGCCGTGTCATGCAGGGACGGAACGCACCCTTTCCTGTACATTGCCGCATCCCCGTTCAGGAGATCGCGGGGGGGGGGGGGGGGGGCAGCGCTCAGACCCCCCGCAAACTAAAAAAAAGTTAGATAAAGTTCAGAGCACTGCAGATTTCCTTTAATAACTCTGAGATGCTTTTACTTATGAATTTGATTTTGAGATTTTTTTTTCGTGACATATTGTACTTTGTGTTAGTGGTAAATTTTTGTTGATTGTTGCATCATTTCTTGGTGAAAAATTCCAAAATGTCATGAAAAATTTGAAAATTTAGCATTTTTCGTACTTTGCAACTCTCTGCTTGTAAGGAAAATGGTCATACCAAATAAATGATATATTGATTCACGTATACAATATGTCTACTTTATGTTGGCATCATAAAGTTGAAATGTTTTTACTATTTGAAGACTAGAGATGTCGCGAATTGTTCGCCAGCGAACAGTTCCCGGTGAACTTAGCATGTTCGCATAGCCGGGCGAACATATGTGAAGTTCAATTCGCCCCCTATACTTTAACATTGCGGTAAACTTTGACCCTGTGAGTCAGAGTCAGCAGACACATTACAGCCAATCAGCAGCAGTCCCTCCCTTCCAGACCCTCCTACCTCCTGCACGGATGCCATTTTACCTTGATTCAGCATGCTGCAGGCTTAGAAAGTGGAGGGACAGAGAAGCAGCTCCTGCTGTAATAGGGGAAGCGATAGCTAGGTTGCTGCTAGGTGGTGTATTCAGGGTCCACTTTACTCCTAAAGCACTAGTGTAACATCTGCTTTAAGGACAGCACCCAAAAAAGCCCTTTTTAGGGCTCAAATATCAGTCTGTGTGTCTTGCAACAGCTGGAGGCACCCTGGTTGGGAGGGAACCGCTGGTTAAAAGGGCTACTCCAGTGTAAAACTTAATTTCCTTCAAGCAACTAACTACAGTATTAAAAGGGCTATAAGTTCAGTCCGTGTGTCTTGCAACAGCTGGAGGCACCCTGGTTGGGAGTGGACCTCTGGTTAAAAGGGGTACTCCAGTGTAAAACTTAATTTCCTTCAAGCAACTAACTACAGTATTAAAAGGGATGCAACAAGGGCAGTGAGCCTTAACACCTCACAGGTGATTGACGACTTTAAAGTTGGACGTGAAAATGAAAAATTTTATTTTTAACATTAAAATACTGGTGTTACCCCAAATTTTTCATTTTCACATGGGGCAATAGAAGATAATGCCAGTACTTAGGAGAAATTGCTTTAACTCAGTGCCTTCCCACCAGTGTGCCTCCAGATGTGGCAAAATTAGAACTCCCAGCATGCACGGTCTGTCAGGCACATGGGTTGGGAAACTTTGAGTTGAGAAACAGACTCTAACGCCGTGTTTCCCAACCAGTGTGCCCACAGCTGTTGCAAAACTACAACTCCCAGCAGTAGTTATGCAACAACTGGAGTAAAACACTTTGGAGACCAATGTATAGTACTAGGTCTCCAAACTGTGGACCTCCAGATGTTGCAAAACTACAACTCAAAGCATTGCCAGACTGTCCAGGCATGCTGAGAGTTGTAGTTTGGCAACATCTGATGGGCTTGATGTTGCATAACTACAATGCCCAGCATGCTTGGCTGTCTGGGCATGCTGGGAATTGTAGTTTTGCATCATCTGGAGGTCTACAGTTTGGAAACCAATGTATAGTGGTCTCTAAACTGTGCCCCTCCAGATGTTGCAAAACTACATCTCCCAGCATGCCAAGACTGTCCAGACATGCTGGGAGTTGTAGCTCTGCAACATCTGAAGGGCCAGATATTACAGAACTACAACTCCCAGTATGCCTGGACTGTCTGTTTTGCAACATCTGAAAACCACAGTTTGGAGACCATTGCACAGTGGTCTCCAATCTGTGGCCCTCCAGATGTTGCAAATCTACAACTCCCAGCATGCCCAGACAGCCAAAGGCTGTCTTGGCATGCTGGGAGTTGTAGTTTTGTAACTTCTAGCAGGCCAAAGTGAAGATCACTCTTCTCCCACTCTTCTCACACTGATAGCAACACCGCAGGAGAAATGCTAGCACAGGCTTCCAGTATCCGTATACACTGCTATATACTACTATATACACCGCAGGAGAAATGCTAGCACAGGCTTCCAGTATCCGTAGTTTCAGGTGCTGAACATCTCGTATCTTCACAGCATAGACAATTGCCTTCAGATGACCCCAAAGATAAAAGTCTAAAGGGGTCAGATCGGGAGACCTTGGGGGCCATTCAACTGGCCCACCATGACCAATCCACTTTCCAGGAAACTGTTCATCTGGGAATGCTCGGACCTGACACCCATAATGTGGTGGTGCACCATCTTGCTGGAAAAACTCAGGGAACGTGCCAGCTTCAGTGCATAAAGAGGGAAACGCATCATCATGTAGCAATTTCGCATATCCAGTGGCCTTGAGGTTTCCATTGATGAAGAATGGCCCCACTATCTTTTTACCCCATATACCACACCATACCATCAATTTTTGTGTTCCAACAGTCTTGGAGGGATCTATCCCATGTGGGTTAGTGTCCGACCAATAGCGGTGGTTTTGTTTGTTAACTTCTCTATTCACATAAAAGTTTGTCTCATCACTGAACAAAATCTTCTGCGTAAACTGAGGGTCCTGTTCCAATTTTTGTTTTACCCATTCTGCAGCACCTGAAACTACGGATACTGGAAGCCTGTGCTAGCATTTCTCCTGCGGTGTATATAGTAGTATATAGCAGTGTATACGGATACTGGAAGCCTGTGCTAGCATTTCTCCTGCGGTGTTGCTATCAGTGTGTGAAGAGTAGGAGAAGAGTGTTGCATTGACAATCCAACACAATGGGCAGCACATTGAACACATTTTATAAGTGGTCAGAAACTTGTAAGTAACTCATGAAAGAATAAAGTTACGTTAAAACCAAGCACATCATTGTTTTTCTTGTGAAATTCCCAATAAGTTTGATGTGTCACCTGACCCTCTTCCTATTGAAAAAACAAAAGTTGGATTCAAAATAGCCGACTTCAAAATGGCCGCCATGGTCACCACCCATCTTGAAAAGTTTCCCCACTCACATATACTAACAGGAAGTTAATATCATCACCAAGTTAATATCACCAACCATTCCCATTTTATTAAGGTGTATCCATATAAATGTCCCACCCTGTATTGTACTCCCCTCATATACGCACTATATATGTCAGGCAGAGAAGTGCCAGGATGTGCAGAGAGGAGTGGCAGAGGCATAAATTCATCAGGCGCAGGCAGAGGTCGCAGGAGAGTAGGGGCGAGTGGCAGCAGGAGTCACAGCGAGAGGCCTGAGCTCCTGGTATCAGCTAGAGGTCGTGTCTTGACCAGCAACCTATCTGCTGTCATTGACTGGTTAACTCGGTCATCTACTTCATCACAAGTGACATCTGACACCCCCCCGTCAACAGTTGGTGGGTTCCTCAGACACAACTATCAGTTAGCATGGCCCGGGAGCAGTCCCTGTTCACCAATTGACTCTGTCCAATGCTGTTCCCACCGCCATGGAAGTAACCTATGGTGTGCGTTCGGCTCCACTTTTTAGTCAGGACCATCTACTAGAGGACAGTCAGCAGCCCAGTCAAGAAGTAGAGGAGACATCCCCCGTTTCCTTCGCTAGATGGGCAAGTAGTGTGGAAGAGAGTGGCGTGCTAGGTGGTGTTGGGAGCGTTCAAGCTCCTGAAGCACCCACTGTTGAGGAACCTGAGGAGGACATCAGTGACGTGCTGGCACAGCTTGATAATGATGAAGCCGATCACACTTGGGAGCTGGGTGCAAAAGGGGCTTCATCATCATCAGGAGAAGAGGGTTGCAGGTTGCCAGTGAGGAGTTGAGCCAGCAAGGTGGTAGCATGGTTGGGAGTCAACATGGTTGCAGCAGTAGGAAGTCTGGAGCCAAACGTTCACTGGGTAGACCCCCTGCTTTGCGGCAGCCTACCTGCCCAGCAGGTAGTGGAACAGGAGTCCCTGGAGTCGGCGACAGTAACAGTCAGTCAGTGCGGACTGTTGGGGGGAAAATTAGCTGCTCTGCGGTGTGGCAGTTTTTCATCAAGGTTCTGGAGGATGTTAACATGGCCACATGCAATTTAAAAAAATATATTTAATCTTTTAAATTGTGAAGCCCTTTGGTCTGGTCAGGCTGCCGCCACCTCCAGGCTGTGTCATTCTGTCACCATATGGTCTACTCTTGCTGCTGCCCCCTCCAGGCTTGGTCATTCTGTCACATTTTGGTCTCCTCATGCTGGTGCCACCTCCAGACTATGTCATTTTGCTGCCATGTGGTCTCCTCATGCTGATGTGACATTACCTAAAAAAAATTTATGGTAGCACTAGCTACCATAAATCTTCAATAAAATTTGGAAATGTATCTTTTAATCTTAGGGATTGTGAGGCCCTTTGGTCTCATCATGCTGCTTCCACCTCTAGGCTGTGTCATTGTGCCACCATATGGTCTCCTTGCGCTGTTGGCACATTAGATTAAACTTTAAAAATTTTCATGTATCTAAAATCTTCCCTTTAAATTTTACAAAATGTCTTTAATCTCTATGATCTCTTTGGGCTGCTGCCACCCCTAGGCTCTGTCATTGTGCCGTCATGTGACTCCTTGTTAGATTGGGTTTTGTGGTCATACAGTATTAGTTCAAAGTAAACACCGGGACATTAACCCCTTAAGGACCAAGCCCATTTTGGCCTTAAGGACCAGAGCATTTTTTGCACATCTGACCACTGTCACTATAAGCATTAATAACTCTGGGATGCTTTTACTTATGAATTGGATTCCAAGATTGTTTTTTCGGGACATATTCTACTTTATCATAGTAGTAAATTTTCATCGATACTTGCATCATTTCTTGGTGCAAAATTCCCAAATTTCATGAAAAATTTGAAAATGTAAAATTTTTATAACCTTGAAGCTCTCTGCTTGTGAAGAAAATAGACATACCAAATAAATTATATATTGATTCACATATACAATATGTCTACTCTGTTTGCATCATAAAGTTGACATGGTTTTACTTTTGGAAGACACCAGAGGGCTTGAAAGTTCAGCAGCAATTTTCCAATTTTTCACTACATTTTCAAAATTGGAATTTTTCAGGGAACAGTTCAGTTTTGAAGTGGATTTGAGGGGTCTTCATATTAGAAATACCCCATAAATTACCCCATTAAAAAAACTTTACCCCTCAAAGTATACGAAATTATATTCAGAATGTTTCTTAACCCTTTAGATGTTTCACAGGAATAGCAGCAAAGTGAAGGAGAAAATTCAAAATCTCATTTTTTTTACACTAACATGTTGTTGTAGACCCAGTTTTTGAATTTTTACAGGGGGTAAAAGGAGAAAATGCCCCCCCCCAAAATTTGTAACCCAATTTCTCTTGAGTAAGGAAATACCTCATATGTGGATGTAAAGTGCTCTGTGGGTGTACTAAGGGGCTCAGAAGCGAAGGAGCGACAATGGGATTTTGGAGAGTGGATTTTGCTGAAATGGTTTTTAGGGGGCATTTAGGAAGCCACAATGGTTCCATAACAGCAAAAAAACTCCACATGGCATACTGTTTTGGAGACTACACCCCTCAAGGCATGTAACAAGGGGTACAGTGAGCTTTAACACTGTTTGACGACTTTTTGTTAAAGTCGGATGTGTAAATGAAAATATTTTTTTTCACTAAAATGCTGTTTTTTTCCACCAAAATTTACCAGTTTTACAAGAGGTAATAGGAGAAAGTGCCCACCAAAATTTGTAACCCCATTTCTTCTGAGTAAGGAAATACCCCATATGTGGACGTCAAGTGCTCTGATGGCACACTTCAATGCACAGAAGAGAAGGAGCCACATTTGGTTTTTTATATTCATTTTCGGTCCACATATGGGGTATTTTCGTACACAATAGAAATTGCGTTAAAAATTTTGGGGGTCTTTTTTTTCCTTTTACCTCTTGTGAAAATGAAAAGTATGGGGCAACACCAGCATGTTAGTGTAAAAAAATTCTTTTTTTACACTAACATGCTGGAGTAGACCCCAACTTTAACTTTTCATAAGTGGTAAAAGGAGAAAAAGCCCCCAAAATTTGTATTGTTCAATTTCTCCCAAGTACAGAAATACCCCATATGTGGCCCTAAACTGTTTTCTTGAAATACGACAGGGCTCCGAAGTGAGAGAGCGCCATGCGCATTTGAGGCTTATATTAGGGATTTGCATAGGGGTGGACATAGGGGTATTCTACACCAGTGATTCCCAAACAGGGAGCCTCCAGCTGTTGCTAAACTCCCAGCATGCCTGGACAGTCAATGGCAGTCCGGCAATACTGGGAGTTGTTGTTTTGCAGGAGCTGGGGGCTCCATTTTGGAAACAGTGCCGTACCAGATGTATTTCATTCTTATTGGGGGAGAGACACGTCTGTGTAGGGGTATGTGTATATGTAGTGTTTTACTCTTTATTTTGTGTAGTTTGTGTAGTGTAATCAAACAGGCAGAAAGTTTGCTGCATTTCGAACTTGCAGTGCAAAACTCACTGTAAACCCTACAAAACTTTTGCAAAACTACAACTCTCAGCATGCAGTGACAGCAGAAGGGCATGCTGGGACTTGTAGTTATGCAACAGCTGGAGGCATACTACTTCAACATCCAGCATGCCCTTTCGCTGTCCGTGCATGCTGGGGTTGTAGTTATGCAACAGCTGGAGGCACACTGGTTGCAGAACACCGAGAGTTTGTTACTTAAATCAGTGTTTCCCAACCCGTGTGCTTCCAGCTGTTGCAAAACTACAACTCCCAGCATGCATGGTTTGTCAGTGCATGCTGGGAGTTATATGTGGTGCCGGGAGAGTAATGGTGTCTAGGGTGTTGCAGTAATAGTGTAGGGTCTGGTGGTATTAACTCTTGAATGTCGTGACGCCAGGGTACGGTTTCCTCAATAGTAATGTTCCTACCGCCAACCGTCCCACAAATGGCAGGGAGAAATAACGGAATGTCCACAGCTGATTTTATTAATTAAACTGAAGAAACTTTACTTGCAGATTTTATGCAACGGTATTGAACATAACAGTCTTTTCAAGAGTGAACCGGGATTCGGGTTCCTCACTGGTTTGCTGGGACTTGAGCAATGAGCTTTTAATGCTAGCCATCTGTGCTACTATTTTAGAATATTTGAGCTGATAGTAGTCACACAATATTCAGTAGTTTGAGCTTTGAGTAACTCACGTTTTGTGGCTGCAGGTTCTTAGGCTTTGGGCCTAGCTTGAATTGAATTGATGCTGATAAGATGCTTGTGCTGAGATGTGCTTGGCTTTGTAGCCAGGAAAAAGAGAGTGAATTGATTGACTACAGCCCTTTATATAATAAGGGGCTGGACTAAGCTCATTGGTCAGCAGACCTGTAAGTTATGAACCCAGTGAACTCTGGGTACATCGCAAGACCTCCGAAGGTCCTTAAGCATTTTATACATAACAACTGTGTATCACGTGACCACTAAGGTCCTATACATATATTTCCTATACATTAAATTAATATGTACACACTTAAGATGACTAGGGGTAAGCTCTACAGGAGAGCCCTATAGACATGGAGGGACTCTAGCTGCGGGGACCTTAGACAAGGGACAGGACCAGGTCCTGTACCGGGACACCACATATAGTTTTGCAAAATCTGGAGGCACACGGGTTGGGAAACACTGAGCTAAGTAACAAACTTGCAACCAGTGTGCCTCCAGCTGTTGCATAATTACAACTCCCAGCATGCACAGGCAGCCAAAGGGCATGCTGGAAGTTGTAGTGTTGAACTGGAGGAGAACAGTTTGGAGACCACTGTGTAGTGGTGTCCAAACTGTAGCCTTCCACTTCAAAGGCTGTCTGGGTATGCTGGGAGTTGTAGTTTTGAAACTCCTGGAACTTTACAGCGATCTTCACTGCTGCCTCTGATGCCAAAGCTACCGATGTCTTCTCTACTTACCTGCCCCCACTACCTCCTCCACTGCAGGGTACCCGGTGCCTGCTGCCTGCATCGGTCCTGTGGTATGCAGCTCTCGGGGTCCTCTTCCCCCGCTCTGCCCGGATTTCTAGGGGCGGGCAGAGCGGGGGATCTCAACCTTAAACCCCCCAGTCAGCGATCACTGTGATTGGTCCTCAGGGACCAATCACAGTGATCGCTGACCAGGACCATTCACTTTTTGACCAGGACCATTCACTTTTTGCAGAAGTTGTCTCCCGCTGGCAACAGCGGGACTTCTGCCTGTTAACCCGTGCAATGCCGTGCATCGCTAGGTTAACTGAATGACTTATATAAACGTCAGGATACGCAAACTACCAGCATAACCTGACGTTTATATAAGTCATTCGGCAGGAAGGGGTTAAGCTTGTTAATCTAATATAAATCTTAAATTTAAATTTAAAAAAATCGATCTTTTCAAGACTGAGGCCCTGTGGTCGTTGACGTCATATGTTACCTGTGGAATTACCAAAAGAATCCAATGAAACAGGTTGGAGCGATAACAATGAACCATTAAATGAAACATTCGTACTTTCACAGTCAGGGGGCGCTGAGAGGAAGGGGCTGGAGTAGGTGGTATCTCGTCTGCAGAGGACCTCCAGCTCGATGCTCACCAGAATGGGTAATCAAAAAATGTTAATAAATTCAAATTAAATAAAAAAAAAATGACATAAAAAATGTCTTTATTCTCTTCAATTTTAATGTCATATGGTCTCCATGCTGCCACATCCAGAAGCTCTGTGACAGTGATTCTAATAGCTATGTAATCTACATGTCATACTGAATAACAGTATTATTTCACTTACACAGCACACTCCCTATGCACATTAGGACAAGGCAAAGTCTTCTACACCCCTATTGAGGCTATTTGGTCTCCTCATGCTTCCGCCACCTCCAGGCTTTGTCATTCAGCCACTATATGGTCTCTTCATGCTGCCGCAAACTCCGGGCTGTGTCATTCAGGCACTATATGCTGCCGCCAACTCCATGCTGTGTCATTCAGCCACTATATGGTCTCCTCTTGCTGCCGCCACCTCCAGGCTGTGTAATTCAGCCACTATGTGTTCTCCTCATGCTGCTGCAACCTCCATGCTGTGTCATTCAGCCACTATATGTTCTCCTTATGCTGCCGCCATCTCCACGCTTTGTCATTCAGCCACTATATGTTCTCCTCATGCTGCCGCCACCTCCATGCTGTGTCAATCAGCTACCATATGTTCTCCTCATGCTGCTGCCATCTCAACGCTTTGTCATTCAGCCACTATATGTTGCCACCAACTCCAGGCTGTGTCATTCAGCCACTATATGGTCTCCTCTTGCTGCTGCCACCTCCAGGTTGTCATTCAGCCACTATATCTTCTCCTCATGCTGCTGCCACCTGCACGCTGTGTCATTCAGCCACTATATGTTCTCCTCATGCTGCCACCGACTCCATGCTGTGTCATTCAGCCACTATATGTTCTCATGCTGCCGCAAACTCCAGGCTGTGTCATTCAGCCACTATATGTTGCCGCCAACTCCAGGCTGTGTCATTCAGCCACTATATGGTCTCCTCTTGCTGCCGCCACCACCAGGCTGGGTCATTCAGCCACTATATGGTCTCCTCATGCTGCCGCCAACTCCAGGCTGTGTCATTCAGCCACTATATGTTCTCCTCATGCTGCCAACACCTCCATGCTGTGTCATTCAGGCACTATATGGTCTCCTCATGCTGCCAACACCATCACACTGTGTCATTCAGCCACTATATGCTCTCCTCATACTGATCCCACCTCCAGGCTCTGTCATTGTGCCGCTCTGTGACAGTGATTCTAATAGTGACACCTTTGATCTGCATGTCATACTGAATAACAGTATTATTTCACTAACCCAGCACAAACCCTATACGTGTTACAGCAAGGCAATGTGTTCTACACCCCTATTGAGGCAAGATATAGACGTTTTTTAATAGCGATTCGCGCAAATAAATTCAGACCGAACCAAATTATATCGAAAAATTACAAAATCGAATTTTTCAAAAATTTGCTCGTCTCTTAATAAGAATAATAGGAAGCCACAGTGCCAAAACTGCCATTAAAAAAGCCAGGTACAGTTTAAAAATTCCCATAGAGACACAAATCATCACCAAATAGCATAACGAGCCTTCTCCCTTATACCCAGATTATATGAATAATTAACGAGGAATAAGATAAGTCTTCATTGTGATTTTCAGCAATATACCATCATACACCATCTCATCTGTGATAAATGACAATGAACATTTGTCTTACCATCACCAGAATCTCAGATTCCTCTAAGCAAAGCTCCTTAGCCCATTGTAGAATTCCTAAGTTTACATGTGTTCTCATAGGTGTGTGGTACAGTGCAATTCCTTAGGGAAACTCATATTTTTTACTTGTTCGAAAGCACATACACAACATCAAATGGGTCACATACATTTACATCTTGACCTTTAATTTATTCACAAGAAATGTCAACACAGCATTTGAATGTCAAAGCATCATTTCTTATAATATCCCACAGACCCTAAGCCAGTTGTCACGACAGGATATGTGAAACTTGCTGAGTGTAGATGTTGTCACTTGATAAATACGACACACATTATATCACATTTACAACACTTTGCCTTTTAACCACTTTCTTTTATCTCTGTCCTTCTGGTTAACAATGATATTTGTGAACCACTACTAAACAGGAAGTCATTTTTATTATGTATTCTGATGTATTGTTTGCTGATGTACTTACATTCTTAATGGACATACTTAGATCAGTTAGGCAGATACACAGTCTGCTGATAAATGTGCATTAGGAAAAAGCCCTAAAGTGACCAAAAATACACTATTTTGGACTCCTTTTTTTTTTTTGTGCGTACGCCAATGACTGTGCGGATTAATTAATGATATATTTTTATAGTTTGGACATTTACGCACGTGGTGATACCACATATGTTTATTTACAGTTTTTTTTTAATGGGGAAAAGAGGGTGATTCAAACTTTTATTAGTTAAGGGGTTAAATGATCTTTATTTACTTTTTTTTCTTGCAATGTTATAGTCCCCATAGGGGACTATAACATGCATTAAATTGATCTCTTACAATGATCAGTGGTATGCCATAGTATAACATTGATCAGTGTTTCTGCCGCTTGACTGCTCCTTCCTGGATCTCAGGCACAGAGCAGTCATTTGGCGATCGGACAGCGAGGAGGCAGGTAGGGATCCTTCTTGCGTCCTGCAAGCTGATCAAGATGCCGCAGCGGTCCCGAACAGCACCACTAAGCTAACTGGCAATGTTTACTTTCGTTTTAGACGAGGGGATCAAGTTTGATCGCCGTGTCTAAAAGGTTAATGACGGACAGCAGCCCGATCGGCAATGTCTGGCATTAGCCGTGGGTCCCGGCCGGTTGCTTATAGCAACCGGGACCCACCAGTATGATGCGCGCTCACCTGCTGAGCGCCATCATACCTCGGGAGCTGCAAATGGACGTTAAATGGACACTGTCATGAAAAATTATTTTTGATATGTTGTAGTCCAGTGTGTTGGGTAGTGTTTTGCAACTAGTGTGCCTCCAACGTTTGTAAAACATACAACTCCTAGCATTCCCAAGGTAATTCAACTAAATACTGAATACTTATGCAATATTTTAGTTTCTCCTTTTTAATAAGTTATCAAAGATTTCTGACATTATTTTTAATTTTATCCTCATGGGGTATTGAGTGCAAAATAACTGGGTTAAAATGAAGACTTTCTAAATGCACTGTAAATGTAGATATGGGAAATCCAGAAATACTGTAGTTACACTATGGCAACAGTTACATGCCTTAGTTTGCATAGGCATGAAATGCAGGATTAGGCTTTTCATCCTGTTCCTGGTTTATCCCAGGTTTTCAGACTTGCCCAGAGCAGCACAGGTGCTGAAGACAGCCCATCATTGGGCTTTAAAACTAGGTTAGAGTCAGTCTGGGGAGGCTGTGAGGAACCTGTCCTACTAATGAAAGTTGTAATACAGAGGCATGCAGCCTCAAGAATGGGGACATTGTAACCTTTATGAGTAACGCATTTGTTGACTGTTGTGTTGGGTGACTGTAAGTAAGTCACCTGTATGGACAGGAAAGTTGTATATGTATAGTAAGCTGGACAAGCAGGATTTATTTTGTGGTTATGCCTGAGAGTGAGCCCTGTTTAAACATTAGTTTTGTGTCCCTGTTGTGTCCCTTCACACAATTAATCTCATCACACCCTTCATCAGGCTGATCAGGTGTAGACTAGGGTCCTCGTTCATTATGGTAACCCAACTTATTACCAATATACTCTGTGGCATACCATACAAGTACTGGAATTTCTTCATGACCAGACTTCGTGGCAGCATATAGAATTTACTACATAAAGTGTACCTGTCACTCAAAAAACTTTTGACATCTCCAACTACATGTCAAAAGTTTTGATTAGTGGGGTCCACACGCTCCTCTCCCTGCTCTGTGTCACATGACTAAAGGGGTACTCCGGTGAAAACCTTTTTTCTTTTAAAGCAACTGGTGGCAGAAAGTTAAACATATTTGTAAATTACTTCTATTAAAAAATCTTAATCCTTCCAGTACTTATTAGCTGCTGAATGCTACAGAGGAAATTCCTTTCTTTTTGGAACACTAATGACATCACGAGCACAGTGCTCTCTGCTGACATCTCTGTCCATTTTAGCAACCATGCATAGCAGATGTATGCTAAGGGCAGCATGGTGGCTCAGTGGTTAGCACTGCTGCCTTGCAGTGCTGGGGACTTGGGTTCATATCCCTTTAAGTACAACAATAAATAAAGCGTTATTATTATAATAACGTTAGCAGAGAGAACTGTGCTCGTGATGTCATCAGAGAGCATTCCAAAAAGAAAAGAATTTCCTCTGTAGTATTCAGCAGCTAATAAGTACAGGAAGGATTAAGATTTTTTAATAGAAGTAATTTACAAATATGTTTAACTTTCTGCCACCAGTTGATTTAAAAAGAAAAAAGGTTTTCACCGGAGTACCCCTTTAATTTCACCAGAGTACCCCTTTCTCTACTCTACAGTAGCTTTATTCCCCATTGTCAGGATACCATCTTAGCTCCATGTAGAGCTAAAGAACCCATAATTGGTGACCTGGATGATGATGAATGGGAGGAAATTCTCTCCATTCCTAAAAAGGGGTCCTATTAGTACCTGAGTAACTGACTTCCAGTTGTATACAGTCATGGCCGTAAATGTTGGCACCCCTGAAATATTTCTCACAGAAAAGGATTGCAGTAACACATGTTTTGCTATACACATGTTTATTCCCTTTGTGTGTATTGGAACTAAACAAAAAGGGAGGAAAAAAAGCAAATTGGACATAATGTCACACCAAACTCCAAAAATGGTCTGGACAAAATTATTGCCACCTTTTCAAAATTGTGGAAAAATAAGATTGTTTTAAGCATGTAATGCTCCTTTAAACTCACCAGGGGCAAGTAACAGGTGTGGGCAATATAAAAATCACACCTGAAAGCAGACAAAAATGAGAGAAGTTCACTTAGTTTTTTCATTGTATGTCTGGGTGTGCCACACTAAGCATGGACAATAGAAAGAGGAGAAGAGAACGGTCTGAGGACTTGAGAACCAAAATTGTGGAAAAATATCAACAATCTCAAGGTTATAAGTCCATCTCCAGAGATCTAGATTTGCCTTTGTCCACAGTGCACAACATTATCAAGAATGTTTGCAACCCATGGCACTGTAGCTAATCTCCCTGGGTGTGGACGGAAGATAAAAATTTATGAAAGGTGTCAATGCAGGATGGTGGATAAGCAGCCCCAAACAAGTTCCAAAGATATTCAAGCTGCAGGCTCAGAGAGCATCAGTGTCAGCGCAAACTATCCGTCTACATTTAAATGAAATGAAACGCTATGGAAGGAGACCCAGGAGGACCCCACTGCTGACACAGAGACATAAAAAAGCAAGACTACATTTTGCCAAAATGAACTTGAGTAAGTCAAAATCCTTCTCGGAAAAACGTCTTGTGGATAGATGAAACCAAGATAGTAATAGTTTTGGTAAAGCACATCATTCTACTGTTTACCGAAAACGGAATGAGGCCTACAAAGAAAAGAACACAGTACCTACAGTGAAATATGGTGGAGGTTCAGTGATGTTTTGGGGATGTTTTGCTGCCTCTGACACTGGGTGCCTTGAATGTGTGCAAGGCATCATGAAATCTGAGGATTACCAATGGATTTTGGGTCGCACTGTACAGCCCAGTATCAGAAAGATGGGTTTGCATCCGAGATCTTGGGTCTTCCAGCAGGACAATGACCCCAAACATACATCAAACAGCACCCAAAAATGGATGACAACAAAGTGCTGGAGAGTTCTGAAGTGGCCAGCAATGAGTCCAGATCTAAATCCCATTGAACACCTGTCTAGAGATCTTAAAATTGCTGTTGGGAAAAGGCGCCCTTCCAATAAGAGAGACCTGGAGGAGTTTGCATAGGAAGATTGGTCCAACATTCCGGCTGAGAGGTGTAAGAAGCTTATTGATGGTTATAGGAAGCGACTGATTTCAGTTATTTTTTCCAAAGGGTGTACAACCAAATATTAAGTTAAGGGTGCCAATAATTTTGTCCAGACCATTTTTGGAGTCTGGTGTGACATTATGTCCAATTTGCAATTTTTCCTCCCTTTTTTGGTTTAGTTCCAATACACACAAAGGGAATAAACATGTGTACATCAAAACATGTGTTACTGCAATCCTTTTCTGTGAGAAATACTTCAATTTCTTGAAAAATTTCAGGGGTGCCAACATTTACGGCCATGAATGTAGCTTGCATCAGGCCTTCTTGACCACCACTAGAGTGGCCTGGTTTTACTTATTATATTTGTACTAACTGCACCGTGTTTCTTGTATATTCATTCATTTAAATAGGCAATGGACTACATTCATGGATACTGGGTCCAAGTTACTAGATTCTTTAATGATGTGATGAGTACTCCATTCCCCCTGACCCCACTTGTCTGTTTTCTCAGAATGCGGCAGTCTGAATCTGTACTCCCCATAGGAAGCTGGCCGATGTAATTCCCTAGATTGAATGGGTTGCATATGTTAATTGATTGCTACCTATAAGAAGTTGATATATTTACAAAGAGGTATTCCACAATTTCACACATGACACGAAATGGTCTCCCTGTATATACTCTCCTCGAATAGCCAGGCATACAAATATGGATGATGTTAATAAAGAGTAAGAGGATTTGCTCCAGATGACCTTTTCCTCCCTCTTCACGTATAGTACTTCTTACTCCCTTGTACAGTATATTGCCCTATCAGGCCCATTGTTTTCTTTATCCCTTGTGTACTCACTGACCACCTTGTCACTGAGACTTAGTCTAAACATTAAAGTGTACCTGTCATTTATATAATGTAGATAATACCATTATATGTATATTTTTTATATAATGTATATTGGTTAATATTGTGTATATTTTTGTTCCTGCAGCTACTGTCTGTGTGTCTCCGTGAGGAGACTAAATACATGAAGCATGGGTGGACAAGCAGGGGTCCGTACACTAAGGACAAGCAGCGCTCTGTACACTGAGGACAAGCATGGCTCTGTACACTGAGGACAAGAAGGGCTCTGTGCACTGAGGACAAGCAGGGCTCTGTGCACTGAGGACAAGCAGGGTCCTGTGCACTGAGAACAAGCAGGGCTCTGTGCAGTGAGGACAAGCAGGGCTCTGTACACTGAGGACAAGCAGGGCTCTGTACACTGAGGACAAGCAGGGCTCTGTACACTGAGGACAAGCAGGGCTCTGTACACTGAGGACAAGCAGGGCTCTGTACACTGAGGATAAGCACGGCTCTGTACACTGAGGACAAGCAGGGTTCTGTGCAGTGAGGACAAGCAGGGCCCTGTACATAGAGAACAAGCAGGGCTCTGTACACTGAGGACAAGCAGGGCTCTGTGCAGTGAGGACAAGCAGGGCTCTGTGCAGTGAGGACAAGCAGGGCTCTGTACACTGAGGACAAGCAGGGCCCTGTACATAGAGGACAAGCAGGGTCCTGTGCACTGAGAACAAGCAGGGCTCTGTGCAGTGAGGACAAGCAGGGCTCTGTGCACTGAGGACAAGCAGGGCTCTGTACACTGAGGACAAGAAGGGCTCTGTATACTGAAGACAAGCAGGGCTCTGTACACTGAGGATAAGCACGGCTCTGTACACTGAGGACAAGCAGGGTTCTGTGCAGTGAGGACAAGCAGGGCCCTGTACATAGAGAACAAGCAGGGCTCTGTACACTGAGGACAAGCAGGGCTCTGTGCAGTGAGGACAAGCAGGGCTCTGTGCAGTGAGGACAAGCAGGGCTCTGTACACTGAGGACAAGCAGGGCCCTGTACATAGAGGACAAGCAGGGTCCTGTGCACTGAGAACAAGCAGGGCTCTGTGCAGTGAGGACAAGCAGGGCTCTGTGCACTGAGGACAAGCAGGGCTCTGTACACTGAGGACAAGAAGGGCTCTGTATACTGAAGACAAGCAGGGCTCTGTACACTGAGGACAAGCAGGGCTCTGTATACTGAGGACAAGCAGGGCTCTGTACATAGAGAACAAGAAGGGCTCTGTACACTGAGGACAAGCAGGGCTCTGTGCACTGAGGACAAGCAGGGCTCTTGACACTGAGGACAATCAGGACAATCAGGGCTCTGTACACTGAGGACAAGCAGGGCTCTGTGCAGTGAGGACAAGCAGGGCTCTGTGCAGTGAGGACAAGCAGGGCTCTGTACACTGAGTACAAGCAGGGCCCTGTACATAGAGAACAAGCAGGACTCTGTACACTGAGGACAAGCAGGGCTCTGTGCAGTGAGGACAAGCGGGGCTCTGTACAGTGAGGTCAAGCAGGGCTCTGTGCACTGAGGACAAGCAGGGCTCTGTGCACTGAGGACAAGTGACATAATTATAACAATATATATATATATAATTAAAAACAGACATTTATTTATTTCTGTTTTACTTTCACAATTTCCCTGATTTCACAGGAAAAAAAACTTTTTAAAACAGAAATTACAGAAATTTAGTCCGATATATCATGGGAAAATGGCATAAAAATTATTTGATAAAAAATGTTATGGCTTTAAAATCCACATCATTAAAAAAAGAAAAATGTTTCTGGTCTGGAACGGGGTAACAAATATGCCTGAAGTAAAAAAAAAAACGCACAAAAATAACAAACAAAAACTACAACAATCTTCCACAGAGAAAAATGAATACAACCTCTGCACCAATCCTATTAGAAGACAGCCCTCATCTAAAGTGCTGTGTGCAAAAATATCGGTATAAATAAGGGAACCACAAATAATTCAAACATGAAATTGTTCACTGTATACTGTAAAGTCAGCAATAAATAATCCTATCCAATAAATAACTCCTATAAAAAACACTGTGGCATCCAATTATTCATTGTACTCAGGTATAAATCAGCTTGTACAATGCCCTGGTATAAAACTCAGCTCCAGTTAACAGGATAGAGATTTAGGGAGCACTTAGGGTTAATTTTATGTTGATATTATTGCTATGATTATTTGCATTTATTATGTACATGGAAACTAAAGCTCTGAATGAATTTTGAAGGATATTGTATAGTTACAAATACATTGCAGTTTGTTTAAAGTTTTTCAGTTGTCAGGTTGGGACCAAAAGAACAAAAGAACTGTAGAACAGATGAGACTGTCCGTATCAGTCTATTGCTGTGATACAGTTCAGATTTTGCACGGAATGAGAAATGCTTGGTTACTGTCTTTGAGTTCCCATTTAATATTCAGATAGAGACATGTTTTCAGGTTCATAGCAGTTTTATTCTGCCATCTTGTGGCTATGACTAGTGCTTCCCCAACAATACATTTTATTGCAGCTTTTGGGTTACATCTGCAACACATATGCCAATATAAATGCTGCAGAGTTTAAAGGGGTACTCCGGTGAAAACCTTTTTTCTTTTAAATCAACTGGTGGCAGAAAGTTAAACATATTTGTAAATTACTTCTATTAAAAAATCTTAATCCTTCCTGTTCTTATTAGCTGCTGAAAACTACAGAGGAAATTCTTTTCTTATTGGAATGCTCTCTGATGACATCATGAGCACAGTTCTCTCTGCTGATGTTATTATAATATTAATGTTTTATTTATTGTTGTCCTTAATGGGATTTGAACCCAAGTCCCCAGCACTGCAAGGCAGCAGTGCTAACCACTGCAAGGCAGCAGTGCTAACCACTGAGCCACCATGCTGCCCTTAGCATACATCTGCTATGCATGGTTGCTAAAATGGACAGAGATGTCAGCAGAGAGCACTGTGCTCGTGATGTCATCAGTGTTCCAAAAAGAAAGGAATTTCCTCTGTAGCATTCAGCAGCTAATAAGTACTGGATAGATTAAGATTTTTTAATAGAAGTAATTTACAAATATGTTTAACTTTCTGCCACCAGTTGATTTAAAAGAAAAAGGGTTTTCACCGGAGTATCCCTTTAAGTTTTGACAATGTGTGGATGAGATTTAGTGTCAAACGCATATATCTTATATCTAAGTACGATGAGCATCTTGTACATTTTATATTTCTGCTTGGAGATTGCCATTTTTATTTCTAGTTATCTACTTAGGGGCATCTTTCTAGGGTATAGTAGATAGAGGCAGTCTATCCATTAGGCCTTCCTCGTTTCCCTAGCTCCTACCTCCCCACCCTCCCCTTTATCCCCGCTCCTGCCCTATAGAATCTTTGTATATACCATTGTTTGTCCTCATCTAATCCTCATGTTGGCCTATATTTTGTGTTGCTGATAAACATTGGCATCTTGCTTCATTTGGTGGCCTGCACCTTCTTTTGAACTGATGCTGCCAGTTTGTTGATGTTGATTTGGATTGATGGTCCTTCTCTGCAAGTGTTGTTACATGACCTGATTAAAAGTTATGTTTTCGTGTTTTCAGTGATCTACTATATAAATACAAATAAAAAACAGACACATCCAAATTTTTAAGTAAAATTTTAATGAAATCAATAAATTAGTGAGGTACATATTTGTTCTATTGCAAACGCATCTATTTCCAAGTCAAGTTTCAATAGCTCAAAGCATTCTCCTAACAACATTCTAACTACAGATATACTTCCCCTTAGGAACATGATTCTCCTCTTCTGGTGATCTTTTAGGGTAAGAAAGAAGCAGGTAAATGTTTGTTACCGGGGAAAGCCTCTTACATTGGATGCAGATCCTAGGTCCATGCCTGTGCATGCATAGCATTCAAAAAGAGAGTGCAGGAACCTATCATAATCCCAACACCAGGATGCAGGGGACACCGACCAGAGAGGACACCTCAGAGCAAGCAAGGAATTGTTAGGGATTAAATTATCTTTTAACTGGGACAAGGTATTGGGGGTACTGGCTCTTCCTGCAGAGATCCACCTGGTGTAGGAAGTCTTACAGACAGTGCTTCCTGGGAAGAAGTATGCAAATTAGCTCTCCTCCAGAAGATGGAAAACGGCCTCTCTAGTGCCACCTATAGGTAACTACCCTGTAAGTCAATGTCTGACTCATTAAAGAATCCCAAACATGACTAGGAACATCTGCCAAACCCAAAACCCACTGCTTTAAGAACAATTTAGTTATGGGAATCCCAACCAAATAGAGAACTGGCTATATTTTTGAGCATCAAGAACAATACACTTTCACAGCTTGCTGTTTGGGGCATTTATATCATACAAGCACTGGGTGCCCTTCTGAAAGGTTGTGCTTAATGTTGGTGCTACCTGCTGCATTGCTTTTAGCTTACAGTAGGTGGCAGCAGAAACAGTGTAAAGTGCATCCTGGTACAGGATTTATTTTCACTACAAATGGTTCATTTACGATGGGCAGTGCATTTGTATACATCATAATGTTCTCACTGAAAAGGATAGGCCACAAAAAAGATGGCAGTGCTTTATACTGCTCCCCCATTACTACTCTTTGAGTCAAATCATGGTCTATACCTGTTTGCTCTTCACGACTAAAAGAGCAAAAGGATGTGGAAGTGCTTGCCCTGCACATAGTAAATGCTCCTCAATACCTAAATATATAAATCAAGACCCAATGAAAAAAAGACATTTAGTTCCCTTTTTCTAAAGAATGCAATTGATACATTCAGGGTTTCTTCTTTGTAAGACCTGTTACACCAATGACTATAACATTCCAAATGTAACAGATGACATGGGACTGTCTGTATGAAAGTGTTCAGACACTGTTCAGGCAACTATAGGAAAAGACGTCAGATTTACTTGTAGTTTGTGTTTTTAATAGGAAAAGTCAAATTGGGCAACTACTTCATCTGTACAACTTCCTTTATGTATGGGGACCCTGACTTGTCATTGTTAGGTTACTATCCATCTACACAGTAATCCAAATGTCAGCAGGCAGATCATAGGGAAGAATAAAAAGCGGAACAAAAGCGTACAGAAGATAATTCGTTTACAAACATCTTATAGATGCAGAACACAAAGATTGGTTGGCTGTTGTGACAACTTCAATATCCATCTTTGAATATGAATTTAGACATACAGTACTATAAAAAAAACATATGCCAAAGGCCCAAGGGCTAGCCAGATGTGCAAGGTGCAAGATGGTTATGGAGGAAGCATTTTCCTTTGCACCACAAACTTCTTTTAATAAACCAATAATAGAAGACTACAGGAAATCTTGTAGAATACTGACAAAAGAGGACAATAGTCTGCAGTGAGGTAGATAACAAGATTTCATAAACTATCAGACACATCCCTCTTACTGTCTCCACTACACAGGGACAGGAGAAACAAGTAGAAAGTACCACAATCTCTTCTCTTCCTACACCTACATTATTTAATAATGGACGACTGTAAAGGCAGGGGGAGCTGGGAAACATTATGAGCTAGTGAAATAGAAGTAGTAGACGGTCACTGGGGAGACATTTTGGTCAGTACTGCTGAAAGGAAAATGTACAATTTATTGTGTACTACAGACTTTTGCAGAACACTGCCTTCAGATGTCCTAATTTCAGCAAGACTGACCTAGTTTTGCAACTGTTTCAGGCCCCTCAGTATTCATCACATGATTCTGTAATACTAGAATGAAAAATATATGGACTCACGACCTATAACAAGGAAGGCAGTGGGTTGTCATTATCAGCCTGCTCAGTATAGGTCTTGGGTATCTGATCTAATGCCCATAATGACAAACATAAATAAAAGGGCTCTTAATCGGTTAATGGGGTTTTTGAGATGTCTAAAGCTAAAATAGCTAAAGATAAAATAACAAAAGAAGCATTACACACTTGACAGATACAGTTCTGCTCCACTAATCCGCCTGGTCTGTGTTTACCTAGTAACCGACATACCTGTATAGTCATGTGACCTCTGCAGCCAATCACTAGCCTCCTGACCAGTGATTGGATGCAGTGGTCAAGTGGGTATACGAGTATGTTAGGAGGATGGTGCGGATGTTCTGCAGCAGTAGTTGATGGCAGGTGAGTAATGCATCTTTTGTGATTTTATCACATATTCTAGCTTTCCTACATTTTTGCACATCTCAGAAACCCCTTGAATAGATCTTAAAACATTAGGCAACAGTTTGTTGTTAACTCTAGAATCTGTTCTGATCAGAAACACACGTTCCTGCGCTCCAGTTATGTATTATGAGATCAGATTAATCCTTTTTCACGCTTTACAGCAGTTTGCCTTCTTTGGGCAACATGTGATGGAAATGACTAGAAAGCAAGAACGACTAGATGTAATCCTGTAGAAAACTTGAAGAGATGAAGCAGCTACATGCTTAGGATGTGGGACGTCATGCTTTGTGCTATGGGAAGAGGACGGAAGACAGAGCTATGCAGGGAAGCACAATGCTTTGCATATATTTAAATATTGCTTCTCCTAGAGAGACAGCTGTGCAAATAATATTAGTCATTGATCAGGGCACATAACCCATGTACATACACATAATATATTACATTCTGTCATACACAATTCCTGGGAATTAGCCACACACATTCCACTCTCGCATACACACAATAGCTGCAGTTCCATGCATGTACAGCCACATCTCAGAATTGGGTGTTTGTGTAAAGGCATTTCCATATACAGTTCATGGGAAGACATTCACATTGTAACTGCACCCAGATTTAGAAAGGGGACAGGCCGTCTGTTGAGAGAGGCCTCCAATTGGTGTTTATATGGAGACCTAGAAGCTAAAATGTAAAAAATGTCCCTAAAGGTTCTACATGTGGTAAGCAAAAAGCCTAAAATGTAGTCAGCAATAAATGACCAACCTGCCATGGTTTACCCAAAACAACCGGAATGTACCATGCCCGGCAGCCTCTATACACATTGTGCTGTTATTACATGTGTGTCAGATATGACTGTACTGTATAAGAGGTCAAATTCAAGGGCAACTAGGTCATTTGATTTGACCACAACTATGGAATCTGTAGCCTCTTTAAATACATTCAGAGTCATGTATTGGATGGGTTTTTGTTTCATAATGAAAAGATTTTGTGCTTTTCTCTTTTTTTCTTGGTACATTATTGATAAAGTCAGATAACTATTTACCCCCGAAAGGTATATTACAGTATATTTGGAGTAAAATCCACTTGAAAACTTCTTCGTTTTAGTTTGACCTGTGAATAATCCTATTCATGTGTGATGATTTTAATATTTTTATATCATGACTTTAATACGCCAAATATAAAAAGATATATAGATGTAATATGTGCAGTTTCATCGTGCCACCAAATGTAAAACGGGACTGCCCTAACGTCTGCTCACCTGTATTATATATTTGGTTTGTCTCTACTCAAATATTGAAGGCAGAAATTTTCCATTATAGCACAATGCTATTTACAGAACAAGACGGCTCACCACTGGGAGATCACCAAAGCACTTTCCTGTCTGGAAGCTGAGCATAAACTCCACGCTCATCATGTTCCTATGCCCAGTATCTGATCTGCACACAAAAAGGTCAGTCTTTAGTGTGTGTAAGATACAACCGCTTCATCTCATTTACATATTAGTGGGGCAAATATGCATTTACACAAACACCCATATAAAAGCTAAGTCATGTTACATTTTTTTCACATTGGCAATCCATTCACCTCAGCAAACAATCCCACGAGCACACACCCCAGTAGATACATCCATTTCGTTTCCATGTACACACTTAAGTTCTCAGTTGTCTTCTTTTCTTCCACTCCAGCAGGTGGCAGACACTGATAAGGAAGATGCTCTTCTACCTCTGGAGATGAAGCTTGAATCACTGTAATCCATGCATAAATGAGTTTGTCTCGGTGTCTAGGCTGAGCAAAACACCTCAGTCAACAAAGAGACCAGAAGTAACAAGCTCGGGTTTCATGTGTACCAGCGCACCGTGCTGCCCCACACTCAGGAGATGAAAGATTGACAGGAGCAGCATCTGCATAATAAGATCTTTGAGGCACTTTCTAGAGGCTGAGTGCTGTAAAACTGGCACTTGCCAACTTAGCAAGACAAAGAAGCAAGGAAGGACAATGCAGAAATTCTGTGGATTGCTAACAGAGGCCACAGTGCAGCTCATCATTGTGATCTTATAACTCAATATCTTAGTCACTTTACAACAGACTCAAGACATGAGCTCTTCTAACCACGAACAGCTCAGCACAGAGAGAATATATGGCTTTAAAAATCCTTCTTACTTCTCTGTGACAATATTGGATTTCATTTCCAGAAGACTTGAAATTGCATATTTATAATCTATGTTCATTATGTTGTAAGATGCAGAGCACTGGAACCAATTCAGCCGTGTATGGGCATCTGTTCATGTAGCTGTATTGGAAAATCTGTGACTCTACCTATTACCAGCAAAGGCTGGAGGCACAAGGCAACTCTACTCCTGAACTGAGTCCTTTATTCCATGTTGGTGCTGTCGGAACGGAAAATATTCAGTGTCTGTGCAGACACAGATATATCGACTTGATCCACAGGACTATGGTAATCGGATGTCATGTCATGGTCTATTAGTGGCAACTGCATGGAGGTTAGTGTAGAGGAGCTGGCAGGGCCCTTCTTTAGACACTGAGAGTAAAAACCAAGGAGGACATCAAGTTTATCTTCAATGGACTGAACCTGTGAAAGAAAGAAATAATGTTACTTCTCATAGATACAGATGGAATCTCTTATAAAAAAAAACAGGTTGGGTTTGATGCATCAAAATGCCACTGTCTAGAATAATGTAAAAGGGAACTAGATCTTGGGCATATATAAAATCTGTAATAATGCAATAGCATTGCTTGAAGTCACAGACAAAAGTTCCGAAGTCCTATTTTCCCATATGGCAATACAAGCTCAACTGTGTGTGCATATTTATGGGGAATAGAGAAAAGATAGCTTCATCCCTTAAAGGTACACTAAAGGCAAAACGTATATACTGTGTAATTGCTAACAGTGACCTCAATGGGGTGGTGAAGAACACAGAGATTTAAAGAACACCAAAGTAGGAATACCTGTGTAATGCACCACACCATCAGGGAAGGCACTAGGACAAACACAGAGTATATGTTTTGCCTGTGTTTCTTTAAAAAAGTGTATAAGAAGGGGTTGTATTTAAGCAGACATTAATTATTTATTATTCATTTTATTATTCATTTTAAACAGTAATTTATTTTCTGTATTTGGTCCATGTTCACAAACTGTGGTTTTATGTACGGTAGTTCTTGTTCATTTCTTCAAGCCCAAACTGGGACTGGACATAATAATAAGAGTACAAGTGCTTTTGTTATGCTTCTCATTTCTTAGTGTTTACTGGCATTTATTGTGAAAAAAACACCAACACCAGTATTACACTAGGCTATGTGAACCTGGGCTTTTGTTATATATAACCGTTCATCCTTATTCCCACAGAGCCTCTCTTCCAGACGTGCTGTGCTGTTACGTGAGAACAGCTTGGAAGAGCTGTGTCTGAACCTAATGCGTAACATAGTGACAAAGAAGTGAATAATTTTTGTAGTACCAAAAAACCGAACTCCGCTCATAATCTAAAAAATTCGGATGTAACTGCAGTTAACTCTAATATAAAAAAAAAGGATCAAAAAAAGAAACTCATTGATGTCCAGTAGAACCTGGAGAAAGTTGTAAGAGGTGGCCCTGCTTGACCCATCGAGTAACATCTTATCTCTGCAAGAAACATCTCCCTCTTTCAGTGACAATGACAATCGTTTTCAGAATGGTATTCAGCAAATATATGCTGTTTGAAGAAGTACAAGATTTAGTATTTAATTTTTAAGTGCAAAAAATAATTTAAAAAAATTGTTTCTGTGAATACTGAGGTTAAAAGGGTATCCCAAAGTGACAATGGGAGAAATGTATCATTGTAGGTGAACCATTTTTGTACACCTTTTTTAGTGCGTACCTGCGCTAAATTTAATAAATGGTCAAAGGACATTTGTAAAAATTTCATGCAGGTAGACATTTCCTGAAATTTCAAATCTGTAAATAGAGGTAGATGCAAACTATGGGTGGTACACCCCAATGCCCCTATAAATCCCAATATTTTCTAATACTCTTGACTGATTGACGTTTCTTTACTATAGCCACAGTTATGCAGGTTAGCTGGTTACATTTTCTGTGAATGGCAGGCCCACCTGGGTGGGGACTGGGCATAGGTCTTGCATTCCCTGGTAGATAAAATCACATCCAGGCAAGAGCAAAACAAGGCACCGACATTGTGATACACTGCTTTACCAATGCGGGTTGTACCATCCTAGTGTGGTGGTCATAAATACCCTCAAACTGTGGATCTGCCAGGGTTTCCACTTTTTTACCATTCTCAAAGAAAACACTACATAAAATTAAGCCAAAAAGTTATTTGTACCCTCAAAAGTATGCTAATAAAAACTACAACCATTCCTGAAAAAGAAGGCCCTCATTTGGCTACGTCACAAAGTTTCGGCTTTCGGAATGTGGCTACCTAAAACTTTTTTTTTCCCATAAAACAATTTTATTGTGCAAAGTTACGATATACATAATTATCCATGAATGAATGTTCATGTTATCTAAAGTAAAGTAGTATTTTTCAATTTCCTTTTCATCTTAAACATGAATCAAGTTAATTCACAAATTACAAGTAGAAAGTAGATGTTACGCCGAGCGCTCCGGGTCCCTGCTCCTCCCCGGAGCACTCGCGGCGTTCCTCTCTCTGCAGCGCCCCGGTCAGACCCGCTGACCGGGAGCGCTGCACTGACACTGCCGGCGGGGATGCGATTCTCATAGCAGGACGCGCCCGCTCGCGAATAGCATCCCAAGTCACTCACCTGTCCCGGTCCCCGGCTGTCTCATCCTGGCGCACGCGGCTCCGCTCCTTAGGGCGCACGCGCGCCAGCTCTCTAAGATTTAAAGGGCCAGTGCACCAAAGATTGGTGCCTGGCCCAATCAGTCTTATTAGCCTCCACCTGCTCCCTGTCTATTTAACCTCACTTCCCCATTCCCACTCCTTCTGAACTGCCTGCCGTTGATGAGCATACCCAGGACTTCACTGTCCTCCAGAAGGAGACTCTACAATTGCTCTCAATGTCCTCGTCCCATGTGGAGCGACATCCGGACAAAAAGAGGGGGAGACCTAAGGGGGGGTACTGTTACGCCGAGCACTCCGGGTCCCTGCTCCTCCCCGTAGCGCTCGCGGCATTCCTCTCTCTGCAGTGCCCCGGTCAGACCCGCTGAACGGGAGCGCTGCACTGACACTGCCGGCGGGGATGCGATTCGCATAGCGGGACGCGCCCGCTCGTGGATCGCATCCCAAGTCACTCATCTGTCCCAATCAGTCTAATTAGCCTCCACCTGTTCCCTGTCTATTTAACCTCACTTCCCCTTCACTTCCTTGCCGGATCTTGTTGCCTTGTGCCAGAGAAAGCGTTTATAGTGTTTGTCTTACCAGTGTTCCTGACCTCTTGCTATCACCATTGACTACGAACCTTGCCGCCTGCCCCGACCTTCTGCTACGTCTGACCTTGCCTCTGTCTAGTCCTTCTGTCCCACGCCTTCTCAGCAGTCAGCAAGGTTGAGGCGTTGCCGGTGGATACGACCTGGTTGCTACCGCCGCAGCAAGACCATCCCGCTTTGCGGCGGGCTCTGGTGAATACCAGTAGCAACCTAGAACCGGTCCACCGACACTGTCCACGCCAATCCCTCGCTGACACAGAGGATCCACATCCGGCCTGCCGAATCCTAACAGTAGAAGTTAAGATTACAGGTTTTATAAAATTGAAACCCTTAACCTTACAGCTACATTGAGAAGAGAATAAAAAAGATGTGACTCTTAGACCAAGGAAGAGCGCACGCGCTCGAAACATGTCTGACTGATTGTCGTTTTTATGGTGTGCTGTATCTTCAATAAAGCTGCTTGCAACGAAGTGCTGGACCCTGGATTCTTTTTTCAACATTGGATGCCTTGCCGGGCACCGGTCCGCGCACCGAAATCAGGGAAGGTGAGCTGGATCACTCATTTGTTTGTTGACTCTTGGAATGCAGCAATAAAAAAATCCAGCCCAAAATAGACCAGTCCTTAAAGGGGTTCTCCGCCCCAGGACATCTTATGCCAGATCGCGGCGGTCCCCCTGCTGGGGACTTCCGGGATCTTGGCTGCAGCACCCCGCTATCATTACTGCACAGAGCAAACTCGCTCTATGCGTAATGACAGGCGATATGATCACAATGCTCCGGCCCCTGTATTGCTTGTCATTACGCACAGAGCGAGTTTTCTCCGTGCAGTAATGATAGTGGGGTGCTGCAGCTGAGATCCTGGGGGTCCCCAGCGGTGGGACCCCCGCGATCTGACATCTTATCTCCTATCCTTTGGATAGGGGATAAGATGTCCTGGGGCGGAGTACAGCTTTTAAGGGGTTAGCAGTGATATAATTCCACATTTAGAAAGTCTTGGGAACCCCCCTTATTTTCCATAAAATAATTCCCTCCTATGATATGCCCATTTTGCATAGCTTACAGTATATGTATGCCTCTTATCTGCTGTACCAGCATACAATGAAACAATTCTAGCATTTATTTCTTCACCTGGAGCTGCTGGATGTACAATAATTCATATCATGTTTGATACTTTGTATTTAAACACTTCTATCACACATAAAGTCACTTTACCAAGCCATTAATCTGTGCTACACTACATTTTCTTGCCACTATTTACAGTGAACATTACACAGCATGTATTCGCAATGTTTGCTTTCAGACACAAATCTTGGGAACACATATCTTTTCCTAAGGTTAACTGTCGTGTGACAGGCTTCTGGAAAACATATAAGTTGTTTATATTATAGCAATTCCATTGCTGGCCTACATAATGTGATTCAGTATTAGGAGATTATAGCTGCACACAATTCCACAGTCCTGGTGATTCCATTGTGCTGTTTTGTGCAAGTAATCCTATATTTTTTGTAGAGGTTTCTCTCACCTGTCTCTCTACCTTTACAACTCTTCCCATCATGCTCATCTCATCGGCTGCATCTGCCTCAGATCCAATAGGAGGTAGTTTCTCTCCTTTCTCTCGTGGTTTCTTTTCCATAGGGATGGGACCCCGACCTATAATTTGGTCCACACTGCAAAAAATAAAAATAAAAATCAATATAATTAGTATAATTTATAGAGAGTTCAGCTCTGTAGAGTCAGGTAAATAATGGCAAAAAGTCAGAGACAGTGACACAAAAGTGTCAACAGGACTTCTCCTGATTCTATTGTTTAGCATAATAAAATACAGGCACACAATATAAAGTAAATCCTGCTCATCCAAGCATTAGCTCACATACATCTTTCCTATCTATACAGCTGGCTTACTACCAGCCACCTAACAAAATAGTCATCAGATATGTTACACAGGTTAAAAATGTCCTCTTTCGAGGCTGAAGGATTCTAGCTCCTATAAAAGATACAAGTTTCTCATAACCTCAGCCTGGAGGCTGAGTTACGCCTTTTTTAAATCGCAGTAACAAACTGTCTACAGTACCTGTACTGATTTGGTTAACATGGAAAACCTGCACTGGTCAGAAAGGAAATGACAGGCCCTACTACCAACCTGCCTGTCATTCCATAAAAATCCAGACCCGGAAATGGACTTTCCAAAAGTTTCCTTAGCAGCTATTGTCTGCTATGCATTTTACACTGTGCTGGATTTTCCATATATCATCCAACTTCCCCTGGATAAGATATGCTCTTCCCGAATCCTGGTAGGTAGTACGGGTACCTTGGGGCAATTAAGCAATCTCCAACCATCATTGTCTCACACTGGGAATATGGGGAATTGGGTCTATATGTAAGACAAGAGTGAAATATGCAAACTGGGTATGCTAAATTTTAGAACAACACAGCAAGAAGATCTCAAACAGCATGTAAATGTAGGAATCCCAACATGCTTTCATCCACTACATTATATTACCAGATTAGCAATGCCACACTTTACAACTTACCGGCACTGCAAACTCTTTATTCGCCCAAGCATGTCTAGATGGCCAGCAGAGTACTGCTCAATGACATCCTTCACATCATATGGACGGAGAGTCTCCTTGAATTTTCTTTTTGCTACAAGAAACTTCAGAATCCTACATTAGAAAGACAATGCATGAATTTGAAGCAATATATAAGTAAATAGCAAGCAAGAACCTGTAACAGGCTCTTGCACTGTCATCATCTTTAGTCAGATATATATGTTTGTAATTAGAAAAAAAACTACTATTTTTTTCTGTGGTCATTTTTTTACTGCCCTAGTTTCTATTAAAAGAGAGTGACTGTAACCAGGACAAAATAAAAAATGTGTACTATTCAGTGTATTCCGAATGGAAAACACCTACAGTATTCTGAGCATATTTGATGTTGCAGATTTGAATTCTCCAGATTTCAATGTAAACTAAATGACTGAACGCAGCTTCAAATCAGAAGCATCAAATGATGATACTGTAAGTGTAAATTGACCCGATGGTAGTGTTCACAAATGTGTACACTACATGTGAGCAGATTTTGTTACCCATTTCAGTCAATGGGCATCAAAACCTTCAGTAGCAAATCTGCAGCATATCTGCAGGTAAAATATGCACGTGTGAATGTACCCTAAGGTTACGTTCACACCTGCATACTTTTGCTGCAAATGCTCTGCTGGCACACACACAGTTACAGCAGAGCAATCTCCCTGCTGCTGCTCTGTGTGTGTCTGCTCGTATTTGCAGATTTCACGCTGGCAGTAATGAGCAGACACACAGAGCTATGGCAGCAGCAGAGAGCTTGCTTTGCCGTAACTCTGAGCATGCTGGCAGCGCATCCGCCACGTCAAATACACTGCAGATGTGCTTCCGTGTGAATATACCCTAAAGGTGAATTTACATGCAGCAGATTTGTTGCAGTGATTTCTGTAGCTGCCCCATTTAGAGCTTGCAGTAATATACATGCTGCAGAAAAAAACTTTCATGTGTACAGCTATGGTCAACATGATTGGCACCCCTAAATATCAAGTATACCATGTAAAAATATCTTCCAAAATAAAGTGTTTAGTGATACAGTTAGAGTATATAAAAATGCATATATATATATATATATATATATATATATATATATATATATACACAGTGATTCCTCAACTTACATTGGCCTCAACATACAATAGTTTCAGCAAACAATGCTCTTTTCTGGACCTTTGTAACTTGAAACCAGACTCAACATACAATGCCATGGACAGTCCAGATCTGCAAAACATATCAATGGCTGGAAGAACCGACCAATCGGAATGGGTATTTCACTGGTAAAACCCCTGTATTCCAGTGCATGCACTGACTGGCTGTCTAGTAGTGTCCCCTACAGTACAGGGAGGTACTACAGGTTCTGTACTACTCTTTACCTCTGCTAGGGATAGCTGCCCCAGGTGGGGGCAGCTCCATTTTACTTTTTTTTTGGAACACTGTGTGCACTGTACAGGACTCTGAAGAAGCTCCTGTCCTCTACATAGACAGTGATTTACAGCTTCCATAAGCTCTTTCTTTTTATGTAAGGACTTGCTTTATCATTATTAGTTTTTCTTTTTCTTTAATCCTCCTCTACTTATTTTTCTTTAATCAGCACTTTTTCCTATTTTTTTATTACATTTTGGGGGCTTCAGAACCAATTATCAGGTTTCCATAGAGTTATGGTTGCAGGATACAATAGTTTCAACTTACAATTGTCGTCCTGGAACCAATTAATATTGTAACTTGAGGAACCACTGTATATATATATATATATATATATATATATGTATTAGAGAAAAGCTATAGACACAAAAATAATAAAATGAAAACTAGGTTCGAAAAAGGAGCATATCTGACTACAATTGCAGGACACGATAAATAGCACGTGTTCAGTCAAAAGTAAGGGAAAAAAATCAGACTGATCTGTAACTAATGAGACTCACCTATCCCCACCATGTCTGAGCTCACATGACAAGTAGCCTATGAATGGTGGCTTTAATGTTTAAAGAGGACCTGTGGCCAACCTCCAAAAAATGAGATTGCATTATCACTTAATAGCTTATGGTGCCCTGATCACACACCTTTTTAAAAAGTTTTGAGATGTCCTTCTGTTGCGTAGATATGAGGATTTATAGTTTGTCTGACAATTCAGGGAATCAATCAAAAGGGCGTGAATGATGCTGCAAATCTGCAACAGAGGTGCTGCTGATGTTCTGTTGCAGATTTCATGTTGTTTAATACAAATAAATAGCTGAAAAGAGTGTCAAGTCTGCAGCAGATCTGCAACAGATATGCAGCATAAAATCTGCAGCAGATGTTGTTCATGTGAATGTACCCTAAAAAGGCCACATTTATTCCCTGTTCCTTCCTCACAATGGTCAAGACAATACAGGTGTCTATGGAGAATGATAATTATTACCACCAAGCATAAGCAGTCTCAAAACTATCTCCAAAGACCTTGGTATCTCAGCATCAACAGTTCTAAATGTTGTTAAGAAGTTTTCTACTTCCAGAAAAAATCTATAACCTTCCAGGAAGTTGGTTAAAGCGTTACTGTCATTAGTAAGAACATTTTAAAAAAATGCTTAAATCAGTGTAGTAATGTGCCTGTATGCATAAAAATATGCACGTGTTATTCTGTAAAATACCTTTTGATCTTATAATCTGATGATCTGTAAAATCTGATATTGGGAAAAATGCAATTAATAAATTTTAAGGATAAAAAGTTGGTACACAGCCACTATCAATGGTGCCACTAATGTTGACCACAACTCTTTGCCGCACCCAGGTTTTCTAATAAAGGGACTATTCAGTGTAATGTATAACAAAAGGTATAAAGGTATCTCTGAAAAAACGCTACGGGCAGATGTTAGCTGTAAGTCAATAGGGAACTGCAAAATGCCATATCAACTTGGCATTTTTCAGTTTGGTGTTTTTTTTTTTTTTATCCTTTTGGCGTTCTTCAGCTATTTTTGGCTCCTTGACAGTTTTTCAAAAATGACCTCTTGTTGAGACTTTGGCGTTTTTTAAGGAAAATCTTGTCGTTTTCCTCCCATAGAAGTCTATGGGAGTAAAAAAAACGACAAGAAAAACACCATGTGGGTTTTATTTTGTCGTTTTTGCCGGCGTTTTTTAGCAATCCAAAAAAGTGATGGAGATACCTTTTTAATAAAATTTTCGTGGGGTACCATTAAAAAAAATTATAAAAAAGACACAGTAGTGATGGAAAAAATTGTATTTAATGAAATTTTTCTTTTTTATAACTAAATTTTTAAACAGGGATCAATTTATGTGGGCGGGTAGGGCACAAAAAATGTAGCCGACAATAAAAAAAACATTTAGCGTGTGTGTTTTTCACTTATTTTATGTTACATTTTTTAGGTTGTACTACTACTCCCAGCATGGAACACACTGTTCCATGATGGAAGTAGTAGTACCTGTACTAATTGACAGATCGCCCCGGGTCCGTTGCGATTCTTCTGTATAACGTATAGATGCGGCCGGCCGCTCTTCTATGGCCCCAGCACTGCCGTATATATACACCTATTCATATTTCCTGCAGAGAGCTATGATTGTCCAGATGTTTCCAGCCAATCACAACTCTCTGTGGGAAATATGAATAGGTGTATATATACGTCAGTGCAAGGGACCATAGAAGAGTGGCCGCCCGCATCTATATATTATACAGGAAGATCACAGCGGGTGTCAGAAGTGACACACGCTGCTATATGTCTATTAATACAGGTACTACAACTCCCAGCATGAGTGTGCTCCATGTTGGGAGTAGTAGTACCTGCAGTTAAGGACAGATCACAGCGGGTGTCACTCCTGACATCTGATGTGATCGTCCTAGCTATTGCAGAGATGCGGAGCGGCTCTGTACAGCACTCGCATCTCTGCACTATACTCCGGCCGGCCAGTGATATGAATAGAACATCACTGATTTATATTTCCCTCTGAGAGCGATGATTGGCTGCAACCATCCGGCCAATACCGAAATCCAGAAAATATGAAAGAGTGAGGTGAATATCTATTCACATCTCTGGCCGGCTGGAGTACAGAACAGAGATGCAATCAGAGTTGCATCTCTGCGATAGATAGGACGATTGCATCAGGTGTCAGGAGTGACACCCGGGGCGATCTTTCTATTAGTACAGGTACTATTACTCCCATCATCGAACACTCTGTTCCATGCTGGGAGCAGTAGTACTACGTAAAAAATTTTAAAAAATTGAGAAAAAAAAGTGAAACACACACATTTATTTTGCTATAAAAAATAAAAATCTCGTTAAATACATTTTTCCCATCCCTACTGCAATTTCCACTCAAAGGCAAAAAAGCAAGAAAAAACACCAGAAAAACGGCCAAAACATAGGAAAACCCCGTGGCAGTTTTTCTGGCGTTTTTGTTAGCATTTTTTTAAATGTAAAAAAAAAAAAAAAAACAAGCGGAAACCTAGCCTTATAAGCAATTCCAAAGTATTATCTTTATAACACAAGTGTTGTTAATATCATGATGACACACCATACTTTGCTGATAGAATTCAGGGTTCATTTGAGTGAATCAGAGTTCCCTAGGTCAGTGTTTTGCAAAATACAGGAATGCTTGTGGATCATTCCTGGTTTTGGTATTGTTAGAAAATGCTAACTAAAATCCTGTAATTTAAAAGTGGCCTAATGCATTGTGATTTCTTTTATACAGTAAGAACAGTTACATTTTTTATTCTGACAACTTATTAATTCATGAAACAAATGGGAGATTGTCGCTGCAAAAATATACATAATTGATTATTTTTTCTGTCTTTGCAGGTGCATTGCAGAAGTTAATGATTATCTCAAACATTCATTTAGCTTTTTTTCTAAAATAATATTTAAGTAGGAAACATTTCTTTTAATCCTTAGAGTGCACTGTCTGAAGACTAGATCAAGGCTGTGTTTACATGTTGTGGCTGCAATACCCCTGAAACACTTGACACTGCAACTACAGTTTCATTTGTAGTGGCCACAGAGCATAACAATAAAGACCATCTTAGAGGGAAGCTAATAACCAATAAACTGCTTGTGGCTGCAGTCAATTTAAAGGCAGTGCTGACATGGTGCATGCTGGCTGCAAAGTGTGATTCAATTGTGATCTACTCTTTAGGGACATCACACTTTATAAATGTAACTGGTTGAACTTTTTTGGTTGAACTTGATTGACATATATCTTTTTTCAACCATACTAACTATTGCGAGCTTGGTTTATGCATGGTCAACTATTCTTATTTTTTAGTATAATACAATCACCTAAAGGCTCTGATCAATGTTTTTACAGTTGGCATGATGTCTTCCATAGTGAGATCACTGGGAAGTCTCTTCTCATCATTACTTTCTTCTACAGCTCCCTCTGCTGGAACAAAGAATAATGTTGATCACAAAGACAGAAAGTAGATCTTGCATACATCTCTTAAAGCAAGACTTAAAGCCAAAAGTTTGTTCTTCTCCCAACTTTAGTCTGGTGATGGTAAATGGCTGCCCTGGTCTTTACCAAGTGCTCAGTTTACCAAGTGCTCTCATATGAACTAGCTGGTTTACACAGTGCTTGCTGTGTAGACCAGAAGTAACATTTTTAATGTAACTTTATGTGTTGCACAGTGAGTTTCATATAGTTACATTGGTGAATTGACCTCCAGTCCATACATAATCCCCAGTTTAAATTGAATGTTTACACTAGGGGAGCTGTTGGCACTGGGCTTGGCTTCTTATCAGGGAAACATAGCTATAAGGCTGCATTCTCATGACGGTTGCAGCGTACAGATCCGGCTGGTGGAGGGGAAAACTGTGCGCTCTCGTACCCCAGCCGGGATGGAGCCGAACTCCATTGACTTTAATGAGCCGACCGGAGTCTCATTTCTGCCCCGTATCCGGTTTTGTGACCGGACCTAAAACCGTAGTAAACTACGGTTTTAGGTCCGGTCACAAAACCGGATACGGGGCAGAAATGAGCCGACTGGAGTCACTGTTTGACTCCAGTCGGCTCATTAAAGTCAATAGAGTTCGGCGCCGGTCCGGCTGTGGCACAGGAGCGCACAGTTTTCCCCTCCCCCAGCCGTACGCTGCAACCATAATGTGAAAGCAGCCTAAGAAGGGGCGCAGGGCAGCTTTTTACACTTTCCAGATTTGTACCAAGACAGGAAAAAAAATTGTCTGGACTGGCCCTTTAAAATAAGTTTTTATTTGACATAGGTTTTTTACAAAATTTATAATTTGAATTGTATAGTATAACATTTAAAAACAGTGTCTGGCATGTAAGAGTTTGCAAACTGCTAAAAAAAATACTTTTTATATTGACAATTTAATCCTCATTGGAAACATTTGTTTACCATACTCCTAGTGCTCCACAGCAAAAAGTAATACAGAATTACACTACATACTGTATATGTTAAAAGCAATTATCAAGGACAAAAAAATGATAAACATTTAA
This sequence comes from Hyla sarda, assembly GCF_029499605.1. Lineage (NCBI taxonomy): Eukaryota > Metazoa > Chordata > Amphibia > Anura > Hylidae > Hyla > Hyla sarda. Next base: position 253,964,340 of record NC_079190.1, read on the forward strand.
AGAAGTGTGTTGCTACAAGTGGACATATTGGGGGGGATTTATCAAAGCAGCCTATGTCCCGCATCAATATAGACCAAAATACAGAGTGTTAGGCTGGTCTATTGTGCACCTAATTTATCAAATGGCGCACGGCTCTTGATAAATTCTGTGCACAGACTGCATGATCTATGCTTTAGTCTATATTTAAACCTGCTCCAACATGGTCTGACATTTCGGCGTACTTTCAGCCTATGCGACTTGTCGCTGAAAAGTCGCTTTTGATAAATTCAGCACCAATGCATTTTTCAATGCATTTCAGTCTAAAATAGACTAGAATGCATCATGTTCTAAAAATCCTCTACAGCAAAAGTCGCAGAAAAGTCGCACATATTTAGACTGCGACTTTCTGTGCAACAAATTTAGACAAGAAAAACCAGTCTAAATCCTTTGATAAATCTCCCCCACTGTGTGGTTACTCGGACTGTGAGGCACACATATTCTTGACATTCTTATTAGTCCAAAGGACTTAAAAATGTTAATGTAATGACTCAATGGTAAAGCATATATTGCTGAAGTGTGTTACAGCTCAGAGGCGTTCATTTACAATCTCTATAAACTGTGTCTTCTTTTATTAACTTGATTCAAAGAATCAAGTAAATCTTTATTTTAAAATAAATCTTCTATTCTGCTAGTGAATTAAGGACTATCTTTTTTATTATATATGGTATCATATTACCTTTTAAGAATTAGCATCCTTTTGGGAAGCCATCATGTTACCTGAGATTTGTTTGTAGGGCAGCATGCACGCTGTATTTTGGACTGTTTCATATGTAAAATCACATTAAAATGCTGATAATCCCTTCAATTCACAGTTTATTCAGTACAAGTCTATCACTTGTACATTGGTTAAGAATCACACTATTCATGCCCATGAGGTCAGACATGTTAGGCTATTTGACTGATGGGAGTACTTCATGAAGAATATATTTGGATTTGTCTCCAGCTCTGGTTGAAGTATCTGTTATCCCTCTTTCTATATGGAATGTTATCAGTGTCACTCACACTAACCTGTTGCTATATTGATTTTGACAATACTTACCTACCCCCAATCCACAGTCTCCTTCTTCTGTTATCTCCTTTAATCCGGTGGCAGGCTTGGTGCACAGCAGGAGCACGATGATATCACCGCTGCTGCTTCTCTAAGCCTGCTTACAGCGGGACCCAGCGGAGAAGCACCAGCGGTGACATCAGCGTGCTCCTGTTGTGCACCAAACCAGCCGCCACAATAAAGAAGATTACAGACGAAAAGACCCTCAACAGCAGTAACGAATGTCAAAATATTATTTAATATATTATTTTAACTTTGTATGAGGCTAGGTTAACAATGAGCGCCATAGGTATTAGGGATCAAACAATATGGGGCCGATATCCGATAACTTATACCTTATACCGATATTCCGGTATAAGTTATCGGCTATTTACCCCCCCCCCCCATAGACCGCCGCCGCCACCCGCTTCTCCCCCCTGCCTGTCCGGGGGTCCTGAGTCCTATCACCGCGACCCCCCCGCCGCACCGCGTCCCCCGCCGCACCGCGTCGCACACCCCACCGCACCGCCCCGGCCCATTGCCTCCCCCATCCCCGGTTTTATAATTACCTGTTCCCGGGGCCCGGGGTCCACTCTACATCTGGCTCCGGTGGCGTCCTCCTGAGCTGTCACTGTGCGCACTGACGCGTCGCGTCACGTCACTCGTCACTGCGCACAGTATAACGCAGGACGCAGCAGGAGCCAGAAGTAGCGTTGACCCCGGGCTCCGGGAACAGGTAATTATAAAACCGGGGATGGGGCAGGCAATGGGGCCGGGGCGGTGCGGTGGGGGGTGCGACGGGGTGCGGCGGGTCGTTGGGGGGGGGGGCGGTGCGGGGGGCGGGGCATTATCGGCATATCGGCAAGGTAATTGCCGATACCGATAATGCCCAAAATCGTGATTATCGACCGATAATATCGGCCAAACCAATAATCGAACGATCCCGAATAGGTATGCTTCAGCATCCTGTCAAAAAGGTATGCCAATGCATACCTTGGCATACTGGCAACCATACAATCCAATGCCTAAAATGCCAACTACGTTTAATAATGTCCCCACATATATGTTTGTTTTGTAGCAGACTTTGGCATACTAATTTCAAATAGTTGGCCCATGTAAAAGGGCCAGTGTTCAGCTGTTGAATGAGCAAACACTCATTCGTCGGCTGATTGAATGTTTTGTGCAGCCATTTCAATTATCGTTGTTGGCCGCACATCAACAGGCAATGTGTGGCCAACAATGATGAATTTAAAGAACCCCACGAATAATTCAGCGATCTTTCATGTGGCCTGACCCCACAACGATTAAAGGGGTACTCTAGAGGGAAAAAAATTGCCAGATTTGTAAATAATTTCTATTTCAAAATTGTAAGCTTTCCATTATCAGTTGCTGTATGCTCCAGGGAAAGTGGTGTAGTTCTTTACCGTCTGACCACAGTGCTCTCTGCTTTTTTCTCTGTCTGCGTCAGGAACTGTCCAGAGCAGGAGCAAATCCCCATAGCAAACCTCTCCTGCTCTGGACAGATTCTGACAAGAGCAAAGTAGTAGCAGAGAGCACTGTGGTCAGACTAGAAAGAACTATGCAACTTTCCCTGGAACATACATCATCTGATAAGTAGTAGAAGGCTTAAGATTTTTAAATAGACCTCATTTCGAAATCTGTATAACTTTCTGGCAACAGTTGCTTTGAAAACATTTGTTATTCTTTGGAGTACTATTTAACCCCTTGGGGACGGAGGGTTTTCCAGTTTTTGCACTTTAGTTTTTTCCTCCTTACCTTTTAAAAATCATAACCCTTTCAATTTTGCAGCAAAAAATCCATATGATGGCTTATTTTTTGCGCCACCAATTCTACTTTGTAATGACATCAGTCATTTTACCCAAAAATCTACGGCAAAACGGAAAAAAAAAATCATTGTGCGACAAAATTTAAGAAAAAATGCAATTTTTAACTTTTGGGGGCTACCGTTTCTACGCAGTGCATTTTTCAGCAAAAATGACCCCCTATCTTTATTCTGTAGGTCCATATGGTTAAAATGATACCCTACTTATACAGGTTTGATTTTGTTGAACTTCTGGAAAAATCATAACTACATGCAGGAAAATGTATACGTTTAAAATTGTCATCTTCAGACCCCTATAACTTTTTATTTTTCTGCTTACGGGGCGGATTTTTTTGCACCGTGATCTGAAGTTTTTAGCGGTACCATTTATGTATTGATCGGACTTTTTGATCACTTTTTATTCATTTTTGTATGATATAAAAAGTGACCAAAAATACGCTATTTTGGACTTTTTGATTTTTTTTTGCGCATACGCCATTTATCGTGCGGTTTAATTAACAGTACATTTTTATAATTCTGACATTTCCGCACACGGCGATACTACATATGTTTATTTTTATTTAGACAGTTTTTTTTTCATTGAGAAAAGGTTAAATGATCTTTATTCACTTTTTTTTTTTTTGCAGTGTTATAGCTCCCATAGGGGGCTATAACACTGCACACACTGATCTTTTACATTGTTCAATGGTTTCTCATAGGAAACCATTGATCAATGATTCTGCCGCTTGACTGCTCATGCCTGGATCTCAAGCACTGAGCAGTCATTTGGCAATCGGACAGCAAGGAGGCAGGTAGGGACCCTCCAGCTGTCCTGTAAGTTGTTCGGGATGCCGCGATTTCACCTCAGTGATCCCGAACAGCTCCCTGAGCTAACTGGCACTGCTTTACTTTCACTTTAGACGTGGCGTTCAACTTTGAACGCCGCATCTAAAGGGTTAATAGCGCGCGGCACCGTGATCAATGCCACGCGACATTAGCCGTTGTTAGAGTCCGGGCCTGACCTGTTATGATGCGGTGCCACGGCATTTCCCCACGTTATAGACAGGGAGCGAGCTGAGGGCGTATCGGTACGCCCTCCATCCCCAAGGAGTTAAGCCTTGTGAAAGCTCAGTAAACAAGCACCAATCAGCGAGACCAGCGCTCATAGTACACACCATACCAGTACACAGCATAATACTTCAATTTAAGGCTAGTATCTGTTCTTATGAGTTCATATCTGTGGATCGGGCACCGCTGATGTGGGGATGGGTGCTGCATGGAGGGGGCAGGTGTACCAGGGTGTTCCGGGGCTGGTTCTGAGGAATCATCTCAATGGTTGCCCCGATGTGACCTGCGCCCTTCGGGTCTCGCCATGAGGCTGGAGGGTTTAGAGCCGAGGTACTTTTGTGCCTTGGGGAGTGGTGACCCTGAGGTGCCAAAACTCACTGGGAGGACCAGCTCAGTTGAGGTACTGGCACCAACCTCTACACCTTTGGCACTCACCTCTTGATTCCTAGCCTTCTGGCTAGGATCAGAGAAATTTTTATAGATATGGCTGGATGTCTGGGCAGTATATCTGCACTTATCCACTTATTTATTTCTTTGTTGTAGTCATTGTGCTACTTTACGTGTTTGTGTGTGTTCACAGGATTTGTCAGGGTGTGGTAGCCCTTCTGGGTGTCCCTCCTGGCGGTCTAGGGGAGGTGTGTGTGGCCACTAGGTTCATCACCTCCCTGTGATCCCTGGACATCTCGGCTTCGACTCAGTTGCCATCAGTTTACAGCTCCTTGACCCACACCTTGGTTAACGCCTAGGTTGATGCCGGGAGCATTTGTGGTCACTTAGTAGCTTCAGCGAAAAGAAACATTGAACCCGGACCCTTGCAGGTGCCTTATGGATCGGAGGGGAAGGTTTGTTGGGAGGCCTCTCTCCTGTCGGAGAAGGGCTTTGTAATAGGCTGCATCCTTTGTGCAAGTTTTTTTAGTGTGACACGTTTGCACTTTTTCTTGCACTCTGGTTGATAGAAAGCACGTTCCTCAGCTCTTAAAAAAAAAAGGTAATTTTACACCGTGTTAAGTGGTGTACATTAGGCTGTACCTAATGTACATGCTAGAGGAGGTCATAAGCATATGTAGGTCATACAAGTTGAGGAAGTATAAAATGAGCCTAAACTCTACTTGAATATGGGCATTAGAAATCTGGACCCTGGAAAGATGAATAGGATTCATCGAATTTACTATTGAGGGTGTATGGAAGTGCTGTTATATTACATTAGATACCCTATCAAAAAATTATTAAACTAATATAGTTATTATTGCACTGTTCAGTGTCACTAAGAATAAAATGCTGTAAGACTATATGAAGAAGACCCTAAACCTTAAAGGGTTACTCCGTTGCAAACATCTTATCCCCTATACAAAGGATATCCAAAGGGACCCCCACGATCTCCGTGCCGGCAGCATCAGGAATGTGGAAGCTTGCAGCTTCCGCGTTTGTGACATCACGCCATGCCCCTACATTCAATTCTATGGGAGGAGGTGTGACGATTACGTCATAGCCGTCATGCCTCCTCCCATAGAAGTGAATGGAGGGGGGAGTGGCGGCTGCATCGCCAGTCATCGGGAATGGAGCGGAGTTCGCTCTGTGTGCCGAATGACAGGGCGCCATGCCGGAGATCATGGGGGATCAGATGCGGGACCAAACATCTTATCCCCTATCTTTTAGATAGGGCATAAGATGTTTGTGGTGGAGTACCCCATTAAAGTCTACATTCTTTGGTTATTTAAATAACTCCTGTAAAATGAAGACACTGTAGGATTCTTTGGCTTGATTACAGAGTAGAAATCCTGAAAAGCTAGGTCTCATGATCCTTCAATATTTCTGGATTTACCATCTGCTTGGGGCTTTGATTTAAGTCTTAATGATGCTCGAAATCTTGTACGATCGTTAAAGCTCCAACTTTTCTGCACTTTGGTAGGACTGGGAGTTTCAGAGGTCAGGTCTGGTCCAGCAGAAGTCCGCTCAGGGGGAGCCAAGTACTGTTTACTCCGTGTGCTCTGTTTTGGGGCACCACCTCCTCGCATCCGATCTTTTAATCCTGACTTATTGCTGAGAAGGACAAAAGCAGATAATGCAGTCCATGAGATTTATGGAGTGGAAGACTGTCAACAGAACAGGGAAGGGAAAGATAGGTATGAGAAGCAAGGAAGGTTTGATAGGGTTAAAGAAGCAAGTGGATGGGGTAAGGGAGACATCTTGAAGAGACATAAACATATATTCTCTATTCTGTTTTTGAGCAAGTCACTTCTTTGGAAAGGGACATTTTTTTTATAAGATCACTACTACACACGGAACAACCTGCCTCTAGCAAGTAAATCTTCCCCCAGGCTAGACAAATCTGCTACCAGGAACCCATGCATTTTTGAACTATGTAAAACAAAACCAACCTTTCAACATGGTGAAAAAAAGGTCCAATAAAGTTTCTGTAGTCATGCAATAAAATGTTTATAAAATTAATTAATGCTAACATAAAATATATGTGTATTAGAAGACCCACTGAAATAAGAAAGCTTTTTTCTCACCATGTTGAGTATTCATGCTAAGAGCTGTCTGATAAGCCATTAGACTCCCACATTCCATTTCATCCAAAACCCCAAGACAGACGTTACACTTCAGATTCAATAATAAAGCACCTGGAATACGGCACCCATTTCTCCTGGAGGAATTCCTCGGAGTGCGTTACAACACAGTTCAGTACCACATGCTGCTAAGACAGGCGATCCTACACACCTCATTCCTCTACTTCGGGCCTTCACACCTCATTCCTCTACAGCGATCCTTGGAAATCATCTGCATGCAAACACATCTTAGCGACACTCTTAAGTCCTTGTCTGCCATGTGAGTTTTCTAGATTCTCATGGCAGTGAAGGGGTTTAAGAAATGTATGAGTTCTTTGCTAATTTAAATCCTTTGTGGACCAGTGAGATGTATTGTATGACAAAGTCATATTGCTTAGAGCCATTCTATTATGTATTGTGCTGGTCCGCAACAGGTTGAATTAAGGAATGACATTTTTTAGGGAAATACAATCAATTGTAACAGAAATACAGGACGCCGTGTATCAGGATAAATTGACAACTCCAGATAAATAAGGGCCACTCAGTCCACTTTTACATAACCAACTCTGCACCGGAAAACAATACTAGAAGTAACCAGTCCAAGTCCAGGTAAAATACTATAGATACAAATGATGATTCTGTACATTTTAGACAGGTGTACTTTCTTCAGTGTTGTTCTTGTCTAAACACTGGAAGGATTTATCCTGCAGCTGGGAATATGTAAATGTCTCTGAGCCTTAGTAATGACGTTTCATGCACTATTATTATCCTAATACACAGGAACGCGCAAGGGATTTCTTTTTATATCTTAAGTCTTGTAATGGAGACCGTATTTTTGGTAAAGCAGGCTGGTCTACTGTCTGCACAATTCAGAGACATGCATGCAGAGCAACCCATTCCAATAGGTAAATACCTGGGCTTCCAGCCAGCGTACAGACGAAAGAAACTCCGCTTATTACTGTAAAGAGGCCATGGGTTACTGTTACACATAGTCCAGTCTGACAAATGAAGACAATTGTGGGTAATATGATTTATACTGGTTCTGATCATAAAACATTTACTTTCAGTGGTATGTAAAAAAAAGGCAAACATCATGTGCCAATGCAAAACTATATTTTATCATGGTTATGTCAACACTGCTGTTTTCCTGTACCTACAAGCCTGATAGAAAGCATGATAGGAAAGAAGAATCCTGCTGACGCAAGTCAAATGATGGTCACATTGATACCAAAAAAAGAAAAGGAGCCTAGGAAAAGAGACAAAGCCCTGTCCTGAAATTCCACATCTATAAGAGTCAAAGGTGAAAAAACAGGGGATACAAAGTGAGATTAGTGATGGTAGGGAGAAAATACAGGTGACATTCACAGAAATTACATTTACAAACAAACACGAGAACACTAAACACTTCAGAGTCAGAGGGGCTGGCAAGGGGCTGGCAGGTATATGCAATGCCAATCACATACACAGCGCATATATAATAGAGCGATCATATCCTGACCTGTACTATATACAGTTTGATATGTTTACATTCTAGGTGGAACTACTACAGTTATCCTACATGTGGATGAAAAAAGTGATCATTGAATGTTTAGCAGGACACCTTAACAGTATAGCCTTCATCCCTAACTGCATATTAAAAGAATAGTTATGGATGTGAAGACTTAGTTGTCCACTCCCCATTTGTGTACTCTTGTCTTTTGTTTTAAACATAGCCTATGATTATATGCTAAACTTGAGAATTATACAATATATACATTAATCGGTTTAGTTGAGCTATATTATTTATGTGTGAACTAACAAGTGTAATTTGAACGTCATTCATACGACACTCGTACTCCCAAACACATGCATTGCTCTGCACTTTTGCAGGCCCCTCTGCCCTAACAGACACTTTGACGAACACTGGGCTTGATAACACTGGCAGGGACCCCTACCTTTCCCCAGCACAGAAATGGGGTGCTGTAGATTTCAGAGCAGGGGAGACGGGGTGATATCGAGGAGACCCCTGACAGTGCTTAACCCCTCCATTTCGGCTACGGGTTCGATGCCAGGTATCAAACAATAGAAGCAGCTCTCTGAAGGGGTCAAATATACAATAGCACATTACATCTTTGAAGGGCATTAGGAGAGGATCGTAGACATTATCATATCAATAGTGCCTCTATGTTTTTTATTATGGACTAAAAGTGTGCAACCTGTGAGTCCTAGGAGAGTCTTTTATTGTCAAATATGTAGTGTATTATATTGGATTTCTTGTTTGTCTTTTGGGGGTTTAATAATGATACATCACTTGCCTCTGATCTACATAAAAAGGTAGCCACTGCAATACCCGATATGAAACTAAGGGGAGGGGGGATGGGGGGTGGAATTTAACATTGAAATACACCTTGTTGTTGGCATTGACAAAGTTACAAAGTTTTGTGCAGGCCTCCCAAGTGTGTGATTTTTTGCTGATTTAAGCAAACTAGTGGGCGTGGCTTGGTTTAAAGTGAAAGCGGCCAGAGAACTGGAGCAAGCTGTAGCTGAAATGTACACCAGCTTGCATAGATTAATAAAACACAGTGCCTAGGCTTCATTGGTGGCTTAAATCGGGTTTCTAGAATGGAAAATTTTAAGTCATGATGCAGATGATAGAAAAACAAAACATGCTCACCTGCCTTAATCCCCCCTAACTTCCCCTTCATGGCAATGGTCTAAAATAATAGATAAGCTATATATTCCTTGGTGGTCTATGGTAGAAGATGGGTTACCAACTGGTATCCAAAGGTAATAGAGTGGTCATAAAGGATTTATCGCTGTAAGGGTTTACCATCTTGACTGCAAACAATAAGATGCAGAGGCTATTTAGCAGGAGCTTTTTTTGTTGTTGCTATATTTCAATATGGTTGCTGTTATGGATGAATAAAGTACATATTATTACTACTTCAGAATTTCAGATTGTTAAGTGTTTATAGGTAAACTATCTTAGACTGCACTATACTATGTATTATCATCATAGTAGCTTCAACTTCATGATCACTGCTTGTCATTATATATATCTTCTGACCATAACATGTATGTAACTGCAGTCACTGTCCAGAGTTTTAGCCTGTAAAGAAAATGTCTCAAAGGAATAGAACACCGGTTATTGAAACTGTTTATATAAGAAAATGCAAAGTTTATTAACATCTAATTTTACACATTAGTCCTTGTCATTTTTAGCAAATCCCCTGTCAACCAGTTTATTTTATACATTACAACTCATGCCTACAATGTAATGTGCACAGACCCAGACACTGTACATATTAAGCTTGTATGTGTCAGTATTATTTACTGATGTATGGTATCTTGACGATCTGTGAAAATTTGGCTATGCATAGTGCTCAAAGGGAATCTGTCAGCTATATTTGCTCTTAAGAGCTACAGACACCAACTGGATAGCTGTTAGTTTGTAAAAGCAATCAATACATTCCCTGGAGCTGATTGATGGTGGTTATCAAACTAAAAAAAATAAATTTTATTTCTCAAATACAACTAACAGATTCTCTTTTTGACAGTAGTAAGCTTTGAGTTAAAGGTATTAAACAACACTAGAAAAAAATGTTCAGTAATGTAAACATGTATAATTAAAGATACAACTCTTTTTTAAAGCATGCCCAGAATGTGGCATATATATATATATATATATATATATATATATATAAAAAGTGAACTTACCTCCCATCACTCCCCCAGTATCCTGCTGCAGGCCTCTGCAGCGATCCTCTCTTTGGTTCATGTGGCTGACTTGTCACACTGTGACTTATTGTTGGCTGCAGTGATGTCCCGCCTCAGCAGGTGATTGGCTGAGCTGCAGTGTAATGTTTTGAGCCATGGCCCTGGTCTTCTTCCTTGTGCCGGAGCCCAATACATTACACTACTGCTTAGTCTATCACCAGCCAAGGCAGGGCATCGCTGCAGCTGGCGATTAGCTGAGCCACAGTGTGACGAGTCGAATACAAGAAGCAGGAGGAGGCTGGGAGCAGGATACCAGAGGCACTGTTTTTTTTTTTTTTTTTTTTAAATGACAGCAATTTGGGCAAGCTAAATATATATATATATATATATATATATATATATATATATATAAATATATATAAAAGTTGTATCCCCGAGTACTCCTTTAACCAACTTTCTACTATACTGTAGCTGCAGACAGTTATTCCCAGAAGTTCAGAGGTGTGTGTTAGTGAGTGTTGTCACAGCCACATATGGTAGGGAGCTTTTCCCCTTTGGCTTTGTGTACGGTAGTGAGTAAGGGCTGACTTAGATAATGACCTGACACAGATTTTTTATACACGATACTGGTCACAGGGAGGAGAAAGAAGCTCCCAATCTCATGAGGCTGCAACAACATGTCACAGTTCTTAGGAAAACCTACAAACACCCAGGACTAAATGACTGTTGCTACTATTGGATAAACTGCAGTTTTGAGAATGAGTTGATTTATATAACATTTCTATAACTCTAAACATGGTTTTTGTCATAGGAAAACCTGTGAGCATTAAGTGCACTCTTATGCAGTTATGTACATAGAAATCATGAGCCTCAAAGTAAAACTTAAAAGAGGACTTTGACACTGCAGGTACCATTATGACAGTGTGTCACAGCCAGAAGTACAGGGCAGCACCTTTTTCCACCACAGCACCCTAGCAGTCCCATGCCTCCATGTTATGTCAGCTACAGTGACTACTAAGTTGTGTCCTTATATCTTTGACAATGGATGTTACCCTGTGATTGATGGAGCTTACATTTTTTGTGGAAAAAATGTAATTAAATTCTTACAATAAAGAATATACCATCATTATAAGACATTAATTGAAAGAAGTGAAAGTTTTATTATTTGGCTTACTTAATCTTAGTAGGCAGCATTGCTTACATTACCAGCAAAGTAGATACTCCTGTGGGTTGATGAATCGGTAATTTTATAGGAATTTTAGAGAGCAAAAAACATTTTTCTCTCCGCTAAACTCCCATCATTCTGACCGGATTACTGATGGAACTTCGATAACTGGAGTCCGACATCAATGTGAACGAGCCCTTATGTACAAATATGTTTCACTGCCAAAAGACTGTACCATGTGATAGCTGGTGGGCTAATCTGTTTAGCTTTAAATACACCATATTGGTAGCCAAATTGGGAAACTAAGACTTCTAATGATTATACTTCTTCAGAGATCCACATTTCCACAGCAGTTTTCTTAAAGGGTTATTTTCATCTACCCGGATTATTTCTCTCTGCTACTGCTGTCTGTTTATACTTTCAGGACTTACACTTCTTTGATTGCTGGTGGACAGGCTGGAGTCCGAGCCAGGTTACTTTTTGTGTCTGACAGCTCCCAAGCTAAAGTACTATGCCTGCAACTGTCAGACAAAATGAATGTGCTGAGATAAGCCCGACCCTGATGTGCATTCAGGAGCTCCTCAGGCCACACAGTGATGTCACCTCAGCTTCTACAGCAGAGCTGGTGGTCGGGAACTACGACTACCACCTGTTAAGGGGAAAGATGAAAAGGGATATCTACAGAACCAGGTATGCTTGCTAAATTAAGCCAATTGCAAAGTTTTTATGGTGCCATGCTCTACACATAGACACATAGTAGATGGGAATACCTATTTAGGTGCCCCCTATGAATAAAGCAACAGTGCACTTGCATGTCTTTTGATTTAATGCTATGGGACTGGTGAAAGGTGTTCACATAGGTGTACTGCTGTTTCATTCCCAGGAGGCACCTAGGGGATGCCTTTCTTAAGATCACTGGGGGGTACCTATCATAGTCTTAACAGCTAGCTGCTGCTAACTACATTGCCTGACATAATTTGACTTGAAAAAAAAAATATATATACATTTTATAACCATTAACCCTATACATTTTTGTCAAATTTTTGCCAATGTGTGGGTTCAAAGAATGCAACTTTATATTCTTGAAACTACATTTCAAAACTGTCAACAGACATTATTGGAACAATAAGCAAGGAATGGGGGCTCAACACCAAACAAGAGAAACACTAAAAGTATAGTCCACACCCAACAATATGTACCAATTTGTATCACTTTATTTTCAGAAAACCATAGTAAGCATATAGAGACACTCCAGAATAAAAACACTTAAAAAAAAAAGCTCACATGGAGCAGCATCCACAACAAGAGAGGGCTAAAAAAATGCTCACCCTCCAGTTGACACGTCCAATAAATAATCCTGAGTAATGATCTCCTATTTTTCTCTAAGCCCTATAGGGAAATAAACAGCATGCTACCTCTGTGGAATACAGAGTGCCAGCTGTAAATAATAGTAAACATAACAAAAATGCATAAAATAAAAATTGCACACAAAAAAATAAATCAAAAATTAATTAAAAAAATTAGGCGCCTTGTGGGGCACATGTGCACTCTTCTTATTCTTTGGAATTATCCTCTCCTGATCCTCTGCCTGGTTATCACCATGTGTTCTCCCCATTGGCACTAGCTATTTCATGCATATTTGTTATGTTTATTTTCATTATCGGTTGGTATTGTTTATTTCACTATTGTGGTACATGCTGTTAATTTCCCTATAGGAGAGCATTAATTATTACCCTAGAGAACATTATTTATTACCCTGGATTATTTATTGGACACATGCACACCAGAGAGTGAGAATTTTTAATTTGCACTGTCTCTGTATTGTATGTTTACACATGTTTTGCTGATAATAAAGTGATACAAATTGGTACATATTGTTGAGGGCACCCTATACTGTTAGTGCTTCTCTTGTATGGTGTTTATAACAGATAATATTGGGTGTCCCATCTAAGTTGTATTTCTTCTGATTTTCTCTACTTTCTGGACACAGGAAGGTTCATTTTACATTAGTACTTTATCTTTATCCCTTAGGGGGTTCCAGTACTTTTGAGAGCAAGAACTGCATAGTCTTCAGCACCGTTCTTTCCATTAAAAATATAGAAATCTGATGGACCCCATCAAAGGTAATAAGGTCCATTTAAAATCAGATCTGACATATCTGCCGTGTCTGACTTGTTAGGAACAGAAGCAATGATGCTGGAACCTTACTGTGGCAGAAACTGTTTAAAACTGATCAATATTTCTGTCACGATGCCGGCTGGCAGGTAGTGGATCCTCTGTGCCAGAGAGGGATTGGCGTGGACCGTGCTAGTGGATCGGTTCTAAGTCACTACTGGTTTTCACCAGAGCCCGCCGCAAAGCGGGATGGTCTTGCTGCGGCGGTAGTGACCAGGTCGTATCCACTAGCAACGGCTCAACCTCTCTGACTGCTGAAGATAGGCGCGGTACAAGGGAGTAGACAGAAGCAAGGTCGGACGTAGCAGAAGGTCGGGGCAGGCAGCAAGGATCGTAGTCAGGGGCAACGGCAGGAGGTCTGGAACACAGGCTAGGAACACACAAGGAAACGCTTTCACTGGCACAATGGCAACAAGATCCGGCGAGGGAGTGCAGGGGGAGTGAGGTATAAATAAGGAGTGCACAGGTGAACATACTAATTGGAACCACTGCGCCAATCAGCGGCGCAGTGGCCCTTTAAATCGCAAAGACCCGGCGCGCGCGCGCCCTAGGGAGCGGGGCCGCGCGCGCCGGGACAGGACCGACGGAGAGCGAGTCAGGTACGGGAGCCGGGGTGCGCATCGCGAGCGGGCGCCACCCGCATCGCGAATCGCATCCCGGCTGGAGGCGGTATCGCAGCGCCCCGGGTCAGTGGATCTGACCGGAGCGCTGCAGTGAGGAGAGTGTAGCGAGCGCTCCGGGGAGGAGCGGGGACCCGGAGCGCTCGGCGTAACAGTACCCCCCCCCCCCTTGGGTCTCCCCCTCTTCTTAGAGCCTGAGAACCTGAGGACCAGACTTTTGTCTAGAATATTGTCCTCAGGTTCCCAGGATCTCTCTTCTGGACCACAACCCTCCCAATCAACTAAAAAAAAAGTTTTCCCTCTGACCTTCTTGGATGCCAGAATCTCTTTGACGGAGAAGATGTCCGAGGAGCCGGAAACAGGAGTGGGGGAAACAAGTTTGGGAGAGAAACGGTTGATGATAAGTGGTTTAAGAAGAGAAACGTGAAAGGCATTAGGAATACGAAGAGAAGGAGGAAGAAGAAGTTTGTAAGAGACAGGATTAATCTGGCACAAAATTTTGAAAGGACCAAGATAGCGTGGTCCCAACTTGTAGCTAGGGACACGGAAGCGGACATATTTAGCGGAGAGCCATACCTTGTCTCCAGGAGAAAAAATGGGAGGAGCTCTTCTTTTCTTATCCGCAAACTTCTTCATGCGTGATGAAGCCTGTAAGAGAGAATTTTGGGTCTCTCTCCATATGGTGGAAAGATCACGAGAAATTTCATCCACAGCGGGCAGACCAGAGGGCAAGGGGGTAGGGAGGGGGGGAAGAGGGTGACGGCCGTACACCACGAAAAATGGGGATTTGGAGGAAGATTCAGAGACTCTGAAGTTATACGAGAATTCGGCCCATGGTAGAAGATCTGCCCAATCATCCTGGCGGGAGGAAACAAAATGTCGTAAATAATCACCCAAGACCTGGTTAATTCTTTCTACTTGTCCATTGGATTGAGGATGATATGCAGAAGAAAAGTTTAATTTAATCTTGAGTTGTTTACAGAGAGCCCTCCAGAATTTTGACACGAATTGGACGCCTCTATCCGAGACGATCTGTGTGGGCAACCCGTGAAGACGAAAAATGTGTACAAAAAATTGTTTAGCCAACTGAGGCGCTGAAGGAAGACCAGGAAGAGGGATGAAATGTGCCATTTTGGAGAATCGATCAATGACCACCCAAATAACAGTGTTGCCACGGGATGGGGGTAAGTCAGTAATAAAATCCATACCAATCAGAGACCAAGGCTGTTCGGGGACAGGCAGAGGATGAAGAAAACCAGCGGGCTTCTGGCGAGGAGTCTTATCCCGGGCACAGACAGTGCAGGCTCGCACAAAGTCCACGACATCCGTCTCCAGAGTCGGCCACCAATAGAAGCGAGAGATGAGTTGCACAGATTTCTTGATGCCTGCATGACCTGCGAGATGGGAGGAGTGACCCCATTTGAGGATTCCGAGGCGTTGGCGTGGAGAGACGAAGGTCTTTCCTGGAGGAGTTTGCCTGATGGAGGCTGGAGAAGTGGAAATCAGGCAGTCAGGAGGAATGATGTGTTGCGGAGAGAGTTCAACTTCCGAAGCATCCGAGGAACGAGAGAGAGCATCGGCCCTAATGTTCTTATCGGCAGGCCGAAAGTGAATTTCAAAATTAAATCGGGCAAAGAACAGAGACCACCTGGCCTGGCGAGGATTCAGCCGTTGGGCAGACTGGAGGTAGGAGAGGTTCTTGTGATCGGTGTAAATAATAACTGGAAATCTTGATCCCTCCAGCAGATGCCTCCATTCCTCAAGTGCTAATTTAATGGCTAGAAGCTCTCGATCCCCGATGGAGTAGTTCCTCTCCGCCGGAGAGAAGGTCCTAGAAAAAAAACCACAAGTAACAGCATGCCCGGAAGAATTTTTTTGTAGAAGGACCGCTCCAGCTCCTACAGAGGAGGCATCAACCTCCAATAGGAAGGGTTTAGATGGGTCAGGTCTGGAGAGCACGGGAGCCGAAGAAAAGGCAGACTTGAGCCGTTTAAAGGCGTCTTCCGCTTGAGGAGGCCAAGACTTGGGATCGGCATTTTTTTTGGTTAAAGCCACGATAGGAGCCACAACGGTAGAAAAATGTGGAATAAATTGCCTGTAATAATTGGCGAACCCCAAAAAACGTTGGATAGCACGGAGTCCGGAGGGGCGTGGCCAATCTAAGACGGCAGAGAGTTTGTCTGGATCCATTTGTAGTCCCTGGCCAGAGACCAAGTATCCTAGGAAAGGAAGAGATTGGCATTCAAACAGACATTTCTCTATCTTGGCATAAAGTTGATTGTCACGAAGTCTCTGAAGAACCATACGGACATGCTGGCGGTGTTCTTCTAGATTGGCAGAAAAAATCAGGATATCGTCCAGATATACAACAACACAGGAGTATAAGAGATCACGAAAAATTTCATTAACAAAGTCTTGGAAGACGGCAGGGGCGTTGCACAGGCCAAAGGGCATGACCAGATACTCAAAGTGTCCATCTCTAGTGTTAAATGCCGTTTTCCATTCATCCCCCTCTCTGATGCGGATGAGATTATAAGCACCTCTTAAGTCCAGTTTGGTAAAGATGTGGGCACCTTGGAGGCGATCAAAGAGTTCAGAGATGAGGGGTAGGGGGTAGCGGTTCTTTACCGTGATTTTATTAAGACCGCGGTAGTCAATGCAAGGACGTAGAGAGCCATCTTTTTTGGACACAAAGAAAAATCCGGCTCCGGCAGGAGAGGAGGATTTACGGATAAAGCCCTTTTTTAAATTTTCCTGGATGTATTCAGACATGGCAAGAGTCTCTGGGGCGGACAGAGGATAAATTCTGCCCCGGGGTGGAGTAGTGCCCGGGAGGAGGTCAATAGGACAATCATAAGGCCTGTGAGGAGGTAGAGTCTCAGCTTGTTTTTTGCAAAAAACATCCGCAAAGTCCATATAGGCCTTAGGGATAATTATAAAAATATAGAAATCTGATGGACCCCATCAAAGGTAATAAGGTCCATTTAAAATCAGATCTGACATATCTGCCGTGTCTGACTTGTTAGGAACAGAAGCAATGATGCTGGAACCTTACTGTGGCAGAAACTGTTTAAAACTGATCAATATTTCTGTCACGATGCCGGCTGGCAGGTAGTGGATCCTCTGTGCCAGAGAGGGATTGGCGTGGACCGTGCTAGTGGATCGGTTCTAAGTCACTACTGGTTTTCACCAGAGCCCGCCGCAAAGCGGGATGGTCTTGCTGCGGCGGTAGTGACCAGGTCGTATCCACTAGCAACGGCTCAACCTCTCTGACTGCTGAAGATAGGCGCGGTACAAGGGAGTAGACAGAAGCAAGGTCGGACGTAGCAGAAGGTCGGGGCAGGCAGCAAGGATCGTAGTCAGGGGCAACGGCAGGAGGTCTGGAACACAGGCTAGGAACACACAAGGAAACGCTTTCACTGGCACAATGGCAACAAGATCCGGCGAGGGAGTGCAGGGGGAGTGAGGTATAAATAAGGAGTGCACAGGTGAACATACTAATTGGAACCACTGCGCCAATCAGCGGCGCAGTGGCCCTTTAAATCGCAAAGACCCGGCGCGCGCGCGCCCTAGGGAGCGGGGCCGCGCGCGCCGGGACAGGACCGACGGAGAGCGAGTCAGGTACGGGAGCCGGGGTGCGCATCGCGAGCGGGCGCCACCCGCATCGCGAATCGCATCCCGGCTGGAGGCGGTATCGCAGCGCCCCGGGTCAGTGGATCTGACCGGAGCGCTGCAGTGAGGAGAGTGTAGCGAGCGCTCCGGGGAGGAGCGGGGACCCGGAGCGCTCGGCGTAACAATTTCTTTCATCAATAGGGTGTTAGATTCCTCCTAGAAATGGTAAATAATGGGTACAGGTAACAATAAGAGCAGATTCATTTTCCCACAGGCCACAATATGAACATTGTAATACATGTAGTTGCTGTTTACTTACCAGAAGTAACTATTTTGACACACATCCTAAAGCATTATGCAGTTTATTTATTCTTGTAAACAGTTTACAAATACAATTTGCTGTGCTATGATATAAAAGAGGAAGGGTTGGCTCTTCTTCCTGTGAAACATCCTGTTCATGTAATTGTTAAAGACAACTGAACCCTTCAATGTGCGTAAATACAAACTTGGGTAGATTGGATTATAGATGTCAAAATACTGACGTAAATACATTTACATAAATGGCAACATTTCACAAGCATAGACTGAGTCCATTATGTACTGACAGCATCAGACTGCAAGGGCTAGTACAACTCACCTGAAAGATGGCAGGATACTGTCATAGTAATACCACGTCGCTGTGAGGTAGGAACGACTCACATCTGTTGAGTAAAGACGCCAAGCAGCCTTAAAGAGAAGAGAGAGTAGTCAATGTATGGCAGTGACACTAATAACAATATCTACTGCTCACACCCAGTGAAGGACATACAAGTTTGGTTTTCTTTAGAAACTAAATACGAAGGAAAACAAATAGTAAAAATCTACAATGGCAACATTCATATGCTTTAGTAGCTTATTAGAAATCCATGATTACTTATCTAAGGGATTTCCATTACCACACAATATGAACTAGGATCTTTTTCCTTCTGTATTGTAGCTGCTAAATGAACCTCTCCGTTTAGCAAATACACGACCTGTATAAAAATGAAATGTGAAGTGTGGAAGTGAAGACTATTCAAATTGCAGCTAAATATCTGATATTAAAGTGAATGGTGTTGAACACTGTTGTGACAAATTACATTGGATAATGCTGAAGCTGCACTTAGTTCAATAGAAATGTGACTTTCTACAAATTTTTGTCTTGATACTGCAATACAATGTGACAGAAAGAGAATCAATCATTCTCCTTATTCAGCAATTCTAATAGTCTAGGGAATTTTCCCCTAAAATGGTAAGACAAGCTTTTAAAATTAATCGACTTCCAGAAGCTTTCACACTATAAAGTTGCTCCGTTTTAAAGACCCGTTATAATGTCCTGTTAGGAAAACCCTTAAAAACGTCTGTTACAAAATCCCATTCAAGTCTATGGGATTTTGTGATTAGCCGTAATCACCAGTTATAGCCCGTTATGAATAACGGACGTTATTTGTGACGGGAGAAAAAATAGTGCATGTAACGTTTTTCTCCTGTCACAAATAACGTCCGTTATTCATAATGGGCTATAACAGGTGATTACGGCTAATCACAAAATCCCATAGACTTGAATTGGATTTTGTAACGGCCATATGGGATTTTGTAACAGCTGTTTAACAGCAGTTTTTAAAGACTTTTATAACGAAACATTATAACGGGTCTTTAAAACCGAGCAACTTTATAGTGTGAAAGCAGCCTTAATCTACACTCTTGTCTCCAGCACATTTGTCTGTGAACATAATTATTTTCAATGGAAGCATCATAAAGGAAATAGAGACTGAAATGGTCATTTGATTTGGAGGCATGTGCCTGAAATTTTGACCTAAAATAAATATCTTGTCTAAATCAGTGTGTAAAAAAACAAAGAAAATCAGAGTATATGACCTCTATACAAGCACAGTCTGCAGTATAGCCAACTGTGTGTAAGTTTACTAAAACATGGGCTCCTGGGTTTTGAGAAGTCAGAGAAATCTGTTTCTCAAGGAGGCGTTTTGAAACTTTAGTGACCATGAGAAGAGACAAGAGCTGCTAATATACCCTGAGCGGTTTAGTACCACACTAACCAATGTATAGGATGAACTGATTTGTGGAACTCCATAATTCCCTTTTACTGAATATCTGCAAAAATGGAACAAGTGTGACATTCAGCCTTTTTTATCATCTCCATACCAATTCGGTTGTAAACAAATGAACAGCACTCGAATACTGGCACACTAAAATAGAACTGGGTTTATTTAAAATACGTTATGTGATACACGTCGGTGCCAATCCTTCTAAGTTTAACTAAAAATACCCCTTGTTATGACTGTGGGATGCCTTACAAATACATGTGGAAGATTTGTTACAGAAACTGTGGCAGAAAACATGGCATTTTAGAAACCCCATCCAAATGCACGAAACAGATTTCTTGTTGGATTTTTTTGGGATAGTTGCAATGTCGATTGTCGGCTTTTTCACTTGACACATCATTAGTGCGGTGTGCGTTTGGAAGGCCCGCACCATCCATTCAGGGCTACATTTTTACTCCATCCCCACTGATCCTCAAGTTATCCCAAATCCTGTGGATAGAGGATAACCTGCCCAAATGAGAATATCCTTTTAAGCGTAAATGGGCACCGTCAGATGCAAAAAGTTTTTATAAGTTGTACATCTTGGCAAAACATTAACCTTTCTTATATACTGTATGCCAGGGCGTGGTTATCCTCTACACCAGGAAAAAAAGATAGAGTTTCCAGCTTCCATAAAAATGAAAAATGTATTTCAACCACCCCTGTGGTTGCTTACCAGGTTTTGACTTTCACCTGAAGGGGTACACGGTTGATGGAAGCATGGCTGCTTGGTTAGGCCTAGGTGTCCCTCAGGACACCAGACACTCTCAGGTGTTGACTGTACTGCTCCTCAGCATGCATAGAACTGACTAAGCTAGCTCTTCCTCAGTATATAAGGGAGCAATTTGGAGGACTCCCATAGGTCACCCACAAGTCATCAGGTCACTGACACCTTCCCTGGTTACATGACTTAAAAACAGGACTTAAATACAACACATTAACCCTTTATATGAACCACAGTGTGACGAGAGTCCTGAGGAGTGTGGTGCCAGGGGAATGGGACTGAGTCCACTTGAAAGGACCAAACAGGGTACAGAAGGGCACTTCTGTACTGGGCTACCACAATACTTCATGAGAAAATGTTATTTCCTTTTTATAATAATCATGGCTTATAAAAAAAAAAAAAACACCACTAGGGGTCCCCATACCATCCAGAACATAATCCTGTCTGGCCGCAGCAACATCTTGGTCTAAGCTGAAACATAGGCATGGGCAAATTCCAATAAGTGTGGGTGGAACTAACACTCCTCTGTGCTCACTCCTGTCCTATCAGACAGCAACATGCAAAAAAGGGAAGAGGGAGTTACAGAGCAGCCTGCAGTGATTGGATGGAGAGACCCAGCACTCAGAGAGGAAGATGAGTCATGCAAGGTGAGGACACGCCCCCTACAAAGCACAGAATAACAAAGCAAGTGGGCAACAAGAGAAATACAGGTGCTAGACACATAAAAATTATATGTACATGGTCAAGATTAGCTCCTGAGTAACATAACTTTTTAAAAAGGTACACTTTAATGTCTACGTGAGGTCTATCACTATAACCTTTTTAGTTTTTCTATTTTATTTTACTTCTTTATCTGAGAGAACTATTTTAGCCGCTGTTACTGGGGGAAACAATTACAGACAGGTAACTAAGTAGTTAGATGGTTAGTCTCCTAGTGATGGCATGATCACAGGGACCATCGAAAAGATGAAATGGCCAATCACAGAAACAAAGAAAGTGGCAGTACTGTTTAATGCATGCAGAGAGCTCTTTGTTGTGTATTAAACAATTAAAATGGCAGAAGAAGTAAATGATTTATTTACACAGGTTTCTACTAAGGGAATGATATCAGCGCTGTATAAAGACCTACTATCCTCTTACCACGAGGCCTATCCTTTGACAGTTATGGATAAATGGGAAGTGGATGTGGGTCCCTTATCAGGTGAGCAATGGACACAAATTTTCCTACTGCATCGAGTATATCGTACTCCTGCATTCCTGCACAGGATCGGGGTATGGCCGGATTCTTGTTGTCCCCGATGCTCTCTGCCTGATGCTCATTTGCTCCATGTGATGTGGGACTGTGCTCCACTTGCACCATTTTGGGCTGCTGTGGGGCGATTGATCAAGAGAGTGTATGGCTGCCCGTTCGGATTATCCGTCATGACGTGTATCCTAGGATATTTGGATGGGTTAGATGAGGATGGTGGCTTATATATCAGTATTAGCAGAATTTTGTATCAAGCTCATAAACAAATTGCACAGCACTGGCTTTTTTGTGGGGGGGGGGGGCATGGGGACTTTTGTATTTGTGTGTTGTTTGTTTTACGCAAAATCGTTCAATAAAAATTTCTGATTTAAAAAAAAAATGGCAGAAGAAGAAAAAATACTTCTACCTACTGTTTTGGGTATTTGAACTGTGCCTAGATAGCTGTTTATGAGTCATAAAAGCTCTAATTCACACAAAGCCTTTTTTTTTTTTTTTTTTTTGAACATAGCACTGGCAATTTTTATACAGTTTTTTGAGCCAAAGCCAGGAAGGCTTCAAAAAGAATCAAAATTATAAAGTCCCTACTTATTGGATCTACAAAAACTGCAACAGCATTTTCTGAAAAAATGGAAATAGGCGCAATGTTTCTCAACATACTGGTGTGTGTTTGGTGTGGTCAGACAGAAAAGAACTTCCTGTGGATCATACAGTAGCTGATAAGTACTGGAAGGATAAAGATTTTTTAATAGAAGTAATTTGCAAATCTGTTTAACCCCTTAAGGACCACAGTTTTTTTTTGTTTTTGCACTTTTTTTTTTCCTCCTCCCCTTCTAAAAAAACTATTTCAATTTTCTTCCTACAGACCCATATGAGGGCTTGTTTTTTGGGCGTCACCAATTTTACTTTGTAATGACATCAATTTCACCACAAAAATCTATGGCGAAACCAGAAAAAAAAAATATTTGTGGGGCTAAAGTGAAGAAAAAATAAATAAATAAAATATAAAAGGCATTTTGCACATTTTGGGGGGTTATCTTTATTCTCTAGGTCCATACGATTAAAATAATACCCAACTTATAAAGGTTTGATTTTGTTTTACTTCTGTTAAAAAATTATAACTTTATGCACAAAAATTGGTAGGTTAAAAATGTTCCTCTTCTCACCCCTATAACTTTCTTATTTTTCCGTACACGGATATGTGTATATGCTCATTTTTTGCTCCATGATCTTAAGTTTTCAGACCATTTTTTTTTTATGGGACTTTTTGATAGTTTTTTTAATACTTTTTTTAGGCTATACAAAGTGACCAAAAATGGCATTTTTTTTTACGTGTACACCATTGACCGTACAGTTTCATTAACCTTATATTGTTATAGTTCGGACATTTACACACGCATTTCTATTATGTTTATAATAATAAAATGCATTTTTTTGCATGCATTTTTATTACCGTATGTTTATATATATTTTTTTATATGGAATTTGGGAAAAGGGGGTGATTTAAACTTTTAATAAGGAAGGGGTTAATGTGTGTGTATTTAAACTTTTTTTAAACTTTTTTTTACACTTTTAGGAGGAATCATATGATTCCTCATACAGATCAATGTGGTTCCATAGAACCCCATTGATCTGTGTGCTCTGCGCTTGATTGATAAAGCCTGGTCCTGCCAGGCTTTATCATTCCCAGCTAAGCAGCCGCCATGGAAGGAGAGGTAAGCCCTCTGGCTACCTCAGAAGTAAGGTGCGATCCAACCCACTGGACCACCAGGGAGCAGTTAAAGATACCTTTAGACGCAGCTATCAGCTTTGACAGCGGCGATCTAAAGGGTAAATAGGCGGCCGCGGCGATTGCCACACCTCCTTAACGGCAAATGGACGTCTATACACGTCCATGGTCGTTAAGGGGTTAACTTTCTGGCACCAGTTGATTTAAAAAAAAAAAAAAAAGTGTTTTCCAGTGGAGTACCCCTTTAATATTTTTAAATTAGCTATGATTTGTTGCTATTGTCTCATTCACATTTTGTCAGATTGATAAATCTGGGCCGACATTTCTCACAATATTGGAAGAATCTTTTTATTTAAAGAAGAACTCTGGCAGTAAATAGCTATATTTAAACAGCCAGACTGATGTTTCTCTTTTTATGGAGTGGCTTTACCTCTCCCACCTGCAAGTATGTTTCAGCCCTGCTGCTTGCCTACGTGACTGTCTACATCCCACAGCTAATGTAAGACTCGCTTTTATAGTGCTTTATAGAGATGCATAGGAAAAATGACTTCTGATTTACAGTCACAGCACTGGTTATGTGGGCAAATGTGAGACCAGAAAGGCATCATAGCTGGGAAATAAACCACCTCATAAGAGGACATCAGCCCTGTTTAAAGGGGTCATTCAGGATTTTTTTTCTTTAGCTTTTAAGCCCATGAGGCTAAGTTATAGCACTGTATAATATGCTTCTATTACCTCTGTGTACTGCTTTGTCCCATTTTCATTTATTCCACCCACACCTGGAGGTGATGTTAGAGGTCTTTTTATTTAACTGTTGTCTCTGACCTTTCCCAGAATTTTATGATGCCAGAGACAATATGGCACACCTCACATGGTCTCCAGTGGGTAAGTGGATAACATTACTTCAAGGAATTTTTTAAATACATTTTTTTAACTTCTATAATGCAGGATAGGCTATTATTAGGGAATAATGTAGAGCTTCTTGTGTATGCCTGTATTTACCTCTTTTGCTTATGTGGCAGGCATGGGATAGGCTCCATTTTGTTTTGTAAATGCACAAAGATGTGCGTTCTGTAATGCATTTCCCATGAACCCTCTGGCTGGAGCATTTGATTAATGTAGCCAGTCATCTCATCAGGCTGCTAGTGCTGGAGGTCACCCAACTCATTAGACTGATAAGTGGATTGGGATCAGTTCATGCTGTACAGTTTTATGCGTTATCTTACTCAAAGTACGTTTGTAGAGAAATATTGCTGTGAAGCAAGTGATTTGACCTATAATAACAAGTGAGGTGTTTTGATATTTTTTTTTTAAATAGAAAAAATGGTGAGTGGGCATCTTATAGGCTAAACAAAAAACAAAACCTAGAGTTCTTCTTTAGGTAAATCCCCTCTACCCTGCTACACACCTATAGTTATATGCGGGCCACTCGGCTGTTTTGACAGAGAAAAGAACCATTGGCTTCTCACCCTGTAAATCACTCTTGTGGCTGCCCGCATTATGCAGGCAACTACAAGAGGCAGCACGTCCTTGCTCTGCGCTCTGGTGCATGAGTGACATCATCATCTGGCCTGTGCTCCGGCGCATGATGATGACGTCACTCATGCACCAGAGCGCAGAGCAAGGATGTGCTGCCTCTTGTAGTTGCCTGCGTAATGCCATGCTGTGGACTATGCAGGAGCCAGGTGAGTATCTTTATTTGTTTATTTTTTTTTTTTTTTTTTTTACTATGGGGCTGTCATTACTACTTATACCACCTAAAAGGTGCTGCTACTTTTACTACCTAAAGGAGGCTGGGGCTGATACTTTTACTACCTAAAGGGAGCTGCTGCTGCTGCTACTACTGCATAAAGGCGGCTACTGCTGCTACTACTGCATAAAGGGGGCTACTGCTGCTACTACTGAATAAAGGGGGCTACTGCTGCTACTACTGCCTAAAAGAGGTTGCTACTACTACTACCACCTAGAGGGGCTGCTGCTGCTACTACTACCTAAAGGGGACTACTACTACCTATACCGGGCTACTACCACTACCTAATGTAGCTGCTGCTATTACTACCTAAAGGTACCTACCTACTGCTAGTAAGCCCTATTTATAGGGGCATCTGAGTAATGGGGGAAACAAAGTTAAGGGACCTGTTTACTTACTTGAGCGACCTAACTACCTAATGGGGGGGACCTACCTACTCTTCCCCCAAGTCACTCGATTATGTAAGACATCCAGGGGGTTATTATTACTGTATAGAGCGCTACTGGTGCAAAAAAAGTGTGCAGCCTAAAACCTTTGCCTGGTAGGTTCTGTGCAGACGAGTTGCGGCTGGAAAAAATTGTCATGATGGTTTGAGCCACATGGAGAAAAAAAAGGAAAGTAACCGACTCCAAACTGAGAAGATGCCTCCTCCGAGTTACCTGATGTAACTGTATGTAATCACTTATATGATTTGTAGAGCCTGTGTAGAACTGGAGTCAACACTGACTGTGTATAGAGGTTTTTATTCAGTGTCAGTATGTTGATAATATCCACTACATACACTGGTTTGTGTATAGTGGTGTAGTTCAGTAACAGTATTAGTCAGTCACTAAGTAGTGGTAATGTGTAGTCATGGTGTGGTAGAATTACTCGTCCCTTGTACAATGGTGATATTGTTGATACTAGCTTGTGTATTGTGGTTTTATTCAGTATTAGTATGTTAGTATTATCTGTCACTATATGGTTGTAATGGTCATGTTGTGGGGCAATTAGTTGTGCCGTTTATAGTGGTTTTATTGGTCTCTGTATAGTGGTTTCTATATAATAACAGCATTATAGTATTAGTCACTGCACTAGTAATATGTTGTCCTGGTGTGGAGATATTGGGGGAGATTAATCAAAACCAGTGTAGAGGAAAAGTTGCCCTGTTGCCCAAAGCAACCAATCAGATATCTTCTTTTTTTTTCAGAGGCCTTGTTAAAAATGAAAGAAGCAATCTGGTTGGTTGCTATGGGCAACTTTTCCTCTGCATGGGTTTCGATAAATCTACCCCATTATCTTAAGTTTTTTTACCCCAACCCATGGGAATATTCTGGGCCCCGGTAAGTGGCGATGAATACACTGTATACACCGCCATTCTCTTAAATCCGCTGGCTGGGGGTTTCAGGATTGAGGCCAGTAGTCCGGACGCCTTGCTGCATGACAGCGTCAGTCCACTCACTGATGCCGAGCAGACATGAAGTCTGTGCTTTTGACAGATGGAGGAGGGGAGAGGAAGGCACATACCTCACTAGTTGTTTGCAGAGCAGTGATACAGGGAGATCAGAAGAAGCAGGGATTTCCCTCCATCCAATACCTGCTCACTCTTCAGCCCGCTCACTATGAAGTGCCTGTGAGGCTGCAGCAATTTTTTTGCACAGTGATCTGCTATTAAACAGGTCGGACTGTCAGTGTGTCAGCCCGACCCCCCCCTGAAGTGCAGGGAGCAGAAACGATCGTAAATCACTAAACACAGAGCCCGATGTGAGCCCTGTTCTGCCATATACAAGAAGCTTCCTTCCTGCAGTCACGTTCAGATTCCAGGAGAGCAGTGACCCGCAGAACAGGAGGGAGTACATGACCTGTGTCCCCCCCCCAGCAATCCTCTGTACTGAGATCACTGCTTTATATAAATGTAATCTGTCAACTGCATACAGAGGGTTGTGGAATAAGACAGATCCCAGATTACTCCTGCCTCAGGTTAATAAATGTGAAAGTGAGTGAATAAATCAGTTAAAAATAAAATTATATAAAAAAAAGGTAAATAAATCAGTGAATGAATATCCCAAAATAAAAATAAATAAAAAAAAGTCAATTATTTCCCCTTTAGGCTAGGTTCCCACTGCATTTTGTATTTATGTTAGACTGGCTTTCATTTTATTATGTTTAACCCGTCCAGGACTAAGGGCGTACAGGTACGTCCTCCAGACTTGGTACTTAAGGACCAAGGACATACCTGTATGCCCTGATCCCGTTTACGGGGTTTAAACCATTCTCACGAGCAGAGAACGGATTAAACCCGTGGGTCACGGTTGCTACGGGCAGCCCGGACCCACGGCTAATGCCGGCCACCGCCGATTGGGCCGATGCCCGGCATTAACCCTTTAGACGCCGCAATGCGGGGTTAACGATGCCGGTTAGCCCAGTTGAGCTGATCGGGACATCTGCAGTGAAATCACAGGTCCTGATCAGCTGACTGGATGACGGGAGTGTCCTCACCTGCCTCCTCGTTGTCCGTTCGGCGTTCAGCTGCACCAAGCCTCAGATGCAGGCTAGAGCAGCAGAGCACCAAGAACACTGATCAATGCTATACTATGGCATAGCATTGATCAGCATATGCAATCAGAAGATAGCATGGTATAGTTAGCTAAAAAAAAGTGTAAAATAAAAGTGAATTAATCCCTTCTCTATTAAAAGTTCAAATCACCCCTTTTCCCATTTTTTAAAATAAAATAATGCAATAAAAAATAAAAATAATGGTACAGGCATGTGCGTAAATGTCTGAACTATTATAAAATAAGGTTAGCAAAACTGCACGGTCAGTGGCGTACATGTAAAAAAATATCAAAGTCTAGAATTGTGCATTTTTGGTCACTTCATATACCATGAAAAAACTAATAAAAGTGATCAAAAACACCCATCAAAACAAAATGATACCAATTTATTTATTTTATTTATTTATATAGCGGCTACAGATTCTGCAGCGCTTAAAATTATGGGGTACAAACAAAGACAAGTATCAGACATAATATTACACTACCTATACAATAAAAACTACAGACCACGGCGCATAAAATTAGCCCTCATATAGCCCCCTATTCGGAAAAAGTTATAGGGGTCAGAAGATTGTGCATGTAGTTATAATTTTTAAATTAAAATTGGGTATCCCTGTAACCATATGAACCTACAGAATAAAAATATGGTGTCAATTTTACCCAAAATTGCTCTGCGTAAAAACAGAAGACCCCAAAAATTACATAATGGCAAGTTTATTTTTTCAATTTCACTGCACAAATATATACCGTATTTATCGGGGTATACCACGCAATGGCCTATAACACGGACCCTCATTTTACCAAGGATATTTGGGTAAAAAAAGTTTTTTACCCAAATATCCATTGTAAAATGAGGGTGCGTGTGTGCGCGTGTATACCCCGATACACCCCCAGGAAAGGCAGGGGGAGAGAGGCCGTCGCTGCCCGCTTCTCTCCCCCTGCCTTTCCTGGGGTCTAGAGCCCTGCTGCCGGCCCTTCTCTCCCCCTGGCTATCGGCGCCGCTGCCCGTTCTGTCCCCCTGACTATCGGTGCCGGCGCCCCATTGCCGGTGCTGATAGCCAGGGGGAGAGAAGCGGCGCCGACAGCCAGGGGGAGAGAAGGGGCAGCGGCACCCATTGCCGGCGCCGCTGCCCCGTTGCCTCCCCCCATCCCCGGTGGCATAATTACCTGTTGCCGGGTACGCGCTGCTGCAGGCCTCCGGCGTGCATCCCCTTCGTCGTTGCTATGCACGGCGCGGCGCACTGACGGCATGCACCGCGCCATGCAGCGCATAGCAACGACGCAGGGGACGCACGCCGGAGGCCTGCAGCAGCGCCGACCCGACCCCGGCAACAGGTAATTATGCCACCGGGGATGGGGGGAGGCAACGGGGCAGTGGCGCCGGCAATGGGTGCCGCTGCCCCTTCTCTCCCCCTGGCTGTCGGCGCCACTTCTCTCCCCCTGGCTATCGGCACTGGCAATGGGGCGCCGGCACCGATAGTCAGGGGGACAGAACGGGCAGCGGCGCCGATAGCCAGGGGGAGAGAAGGGCCGGCAGCAGGGCTCTAGACCCCAGGAAAGGCAGGGGGAGAGAAGCGGTCAGCGACGCCTCTTTCCCCCTGCCTTTCCTGGGGGTGTATCGGCGTATAACACGCACATAGACTTTAGGCTAAAAATTTTAGCCTAAAAAGTGTGTGTTATACGCCGATAAATACGGTATGTTTTGGTTTTGTAGTCGGTTGTTATTAAATGATTGATGTCATTACAAAGTATAATTGGTGGTGCAAACAATAAGCCCTTATATGGGTCTGTAGGTGCAAAATTGAAAGCGTTGATTTTTAGAAGGAGAGGAGGAAAAAAAATAAAGTACAAAAATGAAAATTGGCCGGGTCCTTAAGGTGAAAAAGTCCTTAAGGGGTTAGTGAACTCCTTTTTTGCATGACTGTATAGTGACTCTGTGTAAATTAGGCCTTAGCGTTCAGCTTGGACCTTCACCTGATGGAAGAGCTGGATAAGTGGACCCATACTAAAAGTAGTTGAGTACCCCTGCTGTATACTATGCGACTTATGACATATTGGGGGAGATTTATCAAAACCTGTCCAGAGGAAAAGTTGCCAGTTGCCCATAGCAACCAATCAGCTCACTTCTTTCAATTTTAACAAGGCCACTGTAAAATGAAAGAAGCAATCTGATTGGTTGCTATGGGCAACTGGGCAACTTTTCCTTTGCACAGGTTTTGATAAAATCTCCCTCATTGTCTCTGTGTATTCCAAATGGAGTGCTGGAAAAGGTCAGAGACAAGGGGAAAATAAAAAGACTTGTACTACAGCACTTGCAAGTGTGGGTCCCATGCATGAAAATGGGACATAGCATTGCATAGAGGGAATTAAAGATTATTTAACAGTATTATAGCGTAGCATCATAGGCTCAAAGGCTGAAAAAAAAATGGAATACCCTTAATAGCAACAGTGAAGTCCTCTTACCAGGTGGCTTTATTTCCCAGCTATGAAACCAATTTGGTCCCAATGTTTTCCCACATGACCAGCACTGTGACTGTCTGCATTGCAAAAGAAAATATTCCCGGAATGGCCCTTTAATTATTGTTAGTTATTGCCAGGCATTATTAAAAGAAACACTGTCCAGGGTGCTCCTTTAAGCCTTTTTTTACTATCAAGATTTAGAATGCCTATTGTATGGTGTTGCGGGTTATATCATGTCGATGGACAGTTTTTCACCCTAACTTATCCTCATCACAGGATTGAAGATTGCAAGCTTTTACAGTGCTTCATACACTTATTATTCACCATATCACACTATTTTCCACTAATAGGTGAGATTCTGCTTTGTGTTACTGTCAGGATACTGAGTTCCCTCTCTCTTCTCGCTCCGGGGTTTGACAGTTTCCAGCCCCAACAGAACTCCCCCACCTCAAAGCATAACACCCTCCATACACAGAGAGCTTAACTTTTATAAACCAGCTGCTGCCAGGGATTGGGGAGGGAAAAGACCTGGCCTTTTTATTTTGTTAGGAAAATAAATACCTTCCATAGCAACACTCTTCTTTCTCCTAAATATTATGGCAGCGTAGAAAATAATTCTCTCATAAGTACAAGGACATATGTGCAGCGCAGAGTCCCATTTAATGGCATACAAAAAGCAGTAAACAAATGGATGAGATGTGAGTTCACAACAGCGGTACACACCTGAACACTGAACTTTATCTCACTTAAAACATATTTATTTTCCCAAACAGAATAACAAAACATTAATATTACTTTTCACTTAGTTGAAGCAACAGAGGAAATTCAGATACAGTCGGCATAAGGCAAATTTGTTGTTTTATATCTAGGCCCTAATGGACTTTGGGGTAAGGCTGGGCGGTATGACCAAATATGTGTATCACTGTATTTTTTTTAACTTACGGCGGATCCACGGTATATAATGGTATTTTCACCCCCCCCCCCCCAAAATCATGTGACCCGCCAGCGCTGTTCTGACCCCCCCACCCCAATCATGCGACCCGCGCGCGGAGTTCGGCTCTCCCCCAAAATCATGTGACCCGCCAGCGCTGTTCTGCTCCCCCCAATTAATGATCAGCCCAGTGGGGTACTACTCACATATGTCACTCGCAAGCACTGCCCTCCTCCTCTTTGTTGGGGGCTGCCGGCGATGGAACTCACTGTACGCCAGTGGTCTCCAACCTGCAGACCTCTAGTTGTTGTAAAACTACAACTCCCAGCATGCCCGGACAGCCAATGGCTGTCTGGGCATGGTGGGAGTTGTAGTTTTGCAACAGCTGGAGGTCCGCAGGTTGGAGACCCCTGCTGTACGCTGTATACCTATGCCCGGGCTGCAAAAGATACAGAAAATGAACTTTAACTTACCTACGTCGGCCACACACTGTTCCTTGGGACTGGAACGTCGGACAGCCGTCAGCCTATCACCAGCCGGAGCGATGTCCCGCCCCGGCCAGTGATAGGTTAAACGCACTGTCATGTAAGAAGCCGGCCAGAGCTCCTTACATGACAGTGGGCTCAGCCTTTCACTGGCCGGGGCGGGACATCGCTCCGGCCGGTGATAGGCTGACAGCTGTATGACATTCCCATCCCCAGCGTGTGGCCGACGTAGGTGAGTTACAGTTTATTTTCTTTATCTTTTGCAGCCCAGGCATAGGGATACAGCGTACAGCAGTGGTCTCAAACCTGCGGGCCTCCAGCTGTTGCAAAACTACAACTCCCAGCATGCCCGGACAGCTGTTGGCTGTCCGGGCATGCTGGGAGTTGTAGTTTTGCAACATCTGTAGGTCCGCAGGTTGGAGACCACTGGCGTACAGTATGGGGTTCCAGCGCCCGGCGGCCCCCAACAAAGAGGAGGAGGGCAGTGCTTGCGGATGACATATGTGAGTAGTACCCCGCTGGGCTGATCATTAAATGGGGGGGCAGAACAGTGCTGGCGGGTAACATAGGATTAGTTCCCGATGTGGGGACAGCGCTGCGCTTGGCTGATAATACATTCCCGAGGGGGAGGGGCCCAACCGGTATTGCCATATGGGGGAAAATTCATATTGTGCAGCCCAAAAAATTCGGTTTTCGGTTTGAACCGGTATACCGCCCAGCCCTACTTTGGGGTTTGTCAAAATCTAAGTGGCTCAAAATATAGAGAGACAGTGGAAGAGCGACAACCAAATACCATCTGATTAGAGTTAAACTAATTCAGCTTTCCAAGTGTATCTATTCCCCAGAGAAGCCTAGAATTAGACTCTGGACTATCTCAAATCAGACTCCGGAACATCAGAACACCTGGAAAGTGGAATGACTTTAACAAGATTAATAAGATTTGGGTTTGGCAAATCTTACTGTAGAGTTGCTCAGCTCTACTTCTGATCTTTGACACCATAGACTCTAAACATTAAACAGTTACTGTATTTTACAGATTATAATATGTACAAATGGTTTATTTGGAAACGAATTCTGTACACTGGTAAATTTATAGCTGTTCTTTTATTGGTTTCAAATACAGAGTTACCATTTACTATATAAGATCTGTTAACAGCAACTGTGACCATGTTAATCTATGAATCAATCTTCTAAAGTACAAGTTTACTGATTGACACTTCTTGAGAATTACGGAATACCACAATCCTTATATCATACATTACCTGTATTAGATTGGCTGCTGGCGTCCGTCGCTTCTCGAAATGTTTCTGTCTGTGTTGTTCTTGAACTTTCAAAGCAAACCCAGAACCCAGAATACCCTGTTAAACAATAAAGTGAATACTAATTTCCACTCATCTAGAAAACAGATTTTGTCTGGTTAATTCAAGGAACTCACCGCAGGAAGTGCAAAAAAAGATATGCCAAGAAGAGCAAACCCTGCTGCCAGAACTCTCCCAAGCCATGTACGAGGTGTCTTATCACCATAACCAATGGTAGTAAGCGTAATCTGTCAAAATGTGAAAATATTATTAACTTTATTGATGTATACACAATTACAAAAGGTTTATTTAAGTTACAAAAGATTTATGGTGTAAATCAAGGGTACCAGGGAACCTTTTTTCTGCCAAGGGCTATATTGATATTTATAAATACATTTGCGGGCAATACAAAATTATCATCCCAAAAATTAGCCGCTATATTTGGTCAAAGTCATAAGGGGATAGATCCCAGGGGAAGTGCTCTAAAATATAGCTTTTAATGATTCATTATAAAACAACACCATAATCAGAATGTGTGACCCATTAAAAAGTAATTAAACAGTATAAGTACCAAAAAGTGCAACCCAACACGTTTCCACTGTATATGACAGTTTCCTCAGGGGAATAGCTTTGGTACAATGATTAGAGCTCAGTCGTGGGCTGAATGCAATCACCAGAGTCTATATTGTTAGCATGCAATATTTGCCAAATTTCAGATCAGCCCTTGTTAGTGGGCCCTGATATCTATGCAGGCAAACATGCTACTCACAATATGGTGTGTAGTTCATAACATTATATTGAACTGGGTTATAATTCACAACAGCTTGTTACTCAAGGTAATATGCTAACAATATAATGTATAAAAATATTTGTGCCTATACCTGGTTGGTATTCAACGGTGACCTGCTGTCACCTGGGAAACATTTAGTTGTCCGGGTAATTAGAGCATTGAGCGCTACCTACAATGGTAGGGAGCCACGCTGCTGGCTACAGGCCCTCATATACAGTGGAAACGCGTTGGGTTGAACTTTTTTGGTACTTATACTGTTTAATTACTTTTTAATGGGTCACACATTCTGATTATGGTGTTGTTTTATCATGAATCATCAAAAGCTATATTTTAGAGCACTTCCCCTGGGATCTATCCCCCTTATGATTTTGGCTTCTATTGCTGGAAAGAGGATCATTGAGTATACACCTACTGTGGGGTGGATACAATACCGCAGACCATCTTTGACTGCTATATTTGGTCAAATATGTAATGAACATCATCCCTAATGTGATGGCTGCTTATCTTTGGTTAGACATATATGTTAGTTGGTATTGATAATGACACTACTGGAGTTAACTTGCCCCTGTGGGTAGTTCTCCTCCCCCGTATATAGCATGCTTCCTGTATATAGGACCCCCCTTTAGGTAGTTTGTCCTGTAGATAAAACCCTCTGAAGGTAGCTTGCCTCTGTAGACTACCCCCCTTCTGTATGTAGTTTTCCCCTTGTATGTGGGACCCCTGTGGGTAGTATGCCCACTGTATGTAGGCCCAACTGTAGGTAGTTTGCCACACTGCATTATAGTACTTTAGCTAAAGTAAGCTTCTAGTGGAGCATCTGACAACAATGTTAAAGGCTGCTCTGAAATATAACACTGTGACTAAGAATAAATAATATAGGCAAAACGATGAATTTATAGGAAGAGGCGTGACATATAGTTTCTGGGCCCCGATGCAAAATCTGCAACAGGGTCCCATGTGCCAATTATAATATCAGTCTTTTATGGGGCAGATGTACATTGAGGTCTAGTTGCACCCACTGATTTTATTTTAAGTGGATTGGATCTTATTTTGGGACACACAACATGAAATGTGTTTCATAAAAGCGTAATAAGGGAGCATTTTTGCATCTGCATTATAATCGCAAATCCTGGCCTGACTGTGGGCTTACAGACCAAACAAACTACATAACACAGGCCTTGAAGCTGTAATACGGACATAAAAATTCACCCATATTATGCTTGTTTGAAACTGGCCTCACGCCTCAAAAACTGCATTACAGGACTTGAATTCTACTATAACAGATGTGTTTTGCTGGTAATTTCTTGTGACAGCATTTTAAGAACACGTCCTATAAGCAGCTCTGCACCTGCACTTCATCTGGGGCAGACAGGTCTGTTCCATTTAGCCTTACAAGTATATCTTGAAATGAAAATTTAGGGGCATGTTTTAGCTGTTCCAAATGTATTAACTAATTCCCACGAACCAGTATGCTACATTTGCTATTTTTAAATCACTAACCATGGTTTGGCCACATTTGCCTACAATTCAATTCAAGTATATTTTAGTACATTCCCAATATACAAGAAAAGCAGACCCTTTATAGAATAAAAGTAAAACAAGTTATTTATTTCTCTAGTGAACATTTGCTATATTTAAATTTATAAAGCTGGAGGGATTGTGGCTTATTCATACATTAGACCTTTCTGGCCTTAATGCTTGTTTATTATACTAAACAATCTTAATAGGTGGGTACTGTGGTATACAGTGGGGTATATTTAAGAAAAAGTGTAAAACACCCAATATTTCCCAGATCAAAGAATATCTATCAAGATTGTTTATAAGTGAATGCATTGTGTAATACAGTTAGTTACCAGGTTTGCGAGAAAACATACCCACCAAGGTAATAACATGGATAAGACACTGCATTATTTATATAAATGAATAAGTGTACATAAAAGATGCTGGGCAACCCGCCTGATTGAATAGTCAGGGCTTCATTAGGTTGTAAGCTAGCAGGGTGCACTACACGTTATCATGTCACTGCCACCCTTGTATATGCCTTATCTGTGTGCAATTTTCAATACTAAGCATTTACCCCCCTTATGAATAGAAGGTATGTGTGGTTGTTCATCAGAATGTGCGACCTCCCCTTATATGGCATTGTGGCTGATCTTATTCATAATGGGAATAGGAGCCTACCCTGCCCTTGTATCAGTAACCTTTAACCAGTAAGTGATTTCTGTGATTTTTTGAGTGATTTATATCACTTTTTTTCTGTGTTTTTTGTATAATGTTAGTGTAGAGACTTGCAAGAGAGTGAGGACCCTTGATGTGGTTTGCGCGCTTGTGTATGTTGGCCAAAATATCAACTAATACCTATTGTTTATCATACTAGTATATATATATATATATATATATACACAGTGGGGCAAAAAAGTATTTAGTCAGCCACCAATTCTGCAAGTTCTTCCACTTAAAAAGATGAGAGAGGCCTGTAATTTTCATCAAAGGTATACCTCAACTATGAGCGACATAATGAGAAAAATAAAATAAAATCACATTGTCTTATTTTTAAATAATTTATTTGCAAATTATGGTGGAAAATAAGTATTTGGTCACCTACAAAATTTCTGGCTCTCACAGAGTCTCCTCTGTCCTCCACTCGTTACCTGTATTAAAGGAGTACTCCGGCGCGCACTTTTCTCATTTTATCCCGTCCGGACTGCAAAATAAAAGAAAACAAACTTTCTCTTACCTGCCAACGAGCCCTAGGAGCTCCGGTACACTCCGGTACAGGTGTTCGGTCCCCGGGCTGTATTCTTCTTACTTCCTGTTAGCCTGGCACGTCACACGGAGCTTCAGCCTATCACCGGCCGCAGCGATGTCCCACCTCGGCTGGTGATAGGCTGAAGCTCCGTGTGACGTGCCGGGCTAACAGGAAGTAAGAAGAATACAGCCCGGGGACCGAACACCTGTACCGGAGTGTACCGGAGCTCCAGGGGCTCGTTGGCAGGTAAGTGAATGTTTGTTTTCTTTTATTTTGCAGCCTGGATGGGATAAAATGAGAAAAATGCTTCACTTACACTACAATGATAAACATCGGCCATTGAGTATATTGCAGCATCTTAAACAACACCCTCCTGTTACAATGGTGAGTATTGTGCAAAAAGTATCTGTTTCTCATAGTTTCTCATAGTCTTTAATTGCGGACTTCTGTAATCAGCAGTCTTTAATTCACATCTGTGGTCCGCGACCATGCCTTGGATATAGGCCAATATTCACATTATCAATGCTATCTGCTAGTCCAAATCCTGCAGCAGTGTCTGTTTAGTGCCAGACAGAAAGTGCAGCGGGCAATACTGTATATGCAGACACAGTTCTTTTTATACTGTCGAACAATATGAACATTTCTTATGCTGGTACTGATAATAAACTTATATTCAAACTTTGATCAAAAACGCATTACTTGTGCATTTATGTTCTCAACACTTGCTTGTACTGTCCATAAACAAAACACGCCTTAGTTCCGTCATTTTGGATATATCACACATTAAAACCTGAGCATTGTAGCAATGTCCTTATGTGAATGTCAATATCAGTTCATCATATATTCAGTTAGTCAGCATTCACAAACAGATCTCCGTGCATTATTGGCAACATGCCCAAAGGATACCGCACTAGTGTTAATTTTTACGGCTTCCTTTTTAAAAGATGCCCGGTGTTGGTTTTACTTGTCCATAGCTTTTATGCTGCATACGACTCTGATGTTGTACGCAGCATAAAAGCTATGGACAAGTAAAACCAACACCGGGTATCTTTTAAAAAAGGAAGTCGTATCACGATGCTTACGTAAAGGAAAGCAAGACAAAGGTTCCTGATGAATTCTGGCTAAAGGAAACGTGTTGAACAGTATTAAGAACCTACTGGATGTCTGAATGGACTTGTAACATTGAGAAGCCATCAGGTTTTTTATTCCAATTTTTTCTATTTTTTTGTATTATACACCCTGGATAATGTGCAATATTGTGATAGAACTATAGTTTTGCTATGGGCACATGAGAGTTGCATACTCCAAATAAATGTCATAAGAAGGAACACTTGAGAGGAAAAGGAATAGCTAATGCACATTATATCTTACATATCTAACACAAAAGAACTGTTCAATCTATCTAACATTAAGGAATCGTATAAAAAAACGCATAAATATCTCATTTGCACCATTGCGTTTTTTCCACGTATGCCACTGACCATTAGCGGAGGTGATACATATGTATGGACAGTGTTTCAATGCCTCTGCACCAATATTGACACTAAGGAATTGTTAAAACGCACAAACATCTAAATTCACACTATTGCGGTATCCTTTGGACATGTTGCCAATAATGCACGGAGATCTGTATGTGAATGCTGACTAATTGAATGTATGATGAACTGATATTGACATTCACAGAAGGACATTGCTACAATGTTCAGGATTTAATGTGTGATATATCCAAAATGACAGAACTTAGGCTGCATTCATATCTCGTTTTGTACATACGGGTGCCGGATCCGGCTGGGGGAGGGGAAAACCGGGCGCTCCCGTACCCCAGCCAGATCAGCCCATAAGTCCATTTACTTTAAAGAGCTGCCCATAGCCGACCGGAGTCAAACGGTGACTCCGGACGGCTCAGTTTTGACCCGTATGCGGTTTCCTGACCGGACCTCAAACCGTAGCATACTAAGGTTTTAGGTCCGGTCCAAAACCGCATACGAGTCAAAACTGAGCCGACCGGAGTCACCGTTTGACTCCGGTCAGCTGATTAAAGTAAACGGAGTTACCGGCTGATCCCGCTGGGGTATGGGAGCGCCCGGTTTTCCCCTCCCCCAGCCGGATCTGGCACCCGTATGTACAAAACGAGATGTGAATGCAGCCCAAGGCGTGTTTTGTTTATGGACAGTACAAGCAAGTGTTGAGAATATAAATGCACAAGTAATTAATTTTTTATCAAAGTGTTAATATAAGTTTATTGTCAGTACCAGCATAAGAAGTGTTCATATTGTTCGACAGTATAAAAAGAACTGTGTCTGCATATACAGTATTGCCCGCTGCACTTTATGTCTCTCTAAACGGACACTGCTGCAGGGTTTGGACTAGCAGATAGCATTGATAATGTGAATATTGGCGTATATCCAAGGCATGGTCGCGGACCACAGATGTGAATTAAAGACTGCTGATTACAGAAGTCCGCAATTAGAGACAAGAAACTATGAGAAACAGATACTTTTTGCACAATACTCACCATTGTAACAGGAGGGTGTTGTTTAAGATGCTGCCATACACTCAAAGACTCTATTGAATGGTGGTCAGCAGTGAATGTATTTTTGATACTTTTTTTTTTTTTATACGTTTTTTTCCACATACTTTTTCATATTTTAATAGGATTCAATAGAGTATTTTTAGAAAGGTTCCCTGACATTTCATTTTTTTCTGATAGAAAAAAAGGGCTAAGAAAGGAATAGAGGAAGGAGAGAAAAAGGGGAGAAAATATTACAGTGCCACCAAAGAATTAAAGGGTACCTTTCATCAAAAAAACTTTTGATGTATTATAGATTAATGTATGCAGAATAACTTTCTAATAGCATGTTGTTAAAAAATATGTTTCTTTCTATTTAATTTTCCACTTTGAAAAAATTACCACTAGAGGTCTCCCTACCAGTCCAGGCCGCAAGCCTTTTTTAAAATAGATTTCAAACTCATGCTGGAGTCCTAAATCTCAGACTGTAGCCGGAACACAGACAAGCTCCTATTTTTTAATAACATGGTATTGGAAAGTTAGTCTGCATACATTAATCTATAATATATCAAAAGTTTTTTTGATGAAAGGTACCCTTTAAGACAACACCAGCAAAGACCCCATGGAGCCAAGTAGGAAAGGAAAATAGCTCAGTTTGTTTGTTTCAATAAAAACTTTATCTCTTAGTTTACTACATATTAGATACAGTTTATAAAAAAAATAGAACACTTACCGTCCCCCACCAAAGGGAGTCAGCATAAGTTGAAAATTCAGTATTTGCGTCTTTCTCTGCCAGGTATACCAGGAAGGAGGCAAAAATTAGCACCAGAAAACCAATGTACCATGCAGTGATCAGCTCCTGCAGTAGAGGGGAAATAAAAGAAAACTGTTTCAATAAAGTTTTAAAGAAATTTAAAAGAGTAAAAGCAAATAAAAGAGTAACTTGTTTCGGGTAACTTTTAGGTAAGCTGTTTACATTTGGAGAAGCACTATTTCTAGCCAATAGCATTATTTACCAGTTGTCCCCTTCGCAGACTGCATCTCTAATTGTTAGTTTTTCCTGAGCTCAGTCCCAAAGTGGGCAGAGACTAGCTGCTATAATGTCTATCATACACAGCAGACAAAATTGATCTGCTTCATTATATTTTTTTAGACACACTAAGAAGCAGCAGCAGAATGTAGGACATTATACAGCAGTATTGAGAAATGTAGCTAAGAGTTGAGCACTGGGTGAGAAAGAACATTTATTTGAAACAGCAGCAAGGTATGTTTGTGTCTGTGTTTCTCTCAACCTACAGCTGCTTCTCCGCTCTTCTCCATAGAATTTTGGCAACAGTTTTACTGATGATGGATTTTACCAGTGAATTGAGAGTGAATAATCAGTGGAGGAGGCAAGGGATGAGGAAGAGAGCTAAGCCAGGCTGCATTAGTCGGTGTTCAGTGGGCAGAGGCAGGTAAGGGGACCCTCCGCTGCTATTTTAACTCACTGAACCCCTTGACCACATTGTGGGGGTCCGTTGAGCCCCTGAGCTAGCTGGCATCTTTGACTTAGAGCATTAGATGCTTTAATGAGCATTATTCGTGGCATCCAAAGGGTTAATGATGGGTAGCAGCAAGATCACCGCTCCCTGCCATTAACAGTGACTGATAGTAGCTGAGACTCTCCTGTGCTCACTTTAAAGTCCCGTAACACTCCAGGTCGTAAATGTATGCCCTGATGCGTTATGTACTGGACATCAAGGGTACCTGTACCCCCAATGTCCTTAACTGTTTAAGTTTTAACTTCCTTAATAAAAATACCTGAAACAGCAAGTAATAACTGAATACTTGTGCAAGCAGCATTGTATGTGCATGAAGTCTGTATGGCAGCACACAGTGTCCCTGCAGCACTATGCAACCACACTTTGGATGGTGCTCCTTAGTATAATATATTAGGGATATAGGCTCCATAATGTGTTGCTACCTTGTCAATATGAAGTATGATGGAACAATCCAATTATTATTATTTTTTGTCAAATTCATATGGAAGCCTACAATGAACATCTCCATATTACTCTGTATGAAATTTGTAGCATTAATACAGTAGGACACCATTACATGGCCACCACATTACTGCACCCTACAACACTGATCAATGTATACAGCTACAAATTTCCACTAAGGAGATCCACTGTTATCAAAGAGAAATGGATCACAGCAAAAGAGAAGACTCTAATTTCTCTAGTGCGGAGATCATTGATCTGAGAATAAATCTCATGAACAAAGAGTAATACATTTCACAATGATTAGAACCGCGATGGCACATGTTTGAAATCCCCAAAGTACTAAGTGAAGGGGAGCATTATTTTGGGAGGGGGTACCCCAAAATTAGTAGGTATGGTTTATATTTAATTCCATGTATTTAGGTTGAGGTGGTTCCTCTTTTAGGCTGGGTTCACGTATGTCCGGCATCCGGCATAGGTGAACTCAGCCTAAATCTCGACGCAACTGATGCCACAATTGATGACAACTTGTCATCAGTTGTATGGCATGCGGCGTCCATTGTTTCCGGGCAACGGACAGGGGAACGCAGCAAGCTGCGTTCCCCTGTCCGGTGCCCTCCGACATGTCAAAATTGACATGCTTGATGATTGTGAACTGTCCCATTCAAATGAATGGGATCAGTTCTAGCATCAGTTTACCTCCGATGCACGCTGGAGGGAAACTGTGCCGGACGACTGATATATGTGAAACCAGCCTTAGAGGTAAAAGACTGCTTGTTTGAAAGGTGTTTTACTATAAGGTGGGTGGTGTTTATGAAGAGATGTGGCTTCTTGTCTCACAGTTTTCTTCCTTTTCCATTCACTAGAAAAAAAATGCAGAAAGATTGCCAGACTGAAGAATGTGGTAATGGTAATGTTATCCAGGCATGATTTGGCTGTTATTAAAATAGTTTGGGCATATTTACATGGGCAAAAGTCATTTTTTAGCCTTTGTTTTTGGGTGTGGCATTTTTTTTTAGGTCAAAAACTACATCAACATGCCAAAAAAAAAAAAAAAAAAAGTACAATCGTTTTTTGAGCGAAAACATGCTTACAGGCGGTTGCTGTGAAAAGAAGTGATATGTAAGTTCTTTTTCAGAAGGAAAAAAACGCACAAACATTTCTTTTACAATGGGAGGTGTTTTTTTGAGTGAAAACAGCATGGTTCTAGCTTTAGTAACCAAACTGATTTTGTGAACAAGCAGAGTCATTGGTGCCCTTGAACTGGACTAGCTTTGCTAGAATAGTTAGCCAAAGTGTGCTACCTATTGTTTTGCTGTCTGTCCGGCAGATGATTTCTGTGTACCCCAAAATATACTTGGCTAGCATTTTACCTGAATCCTATTATGATTTTTCTAGTCATGTACTTTTAATTTAACTGTGGCTGATTAACACCCAAAATAATGTTTTGTGCATCTATTTGGAATGCAAGGTTACTTTACTTTTCTAGTGAGTGAGGGTCCATTCAATCTGCACATCGTACTAAATAACAGTATTATTTCCCTACCCCAGCGCAGTCCATAAGCGTGTTAGAACACAGCAAAGTGTTCTACACCCCTATTGAGGCTCTCTGTAGTCGCTGCAAATAAATTAGGATCGAACCAGATGTCATGCATTTTATAGTCAAATGAATCCCTTCAAATATAATGTACTGAAAGATATTTGCAACAGAAATGTCTCTGCATTTTATATAGGTTATATTCAATTTACACAGGTTTACGTCTCTAATTGTAAACAGGAAGGAAAAGTTCCACTTAAAGGGGTACTCCGCCCCAGACATCTTATCCCCTATCCAAAGGATAGGGGATAAGATGTCAGATCGCCGCAATCCCGCTGCTGGGGAGCCCCGGGATCCCCGCTGCGGCACCGCGCTATCATTACTGCACAGAGCGAGTTCGGTCTGCACGTAATGACGGGTAATACAGGAGCATCGTTACATCACGGCTCCGTCCCTTGTGATGTCACGGCATGCCCCCCTCAATACATGTATATGGGAGGGGGCGTGGCAGTCATCACGCCCCCTGTCATAGACTTGCATTAAGGGGACAGGCCATGATGTCACGAGGGGCGGAGCCATGACATCACGCTGCTCCGTCCCCTGTATTGCCCGTCATTACGCACAGAGCGAACTCGCTCTGTGTAGTAATGATAGCGCGGTGCCGCAGCAGAGATCCTGGGCCTCCCCAGCAGCGGGACCGCGGCGATCTGACATCTTATCAGATGTCTGGGGCGAAGCACCCCTTTAATGACATGTAAAGATCTGTAAAACAAAATTCAAGCTCAAAGAATATTTCAAAGTTACTGAACTTTTAATAATAATTAAGAATATGTAATTACATAAAACTGGGAAATGTCTTTAAGTTTTAAAATGATGCAGACAGACTAAACAGAATTATAGCTGAAGACACTGTGGGCATTATACGTGAAAAAGAAAAAATTGCTCAGACTAGAATTATCAGCAAAGCAGATGATTGTTCTCAAATCTGGAATCTGCAAACTAAGAATGTTTTTATATATAACCTATATTCATTTTTATCGTTTATTTAGTTAGCTGTGATATCTTATATTTCTATATTACTTATAAGGGGTAAAGAGATAAGGGGTTATCCACCATAAGGTGATTTTAGTACGTACCTGCCAGACAGTAATAGACATGCTTAGAAAGGATCTGCGCTTGTCTTGGGGCTAAATGGCTATGTGCTGAGATTACCAGAACACTGCGGCTAACTTTTTGTGAACTGGGTTCTCTCAAACTACAAATTCCATAATTCCTTGTTTGTAAGTGTGAGGTCATTTTTCTCCCTCTCAGACATCAGCCACCCCACCCATTGAAACACAAATGAGCTACATTCCATTCTAAAGACCAGCATTTTCTTATCAGGGTGCCTACAGCTGTTGCAAAAATACAATTAGTTGCAGAATGATCTCTCTCCCACCCAGCGGTCCTTCCACCTATTAAAGCAGGACAGGCTGCCTTTGCACACCTGACTAGTGATGTCATGTCTCGGCCACACTGGAACCTGGGAAAATCTGAGACCTGAGTAATTTTGTATGCTGATAAAAATTTATATTAGGGCGAAAATCACAGAATAATTGCGAGACCACCGTCACACACAGGTACAGACAATATATAATGGACTTCAC
Organism: Hyla sarda; assembly: GCF_029499605.1. Classification (NCBI taxonomy): domain Eukaryota; kingdom Metazoa; phylum Chordata; class Amphibia; order Anura; family Hylidae; genus Hyla; species Hyla sarda. Next base: position 254,008,603 of record NC_079190.1, read on the forward strand.
TAACTTTACAGCCCCTGCAGCATAGTCAAATAAAAAAAACATTCCTGGAATACCCCATTTAATATACCAGTCCCTTACCTTACTGTGAGCATACACCACTGAGCCCAACAATTTCCAGGTACCGCCTCTTCGGTCCATACGCACCATACGCAAGATCTGCAGAAATCTCATGCTGCGCAGAGCTGAAGTTGCAAAGATGTTTCCTTGTGTGCCAGCTGCGATCACTGCCAGTGATGCTATTAAGACTATGAAATCTACAATTTTAAGAAAAAAAACAGAAGACTCAGTTAGTTAATCTTATATGATATTTACCTAGACAGCAGACAAAGTAAAAAATAAATAAAAAAGAAAAACCACAGTCACTGAAAAAGAGGTATGTCTAATAAAACATATCTGTGACCAGATTTCTACTGAAACCAACGATGGTAAAAAAAAAATCCAGCAAAATAGACCACTTCTCCACAACTATCTGCTTTTGGCCCACAACTGTCAGGCTTATTAATTTCACAAAAAAGGAACAGACAGGAGGAATAACGGGAATGACACAACACAGAGTTCTAAGAAAAGATGCTCAAACACAGTTTTTTATAGGATATACAAGCAATTACTTAAATAGACACTGTCAGATACAAAAACTTTTTATTTGTTTTACATCTTGGCAAAACATTAACTTTTCTAATATACTCCATAAATACATTTTATTTCCTTTCTATAGAAATCATGGCTTTTAAAAGTAAAAGCATAACTTTGTCCAAGCTGAAGCTCTAGAAGAGAGTACAGAGGAGTGTTAGCTCGAACTCACTTACTGGACATTGTCCTGTCTGATAGGACTGCACTGTGCTTTCTCCTGTCTGATACAGTGGTTCTCAACCTTTTTCACGACTGTACCCCCAAAGGGTGAAAGTATGTCTGCTGGTACCCCTCGCGCGTGAATTTGTGCAGAACTTACGCACGAGGGGTACCCGGGGACAAAATAAGACATAAAATTACATATTTTTATAATGGAATGTGCTTACCTTTATACTAAAGTCATACTTAATCCCCTTGTGCCATTATTCCCCCCTTCCTCTGATCCCTTTTGCCATTATTCCCCCTCCATCTTAATCCCCTTGTGCCATTATTATCTGGGAGGGGGGAATAATGGCACAAGGGCATTAAGATGGAGGAGGGGGGGGGGGGGGAGGATAATGGCAAAAGGGGATCAGAGGGAGGGGGGGGAATAATGGCACAGGGAGATTAAAATGGAGTAATGATTTTTCCCCCTCCCATTTTAATCCCTCTGTGCCATTATTCCCCCTCCCTCTGACCCACTTTTGCCATTATCCCTCCCCCTCTCCATCTTAATGCCCTTGTGCCATTATTCCACCCCCCCATGCTAATATATACATACATAAAATACATACAATAATATCCCTCCCTCCCATACACTTAGTTTTGACTTTTTTTTTTTTTTAACACTACCCTGACTGTTCCGGTAAACAGTGCGTCCCGTTCCCGGAGTCCCGTTTGGTGGCCCGCACTGATGGGTGATGTCCTCCTGCACTGTGCGTCACCTTCGGGCAACGTCAGGGGACATCACACGTCTGCCTGGAAACCATGCAGCTCCCATAAAGCAGCCGCCGTAATTTACAGGGGACTGCAGCGGCCATTTCCCGATCTGCATGGCTGGTATTTGTCAGTGCACTTCTAGGGGTACGCGTACCACCGGTTGAGAATCCCTGGTCTCATAGGAGTCCTCTGTGCTCTCTCCTGTCTGATAAGACTCTTCTGTGCTATCTCCTGTCTGATAAGACTCCTCTGTGCTCTCTTCTGTCTGATAAGACTCCTCTGTGCTCTCTCCTGTCTGTTAGTACTCCTTTATGCTCTCTCCTGTCTGATAGCACTCATCTGTGCTCTCTCCTGTCTGATAGTACTCCTCTGTGCTCTCTCTGACTGATAGCATTCCTCTGTGCTCTCTCCTGTGTGATAGCACTCCTCTGTGCTCTCTACTGTCTGATAGGACGACTCTGTGCTCTCTCCTGTCTGATTGGACTTCTCTGTTCCCTCTCCTGTCTGATAGGACTCCCCTGTGCTCTCTCCTGTCTGATAGTACTCCCCTGTGCTCTCTCCTGTCTGATAGGACTCCTCTGTGTTCTCTCCTGTCTGATAGCACTCCTCTGTGCTCTCTCCTGTCTGATAGTACTCCTCTATGCTCTCTACTGTCTGATAGCACTCCTCTGTGTTCTATCCTGTCTGATAGCACTCCTCTGTGTTCTCTCCTGTCTGATAGGACTCATCTGTGCTCTCTTCTGTCTGATAGTACTCATCTGTGCTCTGTCTGATAGTACTCCTCTGTGCTCTCTCCTGTCTGATAGCACTCCTGTGTACTCTATCCTGTCTGATAATACTTCTATGTACTCTCTCCTGTCTGATAGTACTCCTCTGTGCTCTCTCCTGTCTGATAGTACTCCTCAGTGCTCTCTCCTCTCTGATAGCACACCTCTGTGCTCTCCTGTCTGATAGTAATGCTCTGGGCTCTCTCCTGTCTGATAGTACTATTCGGTGCTCTCTCCTGTCTGATAGTACTATTCTGTGCTCTCTCCTGTCTGTTAGTACTCCTCTGTGCTCTCTCTTCTGTCTGTCTTTGTCCATGCCTGTGCTTCAGTTTGGACAAAGCCATGATTGTATAAGCCATGATTTCTATAAAAAGGAAATAAAGTTTTCTTATGAAGCATATTAGAAAGGTTAATGTTTTGCTAAGATGTACAACATATAAAATGTTTTTGAATCTGACAGTGCCCATTTAAACAGAGGAGCTTGTAAGGGGATCAAGTTACCCTTACTAAGTTTGGCCCTTTACCTGCTGCTAATGTTATAGTAGTTTAGATTTTGGGGGTACTAATCGGGGAACTAATCATATGTGACACGCGGGAGCTGTTCTGCTTCCCCCCCCCCCAATTATAATTAATTGGGGGGGGGGAGAAGCAGAACAGCGCCCGGGGGTCACATATGCACTGTCTCCTGTACTATCCTTGTGTCTGTGCTGCAAAAATAAACAAAATAAACTTTATCTCACCTTCCTACGTTCCCCCATTGTTCCGGTACTGGCCTCACACTGGGGATGGGAACGTCACAGAGCCTTCAGCGTACCACCGGCCGCAGCGATGTCCCAACTCGGCCGGTGATAGGCTGAGCCCACTGTCATGTAAGGAGCCGGCCGACTTCTTACATGACAATGCGCTCAGCCTATCACCGGCCGAGGCGGATCATCGCTGCGGCCAGTGATATGCTGATGGCTCTGTGGCGTTCCCATCCCCAGGAAGCAGCAAGAAGATCGTGAGGCTGGTACCGGAGCAACGGGGGGAACGTAGGAAGGTGAGTGAAAGTTTATTTTGTGTATTTTTGCAGCCCGGGAACAGGATAGTACAGTACAGCGCAGCGGCTGATAATTATTTGGGGGGGGGGGGGGGAGAGAAGCAGCGCTCGCGGGTCACATATGATTAGTTCCCCGATGTGGGTACAGAGCAGCGCTAGGCTGATAAACCGGGGGGAGAGAAGCAGCGCCCACGGGTCACATGATTGAGGGGGGGGGGGGGGGTTGAAAATACAGTTAAATACCGTGGGACCGCCATAACTTACAAAAATACCGTGATACACATTTTTGGTCATACCGCCCAGCTCTAGGAACAATCTAAAAAATTGGAAAGGGGGAGAAGTTTTCCGTTTTTGTTAGAGTACCTGTCATCAAACCATATTTTGTAAACTAACTCAGATTATATGTCCTAACTACTCCTAACATCCCTTCTGCCCTTAAAAAAAATTTCTGAGCTTTAAAAATCTCTGTATCATACCTTTCCCCTGCTCACATTGTGTGAGCTTCCGGCAGAAGAAAGTGGGTGTTCCCCAGCAGGTCCAATGTCACTGATACCTATGAGACGTGTGCCTCGTCATGCCCCACACCCACTTCCTCTTTGGACTTCTGCAAGTCCGGGAGGAGACCAAACTAACTGTTTGACTTGCGCAGGGAACAGAGCCACCTAGGGGACGTTTTTTTCAATCACATTAAAAACATATAAAGGTTGAGAATTTCAACAGCAAGTAAATAGCAAAGTGTTTTATAATTACATAAAGAACAATATATTAAAAGTTTAGTTTCGCGAGAGGTACTCTTTTAGTCCAGTCCTAAGGCCACAGCGCAGGAGGATATATGTGAAGAAAATGATAATGTGGAGTCAAAAATAAACTACTGATGGGGGTTTGCTATAGGCTACTAAATATAATGGAAGCTGCAGAGAACCTATTATTGAGGAAAATATATAAGGCAGCAAATCACAATAAAGTGGTTATCATGGAGGACTTCTCCGATATAAACTGAGAAACTGAGACCTGTGAATCTCATTGGGGAAACAGTTTTTTGGCTACAGCTAAAGATAATTACCTGTCCCAAATGGTGCAAAATCCAACCAGAGGGGGTGTCCTACTGGACTTAATGGGGTACTCCGGTGAAAAATCTTTTATAATTTTTTTTTTTTAATCAACTGGTGCCAGAAAGTTAAACATTTACATTTAAACAGTTTTACATTTGTAAAAAAAACTTCTATTTAAAAATCTTAATCCTTCCAGTACTTTCAGCTGCTGTATGCTCCACAGGAAGTTCTTTTCTTTTTGAATTTATTTTGTCTCTGCTGGCACCTCTGTCCATGTCAGGAACTGTCCAGAGCAGGATAGGTTTGCTATGGGGACTTGCTCCTGCTCTGGACAGTTCCTGACATGGACAGAGGTGTCACCAGTTGATTAAAAAAAAAGGTTTTCCAGGGGAGTACCCCTTTAATGGTAAATACTCTGTGTGGGAGACTGTGACTAGCAGTGTACCACAGGGGTCAGTTCTGGTCAATATTTTTTTTTTATATGACCTTGAAGAGGGGTTACAAAGTAAAGTGTCAATTTTTGCAGATGATACTAAGCTCTGTAAAGCTGTGAACACAATAGAGGACAGTGCACTGTTACAAATGGATATGGATAGGTTGGAGGCTGGGAAATGGCAGATGAGGTTCAATACTGACAAATGCAAGGTTATATACATGGGAAGGAAAGATTCAGGCTAGGGGTATGTACTAAATGGGAAAATACTGGGGACGAGGGACATGGAAAAGGACTTTTAGTGAAAAGTAAATTCAACTGTAGCGACCAGTGTCAGGCAGCTTCTGCCAGGGCCAAAAAAAATCAAGGGATGCATCAATAAGGGCAATAGATGCCCATAATTCTACCACTATACAAATCACTAGTCAGTACAGTACTGGTCACCAGTGTACAAGAAAGATATAGTAGAGCTGAAGAGGGTTCAACTAGAGTAATAAATAGAATGGGAGCACTACAGTACCCAGAAAGGTTACCAAAATTAGGGTTATTTAGTTTAGAAATAGGGTGGCTTAGTGACAACCTAATAGCTATGTATAAATAAATTAGAAGGCAGTACAGAGATCTCTCCCATGATCTACCGTATTTATCGGCGTATAACACGCACTTTTTAGGCTAAAATTTTTAGCCTAAAGTCTGTGTGCGTGTTATACGCCGATACACCTCCAGGAAAGGCAGGGGGAGAGAGGCTGTCGCTGCCCGCTTCTCTCCCCCTGCCTTTCCTGGGGTCTAGAGCGCTGCTGTCGGCCCTTCTCACCCCCTGGTTATCGGTGCCGCTGCCCGTTCTGTCCCCCTGACTATCGGTGCCGGCGCCGATAGCCAGGGGGAGAGAAGCGGCGCCCACAGCCAGGGGGAGTGAAAGGGCAGCGGCACCCATTGCCGGCGTCGCTGCCCTGTTGCCTCCCCCCATCCCCGGTGGCATAATTACCTTGGTCGGGTCCGCGCTGCTCCAGGCGTCCGTCGTGCGTCCCCGGCGTCGTTGCTATGCGCTGAACGGCACGGCGCATGACGTCAGTGCGCCGCGCCGTGCATAGCAACCACGCAGGGGACGCACGCCGGAGGCCTGGAGCAGCGCGGACCCGACTCAGGTAATTATGCCACCGGGGATGGGGGGAGGCAACGGGGCAGCGGCGCCAGCAATGGGTGCCGCTGCCCCTTCTCTCCCCCTGGCTGTCGGCGCCGCTTCTCTCCCCCTGGCTATCGGCGCCGGCACCGATAGTCAGGGGGACAGAACGGGCAGCGGCGCCGATAACCAGGGGGTGAGAAGGGCCAACAGCAGCGCTCTAGACCCCAGGAAAGGCAGGGGGAGAGAAGCGGGCAGCGACGGCCTCTCTCCCCCTGCCTTTCCTGGGGGTATATCGTGGTATACACGCGCACACACGCACCCTCATTTTACCATGGATATTTGGGTAAAAAACTTTTTTTACCCAAATATCCTTGGTAAAATGAGGGTGCGTGTTATAGGCCGGTGCGTGGTATACCCCGATAAATACGGTATTTATACCAAGGACTGTATCCATTACAAGCGCATCCTCTATGCCTAAAGGAAAGAAAGTTTCTACATGGGGTTCTTTACTGTAAGAGCAGTGAGACTATAGATTTCTCTGACAAAGGGAGTGGTCATGGTGAACTCAACAAAATAGTTCAAAAGGGCCTAGACACATTTCTGGAGAGTAATAGTATTACAGGTTATGGATACTAGATTTATAGGGACATAACACTGGTCCAGGGATTTATTCTGATTGTCATACTGAAGTTGAAAAGGAATTTTTCCCCTGGTATGGGACAATTGACATCAGCCCCATAAAGGTTTTTTGCCTTACTCTGGATCAACAAAGTAGGGACACAATAGGTTGAACTTGATGGATGTTTGTCGTTTTTCAACCTTATGAACTATGTAACTATGTTTCCCTGTAGCATAATACTTCATGACACAAGTATATAAAGACTTCTGCATTACTCCTGTATGCTGTGCCCAAAACCCTGTGTACATATTAATGCATGTTGTGGTATACTGTGATTTATACTGCCAATACATGCTAGTGTACAAGTATGAAGTAAAGCACTACAGTCTACTGATAGATAAGTGTATTATATTATTGCATTATGTGTATTTATGGGTTCAATTGTTAGTGTATTATGTGACTGTGACTGTGCTGTGTCTGGGGACCTGATGATATAATCAGCACTTATTTCAGAATTATATTGTAGAAATAAGTGTCAGAATCCGGATCCGCATTGGAACTTCGATAGTGTGCATTGAGCAGCAGAATCATATTGAGATCAATGGGATTCTGCTTCAAGTGGATTTAGTTCTGAATTAATTCCACAATGTGCATGGTCCCTCAATTTATAATTAGATTTTTATTATAAATTCATAGATATTAATTTAAATCTACTGGAAAGGTCCATTAAAAGAAAGAAAGAAAGAAACAAACACACAAACTGACTACAGTTTCATGATGGAGACTGTAGAGCACTGTAGAGCAGTGGCTCGGCATCACATCATATTGTTTTAACTTTTTGGCAACTATGTTCTAACCTAGAATATTGGCTTGGGTGATCATAGTGTGTTTTGTTCTGAAGTTTCATGTGAGTTGAAGTGAAAAATACTGGTAAGTGCACCTGAAATATGCCACTTGGCAGTAAGACGCTTTGCTTACAGCATTTACAGGAGTTTCTGCCTTCATTTTGTACTCTGCTATTTGCAAAACGTAAACATACTGTACTATACATTTTTGCTGCATTAATGGGGTCCTGTGGTTTGATTTAGTAATGCTTATAGATATAAAGCATTGTAGGCAGCACAAGGGACTGGTATTGCTGTTACTTATTTCATACACATATAGGAAAGCTCAGAGACAAAACTGAGGCAGGCACACAAATACCACATTAAATGGTACAGTTCACAAGATTGGCACCTACAGGCTAGGTTTTACCTTCATGCATCATATATGAAACTCTAAAGTGTAACTTTTCATTAAATATGCAGGTCCGCACCAACACCTGCAGATTAAAATAGGTCACACAAATTTAAAATACTCTATTCCCAGTCGGCTTCTCTGCAGATTTGCTGCATTAGCCACATACAGGGGCTGGTTATAAAATTAGCAGGGATATTGTATTTTTGCTAATGCTCACAATAAAAGTAACTGGGGGGTATATATCAATTTTGCCTGTTGACAGTTTCTTTTTACCCTTCTTTTTTTCACTTTGGTTTTCATGGACATGCACCAAATTTATCATTTGGTGCAAGTTGTTAGTAATTTTGGTGCAAATGTTGAAATCAGCTGTTCACAGCGCCTTTTACACTGAACATGCCGCCACAGAGGACAGCGTATTTTACCCTGTAGAGCAGCCATTTCGGAGTCCCTCCCGCAGTATATCAGCAAGCGATGTGAGTTATTTTCTTTTGTGGGGTTTATATATATATATATATTGTGGCAGTGTGGCAAGGAAAGGGTGTATTTCCCTTGCTATCTCTGCAGAATGCTCCACCTGTGGCCTGATTAATGAGGTATCAGGAAGGGAAAGTGTGTGTTTAAAAGGAAAAGGAACAGAATAGTTGGGGCTCTTCCTAGGAGACAGCATGTGGGCTGTAGGGAAGAGACAGAGCCTGCTGAGGAGTACACAGCCCGAGCTATGAGAGGCTCAAAGAGACTGCCATGAATTGTGAGTAAAAGGTTGCAGGGGACATATGTTTAACCGGCTGAGGGAAGCTCAGCGGTTGTTAGTCAGGACAAGCTGATCTGTGTGGTCAGTGACCAGACGGTCTAGGATTTTGTTTGTTCCTGCTTTTTGTTTATTTCTTTCCCTGCAACCTGTCTAATAAAACTGGCAAGGTGCCAGATTTGCATTATAAGCATTTGTTTGCTGGTTTATTGAGAAGAATCGCATCCTGTGGCGTGGTCCAGGACGATCCCAGAGCTAATCCCCAAGGAGGAATCCTTACAATATATATATATATATATCTCATTTTTTACTTGAGTGTTTTTTTTTGGTTACTTTAGAGCAGTGATCTTCAAACTGTGGCCCTCCAGATGTTGCAAAACTACAATTCCCAGCATGCCCGGACAGCCGTTGGCTGTCCGGGTATGCTGGGAGTTGTAGTTTTGCAACATCTGGAGGGCCACAGTTTGAAGACCGCTGCTTTAGTGCTTACCTTTCCTGAACCTGTGTGGCCATGTCCAATGCTGGCTCAACGGAGGGTAAAGGTCCCTCAGAGACAACTATGTCGCAGGATAGTATTGCGCAGCCCCAGAGGTGTCGATGCTTTCACAACATTTTTTTTTAATGTATTTTGACACCTTTACATTTTCTGACATTGCTATGTGTGTTTTTCACGTACAAAATTTCTTGGTGGTGAATTGCGCAAAAAAAACAAACCCTAAAGGCGCAAAATTGCGCCAAAGATTGATTGGTGCAAATGGATGAATTACTGACCAAAGTAAGAATCACACACAGGACCGTTGTAAAACTGACAGTGGAGAAAATGCGCCAAACTTTGGCACAAAAAGATACTGCACCAAAGTATTGCGCCAAAGTTACGGGAAAAAAACACATACATCCTTTGATACATACCCCCCATTGTCCTTAACATACTAAACAAGATCACTATTAAGGATTAAACACATTCTGTACAATTTTGCCAAGCCAGCGATGCAGACATTTAATATTATGTTACTGTATACTTTATCAGATTACAACCACATTTCAGAGTGAATTACTGTACATTATTGCTTACTGATCCCTTACTGGTTTAGACATATGTACTACATGTAACAGTGGTCTGATGTTAGCATTTCCACAGTAGAAATGAAAACAGAACTTGGTGATGATTCTAATATCCAGATAGAATTTAACAAAGCCAAATAATTGTAGAATACAGCAAGTTAAGTCTATTCATCCCATACAATTATTGACTGCATGTGGTATAAAAGTCAATGAATGCGAAAATACTTCAGATGTTCAGTTTACCAAGCAGCTTACCACACCAAATGCAATAAACAAAAAATGCTGCTTTCAGCATATTTACTGTGTTATGTGAGATCAGGTGAATAGCCCTATGGGGACAAATGATCTCCACTTCATTTGAAATGTCACTTTTGAGTTAACAGGTCTAAACACACTGCTACTTCCCGAGCTCAGGAAAAAGTGCTTTAGTGCCTAGTATTTTATTGATTGTGCAAGTCAGTTCAAGCAAAGGAAAAAAAACAACATTATTCATAGTCATTTTGATATTTTTAGGAGGAGTGAATGGAGCACACAGGAGCTGACTTACTAGATAGCAGTAAAATGTTAACATAGTGATGCACGAGTATAGCCCAAGGATGACTGTAGGGACTCTGTCACTGTACTTGTGTCACGCTGAGCGCTCCGGGTCCCGCTGCCTCCCTGGAGCGCTCGTGGCATGCCTCTACATGCAGCGCTACGGTCGGCTCCGCTGACCGCGAGCGCTTCTCCCGTGTCACCGGAGGGGACGCGATCCGAGGCACGGGACGTCCCCGCTCTCGGATCGCGCCCCATGTCTCTCACCTGCCCCGTCCTCCTGCTCAGTCCTGGCACGCATGGCCCCGCTCTCTAGGGCGTGCACGCACCGGGTCTCTCAGATTTAAAGGGCCAGTGCACCATTAATTGGTGCCCGGCCCAATTAGTTCCAAGCACTCCCAACACTATAAAAACCCACTTCCCCTTCCTGTCCCTGCCGGATCTTGTTGCCTTGTGCCAGTGAAAGCATTCCCGTGTGTCCTTTGCCTGTGTATCCAGACCCTTGCCGTAGTCGCCTTGACTACGAACTGTTGCTGCCTGCCCTGACCTTCTGCTACGTCTGACCTTGCCTTTTGTCTAGTCCTTCCGTACCGCGCCTGACTCAGCAGTCAGTTAGGTTGAGTCGTTATTGGGTGGAACGACCTGGGGGTTACCTGCCGCAGCAAGTCCATTCTGCTTTGCGGCGGGCTCTGGTGAAAACCAGTAATCCCTTAGATTCCATTCCCCTGGTACGGCCCACGCCATCACCTCACTGACACAGAGGATCCACTACCTGTGTCGTCCCCACATACCAGTCCGGATCCTAACAGTAGATCCGGCCATGGATCCCGCTGAGGTGTGCTGCCCAGTGTCGCTGACCTAACCTCCGTGGTCGCCCAGCAATCACAGCAGATCGCGCTACAAGGACAACAGCTGACCCAGTTGACCACTATGCTGCAACAGCTTCTGCCGCAACAACAGCAACCATCTCCTCCGCCAGCTCCTGCATCTCCTCCGCAGCGAGTGGCCGCACCCAGATTCCGCCTGTCTATATCAGACAAGTTTGATGGGGACTCTAAACTGTGCCGTGGATTCCGGTCCCTGTGTTCCCTACACCTGGAGATGATGTCAGACCAATTTCCTACAGAACGGTCTAAGGTGGCGTTCGTGATCAGCCTGCTGTCTAGAAAGGCCTTGTCATGGGCCACACCGCTTTGGGACCGCAACGATCCTGCCACTGCTACTATCCAGACCTTCTTCTCAGAAGTACGTAGTGTCTTTGAGGAACCCGGGCTTCCTCAGCTGAGACTGCTTTACTGAATCTTGTCCAAGGGAGTTCTTCAGTGGGCGAATACGCCATCCAGTTCCGCACCCTCGCCTCTGAGCTATCCTGGAATAATGAGGCCCTCTGCACGACCTTCAATAAAGGCTTATCCAGTCACATCAAAGATGTCCTGGTCGCACGAGAAATTCCTGCTAACCTGTCTGAACTCATCCATTTGGCCACCCGCATCGACATGCATTTCACGGAAAAACGCCAGGAGCTTCGTCAGGAAAAGGATCTTGTTCGCACCAGGCGGTTTCCTTCCCAGGCACCTCTCTTCCAACATCCTTTGCAATCTGTTCCTGTGCCTCCTGCCGAGGAGGCTATGCAAGTGGATCGGTCTCGCCTGACCCAACAAAAGGGGTCTCGCCGTAGGAATGAAAACCTGTGCCTATACTGTGCAAGCACTGAACATTTCCTAAAAGACTGTCCTATTCGTCCTCCGCGTCTGAGAAACACACGCACACACCTAGTTAACGTAGGAGAGGCGTTGCTAGGTGTGAATTCTTCCTCTCCACGATTGACTATACCTGTGCGGATTGCTATGTGGCCTTCTTGGACTCTGGTTCTGCAGGAAGTTTCATTGAAGCCTTACTAATCAACAGATTCAATATTCCAGTTACCAGTCTTGTCAAACCCCTCTTAATTTCATCCGTCAATGGTGTGTGTTACCGCACTCAACCGCTACTCATGAGTGTTGGAGTTTACCACCATGAACATATTGAATTTTTTGTGCTACCCAACTGCACTTCCGAAATTCTTCTGGACTTGCCCTGGCTCCAACGTCATTCGCCTAGCCTTGACTGGGCCACCGGGGACATTAAGAGTTGGGGGAACTTCTTGCCACAAGCGATGTCTCCACCCAGTTTCTTCCTGCCAGGTCTCCATGGCTACTCCATTGCCAGGTCTTCCTAAGGCCTATCAGGACTTTTCGGACGTATTTTGTAAAAAGCAAGCAGAGGTCTTACCTCCACATAGACCCTATGACTGCCCTATCGTCCTGCTCCCTGGTACCACAACGCCCCGTGGTAGGATTTACCCACTTTCTGCCCTGGAAACACAAGCTATGTCAGAGTACATACAGGAAAACCTCAAAAGAGGTTTTATCCGGAAATCTTCTTCTCCAGCTGGAGCTGGATTTTTCTTCGTTGCTAAAAATGATGGATCTCTACGCCCCTGTATTGACTACCGCGGTCTTAATAAAATTACTGTAAAAAATCTCTATCCTCTGCCTCTCATCTCCGAACTCTTCGACTGACTGCGTAGAGCTAAGATTTTCGCCAAACTTGATCTAAGGGGCACATATAACCTCATCCGCATTCGAGCAGGTGATGAATGGAAAACCGCCTTCAATACCAGAGATGGTCACTTTGAATACCTAGTCATGCCCTTTGGTCTATGCAACGCCCCAGCAGTCTTTCAGGACTTTGTTAATGAGATTTTTCGGGACATGCTGTACACCTATGTGGTAGTCTATCTTGATGACATCCTCATTTTTTCCTCCAACCTAGAGGAACATCGCCTTCTTGTCCGTCAAGTGCTCCAGCGACTACGCCAAAATCAATTTTACGCCAAAATTGAGAAATGTCTATTCGAACGCAGCAGTCTTCCCTTCTTGGGATACATTGTGTCCGGTCAAGGTCTTCAAATGGATCTTGATAAACTATCTGCGGTAATGGATTGGCCTCGTCCCACTGGCCTACGAGCTATCCAAAGATTTTTCGGATTTGCAAATTATTATCGTCAATTTATTCCCCACTTCTCCACCATCGTTGCTCCTATTGTAGCACTGACTAAGAAAAATGCTAATCCGAAATCCTGGCCGCCACAGGCGGAGGAAGCCTTTAACCACCTCAAAGCCGCCTTCTCTGCTCCAGTCTTGTCCAGACCAGATCCTCTGAAGCCCTTCTTCTTTGAGGTTGACGCCTCCTCAGTTGGAGCTGGAGCTGTCCTCCTACAAAAATCCGCTAAAGGAAAAAATGTCAATTGCGGATTTTTCTCCAAAACTTTTTCTCCTCCAGAAAAAAACTATTCCATTGGAGACCGTGAACTATTGGCTATTAAGTTGGCCCTTGAGGAGTGGAGCCATCTTCTGGAAGGATCCCTTCATCCCATCACCATCTATACAGATCACAAAAATCTGTCTTATCTTCAATCCGCCCAGCGGCTAAATCCTCGCCAGGCTAGATGGTCATTGTTTTTTGCATGTTTCAACTTTCAAATCCTTTTTCGTCCCGCAGACAAGAATGTCAGGGCTGATGCTCTATCTCGTACCACCGATGCCTTTGAAGCCGAGACCCTTCCTCAGCACATCATCCCCCTGAGTGTCTGATCTCTTCTGCTCCTGCTTCTCTGGTGCCTATCCCTCCAGGAAAGACTTATGTTCCTTCCCATCTTCGCCTCCGGATCCTCAAATGGGGCCATTCCTCCCTTCTGGCTGGTCACGCTGGAATCAAAAAGACTTTACAGTTGATTGCCAGACACTACTGGTGGTCCTCCTTGGAAAAGGATGTGACCGATTTCGTTCGAGCCTGTACAGTGTGTGCACATGACAAGACCCCACGTCAGAAGCCTTCAGGTCTTCTCCATCCGCTGCCGGTGCCTGAACAGCCTTGGTCCCACATAGCCATGGACTTCATCACTGATCTTCCTTTATCCCATGGCAACACTGTCATCTGGATGGCCATTGATCGTTTTTCCAAATTGGCTCACTTTATTCCGCTTCCTGGCCTTCCTTCTGCGCCACAGTTGGCGAAATAATATTTTCTGCAGATTTTTCGTCTTCACGGTCTTCCCACGCATATCGTCTCGGATAGAGGCGTTCAATTTGTGTCAATTTTTTAGAGCTCTCTGTAATCAATTAAAGATCAAATTAAATTTCTCATCCTCCTATCACCCCCTATCCAATGGACAAGTGGAAAGAGTGAATCAGATTCTTGGTTACTACTTGCGACATTTTGTTTCCTCCCGCCAAGATGATTGGGTCGACCTTCTGCCCTGGGCTGAATTCTCATACAATTTCAAAAATTCTGAGTCTTCCGCCAAATCTCCGTTTTTTGTGGTGTACGGCCGTCACCCGCTGCCCCCCTCCCATTCCCACTTCTTCTGGAGTTCCTGCCGTGGATGAAGTAACCCAGGACTTCTCCGCTATCTGGAAGGAGACTCAAAAGTCGCTCTTACTGGCCTCTTCTCGGATGAAGAAACATGCAGATAAAAAGAGAAGAACTCCTCCTGTCTTTGTCCCGGGTGACAAAGTGTGGCACTCTGCCAAATACATACGGTTTCGTGTCCCTAGCTACAAGTTGGGTCCTCGTTACCTTGGGCCTTTTAAAATCAAGAATCAATTCTGTCTCTTACAAGCTTCATCTTCCTTCTTCTCTTCGCATTCCTAACTCTTTCCATGTGTGTCTCCTCAAACCTCTTGTACTTAACCGCTTTTCTCCCACAGTTTTTGCTCCTATTTCTGGCTCCTCTGATGTCTTCTCCGTTAAAGAAATCCTTGCCTCCAAGACTGTCCGAGGGAAAAAAACTTTTTGGGTAGATTGGGAGATTTGTGGCCCTGAGGAGAGATCATGGGAACCCGAGGCCAATATTTTAGACAAAGATCTCATCCACAGATTCCTCGGTTCTAAAAAGAGGGGGAGACCCAAGGGGGGGGGATACGGTCCCGCTGCCTCCCCGGAGCGCTCGCGGCGTGCCTCTACATGCAGCGCTCCAGTCGGCTCCGCTGACCGCGAGCGCTGCTCCCGTGTCACCGGAGGGGACGCGATCCGAGGCACGGGACGTGACCGTTCTTGGATCACGCCCCATGTCTCTCACCTGCCCCTTCCTCCTGCTCAGTCCCGGCGCGCGCGGCCCCCCTCTCAAGGGCACACGCGTGCCGGGTCTCTCAGATTTAAAGGGCCTGGCCCAATTAATTGGTGCCTGGCCCAATTAGTTCCAAGCACTCCCAACACTATAAAAACCCACTTCCCCTTCCTGTCCCTGCCGGATCTTGTTGCCTTGTGCCAGTGAAAGCATTCCCGTGTGTCCTTTGCCTGTGTATCCAGACCCTTGCCGTTGCCCTTGACTACGAACCATTGCTGCCTGCCCTGACCTTCTGCTACATCTGACCTTGCCTTTTGCCTAGTCCTTCTGTACCGTGCCTGACTCAGCAGTCAGTGAGGTTGAGTCGTTATTGGGTGGAACGACCTGGGGGTTACCTGCCGCAGCAAGTCCATTCCGCTTTGCGGCGGGCTCTGGTGAAAACCAGTAAACCGTTGCCCTGGTACGGCCCACCTCACTGACACAGAGGATCCACTACCTGTGTCGTCCCCGCATACCAGTCCGGATCCTGACAACTTGTGAGATAAGAAACTGCCAGGATGAGTGATGATTCTAATCTAGGTAGTTTTACCCCTTGCATGCCGCTGTCAATAAAATCTTAGGGATCTGACAGAGAAAATAGTGCTCCCTGTGCCAGCCATCGGCACCCTACAAAGGCGATGGCAGGTGCCAATGGTTGTCATGACAGTCGGGCATCCAGGTCTGTCATGGCTTTATGTCTATCAGGCCAGAGGCAGGCTCTAACAGATTAGAATAAGTGTAATAGTGACAGGCAGTAATGATAATGATTTGGCGTACAATGCATTTGGAAAGTTTTCAGACCCTTTTACTTTTATTCACATTTTGTTATGTTTTGTGCTATAATAATAATAATAAAAAAAAATAATTACCCAACATTCTTTGCTAATTTATTGAAAATGAAAAACTAAAATTTCTCATGAACATAAGTATTTAGACACTTTGCTATGACATTTTAGCTCTGGGGCATCCCATTTCTCTTCATCACCTTTGAATTTTTTTTCACCTTGATTGTAGTCACCGGTAGTATATTTAGTTGATAGAACATGATTTGGAAAGTCACACCCCTGTCTATATAAGATCTCACAGCTTACAATGAGTAGCAGCAAAAACAAGCCAAGCGGTGAAAAGAACTGCTTGTAAAGCCCAGAGATAGGATTGTGTGGTACATAAAAATTTCTAGAGCAAAAAAAATGTTTTTTTTTAGATCAATTGGAGGCAGAAAGGTATACACTTTTGCAAATTACTTATGTTTAACATCTTAAGGACGGAGGATGTAAATTTACAACCTGCGCCCGCTCCACTTCTATGATGTGCAATGATGATGATAGAGCTTAGTGCACGTCATAGCGGGGTGGTCTAATGACATCACCGAACTGTTCTCCAAGGCTCCAGTCAGCCTCTGAATGCTGAAGCAATGGAGTACCGATAACACTGATCAATGCTATGTTATGGCATAGCATTGATCAGTGTATGCAATCTGATGATTGCATGTAATAGTCTCCTATGGGGACTAAAAAATAGTGTAAAAAAATAAATGTGATTTAACCCCTTATCTTATAAAAGTTTGAATCACCCCCTTTTTCCTTAAAAAAAAAAAATATGTAAACAAAAATAAACCTAAACATATGTGGTATCGTAAATGCCCGGACTATGAAAATATAATGTTACTTTAATCACGTGGTCAATGGCGTATACGTAAAAAAGTACCAAAGTCCAGAATTGCAAATTTTGGTCACTTTTTATACCCTAAAAAAATGATACAGCATGAAAAATCTATCAAAAAGTCCCAGCAAAACCAAAATGGTACTGATAAAAACTACAGATCACGGCGCAAAATAATGAGCCCTCACTCATCCCCTTATACGGGAGGAATAAAAAAGTTATAGGGGTCAGAAAAGGACAATTTTAAATATACTAATTGTCGTACAAAAAGTTATACTCAAAGTAAAACAAAATCAAACCTATATAATCATTTTAATTATATGGACCTACAGAATAAAGACCAGTTGTCATTTTTACCAAAAATTGCACTGTGTAAAAGTGGAAGCCCCCAAAAGATACAAAATGGCACTTGTTTTTTTACATTTTTGCCCCACAAATTTTTATTTTTTTGTTTTGCCACAGATTTTGCAGGCGAAATAATTGATTTCATTACAAAGTAAAATTTGTGGTGCAAAAAACAAGCCCTCATATAGGTCTGTAGGTGTAAAATTATGATTTTTAGAAGGTGAGGAGGAAAAGTGCAAAAATGAAAAACCCTGCGTAATTAAAGGGTTGAAAATCTCAAGCCCTCCAGTACTCATAAACTGCTGTATGTCCTTGTGGGAGTTGTGAAGTGTTTCTAGTGCCATGGTGCTCTCTAATGCCGCCTCTGTCTGTGTAAAGAGAGGTTACAATGCTTTATTTCAAGCTACAGCAAATAAATTCAGTAACACTGTAGAAATATATATATTAGGGCTCAGGGTTTGAGACAACTGGACAGGTTGTGTTTAAAGTAATATTTCAATTTATTGATTGTATATAATGTGACAATTGAATATTAGATAAAATGTAAATAGCAGCAACTGCGTCTCACAGGGCCCAACTATTAAGAACTATAGCATATGTATAGTACAGTATATAAAATATAAAAATATACTTGTAAAAAATTATAAAAGATATAAAATAAGAATATAGAGACCACCATAAACATATATATAGAGAGGGATCTGGATGGGAGAGTCTTAGTCCATCCTCTATGGTAAATAATCTCCTCTCATAAAAAAGTCCTGCTCATATAGACCGATTCTGGTATTGTGGTAACCAATGGCAACCATAAGGTTAGTAACCCGTAGCAACCGTTCTGATGAGTCCGGCTATTTAAGCACTTCAATGTTTAAGTAGAAGATAAACTTGATATTTGTAGACAATATTCAACATGAACAGCTAGTGTGCAGTCACTGTTAATATGCATGCATATTTGTATGATACTTTGTATCTCACCGCTCCCGGACACTGATGCGCTGGACTTCACGGGGATGCTGGGATCTCCTCCTGATGAGCTGTGTAATCCTGCAGTGTATTAGCACTGAGTAGCTGTCTTGGTAAGCGGCAGCATCATCAGGAGGAGATCCCAGCATCCCCGTGAAGTCCAGCGCATCAGTGTCCGGGAGCGGTGAGATACAAAGTATCATACAAATATGCATGCATATTAACAGTGACTGCACACTAGCTGTTCATGTTGAATATTGTCTACAAATATCAAGTTTATCTTCTACTTAAACATTGAAGTGCTTAAATAGCCGGACTCATCAGAACGGTTGCTACGGGTTACTAACCTTATGGTTGCCATTGGTTACCACAATACCAGAATCGGTCTATATGAGCAGGACTTTTTTATGAGAGGAGATTATTTACCATAGAGGATGGACTAAGACTCTCCCATCCAGATCCCTCTCTATATATATGTTTATGGTGGTCTCTATATTCTTATTTTATATCTTTTATAATTTTTTACAAGTATATTTTTATATTTTATATACTGTACTATACATATGCTATAGTTCTTAATAGTTGGTGCTGCGCCTACACAAGGGCCCTGTGAGACGCAGTTGCTGCTATTTACATTTTATCTAATATTCAATTGTCACATTATATACAATCAATAAATTGAAATATTACTTTAAACACAACCTGTCCAGTTGTCTCAAACCCTGAGCCCTAATATATATATTTCTACAGACAAACTACAATCTGACACCTTGGGTATAAGTGTCTAATTAGGTAGCCCGGGTTTATTTGGTGGGTAGTCAGACAAGAGCCTCTCCAACTCTTTTATAAATTCAGTAACACATCAGAAAATGTTTGTGGGACCCCTGGTATCTCCATGCAGCCCCCCCCCCCCGGCATTCTGCGCCGGACACTGTTCCCGCGATTGAAACGTGATGTCACGCCATGCCCCCTCTATTCATATCTATAGATAGGGGATAAAATGTCTAAGGCCGGAATACCCCTTTAATTAAGGTTTCCTTTCTCTTATATTACAGTTTGCTTAACATACAGTAACTATTCAACAAGAAAAACATACTGTGCAATATAATACCTGAGTCATCTTAGCATTACAGTATATTTAGGGGGTCCTTCAGTGGCAATGTATATCACATACATTGTATATCAAATCTATACATTGCCATTGAAGACCCCCCAAAACGCGTTTGGCTTCCATAGACCACATACCACCTTGCAAACAGAATTTATCTACTATTTGTGCACTTGCTAGAGCTGGAACCCCGGCATTTGCGGACCACTGTGCAGCGAGCGCATATCATTCTCTAGCTGCATGAGGACGCTGCTTCCCGGCGCGCACCCCACCACCTTTTCAAGCACTTGGCAGATGCCACTCTGTGTCACTCCGCAGGAACATCATTACTAAAGGTACCCACCACTTCTCCTGACATGGAGACATCCATCCAGGCCGGCCGCTGGTCCGTGCCAGTCTGCGATCTACTCGGAGGACATCGCGCAACCTTTTTGCATGCAGAGAATACATTGCAGCATTCACGGGTGGTGCAGCGCACCGGTGAACTTTTACTAATTTCTATCCATAAATTGCGGACCTCACAGTGGATCCCTATATTTATAAGATACCTGATCACGGGAGTCCCGCCGCTGTTCACTCCGGGTCTGATGACTGCAGATCACGCCACCTCCCATAGGCTTGCATTGAGGGGGTGGAGCATTACGCCACACGGGGGCGGAGCCGTGACTTCACAATACTCCGGCTCCGTGATCAGCAGTCATCAGATCCAGAGAGAACATGCTCCGGGGGCTGATGGTAACGGGGTGCTGCGTGAAAGATCTCGGGGGTCCCCAGCAGCAGGACCCCCGCGATCAGGCATCTTATCCCCTATCCTTTGGATAGGGGTTAAGATGTCTTAGCACCGGAGTACCCTTTTAAGGACATGGGGTTTTTCCATTTTTGCACTTTCATCTTTTCCTCCTTACCTTTAAAAAATCATAACTATCAATTTTGCACCTAAAAATCTATATGATGGCTTATTTTTGTGCCACCAATTCCACTTTGCAATGACTTCAGTCATTTTACCCAAAAATCTACGACAAAACGGGAAAAAAAAATCATTGTGCGACAAAATTGAAGAAAAAACACCAATTTGTAACTTTTGGGGACTTCCATTTCTACGCACTATATTTTTCGGTAAAAATGACACCTTATCTTTATTCTATAGGACCATAAGATTAAAATGATACCCTAATTATATGTTTGATTTTGTCGTACTTCTGGAAAAAATCATAACTCAATGCAGGAAAATTTATAAGTTTAAAATTGTCATCTTCTGACCCCTATAACTTTTAAATTTTTTCACGTACGGGGCAGTATGAGGGCTTTTTTGCACCGTGATCTGAAGTTTTTAGCGGTACCATTTCTGTATTGATCAGACTTTTTGATCGCTTCATTTTTTCATGATATAAAAAGTGACCAAAAATACATTATTTTGGACTTTGGAAATTTTTTACGCGTACGCCATTGACCGTGCGGTCTATTTAATGATATATTTTTATAATTCGGACATTTCCACACGCGGCGATACCACATATGTTTATTTTTATTTACAGTTTTTTTTATGGGAAAAGGGGGGTGATTCAAACTTTTATTAGGGAAGGGGGGATAAATGATCTTTATTTACTTTTTTTTCACTTTTTTTTTTTTTTGCAATGTTATAGCTCCCATAGGGGGCTATAACACTGCACCAACTGATCTTTTACATTGATCAATGATTTCTCATAGGATACCATTGATCAATGATTCTGCCGCTTGACTGCTCATGCCTGGATTTCAGGCACTGAGCAGTCATTCGGCGATCGGACAACAGGAGGCAGGTAAGGGAATCCTCCTGCTGCCCTATAGCTGTTCGGGATGCTGCGATTTCACCGCGGCGATCCCGAACAGCTCCCTGAGCTAACCGGCATTGGTTTACTTTCACTTTAGACATGGCGTTAAGAGTTCTAAAGGGTTAATAGCGTGCGGCACCGCGATCAGTTAGCTATTAGCCGGGTCCCGGCTGTGGCCCCGCGTTATAGAAAGGGAAAGGACCCAGAACGTACCGGTACGCCCTTGGTCCTTAAGGGGTTAAAGGGAAACTGACAGATGGTTCACCCACACTGAACTCAATACACAGGTTTATAGTGCCGGTTAACCAGATTAAAATCATGTATTACTCAACAAGATCGTTGTTGCCCGATATCCCCCCTTTGCTGCGGGCTTCCTTTGCATATGTAAGCGTACAGCAGACTCTAGTGGAAAAGACAGGCTCAGCGGGCAGCAGGTCCATGTCTCGCTTGTTTCTTTTGCCCCTCTGGAGGGGGTTCGGCTGGGACAAGTGGGACAGCTCCATCCCTTACAACTGGAACACTCCCTAATTCTATGGGGACATTGTCCCGGTTTGTAAGGGAGCACCAACTGAAGGGACTGAAGCCCGACCTGTGGAAGCCAAAGCCCGTTCCGGGGCTCACCGCGGCCATGGCAGAGACTGTTTGGGCCAAGGTGGCTTCAGCGCGGCTAGCCAATGGACATAAGGAGGCCCGTCTCTTAGGTGGTTCATGCATGCCCGCGACCTGTGCAGAACCTGGTACTGCCCCCGATGCCCCTACATTGAGGAAACATCTTTGCACGTCTTTTGCCAGTGCCCCTTTGCACAGGGTCTGTTGGACACCCTGGAACATGAACTCAGAGACTCAGTACCCAGGAACTGCCTATCGTACCATTCAGTGCTTTACGGTCTGTTCCCTAAGACTGATGGCGCGAAGGCCATCCAGGAGACCTGACGCCTTGTGAACTGTTTTAAAGATGCTGTTTGGCTTGCCAGGAACCGCCTCGTGATCAACAGGGAGAACATGTCCGTCCGGGACTGCAGCAGGTTCATCCGGAGCCTGCTCAGAGACTATTCCATCTTGGACAGCCCGGAGGTCGATGAAGAAGAGGAGTGAAGACCCCTCTCCTTCCCCATGTCCCCCTGAAGTTATCGCCCAGTAGTTTGGCCCTGTGATCCGCCCCCTCCCTACCCCCTATAGTCTACCATGTCCCTGCCCCATAGCCCCACGCCCCTCCCCAATCACAGATTGTTTTGTTGAATTCTTGTGCTTTTCTCTTACAGGATTGAGTAGCATGCAGTGTGATGTATAACTTAGGGAACCATTGCTGTGTATTGTACTGTCATGTTATTGTAATTTATTGTATGACTTGTAATGACTGAATGATCAATAAAGCTCAACAGGATCAGTGATGCCGTTCCGGAGACATACAATGTATTAGCCTATTGCTAATATGTTAATCGCCTGTTTTATGCAATGGAGGCCAGATCGGACATACCCACCATCCCTGCCCTTTTCCCCTCTGCTCCGATATGAGACTCCCTTTTCCCATGTAAGCGCAAGGTGGCGAGCATATCAGAGCAGAGGGGAAGAAGAAAGGGATTTTGTGTATGCTGGATCCCCAATCTATTGTGCAAAGCAGGTGATTAACATATTAGCAATGGAGGCTAATACACTGTATATCTCAGTAATGGCGGCACCGATCTGAATGAGTAGTTAATGATTTTAATCTGACTATTAAGCGGTGTGTTAGCTATGCGTGTGGGTGAACCAACTGTCAGTTTCATTGAAGAGGCCTTTTGGCATATCATTTTTTTCTCATTTAGAGAAAATCTATGGGAAAATGCCATACAAATGCCATACCCAAAGAAAGTTGCATTTTGGGGAAAAAAGGGGACTGACCCCCCAAAAAAAACTAAATGCATTGTATGTAGTGTGTTTTATATTTCGGTAAAAATGGCACTAACAGGATGTTCTAAACAAGGCGCATTTTAATAAAAATCCTGTCTGTAAAATCAACCTTATTGATAAACTATCATTATCATGTAGCAAGTAAATGGTGAAAAGAGAGGTTTTAGCCTTGACAAGGAATATTTACTGCTCAGGAATTTGAGAAAGCTGGGAGGCATATCTGTGAAAGCTCGAATTGTGTCACTACTGGCTCTCTGAGAGAAAGGTAGTAGTCAGTCTGAATTTTTGTGCCTGATTTTCACAATATTTACCAGCATAAGGATAAGGACACTGCATTGTGATATGGTGTTCTCGTAGTAAAAAGACATTATGATGCTTATTGTTTAAAATTTGCTGAACAGCCATTTTCTCTTTACAAAGTCCATCTATTAGCCATGACAATGCTGGCTCTGCAATATGTTACATTAACCCACCTCTCTATGTTCTTCACCACTACTACAATGGTAGACAAAACCCATTCTGCAGCTGCTCTGCTGACAGGGAGAATTTGGAGAGGAAAATGGCTTTGTCCCTGAGGAATTGTTACATCTGGAGACATGCAAAAAGGAAAATGGAAATAAAGAGCAAAAGGTACAGACCTACAAGTTCTGAGAGACAAGTCCAGAGAGAATACAAGAGTGTACAATACTGAGTTAGCCTGGCCAGTGTCATATGAGATACACTGTAGGAAGAAGAGATAAAAGGAGATAATCTGATTTCTTATCATCTTACCGATAACACAGAAAGGTTTCCTTGCAAATCTGAGACGTCCCTTCCATCCTCTGTAACGACAGCAACAACCGGCAGACCAAATTCGGATCACATACTCCATGCCAAACACCACAATCATCACGAATTCCTGATAAAAAAAATTATAATATAAATGTTAAATCAAAGTACTTCAAATTCATTTTAAGACTCTATGTGGCCTAAAAACAGGAAAACTAACCCAATGATTATCCCAATTCTTCCAATAAAATACACATAAGGTTTGGATGAATGCACATATTTCAGGAGAACAGGAACAGATGATTGGCTTCTACATACCGCCACTAACAAAGGTAAGCAAGCAGTGGATACTGTCGGGTCACAGAGAGTTTAGAATGTCAATGGATCCTGTAGAAATAAGCATGATCTGCAAACAAAAACTAATTTCTAAAAGAAACTTAAAGATGAAAGACCAAATACCAAAACCCCAGGGCACAAAGCCCGGGGCACAAGATCCTTTTAGGGACAACACTTTTAAAATGTAACTTTTATTGTATGTATTTAATTAAAATTATCATGTGACAATGATTAAAACTTAAATGTCACAGAACCAGTTGTGCATATAAGTAGGGATAAACTCTAGAGAGGGGGCAAATTCTGTGATTTTAATCTGTGCCACAGTTACCAGATATAGGGGAAACTGCAGTTCCCCACAAACATATCACTTGGGGTTTATCCCTACTTATATGCACAACTGGTTCTTTTACATTTAAGTTTTAATCATTGTCACATGATCATTTTAAATAAATACATACAATAAAAGTTACATTTTAAACGGGTTGTCCCTAAAGGGATCTTGTGCCCCGGGCTTTGTGCCCTGGGGTTTTGGTATTTGGTTATTAAGTGATCTCTGGCCCTTTAGGGGATTATTGTGGTAAATTTAAAGATGAAAGCTAACTATACACAATTAAATTTATGTTGTTTGGATTGTGTAGCAATAACCACATGTTACATAAAAAAAAATGTTTTTCCTCAACAATTCTAAAGATTCCAAACATGGCTTACACAAATATGTTGAAATATGCTTGAGAGAAGCAAATAGCATGACCAAACCTTAAACATACGTAATGTGATAACATCAATATACACATTGTACTAATAAATTGAACACCAATAATGGCAGGATCACTAAGATAGAGGTTGACAGCTTCTGATAAAGGTATCCAAGAAGCTAAATTTCCAATGACAATATAATATATATATTGCAATCCTTAAATGTAAATGGTGACTTTCTTTTGCTTTCAGTTTGGGATTTTGAAAAGAAAGTACAGAACATCTTATTAGTGAAAGATGCAAAGGTGTCCTACTTCTCTAAGTACTTAAAAAATATCTGTGTGGGGGGCTCAGATGCTGTCAGTTCCTCAGCTAAGCTATCTTTATCGCCTTCAAGATCTGTTCTATAAGCCATAATGAAAGAAAAACAATCTCTGGGGTAAACTAGAGTTTCCCCTGTGAAATGCTTCCTGTTCAGTTGCTCCTTTATACTATTGCCTTTTGTCACAACAGTTTTTATCTTGTAATCACTTTTGCAGCACCCCAAGGAACGTGTCATGTGGTTCTGAAGTGAAGCTTAAGCCTTTTGTAGATTGAAATGAAAGTGGGCGCTCCATAATGACATGACACCAACTACTTCCTCCATTCTTATCCCAATAATCATCTGAAATCTTTTTATACTATCAGACTGTCACTGGTAGGCTATACATGAGAAACCAATTAATACTCAGCACCACCTTTCATATCTGAAAGTGTATCATGTTCTGCAAAAGTGTTGAGACCACTGGTTGAGCAAAAACAGGAATGTTTCTATCTGGGACATTTATGGCATTCCCACAGAATATGCCCAGACCTACTGAATCTCAAGCTCCGACCAACCTGCTCTGCCTGTGACCAGCAGAGGTGGTTGGAAAGTGGTCTGGCATTTTATGTAACTCCCTTAGGCATTCATGGGGGCTGGGTAAACAGTGTAACAACATAACATTTCCTCATGTTATAAATTATTCTTGCATTGCTTATCTTGTCAAGTACATTTTTTTTTGTCATCAATGTCTAACGTCAGACAGTTGTAACTGGGGATATATCTGAATCCCATTCAGATACAGTACATCCTGGTATGGCAGAGTTACTGGATAGACACTTGTTATCTACAAAATAATTGCAGTCCTTTTAGTTGTGAAAAGGTGCCTTCTAGCCCATTGGCTGCAGATATGCCCTCCACAGGGATTGTACTCTCCATCAAATGAAAAACATATTCGTTTTTGGATCAATTGGAGGTTTGTAGAATGGCTGACAAATCCCCTAAATCCTTCTTTAAGAAGTGGAAAACCTTTATTACTGTCGTCTTGACCGATGAGGGGATAGTTTGCATAGCCTCCCCATTTAAAGACACTGCTTGGTATCTAGAAGATATAGTGGGCTCCTCGGGAAGACTGCAGTTATCTTGTGTACTGTGATGGGATTGGCACTATGATATACCCAGGGGGTATTACCGTATATTACACTGTTATCTTTGCCAGGATCATGTTCGAGGGGGTGACCTCTTGAATATGCTTCTTATACTATGTTCTCATCTGCTAAGCTGTAAATTGTTATGTAGTTGGGGGACAGATGCTGTTATGCATCTTTGCCCCTGCTATATCTTTGACTCTGTAACAGAATTTGTTTTGTTATTGCATTATATACAGTTTTTCTGGTCTTGTTAATATTTCAGGGGTGGTAATTGTAAAATGTAAAAAATGCTAATATATATATATATATATATATATATATATATATATATATATACACACAATTGAGTTATGAAAGATATTACACAAATTTGTGTCCTGAACACTGGTTTAGGAAAATAGAATGAAAAAAAAAAAAAAAACAGTATGAATTCCTTTGCATGCAATAAAAACATATTAATCCTGAAGCAAACTGAGTTATTATTGGCCTGCTGCCTTCCATTATAAAGGTATAAATGTGAATCTCAAAATTCCTTCTTGCTCAAATCTCTTGCATCATTCTCGGTACAAGCTGAGATATTGCATATTATTCTGCAGGCTCCCTTTGTATCAGATACCTCTAAGCGCTACTCAACCTATATACAGTACATTTCTTCTGCATCTAGGTAATAACTATTCGTCCCAGACATTTAACTGGAATGTTCTTTTGTGATTTTATTTTTTTATTCAACTTTTAAAAACCTATTTTCCATCTACGAATGCCTTGTCTCAGCACAATCTCAAGCGGCTTTTTAACGTAATTATACTTTGCAAAAAAGTATGTTCCCAATAGTTTTCTGAAACTCATGTTGGTATAGTATGGGCACTTTTTATACCTTTTTCAGTAGAGTAAAAGCTAGTCATAGCTGAGAAAGATAATACATTTGATGTTGATGTTTCTGTCATATGAATGCCTGACATATTAATGCTTAGCACCATTTAAAAATGAGAATGCCTGGTGTCACAATACTGAATTATTCCTCTCTGGAAAAATAAATGTCTTTTGTATTGTTCCTGCAGATAGGGAATGAGTTTCTCAGTAATGTTTAAGATGAGACTTCTCCTTTAAGACTCTGACCGATCAAAACTTTTAAAATGTCTGCATGAAATGTCCAAAGCTTTTTTTTTTTTTTTCATGACAGTAAAACTTGTATGATGTCTTCAAGAGCAATTTGGCATAAGGCATTTTAGTAAAGATGAGATGAGACTGTAAGTGTAGGTTTCACAGGAGTTTTGCTCATTTTATGTAGACACACAAAGCCTGGTCGCTGACACATCTGTTCTTCACATAAACAAAAATTGTTTGTGTAAATCATTGTAAGGACTCACAGCAGTTGGCAGGACACTCACAGAGAAAGTGGATCCGCTGGACCTGTGTGGCAGATGACGAGGGACGTGCCAGGGAGTGGAGTCTAAGGTGCCACTGGTTTTAACCAGAGCCCGCCGCAAAGCGGGATGGTCTTGCTGCGGCAGGCGGCACCAAAGTCGCTACCCCTGGCATGACTCGACCACACAGGTGGCTAAGGTGATGCGAAGCACAGGAGGAGTTAGGCAAGACGTGGTCTGGATAGCAGGAGGTCAGGACTGGCAGCAAAGGTGCATAGACAGGAACGTAGCAGGGGGTCTATAGGCAGGCGGCAAAGGAGCAAGGGCAGGTAACAGAACAAGGGTAAGAAACACAGCAAGGCAAGACTGAAGACAGCTTTCACTAGGGCACTAAGGCAACAAAGATCCGGCACAAGGCAGGGGGAGGTGCACACACTTATGAAGGAACAGGTGTAGACACTAATTAGGGCATACTGGTCCTTTAAATCAGGCAGGGGCAAAGAGAACCGGAGGGTCAGAAGGAGGCAGAGGTGAGTGATGGGCTTGGACTCGCATGCGGGCACGTCCTGCAATGTGAATCCCAGCCCCGCCAGCAGGGACTGACAGAGAAGAGGGGGGGGGGGGGGGGGCGCTTATGGCCAGCGTGTCTGGCCGAAGCACTAATTGTAACAATCATGTCTTAATGCAAACAACTTTCTGAAGCCCTTGGGAAGTATGTTATACATGTTGACATATGAAGCTGGGAAAGGCTACAGAAGTTTGCTAAAGACCTTGGTGCACATCAATCTATGGTTAGAAAAAAATGTCTACAAATGGAAAAAAAATCTGGACTGCTGCTATGTTGCTACTCTTCCTGTGCTATTAAAGGGGTACTCCTGTGGAAAACAATTTTTTTTTTAAATCAACTGGTGCTAGAAAGTTAAACAGATTTGTAAATTACAGAAAGAGGTGTGGTGCGAGCACTAATTACCTGCTGCTGTTCGAATGCAATAGCAAGCCGGTGATGCGATACTGAGTCTTGAAGTCTAACCTGCTGACTGTGTGGTGCTGTACACGCTGTGAAATGCAGTTCAGACGATATAATAATCAAGAAATGATGCGGACCCCTCACCCAGTACGTAGAGTAGGAATTTCTTTATTGCATGGACTTCTTCATGTCAGGATACAGACAGGGGAGCGGAATAGTACGTGTGCGGGGGTATGCAGGTTAGCGGCGACGGACCGTGTTCACGCCGAATCACTTCGTCAGGCCGATGCTCAGTGACGTAGGGGAAGAGGTGTGCTTATAACAGGTAAGGGTTGCCAAGGTTACTCCCAAACATAACACCTACTAAAATGTGCTTACACAAATCACATTAAAACATCACAAATCATCTTGCGATTAACTACAGTTACAATTGTTACTTATAACAAGTTATCTTCGTTATTTTTAAATATGTGCACTCACACATTTATCATTAAGGCCGAGCGGGCCAGTTGCGTTTGTTCTTAGGATCCATAGAGCTTCTCTTTTGAGAAGATCTTGGTCTTTGGTAAAACCTGGTTTGGATTTCTCTATCCTCTCTATGGCAAAAAATATCAGTGCATTGGGATCAGTGTTATGGGTTTCTACCATATGTGCTATTAGACGTGGAGCTCCTATCCCTGTCCTTAGGGATCTAAAATGCTCTCTAACCCTATGAAATAGGGGCCTTAATGTTTTGCCAATGTAGAAATACCCACAGGTACACATGAGGCAGTATACAACAAATGAAGTTCTACATGTAAAAAATTGCTTAATCGTTATATCGTATCCTCCCAAGGTGACATACTTCTTTTTACCATTGTGTATGCAAAACGAACATGACCCACATGGGAAATTCCTAATGATGGGTCTGCTGTCTGTTAACCAGTTTGGTTTATGTATTTTATGCTGCTTCTTTTGTTGTATTTTCATGTAATCGCGTATGGTGGTATTCCTTCTATATGCGATGATGGGTTTGTTCTGTACTGTGGATGTTAAGTCTGTATCGCATTGCAACATGTACCAGTATTTGTTTATTGCTGTTTGGATCTTATCATTCATTGGTGTATTTTTGAAGACAAATGTGAATCTATTTGATTTTCCATTGTGTTTTTTATGTATTAACTCAGACCTTGGCATCTTATCCACTTTTTCACAAGCTACTTTAATAATCTCAGGTGGGTAACCCCGTTGTAGGAACCTTTCTTCCAGTTCTGCAGCCTGTTTGGTATACATCTCAGGATTGTTATTGATTCGCTTTAAGCGAATAAATTGACCAACAGGGATGGCATTTTTGGTGTGTGTGGGATGGGACGATTTGTAATGTAATAAAGCGTTCTTTGAAGTAGGTTTTCTAAATCCAGACTTAATAATGTTACCTTCAATGATGTCTATTTTTACATCAAGGAATTCTAAAGATTGATCACCGTACACACTTAAGAAGTTCACAAACTCAGCAATTTCAGTTTTGGTCCCATCCCACACCACCAAAATGTCATCTAGGAAACGGAGAAATAACTTTATATGTTTGGCATGAAGATTCAAAGGCGAAAAAATATATTGACGTTCAAAAATGGAGAGGAAAATTTTTGTGAAAGCGCAGGACACGGGAGTGCCCATGGCCGTGCCTTGGCACTGCCTATACCACTGCGCATCGTCTTCAAAACAATTATTTTGTAAAATAAATGCAATGGATTCCATTATAAATTGTACGAATTCTGTGGATTTATGTGTGTCCTCCAAAAATATGCCGACCACCTGTACACCCGCATCCTGAGGGATGCGGGTGTACAGGCTCTCGACATCTATGGAGGTTAAGGCAAAGCCTTCCTGCCACTGGAATTGATCAAGGATTTGTATCAATTCACCTGTATCAGGTATAAAAGAGGGAATGTACTTAAGCAAAGGTGAAATTAACCAATCGATGTAGCTGGAGAGGAACACAGTAGGTGAACCTACTCCAGCCACAATCGGTCAGCCTGGGGGTGGTATGGTCGACTTGTGTGTTTTGGGTAATATATACCAACTTGGAGTGGAGGGGTTAGTAGGGATAAGTTTTTATGCTGTCTTTTCATTCAAGATGTTTCTTTCTACATTTTTTCTTAGATTTGTAAATTACTTCTATTAAAAAAATCCTAGTTCTTTCCAGTCTGACCACATTGCTCTCTGCTGACACCTTTCTGTGTGTCAGGAACTGTCCATAGCACGAGAGATTTGCTAAGGGGATTTGCTCCTGCTATGGACAGTTCCTAACACGTACAGAGGTGTCAGCAGAGAGCACTGTGGTCAGACGGAAAAGAACTACACAACTTCCTCTGGAGCATAGAGCAGCTGTAAAAAAAACACTATGTCCAGTCCCAAGTCTGCCCAAAACAACATGCCCAAAACAATGTTTCTCTGAATAAGTCAGATGAGACAAAAGTGGAACCTCTTTACTCAAAAGCACAATGTTCTGTTTAGAAGGAAAAAAAAAAGAACAATCCAAACCCTCCTTACAACTGTAAAGCATGTTAGAGGGAAATTTGGGGCCCCCTTTAGTGCCTGAACAACTGTTGATCATTTTGGGGGACAATGATTAAATTCTGTACCAAAACATTTTACATGAGAATGTAAGGACAGCAGTCCATGTTCTCAAGCTGAAGAGAAATTGGGTGATGCAACAAGGCAATAATCCAAAGCACACAAGTTAGTTAACTAATGAGTGGATAAAAAAGAAGATTCATGTTTTTGAATGACCAAGTCTGACCGTAACCGTATAGAGATGCTGTGACATGAAGAGGGCGATACATGCAAGTTATCCTACAAATATTGATGTACTAAAACACAGCAGCAGGGAGGTGTGGTCCGAAATTCCTCCCCAACAGTGTTCAAATCTTTTTTGTAACAAAAAGGGAATGTTTGGTAGAGACAATTCCTGCCAAAATTGCATCTACAGGGTTTTAAATTCAAGGGATTACTTAATTTCTCTTACTCAATATACGCGATAAAAGACATGAACGGCACAACTGTTTGTGTTATTAGTTGAGTTACATTGTGTCTGCCTATAACTGAAAATATACAAGTGATATAAGATGATTTACTTATTTTTCTTGCAACTGTAAATTCAGTTTTTTTTCCAGCTCATTGCATTTGGATACTGCTTTCATAATAAAAATGTAACAGCTTTATTGAGGGTCAAAATAGATTTCCACCATTAAAACTTTATAAGGTCTTTCCTTCCTTCTTGAACAAAAATGACTATATGCAGGAATATTAGAACAATCTGTGTTATGACGGATACGCAGGTGATACTGATCCATTCCCTTAAGCTAT
The DNA here is from genome assembly GCF_029499605.1 of Hyla sarda. Lineage (NCBI taxonomy): Eukaryota > Metazoa > Chordata > Amphibia > Anura > Hylidae > Hyla > Hyla sarda. The sequence continues at coordinate 254,040,626 of NC_079190.1, forward strand.
TGATCTGATAGTTCAGGGTGGGTCTGGTTTCCCAAACATCAGCAATGTGTCCATTGCTAGCTCTAGCACCTTTCCACAAACAAAGACAACTGTGCTTAATCAAAGGAGAGACACAAGGACTTCTTAATTTAGACTTTGCCTCCGGAGCAAATACTCCTGATGTCAGCCATTTGAGACAGAGAGAAGGGGGACTGGAAACATGCTGTAAATCATATAAAAGGGGTTTGTATAGCTAACCACGGATTAATAAATATTAAAGGGTTCTAATACCTCATAAAAAGAAAAAAAAAATATATAATACCAGACACATTATTTGTCATGTGTTTGTGGTTTACAATAAACCTTTCAATCTCTGTGATATTGGTCTTTTTGGTTGAATAGTTCAGAAATATTTTTGACCCTAAAGTCAATCACCCCAAAGCACAATGATCAAGATAACATTTTGATTTCCATTGGTGTACGACTGCATCTCACTGATCTATGGGACTTTCGAAGACAGCTGAGCACTGTTCTCAACTATGTTCTGCAAGTCCATAAAGAGTGTATAAGAGCAGAGGCGAAGCATACACAATGGCACTGATTTATTATTGTAAACCTGACAGGCTTTGCCAGGTTGTGTGCCAAAAATTCTGTCTGAGCCAGAATCTGCAGCAGAATTTGCGCCTAAAGTGAAAAAACCCGTCCAACTCTCCGAAAAACCCGAAAAAGGGGTATGGCCTTCAGGGGAAAGGGGGCATGGCATGTACCCAACATATTTACTAAGGTTCCCACAGAAAATGTGGTGGATTTGAGCTGAGGAAAACCCCACAGATCAGAGCTTGTGTAAAGAAAGCAAAACGTAGGGAAAAGTGCAAAATGTAGGGAACCCTTAGTATATATTGTGGAAAAATACTTGCAGGGAATTAAAACCCACAAAGAAAACTACACTCCACTCTTAGTAAATCAGGGCCAATGCCTCTTCAAATCACTGGGGAGCTCCTTTCTCATGATTGTTAAGGAGCCCAGTGGTTGGACCTCTTTCAATCAGTTATTTATCACTAATTGGTGCTAAATCTTTTTTTTAAGTGAGTCTGCCTAAAATTTACTATAAACCTTCACACTTTAAATTTACCATTCCTTCTCAGGTACTACAAGGGGTTTAAGTTTAAGAAAATAAAACCTTTTCATTGTATACTGAAAAGTAATTAATGTTCCTCCTACACTTTGTATTAATGTATTATGGCTTTCAAGATCTCTACTTGCAATCACCTTTAAAGGGGTACTCCCATGGAAAACTTTTTTTTAAATCAATTGGTGCCAGAAAGTTAAACAGATTTGTAAATTACTTCTATTAAAATAAACTTAATCCTTCCAATGCATTTTATGGGCTGTATACTACAGAGGAAATGCTTTTCTTTTTGGATTTCTCAGATGTCACGACCACAGTGCTCTCTGCTGACCTCTGCTGTCCATTTTAGGAACTGTCCAGAGCAGCATATGTTTGCTATGCGGATTTTCTCCTGCTCTGGACAGTTCCAAAAAATGGACAGCAGAGGTCAGCAGAGAGCACTGTGGTCATGAAATCAGAGAAATCCAAAAATAAAAGCCTTTCTTCTGTAGTATATAGCCCCTAAAAAGTACTGGAAGGATTAAGATTTTTTAATAGAAGTAATTTACAAATCTGTTTAACTTTCTGACACCAGTTGATTTAAAAAAAGAAAAAAAGTTTTCCACAGGAGTACCCCTTAAAGTTTACTACCATCTTGTAATGGCCCTGTGAACAGGTGAATGGCTGGTTACAAGAAAGCAATCAATATACAAAATATGTTAGGATTGTAAAATACCACAACAGAAGTGAAAATATCTCATGGCAATGGTACCTGCAAAGGAATGGGATATATTAGGCAACAAGGAAACAGTCAGTCATTGATGTTGATGTGATGGAAGCAAGAATATGGGCAAGAGTAAGGATCTGAGTGACTTTGACAAGGGCCAAATTGTGTAAGCTAGATGACTGGTTCAGAGCAAGTGCAAAACAGTAGATCTTTTAGGCTGTTCCTGTTATGAAGTGATTAGTGCCTCCTAAAAGTGATCCAAGGAAGGACAAATAGTTAACTGGCAACAGGATCACTAATACTCATTGATGCACATGGTGTGTGAAGGCTAGCCAGCTTCTCTGATTCCTTAGAAGATATCCGGCAGCACAAACTGCAGACAATGACAGTAATGTTTCCGAACCTGTGTGTGCGCTTATGTGTTTGTAAGTTAAAAATAAATCGAATCTCATTTAATCATTAAACCTAGGTGAAATTAAATCTGTTTGGTAATTGGTCATCAAACAAATTTCTAATCCAATATGCATCTAAACCATAAAAAAGTGTTCAATTAGAGCTTGTTAGGAGAACAAAATACCTATTTAATAAAATTGTATTCAATAAACATCTTGGGCTGTGTTCACACATTCAGGTTTTTAATTGTAATTATTAAATACAAAAGCAGGAATGAATTAAAAAAGTGGAGAAGTCTCGGTCTTTCCTTTATACTTGTCTTTAATTTAAGATCCATTCCTATCTTTTTTTTCTTCTTTAATAATTGCAATTAAAAAGGTGAACATGTGAACACACCCTTCTGGTTAGTCATCTTACCAGTAACAACTAGCAAAGACAAATTGGCCCAACTATAACCCCTTACTGACGGAGCTTCTGGGGGTCAAATCTATACTTTTCCCAATAAAAACACAAAGATCTATAACCTTACAGCAATGTTTCCTAAACCAGGAGCCTCGAGCTGTTGCAAAACGACAACTCCCAGCATGCACAATCAGTTGTAGTGTCACGTATGGGCGGGGAAGGAGTGCAGTTCTGATCTCACCCACTCCCTTTGTCCCTGCCTACTTGCCTATCTGCCCTAAATAGCGGATCAACAATCAAGGTGACAGTCCCTCCCTAAATATGTGATGGAAGTCACACAAACTAACAGAAGAGAAACTAAACACACACACAAAATAGGTCAAAGTCCACTAGCCGAGTCAATACCTGGAGCTGTCAGAGATGCCAAGTCACAGATACACGAGAATAGTCAGAATGCCTAGCCAAAAATCAGAAGTACCGGATGATCAGATATACAAGAATAAACGCTAGCTACTGGAGTAAGCTCTTTCGCAGGCAAGGTCTGAAGGCATAATGCAGGCTTAAATAGGGAGCTACTCAGGTGAAAAGTCAACGAGGTCAGCTGACCTAGCCCAGACAGCAGTGCGTAACCCAGCAACCAAAACAAACAAAAAACACTTTAGAGCTAGGAATATTTAACCCTGCGGGTTCTGGCAGAACCACACATCACATGTAGTTTTGCAACAGCTGGAGACTCTCTGTTTGGTAAACACTGCCCTACAAGGTCTAATTGTTGAATGTAACATAAATTCAATATTCTAATAACATTGGTATATTGTTTCCTCATTATATTCAATTTCTCTGCTTGGAAACATTTACTACAGTTCACAAAAGGGCACAGTTTGTAACAATGTATGCAGGGGTTCAGCCCTGGGTAAAAAAAAGTGTGAGAACTCACCCAAGATTATCACTCAAGGGCTGGTCCTGCAGGGAAAGATGCTGAGTTGCCCATAGCAACCCATTAAATTGCTTTAAACGGGTAAGAATTACAGATCACTGTGCAAAAATGAGCCCCCAGCTCACACAGCTCTGTAGGTGGAAAAATAATGTTTTTTTTTTAAGTTATGTTTTTTTTTTTTTTTGTATAACAAAACCAAAATGATATGCTAAAATAAAGGGTGACAGTAATAAGTACAACTTCTCCTCCTGCTAAAAATACCGTAAGCCCTAATAAAACTCTGTCAGTGGAATAATGAAAAAGTTATGGGTCTTCGAAGGTGAGGAGGAAGAAAACATAAGTCAACTATTAACATTCGAAAAAATTCAGGGCGTTGGGAACGGGTTAAAGAGAAGCACATTATACAGTTGAGCTTTATCTTTTTTTTTTTTATTCCATTTTGAGTTACGTTCCTTGACTGCAATCGGGTAATCTTGTATAACTTGGATGCAATTTAGCTTTATAAAAGAAATTAGAAGGTGTTAGGAAAAATATGTTGCGGCCTTATCTGTCAACAAATGCTGAATTTGTCTGGGCACCGTCAGATACAACAAATTTTTATATGTTGTACATATTGGCGAAAGTTTGGCTTTATTAATATACTTTATACGAAAATGTTATTTCCTTTTCTATAGAAATGATGGCTTATAAAATCATGGCTTTGTCCAAGGTGAAGCACAGACATGGACAAAGTCCAGTAAGTGAGGGTGGGCTAGCACTCTTCTGTGCTCTCTTGTCTGATAGGACAGGAGAGAGCACAGAGGAGACCTATCAGACAGGAGAGAGCACAGAGGAGTACTATCAGACAGGAGAGAGCACAGAGGAGTACTATCAGATGGGAGAGAGCACAGAGGAGTCCTATCAGACAGGAGAGAGAACAGAGGAGTATTATCAGACAGGAGAGAGCACAGAAGAGTACTATCAGACAGGAGAGAGCCCAGAGGAGTATTTTCAGAGAGGAGAGAGCAGAGGAGTGCTATCAGACAGGAGAGAGAACAGAGGAGTACTATCAGACAGGAGAGAGCACAGAGGAGTACTATCAGAAAGGAGAGAGCACAGAGGAGACCTATCAGACAGGAGAGAGAACAGAGGAGTGCTATCAGTCAGGAGAGAGCACAGAGGAGTGCTATCAGACAGGAGAAAGCACAGAGGAGTACTATCAGACAGGAGAGAGCACAGAGGAGTACTATCAGACAGGAGAGAGCACAGAGGAGTACTATCAGACAGGAGAAAGCACAGAGCATTACTATCAGACAGTAGAGAGCACAGCAGAGTACTATCAGACAGAAGAGAGCACAGAGGAGTGCTATCAGACAGGAGAGAGCACAAAGGAGTACTATCAGACAGGAGAGAGCACAGAGCATAACTATCAGACAGGAGAGAGCATAGAGGAGTACTATCAGACAGGAGAGAGCACAGAGGAGTACTATCAGACAGGAGAGAGCACAGAGGAGTGCTAGCCCACCCTCACTTACTGAACTTTGTCCATGCCTGTGCTTCAGCTTGAACAAAGCCATGATTTTAAAAGCCCTGATTTCTATACAAAGGAGATAAAATTTTCTGAAGTATATTAGAAATGTTAATGTTTTGTCAAGATGTTCAATATATAAAAAGCTTTTGAATCTGACAGTGCCCATTTAACATTATGATTTATCAATCTGTCAGACACAACAACTAGTGTGATTTGCCCATAACAACCAATCACAGCTCAGCTTTCATTTCTTAACAACCTCTGGTAAAGCTGACATGTGATTGGGTGTTAAAGGGGTATTCCAGGATCTAAGCTTTTATCCCCTATCCAGACTATAGGGATACAATGTCTGATCGCGGGGGGTCCCTGCAGCCCAGCATTGTATGCGGGGATGCGTCTCCAGTGTTGGAAACTTCCGGATTTCGAGACTGGAGCCGTGACGTCACGACCCCCACGTGATGTCACGCCACACCCCCTCCATTCATGTCTATGGGAGGGGGCGTAAAGGCCATTAGAGGGCACCTGCTCTGCACGGAATGTAGCCTTAGGGCTCGTTCATATTAAAGAAATGCAAGGCAGAATCTGCAAGGAATGTCAGCAATATTCCCATTGTCCCATTGACTTCAGCGGGTGTTCCTCTATGGTGTTGAATCTTCTGCCAAAATCCATGAGGAAAGTCCTATTTGTCAATGGGACATCGCTGATGCCCGCAGCAATTCAGTAGCAGAATGTCCTCAGTATGAACATACCCTTAGGCTCATCCACTTCAAGGTGAGGTTTACTGAAAAAGGAGACAACAAAAATGAAAGATATGTAACTGAATGTCCATACTAATACTGATTACACCCCAAAAACTGGTGACAGATATATCCTGTGTAACCAAATTAAGGCTAGGTTTCTACTTTCCACGCAGCATGGCGTTTTTTTTCCAAAAAAATGCTGCGGCCAGATGTTAGCTGCAAGTCAATAGTAAACTGCAAAATGCCAAATCCACTTGGCGTTTTTCAGTTTGGCGTTTTTTTTTTAATCCTTTTGGCGTTTTTGGGCTCCTTGGCAGTTTTAAAAAAACAACCTCTTGTCGAGACTTTGGCGTTTATTCTGAAAAATCTTGGCGTTTTTCTCCCATAGAAGTCTATGGGAGTGAAAAAACGCCAAGAAAAACGCCATGTGGGTTTTAACTTTGGCGTTTTTTAAGGCGTTTTTAATTCTTTTTTGGACTTTAGCGATCCCAAAAAGTGATGGAGATACCTTTTTTATTAAAATTTCGTAGGGTATCATTAAAAAAAAAATAATAAAAAAAATATAATAGTGATGGAAAAAAATGTATTTAATGAAATATATCTTTTTTTAGAACAAAATTTTAATTAATTTTTAAACAGGGATCAATTTATGTGGGCGGGTGGGGACCTAAAAATGTAGCCAACAATAATAAAAATGTAGTGTGTGTTTTTAACTTTATTTTAAATTTTTTTAGGTAGTACTACTACTCACAGCATGGAACACACTGTTCCATGATGGGAGTAGTAGTACATGTACTAATTGACAGATCACCCCTTTGCGATCGTCCTGTATAATGTTTAGATGTAGCCTACCGCTCTTCTATGGTCCCTGCACGGCGTATATATACACATATTCATATTTCCCGCAGAGAGATGTGATTGGTCAGATGGTTCCAGCCAATCACAACTCTGTGGGATATATGAATGTGTGTATATATACGTCAGTGCAAGGGACCATAGAAGAGTGGCCGCCCGTATCTATACATTATACAGGAGGATTACAGCGGGTGTCAGGAGTAACACTCGCTGTGATCGGTCTATTAATGTAGGTACTACAGGTCCCAGCATGGAGCAGAGTGTGCTCCATGTTGGGAGCAGTAGTACCTGCAGTAAGGGACAGATCACAGCGGATGTCACTCCTCCTGAATTTCGGGATCAGCTGTTCTCAAGGCTACAGAGCAGGGAGAACAGCTGATGCTGAGCAGTATATATACATTGTATATCTACTTCCCAGCAAGAACTTACAGTGAGCCGGCAATGTATATACAGTATACACATTACTGGCTCACTTAACCCCTTGCTGAGCTGTGTGCTATGCGCAAGCCCAGCAAGGAAAGAGTTAACTTACACTGCTGGACAGTGTAGGTTAACCCTTTGGGTGGTATACAGTATATACAGCTATATATAGATATAGATAGCTGTATATAGTGTATACAGAAGATAAAGAAGTCCCCTTACCTCCCTCCAGTCCCCGTGGGTCCGTGTAGCTCTGCCCCTAGTGATGACATCATTAGGGGCGGAGCTACAGACGGGATCCAGGCTGGTAAGGGTATAAGGCTCTGTTAACTTTGTCCGTTTTGTATAAAGTGAACAGACCCTTCTGCCAGTGTCTTACCAGATAGGGAGACTCCAGCTGTTGCTAAACTACAACTCCCAGCATGCCCAGACAGCCAAAGGCTGTCTGGGTATGCTGGGAGTTGTTGTTTTTCACCAATTGGAGGCTCCCTGTTTGGGAAGACATTGCATTATGGGTGCTCTCCCCTGCAGAGAGCGAAAAAATCTCCTAACCCATTTTTTTGTGTTTTTTTTTATTCTTCTCCTTTCAGATCCGTGTATGCAGAGGATTGCGGCGGATTCGATGGATTACAATGGATGAACTGGATTTTTTTTATTTTAATAAAATGGTTAACAAGGGCTGTGGGGGGTATTTTTTAAAATAAAATAATTTTTCCAATGTGTTGTGTTTTTTTATTGAATTTTCAGGCTTAGTAGTGGAAGCCGGTCTTATTGACGGAATCCATTACTAAGCCAGGGCTTAGCGTTAGCCCCAAAAACAGCTAGCACTAACCCCCAATTATTACCCCGTTACCCACCGCCACAGGGGTGCCGGGAAGAGCCGGTACCAACAGGCCCGCAGCGTCAAAAATGGCGCCCCTGGGCATAGGCGGTAACAAGCTGGCGTTATTCAGGCTGGGGAGGGCCAGTTTCAATGGTCCTCGCCCACCCTGGTAACGTCAGGCTGTTGCTGCTTGGTTGGTATTGTGCTGAGAATAAAAATCTCTGAGTCCTGTCAGTCTGGTGACGGGATTCCCGACTCCTGTATAGAATACACTGGTACACTATGCCCCCCTGTATACTATACGGTGGGGGAGGTGAGTAGTGATACTGTACATCACTCCTCACCTCCTTACACTCTGTGGACTGGGCGCTCAGCATCCGACCCAGAGAGTGGTACCTGAAGACAGTGAGAAAACTACCACAGGGGACAAATTTGGCAGTTTCCACACACCAGGGAAAACGCCAGAAAACCTGCCAAAATGAAGGAAAAACCTGTGGCAGTTTTTCTGGCGTTTTTGCTGGCGTTTTTTTAGGTGTACAAAAAAAAAACAAGTGGAAACCTAGCCTTACAATGGTTTATTTGTTGTTTTTTTCTGTTCAGAATCTGGCATAAATCAGTAAGTTTATATGTACACTCGTTACATATTGACATACATTTTGGTAATACATCACTATAAGTAAATGCAGATGATTAAAGTTAGATTCACATGCAACTTTAATGAGATATCCTTATATCCACACATTAAATATATCGATAAGACATAGGGGTCACAATGTTATCATGTTACACTTGTACAATTGCAAACTAAACAATAGCTGATCTTGAAGCTATCGGGTGCACAGCGTGGTAATTCTCTGTTTACAGAAAGTTTGATCCTGTAAAACGTAACTTTATGAAGTGCAACCAGCTGCTAACTCTCAGTAAGGCTGCGTTTACACGGCTGTCTAGACCCGTCCCATTCTTCTCCCGTCAAAGATAAAAAAAAGGACTTAAAAAAACGGACAATAACGGATGGAAACGAAAGTTATCCGTTTGTATCCGTTTTTGTTAAGTTAATAAACCCCCCAAAAAATTGTTTTTGTTCTGAGCATGCTCAAAAGTAAAAATGGATCAAAAAACGGATTGAAAAAACGGATGCAAACGGATGACATTAAATTTACTGTATCAGTTTTTTCTTCCGTTTTTTGGACGGAAGAAAAAATACTGCATGTGCCGTTTTTTCTGCCATCAAAAAAAATGGAAATGAGTGGAGACAGGTGCAAAAGGATTGTAAAAAAAAATCCCATTCACATGAATGGGATTTTTTTTTACCGTTTTGAATCCGTTTAAAGCCTGCAAGAAAGGAAACAAAACGGGGATAAAACAACGGGGACAGACGGCCGTGTGAACGAGCCCTAAGAATCAGAGTAAAACATATAGAAAGTGTACAATGTATACAAATATGATTGAAACAATGAAATAGAGAAAGACAGGTTAATAAGACACAAAAATCATACAGGCAAAAGAGATCAACAAATAGAAAATAGACTTCTCACCAGTATGAACAATCCCTTGTTCGCTAAGTTTTGATATTCAGGAATTGTGGAGAATACAGACAGCACCAGGCAGCTAAACACAAGTAAGAATCTGTAAAGAGAAGAGAAAGAGATGTTAAACATAAAAGAAATAGGGAATCAATGCAGTACATAGATTCATTTGTGACTGTCACACACAAGAAGAAATATTCAATTCTATGTATATTATACATTTTATATCCAAACTGGGGTGTGAAGTGAATGAAGGAAATCATTTTCATTGTTTTTACCTTGGCATATCCAAAATCAGACATGTAGACCGTATAGCGTTCTCAGTGATGATTTATATAATATAAAAGAAGATATTATGAGGAATATTTTCAGTCAAGTACTTATATGATTAGATTACTGTATAAATTCAAAGCAAGCCATCTATTATGTGCACTTAAAGTATATTTATAAACATACGTACAGCTGCGTACTGACGTTGGGGAGCTTCCAATGCTGGTTTCAAAAGTCAGCATAGCGTAACCTATGAATGCATTACACCTCTATGACCAATAGAGGGAGCACAGAGCTTGATATATGTCAGGACAAAAATAACACCAAGCAATCTTACTTATTTACCGTTGTCAACAGAACAAATTCATTGACTTTATATGTTTATGCATATAACTAAGGCTATGTTCACATTGTGTTTATGTAATGAACATTATTCAACACATACATATTTTTAGGACCCCATTAACCCAATGATTGAATGATGTCCTTAGCATTCCCTAGGCTAATAGACTTATTGATAAATGTAAATAAAAAAGTAGTCAGCTATGCTTTTATAAGCAGAGGTGTCCTGCAAAAATTTTTATTTCACATGGTGCTTACTAAGAGCTTACTGTACAGTAATATATGTAGAAAAATGATAAACATCAGAGGTAAGGAAACGGATAACGCACTCACCAGAGGCTCCGCGGGAATATTTAGGCTTTATTTGGCAAGTATACGATACACAACACAGGGAGCTCGTGGTGGGACAGGTAGGCAAGGGGCGTTACGGGGGCGGCAACTAGTTTCACGCACACAGGCCCACGGGCCAGAAGAAGCTCCTGTGTGTGTGAAACTAGTTGCCACCCTCGTAATGCCCCCTGCCTATCTGTCCCACCACGAGCACCCTGTGTTCCTGTGTTGTGTACTTGCTAAATAAAGCCTAAATATTCCCGCAGAGCCTCTGGTGAGTGCGTTATCTGTTCCCTTACCTCTGATGTTTATCATTATGCAACAAACTCTGCTTACCGTCTCTGGATAAGTGCACCTCTGCAGCTCTAACATCGGACACACACAGTTACACGTGCTGCACGCTTGGTCTAAATGCAGATGGACTGTTTCAATAACTTGTGTTGGCGGTGCCGGACTATACTTCTATGCATTTTTTTAGTTGAATATATGTAGAAACCCTGTTTTGGAACTATACATTGATAAATCCTCCTCCTTATGTATACTTCCAACTGAAGGTTTAAAGGGGTACTCCGGCGCTAAGACATCTTATCCGATCTATAAGATGCCTGATCGTGGGGGTCCTACCCCTGGGGACCCCCGTGATCTTTCACGCAGCACCCTGTTACCATCAGCCCCGGAGCATGTTCGCTCCGGGTCTGATGACTGCCGATCAGGGGGGCAGAGTATTGTGACATCATGGCTCTGCCCAGCGCCCACCCTCCCCAGCAGGGGGACCCCCGCGATCAGGCATCTTATCCCCTATCCTTTGGATAGGGGATAAGATGTCTTAGCGCCGGAGTACCCCTTTAAACATCATGTGAACAGAAGTTATGATCATGGAAAGTCAGATAAAACACCTGTATTCTTGCCAACTACCCTCTAAAATCCATAATGCCCCTAAAGTCATAATGACTAATTGTGAACAAAAAAAAAACTAAAAGAAAAAAGTCTTAACTATAGGCTTAAAATGTGGTGCTAAAATGAGCTTCTAAATAATAAAAACACTTAGTAAAAAGCAATTCAAGAACAATAAATGGCCCAATGGAGACTAATAAGTGTAAATGTCTGTCTTAACAAAGAACAGAGCTTTAAAAATGTCTTACAATGTGTTTAAGTGTATTGTGACTGGATGGAGGCTCCATTTATCACAAAGGCAACAAGACACTGCTTAAGCTAGTACTATTGGAAATGATAATACAGAACTTGCCTTATACTATTCTATACATTAGGAACAATTGCACTTTACTGTGAGCATTCTTGTACATATGCCCTGCATCCCGAGTCCTTCCGGACCGGGATGCCTGCTGAAATCATTCAGCAGACATCCCGGCACATCGCCGAGGGGGGTCCTGAGACCCCCCCATGTCGGCGATCGCAGAAAATTGCATGTCAATTCAGACATGCGATTTTCTGCTATTCCGGGCTGATCGGGTCTCTGGTGACCTCCGATCGTCGCTGGAGACATCGGAGATCATGGCGCAGGTAGGGAAATGACGGGGGGAGGGGGCAGTAAGCGATATTTACTGCTGCCCTTCCTAGTGGTGCTCAAACGGTAGCCCTCCAGATGTTGCCAAACTACAACTCTCAGCCTGCCTAGACTGCCCAGGCATGCTGGGAGTTGTAACATCTGTCCCTTAAGATTTTGAAATTTTCATGACATTTTTGAAAATTGCTGCTCTACTTTGAAGCCCTCTAATTTTTTCGAAAAGTAAAAATATGTCCATTTTATGATGCCAAAATAAAGTGGACATATTGTATTTGTGAATAAAAATAACATTTATTTAGAATATCCATTTTCCTTACAAGCAGAGAGCTTCAAAGTTAGAAAAATGCAACATTTTCAAAATTTTCATGACATTTGGAGATTTTCACCAAAAAAGGATGCAAGTAACAATGAAAATTTACCACCAAAATAAAGTAGAATATGTCACGAAAAAACAAAAAGTGTAAAAAGTAAAAGTGTTTTCGCGTTATTAATGCGTGAAGCGACGGTGGTCAGAATTGCGAAAAAGGGCTCAGTCCTTAAGGTGAAAAAGGGCTGCGTCCTTAAGGGGTTAAACATAATATGCACTCTCCTTTTTGTATCTTTTGTTATTTTTTGGTACAGGCTCCCTGATGAACTCATTTCTTCAGGGGTCCTATGTTGGGGCAGGACTCAATTTATTAGTAGTGTATTGTTCTGTGCATACTGGTGCAACTGCCCCATGGGCTATTCATCAATATTGGCATAGAAGGTATGTTTCCATACCTCTGTGTGCAGCTTATATCCCACATTCTTCTGCATGGTCTACACACCGAGTATTTGGGGATAGTTAAAAACAGGTACTACACTAATGGTTAATAATGGTCATCTGGTGATCAATGTTTTTTTTATTATTATTATTAATAATAATAATAATAATAATAATATAATAATAATAATTAATAAAAAATATATAAAATTATGATTTCTTTGATTAGACACACCTACTGGAGAAAAAGTACATTTCTAGCGCTGAGAATAGATGATCCAGCATTGTTATTTCAGAAGAAGTACAAGTAGTTACTAAAACAGATATAAAAGTGCTTACTGGTCCTTTTTAAGGCCCTTCTGTACTATTAGAGTACATCTCTGCCTCACCAGTGTTGGCGATCAGGTTAAGAATATTTTGTAACAGAGTAGAGTAGGACATGTTGGCAGACAACCATTATATGAGATCAGTTTCCAGTTCTACAACCAAAGGTGTTCTTCTATCTGTGAACCTACTCAAGATATTAAAAGGTAAATTCTTAAATGTGGTTTACGTAGACATCAAGAACACCAAACCCATTATCATCATCATCTCCAACAAAAAAGTACTAGTTAGCAAATTTATGAATAAAGGGAATCTGTTCTCTATTGATTATCCATATAGTTAGTGTCTCACAGCCACTAGGTCACTGGTATTGGGTGGGCACCTCCAGTGTAGCCTACATCGATGTCTATTTTTTATGGACATGTGAAGTATTCTTACTAAATTGTGCAGCTTTTTAGGTTTATGTTTTCCAAAATAGTCAAAGAACCACTTTGCCTTTTTTTTATGATACTTATAAAAGCACCAAACTTGGTCAGATTAGTTATTTTTAGCTTGTTTGTGAGTGAGGAAGACAGCAGAATTCACTGGACAATGGAGACTACAGCACATTCATTGGTGTCATTTACAGCCACAAACAAAAATGATCATCTTTTAAATACTTTGCCTTCAAGACTTCTCCAAGATTCTTACACTGTAGCCAACATTAGAGTGAAATAAATAAAGTTTTTTCTGTCTGATTGTTTTTTTCCAATTGTTTTTTAATTAAAGATTGTGGGAGAGAAACATTGGTATTACACGCCAGAACTGTCAGGGAGTCCCCAAAAACTAGGTAAAATATTTTTTTCTGCAAACACGTAATTAAATCTTTACTGCTATCCTTAAAGGACACTGCAAAATGTTGATTCAGCAATGTGTGATCCACTTGTCACCTGAATGGATTTCATGGTCTCTAAGCAAGCTATATTCTGTGGGCTGAGCCCAACACAAGGTGGGGTGAGGGGAAGATACTAGCTCTGCAGACGTTGCAGCTCACAACTGCTGAGCATTAACAGAAATTAAGACGGACATTTATTTGCCGGCTCTTGAAATGTTTAAACTGGGGTTTTAAATATTTAATAAGGAGCGAGCCTGCCGCAGAGTGAAAGAGAGAGAGAGTCATGCTGAGAGAGAGGATGGAATGGTGCTGTAAGCACGAGGGAGACTGCGCATTGTGTGTTAACCCCTTCCAAGGAAACCATTAAAATCACCAGTGTCTATAAATAATCCAGATATCATTTTTATTGTTGGTTTACTCTTACTGGTTCTGTAAATCTACAGATTAGAGTTTAGGCACTCGAAAACATTATCACAAGGCTACTGTCCTCACTTGCTGTTTACTTATCCTTCCTTGGGGGAATGAACACCTGAAAACATAACAGGTGCCTTATCCTCAGTACTGCACCTATGCACTTATATAGTTGACCTATGTCACACCAGGCCATGTGCATACACAGACAAGATTTGGTGAATGTGGTGGGATATAAAAAGCTGCTGCGCTAACTAAACGCCAAAGTCGTCAGTAAAGGTGTAGTGATTGCTCCAAAATGTATATTTACTATTTTAAAAGTTATGTATATCAATGCTATTCATTCATTATATTTATCTATCTAAATTGTAATCAGTATTCTCTTATCTACCTACCTATGTCAATTCCGATCATTATTTTATCTATCTATCTATCTATCTATCAATATTCTGATGTTGGACAAAATAACTAGAACATCAACTACAGATCACACTTTTTTGTTTATAATTAATAAAGGGTAGGATGCCTTTTGCACATAATACAGCTAAAATATGTTGAGAAGCAGACACATAGGCATAATCGGTCATAAATAGACACATAGGGCAAGAACAACATTTATGTAAATTTTGTTTCTTCCTTCTGGTAATATAGGTGCTATTTCCATGATGGAAGCAGGTGGTAGGAGTTTACTCCAAATCTATTGCTCAAGAATGTCCTACACAGCCTCAATAGTATTCAAATGTTCCTCAAATCAAGATCCATTGCACAGAGCAGTGTGGATATGAGCATTGTTATCCTGAAAGACTGCACCATCATCTGACCACAATGTCAGGGATTAGGGGACGTAGTTGGTCACTTAGACATCTAGATACTTCTAGACTGTTAATTTACTTATCTTCTTGGACGACAACAAGATTCAAAGAGTGCCATGATATAGCACCCCAAACTATACAGAAACCTATGCCATTCTTCACAATGGGTGTAAGGCAGTCAACGTGTTAGGCTTGTCCAGACACAAGATCAGAAGTGGGAAAAATTGTGAAACTGGACACCATGTTTGAATGCTTTCCATGCCATGTATGGTGATAATATTCCTCCTTGTACACTGGTATTATTGGTAACATTGGTCTCAGTATACAGGTTGTGGTCAGTAACAGTTTGATGGTATGTATGGTTATATACCGGTATTATTGATAATATTGGTGTCAATATACTGGATTTGGTCGGTAACAGTATGATGGCAATATGAATGCTGATAATATTTTCTCCTTCTATACTGGTACTTTTGGTCTCAGTATACAGGATTTGGTCAGTAATAGTATGATGGTATGGTAAAATGTAGGGCGATATGCATAAATGATTTGGTCATTAACAGCACGATGGTAATATGTGTCATGTAATTCGGTATCATTTGTTAATTGCAGGATTTATGCAGAGGTATACAGTATTATAATAGAAAATTACCTTTTGTAAAAGCGAGGAGACTTTGTAAAAGGGAGGGTGGCAAAAAACTGTCTTGTACCCACGCGTCCATGACCTTAGGATCGACACTGATTGAGGGGTTATAGTTTTGTGACTACAAATTAACAGTGCTAGTCTGTCCTGTGTATCAAGTTTCAAAATTCAACCACAGATACTCTATCTGCATGCATTTTGCTGGTCATTGCATACTGAGATGTGTTAATGGAAACACTAGTCATCCACACAGCCATCAGTCGCCAACTTAAAGATTTCCCTACTGGGCACCAACCAAAAATAATTCCACTTTGGACCTATCAATCGCTTAAAACAAATAAACATACTTTCAAAACAGCACAAGTAAAGGGGTTGTTACCAGAAATGGCAGGTGTGTCAGGAAGAATTCAACTTGATCATGTAGAAAGTGGGTCTCCCATTATTGTTTTCCAACTTCTGCACATATGAAACATCCACACATTGAACATACTAATGTTAGTTTTATATATATATATATATATATATATATATATATATATAAAAATATTTAAATTAGCTCACCACACCACCTTCACAGTTAGTGTGTCCTGCAATGCACCTGAAGAGGTGTCCTCTCCCTGAGGAAAGTACTGAACCCGTATGTATATATATATACACACACACACTCTATTTATGTATATCATTTTGTTTGCAAACTTAAGTACCAAAAGGATCATGGAAGCAGAATTGTGCACATAGTAATTAGTAAACTAACTGATAAACTTGAAGAATAAAATATTTCATAAATGGATATATGGAAAAGCTTTTATGCAGGAAGCATTAAAGTACACACTCCCCTGCCTCCTCAGATCAGCACAATCTTAAACAGCTGCCTGGAGGGATGAATTTGTCTTACATCTCCTCCCATTCTGGTATCACTTACCCTCAAGAGACGCCTCACACACCTCTGTCTTGCTTACTTTGCACTAGTGTGTTACTTGTGTACTTACATGAATACCTACTCAGCACCAGATTTGGGGCTAAAAGATATTTGATCACAATATGGTGGATTAAATTCAAGCACAGTACAAATATTATTGTAAAAAAAACATCAAAGACTGAAGGTCTTAGGAATCTGAACTATGAATGGAATTATTACCCGAACAAATGTCTTTCCATTCCACTATATGAGCCTTATTCTATGAATGGGTGAACAAAATGCCTGTATTAAAAAACTGAGTAAAATACACCCTTCCTTCTTCTAGCAGTCAGTAGGCTGAAACTGTTCCAAAAACAAGGTGAAATATAAGCCAGGTACAAAACAGTTAAGTCTGTAGAACAATAAGGGGAGTTGATAGCAGGCTCACGCTACAAAAAACAAATTTCAGTTTTTCAGACATTTTCCCTTAACCAGCGATTTCTAAATGTAGAAAGCTCCAAGAGCAGTCATGTGATCTGTAGATTATATACCAGTACCTGCACAGGATCTGAGAAGTCACACCACTGTAGTGCTTATAAGAGGAATGCCATTTCACCAGATAACGAGTGTCTAGATCCTTACAATGAAGTCTCATATGCAAATAACACATCACTATTTAAGGTTATTTACAACATTGTAAATAGATAAGGTATAGTGTAATTGCAAATCCCAACTAGTACAAGTGTTTTCTAAAGAGCATTAAATGTGTAAGATTTCCAATCATTTTGGGTTCAGTTTACTCTTGTAAGAAGCATTACAAATCTGTCTAATAACCCGAAACTAGGTACTATAAGGCTAGGTTTTTGATTGGTATTTTGATCAGTAGTTTTAGCCAAAACCAGAAACTGGTCCAAATCACATAAGGCACAGTCACTTTTCGGTTGCATTGACTGTATTGCATTTTCGGTTGCATTGAAGGGGCCACTTATTGATAGCTTGTCCACTTTAATGCAAATAATGCTTAAATATATGCTTATACACAATGGAGTGAATTTACTAAAGACTGGCATTTTGACTGTATTGCATTTTCGGTTGCATTGAAGGGGCCACTTATTGATAGCTTGTCCACTTTAATGCAAATAATGCTAAAATATATGCTTATACACAATGGAGTGAATTTACTAAAGACTGGCATTTTATCTGTGGTAAGTTTTCTATACCATTTTGTAGTTTTGGTCCCCTAATTCTAACTCTGTTTTTAGTTTGTTGCTACACCCAACATTCCTGTAAATAGTAAGGTGGGAATGAACATTAGTTAAAAAGGGATGTTTAATGGCCTCCAGGGGTGGGAATATGAGATTGAGGGGGTGTAAATCAGGATGTAGGGTATAATTAAAAGGCTGGGTCTAAGTCCAGATGAGGAGGTATAAATATGAGGTAGTGTAAATCAGGATCAAAGGGTGTAAATAAGAGGCTGAGGGGATGTAAATCCGGATCAACGGTTGTGAAAATAAGTCTGAGGGGGTATAAATCAGGATTAGGGGGGTAAATATGAGGCTGAAGTGGTGAAAATCAGGCACAGTAGGCCCCTATGAGGCTAAATGGGCATGAATCTGGCTAGGAGGGGCATAAATAAGGTTTGGGGTGTGAATATGAGGCTGAGTGGGTATGAATATGATGCTGAAGGGACCTAAGCCAGGCTCACCAAACCTGAGCCAAGCATTTGCATCCTTTATATAAATATTCAAAAGACCAGGAGAGGTCGCTCAGACGTGCAATAAGGCACAATATTCAGGAGTCTCCTGAAAGACAGAGCAGTAGAACCAGGTCTTTGTAAACCGGTCCGTCCGGTGATAAAGGTAAGCAGTAAGCTCCTTCCTGCGTTGTATATCAAAGATCATTGTGATCTAGAATCGTAGAGTAGGAGGTTCTGCACACTTTCAAAGAGTGGGAATGCAAGCCCTGGCTGCATTGACAAGATGACGCAAGATAGAGTGTCCTTAGGTAAAGAGTGGGATATCGGAGAGAGATTAAGGCAGGGGAAAAAGGCAAAATGTGGTCAGTAAATGACTACATCAACTTCCAACAGGCATTCCCAGAATATATGTAAAATGGACTTAGGGTGGCCGCAACCTCTCCAAAAGAAAGGTGAGGTAGAGCGGAACATGTTGCTGAAGCGAGTCGGTACCCGGTACCAATGAGTTGGGAGTTTAAAACATGCCTCTTGGTACCCACTGGAGAGCGAAGAGGAATGAGCCCAGCGGAACAGAGCACCCCGCTGCTACTCTGAAAAATGAATTCCACAGGTCCCTCTCCCAGGGTGCTATATAAGCGGGGTAGAGTCTGGGGAGTACCCAAACAAGGCATAAACACCTGAGAGTGTATGAAGAACCACCTTGGAGCCAGAACAGAGCAGCTCAAAGGGGGACTTTGTCCGGGCAAAGAGAGAGATCGAGGGGAGGGAGGAGAGAATGTCTTAGCTGTTGAGTCTGTCAGAAACCCAGTACCCCAATGAACCTAAGCCCCGGATATCCTACGTAGGTAACCAAGAGCCATTGCGCATATAATCCATTGCTCTCATCTCACCGAATCTGCCAGTTGGCAAAACTCCAGATCAGCGAGGCCAGGAGAAAAGCGAGAATTCTGTAGGATAGGATACTTTGGGGACGGAGAAGGATTAATACAGTTTCAGGGTAGTCGAAAAAACGGTACGACAGATAAACTTGATATTTTTATACTGAGCATATGGTTCTCCTAATAAAAAAATATGTTAGCAGAAGATGGGCTAAATTTAGTGCAGTACAGGCCTGTTTGTGCACCACAATCTTAGCCAGTTAGAAGCTGGCATAGATTTCTGCTAAAATTTGAGCTTGTTGGCCCTACTCACTTTTTTTAAGTGGCTGAAGAGGCATAACAATTCCAAAAAGTTGAACAATTTTTGAACAAAAGGATCTCTCCTTCTTTATAATGAATAGAGAATGAAAAATGTTTTGACATCTGAGCTGCTTATAGCTGAAAGGTATTTTAAGGTGTATTATTGTACTACAGATCTATAAGAATAGGAGAAAGATCTATGCTTATGTTGTATAACTCCCAATTCTGTGGCCTGACAAATACTAAAGGTGGTCATTCATTTTTAATAACAGTTATCCCTCCCGACCTTCTCATATACACGGACATTCAGCACGAATGAACATTCATGTTTCCCCTATGGGGATGGAGGGGTAAGCCTCAGATAGGCACCTGCTTATCTAGTATCTGATGTTGAAAATCAAACATGCCCGATTCTTTTCTTCACTGACATCATCTGTCAGTTGGGAGTCAGGAGGCCGCCATACACCTTACATAGGTGGTCTGACCCGCCGATGGAGGCAGGTTCAGACGACTTTAGTCTGGGGAGTATGGGCACATGTATATGTACAGTAAAGGGATGTCTTATACGCTGGCATGGTGATCAGCTGATGCTAACTAATAAATAAATACCCATACATGTAACACACTGAGTGCCAGATTCTGCACATACACTGCCTAATAGGGTGTATTGAAAGGGTTTTGTCATGGCATTTGTTTTCCATAAACTGATAGCAGAGCTCTTGAAAATGATGGGGAATTGAAAATACAGAGACCATATCATACTGTAGTCATTACACTTTAGAATTGAGTGCTATATTTAAGCTCAGTGATTCTAGGGGATAGATGGCTGGATTATATGGCAACTGATGGGACATTCCCAATTTTTTCATAAGAACTTTTTATAAGAACAGTCTTTTTGAAGTTGGGAATTTTTATGTCAATATGCAACAAAGACAAATTTTTCACTTAACCAAGAACTTGTTAGTTAACAGGCTATATTTACATCTGAGTTGAAGATCTATTTGGGGAGCTCTGTCTCTTTAGCGAACCTAAGCAGATAAAAAAATGCTGCAAGCAGTATTTTTTTTTGTCCACTCAAATCCTGCTAAATAAAAGGACATCAGACAGATACCCAATGGACTCCACTCAAATCCGCTGATGTTTGTTGTGAAATGGACCAATCCAGCTGCATTTTTCTAAAGTGAACAGACTCTGTGACGGAGGCCCCGAATGGAGCATCCCACCCCGATGTACATGAGGCTTTATTCTTATAATTCTTTAGATTCATTAATTCTTTCTCAGGATAGAAAAAATAAAAAAATATATAAAAAAATAAAACATATTTCATTGTAAATGTGTCTCAACTCACTAAAAAAGGTTGCGGGGATTGGTTTGCCGATGGAGTACTTGTCAGGATATATCGATTGGCTGATTTCCCCCTTATAGAAGTATATCCCTTCTTATCTCAGGGATACAGGGGATTTGATTGCAGCATTGAATGATTTTAACAGGTAAACAGGGTACAGTTTAGCCTCCATAGATGTGGAGTCCTTGTACACCCGCATCCTTCACGATGTGGGTATACAAGCGGTTAAAGAATTCCTGGAATGTTCACAAAAATCACCTGATTTTGTCCAGTTCATTGCAGATTCCATTCTGCTCATCCTCACCAATAATAATTTCCAGTATGGCATTGATTGGCACAGGCAAGCGCACAGCACGGCTATGGGCACTCCCAAGGCATGCACGTATGCTAATATTTTCCTTGCAGTACTGGAAAGGAATGTTGTTTTCACCCTTACTAATCTGTTTATGAGACACATAAAATCCTTTTTAAGGTTTGTAGATGATGTCTTTATAATTTGGGAGGGCAGGGAAACAGAGTTTGATGATTTTGTCACATACCTTAATAGGGAAAATAAATTAAATAAGAGATTTACATCATAGTTGGTAAAGAGTCACTAGAATTTTTGGATGTCAAAATTGACATCTAAAATGGGAATATTAAAACTAATGGGTACAGGAAATCAATATGTAGAAATGCATTATTACATTACAACTCATCACACCCGTCATACAAAAAAAAAGGAATTCCTTATAGCCAACTGGTCAGGCTCAAGAGGATAAACAATGATGATAGTACATATCGGCAGGAAGCAGATGATTTGAGTAACATATTGGTGAAATTAGGTTACCCTCTAAAAGTGATAGAACAAGCAAGTGTAGACAGATGCGTTTTTTCTTTTAGGAACACACCAATGAACAATATGTTAAGGAATGTTGTTATTAATAATTGGTACATCTTACAATAAGATGAAGAATTGAAAGACTATGGCCCTGATTTACTATTGTAAACCCGACATGTTTTGTCAGGTTCTGCACCAGATTCTGGCACAATTCGCCAGAAGTTCTGTCTACGTCAGAATTTGCGCCAGAATTTGCGCCAAAATTGGAAAAAACCCGACTAACTCTCCATTTTGAGATGTGGTCATCGGGGGGGGAGTGGGTGTGGCAGTCAAAAAGGGGGCGTATACCTGACATTTTCACAAAAAAACTACATATTTACTAAGGTTTCCCCAGTAAATGTGGTGGATTTGAGCTGAGAAAAAAACATCAGATCAGAGCATGTGTAAGAAAAACAAAATGTAGGAAAAAGTGCAAAATGTAATGTAGGGAAACCTTGTAGGGAATTAAAACCCACAAAGAAAACTACACTCCACTCTTAGTAAACAGGGCCTATGTGGACAACAAACCAATTATTACTTAAAAAAAAATGGTACAACCAGGACTACATAAAAGAACGCAAGAACAAAAATAAGATACAGAAGAACTGGCTAGTGGACAGTAGACCAATAGGCAATTATGCTTGCGCATCTTGTTGGTGCTGTGATCTCAATTCTAAATTTAAGTTTGTGAAGCTGGAAGGATATACAGTACGAGCAATACAATGTGTTACCTGTAGATCTATGTATGTGGTCTATGCCCTGTGTTTGCAGTTTATTTTATGTGGGGAAAACAAATGGACCCCTGTTTCATCGAATAAGGAAGCACGTACACTCTCTCAGAACAGGCATAGGCGCTAAAAGATTACATGACAAATAAACATAATGGAGATTCTAAAGTATTTTGATTTGCCGCATTAGAAAGGGAAACTGCAAGGGGGCACTGACAATCAGACCCTTCTGATTAAAGAATCCCTTTGATTCTACGCCTGCATGCTACAGGTGCTTTAGGTCTTAATGACTGGAATGAAATGCATGTATTTCAGTAATTTTTTATAAGTTCCCGTGACTTTTTAATTAGGATATTGTTTTTTGACACCTGGTGTTTGTATATGTTTTGTTTTTCCAATTTGTTGTCTTTCAGTGTTGCATGTTACCTGTTCAGGTGTATAAAGACACTCCACCTACCACAAGACGCAAAGTGGGCCTGACGAAGCACATACTGCGCAACACGGTCCATTGCCCGGACATCCCCAGGCTGCTTCAGCCCACCTCCCTGCGCTCTCTTTCCTTATGACTCCACAATAAATAAACACGCTGAATACAGACAGCATAATGGTGAGTCGCTCCATTCTTTTGTACTCTTACAAGTATAAGGTTGATGCTTATGGACTTTCTTAATGCTGTTAGCACTGCCAGTACCGGATGGTGGACCGGAAGGTTGTGGACTCCTAGAGAGGCTGCATAGTGATTGATGTAGTGGTATCAGCTGTGCCAGGTTTTCCTTTCTTTTGATGGACTTGTCACTAAAAAAAGGTTATACACCCTTCTGCTCTCTGCTCATCTCATTGTTGGCTGACATAGGTTGCACTGAAAAATCGGTCACATTTCATGATTTCATCTTTCAACAATTTTTTTTCTAAACAGTGTTTAAAAATGTACTCATTTTTTTTTTGTATATCTAAGCTTATTGTCCATAGCTGCTGAATCTAAATAACATAATAATGTAGCCATACTAAAGAGCCCCTTGAGACACACATTTTTACTTGGCTTTTGGCCCTCTATATTGCAGAACCCAATATCCAATGCACAATCTGCTTTTATGATGTACCCTTGAGTATGAACAAAATGTTTTGCAGGCTACCAAAGTAATCACTTGGTTGCTGAATGCTATCTATGTGTATTGTGCATTATGTTCATTAAATAATGTTTTACAAGTGTGGTTTCCGAAATGTATGTACAGAAATAGAAAAAACACAAAATGGAAGTTCTGAATAAAATTAATTGCACTTTTCAACTTTGGAAAAATATTGGCACTTTTGGTAAAAGAAATGGTACCCGGAAGGGTTTAAAGGAGTACTCCGGGATATAAAAACGTATCCCCTATCCTAAGGATAGGGGATGAGTTATAGATTGCAGGGGTCGGACCACCCATATGGGGCCCAAGCTCTCTGTCCAAATAGAGTGTGTCAACCAACGTGTAAAGTGGCGGCCAACATGCCCACTTAATGCAACGCTATGGTAGACCCGGAGATTGCTGAATGCAGTGCTCTGGCTCTCCCATAGAAATGTATTGAGGGGGTGAGACAGTCGCCACTTCATGCGGTGTTCAGACACTCCTCCTTCCTGCAGACTACCTCCTTCCTGCAGTTGGGCTCCCGCGATCTGACACTTATCCCCTATCCTTAGGATATTATGGCTGAATATAGTGCGGGTGATAAACTGTTACGAGTGTATTGAAATATACTTGTGTACTGCATCCCAGCATACTATTTACAATTGTTTGCGCAGGCACTTTTTTAAAGACCTACTATTTGAACCCAACATTTTTGTTTTTTGTTTTATTGGATTAACAAAATATATACATTTTAAATCTATTTAAAAAATAGTTGTTTTGAACTCATTGGTCCCGATTTATCAAAATGTGTGAGAGAAAAACTGGAAAGTTTTTGCTCACGGCAACCAATCACAGCTCAGCTTTAACCTTACCAGGGCTTGTTAAGATATGAAAACTGAGATGTGATTGGTTGTTCTATGCGAAATCTCTCTAGTTTTTCTCTGACATATTTTGATAAATCAGGGCCAGTGTGTAAGGGTACTCTGCCCCTAGACATCTTATCCCCTATCCAAAGGATAAGGGATAGGATGTCTGATTGTGGAGGTCCGGCTGCTGGGGACCCCCGCGATCCTGGCTGCCGTACCCCAGACATTCGGTGCCTGGAGCGAACTTCAATCCATGCCGGATGACTGGCGATGCGGGGCAGAGGCTCATGACATGATGGTCACACCCCGCTCATGACATCATGGCCATGCCCCCTCAATGCAAGTCTATGCATTGAGGGGGGCGTGGCCGTGACATCACGAGCCTCCAGCGCTGCACCCCACGCTCTAAACAAATGCCAGGTGCAGCAGGGAGATGCCGCCGCTGGTGACCCCCGCGATCAGACATCTTATCCCCTATCCTTTGGATAGGGAATAAGATGTCTAGGGGCGGAGTACCCCTTTAAGGTTCAGTTAGTGGAAACTGACTAGAGAGGACCTCTTGAAATAAGTGCATGCATTTTGTCTAGTGAAGATCCTTGGTAGAAAAACATTTTTCACTTAGACAAAGTCATGATTCTACAAGCCATGCCCATTGATGCTAATGCCAAGGCCCCTCCCGACACTGCAGTAACCTCCCTACCCTTAATCCCATCAATAAGCTCATTTTTCACAACTGTCTTTTTGCCACCTTACAGAAAGACTATTTCCTACATGAAATATTTACAGCTTCGTATACTTTCCTATTAGCTTGGGATCTTAACTTTTTTATGCCCCTGGCATACAATATGAGCAATGAGTGCAGAGGAAATGTGGCCATCCCCCTTTCATTTCAACTGTACATATCTCTCATTCACATGAATGAATAATGAATTACTGAGTGTCAGTTCGTTGAATATAAATGGCTTACAAAAAAATACATAATTTATTAATAATTTACATAGGAAATATTACAGACAGCATATTTACTATATTTAAGTTATAACTCCAATATAAAAATGCACTTCCCTACTGGTACACACATATCTACTGTATAAAGACAATGCTGATATACTTACAATGTGATATGTTAGGTTTGTATTCCCGTAGACCATCCAGAAAGAACAACACTGAGCAGCAGAGTACCCCTTTAAATGAGAATTTCCTCTGATGTTGACTGTTACCTCAACAGCAAGTCTGTCAACCAACACATTCTTTTAACCCTCAATATATATTCTGAGATAACAATGTAATACTGACATAAACATTATCATGTATATCTTCCCTTAACTTACGCCAGTCATTTTTCCAGTCATCTGAATGCTTACCACTTCCTAAACATAGAAGATGTGGGTTCACACAACTCTCACTAACCTCTATGGGAGTTACATTAAGGGCGTAAAACAGGCACCAAAAGAAGGCCAGATGGGGTCAAGATCATTCTCGTTCTTGTGATATGTGTGGTCCCAGAGTTTGGACCCACGTCCATCAGAATTTTATAGCCTATCCTGTGGATATACCATGAATGTTGAGATTACAATACTCCTTTAATATAATTATTATTACCGTATTATACTGGATACCTTCTTATGTTATGGGGAACTAAAGCTGGCTTGCACATTAAATCCAAGAAACAGAACCATTTTCTTGTCAGTAAATGGCTCCCTATAACCTTTGCTGGGCTCTGCAGAGCAGTGTAATACTGAGACAGCATTTTGAGCCACTATGCACACGTAGCTGCTGCTATTAGGTGTGAACAAACTGATATATTATGGGTGACAACCACAATGTTTATAGAACTTATTAAACAAAACTCCTTTAAAGCACCTCTGATTTTGAGGTATGTTACATAAAATATTAGGACACTTCATAAACTCCATTGATCTAATGTTTCTGTTATTAAAGGAATCACTTACAAAGGCTGCAAGAGCAATGCAAAAATAGAGCTGAACGAAAATTTCTGTGGTTCTCCTCAGCAGGCTAAAGATTGGCATTTGCTTGTAAATTGGTAGTTGACTGTAGACTATAGTCATAACACAGACTGTACCCTACTGATCACTCCCACTGAAGTATGGATGACAGATTATCATGAATGGTTGCATACAAAGGACCAGCAGGAAACTGGAGAGTCAATGTGTGCATATAGAAAAGTGTAAAAGCATTCCGTGGGAGTGGAAACATCATTCACAATATATTTAATAACTGATTATAAACCTTTCATATTCTATGTAAAGTTTTTCTAAATTGGAAATAGTCATGAGAACATGCTTTCCCTGGATAGTGCAACAGCTCTAATGCATGCTGGTGTACTGCGGAAATATTCTAACTGGAGGTATATATCTGTATGCAAATCTATTGGCATTGCACTAATATACATTAATAATTAATGCTGACATTTACCTTTAATTCCTACTAAATGCATAACTCTAACGCACTGGGAAAAAAAACAGCTCCATCTCAAGCTTCATGTTGTATAGCTGTATTTGGAGGGACTTCAAATGCTGTTTCCTTATACAATATAATAACTTAAAATCCTCCACTTAGGTAATAGAGTGGTCTGCCTGCAATAGCTCTCCCGTGTAAGGTTTTTATCAATTAGGATATGGTATTTGTGGCTAACTGCTTCCAACCACAAATACACACAATGGAGGGAACATGTATTAAACCGGCGAAGAATAAGGCAGGATGCAAATGTGCATTGTGACTCTTCATTTTCTAAGGAAGCAGCAGAAAAGCTGTACTCGGCTCACTCCAGAAGCTCCCATAGAGAATGAATGGAGAAGAGATGTGCATGCGTGTCTCGTCACTCCATTATGACGGGAAACTAGGGTACCTGTTCTCAAGATCCTGAGGGATCCTGTAGATACAGGATAACTTTGCAAGTTAGGACAACCACTTTAAGGCTGCATGAGATTCCTGAGCTGCCAATTGCCCACCACCACATTGATCAAGATTTTGTTTCTAAAGATTTGTTTACTGTCACTGAATAGTATGTTCAGCTCTATAAACTGTACTGTGTTGACACTTATCCTATTAGTTGCAATCCAAGGGTAAATGAACTGGGTTGCCTTAATGTTGTAATTAGAACCAGTTGTGATCTTGCCAAGATTTTAGTAAGGTTACCTTCTTTCTTGAGATCTGTTATCTATTTGAGACTGAGAAAAGCAGGACCCTTGGACAGACTTCTGACAGGCTCTAGTGAAGCTTATGTCTCCTAGTTCTACTCTTGGCAAAGGAGCTGCCATTTCTTTAAGAGGCTCAGAGTAATCCTAAGCAGGTGACGCTGGATTTAAATATTTCTCACCCTCCTTAGTTATGAGAATGTACCAGTTTCTCCTTTACTAATCCAACCCTGCTTTTTGATGATAGTCTTTGGCACCTAGTCGAGATAGTCGTTGGCATGTTATGTAGTTCTGTAACACATGAAAATTGTACATTATAGTTCACTAACATTAAACAATGATGTCAATTCAAATACAACAATGCAACATTTACTGTATCTTGAAAGCTATTGACAATTGATTGACTATATTTATAATATTCTGTTGCTTATTTAGCACAAACATATCTACATGGTTGCACACAGGGCTGCAACACAGTCAATTTACCAGTTGTATGTTTTTCTAGTTTGGGAATAAAACAGAGTACCCTAAGGAAATCTGATTTAAGACAGGGAGGACAAACTCCAGGCGAATAAGCCTATACTGATGATCTACACTAAATGGCCACTTTATGATAGACACCAATCTAGTAGTGCCTTAGACCTCCTTCGGCCTTCAGAACTGCAACAATGTATTATGGTATGGACTCCACTTGTTGTTGAAATCATGTTGAAAGAATACTAGCCAGTGCATACAGGATTTCTTTCCGAAGCTGATGCAATTTACATGGAGTTACTGACATTTTATGAATAGCCATTCTACCTAAACCCAGAGACGCTCTACTGGACTAAGATTTGAAAATTATGAAGGACAGGGTAGCAAGGAAACATTGCTGTCATGTTCCTGGAACTAATCCATGACTATACAACCCCCTATACATTATCCTGTATCTAACTTTGTTGGATTAAATAAACCATAAGGTCCAACTATCAAAACACGGGTATCATGGCAACCAGGGTATGCATGACCTGTATGCCCAGTTGTATACATTCACAGGTATGGCTAGGTTCAAACAGTGTTCAGCTGCCCATTACAGGTATCTGTTGGTATCCCACCAAAAATTGGATGCAGATGTATACTATTGTATACAACAGTGGCCGTCATTTATTTGAATAGTCTAAGCGTAGTCACTTAGCAACTACATTCGGGCCGCTTTCCATTTATATATGATTTTAACAAGACTCAAAAGTGTGGTCTGCTGTGCTTCTGAATCCTGTTCAATTAGCATATATCAGCAGAAATGAATAGCACCCTCCACTGCACACCACAGTATACACTGCCACCCTGGATTGTTTTCCTTGATTGTACCACTTTCTGTATACTCTTGACACCATCGCATGTAAAAAGGTTGGTAATTTGCGACATTCTGGCCCTGGCTAGCCTTTAACTGTTCATGCCACATTAAAAGTACTTTAGATTACTCGATTTTTCCATTATTAAGTGGATTCACACTGAAACTAATCCACAAATATGATTTTATGCTGCACTCCTCAGTTACATGGTTGTTTCCATTCTGGAAAGCTCCAGTCATGGAAGAGCAGGCATATCTAAGGCTGGGTTCACATATGTTTGGCATCCAGCATAGGTGAACTTAGTCTAGATCTCGACGCAACTGATGCCATAACTGATGACAAGTTGTCATCAGTTGTATGGCATCCAGCATCCATTATTTCTGCACGGAGGACATGGGAATGCAACAAGCTGCATTCCGCTGTCCGGTGCCCTCCGGTGTCAAAATTGAGATGCTGAGTGACTGGAACTGTCCCATTCAAATGAAAGGGATGAGTTCTAGCATCAGTTTCCTTCCGGTGCACACTGGAGGGAAACTATGTATGTACTGATATATGTGAACTCAGCCAAATGAAGTGGCCACATAACAACTGTTTTCAGTTGATCAAAACTTGGCAGATAAAAAAACAAACAAACATCCAACAAAACTTATAATATTTCACAGCACATGCACAACATTGTTTATTTTGCACAATGTATTAGAAGTTTTAGTTATTAAATATTTTCCTATGCAATTATTGCATAATTTGTACTATTTTTATTCCTACTGCAAAAAAAAAATTCTAGCATTAGTAAAAACAATCTGAACAGAGCAAAACCAATTTCTACAAGTATACAATATAGTAATGTTTTTAGTCATTCTGATAACATAATATTGGATTACAAACAGGGGATATCTCATCTTAACTTGCATGTTGCAGATAAAATCGAACAGCTGATTTGACGTTCGTGTAAATCACCACTTTCATCTCTTACATCTGCGACTAGAATTTTAAGCAACCAAACATTAATGTGCACTGGAGGATTGTTCTAGTTGTGTTTCTGTTATAGGTTGAATTCAAATCATATTTTGTAAGCAAACCCAGATGCTGAAAGAATTCATATGGCCCCAGTCACCTGATATATATATTAGCGCTGGCTTTTCTTTTAACTCCTTACCAACCCATGGTGTATATGTATGTCATGGGTCAGGTGCAGGGAATATAGAGGACCCATCGGCATCTTCGCAATGTAATCGTGGGATGTCGATGGCTTGTTGTGGAAGCCCAGAATCTTACCTGTGCTCCTCTAGCTTTCATGGCTCAGTGATTGCTGAAAGTTGCCTTGGGCCTTAGAAGGTGAGGAGAAAAAAACAAGCCAGAAATCAAAATTTGCCTGGCCATGAAGGGGTTAATGTATGGAATAGCATAGTAAACTACACTATGCTGTACAGAGGCATCAAGTAATAATATAATGCAGTATATTTTTAATTTACAATGTTATCCTATAGGTAACACATGTTACTGTATACCTATATACTAAGCCTTTTTGAAAGAAATTATTTTAATCCTACAAGTAAAAGTAATTTAAAGCGCAACTGTCAAGAAATCTGGGTGCAATATCCTACACACAGCCTTTGTACTGTGTGCAGGTGGTGTGTATAGCAATGTTTTTACCTAATATTTGCAGGCTTTCATGACCCCCAAAAATGCTTTTGATCAAAGCCACTGACAGTCGAATAGGCGTGGCGCAAGGTAAGCGATGCCCCACCGCCGCCACGCCCACCCCCTGTATGTCATCGCTGGGACCGCTGTGTGATTGACACACAGGACCCAGCACATGCGCCCTTCAGCTCATCTAACATGCGCGCCACTGCATATCATCCAGGCAAGCCTTGCTCCCCCAGTGAGCACTGGCTCCCGCCGCCGTCTTCCTCCTCAGTGCGCCTGCGCAGTGCTAGGTGCAGAGAGCGCACTTCCTTTCTGCCCCTAGTATCAGGAACTGTCCTGCTTGCACACGCGTCTCCACCAGAGAGAAGAAAGAAGATAACAGGCACAAGTATAATAACAGCCAAAAAAGGTGAGCTGAAGGGCGCATGCGCTGGGCCCGGTGTGTCAATCACACAGCGGTCCATGCGCTGACATACAGGGGGTGGGCGTGGTGGCGGCGGGGCATCGCTTACCTCGTGCCACGCCTATCCGACCGTCAGTGGCTTTGATCAAAAGCCTTTTTTGGGGTCATGAAAGCCTTCAAATATTAGGTAAAACAATGCTATACACACCACCTGCTCACAGAACAAAGGCTGTGTGCAGGTTATTGCACCCAGATTTCATGACAGTTGCGCTTTAAACAACTATGTGTTACAAGGGTAGTATACATAGAAGTATATGTGAAAGCCCTTACAAGGGTTTTCCAGAATTCTTTTCAATTGATGACCTATCCTAGGGATGGGCCATAAATAATACCCAAGATACATCAGATCAATACCCAACTACAGGCACCCCTGAAGATGAGCTGAATAAACGGGCTTAAAATAATGAGGACTGGGGGGCTCACACTATATATATATATATATATATATATATATATTAGGTGCTTGTGTTGCACGTAAACCTTCGTGCCAAATGAAATGAAGAAAAAATAAAAATGCGAAAGTACAGACCTCTAGATAAATATATATAGGTGTATATAGGTATATAATATAGACTAGTTGTATAGGAAGTATTACAATAAGATTATTTATTAGTTATTAGATAAATATACAAGCAGGGCCCTTCCTGTAGACTTTATCACAGATATAGACAGAGTCTGATAGATTAATACACAAAGTAATACACAGAGCATGATAATTTAAAATAATTCTTTAAAAAGTCTGTGGATGTCCAGATAAAAAGTCAATTGTATAAGTACACAGCCACCTATTATATTGTTAATGTATCCAATTTCCAGTACCCTCCACATTGTGGTAGGTAAAGTTAGTGAATGGTAGTAGCACCGTATGGCTTCACAGAAGAGCTGATGTTTCAGCTTCGTGACGGACCTCGCTCCTGCAGACTGGCATGGCTATGCAGCCGGCCCGGAGATGGTATCCGCACGACGTGTAAGGTCACGGCGTCTTCCCGGGGTGGCACGAACTTGCGTCCGGCCGGCAGATGGATGTGGTGGAGAAGCGGTGAGTGGAAATGCAGACAGGCGGCGTCCTCGTGGATCCAGCAGCAGAAAGCGCGTGTCTGAACAGTGGTCCCTGCACTCGGAGGTTCCAGCTGTTGCAAAAGTGGACACAGGTCTTTTCTTGGAGGTGATCTGTGTTACTGGGGTGTGTACATTGGCTAAACGCGTTTCGGGATGACCCCTTCTTCAGTAGTAGCGATATATGAATAAAGGGTCTGTTGTGCTTGTGCAAGCGCTTCAGCCTCCTAACTTCCTCCCATTCAAAACTCCATACACTGGGTAGAAAATGTACCTGGTATTGTAGTTCATCCAATTTAGAGAAGCAGCATAGGCTGTTATTAGAGAATAATGCAGAGGTTCTTGTGTATGCCTGTTTTAGCTGATGTGTCATGCATGGGTTTTTAACTATCTTGATTCTATATAAAGGATTTTCTTATGCTGCCTACATTTCCCATTAATCTACTGGCTATGCAGAAATAGAGGGGTTCAGTGTAATCACTGCAATAAACCTGAGACCAACTGAATCAATTGGCAATACTCCAGCTGAGATCATAAGTGGGTTGAGGTCAATTCACATTTATGGACATTTATCAACGGGTTTAGTCAGGTTTTCTTTACTATAATTGTCTCAAAATTGTCGCAACTGCGACTACACGATTTTTCGTGCGACATTTTGACTGGAAAGCGAGAAAAGCAAGTTTTCCAAAAATTAACTATGTAGTAATAATTTTAAAATGGACTACGGGTAGTCAGGTATTTATTAACTGCGACAGTCGCAACTGCGCAAAAAAAAGTCGCAACAGCGTTAAAAATTGACTAAATTTACTCCAGCACAAACATGGAGCAGAAAAAGCTACTATCAAAGTAAAAAAGGAAAAATTGCTTACGTGAAAGAAAATTATCAACAGGCTGAAACCAGTTGATAAATACGTCGCACATAAGCAAAAAAAAAGTAAGGAAAAAATTACTAAAAAAAAGAATACATAAGCAAACATTGATAAATGTCCCTCATTATGTGCAGTTGTGACCAGAAAGTAATTTGATCTATAATGTTCAGACTTCGTTCAGACTATGTTCAAATGTTGCATAATCATGGAAAAATTATGAAAAAAAAAACTATGGGAGGTTGCTGCACCGAAATTTCCGAGCAAAATTTATGACCGAAAATCCGCTCATAAATTACGTAGTATGAACGGACGCTTACCCTGTACATTGTATAGGAAGCACCAGTATAAAATCTTGCTGCATAGGTAACACACTACCTCGCTTACAGTCATGGCCGTAAATATTGGCACCACTGAATTTTTTCCAGAAAATTATGTATTTCTCACTGAAAAGGATTGCAGTAACACATGTTTTGCTATACACATGTTTATTCCCTTGGTGTGTATTGGAACTAAACAAAAAAAGGGAGGAAAAAAAGCTAATTGGACACAATGTCACTCCAAAAATTGTCAGGACAAAATTATTGGCACCCTTTCAAAATTGTGGATAAATAAGATTGTTTCAAGCATGTGATGCGCCTTTAAATTCACCAGGGGCAAGTAACAGGTGTGGGCAAATAACAATCACACTTGAAAGCAGATAAAAAGGATTGAAGTTCACGTAGTCTTCGCATTATGTGTCTGTGTTTGCCACACTAACCATGGACAACAGAAAGAGGAGAAGAGAACTGTCTGAGGACTTGAGAACCAAAATTGTGGAAAAATATCAACAATCTCAAGGTTACAAGTCCATCTCCAGAGATCTAGATTTGCCTTTGTCCACAGTGTCCAACATTATCAAGAAGTTTGCAACCCATGGCACTGTAGCTAATCTCCCTTGGAGTGGATGGAAGAGAACAATTTATGAAAGGTGTCAACGCAGGATAGTACAGATGCTGGAGAAGCAGCCTCAAACAAGTTCCAAAGATATTCAAGCTGTCCTGCAGGCTCAGGGAGCATCAGTTTCAGCATGAACTATCCGTCAACACTGAAATGAAATTAAACGCTATGGCAGAAAACCCAGGAGGACCCCATTGCTGTCACAGAGACATAAAAAAAAAGCAAGACTACATTTTGCCAAAATGAACTTGAGTAAGCCAAAATTTTTCAGAAAAAATGTCTTGTGGACAGATGAGACCAAGATAGAGCTTTTTGGCAAAGCACGTCATTCTACTGTTTACCGAAAATGTAATGAGGCCTACAAAGAAAAGAGCACAATACCTACAGTGAAATATGGTGGAGGTTCAATGATGTTTTGAGGTGTGCAAGGGCGTCATGAAATCTGAGGATTACCAATGGGTTTAGGGTTGCACTGTACAGCCCAGTGTTAGAAAGCTGGGTTTGCGTCCGAGATCTTGGGTCTTCCAGCAGGACAATGACCCCAAACATATGTCAAAAAGCACCCAGAAATGGATGGCAACAAAGCACTGGAGAGTTCTGAAGTGGACAGCAATGAGTCCAGATCTAAATCCCATTGAACACCTGTGGAGAGATCTTAAAATTGCTGTTGGGAAAAGGCGTCCTTCCAATAAGAGACCTAGAGCAGTTTGCAAGGGAAGAGTGTTCAAACATTCCGGCTGAGAGGTGTAAGAAGTTATTGATGGTTATAGGATGCGACTGATTTCAGTATTTTGTACGGTGTGCAATCAAATATTAAGTTAAGGGTGCCAATAATTTTGTCCAGCCCATTTTTGGAGTTTGGTGTGACATTATGTCCAATTTGCTTTTTTTCCTCCCATTTTTGGTTTAGTATACACACAGTGCACTACTTTTCTGTGAGAAATACTTCATTTTCTTGAAACATTTCAGGGGTCCAAATTAGAGATGAGCGAACTCACAGTAAATTTGATTCGTCACAAACTTCTCGGCTCAGCGGTTGCTGACTTTTCTTGCATAAATTAGTTCAGCTTTCCGGTGCTCCGGTGGGCTGGAAAAGGTGGATACAGTCTTAGGAAAGAGTCTCCTAGGACTGTATCCACCTTTTCCAGCCCACGGGAGCACCTGAAAGCTGAACTAATTTATGCAGGAAAAGTAATCAACTGTCGAGCCGAGAAGTTTGTGACGAATCGAATTTACTGTAAGTTCGCTCATCTCTAGTGCCAATATTTATGGCCATGACTGTAGGCTACCCTCGGAATTTCTGCCATGTTATTCATGGTATATTTTTCCACTATTGAAAACATGCAATGTTTGCATTTACCTTTAGTTAAATGTACCAAAACAGACAAAAGCTTGCTATACTATATTATCTTACACTATGTTATCTTATACTATGGTAACCTACACAGTAAGAATGCCATGTTGGGGAAATTAACAACCAATGAAGCCTGAGGATATCTACTTTTGTTGAGTCATTTACAAGACAATAAAATTAATGTACCTCAAAAGCCAGGTAAGTAGAAATGTTGTGCCTGAAATGCAGAGTTTAGAAGGCATATTTTACAAACACAACTAGAATGTATACCAAGTCACAACTGCATAAATATAGCTGTAGTCAGATGAGTAATAAGATAACAAGCAGGAAATGAAAGCTTTTACACATCCGATGATGGTGTTAGTGTAGCTACATCAATAAATAAGAACTGTACCTGAAGGAAAATTGAGCTCTATATGACAAATTATTATTAGCTAACCAGCCTAAGCAGTTTCCACTGATTCTATGCTAAGCCATGTTTCATGGTTTTTACTGTATTTAATGGGAGAGTCCAATACCCCATAAAAATGCTGGTCCATATATCACGTGTGCCTCATTGGCCAGCCTGCTATAAAAGGTTTATAACAACGTTAAACCTCATTTTCTTACACATTTGGACAGATTGCTGGTGTGTTAGGAAAAAAATTAAACAGGTCTTCTTAACGGGTCTTTAATCTGTGTTGTAGCACTGCTAAGAATGACATAGCAGAACTGCTTCATAGTCACAAATGTGCCCTGTAGGATCAACCTACCGATATTAAAGGGTACCTCTCATCAAAAAAACTTTTGATATATTATAGATTAATGTATGCAGAATAACTTTATAATTGCATGTTATTAAAAAAATATGCTTCTTTCTATTTAATTTTCCACTTTGAAGAAATGACCACTAGGGGTCTCCCTACCAGTCCTGGCAGCAAGCATTTCAGACTCATGCTGGAGTCCTAAACACTACGAGCTGCCAGTCTGCTTTGTTCACAAAGGAGAACACTCAGAGCTGCCAGCCTGCTTTGTTCACAGCCTGTTTGGCTGTGAACAAAGCAGGCTGGCAGCTCTGAGTGTTTAGGACTCCAGCATGAGTCAGAAATGCTTGCTGACAGGACTGATCGGGAAAAATACAATAGAAAGAAGCATATTTTTCATTAACATGCTATTGGAAAGTTATTCAACATTCATTAATCTAAAATATATCAAAAGTTTATTTGATGAGAGGTACCTTTTAACTATAATTCCCATTTAAGAGTGGTTTCACACATAGTATGCTACAATTTTAGCAACATTCTTGTTGTTTTTTTCAACAACAAAAACTCTGTGGCCAGATGTTTGATGTAAGTCCATAGGGAGTTCTGGAAACTGCATTTTTTGTAGTCTTTTTTTGTCACTTGGGGCAGGGTTATGTGCAACCCGCTTCTTAATAGGGCTGCCTCAACCACAGTGATGGACCACAAGCTATCATAGTTCAGGGCGTTGCAAAGTCAAAGTAATAAACAAACAGGACAAAAGTCAAGAAAAAGGTCATGGCACAAAAGGGTTAACAGCACAGCAAAAGAGCAGACAGGAATGAACATATCAACATTAAATTTGAGTTAAACAAGCCAAGTCAGTCCCAGTGAGAGTGTTGCAGTACAAATACAGAAAGCAGAAGAGTAGTCAGAGAATAAGCTGAGGACTGGCTGAGCAACAATTTTCCTCAGGGTCAACACATCAGAGGAAGTGGAGCGCAGCAGCGACTGGTAACAATCAGAACGACAGGGGATTGGGTCAGGTGAGTATGCCTTTTTTTTTTTATTATTATTAAATCTGCATTGAGATTTTAATTAAGATAGTTTTTTCGTGACATATTCTACTTTAACATAGTGGTAAATTTTCATCTTTACTTGCATCCTTTCTTGGTGAAAAATCCCCAAATGTCATGAAAATTTAGTAAATTTAGCATTTTTCTAACTTTGAAACTCTCTGCTTGAAAGGAAAATGAATATTCCAAATAAATTATATATTTATTCACATATACAATATGTCTACTATATGTTGGCATCATAAAGTTGACATGTTTTTACTTTTGGAAGACATTAGAGGGCTTAAAAGTTCACCAGCAATTTTCCAATTTTTCACGAAGATTTCAAAATCGGAATTTTTCATGGACAAGTCCTGTTTTGAAGTGGATTTGAGGGGCTTTCATGTTAGAAATACCCCATAAATTACTCCATTATAAAAATTGCACCCCTCAAAGTATTCAAAATGACATTCAAAAAGTTTGTTAACCCTTTAGGTGTTTCACAGGAATAGCAGCAGAGTGAAGGAGAAAATTCAAAATCTTCATTTTTTACACTCGCATGTTCTTGCAGAGCCATATATTTTTATTTTTACAAAGGGTAAAAGTAGAGAAATCCCCCCCAAAATTTGTAACCCCATTTTTCTTGAGTAAAGAAATACCTCATAAGTGGATGTAAAGTGCTCTGTGGGTGCACTAGAGGGCTCAGAAGGGAAGGAGTGACAATGGGATTTTGGAGAGTGAATTTTGCTGAAATGGTTTTTGGGGGGCATGTCACATTTAGGAAGCCCCTATGGTGCCAAAACAGCAAAGAAAAACCCACATGGCATACTATTTTGGAAACTACCCCCCTCAAGGAATGTAACAAGGGGTACAGTGAGCCTTAACACCCCACATCCTTAAAGTCGGATGTGTAAATGAAAAAAAAAATTTTTCACTAAAATGCCGTTTTTCCCCCCAAATTTCAAATTTTTACAAGTGGGAATAGGAGAAAATGCCCCCCAAATTTTTACCCCATTTCTTATGAGTATGGAAATACCCCATGTGTGGACGTCAAGTGCTCTGCTGGCACACTAGCAGGCACACTACAATGCTCAGAAGATAAGGAGTTACATTTGGCTTTTGGAAAACAAATTTTGCTGAAATGGTTTTTGGGGGGCATGTCGCATTTAGGAAGCCCCTCAAGGAATGTAAGAAGGTGTTTGATGACTTTTCATTAAAGTCGGATGTATAAATGCACATTTTTTTTTTTACCAAATTTTACATTTTTACAAGGGGTAATAGGAGAAAATGCCCCCAAAATTTGTAACCCCATTTCTTCTGAGTATGGAAATACCCCATGTGTAGATGTCAAGTGCTCTGCTGGCGCACTACAATGCTCAGAAGAGAAGGAGTGCCATTGGGCTTTTGGAGAGAGAATTTGTTTGGAATGGAAGTCGGGGGCCATGAGCATGTACAAAGCCCCCGTGGTGCCAGAACAGTGGGCCCCCCCACATGTGACCCCATTTTGTAAACTATACCCCTCACAAATTTAATAAGGGGTGCAGTGAGCATTTACACCCCACTGGCTATTGACAGATCTTTGGAACAGTGGGCTGTACAAATGAAAAATTACATTTTTCATTTCCACAGACTACTGTTCCAAAAATCTGTCAGACACCTGTGGGGCGTAAATGCTCATTGTTCTGGCACCAAGGAGGCTTTGTAAACACACATGGACTTCAATTCCAGACAAATTTTCTATCCCAAAGCCCAATGGCGCTCCTTGTCTTCTGAGCATTGTAGTTCGCTCGCAGAGCACTTTACATCCACATATGGGGTAAAATGAAAAATTTCGGGTAACAACAGCATTTTAGTAAAAAAAAAATATTTTTTATTTTCCCATCAAACTTTAACCCCTTAAGGACTCAAGGTTTTTCAGTTTTTGCACTTTCGTTTTTTCCTCCTTACCTTTTAAAAATCATAACCCTTTCAATTTTCCACCTAAAAATCCATATTATGGCTTATTTTTTGCCTCACCAATTCTACTTTGCAGTGACATTAGTCATTTTACCCAAAAATTCACGGCGAAACGGAAAAAAAGATAATTGTGCGACAAAATCGAAGAAAGAATGCCATTTTGTAACTTTTGGGGGCTTCCGTTTCTACGCAGTGCATATTTCGGTAAAAATGACACCTTATCATTATTCTGTAGGTCCATGCGGTTAAAATTATACCCTACTTATATAGGTTTGATTTTGTCGTACTTCTGGAAAAAATCATAACTACATGCAGGAAAATTTATAAGGAAAATGTCATCTTCTGAGCCCTATAACATTTTTATTTTTCCACGTACAGGGCAGTATGAGGACAAATTTTTGGCGCCGTGATCTGAAGGTTTTATCGGTACAATTTTTGTTTTGATCGGACTTTTTGATCTCTTTTTATAAATTTTTTAATGGTATAAAAAGTGAACAAAATACGCTTTTTTGGACTTTGGAATTTTTTTACGTGTACGCCATTGAACGTGCGGTTTAATTAGTGATATATTTTTATAGTTTGGACATTTACGCATGCGGCGATACCACATATGTTTATTTTTTTTTTATTTACACTGTTTAATTTTTTTTATGGGAAAAGGGGGGTGATTCAAACTTTTATTAGGGAAGGGGTTAAATGACCTTTATTAACACTTTTTTTTTACTTTTTTTTTGCAGTGTTATAGGTCCCATAGGGACCTATAACACTGCACACACTGATCTCTTGCACAGATCACTGGTGTGTATTAACACGCCTGTGATCAGTGTTATTGGCGCTTGACTGCTCCTGACTGGATCTCAGGCACGGAGCAGTCATTCGTCGATCGGACACCGAGGAGGCAGGTAAGGGCCCTCCCGGTGTTCTGTAAGCTGTTCGGGACCGCGGCGGTCCCGAACAGCCCAACTGACTAGCCGGGATAGTTTCACTTTCACTTTGGAAGCGGCGGTCAAAGCTTCTAAAGGGTTAATACTGCACATTGCAGCGATCGGCAATGTGTGGTATTAGCCGCAGGTCCCAGCCGTTGATGAGCTCTGGGACCGACGCGATGTGATGCGGGGCCGCAGCTCGACCCCGCTTCATATGGCGGGAGCCGGCGCAGGACGTAAATATACGTTCTGCGTCGTTAAGGGGTTAACGAAAATTCGTCCAACATCTGTGGGGTGTTAAGGCTCACTATACCCCTTGTTGCGTTTCGTGAGGAATGTAGTTTCCAAAATGAGGTCACACGTGGGTATTTATTTTTTTGCGTTTATATCAGAACCGCTGTAAAATCAGCCACCCCTGTGCAAATCACCAATTTAGGCCTGAAATGTACATAGTGCGGGCTCACTCCTGAGCCCTGTTGTGCGCCCGCAGAACATTTTACGCCCACATATGGGATATTTCCATACTCTTTGGGGGTCTTTTTCTCCTTTTACCTCTTGTGAAAATAAAAAGTATGGGGCAACACCAGCATATTAGTGTAAACATTTTTTTTTTTTACACTAACAGGCTGGTGTAGCCCCCAACTTTTCCTTTTCATAAAGGGTAAAGGAGAAAAAGTCCCCAAAATTTGTAACTCTATTGCTCCCGAGTACGGAAATACCCCATATGTGGCCCTAAACTGTTTACTTGAAATACGACAGGGCTCCGAAGTGAGAGAGCGCCATGCTCATTTGAGGACTAAATTAGGGGTTGCATAGGGGTGAACATAGGGTTATTCTACGCCACTGATTCCCAAACAGGGTGCCTCCAGCTGTTGCTAACCCAGCATGCCTGGAGAGTCAGTGGCTGTGCAACAGCTGGAGGTTCCGTTTTGGAAACACTGCCATACGATACGTTTTCATTTTTATTGGGAGGGACAGTGTAAGTGCAGGGCTCGAGTCCTGCAGGAATGCACAGGAACGGCGTTCCTTTGCTTTTTCCAGAGGAGGAACGCCGTCCCTGTTACACTAGTCCTGTAGGACCGACCTCTGGATTATTCTTACCCTCCCTCCGTCTCCTCCCCTGGCCCGGACTGCTAGATGCTGGAGATGTAGGACCTGTAGGACCTTTGATGATGTCACCATCACATGTTGGGGCGGAGCTTAGCTGTGGAGGAGAGGAAAGATCGTGGTTGAAGGACCTGTGTGATGCTGTGGAGGAGGCGGGGCTGAACTGGAGGAGACATGTCACATGTCACCCCAGTAAGGTAATTACATGGAAGGAGATTTGTTACATTGTGTCACCCCAGTAGTAAGGAGATCACATGAGGAGGGGGGTTGTTACAGTGTGTCACCTCAGTAGTAAGGAGATTACATGAGGAGGAGGTTTGTTAGAGTGTGTCACCCCAGTAGTAAGGAAATTAAATGAGGAGGAGGTTTGTTACAGTGTGTCAACCCAGTAGTAAGGAGATTACATGAGTAGGTTTGTTACAGTGTGTCACCCCAGTAGTAAGGAGATTACATGAGAAGGTTTGTTACAGTGTGTCACCCCAGTAGTAAGGAGATTACATGAGGAGGAGGTTTGTTACAGTGTGTCACCCCGGTAGTAAGGAGATTACATGAGTAGGTTTGTTACAGTGTGTCACCCCAGTAGTAAGGAAATTACATGAGTAGGTTTGTTACAGTGTGTCACCTCAGTAGTAAGGAGATTACATGAGGAAGAGGTTTGTTACAATGTGTCACCCCAGTAGTAAGGAGATGACATGAGGAGTAGGTTTGTTACAGTGTGTCACCCCAGTAGTAAGGAGATTACATGAGGAGTAGGTTTGTTACAGTGTGTCACTCTTATACTCCATAGGCAGCTGTATGCCTTTGGCCTATAAGAATTCTGGAACCATGCAGGATGTCAAGTTTTAGTAAATTTTTGGGTTATTTTTGTGCAAATGGGGGGGGGGGGTTATTAGAAATCTTTGAGTTCCCATACTTATTTTTCCAGGACTTGACCCCTGTGTAAGGGGGTGTATATGTAGTGTTTTACCCTTTATTATGTGTTAGTGTAGTTTAGTGCTTTTAGTGTACATTTACACGTGCGGGGGGTTAGAGAGAGTTTCCCGCTAGGAGTTTGAGCTGCGGTGGAAATTTTGCCGCAGCTCAAACTTGAAGCAGGAAACTCACTGTAAACCCAACCATGTGAATGTACCCTGTACATGGGGGGGGGGGAACCTCCAGCTGTTGCAAAACTACAACTCCCAGCATGTACTGATCGTCGAAGGATGATGAAGTTATACAACAGCTGGAGGTACGCACCTACAACTCCCAGCATGGTGAGACAGCAGTTTGCTGTGTGGGCATGCTGGGAGTTGTAGTTTTGAAAGATCTGAA
Organism: Hyla sarda; assembly: GCF_029499605.1. Classification (NCBI taxonomy): domain Eukaryota; kingdom Metazoa; phylum Chordata; class Amphibia; order Anura; family Hylidae; genus Hyla; species Hyla sarda. The sequence continues at coordinate 254,082,886 of NC_079190.1, forward strand.
GGGCCACAGTTTAGAGACCACTGCACAGTGATCTCCAAACTGTGGTCCTCCAGATGTTGCAAAACTACAAATCCCAGCATGCCTAGACAGCAAACTGCTGTGTGGGCATGCTGGGAGTTGTAGTTTTATAAGATCTAGAGGGCCACAGTTTAGAGATCACTGCACAGTGATCTCCACACTGTAGCCCTCCAGCTGTTGCAAAACTACAAATCCTAGCATGCCCAAACATTAAACAGATGTCTGGGCATGCTGGGAGTTGTAGTTTTGCAACATCTGGAGGGCTACAGTTTAGAGACTGTATAGTGGTCTCCAAACTGTAGCCCTCCAGATGTTGCTAGGCAACTCACTGGCTTCCATAGTCTGCAGCACGCCACACCAGGGAGCCAGCCGCACGTCATCGCCGCTCGCCAATCACTGCCGCCAATGCCGGTGGTAAGTTGACCTCCGGCACCAGTCAGTTCCCCTGTTCTGCCCGGACTACTGTGGGTGGGCAGAATAGGGGAACCAAACTTCTATCCCTTCAGGGGTACCTCTTCCAATCCCCCTTATTTTCCGGGTCGCCGAAATGAGCCCCCTGGGCAGGCAGGCATCCCAGTCTGGTCCCCGACCGGCTAGCGGCAGGGACCGAAATTCCCACAGGCGTACCCATAAGCCCTCAGTCCTTAAGGACTTTAAAACGGGGGCATATGGATACGCTCGGCGTCCTTAAGGGGTTAAAGGTAACAACTAATATATATATATATATATATATATATATATATATATATATATATATATATATGTATATATACAATTCATTCTTATTTTCATTCCAAAGGCGTCTATAGCCTGTTGCATCATTTTGGTGTTGAATTATTTTGCATAGGGGACCAGGAACTTAAGTTATGTCCCTTTAGTAATTCTAATAATAACAGTTTTATAAGAATATGCTAGTAAAGCAATTTCCCATTTCAGTATTTTCAAACTGTTAGCTGTGGAGTTCTAGTAACATTTTTCTTTGGGTTAATAGAGTTCTCTATTCCCTGAGCTGTCTTTTTGTACACTATATTGACTGAGAGATAACACTTCAAACTGTGTGTCTCTGAATATTTCATTACACATCACCTCAGTCATTCCAGCAATCAACGTGTAACACTGTATTAATTAGTGTAGGCTAATGGCTATGGACGTGTACCACAACTAGAAAAATAAAAACACAACATACAAGACTTTAAAGCATTTAAAATAAAAATACCCGTGAGGCTCTCCCTCTGCACAAGAAAATATAAAAAACAACAACTTAAAAGGCATCAACAGTCATTAACAGAGCATTCAGAAGAATACATAACTGATACAGACATGTAAGCGTATTGTTCCTAAATCACAGCATTGTATATAAGTAAAGTGACTTGATAACTACTCTGCGGACTTCAGCGCTCCTTGGAGATTTATCTACAGCTTCTTAACTCCCTGTAGTGTTCTCCCTTAATTAATTTGGTGGGCTGAATACACTAATTGCACAATATGCACAATGGAACAGCGGGGCTCATACTAGTGCTTTTCTATCACATAAGGCACTGGAAACAAATTCTGTTTATATAGACAGATTTTCTTGAGGGATTTTCACACCTCTAAAACATAACTACATGTGGGAGCCATATATTTAGCACCAGAAAAGAGATGGGATCCTGTCATGGAAATGCAGGAAAGCCTTTCCCAAAACATAATGAGTAGTCACACACAGCGTTTTGTTGTAGCTTAGCATTTCTTTTTTGTAGCCAAAGTCAGAAGTGGATATAAAAGAAATATAAAAAAAGGGCTTATATTTCATCTTCTTCTACTGTATTACAATAATCTTTATTGTATTGCACCAACACGGTTCGCAGCACTTTACAATTCTGAGGGTATGTATACAAACAGAAGCCAGATATAACAAAAATACATAATTATTATTATACAATAAGTCACAAGAGCTTGCAATCTATGAGGAAGAAGGGTTGAGAGAAAAGGCAGAAAGCTTGTTTATAAATAGGGTATTGCTCATAAAGGTGGGTAAACCGGTCACCAGACATTCTTTGTATGTACAGGTAAAAGTACAGGGTGACTCGGCTGAATGAAAGCGTGGGGAAAAGGGGGGTAGTAATAATAGGGGAGACTGATTAGGGAATATGTCTGTCTATAAATATGAGTTTTAAGGGTACACTTAAAAATGTAGATGTTAGGACTAAGTCTGATGATTCGGGCTATCAAGACGTTAGCCTTAGATTATCGTTTAGAACATAGAGCCTGGGCAGGGTGGTAGAGAGCGATGAGGAAGATGTGGAAAGGTACAGCACTGTGGACAGCTTTGTGGTTGAGAGTTTAGTTGAGGCACAGGGTAAAGGCATCAGTGTAGCTTCTGGATAGAAAGAGGAGTCTGGCTGTTGTATTCAGCATAGATTGAACAGGAAAATGTTTTGAGAAGGGAAAACTGATTAGTAATGGGTGTCAGTAGTCCACATGTACAGTATCCTTCACAAATTTTACGTGCAGATTTGAAGCTGCAGATTTTATGCTGCAGAATACAATGTTAACTAAATGACTGAACAGAGCTTCAAATCTGCAGCTTCAAATGCTGTGCATCAAATATGCGCAGGATACTGTACATATGAATACACCCTTAAGAGTTTTAGCTTTTTTAACAATAAGAAAAGGATACATTTTGGAGATGTTTTGAAGGTGCAGGAGCATGCAAAGGATATAAAATAGAGAGTGAAAGACAGATATGAGCCTAACATGCCTAGAAGTTAGGACAATACTACACAAGGGGATGGAAATGTCCGGTTTAGGTAGGTTAGCAGATGTAAATGCAGGAAATTCAGTATTAGTAAGATAAGGTTTCAGATAAAGAGAGGATACGATCATTGAGGCAGCAGTAACCAATGTTTTGTAGAAGTGCAGGGTTATTGTCACAGGAAGAGGTATCTGGCTGTCATCAGTGTAGAGATGTTACTGAGACAGAGAGTGGCTGACTTGAGATTTAGCTACCACAAAAAGTGCAGAAGCCAGTGAAAGAGAGATGGAGCCATGTCCATAGTTAGCTGCACACAGGGCCGCCATCTGGAATTAGGGGACACATACTGCTGATGCCCCCCCCCCCCCCAGCTACTAGGGTAGCTTATGCATTGCCAGTAGTAGAAAATTTCTCAAGAAAATGAAGTATTTCTCACGGAAATGGATTGCAGTAACACATGTTTTGCTATACACATTGTGGTGTCCCGGTACAGTATCCTATCCGGTACCTTTTTATTGTGGGTCTCCATATCCAGAGTCCCTAGGACATCGGGGTTCCTGTTGTCCTGTCCACCCCTAGTCACCTCTCATCCAGATGGTTATTGCACCAATAGCTTACTTAGGAAGCATGTAAATATTATATAAAAGCTCTATAAATAGTTAATTACCTGTCCCATAGCGTAACAGGACCTGCGGGTCAAGTGGTTAGGTGAACTCTATGGTATTTCTGCCTGAGGACCTTTGGAGGTCCTTGTGACGTAGTCAATCCCATCACTCATTGTAACAGTGAATGACGGATGTTCGGACCAATCAGATTAGCCCCGCCCCCTTCACATATAAGGGAGCGGCTGCCATGTTCTCGCTCTCTTGTTCCTGTGCAGGAAATTGAACAACATAACTCATAAGGATGCCTATCCTCTCCCTCGCATCGAAGAATCCTTGACAGCGTTGGGGTCTGCCGCCTACTTTTCCACACTGGATCTGATGAGCGGCTACTGGCAGGTGCCAATGGCAGAAGAGGACAGAGAGAAGACCGCATTTGTGACCCCTATGGGTCTCTTTGAGTTCAAAAGTATGCCCTTTGGACTGTGCAATGCACCAGCTACTTCCCAACGCCTAATGGAGCGATGCTTTGGGCATCTTAACTTCCAGAGTGTTCTGTTGTATTTAGATGACTTCATCGTCTATTCTCGAACATATCAGGAACACCTGGATCACCTGAAACAAGTTTTCCAAGTCCTTATCCGACATGGACTCAAGGTTAAACCTTCCAAATGTCACTTCCTAAAGCCACAAGTGCACTACCTAGGACATGTCGTCAGTGCTCAAGGAGTCCAGCCTGATCCAGACAAATTGAGTGCTGTGAAAGAGTGGCCTACACCTAGAACGGTGCGAAACGTCCGAAGTCCCCCATTTTGCTCAAATTGCTGGACCCTTGACAGAATTACTGAGAGGGACTGCCCGGGATAATTATAATGGGAGGCTTCCCATCCAGTGGGCCGAAGAACAAGAAGATGCCTTTCGAGCCCTGAAGTACCTCCTCACGGAACCCTCCATATTGGCGTATCCTGACTACAGCCTGCCGTTCCGTTTGTACACAGACGCTTTGAAGGTTTGGGGGCGGTCTTATCTCAAGTGCAAGATGGCAAGGAGAGGGTGATTGCCTATGCCAGCCTTCATCTTCGAGGTGCTGAGAAGAATTATGCTAACTATAGCTTCTTCAAGCTGGAGCTCCTGGCCCTGGTTTGGACTATTACTGAGAAGTTTAAGGACTATCTGGCTGCTACTCCCTTCACGGTCTACACTGATAACAACCCCTTGGCCCATTTAAACACTGCTAAGTTGGGAGCTCTTGAACAGCGTTGGGCCTCTCGGTTGGCCAACTATGATTTCAACATTAAGTACCGCAGCGGAAAAACCAATGTTAATGCGGATGTACTTTCTCACATGGCCCCGGGAGAAGCACCTCCTACTGAAGATGTGTGGGAAGATGTAGAAATGCCTCCCTTCTACAGAATGCTCTAACTGCCCAGGATGGTGACGGCCCTGAATCTTCCAAAGTCTCTGAAGATCTGTCCACCTGGAAGACACTTCAGGATGAAAGCAGGGTTATCAGGGACCTCTTCGACTATTGCCTCCACAAGAAAGTGCCTACTCGGGTGCGCAAGGCCCACAGAGACTTTGAATTGAAGCGGCTGTGGCGGCAGAGGAATCGCCTGTTCCTGCACAAGGGGTTGGTCTACCGAAATTCCCTGGACCAAGTCTCAGGAGACCGCATACACCAGATTGTGGTTCCCAGAAGGGATGCAGCCATGGTTCTGAATGCCTATCATGATCAATCCGGACACTTCGGGGTCCATAAGACAGAGATCACCGTCAGAAGGAGATTTTACTAGATTGGGATGCGGGAGACATCGAGAAATGGTGTGCCGAGTGCTCCGTGTGCAACGTGATAAAGAACCCCCAGAGGGACGCAAGAGCCCCTTTGCATCCCATCTGTACAGAAAGGCCGAATCAAATTGTTGCCTTGGACCATGTGAAGCTGGCCCCCACTCGATCTGGCTATTGTCATGCTCTAACTATGGTGGATCATTATTCCAAGTGGGTGGTCGTGGTCCCCGCCAAGGATCTTACCGCCAAGACTGCTGCTCAACTCTTCTATCGACATTGGATCCAACCTCTGGGGTGTCCCGAATCGGTCCTCACGGATCGAGGAACCGCCTTTGAAGCCCAGTTGTTCCAGGAACTTTGCCTGTTGCATGATTGCAAGAAGCTCCGGACAACGGCCTACCATCCCCAAGGGAATGGGCTCTGCGAGAGGATCAATCAAGTGTTCATCCAGATGCTCAGAGCAGCCTCTGTCTTAAAGCACAAAGAGTGGCCTCAGCTGTTGCCTGAACTGGAAATTTACAACAACACTGTTCACTGCTCTACGGGGTATACGCCCTTTTTCCTGATGATGGGCCGACACGGCCAATTGCCAAAGGATCGAACCTTCGGGCTACAGGCACCTTTCAACAATTCTCCTCAGGCTTCCCAAGGTGGTTGTCAGAGCATCAACGAAGAATTGAGGAAGCCAAGGTCATCGTTGAGAAGAAAATGGGTGAAGTTCATGAACGCCAGCAGAAAGATTATAATCGACATGCTTCGGCTCAGCCCTTGCAGCTTGGAGATAAAGTGTGGCTCAGAAAATTTCCTAGAACCCATAAATTGGACTCCCTGTGGGAAACGGAGCCATATACCATTACTGCGGTTCCTTATCCCGAAACGGACGTGTACGAGATACAAAAAAACGGGTTCGAGCCACAGGTGGTTCACCGGAATAGGATAAAAGTGTGCCTGAAAGAAGATATGCTTGACCCATCTCCTCCTACTCCTTCTGATCCTCCTGCTACTTCTACTCCACCTCCACCAAGGCCAATGAGAGAAAATGTGCCGGGAGAAGGAATTCATCCCACTATGGACGTTCCTTTGTTCCCATCTCAGCAGCCTACCATGTATTGGGGAATACCATTCCCAGCTCCCTCCAATCAGCCGCCACTGGTTGCACCGCCCAGTCAGTTGCCAGTAGCTGTTGCTCCCTGTCAACCACCATTGGTTGCTACATCCAACATCAGTCCTGCTCCAGTGACTGTTGCTGATATTGATGCCACTACTCCAACTGTCGTAAGAGAACCCCTCAGTTCAACCGAAGATGTTGCTTCCGTTTCCAGCCCTCCAGCTGGTCCCTCGGGGACTGAAGTTCTTGAAGAATCCTCAAGTGAAGGAACTCCTGATGACTCGGAGGTGGTGTTGCGGCGGTCTCAAAAGACTACACAGGGCAAACTACCCATCAGGGACCAGGACTCACATTTAGTACCTGCACACATAGTACCTTTGATAACCCACTTCAATGCTCTGCCAATCACTTTTCAGTACCCTAGATATTGATACCCAATTCCTGCCACTGTTAGGTACACTTCTTCTTCTCCTTCTTTGCGTGTGTGAGATGCTCTGCCTGGCCAGTAGGTGCTCTTGCTAATATAGAATTAAAAACGTAATTCTAAGAATAACCTAGATAGGTTGTTTTTGAAAGTGCTCTAGGGATAAGTAGCGTGTAGCCGATAGACCCTAGCAGCCACCCTTAATGTGACCTAGCTTCCGGCTAGCCAGTATAACCTTATGTGTACTTACAGGTAACTTATTGTTGGCGAATAAAATGTGTGAGATAATAAAAGTGTCTAGTCAGCTTGAAACTAAAGGTAAATAGAGCTGTACTAATGTCTAGTAAGTCACATAAAGAGTTATACTAATGTTCAGTTTAGCCTCATAGAATGTGTAGAGAATTAATAGGACGTCTTAGGAGCTAGCAACTACATGTCAGATAGCTGCCTAATTGTCTAGTAAGCTTTAGACTGTATAAGAAGTTTAATAAAGTTGTCTAGGAAGCTAGAAACTAAAGGATAGATAGCTTCTTCAAATGTCTAGATAGCATTCTTGTCTAGATAGCACCAATGCCTAGATAGATTCTAATTGTCTAGTCCAGATACTAGTAAGAGTATCAAAAGAATGTAAATGTGTTCAATGTTTACTTAGGATGTATAGCAAATTTATAGATCATCCTGTTCTAGTCCTAGTCCCTCTATCTTAGGGGACAGACGTCGAGGTCGACTTATCTTAAGTAAGGGGGTTTGTGGTGTCCCGGTACCGTATCCTATCCGATACCTTTTTATTGTGGGTCCCAATAGCCAGAGTCCCTAGGACGTCGGGGTTCCTGTTGTCCTGTCCACCCCTAGTCACCTCTCATCCAGATGGTTATTGCACCAATAGCTTACTTAGGAAGCATATAAATATTATATAAAAGCTCTATAAATTAGTTAATTACCTGTCCCATAGCGTAACAGGACCTGCGGGTCACGTGGTTAGGTGAACTCTATGGTATTTCTGCTTGAGGACCTTTGTAGGTCCTTGTGACGTAGTCAATCCCATCACTCATTGTAACAGTGAATGACGGATGTTCGGACAAATCAGATTAGCCCCACCCCCTGCCCATATAAGGGAGCAGCGGCCATGTTCTCGCTCTCTTGTTCCTGTGCAGCCAAGCTGTAAGCATCTCTCTTGTTCCTGTGCAAGCAAGCAAGAAGCATCTGCGCTGCTGAGATCTGTGAGTCTAGGCCTGAACCTTGCGGCGATGGACTATAACTTCTAAATTCTGAGTGTATCAATCCCCACGCACTCTGCAAGATCACCACACAGGTGGCTGAGGAGATGCGAAGCACAGAAGGGATGAGACAACACGTAGTCAGGATAGCTGTAGGTCAGGGCAGGCAGCACAGTAGCGTAGTCAGGACTTGGCAGAAGTTCAGTAGGCAGGCGGCAGAGAAGAAAGGTCAAGGTCACAAGAGCAGGAGATCTGGTACACGGCAAGGCAATACAAAGGAAAGCTTTCTCTAGGGCACAAGGCAACAAAGATCCGGCAGAGAACTGAGGAGGGTGGAGGAATTTATCAACAAGACACAGGTGGTTACACTAATGAGCTTACTGGCCCTTTAAATCTTAAAGCTTCAGCGCGCGCACGCCCTAAGGGACGGGGACACTTGTGCCGGAGCAGAGAGGTGGAAGTAGAGGCAGGGGAAACACCCGGAGAGTGACGGACTGGGGCTCGCATGCGGGTGCGTCCCGCAGTGTGAGTCCCAGCCCCGATGCCAGCAGAAGGTAAGGGGACCATGTGCTCATGGCCAGCGTGTGAGGCAAGAGCGCATAGCGTAACAGTACCCCCCCCCCCCCTTTGGTCTCCCCCTCCTTTTACGAGAGAGGAAACTCCTGAGAAGGTCACGGTCCAGGATATTGGGAATACGTAACGTAGCAGGTAGATGGAGTTGTAGGAAACAGGATTCATCTTTTGTAGAATCTGGAAGGGACCAAGGTAGCGGGGACCGAGCTTGTAACAGGGGATCTTGAAGTGGATGTATTTAAATGAAAGCCACACCATGTCACCAGGAGAGAAGGATGTAGGAGGTCTTCTACCTTTATCAGCTTGCGCCTTCATGCGTGAAGAAGCCTGGGACAATGACTGTTGGGTCTGTTGCCAGATGGTGAAGAAGTCATGGACCAGCTCATCAACAGCAGGCACACCGGAGGAGACTGGGAGAGGAAGAGGAGGATGGAGATGGAGTCCGTAGACAACAAAAAAGGGAGACGACCTCGTGGATTATATGAGAATTTAGCCCAGGGGAGAAGGTCGACCCAATCATCTTGGCGAGCTGAAACAAAATGCAGAAGATAAGTCTCAAGGATTTGATTGACCCTTTCCACCTGACCGTTGGACTGAGGGTGGTAGGCCGAGGAGAAGTCCAGATTGATGTCCAGACGGTTACAAAGGGCTCGCCAGAACTTAGAGACAAACTGCACACCTCGATCCGAAATGATATGTTGTGGAAGACCATGTAAACGAAAGACATGCGATAAGAAGTACTTCGCCAGCTGTGGAGCAGAAGGAAGACCTGGTAGAGGAATGAAGTGAGCCATCTTGGAAAACCGATCTACCACGACCCAGATGACAGTGTTATTATGAGAAGGTGGCAGATCGGTGATGAAATCCATGGCGATATGGGACCAGGGAGTCTCTGGAATGGGTAAAGGCTGTAAGAGTCTTTGCCGAGGAGTTTTGTCACGGGCACAAGTTACACAGGACCGAACAAAATCAGAAACATCACGTTCAAGATGGGGCCACCAGTAGTGCCGGGAAATAAGAAGTAGGGTCTTGCGTATTCCAGGATGTCCTGCTGTCAAGGAAGAATTACCCCATTTCAAGACCTTGCGTCTCAATCTGGTGGGCACAAAGGATTTTCCCGGAGGAATTTGCTGAATCTCGGCAGGAGCGGCAGGAATCAAACGGTCAGGAGGAATAATGTGCCTAGGCGTGGAGTCCAAACTAATGACGTCAGAGGACCTGGAGAGTAACGGACTGGGGCTCGCATGCAGGTGCGTCCAGCAGAAGGTAAGGGAACCATGCGCTCACGGCCAGTGTGTGAGGCCAGAGCGCATAGCGTAACACCATAATTTTTGTCAAAGCCAGTTTCATTATTTTGTTTATCAAAATGATTACGCAATCCAATAGCAATGTCTGATTGTAATCATTTAATTTTTAGTAAATTTTTATCATTATTACTTTTGTCAGTTTCAAGTTACTACAGGAAGCATTGCAGGTTTTTCTGACTTTAACAGAAGGGTATCAAAAATTTTGTCCATGTCTGTAAATTTCTAAATGTGTATGATGTAGGTGGGTCCAAAGGAAGATGAGAAATATTGAGAGAGAAGGACAGAAGGCAGAGGTCATAGAGCTGCAACAGAGTGCTAGCACACTTAAAAACAGAGTATGTTCGGAAGAAGACCAGGTCAAGTAATTTCCTATCCTTGTGCATAGGAGTTGGTAAGCTGGAAGAGGCAGATGGGGAGATTGGACTTTTAAAATCACCCATTATGAGAGTAGGTACGGTATTTAGGTAGATAGAAAATGATGAAGCCAGGCTGTAAAGTAATTATGAAATTGAATGAGCCAGATGGTCTGTAGACAACTGCCCCTCTTAAAGGAGTCTGACGGTATGGACCTACAAAGAGGGGAATGAGAGTGTAGGTACAGAAGGAAGGACGTGAAAAGTGCATTGTTAGGCAGAAGGTATGCCCATTCCTCTACCATGTATGCTATTCTGTTCCCTGCCACAAGTCAAATAGTTAGTTAGGTCTCCTCCCAGCCTGGCAGGAGACCAAACTCAGTTGTGCGGGGCATGACGAGGCACAGCTCTCGCAGGCTTCAGTGATGTTGCGTATTCTGGGAAATGTCGACTTTCTCCTACCGGAAGTTCCCACAATGTGAGCAAAGGGAAAGGTATTATACACAGCTTTTTAAAGCTTGGGAAAAAATGTAAACCCCTTAACGATGCCGGACGTAAATGTACGTCCTGGTGAGCTGGTACTTAACGCACCAGGACGTACATTAACATCCTATACATAACCGCGAGCTATGGAGCGATGCTCAGGTCATGCGCGGCAGGTCCCGGCTGCTATCAGCAGCCAGGGACCCGACGGTAATGGCGGACATCCACGATCACGTGGATGTCCGCCATTAACCCCTCAGATGCCGTGATCAATACAGATCACGGCATCTGCGGCAGTGCGGTACTTTGAATGGATGACGGATCGCCCGCAGCGCTGCCATGGGGATCTGATCATCCAGCATGGCGGCCGGAGGTCGAGCAATCGAGCAGACCAGAGCAGAAGATGACCGATAATACTGATCAGTGCTATGTCCTATGCATAGCACTGAACAGTATTAGCAATCGAATGATTGCTATAAAAAGTCCCCTATGGGGACTATTAAAGTGTAAAAATAAAAGTAAAAAAAAGTTTTTAAAAAAGTAAAAAAAACATTTGAAAAACCCCCTCCCATTTTCACTATTTCACCCCCAAAAAGTGTTAAAAAAATATTTTATATACATATTTGGTATCGCCACGTGTGTAAATATCCCAACTATTAAAATAAAATGTTAATGATATCATATGGTGAACGTTGTGAACGTAAAAAAAAAAAAAAGTTTTATATAAGCAAATATGGTATCAATAAAAAGTACAGATCACAGCGCAAAAAAATGAGCCATCATACCGCGGCTTATACGGGAGAATGAAAAAGTTATAGGTCTTCAAAATAGGGGGATTTTTTTTTTCACGGGTATCATGGGTATCATTTTAATCGTATTGACCCAAAGAATAAAGAACACATGTAATTTTTACCGTAAATTGTACGGCGTGAAAACAAAACCTTCCAAAATTAGCAAAATTGCTGTTTTCCTTTTAATTTCCCCACACAAATAGTATTTTTTTGGTTGCGCCATACATTTTATAGTAAAGTGAGTGATGGCAGTACAACGAACAACTGGTCGCGCAAAAATAAAGCCTTCATACTAGTCTGTGGATGAAAATATAAAAGAGTTATGATTTGAAGGCGAGGAGGAAAAAACGAAAACGTAAAAATAAGGCACAAATCGGCTGAGTCCTCAAAGGGGTACTACGCCCCTAGCATCTTATCCCCTATCCAAAGGATAGGAGATAAGATGTCAGATCGCCGGGGTCCAGCTGCTTGGGACCCCCGGGATCTCGGCCGCCCCCTTGTGATGTCATTGCCCTTCCCCTCAATACAAGTCTATGGGAGGGGGCATGGCAGCCATCATGCCCCCTCCCATAGACTTGCATTAAGGGGGTGGTCCGTGACATCACGAGGGGGCGGAACCGTGATGTCACGATGCTCCGGCCCCTGTATCACCAGTCATTACGCACAGATAGAGCATGCTCTGTGCAGTAATGATAGCGGGGTGTCGGAGACGAGATTCCGGGGGTCCCCAGCAGCGGGACCCCAGCGATCTGACATCTTATCCCCTATCCTTTGGATAGGGGATAAGATGCTAGGGGCGGAGTACCCCTTTAAGGGGTTAAAGGCAAGAGGGGTATTAGGAGTAGTTAGTGAATATAATCTGAGTTAGTTTAGAAAATGTGGTTTGATGACAAGTACTCTTTAAACTTTTTACCTCGCATAGAGTCACTTTCAGCCAAAAGCAGCACAAGAAACTGCAGCCAGCTATGCTTACTTGAATGGGTCTAGCTTCAGTTCCTTGTGCAAGCAAAAAACAGTAAGGCTATGTTCACACAGCATATTTTTCTAAGGGAAATAATTAGCTGCGCAATATGTGGCAGAAATCCTAATGGTAGCTTTGGTTTTCTGCTGCATATTTTGGATCTGATTATTAATCATGTGCATGGATGCCAATTAGCACCATTCAATCTTTGACACTTTCCCAGGAAATATGCTACAAATAAGCTTTTTCGCCATTTAAAAATGCAGGCACGAAACATTATGCACTGCAATTTGCAGAGTTAACCTCTTTATTTCGCAGAGTTAACCTCTAATATTTTTTCATTGTCTGTTAGACATACATAACATAATCACGGCAATACTTGTCCGTCCATTTATATTAAAAGGTAAAAAACTATTATGCCACAAGAAAGAAAAGGGAATTTTAGACTATATTTACAGATTCAAGAAGTAACATGAAAACTTTAAGCTAAGACAGTGAGGCTAAATTCATGCGAATGAACAGTTTGTTGCTCTCAGGCCTTATTTCAGGAGTCATGGGCCTTATTCACACAGGTATTTTTAAGACAATATTTTACGGTATCTGTAAGCCACAACAAGGAATGGAACCTAAACACAAAAAAAAGTATAATGAAAAGTTTTGCCTCTTACCTGTTTTGGCCCAGGTCCTAGTTTAGGCTGTTATATATGCTTCTCTGAGGTACAACACTGTCTTAGGTGTGCTTTACTACTATCTACCTGTGTCAAGACAAGCTAGGAGGCTCCAATGTATTTTACAATGTGTGTTCTACACAAGACCCTAAGGAAGTCTCCAACATATAAAGTAACTCACTAGCTTCCAGCAAGCATTAATGACCTTTATTAATTAAGAATTTGCTCAATCTTTATTAGTTATTTGCTTATTTTTATCATTTTTTTCTAGTCTTGAATCAACATTTTGGGGTCTTCATGACCAGTGTATAAGGCAAAACAACACATAAAGGCTGGTGTCACACACATAGAAAATAAAGAAAGGGTCCCAGCACTCCAAGTTTTATCGAATCTTATCGATTTATTTGAAATTTAGCATACTATACAGACAGCCGGGACCCTTTCTTTATTTTCTATATTTACACTTGGTCCACGAGCACCACTACCGTATATCCCGGCGTATAAGACGACTTTTTATACGCCGGGTACTGGGGTCCGGCATAGGAATACCTATGATTATCTGCCCGGCCATAGCATGTACAAACTAATTACTGATACTAAAAACCAGGGGGCCTCCAGCTGTTGTGAAACTACAACTCCCAGCATGCCCGGACCGGCAAAGGCTGTCCGGGCATGCTGGGAGTTGTAGTTTCACAACAGCTGGAGGCCCCCTGGTTTTTAGTAGACAGTATTAGTCTGTACATGCTATGGCCGACCCCCGCCTGCAGCCGCACACGGGAGCCGGGCCGGACACATAAAAATAAGTATTCCTATCCCGGACAGCCCTGTGTCCGCCGGTCACTTACCATTCCCTGGCCAATGCGCGTTCTCCTGCGATGATCCTCCGGTCCTCCTGGTCCTCCGCCTCTATGGTTGTACGTCAGTGACGTCCCGTGCGCACAACCATAGAGACGCAGGAGGACCAGGAGGACCGCAGGATCATCACAGGAGAACGCGCGTTGGCCAGGGAATGGTAAATGACCGGCGGTGCGTTATCTTCTTCAGTGTTCCGGTCACCGCTCCCCCAGTACTGGCACCTCCTGCTATGGTCCATAGGCCATAACAGTAGATGGTGACCTGGGCCGGAGGAGCGGTGACCGGATCACAGTGGGGGCAGTACAAACATACAGCCTCCAGCCATACACTTTATATGGCTGGAGGCTGACGCTGTATGTCCCCGGGGGGGGAGGCAGCTGACAACCTAATGTGGGGGGAGCTGCCTACTATTATGGGGGAGCTGCCTACTATTATGGGGGGAGCTGCCAACTATTATGGGGGGAGCTGCCTACTATTATGGGGGGGGAGCTGTCTACTATTATGGGGGGGGGAGCTGCCTACTATTATAGGGGGAGCTGCCTACTATTATGGGGGGAGCTGCCTACTATTATGGGGGGAGCTGCCTACTATTATGGGGGGGAGCTGCCTACTATTATGGGGGGAGCTGCCTACTATTATGGGGGGGAGCTGCCTACTATTATGGGGGGGCTGCCTACTATTATAGGGGGAGCTGCCTACTATTATGGGGGGAGCTGCCTACTATTATGGGGGGGAGCTGCCTACTATTATGGGGGGAGCTGCCTACTATTATGGGGGGGAGCTGCCTACTAATGTGGGGGAACTGCTTACTATTGTGGGGGGAACTGCTACTAATGTGGGGGAGCTGCCTACTAATGTTGGGGAACTCCCGACCTAATGTTGGGGAGCGGGGAGCTGGCAATCTAATGTGGGGGAACTGGCAACCTAATGTGGGGGAACTGCAACCTAATGTGGGGGAACATGCTGCCTACCTAATGTGGGGGAGAACTATACTGCCTACCTAATGTGGGGGAACATGCTGCCTACCTAATGTGGGGGGAACTATACTGCCTACCTAATGTGGGGGAACTGTACTGCCAACCTAATGTGAGGGAACATGCTGCCTACTAATGTGGGGGAACATGCTGCCTATCTAATGTGGGGGGAACTACAAGGTTCTGTACATCGCAGTAGGAGGGGTAGTCTTATACGGCAAGTATATCTCAAACTCTACATTTTAACTGTAAAAGTTGGGGGTCGTCTTATACACCCAGTCGTCTTATACGCCGGCATATACGGTATTTAGCAGTGCCGACCTCATCAGGACTTTGCTTAAAGGTGTCACACACATAAGCTGCATTGGAAAAAATTATGCTGTCTACTCGTGATCTGTCTGGGCCATCAGGAGACTGTTCACTGTCACACCCCCTCCCATAGGCTTGCATTGAGGGGGCGAAGTGTGACGTCACATGGGGGCAGGGCCGTGACGTCACAATGCTCCAGCCCCGTGATCGCCAGTAATCAGACCAAGAGCGAACACACCCCAGGGACTGATTCTAACGGGTTGCTGCATGCAAGATCACGGTGGTCCCCAGTGGTGGGCCCCCCCCCCCCCCCCCGCCATCAGGCATCTTATCCCCTATCCTTTGGATAGGAGATAAGATGTCTTAGCGCCGGAGAACCCCTTTAATCAATATTTACACTAGAAAAACTGTAATGTAAAAAAGTTGCAAATTATTGTGCAACACTCTGCATTTTGTGCAACACACAGAAAATGGCGTAAGTTTGGAGCAAAATGAGACTTGCACACAAAAAGTTGGAAAGTTGGAAACTGGATTGCAAGTCTTGATATATTCCCTCACTGGGTGTATATTTTTATGGCAATATCAGAGGCGCTTTTCTTTATAAATCTTTATTTCTTTCCAACATTAAATAGCAAAATAAAACAATAATATTTTTTTATTACAATAGCTTGTGTCTCTGTTCAGATTATGAAACTGGTAAATGTTTGATTATAAAAACAACACAAAGTCGAAGTAGTAAAGTAGAAATGTTATTTGCCTCAAACCTCTGAAGTTTTCAGGGCACATCCATAATAATTTATGTCACTGTTCAGATTAAGAAATTAGTAAATATTAGATTTAAATGAACCCTATTTTTCAATTTTTCCAAAGATTATGAGATTAACAATTGTTAAAATTAAGTTAAAAGGGTACTCCGCTGCTTAGTATTTGGAACAAACTATTTCGAATGCTGGAGCCGGTGCTGGGAGCTTGTGACGCCATAGCCCCGTCCCCTCGATGCAAGTCTATGGGAGGAGGTGTGACAGCAGTCACGCCCCTTCCCATAGACTTTCATTGAGGGGGTGGGGTGTGATGTCATGAGGGGGCGGGGCAAAGACGTCATGAGCTCCCGATGTTGGCTCCAGCTTTCGGAACAGTTTGTTCCAAATGTTAAGCAGCGGAGTACCCCTTTAACTGTCAGATTCCAAACAGAGATTTATCTGTCCCCTCAATCTCCATGATATAATTGGACACACACCTTGTTATTTTATGTCTCTGTTCAGATTATAAAATTAGCAGGTACTGAGTTCAAATAAACCGTCAGGTTCAAGATAAAAAGATGCTACCTCCTCAATCTCCATATTTTTTTATAAGCCACTCAGTCTCCTAAATGTATCTTTAAGGCCGCCACCACAGTCATTTATGTCTCAGTTTATATTATGAGATTAGCAGGGGTTGGGTTTGAGTAAAACACCCGTCTCCAAATAGAAAAAATATATGCCCACCTCAATCTCCTCAGGTTTTCTATCATGCTACCTCCTGTCTCTTGCATCCACCTGTGCTGCAGAAGGTCCTCATGGTCTGCGCTTGGTGTTCACCAGCATCTGCCACCAACTAGCAGCAAAACACCATGGGAGTAGGGAGCGATTATTCTTTGCTTCCTACTCTCAACAGTAACACAAAATCCCCAGCAATTCAGCATCATAGGACATGTGCTCTCGTAGAGGATGAATTACTTACTCAGCGGTGAGCTCCAACTCAAGGGTCAGCAATCTCACACTTATGTTTGATAAAGAATAAGAACCGGCACTCCTATATACTCCGGATTGTATATGTCCCCTTTATAGTAGCATTTACTCCAACAAGCATGACATGGTGGTGCAATGAAGCCTTGTAGAAACAGTCCAATAATCAACAATGTAGATGAAAAAGAAAGAGGCTGCACTCACCAGTTATTTATCTTCCATGCTTTATTCAACAGACGACATGGGGGGTCACAGAATGCGGGTGCTTCCAGTAAGCAGAGCGACATATGTTTCGCACTGTCAGCGCATCATCTGGCTGATATCAATATGATATATGAGCCAGATGATGCGCTGACACCACAAAACATATGTCGCTCTGCTTACTGGAAGCACCCGCATTCTGTGACCCCCCATGTCGTCTGTTGAATAAAGCATGGAAGATAAATAACTGGTGAGTGCAGCCTCTTTCTTTTTCATCTACATTGTTAATCTCACACTTATACCTATCCTGTAGATAGGGGATGAATTAAATTAAGACAGAATAAACCTTTTAATTTGTTTACAGTATACAATAAATTTGGGGTGTATCATGCCTTCCTCAAACTTGTATTTTTCTTATACCCCATAAAAGAATCATACACCCCCAAAACATGTTGCATGCTTGAGACAATTTTATCTGCTATCTTATGAAGACTTGAATCCTGTCCATTTTAATCTATACTAATAAGGACTGCATCAAGCTTGTGGCTATGTAACCCTCTACTACTATATAATGGATATTCTTTGCACTATGGAAGACCATAAGTTAAAGGGAACCTGTCACACTGAAAATGCAGCACAATCTGCAGGAAACATGGTTTAGAGTAAAGCTGAGCAGACTGATATATAGTTTTTGTGAGGAAAGTTCCAGGATAACTTATTATTTATTTGAGCTAATTTTGGGAAGAACTCATGTGGGCGGTCCTAGTGATTGACAGCACACTTAGGCACACAGATAGCTGTTAATCTCACCCCAGAATGAGCAAAGTAATCAAGTGGGTTGTCCTACTAGTGATTGACAGCTCTCTGCATGCACACTTATACACAAAAAGCGCTGCTTGTCTAGATAGAACTGCCTATATGACTACTTAGCCCAGAATGAGCAGAATTCTACATGAATAAATGACACAACTTTATATCAATCATTTCTGCTCCACCTGGTCTGTAACATGCTGCCTGCAGATTGGATTGCATTTTACAGGTTCTTTTAAAGACAGCAGATTCAACATCCTTACAGGTTTTTGTGTCCATCGCACATCCTGCATAAGTGAGGAAATACGCACTGTCCCATGAGGCAATTTGGCTAGTTACATTGTTCTATAGTAGGCAGATTGTAGGAAAAAGAACAACAAAAGGATGGCGCTGTCTACATGCCATAAAATAATATAGGACTAGTAAGTAAGGATGGAGTGGCGATACACTCATCTATTAGTGTTGTGCTATCAGGCACAAGCTGTATAAAGCATGTGGATGGGTGTCCTTAGCTCCTGTGGTCCTCATGGCAGCTAGGCATCAATGACCGGTCATACAGAAGAACACTGCTGCATCTTGCTTAAAGGTTTATATGGGATCCCGTATAAACCCTTAAACAAGATGCAGCAATGGGGCCAGTGGTATCCTGCGGGGAACAAAACAAATTTTCCACAGTAGATGGATGTAATGAAGGTTCCTTTTATTCAATTAACAAAAAGAACCTTCATTGCATGCATCTACTGTGGAAAATTCATTTTGTTCCCCACAGGATAATTGGTTCCCTAAAAACTCCACTACGCTGCACTGCTGCATCATGTTTAAAGGGTAGCTCCCACCATCATGTTTTAGTTTTTTTCTGTCCCTGCCTATTGCCCTTCTATCCCTAACACCCTTGTTTTTAAAATGTTTTAAAAGCATTTTTTTTATAAAAGTATATTAGAGATATGTTGTAGTACTTAAGTACTACAACATATCAAAAAAAAAATTCATGACAGTGCCCATTTAAGGGATTATATGGCATTCCCGTCTCTACAATTGTTCCATAGTAAGTACATTCCTCTACCCAAAGCATCAGGTGTGGTGCAAGAATTTTTGCCACCAAAGGCTAAACCTAATTTTTGGCTTTGCCCTCTTGGCACCACCCCAGCGACGTGGCAGATATAAGATCAGGGACTAGTGCCATGGGGTGCACTAGTCCCATGAGCTCCATGGCAGATTCTGGACCAGCCTCCCCCTCCCAACAATTAGAGAGTGTGTAATGTTAACATAACTCAACTTTCTCTATAGTATACAGCAGCTGATAAGTCCTGGAAGGATTCATATTTTTTAATAGAAGTCATTTACAAATCTGTTTAACTTTATGGAGCCAGTTGATATGAAAAAAAAAAAAATATGTTTTCCACCGGGGTACCCATCTCATTGTTCACTGCAGACAACATAAGAACAGTATTAGTGCAACACATGGCAAATGAGGAGAATATACACAATGAGGGACATTTATCAAAACTTACTTGAGGGAATGTGGACCAGTTGCCCATAGCAACCAATCAGATTGCTTCCTTTATTTCTGAAAAGGCCTCTGAAAAATGAAAAAAGTGATCTGATTGGTTGCTATGAGCAACTCGGTAACTTGTCTTCTGGACAGGTTTTGATAAATATCCCACAATATCCACTAATATGCCATAAAAAAAGTGACAAACCTATAGCATGAGGGTGTGCATTATTAAGAGTCCAGACAAGTCCAGGCCATCTTCTAAAAATATGTAGCGGCTGTCAGTCAAACAGGGTAGGTGGATGCAAGTGGGCTGGAAGGCAGAGCATAAGAGATGGGCTGGCTACATGCTGAGACCTGAATCTCATTTGCATGATAAGAAAAAGAGGACTACAGAGATAGAAAAATAAGCTATGCCATGGGTTTATTCTACCACTTTTTTTAAGGTGCATTCACATCATGTTTTGGGGATATGGCAACCGGATCTGGCGGAATAATTTGAAAACCAGCTGCCGTATACCTGCAGGACCCATGCCGTACCCTATTTAACAAAACCGGATTTGGTCCAAAAGTGAGCCAACCAGAGTCAATAGCTGACCCTGTCTGGCTCATTCAGATGAATGGGGTGCGGCGGGGATATAGCAGTGGTCGGTTTTGAAATTCTCCTGCCGGATACCGCTGTTGTATCCCCAAAATGTGCTGTAAATAAGCCCTTTCTGATTACAGGCCCACTTTAATTAGACATATGCCGGTAGCATCTTTAAGAAAGAAAGTTTGATGCACATCACTATATTTATCCTGGACATCCCATGGAAACAAGAAAAATATATAAAACAATCTACTAATCAACTTTGAAGTAATGATAGTGGTCGGCTCTGCCATCACCGGAGTAACCACTATGTGATGGCTAACGACTCAGTTTCCCTGCACTAGAAACAAGATTTTAATTATCATTAATTACCCTCCGGAGCAAACAAAATCACTCAATATGAGTCTCAGCACTAACTAATAGACTGAGACCCCTGTGCAGTCAGCTTATGTTACAATACAGCACAGAAGGAAAAGTCTGTTAACCACATGATCCCTTCAAGTGTCATATGCTTAGTACAGCTTTCATCCAAGTACACACAATTTTGGGCATAGTTGTTCAACCCACAGCTTATTAGATTAGTGTTATTATTTCTGGCTGATGTCATTGCCTTTATTCATGTTAATGCATATCTAAACTGATGAAGATATAACAGAGGTACATACCGTATTTTTCGCCCTATAGGACGTACCGGCGTATAAGACACACCTAATTTATAGGTGCAAAATCTAAAAAACATAAAGATTTTGAACCCAATAGTGGTCTTCAACCTGCGGACCTCCAGATGTTGCAAAACTACAACTCCCAGCATGCCCGGACAGCCGTTGGCTGTCCGGGCATGCTGGGAGTTGTAGTTTTGCAACATCTGGAGGTCCACAAATTGAAGACCACTGCATAGGAGGTAATACTCACGTGTCCCCGCCGCTCCGGACCCGTCACCGCAGCCCTGGATGTCGCTCCATCGCTGTCGCCGTGTCCCCGTCGCTCTGGAATGTCTCTGCTGCCGGCCGGGTATCCTCGCTCTCCGTCGCCGCCATCACGTCGTTACGCACGCCGACGCACGTACGCAACAACGTGATGACGAGGAAGGAGAGCGCCGGCTTAGTGTCACTTTCCCTTCAGACGCGGCGGTCAGCTTTGATCGCCGCATCTGAAGGGTTAATACAGGGCATCACCGCGATCGGTGATGTCCTGTATTAGCCACGGGTGCCGGCCGTTGATGGCCGCAGGGACCGCCGCGATAGGGGTGTATTTGCCATAAAAGACTCACCGACTTTTTCCCCCCTGTTTTGGGGAAGAAAAAGTGCGTCTTATACGGCGAAAAATACGGTAAGTGTTTGGCACTCTGTACACATGGGGGAGATTTATCATAACCTTCAGTTCAACAGAGAAAAACATTACACATCATTGAGATTAGAACAATAAAAAAAGAATTCTATTCAGCATGGCGTCTCTAAAACTAATACACAATGTATAAGGGGTCAGTGGCAGAGTGTCAAAAACCTTTTTCTACATGGTAGTTCCATTGCTGTGTCCAGTATCAGTTGGGCAAATAAAACATAGCAGAAAACTGTGTTATCCAAGGACATGCAGAGCGCTTTCTGCCAAGGGACAGATCTGTGTGACAGTACTGCTTCCTCTATTCCATTTCTTTTCTTCTTCTCTCATAATTTTGCTAGCTACGGCTTTTTCTTGTATCTTTTATTAGGTAATTAACGCCTCCATAGAACTCAAGGACAATTAGCAAAGTTGGAAATACTCATTTCAATTAGAAGATACTCACTGAATGAGGGGAGAGTACTTTTCTCCTAAAGGACTATTAACCCGTTTTCACTTTGGCATTGCATAGTGCTGTAACAGCTGTAGAACTTACTGGCAAAATCCTCAACTTTGCTCTGTGGATCATAACCTACTAAGGGTTTATAGACTTGAACATTTTTGTAAAAAATACACCTGATACCAAAGCCTATGGCTTAAGACTCACCCATGCACCTACATTAGGTCAGTACAATTAGTTATTTTCAGCAAGCAAGCCTCTGAGATCTTACTAAGAAACGCTCTACGGACTTAATTACCTGTCAGCGGAAAACCAGGGGAAGTCAACACAGAAATACACAGTGGAATGATCGCTTTTAGGGTTAGTTCGCATGGCTGATTTTACTGCAGGAATAATTGCTCCTTAAAAAGTCAACAGTATAGCAGACAGTTACTGCTACTGCAGTCACAGGGAACATAAGGCTTCATGGATCTTGGTGCAGACAAACACCGATAGGTTACTTAGTTTTTTTTACATTTTTTTCCACAACAGCTTATTTTAGATTTAACCAATTGTAGAAAAACACAAACTCACATGTCAAAAGGACACAGTAACTTTAAAAGCACAAATACTACTCTTTGAGGTGTACCGATGGACAAAAAAAATGCATAGAAATGTTGAATTGCTACAAAACTCGGCATGTAGTTATGTCTCAGGTAAATTATTACAGGTGTGGTCTGATTATATGTTGAGTATTGCCACAAGAGGGCATGATGTCATACCCCTGCTGCCCAAAAAAAAAGGCCCCAGAGGGTCTCAACATTCAGTTGACAGACTTTAAGATGGTGGGCCTCATTGGACTGAGAGAAGCAGGATGGTCATTTTAATAAATTCCTTGCCATCTAGGCTGTTCTGACAAAGTTGTTCAAAGGTGTTGAGAGCAGTGGTTACGTGAGGGCACACACACATGGCAAACAAGGTTCAGACAGCACAGACAGACCATAAGTACTGAGGATCATTTAACCCACTACCAAGTAAAAGTAGCTCCCAAAGTTTCCTTTTCCACCATCTAGACATAGGTGACACTTTCATTACACACCCCTATCTCTGTCTCTTAACCCCTTAAGGACGCAGGACGTACTCAAACGTCCCCTTTTCCGAGTCCTTAAGGACTCAGGACGTTTGAGTACGTCCTGTCAAATCCCGGCCCCCCGCCGCTAGCCGGAGGGGAGCCGGTGCCCGATGCCTGCTGAAATCGTTCAGCAGGCATCGGGGCATATCGCCCAGGGGGGTCATTATGCCCCCCCATGTCGGCGATGGCCGCAGATCGCTGGACAATTCAGTCCAGCGATCTGCGGCAGATTCCGGGTCAATCGGGTCTCCAGTGACCCGGTGACCCGGAATTACTCTCCGACGGCCCTGAACAGCCATAGCCAGCAGGGGTGAGGTGGCACTGGTGCCACCTCACGATCGCCCTGATTCGTCGGCCGGATTACCGGCAGACCAATCAGGGCGCCTGCTGCGGGTGTCACTCCCGCAACCCGCTCCACCCCTCTTCTGGAGGACGTGAGCGGGTGCGGGACGTGCACCCCAGGTGCTGGGGACCCCGATCCCCGGCGTCAATGTTGGGATCGGGGCCCCAGGAGCGACGGCCGCGGCGGAGACGACGAGGGACTGACCTCATGCGGCTGGATCGTTGGAGGTGAGTGACAGCCTCCTGCTGTTGCTTAGCAACAGCTCCCAGCATGCAAAAAGGGCATGCTGGGAGCTGTAGTTATGCAACAGCAGGAGGCAGACCACCACAACTCCCAGCATGCCCTTATGGGCATGCTGGGACTTGTAGTTTTGCAACAGCTGGAGGCACATTTTTTCTATGGAAAAGTGTACCTTCAGCTGTTGTGTAACTACAACTCCCAGCTTGCACCAACAGCTAAAGTGCATGCTGGGAGTTGTAGTAGTGCATCTGCTGGTTGCATAACTACAACTCCCAGCATGCCCGTTGGCTGTCGGTGACTGCTGGGAGTTGTAGTTTTGCAACAGCTGGCGGCACACTGAGTTATGTAGCAAACCAGTGTGTCTCCAGCTGTTGCATAACTACAGTCCCCAGCATCCCCAGCCAAAGTAGTATGCCTCCAGCTGTTGCATAACTACAAGACCCAGCATGCCCTTCCGCTGTCCGTACATGCTGGGGGTTGTAGCTTTTGCAACAGCTGAAGGCACACTGGTTGCAAAACACTGAGTTTGTTACCAAATTCTGTGTTTCACAACCAGTGTGCCTCCAGCTGTTGCAAAACTACAACTCCCAGCATGCACTGATAGACCGTACATGCTGGGAGTTGTAGTTTTGCAACAGCTGGATGTCCCCCCCCCAATGTGAATGTACAGGGTACACTCACATGGGCGGAGGATTACAGCAAGTATCCGGCTGCAAGTTTGAGCTGCGGCAAATTCTCTGTCGCAGCTCAAACTGCCAGCGAGAAACTACTGTGAACCCCCCGCCCGTGCGACTGTACCCTAAAAACACTACACTAACACAAAATAAAAAGTAAAAAACACTACGTATACACATACCCCTATACAACCCCCCTCCCCTCCCCAATAAAAATGAAAAACGTCTGGTACGCCACTGTTTCCAAAACGGAGCCTCCAGCGGTTGCAAAACTACAACTCCCAGCATGCACTGATAGACCGTACATGCTGGGAGATGTAGTTTTGCAACAGCTGGACGTTCCCCCCCCCCCCCATGTGAACGTACAGGGTACACTCACATGGGCGGAGGATTACAGTAAGTATCCGGCTGCAAGTTTGAGCTGCGGCTCAAACTGCCAGCGTGAAACTACTGTGAACCCCCGCCCATGTGACTGTACCCTAAAAACACTACACTACACTACACTAACACACAATAAAATAAAAAGTAAAAATCACTACAAATACACATACCCCTACACAGCCCTCCTCCCCAATAAAAATGAAAAACGTCTGGTACGCCACTGTTTCCAAAACGGAGCCTCCAGCTGTTGCAAAACAACTACTCCCAGTATTGCCAGATAGCCACTGACTGTCCAGGCATGCTGGGAGTTTTACAACAGCTGGAGGCACCCTGTTTGGGAATCACTGGCGTAGAATACCCCTATGTCCACCCCTATGCAAGTCCCTAATTTAGGCCTCAAATGCGCATGGCGCTCTCACTTTGGAGCCCTGTCGTATTTCAAGGCAACAGTTTAGGGTCATATATGGGGTATCGCCGTACTCGGGAGAAATTGTGTTACAAATTTTGGGGGGTATTTTCTGCTTTTACCCTTTTTAAAAATGTAAAATTTTTGGGAAAAGAGGCATTTTAGGTAAAAAAAAAAATTTTTTTTTTTACATATGCAAAAGTCGTGAAACACCTGTGGGGTATTAAGGTTCACTTAACCCCTTGTTACGTTCCCGAGGGGTCTAGTTTCCAAAATGGTATGCCATGTTTTTTTTTTTTTGCTGTCCTGGAACCATAGGGGCTTCCTAAATGTGGCATGCCCCCAGAGCAAAATTTGCTTTCAAAAAGCCAAATGTGACTCCTTCTCTTCTGAGACCTGTAGTGCGCCAGCAGAGCACTTTTCACCCCCATATGGGGCGTTTTCTGAATCGGGAGAAATTGGGCTTCAAATTTTGGGGGGTATTTTCTGCTTTAACCCTTTGTAAAAATGTAAATTTTTTGGGAAACCAAGCATTTTAGGTAAATTTTTTTTTTTTTTTTACATATGCAAAAGTTGTGAAACCCCTGTGGGGTATTAAGGTTCACTTTACCCCTTGTTACGTTCCCCAAGGGGTCTAGTTTCCAAAATGGTATGCCATGTGTTTTTTTTTGCTGTCCTGGCACCATAGGGGCTTCCTAAATGCGGCATGCCCCCAGAGCAAAATTTCCTTCAAAAAAGCCAAATGTGACTCCTTCTCTTCTGAGACCTGTAGTGCGCCAGCAGAGCACTTTTCACCCCCATATGGGGTGTTTTCTGAATCGGGAGAAATTGGGCTTCAAATTTTGGGGGGTATTTTCTGCTTTAACCCTTTGTAAAATGTAAATTTTTTGGGAAACCAAGCATTTTAGGTAATTTTTTTTATTTGTTTTTACATATGCAAAAGTTGTGAAACCCCTTTGGGGTATTAAGGTTCACTTTACCCCTTTTTACGTTCCCCAAGGGGTCTAGTTTGCAAAATGGTATGCCATCTGGGTTTTTTTGCTGTCCTGGCACCATAGGGGCTTCCTAAATGCGGCATGCCCCCAATGCAAAATTTCCTTCAAAAAAGCCAAATGTGACTCCTTCTCTTCTGAGACCTGTAGTGCGCCAGCAGAGCACTTTTCACCCCCATATGGGGTGTTTTCTGAATCGGGAGAAATTGGGCTTCAAATTTTGGGGGGTATTTTCTGCTTTAACCCTTTGTAAAAATGTAAATTTTTTGGGAAACCAAGCATTTTAGGTAAATTTTTTTATTTTTTTTTTACATATGCAAAAGTTGTGAAACCCCTTTGGGGTATTAAGGTTCACTTTACCCCTTTTTACGTTCCCCAAGGGGTCTAGTTTGCAAAATGGTATGCCATCTGGGGTTTTTTGCTGTCCTGGCACCATAGGGGCTTCCTAAATGCGGCATGCCCCCAGAGCAAAATTTCCTTCAAAAAAGCCAAATGTGACTCCTTCTCTTCTGAGACCTGTAGTGCGCCAGCAGAGCACTTTTCACCCCCATATTGGGTGTTTTCTGAATCGGGAGAAATTGGGCTTCAACTTTTGGGGGGTAATTTCTGCTATTACCCTTTTTAAAAATGTAAAACTTTTGGGAAACCAAGCATTTTAGGGAATTTTTTTTTTTTTTTTTTTACGTATGCAAAAGTTGTGAATCACCTGTGGGGTATTAAGGTTTACTTTACACCTTGTTATGTTCCCCGAGGGGTCTAGTTTCCAAAATGGTATGCCATGTGTTTTTTTTTTGCTGTTCTGGCACCATAGGGGCTTCCTAAATGTGACATGCCCCCCAAAAACCATTTGTCGCTCCTTCCCTTCTGAGCCCTCTACTGCGCCCGCCGAACAATTAACATAGACATATGAGGTATGTGCTTACTCGAGAGAAATTGGGTTTCAAATACAAGTAAAAATGTTCTCCTTTTTACCCCTTGCAAAAATTCAAAAATTGGTTCTACAAAAACATGCGAGTGTAAAAAATGAAGATTGTGAATTTTCTCCTTCACTTTGCTGCTATTCCTGTGAAACACCTAAAGGGTTAAAACGCTGACTGAATGTCATTTTGAATACTTTGGGGGGTGTAGATTTTATAATGGGGTCTTTTATGGGGTATTTCTAATATGAAGGCCCTTCAAATCCACTTCAAACCTGAACTGGTCCCTGAAAAAAAGCGAGTTTCAAAATTTTGTGAAAAATTGGAAAATTGCTGCGGAACTTTGAAGCCCTCTGGTGTCTTCCAAAAGTAAAAACTCATCAATTTTATGATGCAAACATAAAGTAGACATATTGTATATGTGAATAAAAAAAAAAAAAAATATTTTGAATATCCATTTTCCTTACAAGCAGAGAGCTTCAAAGTTAGAAAAATGCAAAATTTTCAAAATTTTCATCAAATTTTGGGATTTTTCACCAAGAAAGGATGCAAGTTACCACAAAATTTTACCACTAAGTTAAAGTAGAATATGTCACGAAAAAACAATCTCGAAATCAGATTGATAACTAAAAGCATTCCAGAGTTATAAATGTTTAAAGTGACAGTGGTCAGAATTGCAAAAAATGGCTGAGTCCTTAAGGTGAAAAAGGGCTCAGTCCTTAAGCGGTTAAGGTGCTTAGCAGAAGGAAATTCGGTGTCACATCACCCATTATGTGTCCTGCCACTGCCACTAGACACTGTAACCCTCATTTGCAGTGATGTCATGAGTATGAAACCTGGATGGCTACAGGCTGGAACCGTATTGTTCTAAGCAATTAATACAGCTTCTGTTTGGGATCTGACAATGGCCGGGTTGGAGTATGGAGGTCATGTTGTGAGGGCTTCAATCCTGCCTTTGCTGTGGAGCAAAACACTGCCTCAAATGCTGGGGTGATGATCTGGGGAGCGATACAAGGCACATTAACAGTGCTAACAACGGAAAAGTAAGGGTGAGGGATTACCTAGGTAATAGTGACCATAATAGGTTTTAAGTTATCCTTAAATCAAATGTTTAGCACCACCTAATAAGATTAAAATACATAAAAATGTGATACATAAAAATTCTTCTGTGATAGATTTTTAAGGATTCTTTGATGACAGGGTTTGTTTCACAGGACTGGCAAATGTGATCTTGGCAAGTAAAAGCCTTTGACTTCAAAGGGGTACTCCAGGGAACTGAACTTATCCCCTATCAAGAGAAGTCAGACCCCCCAGCGATCTCCTGTACTAGGCATAGCTACTTATCCATCCAAAGTGTGCCACAGCCCCAGCTTCCTGGACCTGTGCAAGTGATGGGCCGCTTAGCCAATCACTGGCCACAGTGATGTCTTACCTCGGCCAGTGATTGGCTTGTGCTAAGAAAGTGGGGTCCAGAGTACACCGAGAACAGGAAGGTAGCTGGGCCTCTACATGAGATCATGAGGGGGGGGGGGGGAGTGGGGTGGAGTGGTCAGTCTACATTCTAGTGTAAAGGCTGCCCAAAATCAGTCCACAGTCTAGTGCAGGGGTGCTCAACTATTTTTAGTGAGGGTCCGCTCATCAAGGTCTGTCACTGGTAAAGGTCCGAGCTAAGCGCTAAGGCCTGGTTCACCGCTAGTGGCTGCAGGGTGATGAAAGATATAGGTAAAATGACTGAACTCTTGAGGATGTAAATGTACTCCTTAATATAAAACTGTTGTACGCTGTACCCCTGAAAATACTGCCACATGTTGTACCCCTGAATACTGTACCCCTGAATATAATACTGCCACATGCTGTACCCCTGAATATATTACTGCAACACACTGTACCCCTAAATATATTACTGCCACACACTCTACCCTTAAATATATTACTGCCACACACTGTACTGCCTGAATATAATACTGCCATATACTATACCCCTGTATATATTACTGCCACACACTTTGCCCTTGTATATATTACTGCCTGCACGCTGTTCCCCTGGACATATTACTGCCTGCACGCTGTGCCCCTGAATATACTACTGCCTGCATTCTGTACCCCTGGATATGCTACTTCCTGCATGCTGTACCCCTGGATATACTACTGCCTGCACGCTGTGCCCCTGGATACACTACTGCCTGCACGCTGTGCCCCTGGATATACTACTGCCTGCATGCTGTGCCCCTTGATATACTACTGCCTGCACGCTGTGCCCCTGGATATACTACTGCCTGCATGCTGAACCCCTGGATATACTATTGCCTGCATGCTGTGCCCCTGGATATACTACTGCCTGCACGCTGTGCCCCTGGATTTACTACTGCCTGCACGCTGTGCCCCTGGATATACTACTGCCTGCACGCTGTGCCCCTGGATATACTACTGCCTGCATGCTGTGCCCCTGGATATACTACTGCCTGCACACTGTGCCCCTGGATATACTACTGCCTGCATGCTGTGCTCCTGGATATACTACTGCCTGCACGCTGTGCTCCTGGATACACCACTGCCTGCACGCTGTGCCCCTGGATATAATACTGCCTGCACGCTGTGTCCCTGGGTATATTACTGCCGGCACGCTGTGCCCCTGGATATATTACTGCCACACGCTATGCCCCTGGTATATTACTGCCACACGCTGTGCTCTAGGTATATTACTGCCACATGCTGTATCCCAGGTATATTTCTACCGCACGATATGCCCCTGGTATAGTACTGCCACACACTATGTCCCTGGTATAGTACTACCACATGCTATGCCCCTGGTATAGTACTGCCACACGCTATATCCCTGTTATATTGCTGCCATGTTATGTCCCTGGTGTATTACTGCCACACACACTATGTCCCAAATATAATTTTGACAAACACTTGTGCCCTGTACCGTCCATCCAATTTCAGCGGCAGAAATTCTGCTTTCTCCATTCCGCAAAAATATAAGACCAGTGTTAGGGTTAGTTCAAACAAGCAGACACACAGCGTATTTTCCGCTGCAGATCCGCCGCTGAAGGACCGCTGCATGGTGGCTTTACATGTCCCTGCTCGGAGCGGCAATACACTGTACGAGCAGACACACTGCGATGTGCGAGTTGCCGCACATGTGCGGTATACTAGCACACATCGAGGCCGCTCCCCCTGCTCCATCAGCTAGGCCAAGAGCTGCCGCGATGTGCAATTATACTGCGAATGCATGCTGCGACTTGCACATCACAATGTGTCTGCTCCTAGTGGCGTATCGCCGTTCCGAGCAGGCACATGTAAAGCCACTATGCAGCGGTCCTTCAGTGGCAGATCTGCAGAGCAATGTACGCTGCAGAGCAGGGTCCGCTCGTGTGAACATGCCCTTATATTTTACCGAATTCTGCAGCGGAATCCCTTAAATCCCTAAAATTATTGGGGCTTGAATTTCGTCCGAATTGTGTGTTCTAAGAACACAGAAATTCCGCTGGAATTCCACAATTTATGAACTGTGTAAACATACCTTTAAGACTAGACTACCTGCAGTCCAGTAAAATCAATGGTTTTGTTCTGCCTGTTTCTTGACTTATACCACAATATTCAGATGTGAACATAGCCCTACTAGGAGAGAGTTGGCATCTATATGCCATCTTATAGTGCATAGCACAGTTTTTTTCATCTGGTAGTACATGGACGGTGTATAAAAATCATGTGTTGTCACACAGGGGTACATAAATTTCCAAAAGACTACATTTTTCCCCCCTACTACACAACTGGTATATGATATATCTTTTTCATTAGACCTAAGACTTTGTCCATACTTTGTAGCAAAACACCATTGCTGTACTATAGGTAAAAGCTGCTTCTGTGCTTTTAAATATAAATGTCATGTTTTACCATAAAAGGCAATAGAAAAACATAGCAACAATGCAACAGATGGGGTATGGGGCAGTTTAAAATGTTCTAACAATCACTAAAGGCATGAGGTTTAGTAATGTAGAACGTGAATGACGTATTAACCAATGTCATTGACCATTACTTGATATGTTTAGGAAGCCTAACAAAAAAAAAAAGTTTAAGCCTGGTTATGCTAGTTACTGTCAAGGTCTGTGCATTATCTTTATCATTAAACTAATGGCCCTAGTGTGTAGCTGTAGTAAAATACTAGTAGACACAACAGGGAACAATCTTTAATAAATATTAAGAGTATGTAGTCATAAATGGCTGTTGTCTATTTATTCGTAATCACAAAATAATAAACATATTACAACAAAACCACCATTTATACTCACGCCTTGCTATAAGATGTATATGCGGGGGGAAACCCCAGCTATGAAATGTATCTGACCTAACACACAACCTCTCTCTGTGCTTATGTGTTTAAGGTCTTTGCTCAGGTATTATCTGTTACTTTCACATTTAACTTACTCCAGGCGTGTCTGTCCCCTAAGCCAGCACATAGTACAAGCTGAGGACATAGTAGAGCAGATGCATGTGTTGCTCTTTGGTGGTACGGGTGATCTATGCCCTCTTTCATGTGTCTGCCAGCTGCACGCACAAGAGGCACAGCATGATTATCTACATGAATCCTGTAAGATTCCTTTGGAGTGACTATGGGAATCAGGAATACCCAGAACGTGTTGCCAGGAATCCCTCCCAGCTACAACTATCTCTATGTATGTAAACAGCCTGCAAAACAGACATGTATGCAGTTGTCTACATGGGTGAGACATGTGTCCTGAAAATATCAGCAGACTATTAATGTAAGAATCACTCAGGAGCCAATAAGAATTCAGTGTAAACTTTCAATAGCTATTTAAGGTAAAACTGTTACTTCTCTACACTCAAGTGGCCAAGAAAGGACAAAGATGTGAATATACTATGGAAGATTTCCAGACACAAATTACAATACTGCACAACATCCTATATATAGCTCAAAATTTCATCAATCACTAACACCTAGTCCAAATACTGTTGAGCTGATCTTAGAGATTATACACACACATATGTAAAAGCAATGTTAATTGTGAGACTACAAATGTGGTATTACAAGTGTTCCAGGTATAGGATAGTCAATTAAATACAGCCAAAAAGGAGTAAAAAACAAGCTGACATAGTGGATAATCCCTCCACAGTTGTCAAATTCAACCGTCGCCCCCTTTGTCCTAATGGAAGTCAAAGAGTGTCATACTGGCCTCCATTAGTCCTCTTATTCCATAGAGGTATCAAGTATAAAGGACACATAACCATGCAGTGTACATTTTGAACATGGGGGCCTAGAGGCAATAGATGCCCCTGTATGTCTATACACTGTCCATACAGTGGCATTCATCGAAGATATCAACTGGGGAATCCACCTTGGACATTGCAAAACACAAATGTGATAGCAGACTAAGTTTAAACTTGCATTTTTGTATTCTACTGCAGGAGTTGTAATGTGCTGTCACATAATATTCAATGTCTCTATACACTATCTAAAGAGCAGCAGACACAGCACGAGCAGTCTAAACTATGTACAAAGCCCTGGGGTGAGATTTTTTTCCTTACCAAATTGTCTGTGTTGTCTCTGAAGCCTGTGTGTGGTCACAGGCTGGTCCCCTCTTATCCCCCTAGACTTGCGTTGCTTGTAATTTCCCTGATCCCTAAGGAGATTTAGACGCAGACCCAAGCTGAGCTGATTTTCAGAATGGAAGACAGTCTAGCAGGAGGGAGAGAGGGAAGAAGCTTGATAACAGGAGAAAGAAGCATTTTTGTCTAATAAAATATATTACAAAGTTTCTGACATTCACTTGTACTACTGATCTATGCAAAAATTGTTGAAATGACAGTACCTATTTACTGTTATGTCACGTGGTAGGTAAGTGAAGCTAACCTGATGTTGCCTGTGAGCTGACTACTCTTTTGTCACTTGAGTTGCTCTCGTAGTGCAAAGTGCAGAAATGAGACCTCTGGACAATAGAATTCGGTGAAACACTATTTTACCTAACTTTTTGGGCTAATCCAAAATAATACAGATACTCTGGTACATCTTGGAATATTAAAGCTTTTGGAGTTTGATGAATAGATATTTGATCTCTGTCCCTTTAATGTCTTTTTTAGCAGATTTACTAAACTTAGAATTCTCTGAGGTGTTTTCAGCACATAAGAGTATAATGACTAATGCCGATGCAGACAGATGTTAACGTTCAACTTACTGAAACTACTGATGGGGATTTTCACAGGTTGGCTTACAATGGTGCAAAATATACACTTTCTTTACTAACACAATTCTGGTTTCAGACTCAATAATTATAGGGACGTTTGCAGAAAAAAACTTTTGATGAAGTGGCAGTCACCCAGTACAAACTCCGTCCATTAGCCACTGTATCCAGTGTATTGCAGAGAACCCTTGTTGCCTCCTTATTCTCTCTGACAAAGATGGAGAACTTGAGCACTTTATCCTTACAGCATGGCAGAAACAAGAACAGTGGGGGAGATTTATCAAAACCTGTCCCGAGGAAAAGTTGCTGAGTTGTCCATAGCAACCAATCAGATCGCTTCTTTCATTTTTGAAAAGGCCTCTGAAAAATTAAAGAAGCGATCTGATTGGTTGCTATTGGCAACTCAGCAACTTTTCCTCTGGACAGGTTTTGATAAATCTCCCCCAGTGATTTTATTGTAGACAGAATTTCACATACTGAAGACAAGTATGCCTAGCAATAGCATAGCTAGATGTGCACACTTGGCTGGCCTAAGCCTGACTAGAAGGTTTGGTCAAGCCCTTTTT
Organism: Hyla sarda; assembly: GCF_029499605.1. Classification (NCBI taxonomy): domain Eukaryota; kingdom Metazoa; phylum Chordata; class Amphibia; order Anura; family Hylidae; genus Hyla; species Hyla sarda. The sequence continues at coordinate 254,116,477 of NC_079190.1, forward strand.
CTGAGAGAGGGAAGCTAGACTAGGGACATTTCCCATATCCAATGTTTGGGAGGGTCACGTGACCAAGGCATCATTCTTCATCTGATACTTGAAGACAAATGTTAACCCTTTACACTGTGTATGCAATAGACATACAGCAGTGCACATAAATAAGCTAACAGTACTTTATACTCAACCGCAAACAACCACACAACAACTTCATGTGCATGTTGACTTTTTTCTAGCTATTAAAACAGGGGACCTGGTTCCCCGAAACGCATCTAGCATCACTAGCAGAATATTCTGATGTATCCCAACTAAAGCTGAATTAAATAACTACAGCACGTTTGGAAATATTGACTTATTTTATCAAGATCAGAGCACGCGCTCCTCGTGGTTACCTGCTCCGCACATCCCACACGCTGAAAACCAGCTCGCTAGTATTACAAGTATCCCACTTGTGACTTGTTTATAACATCTGCCCTGTGCCATCAGGGCGGCCAATCAAATAATGTGGAACAGGATAAAGAAACCTACAGTGTGCGACAAAATTGAAGAAAAAATGTCATTTTGTAAATTTTGGGGGCTTCCGTTTCTACGTAGTGCATTTTTCGGTAAAAATGACACCTTATCTTTATTCTGTAGGTCCAGACGATTAAAATGATGCCCTACTTATATAGGTTTGATTTTGTCGTACTTCTGGAAAAAATCATAGCTACATGCAGGAAAATGTATACGTTTAAAATTGTCATTTTCTGACCCCTATAACTTTTTTACTTTTCCGCGTATGGGCCGGTATGAGGGCTCATTTTTTGCGACGTGTTCTGAAGTTTATATTGGTACCATTTTTGCATTGATCAGACTTTTTGATCGCTTTTTATTAATTTTTTTATGATATAAAAAGTGACCCAAAATACGCTATGTTGGACTTTGGAATTTTTTTGCACATACGTCATTGACCGTGCGGTTTAATTAATGATATATTTTTATAGTTTGGACATTTACGCACGCGGCGATACCACATATGTTTATTTTTATTTACACAGTTTTTTCTATGGGAAAAGGGGGGTGATTCAAATTTTTATTAGGGAAGGGGTTAAATAACCTTTGCTAACTTTTTTTTTTCACTTTTTTTTGCAGTGCTATAGCTCCCATAGGGGGCTATAATACTGCACACACTGATCTTTTACCCTGATCCCTGCAAAGCCATAGCTTTGCATGGATCAGCGAGATAGGGGCTCGATTGCTCAAGCCTGTAGCTCAAGCTTGGAGCAATCAAACCCAGATCGGACGTGACGGAGCAAGGTAAGGAGGTCTCCGCCCGCGTCCTAGCTGATCGGGACATCGCAATTTTATCACGATGTCCCGATCAGCCCGACAGAGCAGCCTGGAAGCGTTTACTTTCAGACACGGTGGTCATCTCTGATCGCCGCTTCTGAAGGGTTAATAGCACGCGGCACAACGATCGGTACCGTGCGCTGTTAGCCCAGGGTCCCAGCTATGACTAGCAGCCAGGACCGACCCGGTGGGATGCAGGGTCACGGGGTGACCCCGTTTTAAACACCGGGACCGGGTTCAGGGCATACAGGTACGCCCTGCGTCCTTAAGAGGTTGAAGGGGTACTCCGATGGAAAACATATATTTTTTTTTTACCTATGCTGCTTTGGACAGTACCTGACATGGACAGAGGTGTCAGCAAAGAGGACTGTGGACAAGACAAAAAAAAAATTCAAAAAGAAAAGAATTTTCTCTGTAGCATACAGCTGCTAAAAGTACTGGAAGGGTAAAGATTTTTAATAGAAGTCATTTACAAATCTGTTTAACTTTCTGGCACCAGTTGATTTAAAAAAAATTTCCACCAGAGTACCCCTTTAACAGCAAGTTCATGCATTGGTGTTCTGGAAATTTGACAGTCCATTCTTTTGTTCCATTACGTTTTTTTTTCACGTTTTTTTGGACGATAAACTAAAGACAACTGCTTCACACACAAGGGGATGTTGAACAGACTTGGGTTTAGCCATGTACTTCATAGATCTGAGATAATTTCTTTCATTTTTGTGTCCCATTTGCGTGACATATGTTTGTTAGCTTTTATAAGCAGTAGTTATTGTCTTTATTAGTTTCATGTAAATAATTTTCTTTTGGTACACAAATATCCTATGCTAACTATTCAAATGCACACGCCCAAAGTGCACAACTGTTTCTACCCAAGGCAGCATGTTGTTGGTAAAGGTTGGTGAAGGTAAGCAGCAGGGAGGAAATGGAACATGCATGAAGAACCTTAACAGGAAACATCAAATTTGTAACAGATTAAATGGTAAATACAGAAAATCCTCATGTAAAACTGCACCTGTATCTGCATGCAAAATCATGTGACATTTATACAAAACACATATGAACTAAATCCCTAGGCTAGATTATGTGTTCCCTCATCTTGTCTATTCTGCTCTATGTTTGTATAATGAAGACTGCTTTTTATATAGGTAAAGGCAGTGCTAGGCTCTTTACATATGTGTATATGTGGATTTATGTTGTGAATTTCAGTGTTGAATAATCCACTTTGCCATAACCATATATCTGACAAAATGGCAACTGAACTCTGGGGGGCAAGTATACAAATGAAAATACGGAACTAGTGAAGCCAGCAGGTGCAGTTGTAAAAACGTCTATTTTTATTTTAAGCCTTTTAAAATGATAAATGTATCGTGGCCACAAAGCGATTTGTAATTTTAGAAGCCATGAAATAAAAATAGAAGTTTTTACAACTGCATCTGCTGGATTCACCTGATCCCTGTTTTCATGCTCATTGGTGTCCGCGATCTGAGACACAGGATCCGGATATTAGCGTTGTGGACTTCATCTCAATAGGGTGAGCCGAACAGCACTTTCTCTCTCTCTCAACTACAAAAACAAACTGGGAAATATGTATATGTAAAAAAAAATAACTAAAGGAGAGAATATTATGGTCTGTGCTTGGCACAGATCGACCAGAAGTCACGTCATTTTGTGCAAGCCCTATAATTGCTTTGGGCGAAGGGGGCAAGGTCACCCCCACATGCCAAATTACTAGCAGGTCTAAATTGCTGTGGAAATCTGCCCCAGCTCAGAGCTGGCCTACATTTTTGTGGCACCCGCTTTGGTAAATTCCCTCCAAAATGTCTGAATTTACATTTTCTTACTATAGAGCCCATTTTAACAAAAAGGGACCTTTACCTCAAGGTATTTCAGCACTGCTGTTTAAAATGGCTTTATTTTCTAATATCCTAAATATAGTGGATATCGGGTTGAAAAATTGCCCTTTGTTCCATGATAATCAAAAAAGACTTGAAAATGCTAAATGATTGCCAACATTCCATCCTAATCCACATGGGATGTTTACTCTTTAATTTACCTTTGGATTGAAAAGATGTATCTGACTGCATTAAGTCAGCAATATTTTTTCTATACTTTCTAGCGTTGGATTTTGACATCCAGATACCTGTAAATATAATTCAAGAGGTAGTAGAAGACTTAAATCAGACACAAGTCATCAGAAAGCACTTCAAGACACCTGATGTACTCTGTGAAGCTTTAATCACTTTCTTATCAACGTAGCTTATCAAGGTTGATTCAAAAACCATATCTGGTCTTTACAGACATAACAGACGTAATCAATTTCCCCTGAATACATCAACCCACTTCTAAGTAACATCTGCAGTGGAAGCTTATAGATTTTACATCAGCATCTCTACTATTCTATAGTGACTATGGAAAGAATAATATTCCGATATTGGGACATATACATTTGAAGGATATTTGGCTTTGAAAGAGGAGACATTATTTCCAAGGGGAAAATCATTGTGATTTAACACTTCCTAACCATCTCTATCTAAATGTAAAGACAAAAGTAACCATGAACAGAATATGGGAAAGACTTACATTGAGAATTTTGTTATAACCATGTATTTTGTCAAAAACACGTTAATGCTAATAGTGATTGTTTTTGGTTAACAGACTGAATATACACTTTGATGGCCATCTTGTAAAAATATTGGCAAATACTGAACATGCGTCTAAGGCCTCTATTTGCACAGCTTACAAGGAGACTCCGTTTAAGATGCTCATGGGGTGGTATCATACACCTGTTCTACTGAACAGGTTGAATACTGCTATTCCTCCGCAATGCTGGCGTTGTGGAGTGGGTTTGGGGTCTGTCTTTCATATTTTCTGGTCCTGTCCCCTAATTGTTCCCTATTGGGTCTCAGTGCAGGGACTGATTCGCTCAGTCCTGGGAACCCTGGTCCCCCTAGATCCTCTGGTCTTTCTCTTGCACCTATCCCATAGGGCCCTGGCCAAGAAGCCGTTTAAACTTTTTCTCCATATAGTACTAGCGGCCAAGACCCTTATTGCCAAGTGCTGGAAGAAGACATTCCCCCCCCCCCCCCCCCCCCCCCCCCTCGGAGCATTACCTTGTAGCCAGGATTCGTGAGATCCGCTCTCTAGAGTATCTCACTGAATCCCTTAATAACTGCATCCCAGCATTCTTTTCTATCTGGGATCCTTGGGACAGTTTCCTTGATAGGCATCCCCCATGACACCTGACTCCTTCTCCTTTTCTTGTTCCTCTCCTTTATTATCCTCCTGGTCCTTTCTTTTCTTTCTCTTTCTCCTATCTCTTTCCTTTTCTATGTGCTGGACTGTTTTCCTCCTGTTCCCCTCTCCCTACCCCCTCTCCTCCGCTCCGTCCACTGTTTCCCCCCTCTCTTGTGTTACCCCTTCCCCTATTTCCTCCTTCCCTCCTTGTTGTCTTTTATGTTTTCTGTATTGCCGCTATTGGATTATGCATATTTACATTATTTCTTTGTTTGGTGTCAGTGGAGTATGTTCTTCCCTCCACTGACATTGTGCCTTGTTTTCCTTGTCATTGTAATGAAAATTAATACAAATTTACAGTAAAAAAAAATAAAAATATTGGCAAATATAGCACTAAAGCAAGAAATAAATACAAAGCACACTAATCAAAAAGAGTATGTCTGTACAAAGCAACTCATGAAAAAACTAGTCTTTGAGAATTGCTTAGTTCCACAGAATGTTGCTGACCCACCTGGTTTAGGATCCATCCACAGAAGACAGGCAGATTGACAGTTTTGGTAGAGAACACTAATTATTATCGATCATTTACTATCTGAATCTGTCTATTCTTCAGCAAGTCAATACGTCACAAAAAAAAAAAATAATCGGGTTCAGGCCACATAATGTTGGCTCCAGATGTTTCAGGCAAGCGCTGTTTTGTTACTTCAACTACTGATACTTTGGGTTAGCCGCAACTGTGAACTAAAGCTGTCACTTGGCCCAGTAACAATTGAAAAGCTGGAGTGTAGCCCCTGCCTTAGTAAACATATTGTAGTATTGATATTTCATTAATTGTCTGTAACTTTGAAATCTTCCTGTACATTTTTGTGGTTCTCAAAATATTTTACCATTCAAACCCCCAAAAAGCTATCAAAGGTTAATGAATAATCCTTAGCCACCAGTCAGCATGAAGCATCGAAACCCAAATCTCCAGGGTAGGACTGGCCTATCAGGCACCAAAGGATCCTCTGTTGGACCCAAGCTGTGACACAATAATGTACCCATAATATGGGGTCCCTGAGGTCTACCAGATGAAAACTCAATTAACGTTAACTTTAAAACCCATCACCAGAAATCCTATTAAACCTTGGGTGTGCAATGATTACTTTAAAGTGGACAAACAAAAAGAAGGGTGAGCTCGTATCCAGTTCTAAAGTCATAGATACAATACACTCCAAACGTATATGTTTCTTCTGGCTTGACTTTATCAAGAGACGTCAAGCCAGACTAAACATACGTTGTGGCAGGCAGTGTCAGTGCACCACATGGGTGAGTGTATTGTATCTATGACTTTATAACTGGATACGTGTTTACATAGAGTCTTGTTACCACCAGGTCAGGATTAGGACTATTGTCCCACACTCTCAGTTCACTTTATTGCAGTCATATGGTTTTCAGTTGTATACTGACTTTATGTCTCCCCCATGCACTTTTAGATATGGTTAGTAGTATATGCTTTGTAATTAAGTGGTGTTTAGCTACGCTGCTCCTTGCATGTTTTTAGAGTTTTCAATTTCCCTGTATTTTAAACATTACTTAAATAAAGTGATTATTTTTCAGTAGATATTGCTCCTTTTCCTTGTGTCAACTAGTTTAGCTGGAGCTATACTGTATCTTAGGATAGAGAGACTCTTGGCACCATGATTACAGTGTGATTGACTTAGTGACTATGGGAACTATTTACTGTGGTGTTCTGTGTCTAATACCTTCCTAGCTACCTACCTGAATTCCTACCTAACAGGCTATCTACCTACCTGCCTAACTGGCTTTCTATCTACCAAACTACATGGCAACCTAGCTACCAGCCTATCTAGCCACCTATCTACCTACCAGGGTTCTTACCGACCTGATTACCTCCTACCTGGCTGTCTGTCTACCTACCTACATGTCTTCATGCCTACCTATCTAGCTACCTACCTGGCTGTCTATCTTCCAAAGTACCTGGAAACCTAGATACCTGCCTATGAGGCTATCTACTTACATGGCAACCTAACTGCCTACCCACTTGGCTGTATTCCTACCTACCTGGTTAGCTATCTACCAAGCTACCTGTCTAGCAATCTACCTAGCTACTAAGCTAACTCGCTACCAACCTAGTTATCTACCTATCTGGCTACCAACCTAGCTACCTACCTACCAGGCTATCTATTGGGGGGGGGGGGGGGACTGGTGTAGATGGCACATTTTGTCCTGGGGGCCATACGATTCTAGTTAGCCCCTTTTTCAGGTGGTACAGTATGTGACAGACTTGTATTCATTATTGTCTTCACATATAGGATGAGGATCTGCTGACAAGGTGAGGAGCCAATAATGTCCGGGTGTCAGACTCAGCAGAGGGAAGTCCCAGCGGTCTGGACCAGATGAAGAAGAAAAAAGATTACAGAGACGATTGAGTGAGTCAGTTACATCATCATGCATTCTCCTGACTGTTTCCCATCAGTGCTGTAATCACTGATATCTATGTGCGGCCAGGGTCGTCGGGGAAGTATGGGGGCCCAGGGCATTTTTTTGCATCGGGGCCCTGTGGTTTCTAGCTATGCCCCTACTAGAAGCATGAAAATATAGACAGCAAAATATTAAGTGTTTACACAGAAATCTCCAGTAACATGAGGATAGTGGTAACATAGTTTAGTATACAATGTAAAACAGGTAATTTCCTTCTGTATCCTCCTTATAAATCTTTTTAAATGGTACTTATCTCAAAAACTATCTCAATATAAGGGACTGGCTGTATAGTGAGGGCTGTTATGAAGGAGTATATCAAACCAAGGATAAGACAGATGCATTTTCGATCTGGCTGTCAGAGTTAATGGGACAAACCCTTAGCATGTTTTCCCTTGTGGTCTGATTCAAGGAGTCTATGTCCACCTGCCTGTGTGCACTTTTCTACTCTACAGACTCCAGTGCACAGACTTCTGGCCTTTTCTGATCTACTGACGGGAAATTCGGAAGGGGAGGAGGGAGAGAACAGTTGAACTCTTCCAGACTTACTTGACTGTACTCCATGGGTTAACAGCTTATTCCATTCCCTGAGCCAGGGGAATGGAGATGAAAGCTTGCTGTTCATTCAGAACTGGTAACAGAGACCTCTGTGTACCCATTTAATACTGAGAGGCCTCAGGATGAGACGAAGCAGGCGCAGCAGTTATTTGGGAAGTTTGCGGAACTCCTAGAGGAATCCTGAGACCGTGATTTGTGGACCAGTGAACAAATGACCTTCCATGCATTTAACAAACTATAAACAGTAAGTTGTAAGGAAGGACTACAACTTCTGTTTGATAAAAAGATAAGACAGCACAGTGTGAAAAGGAGGGGAAAGACAGCAATACTTTGATGGATGAATTATTGAAGGGAGTTTCTGGAATCTCCATTTCAATGTAATAAATATTTCATAGAAATATTGCCTCCCATGCGTCTGGATATAAATATAAAGCCAACTTAGTTGTATCCCTTAAAAGGCAAAGCCTGGTGCCATCCTGTCACTGAAAGCCTCACCCTTTGAAGCCATGGATATCAAAAATGGCAGAATGACACAGGAACCGTCTAAAAGTCATGTACAGTATATCACACAAGCTAAAGTATGTAACAAAGTGTATAAAATACAAACCATACAATTGCACAGCTATTAAAATCACAACATTTTCCAAATTAAGTCTCTATAAGCAAACTATATAAGTTGAACAGAAGTAAATACATTTAGTATAGTGGAAAGATAGGCTACAGTGACACTTTGTATTCTAAAAGAAACATCACAGTCAGTTGTTTTGCCTTCAGGTCACATCTGTATTTCACAACATTGGTCAGATTTCTAAACAAAATAAACATTCTAAGAATTTATGAAATTACAAATCATACAGTACTATTAACCCCTCCATGACCCATGATTTTTTTTTTTCGATTGACAAAGATGTATTAGGGCTTATTTTCTGCGTGACAAGTTGTACTTTCCAATGATACACATTGTTTTTTATCATACAATGTATTACGAAGCCAGAATAAAATTATATGTAGGGCAAAATTGAAAAAAATATGGAATTGCACAATTTTGTAGGGTAATAATTTCTTTGGGGTTAAAAATATGTAAATTTCATATGCTATCTTTATTCTATGGGTCAGTATAATTTCAATGTTAACAAAATTGAATAACTTTGTTTCATTTTATGGTTGAAAAAAAATTGAAAACTTGAAAAAAAAAAAAAAAAAACTTTGTTCAATACCATGTTCTCATCCCTATGCCTTTTTTTATTTTTCCACCTACGGAGCTGTGTTAGGGTTTGTTTTGTGCTCCATGAGCTGTACTTTTTAACAGCACTACTGTGTAGTTCTGGCTTTTTGATCACTTTTTAGGGATGTAATCGAAGCAAAAATCAGCAATTTTGGTGATTGCATTTTTTTGGCATTTACGCCGTTCACCATGCAGGATCAGAAATATAATAATTTAATATTTCAGACAATTTTTGAAATTTTACTTTTTTTTTCACACACTTCTAAGCCCCTCTAGGGGCCTATCATAAGCCATCTAATCACATAGATCAATGTAATGCCTCGAACTTCCCTAACAACCCATGCCCCCACTAGGGACCACTAGACATCAGGAAATAGAAGCATTTAATGCTTAAATACCATGATCTGTATAGTTCACAGTATTTAACCAGTTAAATGACGAATATCGGAGCAATCTCCGATGTCTGTCATTACCGGCAGATGTCAGCTGCTGATAGCAGTGGACATTTCCAGGTTATGAAGCGACCTGACCAATGCATTCATGTATGTCATGGGTTGGGCAGGGGTTAACCACTGAGATTCTGGAGTGTGCTGAATTTTGTTAAACTGTGACATTTTGTAGATGCATCATATTAAAGCCTGTTCAGTACATTAAAAAAGAAGTATCATGTAGAAAAACTTATCCCCTATCCAAAGGATAGGGGATATGTTTCATATGGTGGATGTCTTACAGCTGAGATCCCCCGTGATCTCCTGCATGGAGATTGCAGGGACTCCCAGGAGAGCCGAGGTCCTGTGGATGGGAAGTCTCGGGGGGGGGGGACGACTCCCTGTGATCTAAAACTTATCCCCTATTCTTTGGATAGGGTAAAGGTTTTTCTACATGATACGTCTCCTTTAAATGAAGGCTGGGACAGGTGCCATGCAGTGGCATCCGTCACCCATAACAGTTTTATTGTGATAAATAGTCTATGGGTGAAGGATGTATGGCATCTGTCACTTGCTTCTGTCATCCATAGGCTATTATGGCATTCATTTTTTAGATACATATTGTGATGCTTTAGAAAAACTTATGACACATACATTAAACAGATACCTGTGACAGATGTCATGACAGATTATGATGGCATACATTTACAGGGATGTGGAATTCCTATCGCCCGACGCCCGGGACATGCAGATCCGGGTGCCGGGCAGGTGAATTTTCCCGCCCCTTAGCCCGACTTTGGGCAAGCAGGGCCGGACCTGACAAGCGCTGCGGCGCTCAGCAGTCTGTATGGAGCGGGCTCCGGACTCGTGCCCGCTCCATACTCTGCAGCCCCCGGATGTTCTCAGTAACCGGGGGCCGCCGCTAATAGCCAGCATGCAGCGATCCCCGCGGCTGGCTATTAACCCTTTAGATCGCCGCTGTCAAAGCTGACAGCGGTGTCTAAAGGGACATGTGAATGCTCCCTGGTGGGCTAGTGGGGTGGAACGCCCCCCGGCAGAGTGATCGCAGGGGGGGAGATCCACTATAGTGGTAGATGGAGGGCTTACCTCTGTTCCCTGCTGTCCGTGGCTCTGTCATTGATAGATCCTGGCTGGACCAGGCTCTATCAATGGATCACAGAGCACAAAGATCAATTGAGTTCAATAGAACTCTATTCATCTGTATGAGGAATCTAATGATTCCTCCTATAAGTCTTATAAATGTTCCATGTTAAAAGTTGAAATAACCCCCTTTTCCTATATAAAACATGCAAACATAATAAAAATAAACTAATTTGATATCGCTTCGTGTGTAATTTTACGAACTATTAAAATATAACATTATGTATCCCGTACGGTAAATGTAAAAAAAAATACCAAAACACAGAATTGCAATTTTTATAATATCCCAGAAAAAGTTAAAAAGTGATTAAAAAGTCAGATCAATACCAAAATGGTACCGATACAATAAACAGATTATGGCGCAAACAATTAGCCCTCATACAGCCTGGTATGTGGACAAAAAAATAAAGCTACAGGGGTCAAAAAATGGCAATTAAAAAAATTCAAAAAAGTTCCGCATTTTTTTTAAATTAGTAAAACATGACGGAAATTATACAAATCTGGTATTGCTGTAATCAGGCCGGCCTAAAGTATGAAACTAACATGTTAGCTCAACCACAAGGTAAATGGCGTAGAAAAGAAAAACCACCAAATCTGCTAAATTATCTTTTACTATTTCAATTTCACTTCACCTAATATATTTTTTTGGGTTCAGAGAATTTTATGGAAAAATTAAAAGGTATCATTATAGTAGGTATTTATGGCTATTATAGGGCGAGGAGGAAAGAATTTGAGCGTAAAAGCGAAAATTGGCCCGGACAAGTGGATCGTCATGAGGGACAAGTAGATTTTGCTCCATTTTAGTCCCGTGGACAAGTAGTTTTTTATAACATTTCCACACCCCTGATTTAGCATATACATTCCTTCTTAGCATGATCCCATAGAATAAATTTCCTAGTTTACTACGTTATTCTACACTTAATTTTTAAAGTGACTTTGCAAATAGTTTTGTTTAAAAATATACCCCAGCATTTCTTATATACAGCTCTACAGAGATTTTGTATATTCATGGCTGCAAAAAACAAACACACCTCATGTTATATTTCCAAAAGTCTTACTACCATATTAAAGGACGTAAATAAAAAAAAATTTAAAAAAACATGGCTTCCAGTACAGGTACAACCAGCCTAGATATGCACCTAAGGGTCACATCTGTGCTTTCATTTATCTGCTCCATCAATGATTCCCCTGCACAACAGACACCAATGCACCCAAAGGAACCCCTCTGACTAATAGGGTCCATCGGGTTTCCATCGTGGGTCTATCATTTGACTGGATTTGACCAGATGTTTTTCATCCAATCTTTTTGATCGAATCTGTGAAGGAGCCTCCGACGTAAAGAACCCAGGCTTGGTTACACCCGTTTTGAAGCCGATTTACAGTCACATAAGGAATAAGACTGGTGCCAAGTTTACCTCTGGCAGTAGCTTGTATTCCGCAGCATGCCTATAACCTCTGTTCCCTAAAGAACTGTAAAGGAAGACGGTTTTACAATGGATCTTCCCCATGCTTGGGGCACTAAACCTGTTCTAGTCTTCTAAAAGTGAAGTATTTGTTATACACATAAACACAAAAAGTTTTTTTTTCAAATAGGTTAACTAAAACAAAGATGCTCTAGTCTAAAACTTTCGCTACCTCCATTCAATACATTAGCAACATACTAAAACACTGCAAAAATTGAAAACTATAATAACACATCTGTTACGCCGAGCGCTCCGGGTCCCGCTCCTCCCCGGAGCGCTCACGGCATCTCTTTCCCTGCAGCGCCCCGGTCAGACCCGCTGACCGGGAGCGCTGCACTCGCATTGCCGGCGGGGATGCGATTCGCACAGCGGGACGCGCCCGCTCGCGAATCGCATCCCAAGTCACTTACCCGTCCCGGTCCCCGGCTGTCATGTGCTGGCGCGCGCGGCTCCGGTCTCTAGGGCGCGCGCGCGCCAGCTCTCTGAGACTTAAAGGGCCAGTGCACCAATGATTGGTGCCTGGCCCAATTAGCTTAATTGGCTTCCACCTGCTCCCTGGCTATATCACATCACTTCCCCTGCACTCCCTGGCCGGATCTTGTTGCCTTGTGCCAGTGAAAGCGTTTAGTGTTGTCCAAAGCCTGTGTTACCTGAACTCCTGCTATCCATCTTGACTACGAACCTTGCCGCCTGCCCCGACCTTCTGCTACGTCTGACCTTGCCTCTGCCTAGTCCTTCTGTCCCACGCCTTCTCAGCAGTCAGCGAGGTTGAGCCGTTGCTAGTGGATACGACCTGGTTGCTACTGCCGCAGCAAGACCATCCCGCTTTGCGGCGGGCTCTGGTGAACACCAGTAGCCTCTTAGAATCGGTCCACCAGCACGGTCCACGCCAATCCCTCGCTGACACAGTGGATCCACAACCTGTAAGCCGAATCGTGACAGTAGATCCGGCCATGGATCCCGCTGAGGTGCCGCTGCCAAGTCTCGCTGACCTTCCCACGGTGGTCGCTCAGCAATCGCAGCGGATTGCCCAACAAGGACAGCAGCTGTCGCAGTTGACCGCCATGTTACAGCAACTTCTGCCTCTGCTACAGCAGCAACCATCTCCTCCGCCAGCTCCTGCACCTCCTCCGCAGCGAGTGGCCGCTCCTAGCCTCCGCTTGTCCCTGCCGGACAAATTTGATGGGGACTCTAGACTCTGCCGTGGATTTTTGTCTCAATGTTCCCTGCATATGGAGATGTTGTCGGACTTGTTTCCTACAGAACGGTCTAAGGTGGCGTTCGTAGTGAGCCTTCTTTCAGGAAAGGCCTTGTCTTGGGCCACACCGCTCTGGGACCGCAATGATCCTGCCACAGCCACAGTCCAGTCCTTCTTCGCTGAAGTCCGTAGTGTCTTCGAGGAACCAGCCCGAGCTTCTTCTGCCGAGACTGCCCTGCTGAACCTGGTCCAGGGTAATTCTTCAGTAGGCGAGTACGCCATCCAATTTCGTACTCTTGCTTCCGAATTATCTTGGAATAACGAGGCTCTCTGCGCGACCTTTAAAAAAGGCCTATCCAGTAACATCAAGGATGTGCTGGCCGCACAAGAGATTCCTGCCAACCTGCAAGAACTTATCCATTTGGCCACCCGCATTGACATGCGTTTTTCTGAGAGACATCAGGAGCTCCGCCAGGAAAAAGACTTAGATCTCTGGGCACCTCTCCCACAGTATCCTTTGCAATCTACGCTTGGGCCTCCCGCCGAGGAGGCCATGCAAGTGGATTGGTCTCGCCTGACCCAGGAAGAGAGGAATCGCCGTAGGGAAGAAAATCTTTGTCTGTACTGTGCCTGTACCGAGCATTTCTTGGTGGATTGCCCTATTCGTCCTCCACGTCTGGGAAACGCACGCACGCACCCTGCTCACGTGGGTGTGGCGTCTCTTGGTTCAAAGTCTGCTTCTCCACGTCTCACGGTGCCCGTGCGGATTTCTCCTTCAGCCAACTCCTCCCTCTCAGCCGTGGCCTGCTTGGACTCTGGTGCCTCTGGGAATTTCATTTTGGATTCTTTGGTGAATAAATTCTGCATCCCGGTGACCCGTCTCGTCAAGCCGCTCTACATTTCCGCGGTCAACGGAGTTAGATTGGATTGCACCGTGCGTTACCGCACAAAACCCCTCTTAATGTGCATTGGACCCCATCACGAAAGGATTGAATTTTTCGTCCTTCCCAACTGCACCTCTGAGGTCCTCCTCGGTCTGCCATGGCTCCAGCTTCATTCTCCCACCCTTGACTGGACCTCCGGGGAGATCAAGAACTGGGACTCTGCTTGCCTCAAGAAATGCCTCTCCCCCCCTCCCAGTCCCGTCAGGCAAGCCTCAGTGCCTCCTCCTACACCTGGTTCCCCCAAGGCTTATCTGGACTGTGCCTTGCCTCCTCATGGCCCCCATCCTGGTGACACCCTGCCCCGTGCCAAGCTTCACCATCTGCCCTCCCTCCCCATTCTCACTCCTGCTGTACGGCCTGCCTTTGAGGAAACCCTTCAGTCACTCCCGGTGTCCTCATCCCATGGGAAGCAGTTGCCGGACAAAGAAAGGGGGAGACCTAAGGGGGGGGGTACTGTTACGCCGAGCGCTCCGGGTCCCCGCTCCTCCCCGGAGCGCTCACGGCGTCTCTCTCCCTGCAGCGCCCCGGTCAGACCCGCTGACCGGGAGCGCTGCACTCGCATTGGCGGCGGGGATGCGATTCGCACAGCGGGACGCGCCCGCTCGCGAATCGCATCCCAAGTCACTTATCCGTCCCGGTCCCCGCCTGTCATGTGCTGGCGCGCGCGGCTCCGCTCTCTAGGGCGCGCGCGCCAGCTCTCTGAGACTTAAAGGGCCAGTGCACCAATGATTGGTGCCTGGCCCAATTAGCTTAATTGGCTTCCATCTGCTCCCTGGCTATATCACATCACTTCCCCTGCACTCCCTGGCCGGATCTTGTTGCCTTGTGCCAGTGAAAGCATTTAGTGTTGTCCAAAGCCTGTGTTACCTGAACTCCTGCTATCCATCTTGACTACGAACCTTGCCGCCTGCCCCGACCTTCTGCTACGTCTGACCTTGCCTCTGCCTAGTCCTTCTGTCCCACACCTTCTCAGCAGTCAGCGAGGTTGAGCCGTTGCTAGTGGATACGACCTGGTTGCTACTGCCGCAGCAAGACCATCCCGCTTTGCGGCGGGCTCTGGTGAACACCAGTAGACTCTTAGAACCGGTCCAGCAGCACGGTCCACGCCAATCCCTCGCTGACACAGTGGATCCACAACCTGTAAGCCGAATCGTGACAACATCGTTTTGAAGTACAAAAGTCACAATTTGAAAAAGTGGGTAGGGACTTACAAAAATGGCATTGTTTTTCCACAGCACCACAGATTTACTTATATTTTAAGCTAGGAACTTGCATGAATTGTAGAGTAAATCTACTCTAGCTAGACTTTCTAAGTGCAGAACTCCAGGCAGCAGCAGTACAGGCAGATCAATTAAAGATTTTCTTCCCCCTATATAGTGCTGCATAGGCTTTAATGAAATAATAATGTAAAGGTTCTTGTGTATGCCTTATGCTTGCCTGTTTTAGCTAATGTGGCAGACATGAATTTGGCTCCATACTGGTTTGCAATCCCATCTCTGAAATGATTTCCTGATGCTAAATTAAATTCTCATGAATTATCTGGCTTTGCAGAGACAGGGTTTTAAGTCCGACCACTGTACCTGGTCATCTAAACAGGTTGCTGGTGCTAAAGCTCACCCATGTAAACAGATTAGACTCATTAGTGGGTTGGTGTGCATTCATACTACATGCAGTTTTGATGCAAAAGTGATTTGACCTATAATTACATGTTTATGAAGATTTGAAGTCTATAGGCTGTGTTTACACATGCTGAATTTGACGAATCTTACCCTGATTTGCACAACTATGGCAAAATAGCCTTTTTTTTTTTTTGCCACAATTTTGCAAATCAAGGAAAAAATGCAGCGAGAAACACAATGTGTCAAGACAGCCTCAGGGGAGATATATATATATATATATATATATACACACATACTAAATATCCTGGTCTTATAGAGATAGCAGCAACAGCAGCAGCATACAGATAGAGCAGAAAGGAAGTGGTTTGTGAGTTAGTAGGAGCGATCTAATAGGTGATGTCATCTTGTAGCTCACCTAAAGTCAGCTGACCCAGGACTGACCACTTCCTCTGACACATTAAGCACTGTGATTTTCTGTGGCTCAGACTGGTGATCACAAGACCTAGATATAGTAAGGAAGCCCATGGTAAAAGCTGAACTGCAATAAAACAAATGACGCTGTAGGACCAGTGATGGCTAGTGTGCATGATATGGGCAACAAAAAAAAACTTCCACAGGATAGGGGATAAGTGTTTGATTGCAGGGGGTCCGACCGCTGGGACCCCCCGCAATCTCCTGAGTGAGAGCATTAATGCGCGTAGCGTCTACCTAGCGAGGTTGACCGTATGCCCCCTCGCCATACAGTTCTATGGGAGAGGCGGGGAGGCATGAACGCTGCCTCCCCGCCTCTCCCATAGAACTACATGGAGGAGGTGTGTCAGCCGCAACGTGTCAGCCACACGCCTCCTGCATGGGAGAGCCACGACAGAGGCCCCGTGCAGGAAATCGTGGGGGGTCCCAGCAGTCGGACTCCCCACGATCAAACACTTATCCCACAGACGGCCTTTAAGAAGCATCGACTTCCTTTTGAATCTGCAGAATTACAGTTTACTACAGAATCGGCAGTTTACTAAAGATGGGTGTAGCAAATTTCCCCCTTAGTATGTCAGAAGACAAGCACAGCCCTGAGTGTAACGTTAAAAAGATTTTATTCATCATGTAAAAGATACTTTTGCTTTTTACAGATAAAACCAGACACAGATAAAAAGTCTTCATCCCCCTTAGAACTTGCATACCAATAAATCAAGTGTGCAGGAGCTTTGAGAGAAAGTTAGTCTTTAAATGCCTATCTAGAAATTAAGACATTATACAGAAGTGCTGTCCTAACATGATTCAGAGGATGTGTTAACATGTTCAGTTCTTGCCAACACAGAAATGGAAGCTAGATAAAGGAGAATACTATAACAATTCTTCTCCTTGTTTAATATTAAAAGTACTGTACAGCCCATGTAAAAGCCTAATAATTTACCGCTCTGAAGAGAGTCAGATAAAGTATCGGGTAATCACCATTTGTGTTATACTTTCCACTGTAATATGGCAAGACTCGGCCTCACTCAGTGATGAAGGCCAGGCTTGTAGGGTTGCTCTAGTTCAAACATTCCCTACTGAAAATGATCAACTTAAACATAGCAAAAAAAAGCTTTCCAGCAGGGATGTTTAAGCCTTAATATAATTTCTGTCTTATGGATGTCCCAAAGATGTAATAGAGATCAGCCTTCCACTGGCAACAAAAAGGTGTTACTGTTAAGTAACTATTAAGTCAGCATACGCTACAGCACATATCATTGACTTTTACAACTTTCATTGACTGACTTTAGATTTTAGAAAACCAGACTTTTCAAAAATGAGATTAGTCATAAATGAGTCCCTATCAGACTGGAACGGATTACATGGAGTTCAGGAGAAATGGGACTACTTAAAAGACGCATTATTGAAGGCAACAGAAAATTATATTAGACTTGTCAGTAAAAGCAGAAAAAGGAAGAGACCACTGTGGTACTCAGCAGAAGTGGCCAAAATCATAAAAAAAAACTAAAGCTAGCATTTAGTAATTATAAAACAACCCAGAGCAATGAAGATCTACAAGACTAGGCAGAAAGAGGCCAAGCAAGTTATAAGAACTTCTAAAGCGCAGGCAGAAGAAAAACTAGCTCAGTCTGTGAAAAAAGGGGATAAGACATTCTTCAGATATATATAAATGAAAAAAGGAAATTAAAACAAGGAATAACTAAATTAAAAACAAAGGACGGAATGTATGTGGAAGAGATAAAAGGGGCTAGCCGCTGCCTTAATGAATACTTCTGTTCAGTTTTTACAGAATAAAAAGAAGGAAAATTACCTCAATTAGGGAGGAAACTAATGAATCATTTGATGCATGTGTCTTTACAGAGGAAGAGGTTCTACGTTTGTTGTCTAAAGTGAAGACAAATAAGTCACAGGGGCCTGATGGGATACACCCAAAATTATTAAAAGAGGTTAGTGGCGAGCTAGCAAAACTGTTAACAGATTTATTTAACCAATCACTGGTAACAGGAGTCGTCCTGGAAGATTGGAAATTAGCAAATGTCATGCCCTACAAGAAAGGTAGTAGGGAGGAATCAAGCAACTATAGGCCAGTATGTCTGACATCAATAGTGGGGAAATTAATGGAAACCCTACTAAAGGATAGAATTGTGGAACATCTAAAATCCCATGGATTACAAGATGAAAAATAACATGTTTTACTTCAGGGAGAACATATCAAACAAATCTTCTTGATTTTTTTGACTGGGTGAATAAAATAATAGATGGCGGAGGGGCAGTAGACATTGCATATCTAGATTTTAGTAAGGCTTTTGACACTGTCCCACATAGAAGAATTATCAATAAACTAGTCTTTGAGCTTGGACTCCCAAATTGTTGAGTGGATTAGGCAGTGGCTGAGTGACAGACAACAGAGGGTTGTAGTCAATGGAGAATATTCAGAGAAAGGTCTTGTTACCAGTGGGGTACCTCAGGAATCTGTACTTGGACCAATTTTGTTTAATATCTTCATTAGTGATATTGCAAAAGGTCTCAATGGTAAGGTATGTCTTTTTGCTGATTACACAAAGATTTGTAACAGGGTTGATGTTCCTGGAGGGATACACCAAATGGAAAAGGATTTAGGCAAACTAGAAGAATGCTCAAAACTCTGGCAACTGAAATTTAATGTGGATAAGTGCAAGATAACGCACCTTGGGCGTATTTGACACAGTCCTGACCTCAGTATCTGAGGAAAGGGATTTAGGAGTAATTATTTCAGAAGACATAGGTAGGCAGACAATGTAATAGAGCAGCAGGAAATGCTAGCAGAATGCTTGGATGTATAGGGAGAGGTATAAGCAGTAGAAAGAGAAAAGTGCTCATGCCACTGTACAGAACACTGGTGAGGCCTCACTTGGCGTATTGTGTGCTGTACTGGAGACCGTATCTCCAGAAGGATATACGGTAGATACTCTAGAGAGAGTTCAGAGAAGAGCTACTAAACTAGTACATGGATTGCAGGATAAAACTTACCAGGAAAGGTTAAAGGACCTTAACATGTATAGTTTGGTAGAAAGAGACAGAGGGGATAGGAAAGAAACTTTTAAATACATAGGGAGTCAACACGGTAAAGGAGGAGAGCATATTTAAAAGAAGAAAAGCTACCACAAGAGAACATATTTTTAAAATAGAGGGGCAAAGGCTTAAAAGTAATATCAGGAAGTATTACTTTACTGAGAGAGTAGTGGATCAGGGGTGTGGAAATAAAAAAAAAACTACTTGTCCAAGGTACTAAAGCGGAACACAATCTACTAGTCCATCATCATGATCCACTTGACCTGGTAGATAAAATAAATTCAACCAAAATAGTACAAAAACAGGGTCTTTATTAGTTTCTGCGCTTTAGTTTTTTCATCCTTGTCCTATAATAGCCATAACTCTTATTTTTCCATCTACAGATCCATATGAGGCTTGTGTTTTTTTGCGTGGAAGTACCGTATACTTTGTAATGACATCTTTCATTTTTCTATAACTTATGCTCTGAAACTAAAAAAAAATTATTTGTGAGGTGAAATTGAAAAAAATGCTCACACCGGCATTATGGGGAAAAAAAGGGGGGGGGGAGTTTCTGGCACACTCAGGGCAAAATTGGGTCAGGAATTAAAATGGTTGAAATGTTGGTAAATATGTAGAAGTATAGAAGACCAGCGATGCTCTTCATAAATATGCAATACCCTTAATTGCTTACGTGTGGTGGATAAACAGACAGCTTCAAGTAATTAGCAATGACCGTTTCCTACCAAAGCGCTTTTTCTGTCTCACACTGTGTACGTCACATGCGCTGGCCCCTGATAAATACCTCAGAACAGCACTGCCATGGATATATTTTCCTGCAATTGACAAAGGGAGAAGTTACTCCCAAAACGCATATTGCTCATGTTTTAGCGCTCCTTTAGCTTTATGTGTCAATAAAATACATTGATACTTTTATAACACTCTCCAGATCCAGAGTGTTAGCACTGTTGTCAGTATACTCTTTTTTTCTTTTCTTCTACTCTTGTACTGCATTGCTGGTTCCATCTGCATACCAGACAAATACTGCGGGCTTGTAACCAAGGATCACTACAGTACCCCAGATTATTCGGGGTGATATGCATGAACTCAAGGCTTACTCCAGGTGAGAGTTCACAACATTCACAGTCCAGTCTCACACGAGATCACCCCACGGAATTACGCAAGGTGCTGTCCTCTTGTATTTTGCTTGTTATTTCCCCTTTCGTTTTGATAGATTGACAGAGCTCACAAAATTTGATGTAGGGTATATTGCATCTTAAGGGTGTATTCACACGTGCAGCATCCTGCACAGATTTTATGCGCTGGATTTGATGCTGCAGATTTCAATGGAAACTAAATGACTGAACACAGCTTCATATCCTGCACACCAAAACCTGCACATCAAATTTGCGCGGGATACTGTACATGTGAATAGACCCTTAAAAGACTCTGGGCATTGGCAATGTGCAGTCCATTCATTCTCTGTTTGGAAAAACGTATATTCAGCGCATGAGCAAATCTAATGGAGCTTTGTTTATATATATCCATGGCAGTGCAGCTCTGATGTATTTATCAGGGGCTGGTACTCCTGACCTATACAGTGTGAAAGGACATTGCTTCTTACCTAAACCTGTCTGTCTGTTTTTCCACACAATAATTAGGTGCAGAGTAGAAAACGTCATTGACTGAGGCAGCCTGTCTCTGCTATATGTCGTGGACTGATATAAAAGTGGATTTCTATAAGATGTAGCTTCACACTGCTTTTCCTTGCCTCCTGATTGTGAGAGCTGACAAGGAAAAATGATCACAATAAAAATCATGTGGAGACAGGATGAAGCTGCATCTCATATGAATACACAGGAGAGTCTGCATAATGAGTTGGGGGACACAAGTTATATGCCACTGATCTATCATCTTTAATAAGAGCAGACAATGTGCAGTGTGAAAAGACTCTGCCCCCACATCTATGCAAAGCCAGAGGCAACATGGGAAATATGGCCTGCATTATGAGAACCATATTAAAGGGTAAAAAATTTAGATTTTAGACAGCCCATAAATGGCACACATGTCAACTAAAACAGGCATACACAAGTGCATGTACATACTTATTTAATAATAGCCTATGCTGCACTTTATTGGCAGAAAAAAAATGCTGGAGTATTTCTAACATAAAAAAGACTTTAGAGGTATTATTGATTCATTGTTACGCCTAGCGCTCCGGGTCCCCGCTCCTCCCCGGAGCGCTCACGGCGTCTCTCTCCCTGCAGCGCCCCGGTCAGTCCCGCTGACCGGGAGCGCTGCACTGACATGGCCGTCGGGGATGCGATTCGCACAGCGGGACGCGCCCGCTCGCGAATTGCATCCCAAGTCACTTACCCGTCCCGGGCCCCTCCTGTCATGTGCTGGCGCGCGCGGCTCCGCTCTCTAGGGCGCGCGCGCGCCAGCTCTCTGAGACTTAAAGGGCCAGTGCACCAATGATTGGTGCCTGGCCCAATTAGCTTAATTGGCTTCCACCTGCTCCCTGGCTATATCTGATCACTTCCCCTGCACTCCCTTGCCGGATCTTGTTGCCTTGTGCCAGTGAAAGCGTTTAGTGTTGTCCAAAGCCTGTGTTACCTGAACTCCTGCTATCCATCTTGACTACGAACCTTGCTGCCTGCCCCGACCTTCTGCTACGTCTGACCTTGCCTCTGCCTAGTCCTTCTGTCCCACGCCTTCTCAGCAGTCAGCGAGGTTGAGCCGTTGCTAGTGGATATGACCTGGTTGCTACTGCCGCAGCAAGACCATCCCGCTTTGCGGCGGGCTCTGGTGAACACCAGTAGCCTCTTAGAACCGGTCCACCAGCACGGTCCTCGCCAATCCCTCGCTGACACAGAGGATCCACTACCTGTAGCCGAATCGTGACATTCATTACATTAGGTCACCAGTAACATTCACATTTTACTCTATGTTTTTGCACTGATTTCTTGAATAAATGACAAAAAATATTGTGCTCAAAAAATAAAAATTACTTTTTTTAAATGTTTACATTTGGGTCTTCTGAAGTAAGTGTTCCCAGCACCACATGGTCCATATTTCAAGATGACCTTTTTCATGTAGTGTGTCTAGCCTAGCCATGTATAGAGATTAGGACAGCCGAAAGCCTTGCCATTACACAATTATATATTCCCACTTAACAGAAAGCCTTCTTGTAATTACTCAGTGCCATAGGGATCTGCAAGTCTATGTGTATGTCTATCTTAAAGTGTCCCTGTCATTTACACAAAATGTTTCTCTCCACTCGATCTAAAGATCAGTGGGGGTCTGAACTATTAGACCCTGATCAAACATGTTCTTAATTGACACGGTAAGCTTTTAGAAGGATGGAAGTTTACTTTGTTAATGGACATCATCTTTTATAAGTACAGCCATTTACATTTATTTAGCTATATATATATATATATATATATATATATATATATATATATATATATAGCACAAGGAAAGGTAGAGCAGCACATCCCACAATAGTATGATAGCGGTGCAAGCAGCGAGTGGAGCCCCGGTCAAGGCAATTCAGACATCTAGGAAGGATGCCGCAGCACACGGAAGTTTCAAAAGTATAAACAGTGGTTTATTCCATGATAACACAAGTTAGCAACGTTTCTGCTGCCAATGCAGCCTTTGTCAATTGGCAGCAGAAACGTTGCTAACTTGTGTTATCATGGAATAAACCACTGTTTATACTTTTGAACCTTCCGTGTGCTGCGGCATCCTTCCTATATATATATATATATATATATATATATATATATATATATATATATATTCTATATGATGAGATCAGTCTGAAGAAAAAAAGCAAAAATACCCTTCACTATCATTTTTTAAGATACAAGATTAGTTTAAATGGATGTCAGCTGAATGCAACTGTAGATCAGATATACACTTTTAAATATCTCCTTTTTTTTAACTGTAGATCAGATATACACTTTTAAATATCTCTTTTTCCAACTACAGTTTCTCAATTTCTATGTTACTTATTTTGGTAAAATAGCTGCCTTCTCAGGGTATCTCATGCACAGTATGCATCCGTAACTTGAGATACACCCAACTGATTTTCAGAAAAAGGTAAGTATATGTTTTAATTACCACATGGCTGAACTTAATAATAAAAAAATGCTGCCCAGGCTTCCCCTTTGATGTGAATTATTTAGAAGGTCAAGGGGGGTGCTTTTTTAAATTGTCACAATCATTTCAAACAACTTCCCTTTATGTGATAGACTAGGTAATTCCTAACATATTTTTAAATTCACTTAATTTACCAAAAATTACTCCTCAACCCAGAAAGAGCTCCAAAATCGTGGGCACTATGGCCCCCCTTCTCTGCAATCTACTGTTCACTGCTAATTGTTAAGGGAATTCCACCTCTAGTAATAGACAGGTCAGGATAAAACAGAGGAAGTAGAGGTGGAGCTTAGATGTGCAGTGTGCATTAGAGAGAGGGAGAAAGCCTGGGCTGGAAACTTGCCATGTGAAAGCCTGTCTGACTCTTTCAGAAGGTCAATAACAAGCCTGAAACATAAATCAAGGCTTGAATCTCATCTTTGCATCAGATGTTCAGTGTTTAATGCAAAACTTTCATTGCTGTGCTGCTGATTTCTTTCCTTTATGCTCACACATCATCTTGCAGAGCCAGGGCATCAGTAACATCTTCTCCATCCACCCGCCATCTATAGTACTGTAAATTATCCGTTAGCAACGTGCCAGCCTGTTCAGTCCAGTGCCCTTTTACTAACACTATGTCAAGGCATAACAGAGAGGAATAGGTTCTGTGTTGTAATTGCTCAAAGAAGTAATGGAAAGGAAGTCCAGAAAGAAGTGTGCTACTGGCAAACAGATGAGCTGTGATTCTGCCCCTGAATTAGAGAAAATAACAGCTGTGCATCATGGAGGGAACCCAGCTTGTCATCACTCAAAACGGTTAATGTATCAAAACCATGCAGTTTAAAAAAAAAATGATAAATGAAATGAACAAGTACCCTTAAGTTTACAATGTTTACGTGGTTTTAGCGGCTGAACACAGCTGACAGTCTCTGATAATGAGAGACGAAATTACTCGGAAATGGAAAAACTTAAAAACATATAACTTAGAAGCAAGCATATAGTTGGTCAATTCTACTTCTTGTACATACTGTATTCAAAGTTTAGCACTTCTGTGACACTTGCATCTGCTACACACCTCAGAGTATATGTATGCATTGTAAGAGAGGAAACTGGTGGTGCAGTTTCCTGCTTACTGCTAGGAAAACAAAAGTAAAAGATGTTGTCATCTATATGCAGGTGATGCTCTTTGCTCATATTCTATAGTGACCAGCATACGACAAATAAGTGAAAGAAAAAAAGATTGCAATGCATCCAAAATTTTTCTTTCTAGCCACACTATCAATTACTGTTAATCCCATGAGCTCCACCGTTTTTTTAAGTGTTTATTTTTGCATGTTTTAAACAATAAACAAAACAACAAGGAAAACAATAACAATACACAAAAAAAGCCTCAAAGCATGAGCTGGGAGACCATAAAATACCGTTTTCCGCAAGACATGAAAAGAGATGATAACAATAATGAATAGAAGCACATTGCAGAGTATATCAAGAAAAGCCATAGTAAAGCACAGATGTCACTCAACCTAGACACACAAACACACTACAGTGATCCCTTAACTTACAATGGCCTCAACATACAATAGTTTCAACATACAATGATCTTTTCTGGACCATTGTAAGTTGAAACCAGACTCAACATACAATATACAGACAGTCCAGATCTGCAAAACATGTCAATGGCTGGAAGAACCGAACAACCAGAATGGGAATTCACTGGTAAAACCCCTGTATTACTGAAGTGTATGCACTGACTGGTGTCTGGTAGCGCCCCCTACAGTACAGGGAGGTATTACATGTTCTGTACACTTTACCTGTACCAGGGTTACCTGCTCCTTTTGGCACCAGGTGAGGGCGACTCCATGTTACTTTTTAGGACATTGCGTGTACTGTACAGGACCCCGAAGAAGCTCCTGTCCTCTATATAGACCAGTTTTTCCCAACTAGGGTGCCTCCAGCTGTTGCAAAACTACAACTCCCAGCATGTCCGGACAGCCGAAGGCTGTCCGGGCATGCTGGGAGTTGTAGTTTTGCAACAGCTGGAGGCAGTGGCGTTGCTAAGGTTGGTGTCACCCGGTGCGATATAAAATGGTGTCACCCCCATACCTACCCCCCCCCCCCAGTAAGTTTTTAGCCTGTTGTGACAGGCGCCACTGATGTAGAGCATTGTGAAAAATTCCAGTATAATAATCAGATATACCAGTTGCCAAAGAATGGGAAAGTGCTAAAAAAGGTTTCACCAATTAAAACTACAGCTCCCAGTATGACCTAAGCAGTGGTGAGGTTATGCTGGGAGCAGGCCCGATGCTGTCATAAGGCAAACCATGCGTTCGCTTGAGGGCGCATGGACTCGCAGCTGATGGGGGTGGAAAAATTAAGGCTTTTTTTTTATACTAAGACCCCCACCTGTGCGCCCCGCCGCCGCACAGAAGAGGCCACTGCTACCACTCCACCCTCTCTGGTTTTATTGCTGCGGCCCACTGAGATTGCCGAAATGGAGCTTCGCTTGTGTAGGCAGAAATCCTTGCACCAGCCCTGGCTGGGAGTTGTAGTTTTACTCATCACAACTGCAGAACTTTCAAGTGACTACAGCTCTGATGGGACATAATGAGGAAAATACACAATAATATCAGTGACTACAGGTGACTTCTCTATAGTCTTTCCTTATGCACCCTCATCATACATAAGGAGGATCATCCTCCTGCCAGTGGCACCCCCATCATCCAGGATGATGGGGGTGCTACTGGCAGAAGGATGATCCTCCCAATGGATTATGAGGGTGCTACGGCCAGGATGATGGGGGTGCTACATCTGCAGGAGCATCCTCCTGCCAGTAGCACCCCCATCATCCCGGAGGATGATCTGCTGATGGATGATGGGGGTGCAGCACCCCCATAATTCATCAGTAGCACCCTCATCATACATAAGGAGGATCATCCTCCTGCCAGAGGCACCCCCCCATCATCCAGGAGGATGATCCTGCTGATGGATGATGGGGGTGCTACTCACAGGAGGATGATCCTGCTGATGGATGATGGGGGTGCTACTCACAGGAGGATGATCCTGCTGATGGATGATGGGGGTGCAGCACCCCCATAATTCATCAGTAGCACCCTAATCATACATAAGGAGGATCATCCTCCTGCCAGAGGCACCCCCCCCCATCATCATCCAGGAGGATGATCCTGCTGATGGATGATGGGGGTGCTACTCACAGGAGGATGATCCTGCTGATGGATAATGGGGGTGCAGCACCCCCATCATTCATCAGTAGCACCCCCATCATACATAAGGAGGATCATCCTCCTGGCAATGGCACCCCCCAGAGCCTCTCAGCACCCCCTTTCTCCCTGTTACATTAAAACATTAAATCAGTGTTTCCCAACCAGGGTGCTTCCAGCTGTTGCAAAACTACAACTCCCAGCATGCCCTGACAGCCAAAGGCTGTCTGGGCATGCTGGGAGTAATAGTTTTGCAACAGCTGGAGGCACCCTGGTTGGGAAACACTGCATTAAATACACAGTTTTGCAGAGAGGTCTCACCAGTCTCTTGTCTTCACTTTCTCCTCTCCCCGGGCGGCTCCAGGTCCAGGAATGTCCGGGGGTTGGGGAGGAATTTATCCCCCATGAATCCTCAGAAGACGCGGAGCACATGAGGCAGGGACACATCGGGGGAGGGAGCAGACGTGCGCACGGCACTTCTGTTCCCAGAAAGCATTGCAGATCTTAAAGAGGCAGCTTCCTGGGGCTGGGGGATAGGATTGTGTCGGGGGCTGAAACTGGAGTGCGGCAGCCTGCAGGTCATGGAAGAAGCCTCTTCTGTCTGGGGATGCTGCAAATACCGGCTGAGTGGAGTGACGGTGTGCAGATGTGGGGGGTGCTGCCGGCCGTGGTGTCACCCCTCCAGGCTGGTGTCACCCGGTGCGCTCCGCACCCCCCGCACCCGGGTCGCAACGCCACTGGCTGGAGGTACCCGACTTGGGAAACACTGACATAGATAGCGATTTACAGCTCCCAGCAGATCTTTCTTACTTTTATATGTAAGGATTTGCTTTATCTGTATTAGTTATCTACTTATTTTTCCTTAATCCTCACTTTTTCCTATTTTTGGATGACATTTTGGTGCCTTTAGAACCAATTACCAGGTTTCCATAGAGTTCTCATCTCAACATACAATGGTTTCAACATACAATGGTCGTCCTGGAACCTATTAATATTGTAACTTGAGGGACCACTGTACATTCATACCGCCTTTACACTGCACTAACGCTATCCTCTTGCGCCTGTAGTAAAGCAGTTGCCATATTCGCACTCAAGCAAGGTTCCCAAATGTGGTAGAATTTCTCAGGCTTTCCTCTGGCTTCATAAGTGACCCTATACATGGGAATGTCAGCTTCAATCAAATGCACCCAGTGAGCAACGAACAGGACCTTAGAGGGTTTCCAAGTCAGCAGTAAGGTTTTCTGTGCCTAAAATAACAACAACCTATAGAGCCTACGTCCATATTCAGTTGGGATTAAGATCCTCAACTATACCCAGCAGACTATTAAGTGGGGCACAAACATTAGGGAATAGCAACTTAGTACTTAGGAAAGCATGAAAATCCGACCAGTAAATATGCATCACAGGACATTGTTAAATTATATGATATAGGGTCCCATTGGCTCCATTGCATATGGTGCATGTGTCAGTGACAAGGAGCTCCATGCAGACTAGTTTTTGCAGGGTCAGATATACTATATGTAACCATTTAGTTTGGATAAGTTGATCTCTGACTATTGATCGCCATGTTGAGGCCAACTCTCTCATATGAGACTCTTCTAGGGACTCAATATCCAGTTGCCATTTTTGGAAAGAACAATGA
Organism: Hyla sarda; assembly: GCF_029499605.1. Classification (NCBI taxonomy): domain Eukaryota; kingdom Metazoa; phylum Chordata; class Amphibia; order Anura; family Hylidae; genus Hyla; species Hyla sarda. Next base: position 254,144,609 of record NC_079190.1, read on the forward strand.
AGCGATGATTCTTGTAGGGATAAGATAGTTTTATAAAAGGTAGAGACTGGTTTGGTGAAATTTTCATGCCTGAGCACAGATTCAATCGAACCACATTCAAACAGGACTGGGTCGCCCCAAAACTGTGCCTGACAAGTATGCCGCAATTGAAGGTAGCGAAACTACGCTGATCAAGGAAGATTAAATTACTGTCTAAGGTCCAGGAACTCCATAGTTCCTACATCATACAAATACTGCAGTTTTTGTGTCATGCTTTTTCAATAACATGGACGAAAGAAGCAAAAGATTTTTTTATACAGCTCAAAACCCAGAAAAGTTTGCTGCATAAAAAAAAATCCAAAATAGCTGAGAACAGCGTTCCGCTATGTTTTGAAAACTTAACAGAGTGAATGGTACAGTGGTCAATCACACCGTGCAGTTCTATTCACTTGGGAGACATCAGGCCTCATTCCTCATGAGTGATGTGGTCAGACCCCTTCTTATCGGCGGCTGTGGATATAGGATCATTTTTAATCTTGGGATAACACCTTTAATTCTTATCTACATTATCCATATGTTAGAAATAGCCTCCTATATTTGTATTGCTAAAATGATGGAAACCACCTAATCTATGTTCATATAAAAAGATCCTATATGTGGCGTTTTCTAGATTTTTCCTGCAATGTATAAAGGCTAAAGAAAATACTAATAAAGCGTGCAGCTGTCAATGGTCAAGCAAACTTTGATTACACAATGATGCCTCAGTACCACGTTTTCAGCCATGACCAGACAAGACATAAATCATTCATTTTACAAGAAGTATAAAGACGTCATTACACCACACAGGTATTTCAGCATAGTTAAGACTACCATATGATGTTTTACTTGCAAAAAAGAGGCGCTCTGCTGTGTTGGAACAAAAGAGCGAAAGGACTGCCAGGGATTGCACTGATATAGGACACAGGCAGCTTTCAAAACGAATCTATTTTATTTATACTTAATTTTTCCTGCCAAAATAAATAAAAACGTTTGTCTTTGTTGTGAGAAAACCCCATTAATGGGGTGTTCCAGACAAAATACATTTATAGGGTGAAAAGTTTATGGCCCAGATGTATGAAACTTTGTGACTTTGTGAAATAGAGCAATCACAACTCAGGTTTCACTTTACCAGAACTCATCAGCCGAGCTGTGATTGGTTGCTGGGGGAAAGTCCTTCTATTATTTCTCTCACATAGTTTCATAAATCTGGGCCTATAAATGTTTTTGGCAGTAATATGACGTTAAAGTGCAACTGTCACCAGGAATATGATTGTGAAGCTGCACTAGGGCTTCACAAGCATGTTCTTGGCATACCATTATAAATAAATAAGGCTGGTTTATACTTACAAAAAAAAAAGCTTTATAATTCCTCTGGGAGTCCGGCCAAGTTGGAAAGGCAGCGCCTGGGGCCCCGCTTTGGGGCCACACCGCCTTACTCTGGCTACATCACATAGTTGATTGACACACAGGGCTCTCCCGTCTGCTGCTGCCCTGTGTAGTAATGCTGCACGCGTGCTGGCTGTCAATCAACTGTGCGAAGTAAGCAGAGGGACCCCATGGCCCCGCCTCTCTGACTGTTGGCATGACTCTCGGAGGAATTATAAAGCTGTCGACTGTAAGTAAAATGCAGTCTAATTTATTTATAACAGTATGCCTAAAATATGTTTGTGAAGCCCTTGTGCACTGTGTGTGCAGCTTCACGAGTATATTTGTGGTGACAGTTGTGCTTTAAAGGGGTTTTCCGCTACTCAGCGTTTGATACAAACTGTTCCGAAAGCTGGATTCGGCACCGGCGGGAGCACGTGACTTCATAGCCCCGCCCCCTCATGATGCCACGCTCCGCCCCTCAATGTAAGTCTATGGGAGGGGACGTATCAAATTGCATTGAGGGGGTGGGGCGTGATGTCATGAGAGGTGGTGCTATGACGTTAGGAGCTCCCAGCGCCGGCTCCAGCGTTTGGAACAGTTTGTTCCAAATGCTGAGCAGTGGAGTAACCCTTTAAGGTTGCTTTCACACTGTAGGCTGTACTTTCCTATACAGATCTATATAACTGCAAATGATTTAAACTTTTGACAAAAATATTATTGACACACCAAAGGTTGAGCAGGTTGTGCAAGACAACATATTGTCTACATAAGTCTTTACTCAATAAGTCTCATGAGAGAGCAGATGATGGGAGAGAGACAGGAGCTGGGGAGCTGCTGAAACAACACCACACTGACAATGAGAGGACTACATAACTTCCTGTCAGGTGTATTTCAAGAAGAAAACATGCTAAAACCAGTATAATTAGTGACAATACTATATTGTTAAGATATATTTCTCGAGGTAATAGTTTTATTCAAACAACATTTTCTGATACCGGAATACTCCTTTATTATAAGCCTGTACAGAAGTTACAGAAGCCATGTATAGTCAATTAAATCCCTTAGCAAAGACATATAATTATGATAGCCATACTGCTGCCATTCTGATGCTTTTTGGGTCCCCTGCTGGTATCTACTACCTGCTCCCTCTTGACACAGAGCATGTGACTGCTGCAGCCAGTTATTTTTATGTTATTCCCATAATAATAATAATATATAATAATAACAGAAATGTGTGTTTGCTCATAACAAATGAGCAACATATTACATTATCGTCACCAGAATGACACAAATACTATTCATATAAAGCCAAAGAAGCAAATTTAGACGAGATCTGTTCTCCCTCTGTGCATTGAAATATTAGAACCCTTCCATTATTTTTATCACTGTTATGAGGCTGGGAACCAAGGCATAGGTCTTTGTTTCAGGAATATTTTTAAACTACATTGTGTAATGATAGGACTGTTAATTCTTGGCATGAGCAAATGAATAGGGCTGAGCTACAATTCCAGACACAACTCATGTACTAGCGTGGTGTTGTTTCTAGGGGAAAAAAAACCAGGACCTTTTTACTAACACCATACCTAAGGCTTGGGTACATAGCTACTAACAGATCCCTGTCGCAGCATTTCAGCTATTGTGACATATTTTCTTCATATGGAATAGAAAGACATTGTATTGTAACCATGATTATTCTTTAGCTGCCATGTCTTTTCGTGATATATCTGTAATGTATTTTTCGAATGTCCTCAGCTTTTTATAAATGTCTCTAACACTAACAACCATTCTAAAATAAGCACAGGCTTAGATCTGTCGCACATGCACTCAAGTTTTCTAACACAAAATCCCTTCTTTAGACATTGATAAATAACTCTCACTTTTGCATCTAAGGAACCACTTCCCCGCAGCACCCCTGCATGGGGGGAAAGGGACTTAAAAGTGTTTCAACTGTGTCATCAACATGGCGAAGTCTTCATCATAGAGCAGTTCAACAGCCATTAATCATAAGTAAGTCTACCCTATGAGTATGTACAATGGAATTTCTGTTCCATTTTCTGCTCGGAAATTTAATTGCAGCAGAATTCCATTGCTTTCAATGGGATATTGCTATGCTGTGCACACAACTGAATTTCTGCAGCAGAAATACAGATTCCAGCCTCTGACAAAAGAATTGGCATTGTCAATTCTTTTGGTGGAATCTGCTCGGAAGCCATTGCCATCTGTGGAGATGGTCCATTTCCTATTGGACCTAGCAGCGGGAGAACATGCTGTTTGTGGAATTTTTTCCCATGTTTTCCCAGGCAGACATTCCGCAAATTTCAGTCTTGTGAACGAGGCCTAAAGTATTGGGTGTTTTAGACCCACAGTGTATCCTTAGGGTGCATTCACACTGTGGAATCTCGGAGCGGAGATTCCGTCTGGCGGCTGCCTCCAAAAATACTTTGGCGCTAGGGCCGCGGGGCACTGAGCCGTCACCATTGAAGGCTATGCAGTGCTCGTGGAATCCGTGCAAAGAATGAACATGTTCTTTCTTTGCGCTGAACAATTTCAGCACCGGAATTGTCCGCCACCGAAATTCCGCAGTGTGAACGGGTCTCGCAGAGACCCATTCACACTATTGTTAAGTCCACACCGCAGAATTCCGCCCGTGGATTTCCGCAGGAATTCCGTGGTGTGAACGTACCCTTAGTATGTGTAATCATGTATGGTGCCACAGTTCACACTCAGTTTTGTTACATATTTATGGGGATGTCCATTTTGATTGTAGTATAATATTTTGGTGGGGGGGGGGGGGTTTTGAGGTGTTTTTAAATTTGTCTGTGGAGTTTCTGTTCTTTTGAGATATTTAATAAAATGTACCGTATTTTTCGGGGTATAAGACGCACTGGGGGGGAAAAGTTGGTGCGTCTTATACGGCAAATACCTGCGGCCAACGGCCGGGACCCGCCGCTAATACAGGACATCACCGATCGCGGTGATGCCCTGTATTAACCCTTCAGACGCGGCGATCAAAGCTGACCGCCGCGTCTGAAGTGAAAATAACACTAACCCGGCTTCTCAGTCGGGCTGTTCGGGATCGCCGCGGTAAAAACGTGGCCTTCCGAACAGCTTACAGGACACTGGGAGGGACCTTACCTGCCTCCTCGGTGTCTGCTCCGTGCCGGGATCCCCTGCATGGTCGGCGCTCTCCTTCAACGCCATCATGTCGTTGCGCACGCCGTCCCGTCATCCAATAGGAGCGGCGTGCGTAGCAATGTGATGAGGGAGAGCGTGGATCCCGGGGAAGAAGACATCCGGAGCGTCGGGGACACCACGGGGACGCGGTGACAGCGATGGAGCGACATCCAGGGCAGCGGTGACGGGTCCGGAGCGGCGGGGACATGTGAGTATTACATCCTATAGAAGTGGTCTTCAACCTGCGAACCTCCAGATGTTGCAAAACTACAACTCCCAGCATGCCCAGACAGCCGTTGGCTGTCCGGTCATGCTGGGAGTTGTAGTTTTGCAACATCTGGAGGTCTGCAGGTTGAAGATCATTGTTGGGTTTAGAATCTTTTTTTTCTAGATTTTGGACCTTTAAAATAGGGTGAGTCTTATATGCCGGTGCGTCCTATAGGGCGAAAAATACGGTACATATATACTTTTTAGTAATTTGGGTGTGTAAGTATCTATATTTCTCAGCTCTTTCCTTAGTAATACATATTCTGCTTGATCTAACATGTTGAAACTACAAGGGAAAGTAATATTAAAAGGTTAAACTATGTAATACAAAGAACTTTATAAATACAGATTACTTTATGATACAAGTGAAAGTTATAATACTACATTAAAAGATTAAACATTGTATATTACATTTTATTACCACGTTTTCAGAGTCATTATCCATCCAAAGGAGTATTCCAAAGATCACAGTCAGGTACTACACAGTAAAAATCATTATTATTTTCAAATACAAGCTATTTAGTAAAATGAATGCATAAAAAGTTCTTATCCCTGCATTTACCCTGTCCTCTTGTCCCTGTTTTCTATTGTTGTCCATGGTAAAGTCCCTGAGAAAATCTTCATCAAATAGGCCAAGTATGCACAGATCCTATCTGATCTATCTGCTTAGCGGGTCTTTTCCTTTCTCTGTGCAGTGAGACAGTACATGTGCTTACTTGCCATCCTCACTGTATGTGGCGAGCAAGCGCAGTTCTGCTTGCCTTTTATCTCCTGTATTCCCAAATGGCATTGCTCTGCTGTGTGACAGCTATGCACAGGCATGTGGCCTGACCACTGAAAACACCAATGAGATATTTTGGATTAAAAAAAGATCATATGAATATTTATGTTCCTAAATAAAGTCACTGGGCACCTCATTATACAAATAGCCCTGCTATTGTATGGCTTGTAATGAAGAAAACAGGAAGCGTAAAGGATGCAGGATACGTGTGGGAAGCGTAGTTTTTATTAGTGAAATGTACAGTAACTTTTTTCCGCGGGGGAAGGACCACATATTCTGACACTGTTCCCTTTAAAGTGTGATAGTGTCTGTCAGATAGTTTTTCTGATATATTATGTTCCCATATATTGGACCATTTTTTGTTTTGATGTTGAATCCATTCAAGATTTTTGCTAATAGGTGTAAAGGGTCCCATTAATGTCAATGCGATTGTTTTATAATCTGTTGGCATCAGTTTGCATCTGTTTGGTTTCTATGTCGTTTTTGTTTTTTTTTACGGGAAAAATACGGTTTATGCTGAATTTTTTTTCTTGTCAAAAAAATGGAAGAGAAACGGATTTAATACATTTAACATTGAGATCAAGGGGAAACTGATGATACCTTAACCTGTTAAGGATCAATGGTGTACCTGTACGCCCTGGTCCCGTTACCAGGGTTTAAAGCATGCTCACGAGCTGAGCACGCTTCACGCTGCTATCGGCAGCCAGGACTCACTGTTAATGCCAGACACCGCCATTTGGGCCAATGCCCGGCATTAACCCTTTAGACACAGCAATCAAAGTTGATTGCGGCGTCTTAATTCAAGTTATCTAAATGCCAGTTAGCCCATCGGAGCTGATCAGGACATCCACGGCGAAATCCAGGTCCCAATGGGATGACTGGATGGCAGGAGGGGCCTTGCCTGCCTCCTTGCTGTCCAATCAATGCTCTGAGGCTCTGGCCAGGATCTGCAGGCTAGAGCAGCAGAGCACCGATAACACTGATCAATGCCGAGCCAAAGCTCAAGATAGGGGATAAGATGTCTAATCTCCGATCCACCCCAGTCATCCGGTGCACGGAGAAAACTCGTTCCGTGCCGGATGACTGGCGACTAAAGCCATCACGCTCCCTCCATTCATGTCTATGGGAGGAAGCGTGACAGCTACGTACTAGCCATCATGCCCCCTCCTATAGGCATAAATGGAGGGTGAGTGGTGTGATGTCTTGAACATGGAAGCTCCAAGCTTCTGTGTTCCTGATGCCGCTGCTGCTGGCCCGAAGATCGCGGGAGTCCCCAGCTCTCGGGAGCCTGGCAGCCCTGCTCTGTAACCCTTTCTTCTCTTGATTTATGCTGTTCACACACACACACACACGATTATTAGAGATTGCTTGTACTCTACCACCAAAGACAATATTGTGAGTGTATTACTTAGATCTTCCTATGTCATTCATTTGTGTCATCCTTAGGCAGTCCTGTAATGCTGGGACTTTTTGGAATAGTTGGAGGTACACTGTTTCGATAACTCTTTTTTACAGCAGTGTTGCTACAACTCCCAGAATGGCCAGACATCCTTTGATTGTCCAGGCATGCTTGAAGTTGTAGTTTTGCAACAGCTGAAGGCACATGATTGGTAAAATTCTGTGTTACAGCAGTGTTGTTGCAGTCTGTGTTCCTCCTGCAGCCTTGTCAACCAGCCATCTAGTGTCCATGACCCTTGGACACACTCATGCTGCTGTGGGGCTCATCATTGTCCCAGTAGGTATGGGGACCCCTAGTGGTAGGATTTTCGGAGACAGTTTTTGTTAATAAAATGTGAATTTTTTTTAAAGAATAATATTAGAAAAATTATTGTTTTGCCAAGATGTACAACATAAAAAGTTTTTATACTTGACAGTGCCCATTTAAGGATGAATGGGACCAACTCCATATTAATGCCTATGGATATAAAATGTGATGTCCTAAATGCTACTGTAGGTTTATTGTGTAGGCGTTGCAATATTTATTCCTATACACAGTGAAACCACTTCACCTGTTTAAGAAGAACACCCAAAAATGCATCAAAAAGTCATATTCTATGAGGGTATGTTCTCAAGCAAAATGGACATTATGCATAATGTATAGTAGACTAAAAATCGATCACACCAATTTATGGACTGGGTAAGTGGGTGTTCTGTTTGAGGTGTTCTGTAAGAGGTGGTCTACAAAGTAAAAAAAAAAAAAAATCATAATAATAAAGATTATTCTTTACTTGGTTCCGAGGATAAGACGTTTAACCATCAGCATGTCTTACTGACTTATTTGATGCACTTGTTACAATATTTATAGGATATAGAACTTTCCAATCTTCTGTTTGTGGTTGAATTAAAGTTGGAGAGTTATATTACCATGATGTAGCAAAGAGAGACTTTGTAAATAAATGTCTTCTGTCTCCCAATGCACATCTCTTATTGACCTGCTTGTTGTTGGAAGAGGAGGGAGCACAGATGTTATGTACTGGGCCTCAAAGCACCAGATCTGGAGAATAGGTAGTGTGCACTTGTACAAGAGGAAGTGAAAGTGTCTGCACTGATGCATATCACAGCTGTTCTGTTCTTCTGTATGTGGCAATAATGTTCTATAATTATGCAACAGTTTAGATACAGATACAACTAGAAGGGAAGATGCCAAAATATACAGTAGCAAAATTCATCAGGCCCATATATAAGATACTGAAATAAATGAAGGGCTGATGTTTTGTATAAACTACACAGTGATGTAATGTTATCCTGTCTGCAACAAAACCCTTGGTAAACCTGCCATACATTTGCATACATGTGGATTAACTGCGGATTTGTCAGAATGTCAAGCCACAAATTAAATGGGCACTGCCAGATTGAACATTTGTTATATGTTGTACATCTTTTTATAGAAATCATGGCTTATATCATGGCTTTGTACAAGCTGAAGCACAGGCATGGGCAAAGTTCAGTAAGTGAGGTTGTTCTAGCACTCCTCTGTGCTCTCTCCTGTCTGATAGTACTCCTCTGTGCTCTCTCCTGTCTGATAGTACTCCTCTGTGCTCTCTCCTGTCTGATAGGACTCCTCTGTGCTCTCTCTTGTCTGATAGCACTCCCCTGTGCTCTCTCCTTTCTGATGGTACACCTCTGTGCTCTCTCCTGTCTGATGCTATTCCTCTGTGCTCACTCCTGTCTGATAGTACTCCTCTGTGCTCTCCTGTCTGATAGTACTCCTCTGTGCTCTCTACTGTCTGATAGTACTCCTCTGTGCTCTCTCCTGTCTGATAGTACTCCTCTGTGCTCTCTCCTGTCTGATAGTACTCCTCTGTGCTCTCTCCTGTCAGATAGTACTCCTCTGTGCTCTCCCCTGTCTGATAGCACTCCCCTGTGCTCTCTCCTGTCTGATAGCACTCCTCTGTGCTCTCTCCTGTCTGATAGTACTCCTCTGTGCTCTCTCCTGTCTGATAGTACCCCCCTGTGCTCTCTCCTGTCTGACGGTATTCCTCTGTGCTCTCTCCTGTCTGATAGGACTCCTCTGTGCGCTCTCCTGTCTGATAGTACTCCTCTGTGCTCTCTCCTGTCTAGTAGGACTCCTCTGTGCTCTCTCCTTTCTGATGGTACTCCTCCGTGCTCTCTCCTGTCTGATAGTACTCCCCTGTGCTCTCTCTTGTCTGATGGTATTCCTCTGTGCTTTCTCCTGTATGATAGTACTCCTATGTGCTCTCTCCTGTCTGATAGTACTCCTCTGTGCTCTCTCCTGTCTGATAGGACTCCTCTGTGCGCTCTCCTGTCTGATAGTACTCCTCTGTGCTCTCTCCTGTCCAGTAGGACTCCTCTGTGCTCTCTCCTTTCTGATGGTACTCCTCCGTGCTCTCTCCTGTCTGATAGTACTCCCCTGTGCTCTCTCTTGTCTGATGGTATTCCTCTGTGCTTTCTCCTGTCTGATAGTACTCCTATGTGCTCTCTCCTGTCTGATAGTACTCCTCTGTGCTCTCTCCTGTCTGATAGTACTCCTCTGTGCTCTCTCCTGTCTGATAGCACTCATCTGTGCTCTCTCCTGTCTGATAGTACTCCTCTGTGCTCTCTCCTGTCTGATAGCACTCCTCTGTGCTCTCTCCTTTCTGATAGGACTCCTCTGTGCTCTCTCCTGTCTGATAGGACTCCTCTGTGCTCTCTCTTGTCCTATCAGTCCTATTAGGAGTGCAAGCCCACCCTCACTTACTGGACATTGTCCATTCCTGTGCTTCAGCTTGGACAAAGCCATGGTTTTATAAGCCATGATTTCTATAAAAGGATATAAAATTTTCTTATTAATTATATTTGAAAAGCTTAAGTTTTGCCAAGATGTACAACATAAAGCTTTTTTTTTATCTTGCAGTGCCCATTTTAGCACAACAACATGCATGTCACTTGTAAATCTACAGCACATTTCACAGTTCTATACATTCAATATTTCCATAATGTATAAAACTGTCTAGCTTAGAGTCCCCGTCCCTATATGTGGAGCTGTAAGCCACATCAAGAGGATAACTTGCTTCTTTCCAATAGCTGGACAGCCATTACATTACAAGTGGTTAGTGCTGGCGTCTGGGGTCCCAATCCAATCAAAGATGAAATTTCCATGGAATTTGCATGTTCTCCATGTGTTTTTGTAGACTTCCTCTGGGTTCTTCTCAGTGACTCTGAGCCCCACTGAGGGCGACAGGGATTGGTGTGAGTATTATCACACTGAGGAATATGTTAGTGCTCTAACAAATATGTAAGGTGCACTATGTAATTAATTTCTGCAGGAGGAATAACGATTTTTTAATCACATGGGAGAAATGAGACAGCTCATGGGTTGTAATGTAACATTAAAGGAGTTAAAGGGTTGTCTGGAGGAAAAAAAAAATATATATATATATATATGTATTATTTTTCCTTTTGTTTTTACTTTATATATATGTATGTCTGGGAGGGGGGTGCAAAAATAAAAAGGAAAATATACTTACCTACTCAGATCCTCAGATGCTACTACGATGCTCCCGCTCCCTGACACTCACTGTTGCTTCCTGATTCCTCTAATGTGTTGTCCCTGCAAGAACTGCCTGCTCAGCCAGTCACTGACTGAGGCAGGACACCACTGCGGCAAATGATTGGCTCTGTGGGGCAGAAGAAAGCAGCAGACAGCGGTAGGGTTTGGGAACTATCAGAAACGCATCTGTGGGGGATCGGGATAGATGACTACCCCCAGCTACATATATGTTTTCTTTTCCCTTTAAGAGATAACTCAATATTTCCTAATAAGGAATAAAACACATGTAAAATAAAACCCTTTTAAAAGCTGTATATAAACCTTCTTAACCCCTTAAGGACGTAGGGCATACCTGTACGCCCTGAGTCCGCTCCCTTTCTATAACGCGGGGCCTCGCGTCATAGCGGGTCGTGCGCGGCACCTAGCAACGGCCGGGACCCGTGGCTAATAGTGTGTGGCACTGATCACGGTGCCGCACGCTATTAACCCTTTAGACGCGGCGTTCAAAGTTGATTACGGCATCTAAAGTGAAACTAAACTGCTCCTGGCTAGCTCAGTGGGCTGTTTGGGACCGCTGCGGTGAAATTGCGGTGTCCTAAACAGCTGTAGGCCACGAAGAGGGTCCACCTATCTTCCTCCTGGTGTCCGATCGCCGAATGACTGCTCAGTGCCTGAGATCCAGGCATGAGCAGTCAAGTGGCAGAATCATTGATCAATGTTTTCCTATAAGAAACCACTTATCAATGTAAAAGATCAGTTTCTGCAGTGTTATAGCTCCCTATGGGGGATCATTTAGCCCCTTCCCTAATAAAAGTTTGAATCACCCCCGTTTTCCCATTTAAAAAAGAAAACTGTGTAAATAAAAATAAACATAGGTGGTATCACCGTGTGCAGCAATATCCGAATTATAAAAATATATTGTTAATTAAACCGCATGGTCTATGGCGTACACGTAAAAAAATTCCAAAGTCCAAAGTAGCGTATTTTTGGTCACTTTATTTATGATGAAAAAATTAATAATAAGCGATTAAAAAGTCCGATCAATATAATAATGGTACCGCTAAAAACATCAGATCACCGCCCCAAACGCAGAAAAATAAAAAAGTTATAGGGGTCAGAAGATGACAATTTTAAATGAATACATTTTCCTGCATGTAGTTATGATTTTTTCCAGAAGTACGACAAAATCAAACCTACATAAGTAGGGTATCATTTTAATTGTATGGACCTACGGAATAAAGAGAAGGTGTTATTTTTACCGAAAAATGTACTGTGTAGAAACAGAAGCCCCCAAAAGTTACAAAATGTCGTGTTTTTTTTTCTTCAATTTTGTCTCACAATGATTTTCTTTTCCGTTTCGCCCTTTTGGGGTAAAATGACTGATGTCATTACAAAGTAGAACTGGTGGTGCAAAAAATAAGCTATCATATGGATTTTTAGGTGCAAAATTTAAAGGGTTATGATTTTTTAAAGGTAAGGTGGAAAAAACGAAAATGCAAAAACGGAAAAACCCCGGGTCCTTAAGGGGTTAAGAGGTTAAACAGGAGATTGAGATGCATACAAAAAAACATAAGAAAACCAGAGCAGTAATGTGGTATGCCAGTGACTGGCACTGATGCTAGATTGATTCTATATGTCATCAATATCTAATAAAAACCTGAGGAATCATTGAACCTCTGGCACCTCCACCATTGCAAAGAATAAAGGTGTTCACGAAAGTGCAGGGATCTCTACAGTTCTACATAGCTCCGTATTTGAGCTGGTAGTGTGTAGACAATGCAGACACAGTCACTGGTTGAGAGTGGTGCGGTAATGTCTCACTTTACAGGGGATACCTATCACATTTGTACCAAAAAACAGTGACACTCCTGTCCACAGGTTATGTCTGGTATTGCAACTTGTTCCTATTCAAGCGAAAGTGACTGAACTGCACTACCACACACAACCCATGGACAAGAGTGGCACTGTTTGGGAAAAAAGACATTCCCTCTTTACTTAATTTTAAACCCCTCTTTAAAGCGTTGCCTCCTCGAACACAGACCATTTCTCAATTTGGGCAAATGGGGCATTTAGCTGCCAGCATCGCCCAACAAACATCTGATGGGAGCTTGGAAGCTGCAACCAGCAATGCACTGAAGCAAAGCAGCTATTTAGATGAATGGTCATCCGTGTATTACAATGAGCGTGTGAGTCCGTGTGTTACAATGAGTGTGTGAGTCCGTGTATTACAATGAGCGTGTGTGTCCATGTATTACAATGAGTGTGTGAGTCCGTGTATTACAATGAGTGTGTGAGTCCGTGTATTACAATGAGTGTGTGAGTCCGTGTATTACAATGAGTGTGTGTGTCCGTGTATTACAATGAGTGTGTGAGTCCGTGTATTACAATGAGTGTGTGAGTCCGTGTATTACAATGAGTGTGTGAGTCCGTGTATTACAATGAGTGTGTGTGTCCGTGTATTACAATGAGTGTGTGTGTCCGTGTATTACAATGAGTGTGTGAGTCCGTGTATTACAATGAGCGTGTGTGTCCGTGTATTACAATGAGTGTGTGAGTCCGTGTATTACAATGAGTTTGTGAGTCCGTGTATTACAATGAGTGTGTGTGTCCGTGTATTACAATGAGTGTGTGTGAGTCCGTGTATTACAATGAGTGTGTGAGTCCGTGTATTACAATGAGTGTGTGTGTCCGTGTATTACAATGAGTGTGTGTGTCCGTGTATTACAATGAGTGTGTGAGTCCGTGTATTACAATGAGCGTGTGAGTCCGTGTATTACAATGAGTGTGTGTGTCCGTGTATTACAATGAGTGTGTGAGTCCGTGTATTACAATGAGTGTGTGAGTCCGTGTATTACAATGAGTGTGTGAGTCCGTGTATTACAATGAGTGTGTGTGTCCGTGTATTACAATGAGTGTGTGTCCGTGTATTACAATGAGTGTGTGAGTCCGTGTATTACAATGAGCGTGTGTGTCCGTGTATTACAATGAGTGTGTGAGTCCGTGTATTACAATGAGTTTGTGAGTCCGTGTATTACAATGAGTGTGTGTGTCCGTGTATTACAATGAGTGTGTGTGAGTCCGTGTATTACAATGAGTGTGTGAGTCCGTGTATTACAATGAGTGTGTGTGTCCGTGTATTACAATGAGTGTGTGTGTCCGTGTATTACAATGAGTGTGTGAGTCCGTGTATTACAATGAGCGTGTGAGTCAGTGTATTACAATGAGTGTGTGTGTCCGTGTATTACAATGAGTGTGTGAGTCCGTGTATTACAATGAGTGTGTGAGTCCGTGTATTACAATGAGTGTGTGAGTCCGTGTATTACAATGAGCGTGTGTGTCCGTGTATTACAATGAGTGTGTGAGTCCGTGTATTACAATGAGTGTGTGAGTCCGTGTATTACAATGAGTGTGTGTGTCCGTGTATTACAATGAGTGTGTGTGAGTCCGTGTATTACAATGAGTGTGTGAGTCCGTGTATTACAATGAGTGTGTGTGTCCGTGTATTACAATGAGTGTGTGTGTCCGTGTATTACAATGAGTGTGTGAGTCCGTGTATTACAATGAGCGTGTGAGTCCGTGTATTACAATGAGTGTGTGTGTCCGTGTATTACAATGAGTGTGTGAGTCCGTGTATTACAATGAGTGTGTGAGTCCGTGTATTACAATGAGTGTGTGAGTCCGTGTCTTACAATGAGTGTGTGTGTCCCTGTATTACAATGAGTGTGTGAGTCCGTGTATTACAATGAGCGTGTGAGTCCGTGTGTTACAATGAGTGTGTGTGTCCGTGTATTACAATGAGTGTGTGAGTCCGTGTATTACAATGAGTGTGTGAGTCCGTGTGTTACAATGAGTGTGTGAGTCCGTGTGTTACAATGAGTGTGTGAGTCCGTGTGTTACAATGAGTGTGTGAGTCCGTGTGTTACAATGAGTGTGTGAGTCCGTGTGTTACAATGAGTGTGTGAGTCCGTGTGTTACAATGAGTGTGTGAGTCCGTGTGTTACAATGAGTGTGTGAGTCCGTGTGTTACAATGAGTGTGTGAGTCCGTGTGTTACAATGAGTGTGTGAGTCCGTGTGTTACAATGAGTGTGTGAGTCCGTGTATTACAATGAGTGTGTGAGTCCGTGTATTACAATGAGTGTGTGAGTCCGTGTATTACAATGAGTGTGTGAGTCCGTGTATTACAATGAGTGTGTGAGTCCGTGTATTACAATGAGTGTGTGAGTCCGTGTATTACAATGAGTGTGTGAGTCCGTGTATTACAATGAGTGTGTGAGTCCGTGTATTACAATGAGTGTGTGAGTCCGTGTGTTACAATGAGTGTGTGAGTCCGTGTATTACAATGAGTGTGTGAGTCCGTGTGTTACAATGAATGTGTGAGTCCGTGTATTACAATGAATGTGTGAGTCCGTGTATTACAATGAGTGTGTGAGTCCGTGTGTTACAATGAGTGTGTGAGTCCGTGTGTTACAATGAGTGTGTGAGTCCGTGTATTACAATGAGTGTGTGAGTCCGTGTATTACAAAGAGTGTGTGAGTCCGTGTATTACAATGAGTGTGTGAGTCCGTGTATTACAATGAGTGTGTGAGTCCGTGTGTTACAATGAGTGTGTGAATCCGTGTGTTACAATGAGTGTGTGAGTCCGTGTGTTACAATGAGTGTGTGAGTCCGTGTATTACAATGAGTGTGTGAGTCTGTGTATTACAATGAGTGTGTGAGTCCGTGTATTACAATGAATGTGTGAGTCCGTGTATTACAATGAGTGTGTGAGTCCGTGTATTACAATGAGTGTGTGAGTCCGTGTGTTACAATGAGTGTGTGAGTCCGTGTATTACAATGAGTGTGTGAGTCCGTGTATTACAATGAGTGTGTGAGTCCGTGTATTACAATGAGTGTGTGAGTCCGTGTGTTACAATGAGTGTGTGAGTCCGTGTATTACAATGAGTGTGTGAGTCCGTGTATTACAATGAGTGTGTGAGTCCGTGTGTTACAATGAGTGTGTGAGTCCGTGTATTACAATGAGTGTGTGAGTCCGTGTATTACAATGAGTGTGTGTGTCCGTGTATTACAATGAGTGTGTGTGTCCGTGTATTACAATGAGTGTGTGAGTCCGTGTATTACAATGAGCGTGTGTGTCCGTGTATTACAATGAGTGTGTGAGTCCGTGTATTACAATGAGTTTGTGAGTCCGTGTATTACAATGAGTGTGTGTGTCCGTGTATTACAATGAGTGTGTGTGAGTCCGTGTATTACAATGAGTGTGTGAGTCCGTGTATTACAATGAGTGTGTGTGTCCGTGTATTACAATGAGTGTGTGTGTCCGTGTATTACAATGAGTGTGTGAGTCCGTGTATTACAATGAGCGTGTGAGTCCGTGTATTACAATGAGTGTGTGTGTCCGTGTATTACAATGAGTGTGTGAGTCCGTGTATTACAATGAGTGTGTGAGTCCGTGTATTACAATGAGTGTGTGAGTCCGTGTATTACAATGAGTGTGTGTGTCCGTGTATTACAATGAGTGTGTGTCCGTGTATTACAATGAGTGTGTGAGTCCGTGTATTACAATGAGCGTGTGTGTCCGTGTATTACAATGAGTGTGTGAGTCCGTGTATTACAATGAGTTTGTGAGTCCGTGTATTACAATGAGTGTGTGTGTCCGTGTATTACAATGAGTGTGTGTGAGTCCGTGTATTACAATGAGTGTGTGAGTCCGTGTTTTACAATGAGTGTGTGTGTCCGTGTATTACAATGAGTGTGTGTGTCCGTGTATTACAATGAGTGTGTGAGTCCGTGTATTACAATGAGCGTGTGAGTCCGTGTATTACAATGAGTGTGTGTGTCCGTGTATTACAATGAGTGTGTGAGTCCGTGTATTACAATGAGTGTGTGAGTCCATGTATTACAATGAGTGTGTGAGTCCGTGTATTACAATGAGCGTGTGTGTCCGTGTATTACAATGAGTGTGTGAGTCCGTGTATTACAATGAGTGTGTGAGTCCGTGTATTACAATGAGTGTGTGTGTCCGTGTATTACAATGAGTGTGTGTGAGTCCGTGTATTACAATGAGTGTGTGAGTCCGTGTATTACAATGAGTGTGTGTGTCCGTGTATTACAATGAGTGTGTGTGTCCGTGTATTACAATGAGTGTGTGAGTCCGTGTATTACAATGAGCGTGTGAGTCCGTGTATTACAATGAGTGTGTGTGTCCGTGTATTACAATGAGTGTGTGAGTCCGTGTATTACAATGAGTGTGTGAGTCCGTGTATTACAATGAGTGTGTGAGTCCGTGTCTTACAATGAGTGTGTGTGTCCCTGTATTACAATGAGTGTGTGAGTCCGTGTATTACAATGAGCGTGTGAGTCCGTGTGTTACAATGAGTGTGTGTGTCCGTGTATTACAATGAGTGTGTGAGTCCGTGTATTACAATGAGTGTGTGAGTCCGTGTGTTACAATGAGTGTGTGAGTCCGTGTATTACAATGAGTGTGTGAGTCCGTGTGTTACAATGAGTGTGTGAGTCCGTGTGTTACAATGAGTGTGTGAGTCCGTGTGTTACAATGAGTGTGTGAGTCCGTGTGTTACAATGAGTGTGTGAGTCCGTGTGTTACAATGAGTGTGTGAGTCCGTGTGTTACAATGAGTGTGTGAGTCCGTGTGTTACAATGAGTGTGTGAGTCCGTGTGTTACAATGAGTGTGTGAGTCCGTGTATTACAATGAGTGTGTGAGTCCGTGTATTACAATGAGTGTGTGAGTCCGTGTATTACAATGAGTGTGTGAGTCCGTGTATTACAATGAGTGTGTGAGTCCGTGTATTACAATGAGTGTGTGAGTCCGTGTATTACAATGAGTGTGTGAGTCCGTGTATTACAATGAGTGTGTGAGTCCGTGTATTACAATGAGTGTGTGAGTCCGTGTGTTACAATGAGTGTGTGAGTCCGTGTATTACAATGAGTGTGTGAGTCCGTGTGTTACAATGAATGTGTGAGTCCGTGTATTACAATGAATGTGTGAGTCCGTGTATTACAATGAGTGTGTGAGTCCGTGTGTTACAATGAGTGTGTGAGTCCGTGTGTTACAATGAGTGTGTGAGTCCGTGTATTACAATGAGTGTGTGAGTCCGTGTATTACAAAGAGTGTGTGAGTCCGTGTATTACAATGAGTGTGTGAGTCCGTGTATTACAATGAGTGTGTGAGTCCGTGTGTTACAATGAGTGTGTGAATCCGTGTATTACAATGAGTGTGTGAGTCCGTGTGTTACAATGAGTGTGTGAGTCCGTGTATTACAATGAGTGTGTGAGTCTGTGTATTACAATGAGTGTGTGAGTCCGTGTATTACAATGAATGTGTGAGTCCGTGTATTACAATGAGTGTGTGAGTCCGTGTATTACAATGAGTGTGTGAGTCCGTGTGTTACAATGAGTGTGTGAGTCCGTGTATTACAATGAGTGTGTGAGTCCGTGTATTACAATGAGTGTGTGAGTCCGTGTATTACAATGAGTGTGTGAGTCCGTGTGTTACAATGAGTGTGTGAGTCCGTGTATTACAATGAGTGTGTGAGTCCGTGTATTACAATGAGTGTGTGAGTCCGTGTGTTACAATGAGTGTGTGAGTCCGTGTATTACAATGAGTGTGTGAGTCCGTGTATTACAATGAGTCTGTTCGGCCTCATAAAAAGGGGTCCTGAGCAGGGGAATCTCTCTCTTCACAATATGCAGATGTCTTAACAAAGTAGACGGACATGGTTGATCTTTAGGAGAAAACCACTGCAAGACATCAGTGGGCATTCCTCCCATCCAGTAAAGGGGCACTGATGGCATCTGTCTATCAAATAGATACAGTGGTCCCTCAAGTTACAATATTAATCGGTTCCAGGATGACCATTGTAAGTTGAAACCATTGTATGTTGAGACCATAACCTGGTAATTGGTTCTGAAGCCACCAAAATGTCATCCAAAAATAGGAAGAAGTGAGGATTAAAGATAAAGAAGTAGATAACTAATACAGATAAAGCAAATCCTTACATATAAAAGTAAGAAAGATCTGCAGGGAGCTGTAATCACTGTCTATTTCAGTGTTTCCCAACCAGGGTGCCCCCAGATGTAGCAAAACTACAACTCCCAGCATGCGCGGACAGCCTTCGGCTGTCCGGGCATGCTGGGAGTTGTAGTTTTGCAACAGCTGGAGGCACCCTGGTTGGGAAACGCTGGTCTATATAGAGGACAGAAGCTTCTTCAGGGTCCTGTACAGAACACACAATGTCCTTAAAAAAAAAAAAGGGAAAATGCAGCCGCCCTCACCTGGTGTCCAAAGGAGAAGCTAACCCTGGCACAGGTAGAGTACAGAACATGTAATACCTCCCTGTACTGTAGGGTGTGCTATCAGTCACCAGTCAGTGCATGCACTTCAGTAGTACAGGTAAAGAGTACAGAACATGTAATACCTCCCTGTACTGTAGGGTGTGCTATCAGTCACCAGTCAGTGCATGCACTTCAGTAATACAGGTAAAGAGTACAGAACATGTAATACCTCCCTGTACTGTAGGGTGTGCTATCAGTCACCAGTCAGTGCATGCACTTCAGTAGTACAGCTAAAGTGTACAGAACATGTAATACCTCCCTGTACTGTAGGAGGCGCTACCAGACACCAGTCAGTGCATGCACTTTAGGAATACAGGGGTTTCACCAGTGAAATATCCATTCTGATTGGTCGGTTCTTCCAGCCATTGACACATTTCGCAGATTACATAGCATTGTATGTTGAGTCTGGTTTCAAGTTACAATGGTCCAGAAAAGACCATTGTATGTTGAAACTATTGTATGTTGAGGCCATTGTAAGTTGAGGGATCACTGTATCTGTCATCTACTTAAAAGTGTTTCCTAACCAAGGTGACTCCAGATGTTTAAAAACTACTACTCCCAGCATGCCTTTGGTTGTCCTGGCATGCTGGGAGTTTTAGTTTTACAACAGCTGGATGCACACTGGTTCAGAAACTCTGATCTAGTACTTATCCAACTGTCATCTAAGTAATATCTATGTATGAAACTGTCTTTTATCTATCTATTTATTATATATGATCTATCTATCTATCTATCTCATATCTATCTATCTATTATATATGATCGATCTATCTATCTATCTATCTATCTATCTCATATCTATCTATTATATATGATCTATCTATCTATCTCATATCTATCTATTTATCTATTATATATGATCTATCTATCTCATATCTATTATCTATCTATTATATATGATCTATCTATCTATCTATCTCATATCTATCTATGTATCTATTATATATGATCTATCTATCTCATATCTATCTATTTATCTATTATATAAGATCTATCTATCTATCTCATATCTATCTATTTATCTATCTATTATATATGATCTATCTATCTCATATCTATCTATTTATCTATTATATATCATCTATCTATCTATCTCATATCTATCTATCTATCTATCTATTATATATGATCTATCTATCTCATATCTATCTATTTATCTATTATATATGATCTATCTATCTATCTCATATCTATCTATCATCTATCTATCTCATATCTATCTATCTATCTATCTCATATCTATCTATCTATCATCTATCTATCTCATATGTATCTATCTATCATCTATCTATCTCATATCTATCTAACTCATAACTATCTATCTCATTTCTATCTACAATATCTATCTATCTATCTATCTATCTATCTATCATCTATTTCAGTGGTCTCCAACCTGCGGACCTCCAGATGTTGCAAAACTACAACTCCCAGCATGCCCAGACAGCCGTTGGCTGTCCGGGCATGCTGGGAATTGTAGTTTTGCAACATCTGGAGGTCCACAGGTTGGAGACCACTGGTCTAGATCAGCGATCTTCAAACTGTGGCCCTCCAGATGTTGCAAAACTACAACTCCCAGCATGCCGAGACAGCCGTTGGCTGTCCGGGCATGCTGGGAATTGTAGTTTTGCAACATCTGGAGGTCCTCAGGTTGGAGACCACTGGTCTAGATCAGCGATCTTCAAACTGTGGCCCTCCAGATGTTGCAAAACTACAACTCCCAGCATGCCCGGACAGCCAACGGCTTTCCTGACATGCTGGGAATTGTAGTTTTGTAACATCTGGAGGGCCACAGTTTGAAGACCACTGATCTATCTATTCACAGAGAAGGAACACATTTTCATTTGTGACGTTTTTAACTGTCTGGCAACCATTCTAGTTGGCAAAACAAGAATAATAGGATGCCTCCTGGGTTGCTATGGTGATTCTTAAAAGGACACCAAGTGAAAATCCTATCTCCTGTCTGTGTAGAGTGCCCTCTATTGTTCCTTGCTAGTACCCACTTCAGACAGGGCAGAGGATGACTGCCCCAGCTCACACCTTCCCACCTCAGTAGTCCCTGCAGGTAGGTGCTCAGTCCTTGCTAAGCAGCGCTATATAACCGTGTAGAGCGCGGTACCGATGCGTTTGTTAGCAGCCCTCTGCCTATGTTATCACAGTGACCAGGTACTGTCTGGGCACCGGTGCCAAGGTGCCGGGCACTGGGTACTCACATGAAGGCGTGGTAGATGAAGGCCCATCCCCGGGGTCGCTCTAGCACGTTGTACAGATAGTTCTGCAGGCGGCGGTACCGCTTGTGAGACGCTGAACTCCGCGGGGGTCCCGGGAGCGGGGTGCCCAGCAGTCCCAGGCGCCGGGGGCTCCCGCTTTCTGTCTGGACGGCCGTGAGCGCCACGAACTCCATTTCTTGTCCGGCCATAGGGGCCAGTGTGAGTGAGGGCACCCGGCCATTGTCCGTCTGGGGCTGTGCCCCCACTGCCATGCTCCCTGAGGGGTCGGAGGACTCAGCTCATCACAGGGCTCCGGGCACGGGATGCCGAGCGCTAGAGGCAGGGACGGAGCGGGCAAACTTCAGCGGGGACGGCCAGGCTGAGGACGGAGCTGTGAGGAAAGTTCAGCTTCCATGCCAGGGAAAAGTTTCCTATATGCTCCAGCACATAGTGAGCGGTGCCCAGCACGGGTTCTCTACATGCCAGGCTCTCCTCTGTATGTTCCCGCTGTCCCGACTGCCTTCTCTCTATAGCAGCCTCCTCAGGGCTGAGCCCACCCCCTCTTATTACTCTATGACAACTTACTCCCAGCCCACTACTACAATGCCCAATGTTACTTGCCCGCCGGGCACTACCGCCCCATAGTCTTCACACTGCCTGGCACTGCCCGAGCTCACCTTCACCGGTGCTCTGTGCCTTTAAGTGGAGCTCATTTCTGCCTGTCATTGTAAGCAGTCATGGGGAAGAAGTCTATCAGATACACCGCGGGATGGACGGCTATAGAGCCAGCTGCATAGTGCCCACAGCTGGGTATCCCTCAGTTATTGACCAAGCTGCTTACACAATGCCAGCTGTCCACGCTGACTACTCTCTGCATGCCAGCTCTGTGGGCAGCTGTCGGCGTCTATTGATGGCCAGCCAGCAGGGTTAGAAGGGGGCAAGCTGAAAAGGGTTAACCATTGAGGACAAGGCTGTCACTACACTGACCTATTGAAGTACCCACTGGCATCAAGGTCACATCCACCTTTATAACTGTCTATAAGTCATTCCCTTATATCAGTGGTCTCCAAAGTGTAGACCTCCAGCTGTTGCAAAACCACAACTCCCAGCATGCCCGGACAGCCGTTGGCTGTCCGGGCATGCTGGGAGTCGTAGTTTTGCAACATCTGCAGTTTATCAGTTTGGTGGCCACTGTCCTATATACAGTGGTTCCTCAACATACAATGGTAATTCGTTCCAAACGAGCCATCGTTTGTCGAATCCATCGTATGTTAAGGGATTCGTGCAATCTAAAGTATAGGAAGCTGTACTCACCTGTCGAGATGGTGTCCCTGCTGCTCCCGATAGTGACCCCGGCCTCCGCTGGGCTCTCCACTGTCTTCTCCAGTCCTCTGCTGTCTTCTCCGGTCCTCTTCTGTCTTCTCCGGTCCTCCGCTGTCTTCTCCGGTCCTCTTCTGTCTTCCGCAAGGCCTTACTGGTCCTGCGTAGTGACGTCATTACGCCGCTGCCTACGTCATTTCTATTGGATGACGTGCGCAGCAGCGTATTGACGTCATCGGAGAGGGCTGAGAAGACACCGGAAGACCAGCGCTGGACCGGGAGGGCACCCCGGAGCATCGTGGAGGGGTAAGTAATACTTACCGCACCACACGGGGAACATTAAGCTTCTATCCGGCAGCAGCTTAAGCATTTGGCGCTGCCGGATAGCAGTTAATGCGATGGCCCCGACATAAAAAAGCATCGTATGTCGATTTCATCATATGTCGGGGCCATCGTAGGTCGGGGGGTCACTGTACAACTATGACTCCCTGTCCAATAACAAATCAAATTCCCCAATGCTGTTATAGTGTCACCTCCAGAGGGGCACCTACTAGTGTTGGGCGCGAATATTCACATTTCAAATTTTTATCGCGAATATCGCAAATTCACGAATATTGCGAATATATTTGCTATATATTCGAAATTACGAATATTCACTTTTTTCCGCATATTCGCATATGTGAATATTCGCATATTCCATCTTTTCACTTGTGGGCCAATTGAGTGATGCAAATATGCAATATTCGTGTATATATTCGCAAAATATCGCAAATTCGAATATGGGCAATGCCGCTCATCACTAGCATGACTAACCTATGTTTACTTTTATTCACAATTTGGTATGTTAAAGGGGTATTCCAGGCAAAATCTTTTTTTATATATATCAACTGGCTCCAGAAAGTTAAACAGATTTGTAAATTAATTCTATTAAAAAATCTTAATCCTTTCAGTACTTATGAGCTTCTGAAGTTAAGGTTGTTATTTTCTGTCTAAGTGCTCTCTGATGACACCTGTCTAGGGAAATGCCCAGTTTAGAAGAGGTTTGCTATGGGGATTTGCTTCTAAACTGGGCGTTTCCCGAGACAGGTGTCATCAGAGAGGACTTAGACAGAAAAGAACAACCTTAACTTCAGAAGCTCATAAGTACTGAGAGGATTAAGATTTTTTAATAGAAGTAATTTACAAATCTGTTTAACTTTCTGGAGCCAGTTGATATATATAAAAAAGTTTTTGCTTGGATAACCCCTTTAAGGCCTTGTTCTAATATAATAATAGGGAATCTATTTTGCCCCAAATTCTGCATTCAATGCTCCATAATGAGAATGTGAAAATAAAAAAATAGGATTTTTTTCAAAATGTATTAAAAAAGGACAAACTCAAATTATGCATGGACATGAGTATTCAGACCCTTTGCTATGACACTAAAAATCTAGCTCTTGGTTCGTCCCATTTTTCTTGATCATCTTTGAGATGTTTCTTCATCTTAAAGGGGTATTCCAGGAAAAAACATTTTTTTTATGTATCAACTGGCTCCAGAAAGTTAAACAGATTTGTAAATTACTTCTATTAAAAAATCTTAATCCTTTCAGTACTTATGAGCTTCTGATGTTAAGCTTGTTCTTTTCTGTCTAAGTGTTCTCTGATGACAACTGTCTCGGGAAACGCCCAGTTTAGAAGAGGTTTGCTATGAGGGATTTGCTTCTAATCTGGGCAGTTCCCGAGACACGTGTCATCAGAGACCACTTAGACAGAAAAGTACAACCTTAACTTCAGAAGCTCATAAGTACTGAAAGGATTAAGATTTTTTAATAGAAGTAATTTACAAATCTGTTTAACTTTCTGGAGCCAGTTGATATATATATATATATATATATATATATATATATATATATATATAAAGTTTTTTCCTGGATAACCCCTTTAAGTGAAGTCATTTGGGGTAAATTTGTGTGATCGAACATGAATTGGAAAGACATGTCATATTCTATATAAGGTCTCACTGCTGACAATACATATCAGAGCAAAAACCAAGCCACGAGGGGGAAAGAACTGCCTTTAGAGCTAAGATACAGGATTGTTTGAAGGCATAGATTTGGAGATAGATATAAATAGGTCTGCTGCATTGAGAGTTCCATAAAATAAATGGAGGAAGTTTGAAACAACCAGGAGTCTTCCATAAACTGGCTGTCCTACCAAACTAAGTAATCAGGAGAAGGGCCTTGGTAAGGCCTCGTTCACATTGCCATAGGACTTCGCTATTCAGAGTTCCGTCGGCAATCCGGCCAGGAGGACGGGAGTTTAGTGGAGAAAAAATTGTGCAATCCTGTAAAATTACAGGGTCACCGACAGACCCCATGAAAGTGAATGTGGGCCGTTGGGACTCAGCTGTAGCCGTTTGCATCTGACCTGTTTCAGGGTCCGATTGGTTAATAATAAAAAAAAGCTGATCGGACCCTTAACGTGTCAGATGCAAACGGCCATGTGAACCTAGCCTAAGAGAACCCAATGGCTGAGCTCCAAAGATCCTGTGTGCAGATGGAAGAAACATCCAGGTCAACCATCCATGCAGCACTACATGGACTTGCCAGAAGAAACCTTTTCTCAGTAAGGCTAAGTTTCCACTTTTTTTTTTTTTTTTTTTTGCGTTTTGACCCAAAAAACACCAAAACGGCCCCCATGGCATTTTTTCATTGAAAAAACGCTGTGGCCAGATGTTAGCTGTAAATCAATGAAAAAACGCAAAATTCTTTTTCCACTTTGCGTTTTCAGCTCTGGGTTTTTTGTTTTTTTATCCTTTTAAGTTTTTTTTCACTCTTTTCTTGCGTTTTTCAGCTCCTTGGCGGTTTTGCAAAGCTGCAGCATGTTGAGCCTATGGTGTTTTTTTCCCTGAAATCGTCGCATTTTTCTCCCATAGAAGTCTAAGGGAGTAAAAGAAATGCAAAAAAAAAATGCCAAAAAAAAACGCCATTTCGGTTTTAACTTTGGCATTTTGCAGGTGGTTTTAATTGTTTTTTGGACTGTAGCGATCCCAAAAAGTGATGGAGATATCTTTTTTTAATAAAATTTCGTAGGGTACCATTAAAAAAATAATAATAAAAACGATACAGTAGTGATGGAAAAAATTGTATTTAACGACATTTATCTTTTTTATAACAACATTTTTATAAATTTTTAAACGGATCAATTTATATGGGCGGGCAGGGCACTAAAAATATAGCCGACAATAATAAAAAAAAAGTAGTGTGTGTGTGTGCTTTTCACTTTTTTTTTTTAATTTTTACATTTTTTAGGTAGTACCACTACTCCCAGCATGGAACAGACTGTTCCATGATGGTAGTAGTAGTAGTACCTGTACTAATTGACAGATCGCCCGGGTTCCGTTGGTTGTGATCCTCCTGTATAATGTATAGATGCGGCCGCTCTTCTATCGTCCCCTGCACTGACGTATAAACACACATATTCATATTTCCCTCAGAGAGCTGTGATTGACCAGATGGTTCCGGTCAATCACAACTCTGTGGGAAATATGAATAGGTGTATATATGCGTCAGTGCAGGGGACCATAGAAGAGCGTCCGGACGCATCTATTCATTATACAGGAGGATCACAGCGGTGTGTCAGGAGTGACATCCGCTGTGATCTTTCCTTAACTGCAGGTACTACAACAGGTTTCAGAAGTTACATTTGCTGCTATCTGTCTATTAATGCAGGTACTACAGCTCCCAGCATGGAGTGTGCTCCATGTTGGGAGTAGTAGCACCTGCAGTTAAGGATAGGGCACAGCTGGTGTCACTCCTGACACCCAATGCAATTTTCCTATCTATTGCAGAGATGCGGAGCGACTTTCTCCTGCGCTCCGCATTTCTGCACTATCATTAAATACATTTTGTCCATCCCTACTGCATCCTTCTCTTTTTTTTTGGTACCCAACAAATTTTGAAAAAAACGCCAAAAGGGCCAAAAATGCAATTTCCACTCAAATGCAAAAACGGCGGAAAAGACATCAGACGCAGGAAATTGCACTGGTGTTTTTTCTGGTATGTTTATTTGTCGTTTTTTCACACAAAAAACACAGGAAATAAAACAATTGGAAACATGGCCTTAAAGACACATAACAGTTTGCAGAAAAGAACCAAGACTGAAGTTTTTAGCCTTAATTCTAAGCATCAGATCTGGAGAAAACCAGGCACTGCTCATCACCTGCCCAATGTGTTTTTATGCGGCTGGAACAAGAAGACTGGTCAGAGTTGAAGGAAAGCTGAATGGAGCAAAGTACATATTCCTAATCTGGACCTCAGACTCAAATACAAGGTAGCAACATAAAAAGTTAAAGGGTCTGATAACTTTCCGATTCCATTGTATAGTCAGTCATGTCTGGGTCTGTCTTCAGGTATGTACTGTATATGGGGCTGTACCATGAACAACAGTGTCACAATGGGCCCCCAGTTTACTACATCTGACATTTCTACGGCATATTTGCCCAGACTGTCATGGGCTTCCTCAGAAACCCATGAGTTTTGGCATCTTCCCAGGGTCTGATGCCAGTCCTGATCATATCCAGAATATACTTTCTCTGCCTAATAGAAAATGCCATGACATAGAACAGATCATCACAGTGACAACCCAGTCCTGCTAATGTCAAATGAAATAATAATTTCCCTATCACAAAACATCATTGGGTCCTGAATGTAGAATTAGGTAAGTGCACATTTTGGAGGTTACATGTCCCTGTGTTCATGATGGACATAGGGAAAGTAAGGTAGGAGTGAGCTTCTAAATTTCACTCTTCACAGATCACTTTTATATCTGTTCCCTATAAAGTATGAATATAGAGAATAATTTTAAAATGTAGAAAAGAACCCCCAACCTAAATTTGAAGAGCACCTGTCATCAAACCATATTTTTTAAACTAACTCAGATTATATCCCCTAACTACTCCCAACAGCTGTGTATAATACCTTTCCCCTTGCTCACAATGTGTGAGCTCCTGACAAGAGAAAGTGGGCATTCTCCAGCAGGCGTGACGTCACTGAAGCCTGCTAAAGTTGTGCCTCAGCATGCTCTGCATGCACTTCCTGAGTTTGGTCTCCTGCCAGGCCGGGAGAAGACTAAATTAACTGTTTGATTTGCAGCAGGGAACAGAACAGAGCCACCTTTTCAATCATATTAAAAACATATAAAGGTTAAGAATTTTAACAGCAAGTAAATAGCAAAGTTTCTTATAATTACATATGGAACAATATATTAAAAGTTTCGTTTGGGAACAGGTACTCTTTAAAAAATCTTGGTCAGTGATTGGCTGAGCAGGTAGGTCTTGCACCGAGTGGTCTTTTTGGAAGTTGGCAGAAGACAAGGTTGGGGGAACTGAAGCTGCAGGGGACCAAGGATAGGTATGTATACATTTTTCTCTTATTTTTTCCTGGCCTCAGCAGAATATGAATTTTTAAAAATTATGCATAACCTTTTTTAAATTTTTTATTATTTAACCTCTTAGGCACGCAGGGCGTATGTATACGCTCTGCATCCCCGATCCTTAAGGACTCAGGGCGTAACTGAAGGCCCTGAGTATTTCCGGTCCCCGCCGGACGGGGACCGGACCGGGATGTCTGCTGAAATCATTCAGCAATCACCAATCACATTGTATGAGGAGGGGGGAGGAGAGCAAGAGCATGTTGTTCCGCTCTGCTCATCACCATTTTTTGTCTGGTGCTGAGCAGGACGGAGTCCCATGCTGCATCTTCCCCCTCAGAGTGTAAAAAGTGCCATCTGGCATTGTTTCTGTGCCCCCTGGCACAGCAGCGATTAGGGACAGCTTTAGATTAGGTAGGGACAGATTTAGGTGGTGAAAAAAACATATATATTTTTATTTCAGCATACCATACTGTAGATGTCTGCAGCACCTTTAGCTGCGTGACCAGGGCCCTACAGGGTCGCTGTGGTCTGCCCCCAGCTTTTTTGGGGGCGCAGACCTTTTTTTTTTGCTAAACTGTGTGGCTGTCCCTCTTCCATATAATAGCTAAAGCCCACCCGCCGCTGATCAGTCCCGTAGTACTAATCAGTGTCTTTTTGTGGTGCAGGCGCTTCCAGAACAGTTAGGCGTCCGTGTCACTAGTAGCAGGCCTGTGCTGTGTGGACGGGCTGTACCTGTGTGTGCGGGCTGCCGTACTGCTCTGGGTGATTTATCACTGATCAGCTTTTTTTGGGTTCAGGCGGGTGCTTTTTTTTCAGGTTGTAGTGTTTTGTTTTGTTTTTCAGGTTTTTTGTGTGGGGTCTGTGTACTTGCCACCAGCCACTGTTCTGGGCTGAGTGGCCGGACCTCCACTGACTTCTGCGCCCCCTGCCGCCACCAAGCGCTAATCAGTGTGCACACCACTGATTAGGTAAACACTTTATTTTTATTTTTTTTATTGGTGCTGGGCTTTTTGTGCTAGAAGTTCTTTTTCCTTTTTTTAGTTTAGTTTCATTTTATATTTTTATATTTTTGTTCTTAGGGCAGGTTAGCAAGTAGCTTAGGGCAGGTTAGGGTAGGAAGTCTCACACCACACGCAGCACACACACCAATAAAGTTTTCCCCCACACGTTCATATACTTCACCCCCCCATTAGAGTAGGGAAATGGCCCACAGGGCATTTTTAGCGGAGGAGGCATATGCCATACTTGCCTCCAACACTGAAAGCGCCACAGAGGACAAGGAAGACCCCACCTTCCTTATTTCTTCCGCGTCCTCCTCATCATATTCTGATGATGAGCCACCAAGGTGGTTGAGATGCCACCATGCGAGGTCGCAAACCTCCTCTGCTCTTGACCCCGTGCCCGATGCTAGTATGAATCCCCCTGGCGCTCATACTAGTGTGGTGTCCCGGTACAGTATTGCATCCAGTACCATGTGTAGAGGTCCCCAAAGTCAGAGTAACTATGTTCAGGTAGGGTTCCTCAGGTGGGACAGCCCCTAGTCGCCTCTCCTTAAGTATAACTGTAATGTTAATAAATGTATATATTAATAATTATATCTATATTTTATAGAAATGTATAGTACTCACCTTGTTCAGCGTCGGAGGACCTTCGGTCATGTGACCATGCTAGTAACCTTTGTGGTATGTTGCAGGAAGTCCTTGGGTCATGTGTTACCCAAAAATCTCTGCAATGGTGATTGACATCCGTATGGACCAATTAGCATTAGTCCAGCCCCTGCCCATATAAGGAGCTGCGTCCAATTATCGCTCTCTTGGGTTGCTGCTCTCGTGGATGCCGGACTAACAGGACGGTGTGCTACGCAACTTTCAAAGACATGCTAGGCCTCATAACCTATGGCCTCAGCAGAACCAAAAATCATGAGTTTTACTCTAATTCCTGCTAATGCTAGGGTGACTACTGGACCGCAACTAATTCCCCTAAATCCAGTGGAACAGCGCAATATCTTAAGAGACTCTTAATGCTAAAGTCCCAACCATTGTCAATCTCCAAAAGAAGCGATTTGTTATGCTAAGAGACTGTTATGTTAATGAAAATCTTCAGTAAAAGTTAATGCTGTTTACAGAAGCTCACCGGTTGTGGACAATTCTTTATTATCATCTACCTCCCTTATCGTTCCTGGGAAGGGCGGCGGTAGGAAAAGTTTTATTGAGGAGCCCTCACCCTGGCATCACGAATAGCAAGGGTTAATAAGCACCCTTTGATTAGCGCACAGCTACACTCCCCATTGTTGGCGACTCAGTAATCAAGATTGACATCGTCGGGTTCACTGAAATGGACTATTTTAGGTTTTTTCTGTGACGACTTTGTCAATCTGATGGTTGACTAGACGAACCTGTATGCCCAACAGTTCCTCACCACAAAACAGGCTCCTTTTTAACTAGGCCCAGTGGCTGGTTCCCAGTCAGTGCAGTCAAAATGAGGACCTTTGGGGCCTTGTGCTACATATGGGCCGAGTTAAAAAACCAAAGGTCAGGCAGTACTGGAGTGGGGACATCCTCTCCCAGACCCTGCTCTACAGTATGGCCATGACTTGTCCCCGGTTCAAGGCCATTCGGAAATGTTTGCATTATGCTGATAATTTGGCATGTCCCCCCCGAAGTGATCCCACGTATGACTGCCTGTATAAAATCAGGCCAATCATCAATCACTTCAGATGCCTATGTCCCTGGAAGGGAGGTCGCTATTGATGAGTCTCTCATCAGCTTTAAGGGGAGACTCAGCTTCCAGCAATACATCCCATCCAAGCTGGCGCGGTATGGCGTGAAGATGTTTAAACTTTGCAAGAGTACCTCAGGGTACACTTGCAAGTTTATGGTGTGTGAGGGATGAGATTCCCCCCAGATTTAAGATTTAAACCCCCAGAATGTCCCCCCACTCTGGTTGTTAGTGGGAAAATCATTTGGGGCCTTTTGCACCCATTGCTAGATAAAGGTTACCACCTTTATGTGGATAACTTTTATACTAGTATCCCTCTCTTCACATCCCTCGCCGTTAGATCCACGCTCGCTTGTGGGACGGTCCGGAAGAATCAAAGAGGCCTTCCTTCCTATCCCCTGCAGACTCCTATCCCTGGGGTGAATCCCATGCCTTTTCCCATGAAAGCCTGTTGCTGGTCAGGTATAAGAATCAGAGGGATGTCATAATGCTCACCATAATTCATGGGAACGGCAGCACCCCTGTCCTTGTGCGAGGTACCATGGGACCGGTCCTCAAGCCTGATTGTATTCTGGGCTACAATCATTAAATGGGGGGAGTTTATCTCTCTGATCAAGTCCTCAAGCCATATAATGCCATGCGCAAAACATGGGCATGGCACAAAAATGTTGCGGTGTACATGGTACAGTTTGCCATGTACAACTCTTTTGCACTGTCCCAGTATGCTGGCAACACGGGGACATTGCTGCAGTTCCAAGAGGAAATTTTAAAGGCCCTCATCTTTGGTGACCGCCAAAGAGCGGGTGAGAGCACCTCTGTAACTTCAGTTTCCCGGTTCCATGGCCAACACTTTCCAGGTGAGGTCCCCCACACTGGAAAGAAGGGACAATCCCAGAAAAAATGCAGTGTGTTTCACAGGAGGGGGATTCAGAATGACACCACCACTCAACGTGACGCTTCCAAACAACACCCTCCCCCCCCCCCCAAAAAAAAAAACCATGAACCTATTTCCTAATACCCCTGATTATCTTTTTTTTTTCCCAAAAAAATGGGACACAGAGCCAACAGCATTGGGGGTTTGCAGTTGCCTCAAATGCGCAGCGGTCTCTCTCCCCACCTGAGCAGTGTGCGCATTTGAGGTAACAAAATAGGGACGGCCACACACACCAAATTCCCAGAATGATGATTCAGAGCATAGGGTTTGGGTCGGGCATAAGTTTAACTTTTGGGAAATTCTGGGGAAATAATTGGCATATCAGTAATAAAATAGCAATTTTAATTTTCCCGAAACTACACTTCATCCATTCCTGGAAAATAAATTTAGGGAACACCCATCTGTTCCAAATCTCCACTTTACCCCTATACACCTTCCCTAGGGGGTGTACTGTTTGTAATAGGCTCACATGTGGGTGTTCCTTTCTTGTATTTTCCTCTGAGTGTATGTATCTGTTAGGTCCATAAGAAACATCGGCCTCAAATGCGAAGAGTTCTCGCTGAGCTCTGTCGTATTTCCAGGCGACAATTCTGAGCCACATGTTAGTTCTTCTCAGAAAGATGAAGCAGTGTATAGGTTGAAAATTGCAATTTTCAAAAGCTACCCTTCATCCATTCCTGGAAAATAAATTTAAGAAACACCCGTGTGTTCAAAATGTCCTCTTTACCCCTATACCCATTCCTCAGGGTGGGTACTTTCTGTAATAGTGTCACATGTAGGTGTTTAATTTTTGTACTTTCCACTGAATGGATGTAACCATCAGATACTGATATGCCATAGGCCTCAAATGCAAACAGACCTCTATGACTTCTGAGCCTTGTTGTGCGCCCGCCCAGCACGTTACCCCATATGTGGATGTGAATTCGAGTAGAATACAGACATAGCGCACATCTACAATCTTGTATAATGATCTGACTGCTTCTCAGCACAATATCAAAAACTAACAGGTTGTTAGTATACATTTTTGATCAAAAAGTACAAGCCCACTCGCCACGTCAAGGCCACCTATTCAGAGTGGGTCCCTAACGTCCCTAGCATAAAATGGCGTAGCACCGGGCGGCGACCACCACCGCCGCGACACAGATGCCCACGGGGAGGGGGGGGAGCGACCCACTGGCAGAGCGGCCCCAATGCCTCTCAAACCAGTCTATGGGCCGCACCCGCCCGCAGACACAGCGCCACGGCAGCAACGGACGCCGCCCCGCACAACACCAGTGTGAACTAGGTGTAAAGGCTCACCTACCTTGCTCTCCCAGTCAGACTGGGAGGCTGCTAGGAATGAAATGGCCCTAGTGTGGCTAATTACCACCTATATAGGTTTGGGCTGAGGGGGTGGGGAAGAGTGCAGCACATGTTAAAAAAAAAAAAAAAAAAGAAGATAGAAATCACAATATGAATTCGAGTAGAATACAGACATAGCGCACATCTACAATCTTGTATAATGATCTGACTGCTTCTCAGCACAATATCAAAAACTAACAGGTTGTTAGTATACATTTTTGATCAAAAAGTACAAGCCCACTCGCCACGTCAAGGCCATCTATTCAGAGTGGGTCCCTAACGTCCCTAGCATAAAATGGCGTAGCACTGGGCGGCGACCACCACCGCCGCGACACCAGTGCCCACGGGGGGGGGGAGCGACCCATATGTGGATGTATTTCCATTGTCAGGAGAAAAAGCCCTCCACAATTTGTAACCCAATTTCTCCCATTACCCCTTGTGAAAATTTAAAAATTGGGTAACCCCAGCATTTTAGTGTAAAAAAAAAAAAATGTTTCAATTTGCATAATTTTTCAAGTTGCATAATTACCTGTTGCTGGGGTCGGGTCCGCGCTGCTTCAGGCCTCTGGTGTGCGTACCCTGCGTCATTGCTATGCACTGCAAGGCCGTGCAGCGCACAGCAACGATGCAGGGGACGCAATCATGGCCGTAAATGTTGGCACCCTGAAATTTTTCTAGAAAATGAAGTATTTCTCACAGAAAAGGATTGCAGTAACACATGTTTTGCTATACACATGTTTATTTCCTTTGTGTGTATTGGAACTAAACCAAAAAAGGGAGGAAAAAAAGCAAACTGGACAAAATGTCACACCAAACTGCAAAAAGGGGCTGGACAAAATTGTCACCCTTTCAAAATTGTGGTAAATTAAGATTGTTTCAAGCATGTGAAGCTCCTTTAAACTCACCTGGGGGCAAGTAACAGGTGTGGGCAATATAAAAATCACACCTGAAAGCAGATAAAAAGGAGAGAAGTTCACTTAGTCTTTGCATTGTGAGTCTGTGTGTGCCACACTAAGCATGGACAGCAGAACGAGGAGAAGAGAACTGTCTGAGGACTTGAGAACCAAAATTGTGGAAAAATATCCACAATCTCAAGGTTACAAGTCCATCTCCAGAGATCTAGATTTGCCTTTGTCCACAGTGTGCAATGTTATCAAGAAGTTTGCAACCCATGGCACTGTAGCTAATCTCCCTGGACTTGGAAAGAAGTTAAAAATTTGTGAAAGGTGTCAACGCAGGATAGTCCGGATGGTGGACAAGCAGCCCCAAACAAGTTCCAAAGATATTCAAGTTGTCCTGCAGGCTCAGGAAGCATCAGTGTCAGTGCGAACTATCAATTGACATTTACATGAAATTAAACATTATGGCAGGAAACCCAGGAGGACCCCACTGCTGACACAGAGACATAAAAAAGCAAGAGTACATTTTGCCAAAATGAACTTGAGTAAGCCAAAATCCTTCTGGCAAAACGTCTTGTGGACAGATGAGACCATGATAGAGCTTTTTGGTAAAGCACATCATTCTACTGTTTACCGAAAATGGAATGAGGCCTACAAAGATAAGAACACAATACCTATAGTTAAATACGGTGGCGGTTCAATGATGTTTTGGGGTTGTTTTTCTGCCTCTTGCACTGGGTGCCTTGAATGTGTGCAAGGCATCATGAAATCTGACGATTACCAAGGGATTTTGGGTCGCACTGTACAGCCCAGTGTCAGAAAGCTTGGTTTGTGACCCAGATCTTGGGTCATCCAGCAGGACAATGACCCCAAATATAGGTCAAAAAGCACCCAGAAATGGATGGAAACAAAGCACTGGAGAGTTCTGAAGTGGTCAGCAATGAGTCCAGATCTAAATCCCATTGAACACCTGTAGAGAGATCTTAAAATTGCTGTTGGGAAAAGGCCCCCTTCCAATAAGAGAGACCTGGAGCAATTTGCAAAGGAAGAGTGGTCCAACATTCCGACTGAGAGCTTATTGATGGTTATAGGAAGCGACTGATTTCCGTAATTTTTTCCAAAGGGTGTGCAACCAAATATTAAGTTAAGGGTGCAAATAATTTTGTCCAGCCCATTTTTGGAGTTTGGTGTGACATTATGTCCAATTAGCTTTTTTCCCCTCCCTTTTTTGGTTTAGTTCTTAATAAACATGTGTGTAGCAAAGCATGTGTTAATGCAATCCATTTCTGTGCGAAATACTTCATTTTCTTGAAAATTTCAGGGGCGCCAACATTTACAGCCATGACTGTAACCCTTGTTACATTCCTTGAGGGGTGTAGTTTCTAAAATTGTGTCACTTGTGTGGGGTTTCTGCTGTTCTTGCACAATGGGGGCTTTGTAAACGCACATGGCCCCTCGACTTCAATTCCAACAAACTTTTCACTCCAAAAGCCCAATGGCGCTCCTTCTATTCTGAGCATTGCAGTGTGCCCGCAGAGCACTTTACATCCACATATGGGGTATTTTCTTTCTCAGGCGAAATTGTACTACAAATTTTGGGGGCCTTTTTCCCTATTACCCCCATGTGAAAATGAAACATTTGGGGTAACACTATCAATATAGTGCAAAAAAACTAATTTTTCACTTTTACGGCCCACTGTTCAAAAAACCTGTGAGGTGTAAGTGCTCACTGTAACCCTTGCTATGTTCCTGGAGGGGTGTAGTTACCAAAATGGTGTCACATATGGGGGGGTTTCTGCTGTTCTGGCTCCATGGGAGGTTTGTAAATGTACATGGCCCCTACTTCAATTGCAGCAAAATCCTCTCTTCAAAAGTCCAATGGCACTCCTTCTGTTCTGAGACCTGTAGTGCACCTGCAGAGCACTTAATGTCCACATATGGGGTGCTTTCTTAATCGGGAGAAATTGGGATAAAAATTTTGGGGTCCATTTTCTCCTATTACACCATGTGAAAATGAAAAATTTGGAGTAACACCATCATTTCAGTGTTAAAAATAAACAATTTCACTTTTATGGTCCACTGTTCAAAGTGAGATGAAAGTACTCACTGGAACCCTTGTTACGTTCCTGGAGGGGTGTAAGATTACATATGTAATCCCATCAAAACAGAAATATTACCGATAAAAACTAAAGACCACAGTGCAAAAAATGAGCATATAGTTATATGTTTTTTTAACTCCTTGGGGACGGAGGGCATACCTATACGCCCTCAGCCAGCTCCCTGTCTATAACGCGGGGCCACGCTGTGGCCCCACATCATAGCGGGTCGGGCCTGGCCTCTAACAACGGCCAGGACCTGTGGCTAATACCGCGCGGCATTGATCGCGGTTCTGCGCGCTATTAACCCCTAACTTTGAACGCCGCGTCTAAAGTGAAAATAAAGCAGTGCCGTTAGCTCAGGGAGCTGTTCGAGATCGCCGCGGTGAAATCGCGGCATCCCCAACAGCTTACAGGACAGCTGGAGGGTCCCTACCTGCCTCCTCGCTGTCCGATCGCCGAATGACTGCTCAGTGCCTGAGATCCAGGCATGAGCAGTCAAGTGGCAGAATCATTGATCAATGGTTTCCTATGAGAAACCATTGAACAATGTAAAAGATCAGTGTGTGCAGTGTTATAGCCACCTATGGAAAAATAAAGTGAATAAAGATCATTTAACCCCTTCCCTAATAAAAGTTTGAATCACCCCCCTTTTCCCAATTAAAAAAAAAACCTGTTTAAATAAAAATAAACATATGTGGTATTGCCATGTGTGGAAATGTCCAAATTATAAAAATTATATCGTATAATAAAACTGAACGATAAATGGCGTACGCGCCAAAAAATTCCAAAGTCCAAAATAGCGTACTTTTTGGTCACTTTTTATGTCATAAAAAATTAATAAAAAGTGATCAAAAAGTCCGATCAATACATAAATAGTACCGCTAAAAACTTCAGATCACGGTGCAAAAAATGAGCCCTCATACCGCCCCATATTTCCGTTTTGCAATAGATTTTTGGGGAAAATGACTGATGTCATTACAAAGTAGAATAAGTGGCACAAAAAATAAGCCATCATATGGATTTTTAGCTGCAAAATTGAAAGGGTTATGATTTTTAAAAGGTAAAGAGGAAAAAACGAAAGTGCAAAAACTGGAAAACCTTCCGTCCCCAAGGGCTTAAGTAGTAAAATAAAATAAAACCTACATACATTGGGTATCCTTGTAAACATATGGACCTACAGGATAAAGATATGGAGTCATTTTTACAGAAAAGTACACTGGGTAGAAATGGAAGCCCCCAAAATTTACAATATGGCTGCTTTATAAAAATTTTACCCCACAAATAGTGTTTTTATTTGTTTTGCTGCAGATTATGTTATATAATAAGTGATGTCATTACAAAGTACAATTGGTGACACAAAAAACAAACCCTTATATGGGTCTGTAGGTGCAAAATTTAAGGCGCTATGATTTTTAGAAGGGGAAGAGGAAAAAACCAAAGTGC
This sequence comes from Hyla sarda, assembly GCF_029499605.1. Lineage (NCBI taxonomy): Eukaryota > Metazoa > Chordata > Amphibia > Anura > Hylidae > Hyla > Hyla sarda. The sequence continues at coordinate 254,181,934 of NC_079190.1, forward strand.
AAAAACGAAAATTGTCTGGGTCCTTAAGGTCAAAATGGGCTGAGTCCTTAACCCCTTGGGCAGTATATAGCGGAAAAAAGCAGAGGTGGCGCCGGGTGCGGTGTAGGTCTCTTAGCCGGTGTAGGTAGATACCCGGGTAGGTGGTAGCATATCCTTTACCGGTGATGGTAGCTTGGTATGCAGGCCTGCAGCGTGTGGACGAAGCCCAGGGGTGGGTTCGTATGGAGAATGCAGAAAAGTAGGAAAAAAGCTGTGATGGCGCTCCCAAGGAAGTAACCCGAAGTCGTGGGTATAGGTATAAGTAAATAATGTATTTTTACAGCATAAAGAAATCAAAGAAAATAAATGAATAAAGCAAGACGTGTTTCGGGAGTCACAGCTCCCTTTTTGAATTGCAGGTGGTTGCTGTGTGCAACCACCTGCAATTGAAAAAGGGAGCTCTGACTTCCGAAACGCGTCTTGCTTTATTCATTTATTTTCTTTGACTTCTTTATGCTGTAAAAATAAATTATTTACTTATACCTATACTCACGACTTCGGTTACTTCCTTGGGAGTGCCATCGCAGCTTTTTCCCTACTTTTCTGCTTAACCCCTTGGGGACCAAACTCATTTTGACCCTAAGGACCAAAGCATTTTTTGCACATCTGACCACTGTCACTTTAAGCATGAATAACTCTGGGATGCTTGTACTTATGAATTTGGTTCTGAGATCGTTTTTTCCTGACATATTCTACTTTATGTTAGTGGTAAATTTCCGTTGATATTTGCATCATTTCTTGGTGAAAAAATCAAAAATGTCATGAAAAATGTGAAAAGTTAGCATTTTTATAACTTTTAAGCTCTCTGCTTGTAAGGAAAATAGACATACCAAATAAAGTATATATTGATTCACATATACAATATGTCTACTTTATGTTTGCATCATAAAGTTGACATGTTTTTACTTTTTGAAGACATCAGAGGGCTTCAAGGTTTAGCAGCAATTTTCCAATTTTTCAAGTGAATTTCAAAATCCGAATTTTTCAGGGACCAGATCAGTTTTAAAGTGAATTTGAGGGTCTTTATGTTAGAAATACCCCATTATGAAAACTGCATGCCTCATCGTATTTAAAATGACATTCAGAAAGTTTGTTTACCCTTTAGGTGTTTCACAGGAATAGCAGCAAAGTGGAGGTGAAAATTCAAAATCTTCATTTTTTACACAAACATGTTCTTGTAGACTCATATTTTATATTTTTACAAGGGCTAAAAGGAGAAAAAGCCCCCCAAAATTTGTAACCCAATTTCTCTCGGGTAAGGAAATACCTCATATGTGGATGTTAAGTGCTTTGTGGGCGCACTAGAGGGTTCAGAAGGGAAGGAGCGACAATGGGATTTTGGAGAGCGAATTTTGCTGAAATGGTTTTTGTGGGGCATGTCACATTTAGGAAGCCCCTATGGTTCCAGAACAGCGAAAAACACCCCACATTGTATGCTATTTGGGAAACTAGACCCCTCAAGGAACGTAGCAAGTGGTACAGTGAGCCTTAACACCCCACAGGTGTTTGACAAATTTTTTATAAAGTTGGACGTGAAAATGAAAAATGTTGTGTTACCCTGAATTTTTCATTTTCACAAGGGGTAATAGGTAAATAGGTGAAAATGTCCCCTAAATTTTGAAACCCCATTTCTCTCTTTCTCTCGAGTAAGGAAATACCTCATATGTGGATGTAAAGTGATCTGTGGGTGCACTAGAGGGCTCAGAAGGGAAGGAGCTTTTGGAAAGCAAATTATGCTGAAATGGTTTTTGCGGAGCATGTCTCATTTAGGAAGCCCCCATGGTGCCAGGACAGCAAAAAAAAAAACACCCAACATGGCACACTATTTGGGAAACTACACCCCTCAAGGAATGTAACAAGGGGTTCAGTGAGCATTTACACCCACTGGCATTTGACAGGTTTTTTTTTAACAGTGGGCTGTGCAAATGAAAAATTTAATTTTTCATTTTCACGGACCACTGTTCCAAAAATCTGTCATTCACCTGTAGGGTGTTAAGGCTCACTATACCCCTTATTGCGTTCCGTGAGGGGTGCAGTTTTCAAAATGGGGTCACATGTGGGTATTTATTTTTTTGCATTTCTGTCAGAACCGCTGTAACCAGCAGCCACCCCTGAGCAAATCACCAGTTTAGGCCTCAAATGTTCATAGTGTGCTCTCACTCCTGAGCCATGTTGTGCGCCTCGCAAAGCATTTTATATCCACATATGGGGTATTTCCGTACTTGGGAGAAATTGTGATACAAATTTTGGGGGTCTTTTTTTTCCTTTTACCTCTTATGAAAATGAAAAGTATAAAACTTTTTTTACACTAAAATGCTGGTGTAGACCCCAACTTTACCTTTTCATAAGGGGTAAAAGGAGAAAAAGCCACCAAAAATTTGTAGCGTAATTTCTCCCAAGTACGGAGATACCCAATGTGTGGCCCTAAACTGTTGCCTTGAAATACGACAGGGCTCTGAATTGAGAGAGCGCCATGCGCATTTGAGGCCTAAATTAGTAACACTTGCCTCCTCCACCAAAAATACTTTACTTCAGTTTTCCCCAAACAGGGTGCCTCCAGCTGTTACAAAACTCTCAACATGCCTGGACAGTCAATGGCTGTCCGGCAATACTGGGAGTTGTTATTTTGCAACAGCTGGAGGCTCTGTTTTGGAAAAATTGACGTACAAGACGTTTTTTTAATTTTTTGGGGGGTGGGGTGGGGGGGGGGCACAGTGTAAGGGTGTGTATATGCAGTGCTTAACTTTTTATTTAGGGTTAGTGTAGTGTTTTTAGGGTAAATTCACACAGGCGGGGGTTTACAGTGAGTTTCAGCGAAAAATTTGCCGCATCTCAAACTTGAAGTGGGAAGCTTGCTGTAAACCCCCGCCCATGTGAATGTACCCTGTACATTCACATGGGGGGGGGGGGGGCGAGGTGGGCAAATCTACAACTCCCAACATGCACTGACAGACCGTGCATGCTGGGAGTTGTAGTTATGCAACAGCTAGAGGCACACTGGTTGGGAGACACTGTGTTAGGTAACAGACTACCGCAGTGTTTTGCACCACTCTCTGTTTCCTAACTCAGTGTTTCCCAACCCATGTGCCTCCAGCTGTTGCAAAACTACAACTCCCAGCATGCTTGGTCGGTCAGTGCATGCTGGGAGTTATAGTTTTGCAACAGCAGGAGGCACACGGGTTGGGAAACACTGAGTTAGGAAACAGACAATGTTTCCCAACCAGTGTGCCTCCAGTTGTTGCAATACTACAACTCCCAGCATGCCCAGACAGCTGTAGGGCATGTTGGGAGTTGTAGTTATGCAACAACCAGGGAAGAACAGTTTGGAGACCACTGTGTAGTGGTCTCCAAACTGTAACCCTCTAGATGTTGCAAAACTTCAACTCCAAGCATGCCCAGACTGCCCAGGCATGCTGGGAGTTGTAGTTTGGCAACATCTGACGGGCCAGATGTTGCCGAGCTACAACTCCCAGCATGCTTGGGCAGTCTCAGCATGCTTTGAATTGACATCTGGAGCGCTACAGTTTGGACACCACTGTATAGTGGTCTACAAACAGTGCCCTGTTGTTGCAAAACTACAACTACCAGCATGCTGAGAATGTCCTGGCATGCTGGAAGTTATAGTTCTGCAACATTTGAAGGGCCAGATGTTACAGAACTACAACTCCCAGCATGCCTGGACTGTCTGGGCATTCTGAGAGTTGACGTTTTGCAATATCTGGAAGGACAGTGGTCTCCAAACTGTGGCCCTCCAGATGTTGCAAAACTACAACTCAAAGGCTGTCTGGGCATGCTGGGAGTTGTAGTTCTTAAACTCCTAGATACATCAGTGAAGATCACTTGACGGCGATCTTCACAGCTGCATCTGACACCGCCGCCTCCTGTCAGCCGCCGGTCCTGGTCCCTGCGCCGTGATCGGAGGTAACTGCCGCCGGTCCCCACCACATCCACAGCTCCCGCACCATCGCCGCCATCTTTCCCCTGCTCTGCCCTGACATCCAGGGGCGGGCAGCGCAGGGGAAATGGACTTTCACCCCCACCCCTGCCATGCGATTCGCCGGTCAGTCCTGATCGGTCAATCGCAGGGGATAGGAGGAGGTGGCACCCCTGCCACCTCACTCCTATCCTTCAGGATCATTGGGGCTGTCTCTGACAGCTCCGATCATCCCTATTTTCCAGGCTATAGGGTCATCAGAGACCCGATCAGCCCAGAATCACCGCAAATCGCCGATCTGAATTGATGGCGGGGTCATAGGACCCCCCCAGGCATTTGCAGGGGATACCTGCTGAATGATTTCAGCAGGCATCCAGGTCCGATTCCTGTCCAGCTAGCTGCGGGGATCGAAATTCCCACAGGCATACAGGTACGTCCTTGGTCCTTAAGTACCAGGGTGCACGGGTGTACCCATATCCCCAACAGGTTAAACGTGACAATACCAAATATATATATTTAAAAAAAATAAAAAAAAATAGGAAGAGATGGGGATTTAAATTAGTATACAGTACTTTATTTTGTTTTATCCTTTCTTTCTTTCAAAAACTTTCTTTTGTTTCATTCAGCTGCTATAACAACCAATGAGCACCCTACATTTGCAGTATGGGTGGCCAGTCAAAGATATGACATTTACCCTATGGGTAATTTGGGTTGAAAGATATGACAGGACCAGCCCGTCTAATGACTGCCTAGATGCCAAAACCAGGTATGGATCATAATGAATTAGAGAAAAGAACAGATGCTATATCTACTCTTTTTTTAAATCAACTCCTGGTGGGGAATGGATTAAAAAATATAGAGTAGAAGTGGCATCTGTTCTTTATTTTATCCAATTCTTTATGGTCCACGCCTGGTTTTGACTGCAACAAAATTGCACTTTGTAAGGCCCCTTACACACTGCCGTTGCTCCCTATCGAGAACGGCCGTCAAAGTCTCTTTTTTTTCTGACTTTATGACGGGGAGCAACGGACAACAATGGGTACCGGCGGCTCCCATTATGGGGGGCCACCGAGCGCCGTTATAAATAGCGGGAGAAAAAGATGGCACAAGCAGTAAGATGGCACAAGCAGTAAGAGTGAAAGAAGCCTTAGAGCACCCTTCAACTGATGGATGAGCACGCACCAAACTCTTTATTTGAGTATACTGTATATCTCCCTGTGTAACCAGGGGGTGTGCAGCCTACAATGATGGAACCTAATGGTCACACAGGCTGTAAAGCGATTGATCGTTTGGTCTTTCACTGACAGTAATTTAGCCAAGTAAAGGCTCCTTTTAGGGCCATAAATATACTGGATCAGCACTCATATTGGGAAATGGTCTGTGAATGTAAGGTTCAGGCTTTGTCAAATGTTAACACAAGTCCATCATGTGTAGCTAGCTTTATTAGTATATGAACCTACTGTACCGTATCTGCTTGCTATTGGTTGTACTGAAGATAGTGCCCTTTGATATTACTGGGAAATATAGTATATCCATACCCCGCAGGTACTGCACCATGTGTGTTGGAGCTTTAATAAGAAAAGATACAACTAGATGAAAATCTCTATATTTGCCTACTGAGAATTTTCTGTCCTAATATGTGCAAGCATCTGGGGCCGGAGCTCCCCCTCCCATCTCCTGCTGTAACCTCTGCTCTTTAAATGTGTTTAGTAATGCTAACGGGGCATTTACTAACCAGTAGTATTGCTATTCCCATGATACCTATAAGATGCACTTCTCTTTCCTTCCCCCTCCTCCAGTTTCTGCTTCTCTTTCCTACACAGCCGGTGTTAATGCTTTTTGTCAATTTTGCATTAGTGTATTCTCTTCAAATAAAATCTTGATTTACTCGTAAAGTATGCATACACATGCAAAATACACAATACACACACACACACACATATGTTTCAGCTATATATTAGCCTTATCCAGCATAGTTTCAAATGAGTCAAGTATAGATATATGCGTGTGTGTGTGTATGTATGTAACAAGATTAACATCCATTGGTTAAAAAACTGTGAAAAAGTCTAAATCAATTACCTCTACACTGTTTAAGAAACACATTGTATACATACCTATATCTACAAGAACAGTACATCAATATATATATATATATATATATATATATATATATATTATAAAGATGAAGGGGAGAGTTATCAAAACCTGTTCAGAGAAAAAGTTGACCAGTTGCCCATAGCAACCAATCACATTGCTTCATACATTTTTTAAGTCTTTTCAAAAATGAAAGAAGCGAGCTGATTACTTGCTATGGGCAACTGGCCACCTTTTCTTCTGCACTGGTTTTGATAAATCCCCCCCAAAGTCATTATATATAGTAAGGCTTCTTTCACACAGCCGTTTCCCAGGGAAATAGCGGGAGTCGTCTTTTTCTCCCACTAGTTCCGACAACAACAAAAAACTGCGCCCGACAGCCCCCATCATAATAAATGGGAGCCATCAGGACCCGTTGTTGCCCGTTGCTCCCCGTCACGAGAACGGTCGTTAAAGTCGCAAAAAAAAAGAGACTTTAACGGCCGTTCTTGACGGGGAGCAACGGCAGTATGAAAGGAGCCTTAACAAGTAGTAATTGCTTCTTCCATAATTGAATATGATCGTGATCCACTGTGAGCGTGATCCACTCAGAAGTCAGTTTTAAATAATGTTCTTCTTTATTAAAGCATAATCACAATGCTTTTCGAGGCTTGTACATGCCTCTTCCTCAGGTAAAAAAGGCTTACCTTAGGAAGAGGCATGTACAAGCTTCGAAATGCGTTGTGATTTGGCTTTAATGAAAAGAACATTATTTGAAACTGACTTCTGAGTGGCTTTTGCTATCATTCCTTTTTTTCCCCTGTATCTCTTCCATTATAACCATCGGTTTGGAATCTCCCCACATCGACCCTGGGAAAGTGGCACAACTCACTTGGATACCTACGGACACAGTAGTTGTGGCTCATACACAATTATCAAAGGTGAGCAGTTTTTCTATTTTTGTTCCTACACGAACACACCTAGAATCCAGCAATACCATCCCATGGGAAGCTTTTCATCTTTCTGTTTTAGAATATATTTATGTTTAATTTAATAATTTATGTTTAAATAAATTATCCCTTAATTTGCAAATTAATATTGTGTCTCTCATATGTATACAAGTTTGTGCATTTTTGGATTCCCCAATACTGCCCTATGTGTGACTGTTGCTATCAACATTCCCTTAAGCTTTAATATTTTTCACTACACTATGCATAATAGTATTTAGGGATAAGATTATTCATGTATAATAGCCTCTGGTTTCATCCCCTGTAAACTTAGTGTTACTGAAACTCCATTATTGAAACCAATTGATTGGCTGTTAAGGAGCTCAGTGACAGATTGAAAGTACATATGCACAGGTTGCCGACGCAGATGCTTTAAGCCTTGAGCTTTGTAAGAGAAGAAGGCTATCACATGTGAGATTTTGAACAATGAAAGTCTAGAAATTATGATTTTCGCTGACATCACATGCAGGTACTTGTCTGACTACAGTGCTCTCTGCTAACACCTCTGACCATGTCAGGAACTGTCCAGAGCAGGAGCAAATCCCCATAGCAAACCTATCCTCTTCTGGACAGATCCTGACAAGGACAGAGATGTCAACAGATATCAGTGTGGTCAGACAGAAAAGAAAAGAACTTCCTCTGGAGCATACAGCAGCTGATGAGTACTGGAAAGATTAACATTTTTAAATAGAAGTGATTTACAAATCTGTTTAACTTTCTGGCACCAGTTGATGAATTTTTTTTTTCCACTGGAGTACCCCTTTAACTAATGATAACATTGTAAATGTATGTCTGTAATTAAAACTTTCTACACCTGCTTTTCAATCAATACATGCCAATCTTGTTACATATATATATGCACTTGATTAATTTGCTACACTACGCTTCATAAAGGCTAGAATATAGCCGAAACATTGCATGTTGAAAACTAGCCTCCGTTTAGTGCTGTGAAAAAGAAAGGAAAAATTGCACTGGAATCGGTGCCGCACCAGGATAAAACCTCAGGAGTCATTGATAACTTTTTTTTTTTTTTAAAGTATCAATATATTTATTGACAGAAACAGAAAATAAAAAAAGTTACATATAGTAGCAATGACCAATTTTGGGACTTAATTCCCTCAGATTGCAGATGTATCCATATGGTGCTGTGACCCTAGACTCTTTTTGATTTGTCCCTATTGGAGAAATAATCACTCCAATCCACACAAGAAACCAACATATTCACACCACACACGTGTCCATACAACACATACACATCTACGATCTCCAAACCCCTACCAAACCCCCACCAACCCAGACTACCCCCTCTATTACCTACACCCCCAGTGACATCCAACCACCCCCAGACACAATACGCACCCCCAGTAATCAAGAAACACACAGTCTCAGCAGACATTCACCCAACACCCCTAACACACGTACCCAACAACACAGCCCACAACGTTCCACTCACCTCCTGAAAAAGAGGGCTAGAAGAAAGAATAGAAACAGCCACACATTCCCAACCAGCATCCAAGATAGGAAAACTGCAATAGAACCTAGTGCCATCATCAACCTAATTGACGTTGCCCTTACGCCAGCAAAAACGTCCCTTTTAAACAAGGGCTTAAAAATTCTCCCCTACACACCCGTTGGACAAATTCAGTGCCTATATTGGCATCCAGAAATTTGTAAGACAATTGTGCCTTAAGAAATATTTTATGAAGCATCCTATTGTACCTTATTGTAAGTCAAACTTTTCCCACAGACAAGAAGCTGGCCCATCTATCACCGCTTTCAAACATGCGATGGAAAGTGATCTATCACTTATACCAACAAAGGCGAATATTAAATCCAACCTCGCGTATACAGTATACAGAAAGATTAGCCATTACACAACTACAGGAAAATGCTAAAATCACCATCCGGCCCACTGATAAAGGAGGAGTGCATTGCAATCCTCAATACATCCGACTACAATGCAGAATGTCTCAGAGAACTAGCGGATGCTAAAACATATCAAAGGTTAATTAGGGACCCTCTCCCCATCTTTTCGAAAGAACTTAAGACACTATGTGAACGCGCGGCAGCCCAGAATATTTTAACAGACAAAGAAACCAAATTCACAGGAAAAATTACCAGTATTTTATTGTATACCCAAAATTCACAAAAATGCAACACAACCCCCTGGTCGCCCTATTATCTCAGGTGCTGGATCACTCACTTCAAACCTCTCCCAATATATAGACAAATTCCTGCAACCACATGTCCAAACCACCCCATATAGTACAGTTAATTGAAAAATTACCATGGAGTCCCACTTACACACTAGCCACTTTAGACGTAAGCTCCTTGTATTCAGTCATCAAACACGAATTAGGATTAGCGGCTGTTAAACATCATCTTTTAAAGGCTCACATTTTACCTGACCAAGTCACATTTATTTTAGACTCTAGTTATTTTATTTTAACACATAACAATTTTTATTTTGAGGGGGATTTAATTTTTACAAACTAACGGTACAGCCACGGGTACCAAGTTCACGCCCAGTTATGCAAATTTATTTATGTCCCACTGGGAACACAATTACATCACCCCCAAACTGGGCGAGGGCCTGGTACTCTGGTGCCGTTATATCAATGATATCATTTTAATTTGGGACGGGTCAGAAAATGATTTAAATTATTTTATTAACACTCTTGATAACATCACTTGGGACCTAACATTCACTCCAAATATCTGCAAAACTAGTGTCAAATTCCTTGATCTCCTCATCACTTCCACTCCAACTAAACTGATATGCAGTACATTCAATAAACCCACAGCTAAAAACTGTTTTATTATTTTTTCAAGTTGCCATCTACCTCGATGGCTACTTAACATCCCTACTAGCCAATATAGACGCCTAAAAAGAAATTGCACACGAGAAGAACAATATCAAAAAGAGGCAGATACATTAACCAATACATTTTTAAACAAAAATAATCCCAACAAGATTTTAACAACTTCAAAAGAAAAAAATTAGAAATTAGACAGGACGAAATTTTTCCATAATCAAACACAACCACAGACAACAGAAAATACAGTCCGTCTAATTCTCCCATTTAATCAAAACTATAAGAAATTAAGACAAATATGCTCAAAAGATTGGCACATACTATTACAAGATAGATATCTAGGAACACTATTACCCAACAAACCACAGATCATGTTTTCCAAAGCACCTAATTCAGGCATACAAGTCGCCCCAACCATTCGTAACAAACAAGAAGGTAATTCTAACAAATGGTTATCCACCAAGGGATTCCATCGGTGTGAACTCTGTTCCTGTTGCAGAACCACAAAATTCTCAAAAAAAACTGAAAAAATCTCTTCTACGTCCAACACCTTTCAATGGGAAATCAAACAATTACTGACCTGCAATTCTAAAGGCGTTATTTACGTCATTACATGCCCGTGCCATAAACAGTATATTGGAAGGACTAAATGTCCACTAAAAATTAGAATAGCCGAACACTTGTATAATATAAAGAAAAGTAATGACAAACATCCATTATCAGCTCACTTTCTCACACATCATAACGCAGACCCATTGAAACTAATGTTTGTGGCAATACAATCCAATAAGAGAAATTGGAGAGGAGGGAATTTTATACCACAGATGTCGAGAGCAGAGGCCAGAAAAATATATGAATTTGGTAGTCTAGAACCCAGAGGTCTCAATGCCGAGTTAGAACTTTTTGGTTTCTTGTAAATAGGATTTGGATATACTCCGCATGAATTTTAGATTTTTACTCTTATTTTTAATCTTATTTTTAACCCCTTTTTATTCATTCACTAATTATATGTATAGATTTTTCTATATTAACCCTTTTAGATACAAATTGAGTATCCATAGCTATATGTGATATTTTTAACACACTGTACTTTCCTTATTTTAATAAAAACCTTGATAAATACATTTTTATAAATTTTTACAAACCCTTATAGATTTTTGCAACTGTTTAATATTTCTCATACCACTATCATCTTTAATATTATCCACCATCAGGTCCATATTCTTCTCCTACAGACATAATATTTGTCAGGATTCGGCAGGCTGGAGGTGGATCCTCTGTGTCAGTGAGGGATTGTCGTGGACCGTACCGGAGGACCGGTTCTAAGTTGCTACTGGTTTTCACCAGAGCCTGCCGCAAAGCGCGATGGTCTTGCTGCGGCGGTAGCAACCAGGTCGTGTCCACCGGTAGCGGCTCAACCTCACTGACTGCTGAGACTGGCGTAGTACAGGAGGACTAGACAGAGGCGAGGTCAGACGTAGCAGAAGGTCAGGGCAGGCGGCAAAAGTTCGTAGTCAAGGGCAACGGCAGAAGGTCTGGAAACACTGGTAATGGACACACACAAAAAAGTTTTCACTAGGTACTAAGGCAACAAGATCCGGCCAGGACAGGAAGGGGAAGTGGGTTTTTATTCACATGGAGCAGGGAAGCAAATAGACACTGATTGGGCCAGGCACCAATTAGTGGTACTGTCCCTTTAAATCTCAGAGAGCCGGCACGCCCTAGAGAGCGGGGCCGCACGCGCCGGGACGTGACAGCCAGGGAACGGGACAGGTGAGTAGATTGGGATGTGACCCGCGGGCGGGCGCGTCCCGCTACGCGGATCACATCCCCGCCGGCAGTGACAGTGCAGCGCTCCCGGTCAGCGGGTCTGACCGGGGCGCTGCAGAGAGGACAACGCCGCGAGCGCTCTGGGGAGGAGCAGGGAGCCGGAGCGCTCGGCGTAAGAGTACCCCCCCCCTTAGGTCTCCCCCTCTTTTTATCTGCATGTCTCTTCATACGAGACGAGGCCAGTGGGAGCGACTCTTGAGTCTCCTTCCAGATAATGGAAAAGTCCCGGGTTACTTCATCTACGGCAGGAACTCCAGAAGAAGTGGGAATGGGGAGGGGGGGGCAGAGGGTGAATCTTGCATCGGGGCAGAGTGGTACCAGGAAGGAGGCTATGAGGAGGTAAGATCTCTGCTTGCTTTTTGCAGAAAACATCAGAAAAGTCCTGGTAAGCCTTGGGAGGGCCCGGTAAAGGTGGAACCTCAGGAGTTAGACAAGTGGGCGCAGATGTGAGGCATCGTTTGTGACAAGAAGGACCCCTATTTTTGATCTCCCCAGTGGTCCAGTCGAGGGTAGGAGCATGACGTTGGAGCCACGGCAGGCCGAGAAGAACTTCAGAGGTGCAGTTAGGCAGAACGAAAAATAAAATTTTTTCATGGTGAAGTCCAATGCTCATGGGCAGGGGTTCAGTGCGGTAGCACACAGTGCAGTCCAATTTTTCTCCGTTAACAGAAGAGATAGAGAGCAGTTTGACGAGACGGGTTACTGGGATACTGAACCTATTAATGAAAGAGGCCAAAATAAAGTTTCCTGCAGAACCTGAGTCCAAGAAGGCCACTGCTGAGAAGGAGGAGTTGGCGGAAGGAGAAATCTGCACAGGTACAGTCAGACATGGAGAGGCAGAATTTACACCAAGTGACGCCACTCCCACGTGAACAGGGTGCGTGCGTGCGTCTCCCAGACGCGGAGGACGAATAGGGCAGTCCACTAGGAAATGTTCGGTACTAGCACAGTACAAGCATAAATTTTCGTTTCTACGACGAGTCCTCTCTTCTTGGATCAGGCGAGACCGATCCACTTGCATAGCCTCCTTGGCGGGAGGCACAGGAGTAGATTGCAGAGGATTCTGGAAGAGAGGTACCCAGTGGCGGAGCTCCTGGCGTATTTCAGAAAAACGCATATCAATGCGGGTGGCCAACTGGATAAGTTCAGATAGGTTAGCAGGAATTTCTCGTGCGGCCAGCACATCTTTGATGTGACAGGATAAGCCTTTCTTGAAGGTCGCGCAGAGGGCCTCATTATTCCAGGATAGCTCAGAGGCGAGGGTGCGGAACTGGATAGCGTACTCGCCCACAGAAGAACTCCCTTGGACAAGGTTCAATAGGGCTGTCTCGGCTGAAGAAGCCCGAGCTGGCTCCTCAAAGACACTGCGTACTTCAGAGAAGAAGGATTGGATAGAAGCAGTGGCAGGATCGTTGTGATCCCAAAGCGGTGTGGCCCAGGACAAGGCCTTTCCAGATAACAGGCTGACCACGAACGCCACCTTAGACCGTTCTGTAGGGAATTGGTCTGACATCATCTCCAGGTGCAGGGAACACTGGGACAGGAACCCACGGCACAATTTAGAGTTCCCATCAAACTTGTCAGGTAGGGACAAACGGAGTCTGGAAGTGGCAACTTGCTGCGGAGGAGAAGCAGGAGCTGGCGGAGGAGATAGTTGCTGCTGTAGAGACAGAAGCTGCTGTAGCATGGCGGTCAACTGCAACAGCTGTTGTCCTTGTTGGGCGACCACGGTGGCGAGGTCAGCGAGACTTGGCAGCGGCACCTCAGCGGGATCCATGGCCGGATCTACTGTCAGGATTCGGCAGGCTGGTGGTGGATCCTCTGTGTCAGTGAGGGATTGGCGTGGACCGTACCGGAGGACCGGTTCTAAGTTGCTACTGGTTTTCACCAGAGCCCGCCGCAAAGGTCTTGCTGCGACAGTAGCAACCAGGTCGTGTCCACCGGTAGCGGCTCAACCTCACTGACTGCTGAGACTGGCGTGGTACAGGAGAACTAGACAGAGGCAAGGTCAGACGTAGTAGAAGGTCAGGGCAGGCGGCAAAGGTTCGTAGTCAAGAGCAACGGCAGAAGGTCTGGAAACACTGGTAATGGACACACACAAAAATGCTTTCACTAGGAACTAAGGCAACAAGATCCGGCCAGGACAGGAAGGGGAAGTGAGTTTTTATTCACATGGAGCAGGGAAGCAAATAGACACTGATTGGGCCAGGCACCAATTAGTGGTACTGTCCCTTTAAATCTCAGAGAGCCAGCGCGCGTGCCCTAGAGAGTGGGGCCGCGCACAACGGGACGTGACAGCCGGGGAACGGGACAGGTGAGTAGATTGGGATGCGACCCGCAGGCGGGCGCGTCCCACTACGCGGATCGCATCCCCGCCGGCAGTGACAGTGCAGTGCTCCCGGTCAGCGGGTCTGACCGGGGTGCTGCAGAGAGGAGAACGCCGCCAGCGCTCCGGGGAGGAGCAGGGACCCGGAGCGCTCGGCGTAACAATATTTATATTAAAAAACTACATCTGGAGAGGCAAATATAGAAATCAACATCTAACACAGCATTCTACCATTCATTTTTATTTCACAGACAACATACTAATCACTGATTTTAGTTAACATTTTATTATAATTCACACTTTCAAATCCCTTTATCCCTATGTTCATTTGTTATCTCTTACTTCTATATTCATTTCTACTTATTCATCTATCTGCATCTGTATTTATTTTTTCTTTTCTTTATATTTTATACATTATCTATTACATTCTTTTCACTACTTTTTATTCGTCATTATTCTAGCATTACTACTTTTATCCATTACTTTTATCCATTACTGCTATCTACATTTTCCAGGTTTTGTTCAATGACAATATACCCATAGATGTTATCAAGCCCACAGAAATCCCATCCAGGGTTTACCTATTACCTTAATGATGTAATCTCCTCGCATGTTATAAAACACTTTAATTTCCTGGTTATTCAGTGCTCACTGCTGTTGAAAAAGGGCACAAGGCTCCCTGAAACGCGTCTAGCCCAAGAACACTCTTCCCCTCACCCCTACTTGTGGACACAAAGGAGGACTTTGAACCTAGGAATCTTCTGCACGGATTCCGAAATCCATCAGGAACCATCCCCCGCTCCCCTGGCTAGCTACAGCGAAGAAACCGGTAAGAGGCACATAGTGCCACATCACAGCTCATTCGGAACCCTGCACACTTGTCCCTGTGCCACCGGGCACTAGCGAGGTTCCGAAGGATTAAAAATTGTGAACTCTCTGTGCTATTGTGTCTAACATCATTGCGCTCAGAATCCCGCACATTGGTCCCTGCGCCGTCGGAAGTAGCGAGGTTCTGAGGCTATTAAACAGAGCAACCGATTATACAACAGTAAACCCCCAGCTTTGAGACAGCTTACACCTAGCCCTGTGCCGACATTGTAAAGTGGGCTAAAAAAAAAGGGGGGGGGGGCCCTCCAGCGCTGCAAAAATTCTGCCATCAAATACTTTCAACTGATATTATTCCAATCCAGGCACACAGCTGTCTTTGCAGTAAAAACAATGACTATATCAAGTTAATTCTAATTGTGGAAAGACTATTACTAGCTCCAGCACCTACAGCACTTTAAGTGCTTAAATTGTCAAATGTCCTATTTTCCCTGACCTGTCCCAAGGGGTAGCACCTATTATTGCATGAACATTCTTTTAAGTGAAATACTGTATAAATATTTTTGCATTAATCTTTTAGCTTATTATATAGCACTTTTATTTATAGACAGTCTGAGGCAAGGGTCCTGCTGAAGACTGCACATGTACCTATTAAATATTATTTTATCATTGGACACTATATCTTTACTTCATTCTTACTCTCTTTTATTCCTCTTATTCTCTTTATTTTTACCTTCATCCCTAGTCTAGTAGGAATGTTTTCCTATATTTATTCTTGGTTATCCTTTTGGCACATTGGGTTTATGTGCAACACAGTATCCTCGACTTGGTAATTCATGTTTTATGTTGAGCTCCCATTAATTTTTTAGAATCTTTTTGATATAACCCTTTACTCTTTTTGATTTGACCCTGGACTCTTTTTGATTTGACCCTGGACTCTTTTTGATTTTTTTCTGCCAAAGTAAGCAATGGTGGTATGTTTATCACAAAACCACAATATGACTACAAGGTGTGAATAAACTGTTATATTATCCAAAAAATATTTATTAGCAACTCCAGAGAATTTACAGTGAGTCTAATTTATACAAAAACTTGTCCACAGAAACAATTTATGGTGCTGCTTCAATTTTTCCAGAGCAATTTTAGAAATCAAAAGCGAATTCTTAGTTGCCATGGTCAATTACTTTTTCTTATAGCTGCTAGTTATTGTCAACTGCAAACTTTCTTGCTGTTCTCATCCTTCTTTTTGGCGATTTATTTGTTTCTTTCACAAAATTAAATTAAACATTTTAAGATGTGAATTCTTATTGTTTTATCATATGTACGACACCATAAAAATTCTATGGGGGGAAATTACAAAAAAATAAATAAAGTTACATGCCGCTTAATACATTTGGCACATCTCTGGCTGTTTGTGTGCCTCCTGACTGAAAGCTACGACAGCTATGAGCTGGAATAGAAGTTAGGCCTAATTTATAAAAAAAAATTGGCATACATAATAATAAATCTGATGGCAGGGCAGGTGCAAGGATTTGTGCTGCCCTAGGCAAAACCTTAATGTAACGCCCAATCTGTAAACATGGCTTTAGACTGTGTTACCCCATTTGTTTGTGAACAATATTGAATACGATAACTGAATAACACCGCCATACCAGAACAGAACAGTATCGCCATACCGTGACTGAATAACAGTGCCATAACAGAACAGAATTGTACCACCATATTATACCACCATATCATGACTGAATAAAACCACTATGCTAGAACAGAACAATACCGCCATTCAACAACTGATTAACAACGCCATACTAGAATTGAACAATAGCACCATACTGTGACTGAAAAACAATGCCATTCTGTGATTGAATAACACCGCCATATAGGAACAGAACAATACCGCCATACCGTGACTGAATTATAACGCCAGAACACAACAATGTACAGAGCATTGTCGGCGCTGCATAGCAGGAGTGCTGCTCCCTCATAAACAGTAGGGAGGCCTGGAGGGGGGGGGGGGGTCACATTGTTGGCGCTGTGCTAGTGTATAGTGTAAGGGCTGCACCATCGTTAACAGAAGTGGGGCTTGGGCTGGGGGTGGGTAAGGAGGTGCATGCATGCATTATCAGGAAGCAGGACCTGAGTCAGAAGAACTGTGCACAGCAGAAGCTCTGCTCTCTTCTAAAAGCCCAAGCTAGGGGTGTCTTGCGTATGCTATCAGGAAGCAGGGAAGCAGGGACCTGAGTGAGGTAGCACTCTGCTCTTCTACCAGTCCAGTGTGCACACAATAACTTTCTTGCAGCGGAGGGAGCAGCGACCCCCTACCTTGCGTTTAGGTGACGAGGGCCCTGAATGCATAAATAGATAGATATGAGATAGATACAGTCATGGCCGTAAAAGTTAGCCCCCCCTGAAATTTTTCTACAAAATTAAGGATTTGTCACAGAAAAGGATTGCAGTAACACATGTTGTGCTATACACATGTATATTCCCTTTGTGTGTATTGGAACTAAACCAAACTCCAAAATGTCACACCAAAACTCCAAAAATGGGCTGGACAAAATTATTGGCACCCTTAAATTAATATTTGGTTGCACAACCTTTGGAAAAAATAACTGAAATCAGTCGCTTCCTGTGTTTGGGGTCATTGTCCTACTGGAAGACCCAAGATCTCGGACGCAAACCCAGATTTCTGACACTGGGCTGTACAGTGCAATCCAAAATACATTGGTTAGTCTCAAATTTCATGATTCCTTGCACACATTCAAGACAGCTGGTGCCAGAGGCAGCAAAACAACCCCAAAACATAATTGAACCTCCACCATATTTTACTGTAGGTACTGTTCTTTTCTTTGCAGACCTCATGCCATTTTCAGTAAACAGTAGAATGATATGCTTTACCAAAAAGCTCTATCTTGGTCTCATCTGTCCAAAAGATGTTTCCCCAGAAGGATTTTGGCTTACTCAAGTTCATTTTGGCGAAATGTACTCTTGCTTTTTTATGTCTCTGTGTCAGCAGTGGGGTCCTCCTGCGTCTCCTGCCATAGCGTTTTATTTCATTTAAATGTCGATGTATAGTTCGTGCTGACACTGATGCTCCCTGAGCCTGCAGGACAGCTTGAATATCTTTGGAACTTGTTTGGGGCTGCTTGTCCACCATCCGGACTATCCTGCGTTGACACCTTTTATCAATTTTTCTCTTCCGTCCATGCCCGGGGAGATACAGTGCCATGGGTTGCAAACTTCTTGATAATGTTGTGCACTGTGGACAAAGGCAAATCTAGATCTCTGTAGATGGACTTTTAACCTGGAGATTGTTGATATTTTTCCACAAATGTGGTTCTCAAGCCCTCAGACAGTTCTCTTCTCCTCTTTCTGTTGTCCATGCTTAGTGTGGCACACACATACACACAATACACTTGGGTGAACTGCTCTCCTTTTTATCTGCTTTCAGGTGTGATTTATTTTTAATATTGCCCACACCTGTTACTTGCCACAGGTGAGTTTAAAGGAGCATGACATGCTTAAAACAATTTTACTTTTCCACAATTTTGAAAGGGTGCCAATAATTTTATCCAGCCCGTTTTTTTTTTTTTTTTAGTTTGGTCTGACATTGTGTCCAATTTGCTTTTTTTCCTCCCTTTTTTGGTTTAGTTCCAATACACACAAAGGGAATAAACATGTGTATAGCAAAACATGTGTTACTGCAATCCTTTTCTGTGAGAAATACTTAATTTTATTGAAAAATTTCGAGGGTGCCAACATTTAAGGCCATAGCTGTAGATAGATAGATAGATAGGAAAAGATGATCTCTGCATCAATGTAGTAAACGTAAAATTTTTCTATAAACAGTGTCATTACAAAAGCGACTTTTCCTCTCTGAAGTGTGTGGCTCCCTAACCAGGACCCCAAATTCTGTGTGCACCAGCTTTTCGGAATATATCTATTTGACCGGATTGTGCTGTTTCTTTGTTTTGTCTAGATAGATAGATAGATACAGTGGGGCAAAAAATAATTTAGTCAGCCACCATTTGTGCAAGTTCTCCCACCTAAAATGATGAGAGAGGCCTGTAATTTTCATCATAGGCATACCTCAACTATGAGAGACATAATGAAAAAAAAAATCCATAAAATCACATTGTCTGATTTTTAAAGAATTTATTTGCAAATTATGGTGGAAAATAAGTATTTGGTCACATATAAACAAGCAAGATTTCTGGCTCTCACAGACCTGTAACTTCTTTAAGAGTCTCCTCTGACCTCCACTTGTTACTTGTATTAATGGCACCTGTTGGAACTTGTTATCAGTATAAAAGACACCTATCCACAACCTCAAACAATCAAACTCCAAACTCCACTATGGCCAAGACTAAAGATCTGTCGAAGGACACCAGAAATAAAATTATAGACCTGCACCAGGTTGGGAAGACTGAATCTGCAATAGGCAAGCAGCTCGGTGTGAAGAAATCAACTGTGGGAGCAATTATTAGAAAATGACATACAAGACCACTGATAATCTCCCTCGATCTGGAGCTCCACGCAAGATCTCACCACATGGTGTCAAAATGATCACAAGAATGGTGAGCAAAAAGTGGACTCAAATCATGCAGTGCCAGACTTGTCCCCCTGCTTAAGCCAGTACATGTCCAGGCCCGTCTGAAGTTTGCTAGAGAGCATTTGGATGATTTGGATGTCATATGGTCAGATGAAACCAAAGTAGAACTTTTTGGTAAAATCTCAACTCGTCATGTTTGGAGGAGAAAGAATGCTGAGTTGCATCCAAAGAACACCATACCTACTGTGAAGCATGGGCGTGGAAACATCATGCTTTGGGGCGGTTTTTCAGCAAAGGGGCCAGGACGACTGATCCGTGTAAAGGAAAAAAAGAAAGGGGCCATGTATCATGAGATTTTGAGTGAAAACCTCCTTCCATCAGCAAGGGCATTGAAGATGAAACATGGCTGGGTCTTTCAGCATGACAATGAATGATTGCCCCCCAACGCCCCCCCGCCGGTTTATCAGCCCAGCGCTGCACCCCACATCTCCCCCCCCCTGCCAAATAATTATCAGCCGCTGCGCTGTACTTTGTATTCCTGTGCCCGGGCTGCAAATATTAAAAAACAAACTTTAACTTACCTTCGTCCTCCGTTTCCCTGTTGCTAAGGAACCGGCCTCACTGTTCTCCACTGTTCTTGCTGCTTCCTGGGGATGGGAACGTCACAGAGTCTTCAGCCTGTCACCGGCCGCAGCTGTGTCCCACCTCTGCGGATGATAGGCTGAGCGCATTGTCATGTAAGAAGCCAGCCGACTCTTTACATGACAATGCGCTCAGCCTATCATCGGCCGAGGCGGGACATCGCTGAGGCCGGTGACAGGCTGAAGGCTCTGAGACGTCCCAACACCAGGAAGCAGCAAGAGCAGCGGAGAACAGTGAGTCCGGTTCCTTAGCAACGAGGGAAACGGAGGACAAAGGTAAGTTAAAGTTTGTTTTTTAATATTTGCAGCCTGGGCATTGCCTAGGTCTTATTTTCGGGGTAGGGTGTATTTTCGGGGAAACAGATGCACTGTAACTGATTGCACAGGGGGAAATTCACAGTGTAGGGTCCGGCAAGCCAGGCAGTTGCCCAGGGACCCCATCCATTACAAACACTACAGCATTTTGCATAAAATCGTGTCGTATTTGCTGCTATTTGGAGCAAATCGTGGCAAAATACAGTAGTCTTAGAATAGCCCTAAAGCTGTCTGGGCTGCAGAGAGTCCATAGACAGCACTAATAGACTTACTATGGACCTTCTAGGAAGTGCGATGACTCATATCGGCTGGGACTCCTGATGATGTCATCGCAGGTCTTGGAAGATCCATAATAAGTCTGTGATGTGCTGTGCATGGGCTCTGTGCAATGGATAAAAAAGAAGGAAATAGGAGAAAGTATGGGGGGGGGGGGTAAATATTCAATTACAGTTCATATATAGCTGCCTAACCAGTGTAGAGCCAGTAACAGATATTGTGGGGTGTGAGTTAGGATTCTAACCCCTTGAGGATGCAGCTTATTTTGATTTTTGCCATAACTCTTATACTTTTCCATCCACAGATCTATATGGGGCTTGTTTTTTTTTTGTTTTTTGTTTTTTGCACCAATTGTATTTTGTAATAACACCTTTCATTCTACCATAAAATGAATGGAGTATTTTAGTTCTTATGCAGTGCACTTTATGGTAAAACTGACAGGTTCTCTTTATTCAGTGGGTCAATACAATTTAAATGATCCTCACGTTACACACTTTTCTATTATTGTACTGCTTTTCAAAAACTCAGACTTTTTAACAAAATAAGTTTGTTTAAAATCGCCCTATTCTGCCCTTATAACTTTCAAATTTTTCCATATACAGGGCTGCATGAGGGCTTATTTATTTGCGCCGTGATCTGTAGTACAGTAAGGAGCATGAAGTTGGGCATTATTACACAGTAAGGGGCACAAAAAGGGCATTTATACAGTGTGGGGCAGTAAGAGGAAAACTATTACTGTGTGAAGAATAAAGAATAAAATGAGCACTATTACTGACAGGCAGCACTGAGAAGATCACTGTTATAGTATATGTGGGTGCTATTACTGACAGGTTGCACTGAGAATATCACTGTTATAGTATAGGTGGGCGCTATTACTGACAGGCAGCACTGAGAAGATCACTGTTATAGTATATGTGGGCCCGTTGAATTCAACAGGATTCTGCCACACTGTGCACATGGCGGAATTTCCGTGCCAGATGTTTCCCCCACGGAAATTCCATTTTCTGTGTCCCCACAAAGAATGAACACATTCTTTCTTTTGTGGAGTCCACACAGAATGCATAGCCGTCTATGAGAAGGCACATTCCTGTGAGGTCCTAGCGCTGGCACATTCTGCCGGTGCCCCGCAGTTTGCAGATTATATGCACGGAGATTCTCCGTGTGGACATTCGGTCTTGTGAACATAGCCTTATAGTATATGTGGGCGCTATTACTGATAGGCAGCATTGAGAAGATCACTGTTTATCTGTGTGCAGAGATTATTACTGTATAAAGACCAAGGTGACAGTATTAGTTTAGGGCTACATGGAAAAAATGATCGCCATGTTGTGAACCATGCTGACTCTCAGCTACGTACGTAAATGTGGTCACACGTAGCGAAATCCAACACAAATCAGTTCTTGCTCTTTAGGTGGTTTATTAAACCCTTAAAACGGCATCATAAAATATATGGCTTTCTGTGACCCTGTGGTTTCCTGTGACCATACATTTTATGATGACGTTTTGCGCTGGATTTCTCTACGTGTGTCCTTACAAGTTGCTGTTGCTCCACAGCTATCCGTACACTTCCTTCTTGCAAAAGGTGGAGCTGAGCTGATTTACACTAAATGGAGTCTCATTGCTACCCCCAAATTACCACAGCCACAAATTCATCCTCGATGGAATTGTTACGTTTCTCATGTTGTAGCCACAGCTATTTGGGGATTGCAGCACAATCTCATTGTCTCACATTAGCTGAGATGCAGCACAATTCAGGGAGTGCAGCATGGTGATCTTTGGTCACGCAATCTTGGGGCCCCATTTCTTATTTTTGCCCAATACCACACTTAGTCTAAACAGGCCCTGTTACCATTTACCTTCCACTGACCAACCCCCCCCCCCTTCCAGAAAGTTACTTACTCCAAGAGGGACATCTGCAGTGTGCAGGGGACACTCTTTCTCTTCCTAGAGGCATGGGTGGGTGTCCAGGCCGGTGGTGGAGCAAGAAACAAAGCACGCCTGCTCCACGAATCGGGCAGCACAGAGGGGGAGTGAGAGGGGGCAGGAGCATCCCTCTCTGGTCTCTTCCCCCTCAGAGCAGGAGACACACACACAGTGCTGCCGCTGCACACAACACTCCTCTCACCCATGTATTTCTCCCCCCGCTCTTCACTCTTCTACGAGCTGGACAGGACCTGAGTGAGGACCAGGGGAGTTGGAAGCAGGATTGCTTTGTGCAGAGATGTAGTGCAGCAGGCTGTCACTGTGTCATTGTCTGCACGGAGCACTATTCTTCATGCACACTGATAGAAGAATCAAAATGCAGAACTGACACAATGCATGCTTAGTCACCTAGCCAGGTGGATGTTGATGTCTGTCCTGAACCTGCTGGACCAGGCGGGGGGTGGAGTCTGTGTCCGCGGATGCCAGGGAGAGCGCACTTCCCCTCCTTGGTTATTACAGGTGCTGCTCTCGCTTAGTGTACAGGCCGATGCGAATGGCTCAGTGACAGAAACATAAAGTGACAGAAACATAACTGTACTGACACCGGGAAGTGTGCCCCCCTCGAAAGTGCGCTATAGACGGCCGCCTTATAGGAAGAACCGGCCCTGTCTGATGGGCAGTGGGAAGCCATGACTCTCCTGCTAAGCCCGATCCACTTTTGAAAAAATGTATCAAGCCTTGCATAAAAATCATCAACTTTTGTACACCAAGAAACTGGAGTATAGAGCTTACAGGGGTTTTCCAGGAAAAGTCAAGGTTAGGCTGGGATCACACTATGTTTTGGCTATACGGGGACTGGATCCAGCTGGGGGGGGGGGGGGGAAGTGTAATTCCCCCATGTAACTCATTTGAATGTGCCGACCTGATCCAGTTCCTGTATAGTCAAAACGTAGTGTGAACCCAGCCTTAGTTCCCAGCCCCCTGCATTTATACTACAGGGTGAGTCATTTATATGGATACACCTTAATAAAATGGGAATGGTTGGTGATATTAACTTCCTGTTTGTGGCACATTAGTATACGTGAGGGGGGAAACTTTCAAGATGGGTGGTGACCATGGTGGCCATTTTGAAGTCGGCCATTTTGAATCCAACTTTTTGTTTTAGGAAGAGGGTCATGTGACACATCAAACTTATTGGGATGTGCTTGGTTTTAACGTAACTTTATTCTTTCATGAGTTATTTACAAGTTTCTGACCACTTATAAAATGTGTTCAATGTGCTGCCCATTGTGTTGGATTATCAATGCAACCCTCTTCTCCCACTCTTCACACACTGATAGCAAAACCGCAGGAGAAATGCTTGCACAGGCTTCCAGCACACCATTGTTTCTCTTGTGAAATTCCCAATAAGTTTGATGTGTCACATGACCCTCTTCCTATTGAAAAAACAAAGTTGGATTAAAAATGGCCGACTTCAAAATGGCCACCATGGTCACCACCCATCTTGAAAAGTTTTTCCCCTCACATATACTAATGTGCCACAAACAGGAAGTTAATATCACCAACCATTCCCATTTTATTAAGGTGTATCCATATAAATGACCCACCCTGTATTAATACAAAATAATATTAACCCCTTCCCGCCCCAGGACATATGTATACATTCAAGTTGCTAGCTTGTAGTGCAATTGGATGTATGCATCCATCCTAGAGATCTCCTGCTCTGCGCTGAAGGAGATAGCCCGCGGGACTCAGCTTTCAATCACAGCCAGGATCCCACTGCAGCTGCTGGGGCCGCTATCGCACTGGTCCCAGCAGCATTAACCCCATATATGCCGTGATCAATCCTGATTTGGCATCTATGGTGTTGACAGGGGGAGGGGTTTCACCAACGGCGGCGGCGCTGTGATATGATCGCAGGTTGCTATGGCAGCAGAAGGTCAGATGATGACCTGCTGTATGCCTGCTACGAAAACCTGTGAGATCTAGCCTGAGGCTGGAACACACAGTCTGTACTGTGTGCAGCTCATCAGGTAATACTGTGCTGCAGCACAAATGTATTGCAGCATAGTGTAACCTGTAAAATGTGAAACAATTATAATAAAAGGTTCTTCAATAAAAGTCTAAAGTGTAAAAAAATTAAATAAAGGCCCCTTTCCCAATAAAAGCCCTGTATTATCATAAAAAAACACAAATAATATACATACTAGGTATTGCCACGTCCGTAATGACGTGTACTATAAAGGTATAATGTAAATTATCCCACACAGTGAACCATAAAAAAACAACAAAAATTGATGGTGCAAACAATTTTGGTGCAAATAGTGGAATAAAAAATATCAAAAGGTAGCATGTATCGCAAAAATGATACCAAGAAAATGTACAGCTTGTCCTGCAAAAAATTAAGCCCCAAACATTCTCAGAATCGCTCCGCTCAGAAAAAGCGTTCTAAAACTATTACCATTTAAAGAGACACATGTCAATTTTTAAAATAAAGAGCCTGCTCATCAGGGTAAAAAATGAGTCCGTCCTTAAGGGGTTAAGATTATTACTATTATATTTTTAGGCTTCAAAAACAGATCAGAAAACTAAACACTCTCTAACTCTAAAACACTATCTTGTCTATAAAAGAAATGGGGAAAAGACTGTTAGCCTAATGATACATAATCTGAAAACAGCAACAATATGGAGATTCCAGTCTCTGGAGACTTTTTTCACATTTGTTTTTATTAAGAGGAGATTTACACATAGGAAGCCAGTGCCTAAATATGGATAACCCACTTAAATGTGCTGATTCATCCTGGTCTTTTTTCTTCTCTTGTCATTTAAATAATTTCCTCTCCAGAGAGTTAACACGGGTCATTAAAAACTAATAAAAATGAGTTTGTTTAGTTCTTATTCCTCATGCAAGGCACATGGGCTATGCTACCCTATGCACACAAGTGACCCTTAGTTCCGCAAGCATGCTTTTTCTAAACACTGCTCATTAATGTATTTTGTATATCATTGTAATTTTTTATTCTATTATTACAAATAAAGAAAAATACACAATTAATTGTTCTTTTCACCTACCCCCATCCCTCCCATGGCCTTCCTCATTTTTAGACCGGTCTGGAATACTAGACAGAAATCAATTAACATTATTACGCTTAAACAGTGGTCTCCAAACTGTGGCCCTCTAGCTGTTGCAAAACTACAACTCCCAGCATGCCCTGACAGCCGTTGGCTGTCAGGCCATGCTGAGAGTTGTGGTTTTGCAACAACTGGAGGGCCACAGTTTGGAGACCATTACATTAAATTGACTTTATTGCACCTGCCCCAGTGGGTTCTTTTTTCTGGTATCTTTACTAATAGAGCTTACTATTCAAAAGTTTGGCAACCCTTTTTTTTTTTTTTGTCTCACCTCAACACAAGGTGAGGTGTGACAAATTTCTATCT
The DNA here is from genome assembly GCF_029499605.1 of Hyla sarda. Lineage (NCBI taxonomy): Eukaryota > Metazoa > Chordata > Amphibia > Anura > Hylidae > Hyla > Hyla sarda. The sequence goes on from NC_079190.1 coordinate 254,207,929, forward strand.
CAAATTGTCTACTTAGAACTTCAGAATGTCTTGCCAAAATTCTGGGCAGTTCCACAATATATGTATATAATCTGCTTTTCGATTATCACAGTTCTGACATATACCCTCCCGCTTATTATATATCTCATTTAGAATTCTAAGACTACACTAACTTAGTCTGTTTGATAAATGTGACACATCTCTCAGGCTATGTTCACACGTAAAATTTCCGTGCAGACATTGCCTCGACAGCAGAGCATTGACAAAACATGCCCACACTAGGGCTGCTCGGAAATGCGCAGTCTCATAAACGGCAATGCATTTTCGTGTGGACCCTGCACAAAGAATAGACATGTCTATTATTTTTGCCGACGTCGGGATCGGGAAACATTTACACAGCGCAGCAGAATCCCAATTATATCAAAGTGGAATTCTGCATGGAATTTCCATTGCGTGAAAATACCCTTAGACTGTTTAACCTAAGTTTAGACCTACTATTAGTTGGCTAACTTAAATTTTGGTGCAATTTTTAGCACAGAGAGTTGCGCTCAAGCCATACCCCTTTCCCGCAAGACCACCCCTTTCCTTACCTTGTGTCACAAGGACTAATTGCATCTCAAAAGTGTCTTAAACACACAATACATGTTGTGCAAGGCATGCATGCCATATTTAGAGAGCAACTTGTGTCAGAAATTTGGTGTATTTGACAACAGTAAACAGGTTATATTGTGTAAATGTAAATTAGCATGTCTTACTCAAAGTTAACAGGAATGTGTAATTAGAAAATTACATATTGCTTAAACCAAGTTTTTATGTTAAACATATTTTTTAAGAATTGTTGGTGATGTGTTTTTTTTTCTCTCATTATACGTTAAAGGGGTATTCCAGGAAAAAACGTTTTTTATATATCAACTGGCTCCAGAAAGTTAAACAGATTTGTAAATTACTTCTATTAAAAAATCTTAATCCTTTCAGTACTTATGAGCTTCTGAAGTTAAGGTTGTTCTTTTCTGTCAAAGTGATCTCTGATGACACGTGTCTCGAGAAACGCCCAGTTTAGAAGAGGTTTGCTATGGGGATTTGCTTCTAAACTGGGCGTTTCCCGAGACATGTGTCATCAGAGAGCACTTAGACAGAAAAGAACAACCTTAACTTCAGAAGCTCATAAGTACTGAAAGGATTAAGATTTTTTAATAGAAGTCACTTATAAATCTGTTTTTTCCTGGATAACCCCTTTAAATATTATTAAACAATGCTGAAATCTTGCTGTTTTATTCTGACCACTAAGTCTAAAACTAAGCTTGTTTTGTAGAGATTCTTTTCTGTTATTCTTATCACAGCATTAATAAAAGGTAACACCAAAAAATGTACTAGAAATGAAATATAAAAAAATTACAAGAAAATTAGAAAATGGAAACTAATTTAAAAAAATAACCTCTATCAATATCTAGCTCTAATGAGGAACAACATTTGAGATGATACATGCATTTAAAAAAAAAAAAAAAAACACACAGCATCCAGATGTTAAAAGGCAATAGACAAAAAAGACTTCAAATAAAAACTTGACCAAAGAACCACAGGCAGACTCGACATCCATCTGCTTCTGTGTTTTTATGGTTTATGTGTGAGCGAAGGTGACCCAGATTAGTAGGTAAATAAACCTTGATGCTATTTCAGCTAGAATATTCACCAGACCCATTCACCAGATATTCATATCCCTTACAAGTTTTAGCACCTTGTCTTACCGGGTATAATCCTTTTCTCATTTTATTATAGACAAAACTCATATGTTTCTTTATTTGGCTCACATTCTTGCTAGTCACAGTGGTTCTGTTTCAGTCATTTTGCTCCTTGTTTCACAACCCCCACTCTGTTATTTTCGCTCTTACTCCCTCAGCACCTATACCAATACACACACTGGGTACAGCACATACTTCTTAGCAGTATTTGTAACAATAACCCTGTGTGCCTGATATTTTTACCTCTGCACATAAACTGCTGACGGTGTATTCCTTGGCTTAAACACTTTTTCACACAGATGGGGGCCACCAGCCTCTCTCTTCCCCTCTCGTATTTTTCTTTCCGCAAAATAACATAATTTTAATCATTTCTTGGCTGTGATGCTTTGAGTAAAGCCAATACCAACAATATATATTTTAAAGAAACCATCATTATTGTACCAGCTTTGCTACAATGCACACAATATATATGAGAGATTTTAGCTAAATGTATGCTGTTTGATACCTTATAGAATATGTTTTCCCCTTTGATTTAGTTTTTCATCTGGACTCGGCTATGGATAGCCACTGTCTCAAAAAATGTATTAAGATTGATACTCAGAGTTCTACAGATATCCAATTTAATTGGTATGCATAAATAGCAAAATAAAAGAGTAGGTGAAATTAAATAATAGAATCTGTGATTCTTAGGCTGGGTTGGCACAAAGTATTTTGGTCAGTATTTTTAGACAAAACCATACGTGGAACTGACATTTAGAAAAACTATAATGGAAATATTTACACCTTTTGGGTAGGGTCACACGTGCCATATTTTGCTGCGTATTTGCTGCTACGTATTTCCCTAACCATTGGGTAGGAAAATACGCTACAGCAAATATGTAACAAAATACGGCATGTGTGGCCCTACCCTTTTTCAGAATTTTGGCTCCACTCCTGATTTGGCTAAAATTACTTACTAAAATACTGAGCAAATAATACTGACCAAAATACTGTGTGTTTGTTGTCTGTTGCCAAGTTCCTTCGATGGCACTCTCACGGAAGAGAAATGGTTAAGGGGGTATGGCATATTGAACCCCTCATGGAGTCAAAGAGGATTATGTAGGTAAAAAAATTGCAATACACTTTATAATACTATATGATTTAGATTAATATTGAAATAAAAGTGTATTATATAATTAAGTGATGCTTAAATAGAAGCCTTTCTATTTTGTCATCATTCAGGTAACTTGGTGGAGTTCTACTTGGGTCAGAGAGACCATTCTTTCCTGATAAAGAGAGCTTTCCATTCTTGTACAAAGCAAAGTATTATTTTGTAAGATCCAACTTTTATCTGATTCCACTCTTCTTTAATTCACAGCATATGTACAAATGGCAATTTTGTTGGGTTTAATGGGTTTTAAGATTTATGTTAAGAAGGTGAAGGGTAGACTGGGTGGGACAAGCAGCTCTAATCTGTCATAACACACTTTGCCTTTCTGGAGCCAGGATTTCCCATACACACCAAACCACAGCATTTGTATTTTTAGGTTGTATTCACTGTGCAGACTATGATTCACTAAAAGCAAACAGTACATTTCACTACAACAGAAACTTGCTGAAACTCTCTTTCTGTCAGTAGTATTGGATTTCCCGTCCATTACTGACAAAGAAACAATTTAAATCAAGTAACTTCAAAGAATTTAATATAGAATTGCATAACTGGTACTTTCTTAAAAGGGAAAAGTCATCACCATCACCCACACTAACCTATTGATGTAGGCTTTTAGTGTGGGTGACACTACTGATGACAATGGTACTTATCGTTTGCTGATCCATCACTTCTTTCTTCTGATATTCTGGTTTTCTGATTATGCTAATTAAGTAGCCTGGTGCACTTGGGGCATTACCAAGCCCATAGTGCACTGTGATGTAGATCCTGGATCTTCCTATTAAAGGAGTATTCCTGGATTGGAAAACATATCCCCTATTGTAAGTGTGGTGTCCCGGTACAGGACATGGTCCTGTACCCTCCCTAAGTCCCCTCAGGAATAGTCTCTGCAGTCCATAGGGCTCTCCTGCAGTGTTCACCCCTTTGCTCCCCTTCTATTGTCTCATATAAATGCATTGTATATATTGTGTATGCATTGTCAATATGTAAAAAGTGTACAGAAGTGTTAGTCATGTGAAGCACTGTTATGTGACATACCCAGAGTTCCTTGGGTACAGGACCCACAGGCTTTGCTACCAATGGGCTTTAGTCTAGCCTCCTTAGTATATAAGGGGCTGTGTTCTCTTAGCTCACTCTCTTTTTGCTTTTATCTCCTGGATTTCAGCCAAGCATAATACCTGTACTATCTAATTTCATCTCATCTAGGCTAAAGCCGAAAGAACCTGCATCAAGCTCTATCTACAATTCTAGTGACTACTACTCAGCTCAAGAATAATATTAGTAGCTCAGTGGCCTGCATAGATAGTCTCAATACTACAAGTCCCAGCATGCCTGCAAGGTATCCTGTGTCCCGGTTGCCTCTAGAGAAACTGCATAACTGTAAAGACTGTTTCTTAAGAATTACAAGTAAAAGTTCCAGTTCTTGCATAATTCCTGCTGTGGACATTGCTTGATTTAAAACCGTTTTGCGTTGGTTGATGGCGGTTACCATACCGGAATAACCAAATCCTGGCGTCACAAATAATCAGGGGTTAATAACACCTTACCCCACAGGGTTGATACCACCAGACCCTGTTACACTATTGCAACACCCCAGCTCACCACATAGCTCTTGGCGTCCTACGAACAGGATACGGGTGTGTGCCTTTAATAACTCAGCTACCTTGACCACCCACAATGAAAAACGGGTGTACACCGTAATTGCAAGTGTCACTAGTCCTCCCCCTATGCAGGAATGTGTATAGAGTACTGCCCAGGATTTTCGCAAGTAGCCATTGAAATCGTGGCCAAAAGTGTACAGGACATTGTTGCTGAAATTGTGTTTGGGGGGGGGGGGCGCAAGAAAAAGTAAGGGGGGAGGTGAAGAATATTGTATTGTGGCCATGTGTAAAATCAGGAACGAAGCCATGTTACGTGCTCCGCTACAAAAAGTACCTGAAGGAGATAAAGAAGAACCCGAGAAGTGCGCCTAAATGTCCCGCGCTGGTCTGCATCCCGCCCCTGGGCATGGACATCATGTAGCTGTTCCTATGCCGAAGGGTGAACTGTTATCTTCTGCTTGTGTTGGATGGGGGACAGGAAGTCAGAGCTGCACTGATGACGTCCTTCCGGCCGGCGGCCATTTTGTTGAAGCCTGATATATAACAGAACAAGCAGCATGACCTCTACAGTCCGGAGATGGCAGCAAGGTGTGCAGAGATGGCGGAGCCCACCGGAACACAGATGGCGCCGGAACAGTGGAAAGTTTCTGCGGCCGCAGCGCAACTTTTCCAAGACTTAGCTGACCGCTTGCAGCAGTTGTCCCGTGGGGCCGAGGAGGCCTGCAACCTGCCCCCGATTCCAGAGGACAACAAGTGGCCCGCCACCCCGAGAGGGGAATAACCACATGTGCTCATCCAGTACATGTGGGACCATGTCCTTCCCTTGCCAGGGAAGTCCCATCCACCGGTCCCCACAGCACAAACTGAGAGAGCCTGCAGGGAGGCCAAAACTACCGGCATCATTGAAAAGCTAAAAGCCCAGCACAGAGAAAGATATGGGCCGAAACGCCTCCCTTATGAAGTCCAAGTAAAGCAACAGAGGGACACTAAAAAGCTGGAAGCTCTGAACATACGCATGCTGGACTATCACCGAGAGGTCGAGCCACCCTCAGAGCGCCGCCGCGCCACAGTTGTTAAATTCGATAAAGCACGAGGCTTTGGTACCCTCCAGGACTGCCGGCATGGAGGGGCCATACTAGTCAACAGAAGGGCCGTTAAGCAGGACTACCTACATGCAAAATATCACTCCCAAGAGCGAGGGGAGATAGTGGAGTACACCCCAGTCAAGAGTCTGCAGAGTGAATGGGCTGCAGCCATAACTAGGCCCAAAAACCCCACTCAGCTACCCTTCACTTATTTTCAATCGGACGACTGGAACGCAGATCCCCATGGAATTCGGCTGATGAGGTCTCCAGACACTGCCCTGGAAGAAGAAGTGTATTTGTCTGAGGCGCCCATCATGGCCCCTAAGTTCTTGACAAGATCCAGTTCAGAGGAGGTGAGGCCTAATCAAAGGGGAACCAACCTATGTGCCTAGGCCTTCTCCAGTCCCGGAGGTGTGGCCCAATCAGCAGGCACCGACTGATGTACCAGTGGCCTCAGCCGCTGTCATTGATGTTGTGGTCAGTGTGAATCCTTCAATAACAGTCCCGGCTCTCCAATGTAGCCTGGGACACTACTGTCAATCCCATAAGGGAAACCCAACCTCGTGCCCCTAGATACATGTCGCAAAATGGGAAGCACACCGGTAGGCGAGGTTGGGAAGCAAGAAGATCCAACTTCTAAAAATATTGTTGGCATTCTACTAACTGTGTGGTACATTAGTACCTTTTTATTGTTACAGGTTCTTCAGTTCTGCAACGGTTCAAGATAAAGTGCCTGGCAGGAATATGCCAAGAAGTTTGATTGTTTTGCAATGCAACCACATTCGTAAGTTTATGCCCGACTCCGGCCAAGAGACTCCTTGCCTGATTCTATTAAGTTTTGTGCCCGGCTATAGCCGTGTTTTTATCCAGGACTCCATAATGTAGCCTTACATGTCTGTTAATGTAATAATAGTAATATATTTTTGTGCACAAAATGTTGCACTCAAACAGCAGGTAAAGGTAACCTGAGTATCTCAATTGTTTTGCTGCTGGTATGTAACCTTTGTGTTCCAAGCAAACAGGAAAAAAAAATTATGGTTACATAAAATGGAAAAATGTCAATGGATTACTGTACAGAAGTACAAAATTCCTGTACAGAAGTACAAAATCCCTGTACGGAAGTACAAAATTATATCACAGTGTTTTAGTGGTTCCTTAACCCCTTAAGGACGCATGACGTAAATGTACGTCCTGGTGTGGTGGTACTTAACGCACCAGGACGTACATTTACGTCCTGTACATAACCGCGGGCATCGGAGCCAGGGACCCGCCGGCAATGGCTGACGCCCGCGATCTCACGGGCGTCCGCCATTAACCCCTCAGATGCCGGGATCAATACAGATCCCGGCATCTGCGGCAGTACTCGATTTCAATGAATGATCTAATCGCCCGCAGCGCTGCTGCGGGGATCCGATCATTCAGAACGCCGCACAGAGGTCCCCTCACCTGCCTCTGTCCAGCTCCCGGCATCTTCTGCTCTGGTCTGAGATTCAGCAGACCAGAGCAGAAGATAACCGATAACACTGATCTGTTCTATGTCCTATACATAGAACAAATCAGTATTAGCAATCATGGTATTGCTATGAATAGTCCCCTATGGGGACTATTCAAGTGTAAAAAAATTTTTTTTTAAAATGTTACAATTAAAGTAAAAAAATAAGTGAAAAATCCCCTCCCCCCAATAAAAAAGTAAAACGTGCGTTTTTTCCTATTTTACCCCCAAAAAGCGTAAAAAATAAATTTAATAGACATATTTGGTATCGCCACGTACGTAAATGTCCGAACTATTAAAATAAAATGTTAATGATCCTGTACAGTGAACGGCGTGAACGTAAAAAAAATAAATAAAAAGAAGTCCAAAATTGCTACTTTTTAATACATTTTATTTAAAAAAAAATTATAAAAAATGTTTATGCAAATGTGGTATCAAACAAAGTACAGATCATGGCGCAAAAAAATGAGCCCTCATACCGCCGCTTATACGGAAAAATGAAAAAGTTATAGGTCATCAAAATAAAGGGATTATAAACGTACTAATTTGGTTAAAAAGTGTGTGATTTTTTTTTAAGCACAACAATAATATAATAGTATGTAATAATGGGTATCATTTTAATCGTTTTTGAACCTCAGAATAAAGAACACACATCATTTTTACCGTAAATTGTACGGCGTGAAAATGAAACCTTCCAAAATTAGCAAAATTGCGTTTTTCTTTTTTATTTCCCCACAAAAATAGTGTTTTTTGGTTGTGCCATACATTTTATGATATAATGAGTGATGTCATTACAAAGGACAACTGGTCATGCAAAAAACAAGCCCTCATACTAGTCTGGCAATGAAAATATAAAAGAGTTATGATTTTTAGAAGGCGAGGAGGAAAAAATGGAAACGTAAAAATTTAATTGTCTGAGTCCTTAAGGCCAAAATGGGCTGAGTCCTTAAGGGGTTAAATGTGCTGTCCCAGCTCCTCTGGGAGTAACAAGAAAAGCCACCCTTCACTAGCGCCTAATTAATTGGATATCAAGACTGACTTCACATTTGTTCATAAAATTCAGTGTACACATAAAGTTCAGTACATACAAATCCAAGTAGTGTACATCCCTAAAGTCTAGTACACATATCTCACAAAAATATATATAAAAATAAATATTCATATACCTACCTCACAAGCACACATGAAAATGAGTCTTAGGGACTGTAACCTGTTTCTTACCAGTCCATACCACTGTTATGCACAAATGTCATGTACTAATATGTTCTTTCTTATCTCTACATGTTCAGGATGCTTTTGTGGCCAGAAGGTATTCCTGTAGCTAACTAAAAAAATATGCCTATACAAAAAGGTAACAGTAAGTGTAATTGTTATCTAGATCCAGAGTTCTAGGGGTAAGTGTGTAGTACCGATAGACCCTAGCAGCTAAGGCATTGGGCAGAAAGCCTCAGGCACCCCAATCCACAACCAGAGTATAACCAGGGAAATAATGAGTGGTATAATATTCACTGCATAGCAATGGGGAAAAAAAGTAACAGTGAGATAGTTTCAAGTATGTAGTAGCATTGTAGTCTACTATACATACTTTAAACAAATGTCAGTCATAGTCAAATTTCAGTCATAGTCAAATGTCAACTATCAGTCATAGTACAATGTCAATAAAATTGTTAGCTATAGTCAGATGTGATAGCTATTCATAATTAATGCATAGTTATTAGAGATGCATAATGAAATAAAATAAAATAAATATGCCTATACTAAAGAAAAGGGTATTGAGATAAAACACAACATAATAGTCATGTTATTGAGGAATGTTAATATTTAGTGAGTCTTAAGGAAAAAGTCTATTCCTTATCATCCTGTTTATAACAAGTTCCAGAGCATGTATGGACATTATTCATGTGCACAGAGACTCTACATTTTTTCATCTTTTTATTGTTCTTTAGCCTGAAATGGGACATTGTGATTAAATGCTTCAGGACTGCATCCGGCCCTATGGCCATTTCGTTCCTCTCTCTAAGGGGACAGACGCCGAGGATGACTTTTATTAAGTAAGGGGGTTTGTGGTATCCCGGTACAGGACATAGTCCTGTACCCTCCCTAAGTCCCCTCAGGAAGAGTCCCTGCAGTCCATAGGGCTCTCCTGCAGGGTTCACCCCTTTGCTCAACTTCTATTGTCTCATATAAATGCATTGTATATATTGTGTATGCTTTGCCAAGATGTATAAATTTTGTACAAATGTGTACAGAAGTGTTAGTCATGTGAAGCACTGTCATGTGATATACCCAGAGTTCCTTGGGTACAGGAACCACAGGCTTTGCAACAAACGGGCTTTAGTCCAGCCTCCTTAGTATATAAGGGGCTGTAGTCTCTTAGCTCCCTCTCTTATCTCCTGGATTTCAGCCAAGCACAATATCTGTACTATCTAATTTCATCTCATCTAGGCTAAAGCCTAAAGAACCTGCAGCCACTTCAAAACGTGAGTTATCAAGCTATATCTACAATTCTAGTGACTACTGCTCAACTCAAGAATAATATTAGTAGCTCAGTGGCCTGCATAGATAGTCTCAATACTACAAATCCCAGCACGCCTGCGATGTTTTCCTGAGTCCCAGTTGCCTCTAGAGAAACTGCATAGCTGTAAAGACTGTTTCTTAAGAATTACAAGTAAAAGTTCCAGTTCTTGCATAATTCCTGCTGTGGACATTCCTTTATTGAAAACCGTTTTGGGTTGGTTGACGGCGGTTACCATACCGGAATAACCACATCCTGGCATCACGAATAATCAGGGGTTAATAACACCTTACCCCACAGGGTTAATACCACCAGACCCTGCAACAATATTGCAACACCCCAGCTCACCACATAAGAATAGGAGATAAGTTTCAGATCGCGGGGGGTGGGGGTCCGACTGCTGGGACCCCCCCAAGATCTCCAGCTAACATGCCCCCTCAATACAACTCTATGTGAGAGCCGGAGCGCTGCCTTCGCCAATCTTCGGCTCATAGCCAAAGCGCGGTATTGGGGGTGTTTCGGCCACCGCTTCTTGCGGTGGTTGACACGCGCTATCTAGCCTGAGAGCCGGGGCCCCTTAGGATAGGGGATACGTTTTCCAATTCTGGACTACTCCTTTAACCCCTTAAGGACGCAAGGTTTTTCAGTTTTTGCACTTTCGTTTTTTCCTCCTTAGCTTTTAAAAATCATAACCCTTTAAATTTTCCACCTAAAAATCCATATTATGGCTTATTTTTTGCGTCACCAATTCTACTTTGCAGTGACATTAGTAATTTTACCCAAAAATTCACGGTGAAAAGGGAAAAAAAATCATTGTGCGACAAAATCGAAGAAAAAATGTTGTAAATTTTGGGGGCTTCCGTTTCTACGCAGTGCATATTTCAGCAAAAATGACACCTTATCATTATTCTGTAGGTCCATACGGTTAAAATGATACCCTACTTATATAGGTTTCATTTTGTCGTACTTCTGGAAAAAATCATAACTACATGCAGGAAAATTTATACGTTTAAAAATGTCATCTTCTGACTCCTTTAACTTTTTATTTTTCCACATACAGGGCAGTATGAGGGCTAATTTTTTTTGCGCCGTGATCTGAAGTTTTTATCAGTACCATTTTTGTTTTGATCAGACTTTTTTGATCACTTTTTATTCATTTTTTAATGGTAAAAAAAAGTGACCAAAAATACGCTTTTTTGGACTTTGGAATTTTTTTACGTGTACGCCATTGACCGTGCGGTTTAATTAACAATATATTTTTATAGTTCGGACATTTACGTACGCGGCGATACCACATGTTTATTTTTATTTACACTGGGTTTTTTTTTATGGGAAAAGGGGGGTGATTCAAACTTTTATTAGGGAAGGGTTTAAATGACCTTTATTAACACTTTTTTTTAACTTTTTTTTTTTTTTTGCAGTGTTATAGCTCCCATAGGGACCTATAACACTGCACACACTGATCTTTTACACAGATCACTGGTGTGTATTAACACGCCTATGATCAGTGTTATCAGCGCTTGACTGCTCCTGCTTGGATCTCAGGCACGGAGCAGTCATTCGCTGATTGGACACCGAGGAGGCAGGTAAGGGCCCTCCCGATGTCCTGTAAGCTGTCTGGGACACCGCGATTTCACCGCGGCTGTCCCGAACAGCCCGACTGAGCAGCCGTGATACTTTCACTCTCACTTCAGACGCGGCGGTCAGCTTTGAACGCCGCATCTGAAGGGTTAATACAGGGCATCACCGCGATCGGTGATGTCTCGTATTACCCGCGAGTCCCGGCCGTTGATAGCTGCCGGGACCGACCCGATATGACCCCGCAGCATATCGTGGGAGCCGGCGGAGGACGTAAATATACGTCCTTCATCGTTAAGGGGTTAAATGCTCTCCTCCTCTGTGCTGATATTCCTCCCCTGTGAAATCTCTCTCACTAGCAGAGAGATTTCCCTTCAAATCGCCTGTGGCTGCGCATGTATATGGGCAAACGTTGCTGACAGGTGATATATAGTAAAATCTCTAGTTGCAAAAAAGTACAGGGGAGGGTATTTACTATGAAGATCAAGGACCAACGTCATAGTACACTCAGGGGTTGGGAACACACCATGGGCACCAAGCTACTTCATTAGCATAATCTGAAAACCAGGAACATCAGAAGAATAAAGCCATAGATCATCAAAGTACCATTTTCAGCAGCATCACCTGCACTACAAACCTACACCAGTAGGTTAGTGCAGGTGATGCTGATGACAGATTCCCTTTAATATCAGAATCATTCACAACCGAGAGCAAGAAGGTAATCACTCTGCGGACACCAGCAGCAGTTTACAGTCTCAATTTATGCTGTTCTGTATATTCTTAATCCACAACAGACACAGGCTATTGTGTCTTGGGTGTTCATACTGATCCTGACAGTCTGTCTGTCCTGACTTCTCAATCCACAAGAACACAGGCTGCTGCAAACAGTTTTTATTCAGCTGCTGAATGTTGCAGGGGAAGCAGAGAGTGGATATGATGCTTTGCTGGGTTATCATTGTTACATTGGATAGTCTGGAATGTTCTAAGAAGTACCTTTTAAAGGGAACCAAGTAGCAGATTTTACCATATATAACCACCATATGGGACCGCGGCTGGAGCGACGGGACCCAGTAAGTAGAACTCTTCTCTCAGGGGACTACTTACAGGGCGGCCAGGGTGGACTTTATAACTTCATATCCTCACCATTCCTGGGGCAAAAACGGCCCCCGGGGATTGGGAGGATAAAGATTTTACCATATATAAAACACATTGTCAAGCATTATATATGGTAAAATGTGCTGCTTGGTTCCCTTTAACATGTTCAGGTTTAGCATGTTCATCACTTACCTTTTCTTAGTGTCAAGATTCACACCCTGTCTTCTATGACTGATCACAGCACAACCAGCACAAGGCATCATCTGCTGAACATTGACTGTTCCATTAGTGCTCACCACACATTGATTTTAGAAAATGGGCAACATTTGTGCAGGATAAAAAAACTTTATAGCAAACCCTCAAACCTACTGCCGTGCCGTTATACTGTTGCTAATTTAAATTTAAGTGTGATTGAAAAGCTTTTACCTGTCACTCACTTGTAGTATTTGTCTGCTCTACTATATATAACGTTACACTATTCACTGGCATATCAACAAAATTGAAGATTATTAATTGAAGTTGCAACTCATTCCGCCTATGTTCTTCTCCTAAAAATAATTAGAATAATCTAAGAGAAAAAAAATATTTTGCATGTTATTTAAATGTAATTTCATACTGAACTCCAGACCTCACTATAAATGCCAACCACCAAGTATCAGCCAAGTATCAGCCCCTGGCCCTGATTCATGATGCTCCTACTCAATTGGAATAAACAAGCTGTGGGAAAAGGTGACTATCCTCAGTTAATAGCAGTGCCACATGATGCGTAAACAGTTGGGAAAGGGCTTGCTCATAACTATTCAACAGTGTGAGACAAGGCCAGGTCCATATAATGCTATTTCCGACTTTATTCAATTCATATTTGCAACAATTAACTTAGCATATCTTTAAATACATAGTTTTTTTTAATACTATCCTTACTATCCTTGTGGAATAGTATGTAAATGTAAAATTTCTATACCTAAAAAAACCTTGTTAGTATGGTTTATAAATATTGAAATGTAAACAAAAGGTTATGTACAGGGAAGTCCAATAATTTTGTATTAATTGTAACTTATTACTGATGTTTCAAAAGTATTGTGATACTTGACAACATTCTATTGGTGATATAATTGAACTTTACCATAAGGTGCTTAGGTAGGGACTCTGACCTCCCAACAGTGTTTCCAATGGCCCAAATATGTCCATCAATTTCTTAGCAAACAAGCAAAAAGCCCACTGATGACAGTGTTACATTTCAGCATTTTTGCAATTTTTCTTGTGCTACCAGAGCTTCTGGTCCTTGTGGCCAGGATGTTGATGGTAGCAATGACTTACCTCTGGAATGTAATAATTATCTTTATTTATATAATAACAACATATTCCAAAATAAAATGGAGGACCTGCTCACAATAGCTTACAATGTAAGAGCTCAGGCACACAGCTGTATGACTGGTATGTTTAAAGCCATAATAGGGCTTCGTACAGGAGGTTCAGGAACCTTTTAGTAGATGTAAGTCTCCAATTTAAATAACTAATATATGGCCACCTTTAGATTAAAGCTGACCATTCGAGTTTGTTTGATTCTCATTTGTATTGACTTGACTTATTCCTTCAGTTTGCCATTATACATCCACTGGCCACTTTATTAAGTACACCTGTTTGCTTGTAAATTGTTTATTGCACAAAGCTAATCAGTCAATCACATGGCAGCAACTCAATGCATTTCGGCAAGTAGAAATGGTCAACACAACTTGCAGAAGTTCAAGCCTAGCATCAGAATGAGAAAGAAAGGGGATTTAAGTGACTTTAACCCCTTCCCTCCCGAGGACGTATGCATACGTCCAGGCTGCTAACATCTTAGTGCAACTGGACGTATGCATACACCCTTCGCTTTCAGCTTCACTGTGCAGTCTTGATAACATTTTGGGGCATTATGCTAAGTATGGGTCTGAAGAAGAAACTGAGTTTACGCACTTACTGGAGCACAGACCTGCTGTACAAAACTCCAATGTACCACACGGCAATGACTCGGACACGGTTTGAGTCCATACTGCGGTTTCTGCATTATGCCGATAATGCCACATGCCCACCCAGAGACGACCCCAGCTATGATCGCCTATATAAAATCAGGCCACTTTTTAATGCCAGAACATTTTAATGCCAAATTCCAAAAGTCATATATCCCCACAAGGGAGATTTTAATTCCCTGGTGCACTTCAAGGGGAGGCTGCAATTCTGCCAGTACCTGCCTAGCAAAAGGGCAAAACTTGGTAGCAAAAAAAGAAAGAATTTCTCCAAAAACAGGCGCTTCTCCCAATAAAAGGTTTTCTTTATTCCATCAAGGTAGATATAAAAGATTAAAAAGCACTTTCAACGCGTTTCCAGCTCGGACCAAGCTCTTTATCAAGACGTGCATGTCAGGGCAAGGTATGTGTGAAGATGTACAAGCTGTGCAAAAGGATACACAGGGGGGTGAAAGATCCATCAGTTGAACCCCACAGTGCCCCTGTCACGAACCAGCAGGACAGGTAGTGGATCCTCTGGACCAGAGAGGCGATGACGCGGGTTGTACTGGAGGACCGGTTCTAAGCAGTAACTGGTCTTCACCAGAGCCCGCCGCAAAGCGGGATGGATTTGCTGCAGCAGTAACTACCAGGTCGTATCCCCCAGTAACAACTCGACCTCTCTGGCAGCTGATATAACGTGGTACACAGGGAGAAGGCAAGAGCGTAGTCAGACGAAGCAGAGGTCAGGGCAGGCGGCAAGGGTTCACAGGCGAGTATACGGCAGCAACGGGTTTGGCAACTGGCAAGGCAATAACACAGTAGGGAACGCTTTCTCAGAGGCACAAGGAACAAAGATCTGGCAAGGCAGGAAGGGGGAGGTAGCTTATATAAGGAGGACACAGTAGGAGGTGAGGAACCAGCGCACCAATTAAATTTACTGAAGCCGGCGTGCGCGTGCCCTAGAGAGCGGGGCCGCGCGCGCCGGGATGCGGGAGCGCAGAGAGCAGCGCGCCGAGAACCAGGTGAGCCGGGCACAGACGCGGCACGTGAGCGGGGACCAGCCGCCACGCCAGCCGCGTCTCTGAAGTTGAGGAACCCGCACTCCCGGTCAGCGCGACTGACCGAGAGATGCCGTGACCCCGGGGTTGAGGACTGAGGCAGCGGGCGCTCCGGTCCGGAGGCGATGACCGGAGCGCTCGCTGTGACAGCCCCCCTGTCCTGGGTATTCCTGGGAAGATTGTATGGAATTTGGTGCACCCCATACTATACCAGGAATACATTTTGTACCTGGACAATTTTTATACGAGCATCCCCCTATTCAAATGCCTCGATACACGGGGTACAGTGGCATGCGGCACTGTGCATAAAAATCAGTGAGGCCTCTCCAAACCTCTGCTGGCACATCCCATGCGAAAGCTTGATAGCAGGGCTGTACAGCGAAGGCATATTGTGCGTCAGGTACAAGGACAAGAGAGATGTCTTTGTACTGACCATGCCACCACCCCATTTCTTTACATGGCACCCATACAGAAATCCCAAAGCCAGAATGTGTTCTGGCTTATAATAAGTTTATGGGAGGGTGGACTTGTCTGACCAGGTGCTGAAGCCATACAGTGTCATGCGAAAGACAAGGGCGTGATATAAGAAACTGGCTGTGCACATGGTACAGATTGCATTGTATAATGTTTTGTCCTGTACCAACATTACAGCCAGAGGGGGACCTTCCTGGAGTTCCAGGAAGTGGTTATTAAGGGCCTGTTATTTGGAGACCAGGAAGGTGCAGGCCCCACTTCTAGCCAGGCATCTTTATGCATTATGCCAGGGCAACATTTCCCCAGTGAAATCCCCCACACTGGGAATAAGGGGAGGACCCAAAAGAGATTTTTTTTTAACTGTTTATTTATTAGAATTTTATTATTTTTTGAACAGAGAAAAAAGAATATGACACAAGGATATATCCACATTGAATGGCAACAGTCTAGCAATTCTTGTCATATGATATGTAACTTCCAGCACATCTCTTAATTAGGGGTTATAATATGAAGGGTAAAATTAAAACATATTCGACCAACATTATAATATAGTCTATTAAATGCATGCTTGTATATATTTAGCTGATTATAAAGCAAGCATTTTAACTCATTTTTTTTGCCCAAAATCCAGATCCACTCCACACCACATTCCACTTAATATTTTTTGTTAATTTTACCACCCTATTTCATTCAAATCAGTTCCCCGGTCTGCCACTTATTATTTTTCTTTCACCCCAAACCATTCCAGCAAAATTTGTGATTTAGTATTCCGCAGATTATATTAATTTTACCCCACAACCATTCCAGTAAAATCTGTTGTACAGTAGGCCGCAAATTATTATCACTGTACCCCAAAACCATTCAAGCTAAATCTGTGGTACAGTAGGTCCTGGACAATCTTTCCCCTCTGAGCCCTGCCATGTGCCCAGGCTGCATACACCATGCCACACATTGGGTATTGCCATAACAGGATAACCCACATAACAGTTCCTGGGGTGTATGTCTCTGGTGGCAAAAGCTGGGCACAACATATTAGGTGCTGAAATGACACATCTGTGTTGCAATCACAATTTTCACTCTACACAATCCCCAAGAGAAGAGCATCAGCTTTTGGAAAACCTCTGTTTGGTCAAAATGTTCACTGCCCCCTTATATGAATTCCTTGAGGGGTGTAGTTTTGAAAATGGGGTCATTTGTGGGGTGTTTCTACTGTTCTAGTTCTACGGTTGGCAGGGCCGGTTTTACGTATAGACAAAGACAGCGGCCTCTCTTGGGGGGCGCAGCTCTGACCTCCGCAAAAAAAACTTCACCAGAGATCAGAGAGCGCTCACCCCCTTGTGCTTCTTATCTTGGAGGAGTGCGGCATGAAGCGCTGCCCTCCTCCAAGTGTACAAATCAACAGCGTACAAATCAACATCAAAGGGGCACCATCTTACTATCAAACATTCAGCCTGAGGCTATCAGTGCAGGAGCCCGGGCCGCACTGACTCTCTGGGAGGTGAGTGATGCTCCTACCCTTCCCCCCTCCCCTTCCTCCCAGGCTGCAACGCTATTGGAGCAGGAGCACATGCTTTGCTTCCTGCTCCACCGCGGCGCGCACTCCTACACCTGCCCGCGCTGAGGCCAACATCTATAAGGTAAATTTCTTGGGGGTGAGAGGGAAGGGGACAAAGTGCTGTTTAGGAGTCAGTGGGCAGCAAATGGGCAATTTCTCAATGTTTCCGCAGCAGGGTTCCTCCAGCTGTGCCAAAACTGCAACTACCAGCATGCCTCTGCCTGTCCAGGCATGCTTGGAGTTGTAGTTTTGCAACATCTGGAGGCACCCTGCTGATGAAACATTGAGAAATTGCCCATTTACTGCCCACTGACTCCTAAACAGCACTTTGTCCCCTTCCCTCTATCTATCTATCTATCTATCTATATCTATCTTTCTCCTATATATTTCCTATCTATCTTATATTTCAGCGTTTCCCAACCAGGGTGCCTCCAGCTGTTGCAAAACTTTAACTCCCAATATGCCTTTAGCTGTCCATGCATGCTGAAAGTTATAGTTTTGCAACAGCTGGAGGCACCCTAGTTGGGAAATACTGATCTATACATCTGTATATTATCTATCTATCTCATATCTATGTATCTGTCTCATATCTATCTATCTATCTCATATCTATCTATATATCTCATATCTATCTCCTATCTCTCTCATATCAATTTCTCTCATATCTATCTGTCTGTCTGTGTCTATCTATCTATCTATCTCATATCTATGTATCTGTCTCATATCTATCTATCTATCTCATATCTATCTATATATCTCATATCTATCTATCTATCTCCTATCTCTCTCATATCAATTTCTCTCATATCTATCTGTCTGTCTGTGTCTATCTATCTATCTCATATCTATCTTATATCTATCTCATATCTATCTATCTATCTATCTTATCTATCTCATATCTATCTATCTATCTTATCTCTCTCATATCTATCTATCTATCTATCTCATATCTATCTATCTATCTCATATCTATCTATCTATCTAAGGTAGTAATCCGCAGCACTCCAGGAGTAGGTGCAAAAATAAAGTGCTTTATTCCATACTAATACAGAGCGACGTTTCAGCTGCCATGCAGCCTTTCTCAAGCATGGCAGCTGAAACGTTGCTCTGTATTAGTATGGAATAAAGCACTTTATTTTTGCACCTACTCCTGGAGTGCTGCGGATTACTACCTTGGATGTGTGACCGCCTTGACCGGGCTATTTCGCCGCTGGCACCGTTTTACTTATCTGCCTTTTGGATGTGCTGCTCTGTTGGTATTTTGGAAATATCTATCTATCTATCTCATATCGATCTTTCTCATATCTATCTCATATCTATCTATCTATTTCATATCTACTTTTTTGCATATCTCATATTTTGGGTTTTTCGGGTATTTTGCATATCTCATATCTATCTATCTATCTCATATCTATCTATCTATCTCATATCTATCTATCTATCTCATACCTATCTATCTATCTATCTATCTATCTCATATCTATCTATCTATCTATCTATCTCATATCTATCTATCTATCTCATATCTATCTATCTTATATCTATCTATCTATCTCATATCTATCTATCTATCTCATATCTATCTATCTATCTCATATCTATCTATCTATCTATCTTAGATATATATATATATATCTATCTATCTCATATCTCTCTCTCTCTCTATCTATCTCATATCTATCTCATACCTATCTATCTATCTATCTATCTCATATCTATCTATCTATCTATCTCATATCTATCTATCTATCTCATATCTATCTATCTTATATCTATTGATATATCTTCTATCTATCTTTTATCTCAGTGATAGATAGAGATTTCCTGTGTTTTAAAATATATATATATTTTTTAATAGACAAACGCCGCCTGCAATGACTGCTCTGAAGAGCAGGAAGAACAGGCGGGTCGGCGTTTTGAAACGCACCAAGGAAGAGCGGAGCGCCACGCCACTTACCCTACCCATGGGCCCATCGGAGGTTACACCACCTCACCCGTGTTATGCAGGACACCAGGCATGACACCATCAGGACACCAGGTATCTCAATGAAACTGCACTGAACCTGGTGTCACCACCTCCTCACTATATATAGCAAAACTAGAACTCCAAGCATGCCCAGACAGCCAAAGGCTTTCTGGGCATGCTGGGAGTTGTAATTTTTTCTAAATCAGGAGGCACCCTGGATGGAGGTGAGGAGGTATGCCCTTGTGCATAAAGTATCATGTACCTATAACTCCTTATCGCCATCTTTACTCCTTGTCCTGTAACTTCTGAGGCAATTTTTCCCAACCTGGGTGCCAGATGTAGCAAAACTACTACTCCCAGAGACCCAATAGATGTCTGGGTATGCTGAGAGTTGTAGTTTTACACATACTACCTCCGAGTAGTAATAAGATTACATTAGGAGGTTTGTTACAACGTGTCACCCCAGTAGTAAGGAGATTACATGAGGAGGAGGTTTGTTACAGTGTGTAATCCCAGTAGTAAGGAGATTACATGAGGAGGAGGTTTGTTACAGTGTGTCACCCCAGTAGTAAGGAGATTACATGAGGAGGAGGTTTGTTACAGTGTGTCACCCCAGTAGTAAGGAGATTACATGAGGAGGAGGAGGTGTATTACAGTGTGTCACCCCAGTAGTAAGGAGATTACATGAGGAGGAGGTTTGTTACAGTGTGTCACCCCAGTAGTAAGGTGATTACATGAGGAGGAGGTGTGTTACAGTGTGTCACCCCAGTAGTAAGGAGATTACATGAGGAGGAGGTTTGTTACAGTGTGTCACCCCAGTAGTAATGAGATTACATGAGAAGGTTTGTTACAGTGTGTCACCGCAGTTGTAAGATGGGGCGTGTCAAAGGGCGGAGCAAGTGGGCGGGGTCAAGGGGGCAGCAAAATTAACTTTCGCCTAGGGCGGCAAAAATCCTTGCACCAGCCCTGACGGTTGGCACTGCAAATGCACATGGTGTGAGAAAACAGATTCTGCATTTAAAAGATGCTCCTTTCCTCTTGTGCCCTGCTGTGTGCAAAAATAGCGACTTATGACCAAATATGGGGTACTTTCGTGTTTAGAAGTAATTGGCTAATAAATCTAGGGGTGCTAATTTTTGCAGTTTTCCTTGAGAAACCAAGAAAATCGGTGCTAAATGTGCAAATTTTGCAGCAAAATGAAAAGATTTCTTTAAGGGGTGTAGTTTTCAAAATGGAGTCACTTGTGGGGTTTTCATACTGTTCTGGCACCATGGGTTCTGGTTCTAGGGTGGGCACTACAAACGTGTACTGTGGGCAAAAAAGTATTTAGTCAGCCACCAATTGTGCAAGTTCTCCCACTTAAAAAGATGAGAGAGGCATGTAATGTTCATCATAGGTATACCTCAACTATGAGAGACATAATGAGAAAAAAAAATCCATAAAATCACATTGTCTGATTTAAAAAATATATATATCAGCAAATTATGGTGGGAAATAAGTATTTGGTCACCTACAAACAAGCAAGATTTCTGGCTCTCACAGACCTGTAACTTCTTCTTTAAGAGTCTCCTCTGACCTCTTCTCATTACCTGTATTAATGGCACCTGTTTGAACTTGTTATTATTATAAAGACACCTGTGTACAACCTCAAACAGTCACACTCCAAACACCACTATGGCCAAGACTAAAGATCTGTCGGAAGACATCATAAGCAAAAAATTGTAGACATCAACTGTGGCAGTAATTATTAGAAAATGTAAGACATACAAGACCACTGATAATCCCCCTCGATCTGGGGCTCGATGCAAGATCTCATCCCATGGTGTCAAAATGATCACAAGAATGGTGAGCAAAAATCCCAGAACCACACGGGGGGACCTAGTGAATGACCTGCAGAGAGCTGGGACCAAAGTAACAAAGGCTACCATCAGTAATGCACTACCCTGCCAGGGAATCAAATCATGCAGTGCCAGACGTGCCCCCCTGCTTAAGCCAGTACATGCCTGGCCCATCTGAAGTTTGCTGGAGAGCATTTGGATGATTTAGAATAGAATTGGGAGAATGTCATATGGTCAGATGAAACCAAAGTAGAACTTTTTGGTAAAAACTCAACTCGTCATGATTAGAGGGGAAAGAATGCTAAGTTACATCCAAAGAACACCATACCTACTTTGAAGCATGGGGGTGGAAACATCATGCTTTGGGGCTGTTTTCTGCTAAGGGACCACGATGACTGATCTGTGTAAAGGAAAGAATGAATGGGGCCATGTATTGTGAGTTTTTGAGTGAAAACCTCCTTCCATCAGCAAGGGCATTGAAGATGAAATGTGGCTTGGTCTTTCAGCATGCCAATGATCCCAAACACACTGCCTGGGCAACGAAGGAGTGGCTTCATAAGAAGCATTTTAAGGTCCCTGAATGGCCTAGCCAGTCTCCAGATCTGAACCCCACAGAAAACCTTTGGAGGGAGTTGAAAGTCTGTGTTGCCCAGCAACAGCCCCAAAACATCATTGCTCTAGAGGAGATCTCCATGGAGGAATGGGCCAAAATATCAGCAACAGTGTGTGAAAACCTTGTGAAGACTTACAGAAAACATTTGACCTCTGTCATTGCCAACAAAGGGTATATAACAAAGTATTGAGATAAACTTTTGTGATTGACCAAATACTTATTTTCCAGCATAATTTGCAAATAAATTATTTGAAAATCAGACAATGTGATTTCATGGATTTTTTTTCTCATTATGTCTCTCATAGTTGAGGTATACCTATAATGAAAATTACAGTGGAAGAACTTGCACAATTGATGGCTGACTAAATACTTTTTTGCCCCACTGTATGAAGTGAAAGAACAGATTCAGCAAAATCTACATCCAAAACGTCAAAAGATGCTCCTATCCTTTTGTGCTCTGCTGTGTGTTCAAACAGCGACTTATGATTACATATGGGATACTGGCGTGTTCAGAAAAAATTGGCTAGGGGTGCTATTTTGGCAATTTTCCTTGTGAAATTTCATTCTCACGGCCTAGTTCTAAAAACTTTCCTCAAACACCTGTGGGGTCAAAATGCTCACTACCCACCTAAATGTATTCTTTGAGGGGTGTAGTTCTCAAAATGGGGTCACTTGTGGGGTTTTCCCACTGTTCTGGCACAATGGATGCTTTCTAAATGCGACATGGCGGCAAAAAAATATTTCAAACAAATTCTCTCTCCAAAACCTTTTCTCTCCTTCCGTTCTGAGACCTTTTTTTTTCTGCCTACAGGTACTTTAGATCGATATATGAGGCATTTCCATACTCAGGAGAAATTGGGTTACACATTTTGTGGAGCTTTTTCTCCTGTTACCCCTCCTATTATGTAAGTGTAAAAAACACTTTCTGAATGTCATTTTAATATTTTGAGGGGTAAAGTTTTCATAATGGGGTCATTTATGGGGGATTTTTAACATAAAAGCCCTCAAAATACCTTCAAATCTGAATTGGTTTCTGAAAAATTCAGATTTAGAAATTTTCATAAAATTTTGAAAATTGCTGCTATACTTTGAAGCCCTCTAATGTCTTAAAAAATGTAAATCATGTCAACTTTATGATGCCAACATAAAGTACACTTATTGAAAATGTGAATCAATATATCATTTATTTTGCATGTCCATTTTCCTTACAAGCAGTGTTTCAAAGTTAGAAAAATTTTGGATTTTTTTTTAACCAAGAAATGATGCAAGTATCGCCAAAAATTTACCACTAACATAAAGTAGAATATGTCACGAAAAAACAATCTCAAAATCTAATTCATAAGTAAAAGCATCCCAGAGTTATTAATGCTTAAAGTGAGTGTTCAGATTTGCAAAAAAATGCTCTGGTCCTTAAGGTAAAAATGGGCTTCATCCTTAAGGGGTTAAAGAGAAACTGACAAGTTGTTCATCCGCACTTAACCCAATATACTGGGTTATAGTGCGGGTGAACAGCTTTAAAAAAGTCCTCACTTACAACAAGTATTTATAGAGTTATCGGTCTTCTTTCTTCAAGTTGTATTGTGCAGCTCTGCGCAATGGAGGCAGGGAGTTGGCTCGCCGAGCTCCTCTGCCTTCTCCATATTTTCTGTCCGTCCCACTCCCGTAACAAATATGCAAATATCTGCCGGTGGTGGGGGTTTGGTGGCAACACTGTCTTCCGAGTGTAGTGGGGCAACAGTGCATGCGCTCTGCTCAAAGAGAAAAGCAGTGATCTCTATAGATTGTTGTTTTACTATAATCCCTCTGAATTAGCAAAGAAAGAGTTAACAAATGCTGCAGAGCAGCGCTAGTTAACTGCTTAGGGGGTATACAATATACAGACATCTATATAGATAGCTGTATTCTGTATACAGTGGCCATATACTGTATACAGTGGGCAAAGAAGTCCACTTACCCAACATTGTTTCTGCTCCAGTCTGGTCCTGTGTAGTCCCGCCTCTAGTGATGGCAAATGTTTATATATCAACTGGCTCCAGAAAATTAAACAGATTTGTAAATTACTTCTATTAAAAAATCTTAATCCTTCCAATAATTATCAGCTGCTGAAGTTGAGTTGTTCTTTTCTGTCTGACAACAGTGCTCTCTCCTGACATCTCTGCTTGTCTCGGGAACTGCACAGAGTAGAAGAGGTTTGCTATGGGGATTTGCTTCTACTCTGGACAGTTCCCGAGACACGTGTCATCAGAGATCACATAGACAGAAACGAACAACTTAACTTCAGCAGCTCATAACTACTGAAACGATAAATAATTTTTAATAGAAGTAATTTACAAATCTTTACAGGTACATTCGAAGAGATCAGAACGCACTCACCCAGAGTCGAACGCCGTCACCAAGGAATCCCAGCCTGGGTCACCATCAATCCGTAAGCAGCATCGCAGGAGAGAGCCTCAGCGCGTGGGGGAGTTCTCAGAAGCTGGCCACGGACCGTATCACACCCTCCGGTGCCTTATCAGGCTGTTGCTGCTTGGTTGGTATCTGGCTGAGAATGAAAATATTGCCAGCCTGTTACCACCTAGGCCTAGGAACGCCATTTTTGACTCTCCGGGCCTGTTGGTACGGCTTTTCCCGGCACCCCTGTGGCGGTTGGTATCGGGGTAATAATTGGGGATTATCGCTAACTGTTTTTGAGGCTAACACTAAGCCCTGGCTTAGTAATGAATTCTGTCTATAAGACGGCTTCCACTATGAAGAAAGTAAAGTAAATTTAACCCCTTAAGGACTCAGGGTTTTTCCGTTTTTGCACTTTCGTTTTTTCCTCCTTACCTTTTTAAAATCATTACCCTTTCAATTTTCCACCTAAAAATCCATATTATGGCTTATTTTTTGCGTCGCCAATTCTACTTTGCAGTGACATTAGTCATTTTACCCAAAAATGCACGGCGAAACGGAAAAAAAAATCATTGTGCGACAAAATCGAAAAAAAAACGGCATTTTGTAACTTTGGGGGGCTTCCGTTTCTACGCAGTGCATATTTCGGTAAAAATTACACCTTATCTTTATTCTGTAGGTCCATACAGTTAAAATGATACCCTACTTATATAGGTTTGATTTTGTCGCACTTCTGGAAAAAATCATAACCACATGCAGGAAAATTTATACGTTTAAAAATGTCATCTTCTGACCCCTATAACTTTTTTATTTTTCCACGTACAGGGCGGTATGAGGACTCATTTTTTGCGCCGTGATCTGAAGTTTTTATCGGTATGATTTTTGTTTTGATCGGACTTTTTGATCACTTTTTATTCATTTTTTAATGTTATAAAAAGTGACCAAAATACGCTATTTTGGACTTTGGAATTTTTTTGCGCGTACGCCATTGACCGTACGGCTTAATTAATGATATATTTTTATAGTTCGGACATTTACGCACGCGGCGATACCACATATGTTTATTTATTTATTTTTTTACACTGTTTTATTTTTTTTATGGGAAAAGGGGGGTGATTCAAACTTTTATTAGGGAAGGGGTTAAATGACCTTTATTAACACTTTTTTTTTACTTTTTTTTTGCAGTGTTATAGGTCCCATAGGGACCTATAACACTGCACACACTGATCTCTCATCCTGATCACAGGCGTGTATTAACACGCCTGTGATCAGCATTATCGGCGCTTGACTGCTCCTGCCTGGATCTCAGGCACGGAGCAGTCATTCGTCGATCGGACACCGAGGAGGCAGGTAAGAGCCTTCCCGGTGTCCGATCAGCTGTTCGGGACGCCGCGATTTCACCGCGGCGGTCCCGAACAGCCCGACTGAGCAGCCGGGATACTTTCAGTTTCACTTTAGAAGCGGCGGTCAGCTTTGACCGCCGCTTCTAAAGGGTTAATACCGCACATCGCCGCGATCGGCGATGTGTGGTATTAGCCGCAGGTCCCGGCCGTTGATTAGCGCCGGGACCGACGCGATATGATGCGGGATCGCGGCGCGATCCCGCTTCATATCGCGGGAGCCGGCGCAGGACGTAAATATACGTCCTGCGTCGTTAAGGGGTTAATAAAAAAAACAACACGTTTAAAAAAAATTATTCCAAAAAAACACTCCTCCTACAAGCCCTCATTTTATTAATATAAAAAAAAACACTGGTCATCTACGTAGGAAAAAAGTTGTAAAAACTTTTAAGAAACACAGAGGAGAGGAGGTGGTGTTTCCCAGTGGTGTTCTGAAGTTATTTATTGTTTTTTGCTTATGTGTGCTATAAAAATTGCATTCTAAAGTAACTTATTGGTTTTTGCTAATGTAAGCCAAATTTATCAACCCTCTGTGATAGTATGATAAATGCGTCATACATAAGCAAAACCAAAGTAAGAAAAAAATGCCTACAGAACTCACTTACCAAAGCAAACAATGATAAATGTCCCCATATAACTTTTTGCAAGGAAATGAGTATGCTTAAAATTGTCTTCTTCAGACCCCTGTAACACTTTAATTACACATTTTTTGTTCTGTGATGTTTTTTTGTTTTGGTATATGAAACGACCAAAGATTATCAATTCAGGACTTGTTTACACCATTAACCGTGAAGACCAGAGGAACATGAACAGAATACAAAAGTACACTTATGAAGGCCAGCGATATAATAAAGATCCTGAGAAGCCGACAAGATTGGGTAGAAAATAAATCCAGAAACACAAGTAAGAATAATAAAATATAGTACACTCCGGATGACCCCAACATAAATTAAAGAAAATGAAAGAAAGCCACCCCTCAATATAGGAACAGACAAGGAATCATATCTGGGCAGTAAGAGGATACCAGCCACGGTTCCCACACAACGTTGAAGCAGTCCACCGCATCTTCTTTGATAGCCGTGAATTTTTCGTAGAGAATAATAAGATTAATTCTAGCTAACACATCTCTAAAACGTAAAATTGTCTGCTTCCATTGAGAAGCAATATGAATCCCAGCCACCAGGAGTATGTATTGAGACAGGCGGAAAATTTTATACCTCATTCTAACAGGTTTACTGCCGAGAAGACAGTAGGCAGGCGTCCTCGGGACATGCTTGGGTAAAATTGAATCAAGGAGGTTGAAGAAGGCTGAAACAGCCGGACATGACCACCATACGTGGTACATCATCCACAACATACCACAGCCATGAAAACATAGATAGATGGCATGCAAACTAACAGGGACCAAATAAGTTCTATGAAGTACTTTAAGAGCAGTCTCCATTAAGGACACCTGCCAACTGCCATGGCCTAGAACTGTGCAGCTATCACCCATTAGGAAAGTGACATGGAAGTATGCAGGTCACCCTCCCAGTCGCTCATAAACTTCAATTTATGAGAATATGAGAATATAGCATGGACAATAGGCCCAGGAGATGGAGAGTGTAGATAGAACGTGCTTCAAAGAAAGTGGGTTTGAAATCTTGTAATCTAGTTACTTGGGACTGAAGAAAAGAAAAAATCTGACGTACCCTAAATAGCTCAGAAAAGGGAATAGGACGGGACAACCTAATTGAGTCAAGTGTAGGTAATTGTCATCCATTTAAGAAATCATATAATTTGGTGAAACTAGCAATCTCGCCACAGGGAAAAACTAGACAAAGGTAGGCCAGGGGGAAATAGAGGATTAGACAGAATAGGCAGCAGAGACGAAACAGGAGACTGAAGAGAGAACTTAGAGCGAACCTGATGCCAGAGAGATAAAGAATCCAAAATTCCATTTCGCTAAGTCTGTCCTCATGGAGCTGAAAAGGGGAGTATAGTTACTTCTCTATAGGGAGTGCAGAGATGTAGTAAGTTTAATGCCCAGATAACGGAGTCCAGAGGTGGACTCTCTGAAAACAAAATTAGGAGATAAGGTGTCGTAGCGGTGTCGGTACGTTACAATGTAGAATTTCAGATTTATTAACATAAATTTTTAAACCTGAATTAGTAGTAAAATCTGTTAGGACCGTAAAGAGATTTGGCAGGGACACTAGAGGTTCGGTCAATGTCAAGAGAAGATAATCTGCAAAGAGATTAACCTTATATTCTGTAAAGGCTATCGATACCCCCTTAATATCTGGATGTTTTCTTATCAATGCAGCCAGGGGCACAGTCACCAGTGCAAACAATGCTGGCGATAGTGGACACCCCCGGAGAGTGCCCTGCCGAATCTGCAGAGGTTGAGGGGATGTAGATGGTAATTTTAAGAAGGCCATTGGAGAAGAGTAAATATGTTTCAGGATTTGTACAAAGGCTCCCAAAAAAACTAATTTCATCAACACCGCAAATAGATACTGCCAGGATGCAATGTCAAATGCTTTCTCTATATCTAATGACAGCACTGTTTAAGGAACAGAATTAGAATCTGACCAGTGGATCAGGTTAAGAACCTTCCTAATATTGTCAGGAGCTTGTCAGCCCAGTACAAAGCCGACCTGGTCCAAGTCTATCAAAGCTGGTAAGTATCTGTTTAAGCGAGTGGCCAAAATAGAGGTTAACAATTTGGAATCTGTATTTAGAAGGGACATGGGACGATAGTTAGCTGTGTGCAGATGATCTTTATTGGGTTTAGGTAGAACTTTTATCAGTGCATCCAAAAATTAAGGGGGAAGAGGAGCGGGGGACATGAGGGAATTGAAAAGAGTAACAAGGTGAGAAACAATTAAGGGGCCAAATTTCTTATAGTAGGCGGCCGTGAGCCCATCCGGGCCAGGGGACTTGCCCAATTTAAGTCTAGAGATAGCCTCCATTATTTCCTTTGGTGAGAATACCTCTCCAGCGTCAGGGAGGAGGTGAGGAAGGGAGATAGATGATAGAAAGCGAGAAAGATTAGCTGGAAAAGAAGGAAAGCGAGAATGTTCAGTATATAGCTCAGTATAATATGCATGGAAAGCAGAGTATATTCAATCAGGATGAGAGGAATGGACCCCAGGACGCAGCTAGAGGCTATGCACTCTATTAAATTAAGTAGTTTTTCGTAACATAGATGCCAAAAGGTGATCAGGTTTGTTAGAAAACTTATAGTTAAGTGGCTTTAGTCCACCGCAAAGCTTTCTTAACTACAGTGGATTGAAGTGCGTCCAGCTGAATCCTGGTGCCTTAAAGATAGTAGTTCCCTAAAAAGATAAGGGGAAGGGTCCTGTTGGTGTGCATATGTCAATCGTTGAAGCTTAGCTTCTAATGCCTGCTGGCTCTTGGTCCAATCACGCTTGATCCCAGTCACTAAGGAGATTATTTGACTTCTAATAAAGGATTTATGGGCTAGCCAGACCCACTTAAGATCAGAGTCGGATGCGACATTTGCCGTGAAGTAAGAACCAAGGTCCTCCTCAAGTTGTTGCTTCACTCTAGGCATTGTCAAGAGCAACTCATTAAGCCGCCACCGGAATGGGCAAGTAAGAGCAGTCATAAATTTTAAGTCCACTACAACCAAGTCATAATCGGACCAAGCTGATGGAATATGACGAGCATATAGTAATAAGGGCAGGGTACGGGTATTCATGAGAATCCAGTCTATTTTAGTGTAGTGACTCTGGGCGGGAGAGTAATATGAATAACCACGGGCATTTCAATTGTGTTCTCACCATACATTAACTAAAGAGTGCTCAGTGAAAAGGGAAGCTAAAAAGGGAAGCTGAAGCTGTGCAACAGGGCAGTGTTAGAACGGTCCAGTTTACCAGTGTATACCAAATTGAAATCTCCAGCCCAAATCAGAAAATCATAGGTCAGGTGCGCAACAGTGTCACACAGGGCCTGAAAAAAGAGAAGAGGGGAATCAGTAGGAGCATAAGAGTTAATGAGACATAAAGTCTTATCATACAGGGTACCCACTAATATAAGGTATCTGCCTTCCGAATCAGTGTGAACATCTTGAACCTGGAAAGAAAAAGAGTATGTATGTATGTAATAGAATCATAACACCCCTACATTTAGAAACGTAATAGGACATATAGAAGCGAGTATATGACTTATGAAAAAACTGCGGCTTGGATATAGTTGTGAAATGTGTTTCTTGTATACAGATAGCATCCAATTTTAAGCGGGTATAGTCCCTAAAAGCTTTCTCTCTCTTATGCGGGGAATTAAAGCCCCGCACATTATGGGGGATTACTCTACTAGCCAGGGTAGCATACAGTTACGCCAATGGGATCGTTCAAGAAGTTTCCTGAGGTGTTCAGCCAGGGAGAGATAAAACCAGGCAACTAAGGGGCCAGCCAGGGTGCAAAAAATATACTTCCAAGAGCAAAACAAAATGTGTACCAAAAAAAAAAAAACAACAGAAAAACATAGTAACATGGTTCATAAGGTTGAAAAAAGACCAGAGTCCATCTAGTTCAACCTATATCCCTAATGAGTCCCTACTAAGGGAAAAAACCCTTATACTAGAGGTAAATATTCCTTCCCGACTACAGAATAAATCTCTGGATCAACATGCTGTCCCTAAATATCTAGTATACATAATCGTCAATGTTATTATTCTCCAAAAATGCATCCAGACCCCTTTTGAACTCTTTTACAGAGTTCACCATCACCAACTCCTCCGGGAGAGAATTCCACAGTCTCACTGCTCTTACAGTAAAGTAGTTAGTACGGTCGAAAAAAGACATATGTCCATGAAGTTCAACCAGGGAATTGAAGGTTAGGGGTGTGGCGCGATATTGGGGAAGGGATGGGATTTTATATTTCTTCATAAGCATTAATGTTATTTTGTTCCAAGAATGTATCTAATCCTGTTTTAAAGCTGTTAATTTTTCCTGCTGTGACCAGTTCCTGAGGTAGACTGTTCCATAAGTTCACAGTTCTCATGTTAAAGAAGGCGTGTCGCCCCTTGAGACTAAACTTTTTCTTCTCCAGACGGAGGGAGTGCCTCCTCGTCCTTTTAGGGGGTTTAACCTGGAACAGTTTTTCTCCATATTTTTTGTATGCGCCATTAATATACTTATATACGTTTATCATATCCCCCCTTAAACGTCTCTTCTCAAGACTAAACAATTGTAACTCCTTTAATCGCTCCTCATAGCTAAGATGTTCCATGCCCCATATTAGTTTAGTCGCGCGTCTCTGCACCCAAGTAAAGAACCCCCGACTGTGCTGGTGTAGAAACCTTCTTTCCTCTAGACGTAGAGGATGCCCTCTTGTTATAGATACAGTCCTAGGTATAAATAGATCATGGGAGAGATCTCTGTACTGCCCCCTTATATATTTATACATAGTTATTAGGTCTCCCCTAAGCCTTCTTTTTCTAAACTAAATAACCCCAATTCTGATAATCTTTCTGGGTACTGTAGTCCTCCCATTCCCCGTATTACTCGGGTTGCCCGTCTTTGAACCCTCTCCAGCTCCACTTCATCTTTCTTGTACACTTGTGCCCAGTACTATACACAGTATTCTATGTGTGGTCCGACTAGTGATTTGTACAGCGGTAGAATTATTTCCTTGTCGTGGGCATCTATGCCCCTATTGATGCACCCCATGATTTTATTTGCCTTGGCAGCAGCTGCCCGACACTGGTCACTACAGCTAAGTTTACTATTAACTAAGACCCCCTAAGTCCTTTTCCACGTCAGTCATCCCAAGTGTGCTCCCATTTAATATATAACCCCGTCCCCGATTTTTCCTCCCCATGTGCATTACCTCACATTTATCAGTGTTAAACCTCATCTGCCACTTCTCAGCCCAAACCTCCAAACTATCCAGATCCATTTGTAACAGTGACAAACAAAACAACACACAAGAACCTTCAAATCAGGAGAGACCACAATATAACATGGACCATCCTACTTCCACAAACCCAAGGTGGGTTAGAGAGGTGCAGTGGTCTGAGCCGGAGTCAGCCCAGCGAACCAAGGGCAGGGTTAGGAGAAATCAAGCAGGATAATAAAAGGTATGGGAAAGGTAAGAGGGCATAAGAATTAAAGAGGGAGAGGCTGAATAGATGTTATGATGAAGAAAAAGAGACCATTGTGAACCAGAAACAAAAAGTAAAAAAATAAAAAATAAAAACTATGGAAAAATAATAAATCCACTGCAATCTTCATCTGCAATGTAACAATCCAAGTCAATAACTAGTAGTGTGGACGTCAGAGGGCCAGTTAGGGGGGATAGGGGACATAGAAGAAGGAAAGCGTCCATTGATAGGTAAAGAACTGGAGGTGTTAAACTAGTAGGAGTAGAAGTCCTCCTGGTACAGCACAGAATAGGGAAAGTCAAAGTGTCCTCACGGTGGGACAGCCTCCAGGCGCAAGGAGCGTAAGGTGCAATGGTCTTTCATCACTGGAGTCCAGGTTCTAGTCAGGTGCCCAGGTCTTTGTGGTAAAGGCGGCGGGTCCACCAAGGCAATACACTCTCTACTTAAAGCATCCCGTGCCTCTGGGAATGATTTAACAACATGAGTGCGGCCTTGCAATTGAAAGGTGAGGGAGAAGGGGAATCCCCACTTTTATTCTATTCCATCCCACTGTAGTGCCAAGGTAATTGGGCAAAATTCTGGAAGCACAGGGGTGTTTCTTTCTGCTTGCAGCAGGACGTCTCTCACTTCCGGGTAATGCAATTTAAGAATAACATCTCTGGGTTGCTCTGGGTTTTTGGGCCTGGCGAGGGCCCTATGGATTCTATCAAAGTGGAGTAGTTCCGACTCCAGCTGAGGCACCATATCATAAAATAAAGTAGATATAGTCTTACTGAGA
The DNA here is from genome assembly GCF_029499605.1 of Hyla sarda. Lineage (NCBI taxonomy): Eukaryota > Metazoa > Chordata > Amphibia > Anura > Hylidae > Hyla > Hyla sarda. The sequence goes on from NC_079190.1 coordinate 254,240,333, forward strand.
TCCACAACGTCCTCTAGGAGTCCCCGAATTCTCAGATTGGCCTGCCGGGATCAGTTTCCAAGATCCTCTAGCTTCAATTCCTGAGCCTGGAGCTGGCCCGCGCGGTCATCCAGGTCATGGCGGTCTGTCTCCACTGCATCAGTAAGTTTATCTATTTTTGCTTCAGAGTCAGCCACCCTCTGGCCCAAATCTTGGATCTGGGTAGAAATGTCAGTTACAGCTTTTGCCAGTGAGGTCTGGAACATCTCTCCAATGTTGTGATGCATAGCTGCAGGGGATAAGTCCTCAGCCACAGGGCCGTCTTCTCCGTCTGAGCGCTGTGCTGGCGAGCTGGGGCGGGGGTTGTCCATTTTAGCGCAAGGCCCCGATCTGAAGATGTCTGGGATAGACTGTGACAGATGCTGTGAGAGCTTCAAATTCCTCTTTTTATGGGAGCAGGACATATTCCCCTCCACGAAGGTAAATGCTGCTGCCAGTTAGGAGCCAGTAATGGCACTTAGAAGGACTGTACGTCTCAAGTCAGCGCGGAGCTCACATCAGGTGCTGCTGTCCGTGAGCCGCACACAAAAGTTATTTTATGTTTGACCACAGTTCTCTCTGCTGACATCTCTGTCTGTGTCAGGAACTGTCCAGAGTAGGAGCAAATCCCCATAGCAAATTTCTCATGCTCTGAACAGTAATTGACATGGACAGAGGTGTCAGCAGAGAGCACTGTGGTCAGACTGAAAAGAACTTTACAACTTCCTCTGTAGCATACGGCAGCTTATAAGTACTGGAAGGGTTAAGATTTTAAAATAGAAGTCATTTATCAATCTATTTAAGTTTCTGGCACCAATTGATTTGAAAAAAAAAAATTTGTTTTCAACTAGGGTACCTCTTTAACCTCTTGGAGACCAAGGGCGTACAAGTATGCCCTGGTCCCATTACCGGTGTTTGAAGCAAGTTCAGGAGCTGAACACGCTTCAAACCCAGTGGGTCCCAACTGCTATCAGCAGCCAGGACCCAGGGTTAATGCCGGGCTCTGCCGATCGTAGCGATGCCTGGCATTTACCCTTTAGACACCATGATCAAAGTAAAAGTGTCCCGGCAGCTCAGCGGAGCTGATTGGGACCATCACGATGAAATCGTGATGTCTCGATCAGCTGAGAGGATGGTAAGAAGGCCCTTGCCTGCCTCTTAGCCATCTGATCGGTCCTCTAATGCTCCAGCCAGGCTGTGCAGGCTGGAGCAGCAGAACACTGATAACACTGATCAATGCTATGCTATGGCATAGCATTGAACAGTATATGTAATCAAAAGATTCCATGATATAGCCCCCTATGGGGACAAAAAAAAAGTAAAAAATGTAAAAATTAAAAAAAACTGCTTATAAATGTGAATAAGCCCCTCCCCTAATAAAAGTTTTAATTACCCTCCATTTCTCATTTTTAAATAAATAATGTCATCAAAAATAAACATTAACATATGTGTTATCGCCACATGCGTTAATGTCCAAACTTAAAACATTTATGGTTAGTTAAACCGCACGGTCGATGGCATACATGTACCAAAATTGCGTATTTTTGTTCACTTTATATACCATAAAAAAAGTCTAAAAAGCGATCAAAAAGTCCCATCAAAACATAAATGGTACCGACAAAAACAACAGATCACGGCACAAAAAATAAGCCCTCATATAGCCCTGTATGTGGAAAAAAAAAGTTATAGGGGTCAGAAGAGGACAATTTGAAGCATACAAATTTTGGTGCATGTAGTTATCATTTTTTAAGGTATTATTTAAAAGAAAAAGAAAAAACTATATAAATTGGGTATCCTTGTAACCATATGGACGTACAGAATAAAGATAAGGTGTAATTTTTACCGAAAAGTGCAATCAGTAGAAATTGAAGCCCCCAAAATTACAAAATGGTGTTTTTTTTTTGTTTTATTGTTTTTCATTTTGCCCCCACAAATAATTTTTGTTTGGTTTCACCATAGATTTTGTTATGAAATGATTGATTTTGTTACAAAGTATAATTGATAACACAAAAAACATGCACTTATATGGGTCTGTAGGTGCTAAATTGAAAGTGTTTTGATTTTTAGCAGGGAAGGAGGAAAAAACAATGTTTCATGTCAGGAACTGTCCAGAGCAGAAGAAAATCACCATAGCAAACCTCTTTTGCTCTGGACAGTTCCTTACATGGACAGACATTTCAGCAGAGAGCACTGTGGTCAGACAGAAAAGAACTATACAACTGATACAGCAGCTGATATGTACTGGAAGAATTAAGGATTTTTTTTTTATATAAAAAGTACCCTTTTAAGGCCAAAATGGGCTTGGTCCTTAAGGGGTTAAGCAATGGAAGAAGGTGGCTTGGACTGATACGTTTTCTTTCATCCTGTGGTTGCATAGATCACTTAACTGTGGAATAGATGTCACCAAGATATACTATGTGAAGAAGACAAGCTGGCAGAGGTAGTGTGATGCTCTGGGTAGTGTTCTGTAGTCAAACCTTGTGTCCTGGCATTTATGTGGATTTTACTACATGAACTAATTGCAGTGGCCTATTTTGGCAAAATAATATGCCCTGCCATACTGCAAAAAAAATTAAGAACTGTTTGAGGAACTTGCCAAGAAGTTCAAGATATTAATTAAGCGTTCATATTTCTCAAATTTTAATCTCATGAGAAGTGCTGGAAAAACATATCCAATCCATGGAGGTCCACTACGAAACTTACAGGATTGAAAGGATCTGCTTCCAATGTTGTGGTTCCAGATACCACAGAAAACCATCAGAGTCCATGTCTTGATGGGTCAAAGGGGGACCTACACAATACACATTATTAGGCAGGTGATTAAAATTTTAAGGCTAGATTCATGAACAGTATTTTGGTCAGTATTTTAGGAAAAACCAGGAGTGAAACCGGGACAGAAAAAAAACTTTAATGTAAAGATTTGCACCTTTTTCTGTGTTTTGGACTCATCTATGGTTTGGCTTAAAAGACTAACCAAGATACTGACCAAAATACTGTGTGTAAACCCATCGTAAGGCCAAACGGTGTATATATAATAACAAAGTGACAGGAGGAGAAACATCAAAAACGAAATGCCTAACATATCCTAATTACAGTATGTCAGACCTTGGATAAAATACACATATTTGGTATTGCTGTAGAAAGGAAAATTAGGATTAGCTTGGGTAAATGCCATGGCCTGTTCAACTACATTAGGCATGCCTTTTTCTCCATAATTCCTTAAAATTAAAAGATTAGTTCAGCTTTGGCACCATTAGAAAGCACTACCTGAACCGGGGTATTTAACCTGAAGGAAAGAGAGAACTCAGAGTATCCATTTTTTCCAAATGACATAAACACCAGATGGGCATATTCCTAGCGAGAACATCCAAGGGGTCTTTCTTGGCAGTTCACATGACATTATTACATCTTGTTTGGCATTTTATATTTTGTATATTGTTTTGCATGCTGCATCCTGTTTGGCATTTACTATGTGCATGTTACTTGGCTAATTAGATGTTGTTATGCTTATCACTTGGCATTTTATCTCATGTTCTTTAAAATACTGACATTCCTTGTTAAGAATATTTTTATTATGCTGTGTTGGCATGTGCTGTATAATGTGGGCACAGAGCTGTGATTCTAAGGATAGTACTGTAAGTGGTAGCAATAAACTTGTTTGCATAGGATTTTCTTATTTTGCCCTACTGTGCATATTAAAAGCTATCTAGTTTACATGAATTTCCTCTTTCAAGCATGTTAGAGGTTTAACCATATTCAGCTACAGTACTTTTACAAACCAGAGTAGCAGGTTTATATATCCCAATATTTTACTTTATTAGGAGTCAAATGCAGTGTAGTTTGACATTTAGAAATCTTTATGTTATTAAAGGGGTACTCCACTGCCTCAGACTGTGACATCATGAGCCCCGGTGTCCCGGCGTTCGGAGCAAAATGTTCTGAACGCTGAGGCAGTGGAGTTCCCCTTTAAACACTTGATACATAGTTGCCAGCATTTTAGTAACCTATTAACCCTTTGGGACAGAGCCAATTTTTTTTTTGCACTTTCGTTTTTTCCTCCTCTCCTTCTAAAAATCATAACTCTTTTAATTTTGCACCCATATGAGGGCTTGTTTTTTGCGTCACCAATTGTACTTTGTAATGACATCACTTATTTTATAACATAATCTGCGATAATTTGTGAAATAAAAATTACACCTTATCTTTATTCTGTAGGTCCACGCGGTTATAAAGATATACAATTTATGTAGGTTTCGTTTTATTTTACTACTTTAAAAAATTATAACCACATGCACCAAAATTAGTATGTTTAATATTGTCATCTTCTGACCCCTATAACTTTTTTATTTTTCTGCATACGGAGTTATATCAGGGCTCACTTTTTGCGCTGTGGTCTGTAGTTTTTATCGGTATCATTTTTGTTTTGATGGGACTTTTAGATCTTTTTATTAGTATTTTTATGGTATATGAATTGACCAGAAATGCACAATTTTGGACTTTAGGAAAGAAAAAGAACAAAGGAGAAGACAGCGCCTCATATAATTCCGTGGGTGTAATGTCCCTCACGACCCCCATGTGATATGCGCTAACCTGGGGTTAGTCTTGGTAAAAGCGTGTTACCCCTCCATGTGGGAGGAGATCTCGGGCTCCAGCCTGTGGAATCTGGCCGAAACACTCAGGTGGAGCTCTGCAAGAATTGTGGATAATAGAAAAGGAAAGATGTTCTGCAGTGGCGCTGCCTTTCAGAGATCAGTTCCAGTCCGGTTAAAAAGAAGCATTCACAATTATTTCTGCATACATGTACAGGACAGACAAGCAAGACACATTTCGGGGTTAAGTTATCCCTAATTGCAGAATAAAGTTGTCTACATTCTTACAGTATTATTACATTTAAATAGTAAAAAAAAAGGCGCCAAGAAACAGGACCGTGGTCCAGTTCAGGGGGCGCAACATGGATTGTTTGTATAGCGCTTTCTTGACTCATTGTTAAATAAAAAAAAAACATATATTCAAAAAAATTACAATAAAATCTGTGCAGTATTTAATGTGTCGTGGTTATTGTATTGTGGACAGGGTGTTTAAAAAGTATGTGCAAGACTTCAGGTTATTCCCATACTCGATTCGCGCTTGTACATTCATATAGACGGCAACCAATCACAGGGCTCAGAAGCTCTGACGTCACTTTTCTTTTTTGTTAACCGGCGGACCGGGCCAGGACTTTGGTTTTGTGTGGTCACGTGTTTCTGCTTTCAGCCAATCCGTGGTGCTTTATCGGAAAAATCCAAGAGAGCGGTGGCCAATCAGAATAATGCCGACTAGGATGCTTATTAACAGTATGCTATGTGCTTGATATCATATTAGCCAACTGCAAGCTTGCCGATGTTGCAGCGCCAAATAATCCATTTAAAAGAGGAGCTGGTTGACCAATCAGATAATAGCTGGTGTATATATGAGAATGATCGTATTGTTATGTATGGAAGAGCGACCAATCAGATGCAACCTGATGATGGGAGCTTGGCCAATCAGCGGGATGCCTATCCAGACTTGGGCTATAAATGTAAATTTTGAGTTTTTGACATGGTGGAAAATTAAACAGTGTGTTCGATGTATTCATTTAAACCCAGCGGTATTAAAGTTTTAAGTTTAACCCCTTAAGGACACATGACGTTCTCATACGTCTCCATTTCCGCCCCCCGCAGCCATCTGGAGTGGAGCCGGTGCCCGATGCCTACTGAAATCGTTCAGCAGGCATTGCGGCATATCGCCCAGGGGGGTCATGATGACCCCCCATGTCGGCGATGGCCGCAGATCGCTGTACAATTGAGTTCAGCGATCTGCAGCGGATTCCGGGTCAATCGGGTCTCCAGTGACCCAGTGACCCGGAATTACTGGCTGATCGGGGCCGTCTCTGATGGCCCCGAACAGCCATAGCCAGCAGGGGAGAGGTGGCACTGGTGCCACTTCACGATCGCCCTGATTCGTCGGCCGGTTTACCGGCCGACCAATCAGGGCGCCTGCTGCGGGTGTCACTCCCGCAACCCGCTCCGCCCCTCTTCCGGAGGACGTGAGCGGGTGCGGGACGTGGACCCCGGCAGCTGAGGACCCCGATCCCCGGCGTCCCTGTTGGGATCGGGGCCCCAGGAGCAGCGACGGCAAGGGACTGACCTGTAGCGTGGATCAGCAGTTGAACGTGAGTGACAGCCTCCTGCTGTTGCTTAGCAACAGCTCCCAGCATGCAAAAAGGGCATGCTGGGAGCTGTAGTTATGCAACAGCAGGAGGCAGACCACCACAACTCCCAGCCTTCCCTTATGGGCATGCTGGGACTTATAGTTTTGCAACAGCTGGAGGCACATTTTTTCTATGGAAAAGTGTACCTTCAGCTGTTGTATAACTACAACTCCCAGCTTGCACAATCAGCTAAAGTGCATGCTGGGAGTTGTAGTGGTGCATCTGCTGGTTGCATAACTACAACTCCCAGCATGCCCGTTGGCTGTCGGTGACTGCTGAGAGTTGTAGTTTTGCAACAGCTGAAGGCACACTGGTTGTGAAACACAGAGTTTTTTTTTTTTTTTTACTAAACTCAGTGTTTCACGACCGGTGTGCCTCCAGCTGTTGCAAACTACAATCCCCAGCATTTCCAGCCAAAGCAGTATGCCTCCAGCTGTTGCAAAACTACAACTCCCAGCATGCACTGATAGACCGTACATGCTGGGAGTTGTAGTTTTGCAACAGCTGGATGTCCCCCCCCCCCAATGTGAATGTACAGGGTACACTCACATGGGCGGAGGTTTACAGTAAGTATCCGCCCGTGCGACTGTACCCTAAAAACACTACACTACACTAACACAAAATAAAAAGTAAAAAAACACTACATATACACATACCCCTACACAGCCCGCCTCACCTCCCCAATAAAAATGAAAAACGTCTGGTACGCCACTGTTTCCAAAACGGAGCCTCCAGCTGTTGCCAAACAACTACTCCCAGTATTGCCAGACAGCCACTGACTGTCCAGGCATGCTGGGAGTTTTACAACAGCTGGAGGCACCCTTATGTCCACCCCTATGCAAGTCCCTAATTTAGGCCTCAAATGCGCATGGCACTCTCACTTTAGAGCCTGTCGTATTTCAAGGCAACAGTTTAGGGTCACATATGGGGTATTGCCGTACTCGGGAGAAATTGTGTTACAAATTTTGGGGGGTATTTTCTGCTATTACCCTTTTTAAAATGTAAAATTTTTGGGAAACCAAGCATTTTAGTTTTTTTTCTTTTTAACATATGCAAAAGTCGTGAAACACCTGTGGGGTATAAAGGTTCACTTTACCCCTTGTTACGTTCCCTGAGGGGTCTAGTTTCCAAAATGGTATGCCATGTGTTTTTTTTTTTTGCTGTTCTGGCACCATAGGGGCTTCCTAAATGCGGCATGCCCCCAGAGCAAAATTTGCTTTCAAAAAGCCAAATGTGACTCCTTCTCTTCTGAGACCTGTAGTGCACCAGCAGAGCACTTTTCACCCCCATATGGCATGTTTTCTGAATCGGGAGAAATTGGGCTTCAAATTTTGGGGGGTATTGTCTGCTATTACCCTTTTTAAAAATGTTAAATTTTTGGGAAAACAAGCATTTTTTTACATATGCAAAAGTCGTGAATCACCTGTGGGGTATTAAGGTTCACTTTACCCCTTGTTATGTTCCCCGAGGGGTCTAGTTTCCAAAATGGTATGCCATGTGGTTTTTTTTTGCTGTTCTGGCACCATAGGGGCTTCCTAAAGGTGACATGCCCCCCAAAAACCATTTGTCGCTCCTTCCCTTCTGAGCCCTTTACTGCGCCCGCCGAACAATTAACATAGACATATGAGGTATGTGCTTACTCGAGAGTAATTGGGTTTCAAATACAAGTAAAAATTTTCTCCTTTTTACCCCTTGCAAAAATTCAAAAATTGGGTCTACAAGAACATGCGAGTGTAAAAAATGAAGATTTTGAATTTTCTCCTTCACTTTGCTGCTATTCCTGTGAAACACCTAAAGGGTTAAAACACTTACTGAATGTCATTTTGAATACTTAGGAGGGTGCAGTTTTTATAATGGGGTCATTTGTGGGGTATTTCTAATGTGAAGACCCTTCAAATCCACTTCAAAACTGAACTGGTCACTGAAAAATTGTGAGTTTGAAAATTTTGTGAAAAATTTGAAAATTGCTGCTGAACTTTGAAGTCCTCCGGTGTCTTCCAAAAGTAAAAACTCAAAAATTTATGATGCAAACATAAAGTAGACATATTGTATTTGTGAATAAAAATCTAATTTATTTGGAATATCCATTTTTCTTACAAGCAGAGAGCTTCAAAGTTAGAAAAATTCAACATTTTCAATTTTTTCATCAAATTTTGGAATTTTTCACCAAGAAAGGATGCAATTTACCACAAAAAAAATCACACTATGTTAAAGTAGAATATGTCATGAAAAAACAATCTCGGAATCAGAATGATATGTAAAAGCATTCCAGAGTTATTAATGTTTAAATTGACAGAGGTCAGATGTTCAAAAAACACTCTGGTCCTAAGGTGTAAAATGGTTAGGTCCTTAAGAGGTTAAAGATCCAAAAATTCTCTCTCCTACACAACTGTGTATAGCATCGATGACACCTAGAAGGGATATGTTCGATCGGTGTTACGGAGAAGTTGAAGAATTCGCAGCTGTGTTTTAGCGCAGCGTGACGGGATACACTATGTAAATTATACCCATTTTTAACATTAGACCAGTGTTTATTTAATCTGGTGCACAGCATTTGAGTGGTGTGTCCCACATATTGGATCCAGCAGGAGCATCCCAGTAGGTAGATCACATAGTTTGATTTACATGTCATCAGAGATTTGATTTGGAAGGTTTTGCCTGTTGTCTTTGATATAAATTCTTGGCACCAATTTTTTATATTTTGGCACCATTTGGTGTTGTTCTTTAATTTACTTGGAGCCAGGATATTTTTTAGGGACACATTTTTCCGGAATGTAATTTGAGGGCATGATGGTAAAATGTCCTTTAGGAAGGGATCCATTAGGAGTATGTTCCAGTGAGTCTGAAGTATTTGTTTGATCATTTTGTGATCGGTGGAATATGTGGTAAGAAAATTATAGGAATGGATATTAGTTGCGGGTGTGTTCTCTGTGGAGCTGGTGTTTTTAGGTTGGAGGCAGGTTTTTTTAATACAAATGGCTGGCTTTGAATTTGCTATTTTTGATGATGGATGTTGGATAGCCTTTTGCCTTAACCCCTTAAGGACCAAGCTCTTTTCTGTTTTTGCACTTTCGTTTTTTCCTCCTTACCTTTTAAAAATCATAACCTTTCAATTTTGCACCTAAAAATCCATATGAGGGCTTATTTTTTGCACCACCAATTCTACTTTGTAATGACATCAGTCATTATACCCAAAAATCTACGGCGAAACGGAAAAAAAATCATTGTGCGACAAAATTGAAGAAAAAACACCATTTTGAACATTTTGGGGGCTTCCGTTTCTACGCCGTACATTTTTCGGTAAAAATGACACCTTATCTTTATTCTGTAGGTCCATACAATTAAAGTGATACCCTACTTATATAGGTTTGATTTTGTCGTACTTTTGGAAAAAATCATAACTACATGCACGAAAATTAATTCATTTCAAATTGTCCTCTTCTGACCTCTATAACTTTTTTATTTTGCTATGTATGGGGTAATATGAGGGCTCATGTTTTGCGCCATGATCTGAAGTTTTAATCGGTACCATTTTTGTTTTGATCGGACTTTTTGATTGCTTTTTATTCCTTTTTTGATGGTATGAAAAGTGACCAAAAATACGCTAATTTGGACTTTGGAATTTGTTTGCGCATACACCATTGACCGTGCGGGTTAATTAATGATTTATTTTTATAGTTCGGACATTCGCGCACGTGGCTATACCATATATGTTTATTTTTATTATGTTTATATATTTTTTATATGGAATTTGGGAAAAGGGGGGTGATTTAAACTTTTAATAAGGAAGGGGTTAATGTGTGTGTTTTTAAACTTTTTAAAACTTTTTTTTACACTTTTAGTCCCCTTGGGGGATTTTTAGGAGGAATCATTCGATTCCTCATACAGATCAATGGGGTTGCATATAATCCCATTGATCTGTGTGCTCTGCGCTCGATTGATGAAGCCCCCCGCACGATCGCACTGCGGGGGGGGGGGGGGGGGCAATCCACCCCAATGGACCACCAGGGACAGGATAAAGGCACCTTTAGACGCCACTGACAACTTTGACAGCGGCGACCTAAAGGGTTAATAGTCGCCTGTGGTGATCGACGCATGTCGGCTATTAACGCCAGCCCTCAGCTACAGGAATCAGCTGGGGGCTGGCCGGTATGACGTGGGCTCGAGTCGGGAGCTCGTGTCATACCCCGTTAACGGCCATTGGATGAGCATTCACATCCATGGTCGTTATCGGGTTAAACCTGTTGTCTAAGATTTTGCTCTGGCTGTGAAAATCCGCCTTGCATGTACATTTGCGGAGGATCCGTTTATATTATCCATAAGGAATGTTTTTTGTCCATTTATCGAAATAGCAGCTGGAGTAGTCTAGATAACTGTTCCCGTAGACGGCCTTGAAGAAAGTTTTGGTGCTGATGTGGTTTTGGGCGTCATGTGAGACTACGACATCTAGGAATTCTGCATTATTGTTAACATGGGTGTATATGAAGTGGATATTCCAAGAATTTTCATTCAGAGAGGAAATGAATAGTTTCAGGTCTAATTCCCCGCTGTCCCATATAATGAAGATGTCATCGATGTACCTGCGATATGTAATACAATGCTTGAAAGGGGGTTCTGGTATATCAGTAGCTCTTCAAAGGCCCCCATAAAAAGGTTAGCCAGGCTGGGTGCAAAACGCGTCCCCATCGCAGTTCCACAGTGCTGACGGTACATTTGGTTATGGAATGTTAAAAAAATTATGTTCCAAGATTAACTAGATGGCTTCTAGTAAAAAAATTATATTGTTGTCCAGGCATCTCCTCATCACGGTTGAGGTAGTAGGATACGGCTAAAATTCCTTTATTGTGTTGTATAATGGTGCATAGGGACGTGATGTCCATAGTCAGGAAGGAATAATGTTCCTTCCACTGTAAATCTGTGACAGAGTTCATGAAATCACTGGTATCGTGAGTGAAGGATGGTAGATTGAGAACATATTTCTGTAGGTGAAAATCAATATATTGTGATTGGTTTGATGTTAGAGAGTTAATTTCGGAAATGATTGGGCGACCAGGTGGATGTTTGTGAATTTTTGGCTATACAAACCACCCATTTTACGCCCCCTGGGCTGGAACCCTGTCCTGTTTCTTGGAGCCTTTTTTACTATTTAAATGTAATAATACTGTAAGAATGTAGAGAATTACAGACACTCAAAATAGATGTACAAAAATACTAAGATAATGTAATGGGATAAAGAAATCCTCACAAGAAATAGCACCTATAAATAGAAAAATAGCTAACAAACTCTCATAAGCATATAGTATAACTCAAAGACAGATGGAGCCATCTAGAAGAATACAAAATAAACTTTATTCAATACATGGTAAGTACATAAAAGCTGAGGACTCCCACACAAGTGGAGGACAGCAACAGCAAGGGTGAACCCCTCAGGTCACATCATGAGCTAAATGGCGGAATACATAAACGAGAAAACAAAGTGAAAATATACTAAAGAGGGTCAGAGTGTCTGAAAATGGACTACAGAAAATCAAAGTACAAACATACTTAATCAAGGAGCTCCAGTAGGACCTGGGGGGCACCACCCCAACGCTGCGTTTCAGGACCAAAGCCTTTCTCAAGTAGGACCTTGAGAAAGGCTTTTGTCCCGAAACGCAGCGTTGGGGTGGTGTCCCCCCAGGTACGCCCTCTGTCCTTTAAGTACTGGGAAATGAGGGTGTACCCCTACGTCCTCCCTCCCCAATAGGTTAAAGGATGATTTATTTGTTTATCAATTTTTGAATTGCTTTTTTTTTTTTTTAAATATGCTGAGAAAAGTGTGCATAGTTTTCCTGGAGTGGGTATTGTCTCCAAGTTGTAGATTTATTAGAAAAAAGAGAGGAAATGGTGCAATAAAATTTTTGTTGATTATTTTGGTTTGATCATAGTAGTCTTGAGAACAAACATTTAAGGGAGGATATAATCAACTTATTTAAGTATATCAATGGCCCATACAAAAAATATGGGGTAAAACTGTTTCAGGCAAAACCCCCTCAAAAGAACTGCAAAGTTATGGAACAGTCTGCCTCAGGAACTGGTCACAGAAGGAACAGTTGAGGGCTTCAAAACACGGTTAGATACATTCCTAGAACAAAATAACACGCATATGCAGAAATATAGAATCACATCCCCTCCCCTTCATCCACCTATTGCCCTTCCCTTCACCTCTTTGGTTGAACTTGGTGGACATGTGTCTTTTTTCAACCGTATTGAGCTCAGATGATTTTTCAGGAGAAGGCAGCAGTGGCTGGAGATTAACAATAAATTGACAAGCTGTTTACCTGCACTAAACCCAGTATAGTTTTTTTTCTTTAATTGTTACAAATAACATCAAAATAAATATTTAAAGGGGTACTCCACTGGCCAGCCTTCCGGCTGAGTTCGGAACATTTAGTTCTGAATGCTGTGCATGCTGTGGGGTTTGGCCATGCCCCCTCTATTGGAGGGGGCATTACGGCCACCACGCCCCCTTCCATACATAGACTTGCATTGTGGTGGCGTGGCCTGACGGCATGAGGGGGCATGGCTGACCCCCGCAGTGCACACACAGCGTTTGGAACATAAGTTTTGAACACAGCCGGAAGGCTGGCCAGTGGAGTACCCCTTTAAAGGGACTTGGTCACCGTTCGAGGGCTATCCCATCTACCAGCATTATGTCATAGAGCAGAAGCAGCTAAACAGATTGTTCTGGTGAAAAATCTTTAGTATAATATGTAACTTACTGATTGAAATCTGTCAGTTAATAATTAGGACTGCCCACTTGACTTCTAAGCCCAGAATGAGCAGATATTTCAATCAGTAAGTTACAAGTTGTACAGTATGCTTTTTAGAACAATCTGTTTAGTTCCTCTTGCTCTATAACATTATGCTGGGAGATCTAACCTTGTGCAATGTGACACTTTCCTTATACATCTTTAAACAAATGTACTGTAGAAGTTTATATATGACAAATGGTTTATACCAGTGAAAGCAGGAAGCTAAACATCAGTGGGGACATTTATTATCAGTTCTTTGGTAAGCAAGTTCTGTAGGCATTTTTTTCTTGCTTTTGGTTTTGCTTATGTATGACACATTTATTATACTATCACTGGGGGTTGATAAATTTGGCTCATATAAGCAAAAAACGATAAATCAGTTTTCAATACCATTTTTTTTAGCACACATAAGCAAAAACCAATAAATTACTTCAGAACACCAATTTGCAGCTTTGAAAAAAATGTGTGATATATATATATATATATATATATATATATATATATGTGTGTGTGTGTTTATAAAAAAAAAAATGTAACCACTTTTTTCCCCTAAATGTACTAACTAATTTTTTATTTTTTTTTACTTCTCATTTCAGATACATGTATTCTGTGGATTACTTTAGATTCGGAAGAGTACGGTGACCAGCGTTTTTTTTGTTTTAATGATAATAAAATGGTTAACAAGGGCTTTTGTGGGAATGTTTTTTTGGAATAATTTTTTTTTTAAACCAGTGTTTTTTTATTTTATTTACTTGACAGGCTTAGCAGTGGAAGCTGTCTTATGGATGGAGTCCATTACTAAGCCGGACTTAGCGTTAGCCACAAAAACAGCTAGCGCTAACCCCCAATTATGACCCCAGTACCCACCGCCACAGGGGTGCTGGGGTACTGGAGCCATTACAAACAGGCCCGGAGCGTTGAAAATGGCTCTCTTAGGTAGGAACAGGCTGGCATTACTTAGGCTGGGGAGGGCCAGTAACAATGATCCTCGCTGTACGGGCATGTTAATGTAAGGGCATACTGGGAGTTGTAGTTCTGCAAGCCAGGGAAGCGGGCTGTAATGCGCTCCACTCCCTGGCCCGCAGTGATCAGAAAATCATTGTAATCTGAAATTACAGTAAACTCTGCGGCACAATAAAAAGGGGAGCACAAGCTGACATAACACTGAAGCCGCCCGGGACTCCTGCAGCCGGGCCTGGAGATGTGCAGGAGCCATCTTTGCCATCCCTCAGCATGTACCACAGTTCTGAGTGATGGCAGGGACGGCTCCTGCACACCTCCAAGTCTGCCTGCAGGAGTCCCGGACTCCCACAGACAGAGCCGCAGAGTTTCTATATCTACTGTAATATCAAATTTCCTACCGGGTCCTGTGATTGGCTGTTTGGTCCCGGCCAATCACGGGACCCAGCAGGATATGTGAAATTACATATGGATAGAGATACTCGTCTGCGCTGTTGTGGAGCCCAGGCTGGCATCACTCTGCAGCCGCCCGGGCTCCATCTGATGCTATCTCCCCTACTCTATATAACTTAATGAGGGGACGGGGACACTGGTTTACATCCCCCCATGCCCATACAGTGAGGGCATGCTGTGAGTTACACAGTCCAAGAGTATATCCAGCTCACCCCTAGTGAGTTGCCACTCATGCGCTATGGACCCAGCCCGGACTAGGCTGTACAATAAGTAGCAAATAAAAGGATGTCCAGCGCAGCGAAAGCTCAAATGCAAATTTTCTTTATTCTGACACGGCAGCACAGGTAAAATTAACTGCTGTTCATTTTACCTGTGCTGCCGTGTCAGAATAAATAAAATTTGCATTTGAGCTTTCGCTGGACATCCTTTTCTTTGCTACATGCTGTGAGTTGTAGTCTTGTAGAGGGCAGGAGATGTGCGGCGTGGGCGGGTGGGAGTCAAGGGGGGATGTAAAGCATTTTCCCCGTCCCCTCATTAAGTTAGATAGCGGGGATAGCATCAGATGGAGCCTGGGCGGCTGCAGAGTGATGCCAGCCCGGGCTCCTTTTAACATATGATGGAGCCACTGAGTTTCTATATCCCATACTGTAATATCAAATTTCCCACGGGGTCCTGTGATTGGCTGCTCAGTCCCAGCAATGCGAAATTACAGTAGAGACCAGAAAAACTCTGCGGTGCCGAGATAGGTTAACCCCTTAAGGACTGAGCCCTTTTTCACCTTAAGGACTCGGCCATTTTTTGCAATTCTGACCACTGTCACTTTAAACATTAATAACTCTGGAATGCTTTTAGTTATCATTCTGATTCCGAGATTGTTTTTTCGTGACATATTCTACTTTAACGTAGTGGTAAAAATTTTTGGTAACTTGCATCCTTTCTTGGTGAAAAATCCCAAAATTTGATGAAAAATTTGAAAATTTGGCATTTTTCTAACTTTGAAGCTCTCTGCTTGTAAGGAAAATGGATATTCAAAATAATTTTTTTTTATTCACAAATACAATATGTCTACTTTATATTTGCATCATAAAATTGATGAGTTTTTACTTTTGGAAGACATCAGAGGGCTTCAAAGTTCCGCAGCAATTTTCCAATTTTTCACAAAATTTTGAAACTCGCTTTTTTTCAGGGACCAGTTCAGGTTTGAAGTGGATTTGAAGGGTCTTCATATTAGAAATACCCCATAAATGACCCCATTATAAAAACTGCACCCCCAAAAGTATTCAAAATGACATTCAGTAAGCGTTTTAACCCTTTACGGGTTTCACAGGAATAGCAGCAAAGTGAAGGAGAAAATACACAATCTTCATTTTTTACACTCGCTTGTTCTTGTAGACCCAATTTTTGAATTTTTGCAAGGAGTAAAAAGGAGAAAATTTTTACTTGTATTTGAAACCCAATTTCTCTCGAGTAAGGACATACCTCATATGTCTATGTTAATTGTTCGGCGGGCGCAGTAGAGGGCTCAGAAGGGAAGGAGCGTCAAATGGTTTTTGGGGGGCATGTCACCTTTAGGAAGCCCCTATGGTGCCAGAACTGCAAAAAAACCCACATGGCATACCATTTTGGAAACTAGACCCCTCGGGGAACGTAACAAGGGGTAATGTGAACCTTAATACCCCACAGGTGATTCACGACTTTTGCATATGTAAAAAAAAAAAAAATTTTTTACCTAAAATGCTTGGTTTCCCTAAAGTTTTACATTTTTAAAAAGGGTAATAGCAGAAAATACACCCCAAAATTTGAAGCCCAATTTCTCCCGATTCAGAAAACACCCCATTTGGGGGTGAAAAGTGCTCTGCTGGCGCACTACAGGTCTCAGAAGAGAAGGAGTCACATTTGGCTTTTTTGAAGGAAATTTTGCTCTGGGGGCATGCCGCATTTAGGAAGCCCCTATGGTGCCAGGACAGCAAAAAAAAAACACATGGCATACCATTTTGGAAACTAGACCCCTCGGGGAACGTAACAAGGGGTAAAGTGAACCTTAATACCCTACAGGTGTTTCACGACTTTTGCATATGTAAAAAAAAAATAAAAAAATTTACCTAAAATGCTTGGTTTCCCAAAAAATTTACATTTATACAAAGGGTTAAAGCAGAAAATACCCCCCAAAATTTGAAGCCCAATTTCTCCCGATTCAGAAAACACCCCATATGGGGGTGAAAAGTGCTCTGTTGGCGCACTACAGGTCTCAGAAGAGAAGGAGTCACATTTGGCTTTTTGAAAGCAAATTTTGCTCTGGGGCATGCCGCATTTAGGAAGCCCCTATGGTGCCAGGACCGCAAAAAATACCCACATGGCATACCATTTTGGAAACTAGACCCCTCGGGGAACGTAACAAAGGGTTAAGTGAACCTTAATACCCCACAGGCGTTTCACGACTATTGCATATGTAAAAAAAAAAAAAAAAAAATTTACCTAAAATGCTTCTTTTCCCAAAAACTTTACATTTTAAAAAAGGGTAAAAGCAGAAAATACCCCCCAAAATTTGAAGCCCAATTTCTCCCGAGTATGGTGATACCCCATATGTGACCCTTAACTGTTGCCTTGAAATACGACAGGGCTCCAAAGTGAGAGCGCCATGCGCATTTGAGGCCTAAATTAGGGATTGCATAGGGGTGGACATAGGGGTATTGTACGCCAGTGATTCCCAAACAGGGTGCCTCCAGCTGTTGCAATACTCCCAGCATGCCTGGACAGTCAACGGCTGTCCGACAATACTGGGAGTTGTTGTTTTGCAACAGCTGGAGGCTCCGTTTTGGAAACCATGGCGTACCAGATGTTTTTCATTTTTATTGGGGAGGGGAGGGGGGCTGTGTAGGGGTATGTGTATATGTAGTGTTTTTTACTTTTTATTTTATTTTTTGTGTTAGTGTAGTGTAGTGTTTTTAGGGTACAGTCGCACGGGCGGGGGTTCACAGTAGTTTCTCGCTGGCAGTTTGAGCTGTTGCAGAAAATTTGCTGCAGCTCAAACTTGCAGCCCGATACTTACTGTAAGCCTCCGCCCATGTGAGTGTACCCTGTACATTCACATTGGGGGGGGGACATCCAGCTGTTGCAAAACTAAAACTCCCAGCATGCGCTGACAGACTGTACATGCTGAGAGTTTTAGTTTTACAACAGCTGTAGGCACACTGGTTATGTATCACGGAGTTTGTGACCTTACTCAGTGTTTCAAAACCAGTGTGCCTCCAGCTGTTGCAAAACTACAACTCCCAGCATGTACGGTGCATGGTGTACGGTGACTGCTGAGAGTTGTAGTTTGCAACAACTGGAGGCACACCGGTCGTGAAACACTGAGTTAGGTAAAAAAAAAAAACTCTAAGTTTCACAACCAGTGTGCCTTCAGCTGTTGCAAAACTACAACTCTCAGCAGTCACCGACAGCCAACGGGCATGCTGGGAGTTGTAGTTATGCAACCAGCAGATGCACCACTACAACTCCCAGCATGCACTTTAGCTGTTTGTGCAAGCTGGGAGTTGTAGTTATACAACAGCTGAAGGTACACTTTTCCATAGAAATAATGTGCCTCCAGCTGTTGCAAAACCATAAGTCCCAGCATGCCCATAAGGGAATGCTGGGAGTTGTGGTGGTCTGCCTCCTGCTGTTGCATAACTACAGCTCCCAGCATGCCCTTTTTGCATGCTGGGAGCTGTTGCTAAGCAACAGCAGGAGGCTGTAACTCACCTCCTGCTGCTGCTCCATCGCAGGCTGTCCCTCGCCGCCGCCGTCGCTCCTGGGGCCCCGATCCCAACATGGACGCCGGGGATCGGGGTCCCCAGCACCCGGGGTCGTCTTCCCGCACCCGCTCACGCCCTCCGGAAGAGGGGCGGAGCGGGTGCGGGAGTGACACCCGCAGCAGGCGCCCTGATTGGTCGGCCGGTAATCCGGCCGACGAATCAGGGCGATCGTGAGGTGGCACCAGTGCCACCTCACCCCTGCAGGCTCTGGCTGTTCGGGGCCGTCAGAGACGGCCCCGAACAGCCAGTAATTCCGGGTCACCGGGTCACTGGAGACCCGATTGACCCGGAATCGCCGCAGATCGCTGGACTGAATTGTCCAGCGATCTGCGGCGATCGCCGACATGGGGGGGCATAATGACCCCCCTGGGCGATATGCCGGGATGCCTGCTGAACGATTTCAGCAGGCATCCGGCTCCGGTCCCCAACCGGCTAGCGGTGGGGGCCGGAATTCCCACAGGCGTATGGATACGCCCTGCGTCCTTAAGGACTCGGGATGCAGGGCGTATCCATACGCCCTGCGTCCTTAAGAGGTTAAAAGGAGCCCGGGCTGACATCACTCTGCAGCCGCTCGGGCTCCGTCATATTTTCTCCCCGCTACCCTTACTTAATGACAAGGACACTGATTTACTTCCCGCCCCTTGTCTCCCACCCGCACGCACATCTTTTGCATGTTACCTACTACAAGACTACAACTTTCAGCATGCCCTCACTGTAAGGGCATACTGGGAGTTGTAGTCTTACAACAGTTAGCAAACAGATGGGAGAGGTGCAAAGTGGGTGGGTGGGAGACAAGCGGGGGCATGTAAATCAGTGTCCTTGTCATTAAGTTAGGGAAACGAGAAGAAAATATGACGGAGCCCAAGCGGCTGCAGAGTGATGTCAGCCCGGGCTCCTGTGTACAGTTGCTATATCATATTTCCCGCTGGAGCTGTGATCATAGCTGCCAGCGGGAAATATAGAAATTTGCTCTCAAAAGCTGTTTTGTAAGCCAGGTCCAGGCTGGCTTACATTTACAGAGTTTTTAAGGTGTTGCGACTTTCGAACTTGATAAATCCCTGACCACTGCAAAGTGAAAAATGAAATTCATTTTGGTAAGCTCTTTTGTATCAATCTGCTTACAGCCAAAAGTCGCACAAAAATTTGCTTAGGTGCACATGCGGCTTTTTGTGCGACTTTTGTAAGCAAAAAAAAAGGTCTAAATCCCTTGATAAATCTCCCCCAGATCTTTTCAAGAGCCACAGATAAAAAATTATACAATAAGTGAATTACGGCTGAACACTAAAAAAACAAATTTAACATAAAGTTTAGAAAGGGGGAAATAACTAAACATGTAAAATAGAATATCATTACAGTACTTCCTAGTTTTGGGAGCTTATAAGAATTAAGGTATTTTAGGGCATTTTAGTCAGACTGCTAAAAATGTTCCTATGATATGTCCTACGAAAGTCATGTAGTGCCACATCATACTTGCACTACACAGTATTGAGTACATAGCAACAATCTAGCAGTCTGACTATAGTTATTCATTACTCCTGGTAGCCTCCATTGCTCTTTGCATCAACAGTGTTTGTTCAAAGCTTCAGTCTACAGGATGTTATTTCAGTTGTGGCCCAGTCTTCTTACATGGAAAATAGCAGACTTTACTTGCATATAATATTGCTGAGACTAGAAAACTTCTCTGTCAGGAAGTGAAACAGATACCACTGATAACACAATTCTTTTACTAGAATGGTATGAAAAAAGATAGAAAAAGTCTTAGTATATATGTAAAATCTTAGGCTAATGCATTTGGATCTGTTAACATAGTCACTTGCAATTTATTTTCCCAGTCTAATGCGATCCAGCTTTTTCCTTTTTGAGTGCCACTTTGGTAATTTGCTTCCTAACTTGTATCAGACAGAGCTACAGGGCACACAATGATGATGTCCAGATACAGAGATTTTAATGTCATGGGAAATCTATGTAGTACATGTTGGATACAAACATTAGGAGTCAACGATATAGAACAATTAGAGACACATTGGTCTAAATTTAGAATGGCTGTTGTATCATAATTTTGGCTCAAAATCCTCCAGAATTGTGGCACAGAAAAATTGAGACACACTTATGCATACTGAGCAGGGATGAACTGGCCATCGGGCACTCCGGGCGTATACCTGGTGGGTTGAGCTATCCACGGGGCGCCCATGTACTGCGGCATCAGACTTTAAAACAAATGCAGCTCTGGCAGCTCTCCCCCACAAGGTCCCTTTCTCTGGTCATGCTGGAGGGCGCCTTGCTCTGGCCGGTCCACCGGCTTTAAGTAGAGTGAGCTGGGGCAGGCACACTGCAACTTTAAGAGCAGCAAACATCCATGTGCAGGCTTGCCCCTGACATCATAGAAGGGTCCCTGCCCTGGCTCCTCTGCTCCAAGCAGGAGGGGAACCTGGAGCCTGATTCATTGCTGCCACAGAAAGTGGCAGCTCCCTGTGACCATGGATTACGGAGCCTCCTCTACAAGGTGAAGAAGAGAAGGATTCAGGGGGCAGAGCAATATAGAGGAGGAGGACAAAGGGGTCTGGAGGGAGGGGGAAGAGGATTATGGAGGAGGAGGAGGAGGAGGACAGAGGGGTCTGTGGAAGATCAGTATCAAGGAGTAGGAGAGAGGTGTCTTGGGAGGGCAGAGGTTCTAAATTAAAACCACAGTAATCAGGTGGGGTAAGGGCTTCTACACACTGAAATCTGTAGGGAATCCACGCTGCCCAGAATAAGGGTTAACTTTGCCCAGAATTTATAGCGGGAATTAACCCTGCAATTCAAAGTCCCATTGACTAATGGACTTTTTCAGGTGGATTCTGCCAAAATAATGATCATGGATCCCCTGTGGAACCTTTGTAGTGTGCCTAGAGTGATAGAATCCTATTGAGATCGATGTGACTCTGCTCTGATTTAATTCTGTGCTGAATATACATTATGGGCCATAAAAGGGGAACATAAGGTGTTGTCCTCCCCTGCTCTAATCTTCTCCATATGCATTATGGAGAGTTTAGGGCCTCCAACTTCGTCACCAAAGAAATGGGATTGAAGATTTTCATAACCTAGGGAAAATTTGACACATAGCCAGAGTAAAATAAAACTCTGAAGATGACCTGGGTATCATGGAAAGCAAGGCCATCTTAGGATAGGCATTTTATGTACCGTATCTATGTAGCATGATGCCCAGGGCTAAGCAACATCTTCAGCATACATAAGAAGCTTCAGGGTTCATTTTGCATAAACTTAAAGGAATTTTTAAATGGGCACTATCATTATAGATGATTTTTAATATTTGATTCCTTATACCAAATAAATAACTTTTGTATTTGTAACATAGTGGTAAATCTTCGCCGATACTTCTTGGTGAAAAATTCAAAAATTGTAAGAAGAATTAGAACATTTAGCATTTTTCTAACTTTGAAGCTCTCTGCTTGTAAAGAAAATAGACATACCAAATAAATAATATATTGATTCACAAATACAATATGTCTACTTTATGTCTGCATTATAAAGTTGACATGTTTTTACTTTTGGAAGACATCAGAGGACTTCAAAGTTCAGCAGCAATTTTCCAATTTTTCATGAACTTTTCAAATTTTTCAGGGACCAGTTCAGTTTTTAAGTGGATTTGAAGGGCCTTCATATTAGAAATACCCCATAAATGACCCCATTATAAAAAATGCACCCCTCAAAGTATTCAAAATGACATTCAGAAAGTTTGTTAACCCTTTAGCTGTTTTTACAGGAATAGCAGCACAGTGAAGGAGAAAATTCAAAATCTTAATTTTGTACACTTGCATGTTCTTGTAGACGCAGTTTTGGAATTTTTACAAGGGGTAATAGGAGAAAAAGCCCCGCAAAATGTGTAACCCTATTTCTCTCAAGTAAAAAAATACCTCATATGTGTATGTGAAGTGTTTGGCAAGCGTAGTAGAGGGCTCAGAAGGGAAGGAGCGACAATGGGATTTGGAGAGTGAATTTTGCTGAAATGGTTTTTGGGGGGCATGTCGCATTTAGGAAGCCCCTATTGTTTTTTCCCAAAATTAAAATTTTTACAAGGGGTAACGGGAGAAAATGCCCCCCAAAATTTGTAACCCCATTTCTTCTGAGTATGGAACTACCCCATGTTAGGACGTAAAATGCTCTGCGGGCAAACTACAATGCTCAGAAGAGAAGGAGTCACATTTGGCATTTGGAAAGCAAATTTAGCTGAAATGGTTTTTGGGGGGCATGTCGCATTTAGGAAGCCCCTATGGTGCCAGAACAGCAAAAAAAAAAACTCATGGCCTACTATTTTGGAAACTACACACCACAAGGAACATAACAAGGGGTACAGTGAGCCTTAACACCCCACAGGTGTTTGATGACTTTTTGTTAAAGTCGGATTTGTAAATGAAAAAAAATTTTTTTTTTTACTAAAATGCTGTTTTTCCCCCAAATTTTACATTTTTACAAGGGGAAATAGGAGAAAATCCCCCCAAAGTTTGTAACCCCATTTCTTCTGAGTATGGAAATACCCCATGTGTGGATGTACTACAATTCTCAAAAGAGAAAGAGCACCATTGAGATTTTGGAGAGAGAATTTGTTTGGAATGGAAATCGGGGGCCATGTGCGTTTACAAATTTAATAAGGGGTGCAGTGAACATTTACACCCCACTGGCGTTTGAAACATCTTTGGAACAGTGGGCTGTGCAAATGAAAGATTTAATTTTTCATTTTCACGGACCACTGCTCCAAAAATCTGTCAGACACCTGTGGAGCATAAATGCTCACTGCAGCCCTTATTACATTCCCTGAGGGGTGTAGTTTCCAAAATGGGGTCACATGTGTGTGTGGGGGGGGTATCCATTGTTCTGGCACTATGGGGGCTTTGTAAACACACGTGGCCTTCAATTCCGGACAAATTTTCTCTCCAAAAGCCCAATGGTGCTCCTTCTTTCTAAACATTGTAGTTTGCCCGCAGAGCACTTTACATCCAAATTTGGGGTTCTTACACCAGCATGTTAGTGTAAATTTTTTTATTTTTTTACACTAACAAGGTAAAAGGAGAAAAAGCCCCCAAAAATTTGTAGTGCAATTGCTCCCGAGTACAGAAATACCCCATATGTGGCCCTAAACTGTTTCCTTGAAATACGACAGGGCTCCGAAGTGAGAGAGCGCCATGCACATTTGAGGGCTAAATTAGGGGTTGCACAGGGGTGGACATAGGGGTATTCTACGCCAGTGATTCCCAAACAGGGTGCCTCCAGCTGATGCTAAACTCTCAGCATGCTCGGACAGTCAGTGGCTGTCTGGAAATGCTGGGAGTTGTTGTTTTGCAACAGCTGGAGGCTCCGTTTTGGAAACACTGCCGTACAATACGTTTTTCATTTTTATTGGGGGGACAGTGTAAGGGGGTGTATATGCAGTGTTTTACCCTTTATTATGTGTTAGTGCAGTGTAGTGTTTTAAGGGTACATTCACACAGGCGGGGATTTACGGTGAGTTTCCTGCTAGGAGTTTGCGCAGCGGCGGAAAGTTTGCCGCAGCTCAATCTTGAAGCAGGAAACTCACTCTCAACCCATCCGTGTGAATGTACCCTGTACATTCACATGGGGGGGGGCAAGCCTCCAGCTGTTGCAAAACTACAACTCCCAGCATGCACTGACAGACCATGCATGCTGGGAGTTGTACTTTTGCAACAGCTGAAGGCACACTGGTTGGAAAACCTTCAGTTTGGTTCTGTTACCTAACTCAGTATTTTCCAACCAGTGTGCCTCCAGCTGTTGCAAAACTACAACTCCCAGCATGTACTGTTCGCTGAAGGGCATGTTGGGAGATGTAGTTATGCAACAGCTGGAGGTACGCAACTACAACTCCCAGCATGCCGAGATAGCTGTTTGGGCATGCTGGGTGTTGTAGTTATGCAAGATCTAAAGGGGCACAGTTTAGAGACCATTGCACAGTGATCTCCAAACTGTGGCCCTCCAGTTGTTGCAAAACTACAAATCCCAGCATGCCCAGACAGCAAACTGCTGTGTGGGCATGTTGGGATTTGCAGTTTTGCAAGATCTAGAGGGCCACAGTTTAGAGACCACTGCACAGTGATCTCCAAACTGTAGCCCTCCAGCTGTTGCAAAAATACAAATCCCAGCATGCCGCTCTACCCTCTGAGTTCAGTCAGCAGTCAGAGCGGCAAGAAGGAGCCAGGGACCCCCCCCCCCCCCCCCCCCCGTGCATGATCGGAGCCCCTCAGGACAGAACAAGCCCCCTTAGAGCAGGAACAGAACAGGGAAAGGTAGGAGTCAAAAAAAGTTAAGGTTAGAAAAAAAAATCCCCCCCCCCTGACCCCCTAATGGGCCCTCAAGGGTCCGCTGCAGGGGTTCAGGGCGATGCGATTTGCCTCCCCCCCCCTTATTTTTGGCAGCAGCAGGTTTTTTCTTTCCCCTATATAACGGTGTGTGATTTCTAATTTTGGTGTGTGATTTCTAAAGTCACTCCAAGCACACACACCCCCCACGCCACCATAGAAAAAAGGCGATGGCTAGACGGGCATTTTCGGCGGAGGAGGCATACGCCTTACTTGCCTCCGAATCCGAATCTGCCAGTGAGGACGAGGAAGATCCTACATTCCTGTGTTCTTCCTCGTCCTACTCATCATCTAGCACTGATGATGAGTCCCCTGTACGGCGGCGGAGACGCCGCCAGGCAAGGCCACGTACCCCCCATGATAGTGACCCAGTGGCTGAAACTAGTATGAGCGTCCATGCCGCTCTTACTAGGAGTCCGACCCCCCAGACGAGTGTACCGGAGCCCCCTTCCGGGGAACCTGTCTGGAGACCCCAGACACGGATTCCTGAGTTTGTTGGTGACTCAGGAATCCGGATTGACATGGCTGGATTCACTGAAATTGACTATTTCAGTTATTTTTTCAGTGACAGCTTTGTCAATCACATGGTGGAGCAGACGAATCTGTACGCCCAGCAGTTCATCGCCCACCACCCAGATTCTTTTTTGGCCAGGTCCAATGAATGGTGCGCCATTGATTCAGCAGAAATTAGAACATTTTGTGCTGCATATGGAGCGGGCACATCCTATACCAGACCCCGCTTTACAGTAAGGTCATGACACGGAAGTGGTTCGAGGCCATTCAGAAATTCCTTCTTTATGCAGATAATGAGGCATGTCCACCCCGAAGTGATCCCGCCTATGACCGGCTGTACAAAGTGAGGCCGGTCATCGATCACTTTGGGGCCAAATTTTTGGAGGCCTACGTGCAGCTCAGGGAGCTCTCGGTAGATGAGTCTCTTATCAGTTTTAAGGGGAGACTCATCTCTTCTGCCAGTATATTCCCTCGAAGCGGGCGCGGGAGGGACCTTTCTTTTGTAAAATCAATTTTATGGGTTTTGCAAGACTGGGCAATTGAAATATGTGTCGGCAAGTTTGTACATATATAAAATTAATTGGGACTTATTTTAGGAAACTTCAAATGAGAGGGTTGTAAAATAATAAAACACAGCATGCAAACCTTGCTAAGTCTAGCGCCAACTCTTTGGTCCACCCCAGTGCCCCTGCGAACCTCCCTTGATGGAGTGCTCTCCCAACTCTCCTGATGACATTCTGAACCCACTGCAGCAAATCACTGAGGAATCCTTTCAGCAAAGGAATTTTGCAAGTTTATAAAAAAAAACTTATAAAAATGATAGATTTGAATATAGAATCTTTCGAGTTTTAGTTGCATCCAACTGATGTAATACACGGTCATGTCCTGACAATACTTATTTTTAGCATTTCTATAGTAACACCTTAAAACTTGCCTCAGTCAGCATTGTGTGGATGTCTTCGCTGTAGAGTACTTCCAGTGCCTGGATTTCCCTAGTCAGCCTCCTGTTTTGTTCATTAGACAAATGATAGCTTGGCTGGTATCTGGGGATAAATGTTCCCTCGCAAAGCAAAGGAAAAAAATACCCCTACTTTCTATATTTGTACAAACATGAATAGAATTGCTGTTACCCTTCTGTTAAAGACAGAAAAACCCACAATGCTTTCTGAAACAACTTAAAGGAAAACTGTCAGTAACATGCGAACAGCAAGGAGGATCCGGGCATGGTAGGCAGCATATTGATCAGCGCCCCCCCCCCCCCGATCTACCAGCCAGTACCTCTGGTTTGTTCGGGGGGAGTTTACTGAAATTTTTCCTTTAAAACTGATGAAAGTAATAAAATTTAAAAAGATTTACTGCTAATTTATTGATAAATATCAGACATTGCTTTTGAATCATAGTTTAACAGAATAATTTTGAAAAACCAAATAATAAAATTACACTTTATCTTTATTCTGTAGGTCCATATGATTAAAATGATACCCTACTTATATAGGTTTGATTTTGTCGTACTTCGGGAAAAAGTCATAACTGCATGCAGGAAAATTAACAAGTTTAAAATTGTCCTCTTCTGACCCCTTATTTTTTCATGTACGGGGCTGTATGAGGGTTCATATTTTGCGCCATCATCTGAAGCTTTTATCAGTACCATTTTTGTTTTGATCAGACTTTTTGATTGCATGTTATTAATTTTTTTATCGTATAAAAAGTGACCAAAAATACGTTATTTTGGACTTTGGAATTTTTTTGAGTGTATGCCATTGACCGTGCGGTTTAATTAAAAATATATTTCTATAGTTTGGACATTTACGCATGCGTAAACATATACCACATATGTTTATTTTTATTATGTTTATATATTTTTTATATGGAATTTGGGAAAAGGCGGGTGATTTAAACTTTTCTTTTACACTTTTAGTCCCCTTAGGGGACTTTTAGGAGGAATTGATCTGTGTGCTCTGCGCTCGATTGATAAAGCCTGGTCCTGCCAGACTTTATCATTCTGAGTGCAGGAGCTGCCGTGGAAGGTGAGGTAAGCCCTCAGGCTACCTCAGCAGTGGATTGCCTCCCCGCAATCTCGTTGCAGGGGCGATCCACCCCACTGGACCACCAGGGACGGGATAAAGGCACCTTTAGATGCCACTATTAACGTTGGCCCCCAGCTACAGGAATCAGCTGGGGGCCGGCCGGCATACCCGGTTAACGGCACATGGACGAGTATAGACGTCCATGGTCGTTAACCGGTTAAAGAAGAAGTCTAGTGTTAATAAATTTATCTGACCACTGGGACTGTCTCTGCGCCAGCTCTGCAATGCTAGAGCGTGTTTCACACCCAGCATGGCAGCTGGTCGAAACATGTCCCCTCCATTTATCTCTATGGGAGAGGAGGAGACAGAGAGATGAATGGAGGGGTGTGTTTGTACCAGCTGACGTGCTGTGTGCGAAACGTCACACATAGCAGTTCAGCCATGGCCGATTCAGGGCCCCATAAGGGAGATCGCAGTGGTCCCAGTGGCCATACCCCCTGCGATCAGACATTTATTCCCTATCCTGCAGATAGGGGATAAATTTATTAGCACTGGACATTTTCTTTAACCCCTTAAGGACCAGGCCATTTTACACCTTAGGACCAGAGCGTTTTTTGAACATCTGACCACTGTCACTTTAAACATTAATAACTCTGGGATGCTTTTACCTATCATTCTGATTCCGAGATTGTTTTTTCGTGACATATTCTACTTTATGTTATTGGTAAAATTTTGTCGATACTTGCATAGTTTCTTAGTGGAAAAATTCCAAAATTTGATGAAAAAATAAAAAATTTTGCATTTTTCTAACTTTGAAGCTCTCTGCTTGTAAGGAAAATGGATATTCCAAATCATTTTTTTTAATTCACATATACAATATGTCTACTTTATGTTTGCATCATAAAATGTACGTGTTTTTACTTTTGGAAGACACCAGAGGGCTTCAAAGTTCAGCAGCAATTTTCCAATTTTTCACAAAATTTCCAAAATCACAATTTTTCAGGGACCAGTTCGGGTTTGAAGTGGATTTGAAGGGTCTTCATATTAGAAATACCCCACAAATGACCCCATTATAAAAACTGCAGCCCCCAAAGTATTCAAAATGACATTCAGTCAGCATTTTAACCCTTTAGGTGTTTCACAGGAATAGCAGCAAAGTGAAGGAGAAAATTCACAATCTTCATTTTTTTACACTCGCATGTTCTTGTAGACCCAATTTTTGAATTTTTACAAGGGGTAAAAGGAGAACATTTATATTTATATTTGTAGCCCAATGTGTCTCGAGTAAGGACATACCTCATATGTCTATGTAAAGTGTTCGGTGGGCGCAGTAGAGGGCTCAGAAGTGAAGGAGCGACAAGGGGATTTTGGAGAGTACGTTTTTCTGAAATGGTTTTTGGGGGGCATGTTGCATTTAGGAAGCCCCTATGGTGCCAGAACAGGGAAAAAAAACACATGGCATACCATTTTGGAAACTATACCCCTTGAGGAACGTAACAAGGAATAAAGTGAGCCTTAATACCCGACAGGTGTTTCACGACTTTTGAATATGTAAAAAAAATTTTAAAAAATTTCACTAAAATGTGTGTTTCCCCCAAAATTTCACATTTATGCAAGGGTTAATAGCAGAAAATACCCCCCAAAATTTGTAACCCCATCTCTTCTGAGTATGGAGGTACCCCATAAATTGACCTGAAGTGCACTATGGGCGAACTACAATGCTCAGAAGAGAAGGAGTCATATTTGGCTTTTTGAGAGCAAATTTTGCTCGGGGGCATGTCGCATTTAGGAAGCCCCTATGGTGCCAGAACAGCAAAAAATACCCACATGGCATACCATTTTGGAAACTAGACCCCTTGAGGAACGTTGCAAGGAATAAAGTGAGCCTTAATACCCCACAGGTGTTTCACGACTTTTGCATATGTAAAAAAAAATTTAAAAAAATTTCACTAAAATGTGTGTTTCCCCCCAAATTTCACATTTATGCAAGGGTTAATAGCAGAAAATACCCCCCAAAATTTGTAACCCCATCTCTTCTGAGTATGGAGGTACCCCATAAGTTGACCTGAAGTGCACTATGGGCGAACTACAATGCTCAGAAGAGAAGGAGTCATATTTGGCTTTTTGAGAGCAAATTTTGCTCGGGGGGCATGTCACATTTAGGAAGCCCCTATGGTGCCAGGACAGCAAAATAACCCCCACATGGCATACCATTTTGAAAACTAGACCCCTTGAGGAACGTAACAAGGGGTACAGTGAGCATTTACCCCCCACTGGTGTCTGTCAGATCTTTGGAACAGTGGGCTGTACAAAATTTTTAATTAGCACAGCCCACTGTTCCAAAGATCTGCCAGACACCAGTGGGGTGTAAATTCTCACTGCACCCCTCATTACATTCCGTGAGGGGTGTAGTTTCCGAAATGGGGTCACATGTGGGGTTTTGTTTTTTTTGCGTTTGTCAAAACCGCTGTAACAATCAGCCACCCCTGTGAAAATCACCTCAAATGTACATGACGCACTCTCCCTTCTGAGCCTTGTTGTGCGCCCCCAGAGCACTTTGCGCCCACATATGGGGTATCTCCGTAGTCGGGAGAAATTGCATTACAATTTTTTTCCCTTTTACCTCTTGTCAAAATGAAAAGTATGGGGCAACACCAGCATGTTAGTGTAAAAAATTAATTTTTTTACACTAACATGCTGGTGTAGACCCCAACTTCACCTTTTCATAAGGGGTGAAAGGAGAAAAAGCCCCACAAAATTTGTTAGGCAATTTCTCCCGAGTACGGCGATACCCCATATGTGTCCCTAAACTGTTGCCTTGAAATACGACAGGGCTACAAATTGAGAGAGCGCCATGCTCATTTGAGGCCTGAATTAGGGATTTGCATAGGGGTATTCTACGCCAGTGATTCCCAAACAGGGTGCCTCCAGCTGTTGCAAAACTCCCAGCATGCTTGGACAGTCAATGGCTGTCCGGCAATACTGGGAGTTGTTGTTATGCAACAGCTGGAGGCTCCATTTTGAAAACAGTGGCGTACCAGACATTTTTCATTTTTATTGGGGAGGGGGGCTGTGTAGGGGTATGTGTATATGTAGTGTTTTTTACTTTTTTTTTATTTTATTTTGTGTTAGTGTAGTGTAGTGTTTTTAGGGTACAGTCACACGGGCAGGGGGGGTTACAGCAAGTTTCCCGCTGCGAGTTTGAGCTGCCGCGCAAAATTTGCTGCATTGCAAACTTGCAGCCTGATACTCATTGTAAGCCCCCTGCCCATGTGAATGCATCCTGTACATTCACAGGGGGGGGGGGACCTCTAGCTGTTGCAAAACTACAACTCCCAGCATGCACAGTCTATCAGTGCATGCTGGTAGTTATAGTTTTGCAACAGCTGGAGGCACACGGGTTGGGAAACACTGAGTTAGGAAACAGACAATGTTTCCCAACCAGTGTGCCTCCTGTTGTTGCAAAACTACAACTCCCAGCATTCTCAGGCATGCTGGAAGTAGTACGGCAACATCTTTAGAGCCAGATGTTGCCGAACTACAACTCCCAGCATGCTTGGAGTTGTAGTTTTGCAAGATCTGGAGGACTACAGTTTGTAGACCACTAATACAGTGGTTCCCAATCTGTGCCCTTCCAGATGTTGCAAAACTACACCTCCCAGTGTGCCCAAACTGTCCAGGCATGCTGGGAGTTGTAGTTCTGCAACATCTGAAGGGCCAGATGTTAAAGAACTACAACTCCCAGCATGCCTGGACAGTAAGGGCATGCTGAGAATGTGTAGTTTTGCAACATCTGGAAGGGCACAGTGGTCTCCAAACTGTGGACCTCCAGATGTTGCAAAACTACAACTCCCAGCATGCCCAGACGCCAAGGGCTGTCTGGGCATGCTGGGAGTTGTAGTATACAGGGTCCCAATACAGCAATGCATGTCGCTTTACGGCGACGTGCATTGCTGTAAAGGGCCCGACCGCGGCTGAAGATCTACTCACCTGTCGCCGCCGCCGCCGCCGTCTTCCTCGCCGGGATCCAGGTCTTCAGGGACGAGGTAAGTACCGGGGCCGGTCCCCAGCACTCCCCCCGTCCCCCGCCGCGTCCTCCGGTCTTCCTCCCGTCCTCTCCGGACTTTCAGGGGCCGGGCAGGGCGGGAGGAAGTAACCGCCCCCCCCCCCCCCTGCGATTGGTCGGTTAACTAACCGACGGATCGCAGGGGATTGGAGGAGGTGGCAGGCTTGCAACCTTGCTCCTATACGTTAGCATGGTCCTGGCTGTCTGTGACAGCCGGGATCATGCGAAATTACCGGGCGGTCGGGTCCCAGAGACCCGATCAGCCCGGTATCGCCGCAGATCGCAAGGGCGATTTCCCTTGTGATTTGCGGCGATCACCGATATGGGGGGCCTACATGGCCCCCCTCGGCGTTTGCCCTGGATGCCTGCTGAAGGATTTCAGCAGGCATCCAGTCCCGATCTCTGCCCGGCGAGCGGCAGGGACCGGAAAAGGCCATGACGTCGTGGGACGTCATTGGTCCTTAAGGCCCAGGGTGCTATGACGTCCCAGGACGTCATTGGTCCTTAAGAGGTTAAGGTCCACCGGACTGTAGCCAACCTTTGTGGACGTGGCTGCAAGAGGAAAATTTATGACAAATCAAAGAGATGGATAATATGAATGAAAACAAAAGAGCTCAGAACAACTTTCAAAGACAATAAAGGTGAACTTCAAGGTCAAAGATCATTAGTGTCATTACTGTTTGTACCAAAGTAAACTTAATGGAAGATGACCAAGGAGGACACCACTGTTGAAAGCAAGTCATAAAAAGCAAGACTGGAATTTAACAAAATTCATATTGACAAGTCACAAAGCTTCTATGAAAAAGTTCTTTGGACAGGGAGTATTGTGGGTTTTTCTGTCTTTAGCGGTAGGGTATCAACAATTTTGTCCACATCTGTATATTAAAAAAAAAAAAAAAAAAAAAACAATTGTGGGTGTACATGTAAAGTCATGCTGCTGTGCTCCCTCAAAAGTTGCTATTGTTAACGCCACCAGAAAACAATCACATGGCCACTACTTGCGTTAGCCTCAAAGGCACTTAGGGTAGTGACATAATCCAAATGTTATTTGAAGGCTTTGTTTCCTAATAACTTCATTAGCTGTCAGTGAAATATTGCATACATTCATAATGCTCAGTGAAGTGTATTGTGGAACTTACCTTCCAGTAACCAAAGCCTGTAAACAAATAAATCATACTGTGGAACCACAGCAGTCCTCAGCAGTTGGAGCCTGAGCAGTCTTTTCTGCCGAAGTCATTAGTTTCCTATAGTTTTATCTACCAGGGAGCAGAAGGATGAACGAGTTAATTACGGAACATCTCCTCCCTTGTTTGGCACAAACTAGTCAGAAGTTTGGGCAGAGATGGCATCTGTCTAGATCAGTTTAGCTTTCATCTACTCTTCTCAGAGTAAACAGCAGAGGATTTCTCCTGTACAAGCTGCAGGGATTCCTCAGACCACAGTATACTAAATCTGTAAATAGCTCCCTCTCTTCCAGTCAACTAACCTGGGGTACTTTAACCCCTTAAGGACCTAGCCCATTTTGACCTTAAAGCGTACCTGTCAGATCCCAAAAAAAAAATAATAATAATAATGTTACTCAGTACCTAATGCTGAACATGTAAATATAATTTTTATGGGGGACATTTATCATCGTTGCTTTGGTAAGTGAGTTCTGTAGGCATTTATTTTTTGCTCTGGGTTTGCTTATGTGTGACATATTTATAATACTATCACAGGGGGTTGATAAATATGCCTCACATAAGCAAAAACAATAAATTACATTTTCTTTGTACATTTAGGGGGGGGGAAATGTAATAAACACACATACATTTTTTATTTTTTTTGCTTATGTGTGCTAACTAATTTTTTTTTCTTTTCATTTCAGATCCATCTATCCTGTAGGCTACTTCAGATATAGTGGACTACGATGACCAGCGTTTTTTTGTTTAATGTTAACAACATTTTGTAACGCGGGCTTGTGGGGAAGTGTTTTTTGGAATAAAAGTTTTTCAAATGTGTTTTTTTATTTTTATTTACTTTACAGGCTTAGTAGTGGAAGCCGTCTTATAGACAGAGTCCATCACTAAGCCGGGGCTTAGCGTTAGCCCCAAAAACAGCTAGTGGTAACCCTTAATTATGACCCTGGTAACCACCGCCACAGGAGTGTCGGGAAGAGCCGGTACCAACAGGCACAGAGCATCAAAAATGGTGCTCCTGGGCATAGGCGGTAACAGGCTGGCATTATTTAGGCTGGGGAGGGCCAGTAACAATGGTGCTCGCCCACCCTGGTAACATCAGGCTGCTTGGTTGGTATCTGGCTGAGAATAAAAATACAGGGAACCCTATGCATTTGACTTTTATTATTTATTTATTTATGGGGGGAAAAAATGCATAGGGTTCCCCGTATTTTCATTCTCAGCCAAATACCAACCAAGCAGCAACAGCTTGATGTTACCAGGGTGGGCAAGGACCATTGTTACTGGTCCTCCCCAGTCTAAATAATGCCAGCCTGTTAACGCCTAGGCCCAGGAGCACCAGGATTTTTTTATTGACTTTGCTACAGGGGCTGTAAAGTTTGTGTAGTTCATAATATAGTGTCTGTACCTGTGTGTAAGTGGTCTCACAATTCTTCTGTAAATATCGCCCCAATATTTATTTTTAACAGCATACAAAATTACACATGTCTCAGGATTTCCGAGGTTGCAGTGCATCGAGACCTGACATCACTAGTCAGATTATCAGAGGGAGCCAGTCCTGCTTCAATTTTGCAACAGCTGTAGGCCCCCTGGTTAGAAAATAGTGTTTCAATGGGTGGGCTAGCTGATGTTTGGAAGGGAGAAAAATGACCTCATATTTGCAAGCATGGATCTATGGGATGTGTACAGTGGGAATCAAAAGTTTGGGCACCCCAGGTAAAAATTTGTATTAATGTGCATTAAGAAGCCAAGGAAAGATGGAAAAATCTCCAAAAGGCATCAAATTACAGATTAGACATTCTTATAATATGTCAACAAAAGTTAGATTTTATTTCCATCAGTTAATATCTTGTACTGCCCCCTTTGGTAAGTATCACAGCTTGTAAATGCTTTTTGTAGCCAGCCAAGAGTCTTTCAATTCTTGTTTGAGGTATCTTTGCCCATTCTTCCTTACAAAAGTCTTCCAGTTCTTTGAGATTTCTGGGCTGTCTGTCACACACTGCTCTTTTAAGGTCTATCCATAGATTTTCAATTATGTTGAGGTCCGGATATTGTGAAGGCCATGGCAAAGGCTTCAGTTTACGCCTCTTGATGTAATCCCCTGTGGATTTCGAGGTGTGTTTAGGATCATTATCCATTTGTAGAAGCCATCCTCTCTTTAACTTCAGCTTTTTCACAGATGGCATCAAGTTAGCATCCACAATTTGCTGAAATTTTATTGAATCCATTTTCCTTCTACTCGTGAGATGTTCCCAGTACCACTGGCTGCAATACAACCCCAAACCATGCTTAAAAGTTGGACAGAGGTTCTTTTCATTAAATTCTGTTCCCCTTCTTCTCCAAACGTACCTTTGCTCATTCCAGCCAAAAAGTAAAATTTTAACCTCATCGGTCCACAGAACTTGTTTCCAAAATGCATCAGGCTTGTCTATTTGCAAAGTTCAAATGCTGATTTTTGTGGTGAGGATGTAAAAGAGGTTTTCTTCTGATGACTCTTCCATGAAGACCATATTTGTACAATTATCTCTTTATAGTGGAATAGTGTACCACAACTCAAGTGTCTGCCAGATCTTTCTGGAGGGATTGTGCAGTCAAACGTGGGTTTTAAAATGTTTTTCTCACAATCCTGCGAGCTGTTCTGTCTGATATTTTTCTTGGTCTTCCAGATATTGCTTTGACTTCCACTGTTCCTGATGACTGCCATTTCTTAATTACATTCCGAACAGAGGATATTGACATCTGAAAACGTTTTTGCTATCTTCTTATAGCCTTCTCCAGCTTTATGAGCGTCAACTATTTTCAGATTTCTAGACATCTGCTTAGAAGAACCCATGGTGCTGCTTGTTGGGGCAAGGTCAGATGAGTCTGGGCATTTAAAACCTTCAAGATTGACATCACCTGGTCTTCCTAGATGATGATTGAGAACAATCCATGACACTGGCAGGTCTCAGCTTTGCAAAGGGGGCAGTGCATGCTATAAATTCTGCAGGGTGCCCAAACTTTTGTAGACACCATTTTTTTGTTTTCTGTTATTTTGAAAGTGTAAATGATGGAAATAAAATCTAACTTTTGTTGACATATTAAAAGAATGTCTAATCTGTAATTTGATGCCTTTTGGAGATTTTTCCATCTTTCCTTGGCTTCTTTATGCATATTAAGACATATGTTTACCTGGGGTGCCCAAACTTTTGATCCCCACTGTAGTTTAGAGAACAAAATCCAACAGGAAATACCCAGTTCTGGCAGGTAAGTACTAAAAAATCCTTGGACAAATCTTTGGTCTTGGCCATGGTGAAGAGTTTAGAGTCTGATTGATTGATTGCTTCTGTGAACAAGTGTCTTTTATACAGGTAACAAGCTGAGATTAGGAGCACTCCCTACCTGTATAAAAGACACCTGGGAGCCAGAAATTTTGTTGAATAGTCAAATTCTTGTTTGTAAGTAAAATGTTAATCAATTCATAACTTGATTTAAAATGTGTTTTCTGTATTTTTTTTTTTTGCTGTACTTATTTTATCTTTTACTAGTCAAATAAACCTACCATTAAAATTATAGACTGGATGGAGGAGGCAGAGTGACATGTGGGGTAGAGGGTGTGATGCAGGGCAGAGGGTATTACCCTAGGGGCAGGTGGCATTAACCCCTTGTATTCGTGACACCAGGACGTGGTTTATCCTCAATACCACCCGAAGGTATACCACTGGATCCTGGGCTAGGCACAGGGGCAATAATGACTCAGATGCCAAGTTACGGAACAACGGTAGCTTTACTGAGTTAAACAGGTGGAATAGTCTGTACAGCTTAGCCAGGCCCACAGAGGTGACCAGTGACTTCAGAGACCTTAGGTCTTGCTGGGACTTGCAGTGGACTGGGACAATTGTGATTCAGGCCACGATGACTTGATATAACACAACTTTGACTGACTTAACTGGGACTGACTATACCCCATTTGTAGCTTACTTGTAGACTTGTGGCTGCTTGACTGACTTGAGGCCTCCTATGGACTCCAGACACACTCTTAGAAATTCACCTTGCTGCATCTCAGCATGAGCAGGAAGAGAGAGAACAGAGGCTCCACCTAGGGCTTATATGGGGGAGACTCTGAGGGGTCCCATAGGTCACCCTTAGGTCATATGGCCACTGATACCTCACTGGTTTACAATCAAATGACACTGGTTAATCACATGACAACTGTTCTTGAAGACATAACACTTTACAAGCATAATACACTGAATAACATTTAAACAAATGAATATAGAAAGGGAACAGGAGGACACTGCAGGAGGCTGCCTGACAGGACATCTAGGGTACAGGGGGGGGGGGGGGGGGGGTAAAACTCCTGTACCGGGACACCACACATGTATCTTAACATTCTCCCTCCTATGGTCGGAGGATCCATCACAGAAAGACCAGGGATCAGGGGGTGTAATTGTATCATACACAATGGGGCCAAAGTGAAGACAAAATGTATCAGGAACTGAGTCATTATGATTACTCTGGTTTGGCCCAAAACTTGATCAAATGTGGCCAACCCCGTTAAGTCAATGAACCATGCATTAGCTTATAGGTCTTCCAGGTGTAGGAACCTTAAATGGGCAATGTCAGATAAAAAAAAAATGTATTGTGTTGTTACTGATGAAAGTTAAAGACCTTTTGTAATATGGTTATTTAAAAACAAAATTTTATATTTAATAAAGAAAACGGCTCCTGAAAATTCCACCACTAGGGGTCCCCATACCTACTAGGACACTAACCAGTCCTGCAGCAGCATAAGGCTTGTCCATGAGTCATGGACAAGAGATGACTCATGGACAAGGTTGCACATGGGCAGACACACCAATCACCTCCAACCACAAGGAGAGACACACCCCCTTCCCCAGAGAGGATTTCTAATACTGTGAGCTAATGAAAAGAGGTTTGATCAAGGCATAAAAATTAGATGAACATGGTCAGGATTGGGTACTGAGTAACATATTAATATTAAAATTTTTGTGTGGAATCTGACAGGTACCCTTTAACTTTCTAGCTTTCTAGTTCAATGATTTACTTCTAACAGAGAATTTTGGTGAAAAATCAGGATTATACAGATGAGGTTATTGAACCTACCTTTGGTGGCTGTGCCCATTGATTCAATGCATTCTGGGTAACCTTAATAAACAGACCAAACCACCAGTTATAGATTTAATTTGTATTCTACCATGCCTGATCAAAGTAATTTAGCATCTAGTACATCATATATCAAACTGCTTTTACGGTCCTGTTCACATCTGTTAGGATGCTGTGACATGTGTTTTTTTTTTTTTTTTTGTCATTGCAGTTTTTAAGCCAAAGACAGGCATGGATACAGTGTAAACCCTTCCTTTATAATTCCCTTTCTTGTAAGTCAACTTTTGGTTTTGGCTCAAAAACTGCAGTGGCAGTTTAAAAAAGGAAGAGAAAATCATGTGACATGGGATAGAAGCCTTAGGCTATAAACAGACACAGCTTTTGTTTGCAATTTTGCCCCTAGACATCTTAGCCCTTGTCAAACGGATAGGGGATAAGATTGTTGATCACGGGGGTACCGCCACTGGGGACCCCCGGGATCTCGGCTGTGGCACCCCGCTGTCATCACTGCACAGAGCAAACTTGCTCTGTGCGTAATGACGGGCGATACAGGTCTATGGGAGGGGGCGTGATGGCCGCCACGTCCCCTCCCATAGACTTGTATTGAGGGGGCGGAGCCGTGATGTCACAAGGGACGGAGCCGTGACGTCACGATGCTCTGGCCCCTGTATTGCCCGTCATTACTCACAGAGCGAGTTTGCTCTGTGCAGTGATGACAGGTGGGTGCTGCAGCCGAGATCCCGGGGGTCCCCATCGGCGGGACCCCCGCGATCAAACATCTTATCCCCTATCCTTTGGATAGAGGATAAGATGTCTAGGGGCGGAGTACCCCTTTAAGAATTCCTGTTCAAGAATTAGGACAGAAATATGCTACAAATTCTTGAAAAAATTGAATACCCAGAGCATGTTGCAATTTTTAAAAACACTGCCATTGCACCTAAGAGGGTAAAAAAAAAAATCCAAAAAGGAAAAAAAGTTACATGTGGGTTTTACATTTTCCTATTGACTCTCGACTAAAATCTAACCACAGTGTTTTTTGCCTAAAAAATGTTTTTTATGTGACAACGGATATTTGAATGTTTTCTTTACAAAACCGCTGTGTCTGTTTCAAGAATGCCACTGTAACTCAAAAGTTAAAAACAATCTTGTAGTGTTACAAAAAGTCACAGTGTAGCCCTGGTCTTATATTTATTAATTCCGATGTGTCTATTACATGAAAATTCTGTGGATTACTTAAAGTATGCTCATTATCCTGCAGAAAAGCCTGGATCTTCACAGTAGATTCCACCCTCTTAATGTATCAGGCATGACTTATGTATCTCTGTAAGCATGAAATCTGAGGCCATTTTCCTATAAAGTGATAACATGATTATATGCATAGAGATGTGTTGCCCTCTTGTGGACACTGCAGGAAACACAATGTATAACTCCTTTAAAGGGTTCTTTAAAGGGTTAAAAGTTCTAATCTACCCACATGATGGGGAATAACTAGGTGATTGGTGGGAGTTTGGTCACAGTGGCCCTCACTAATCACAAAAATAGGTCAACTGTACCTAAAATAAATAAATAGCACTGAAGATGCTAGACCGCCACTCCATTTGTTCTCTGTGAGCCTTCAAAACGCTGCGGAATGAATCGAGGTATGTGCACTGCTGCTCTATTCACTTGTGGGACAACTGATCTTCGTTCTTGTGATCAGTGGGGATCCCTGTTGTTGGATCTCCAATAATCAGCTAGTTTTCTCCCTATTCTGTGGACAAGGGATAATTTTTTTTATAACCTGGGGATGTAATTATTCATACAGTGGGGCAGTCAGCCACCAATTGTGCAAGATCTCCCACTTAAAAAGATAAGAGAGGCTTGTAATGTTCATCATAGGTATACCTCAACTATGAGAGACATAATGAGAAAAAAAACATCCATAAAATCACATTGTCTGATTTTTAAAGAATTTATTAGCAAATTTTGGTGGAAAATAACTATTTGGTCACCTACAAACAGGGCAAGATTTCTGGCTCTCACAGACCTGTAACTTCTTTAAGTCTCCTGTGTCCTCCACTCGTTACCTGTATTAATGGCACCTGTTTGGACTTGTTATCAGTATAAAAGACACCTGTCCACAACCTCAAACAGTCACACTCCAAACTCCACTATGGCCAAGATAAAAGAGCTGTCAGAAACAAAATTGTAGACCTGAACCAGGATGGGATGACTGAATCTGCAATAGGCGAGCAGCTTGGGTGAAGAAATCGACTGTGGGAGCAATTATTAGAAAATGGAAGACATACAAGACCACTGATTATCTCCCTCGAGCTGGGGCTCCAAGCAAGATCTCACCCTGTGGTGTCAAAATGATCACAAGAACGGTGAGAAAAAATCCAAGAACCACACGGGGGGACCTAGTGAATGACCTGCAGAGTAACAAAGGCTTCCATCAGTAACACACTACGCCGCCAGGGACTCAAATCATGCAGTGCCAGACGTGTCCCCCTGCTTAAGCCAGTACATGTCTGGGCCCGTCTAAAGTTTGCTAAAGAGAATGTCATATGGTCAGCTGAAACCACAGTAGAACTTTTTGGTAAAAACTCAACTCCTCGTTTTTGGAGGAGAAAGAATGCTGAGTTTCACCCAAAGAACACCATTCCTACTGTGAAGCATGGGGGTGGAAACGTCATGCTTTGGGGCTGTTTATCTGCAAAGGGACCAGAACGACTGCTCCGTGTAAAGGAAAGAATGATTGGGGCCATGTATCGTGAGATTTTGAGTGAAAACCTCCTTCCATCAGCAAGGGTATTGAAGATGAAACGTGGCTGGGTCTTTCAGCATGACAACGATCCCAAACACACTGCCCGGGCAACGGAGTAGCTTCATAAGAAGCATTTCAAGGTCCTGGAGTGGCCTAGCCAGTCTCTAGATCTTAACCCCATAGAAAACCTTTGGAGAGAGTTGATAGTCTGTGTTGCCCAGCAACAGCCCCAAAACATCACTGCTCTAGAGGAGATCTGCATGGAGGAATGGGCCAAACAGCAACAGTGTGTGAATACCTTGTGAAGACTTACAGAAAACGTTTGACCTCTGTCATTGCCAACAAAGGGTACATAATAAAATATTGAGATGAACTTTTGTTATTGACCAAATATAAATTTTCCACCATAATTTGAAAATAAATTCTTAAAAAAATCAGACAATGTGATTTTATGGATTTTTTTTCCCTCATTATTTCTCTCATAATTGAGGTATGCCTATGATGAAAATTACAGGCCTCTTTCATCTTTTTAAGTGGGAGAACTTGCACAATTGGTGGCTGACTAAATACTTTTTTGCCCCACTGTATGTATAACATGTAACAATCATTATTATCAGCTACTTATCTTTAAAGAGTAGCTCCCACCATCCTTTTTTTTTTTTTTTTGCCTATTGCCCATCTATCCCTAACGCCCTCCCTGCCTTTAAATTTTTTTTTTTACTATATAAAAATGCATTTTTGTCTGACTGGTAGAGTGCTCACTTTCCAAGCAGACTTCCCTAGCAGGCGCAACGTCACTGATGCCTGCTGGGGGGGGGGGGCGACTTCCGCCCTTAGTTCACCTATACAGGGTGCCTTCAGCTGTTTCCCCACTACAACTCCCAGCTTTCCCTGACATCTATTGGCTGTCAGGGCATGTAGTGGTAAAACAGCTGGAGGCACCCTGTGTTGAAAACAATAAGTTGGGGCCATGGCCGCGGCGCTACCCCATTCCCTCCCCCTCCCTCATGTTGAAAACCCCACTCCCCCCACCCGTGTTTAGAACCCCGAACCCCGCTCTCCCCCAACCCCCGTGTTGAAAACCCCGAACCCCTCTCTCCCCAAGACATACCCTAGTGCAGAGTTCTGAGGCAGCAGCAGAGTGTAAATGCCCGGAGGCGGGGCCGGCATGTGAGGCCAGGGAGCCAATGTGCTCTCAGTGCTCGCTCCCGCCTGTCTGATTGACAGGCAGGGAGCGAGCGCAGGCTGAATAAATTAGGACCGATTGCCTGGCCGGCAACAGTCCAAGTTCAAGC
Organism: Hyla sarda; assembly: GCF_029499605.1. Classification (NCBI taxonomy): domain Eukaryota; kingdom Metazoa; phylum Chordata; class Amphibia; order Anura; family Hylidae; genus Hyla; species Hyla sarda. The sequence continues at coordinate 254,281,880 of NC_079190.1, forward strand.
GTGACGTCACGCCAGCCTGCAGCCGGCCATTAGGAGGGAGACCCCTAGTGGCCAGTTTTCAAAATTAAAATAAACTATTTTAATTTAAAAAAAATTATGGATCTATATTAGAGATATGTTGTACTACATAAGTACTACAACATATAAAAAAAAAAGTTTGGTGACAGTGCCCATTTAAAGTCAGAATTTGAATACATTTTAGGACATGACAATGACTAAGGGTTAGGGCAGTGATACCCAACTGGGTTGCCGTGAGAGCCCATCAAGGGTACTGCAACATTCTTACAGTCAACATATTGACAAAAATGTTTTATCTGTATCCTTAGTAGACACGTCACATGCTAGACAAATCAGTTAGAAGCATGGTGTGGTGGGATGGATAGCTGGCTTTTACATTCAGATTGCACAAATGCCAACATCCGTGACTCCAGAAGTGGTGTGTTGCAACCCTGTATTTTGTTGTAGAATCTCACAAAAACACTCCCAAATAGGCTGTCTTTCAGACACAAGGCCTGGGAAATATAGAAAACAACTTGAATTTAACTTCATATGCAGTTTCAATGCAGAAGAGTAACACTTTAGAATGTTTCAGATTTGAGATACAGTTTTGGGATACACTTTGTTGTTTAGGAGCAATTGGTAAATTGTCACTGGTCACAGACCAAAAGTACCTTGCAGATATAATATTTGGCTGTCCCGAGACTTGTAGTTCTACTAAGATTTATACTTGCTTCTCTCTTGTTGTATATGCTAGACTCAGAGGGACTTTTATAATTGGAGGTAGAGCTTTTTTTTGATTAGCTTGGGCACATTAATTGTTGCAGAAGCATAGATTTGTGCGACATTTCATAACGCCAAAGGATAACAAATTTTGTGTAAATGCTCTACGTGGAGTGATTTAGGAGTTTCACTTTGCAGTAGTAACAAATTTATCAAATGCGACTTTCGCATGAAAAAGGTGCACACCCCTTAAAAACAGTGCAAATCTGCACCAGCCCGGACCTGGCTTACAAAAATGCCTTTGGAGAGCAGGTTTTTTTGGTCAAATTTTTTTCACGAAACAGGGTAAGTGTCACACTTTTTTTGTGCAACAGGGTAGAAAGTTGCAGAAAAGTCACAGAGGAGTGATCTCTGAACTTTTAGTGAGAGCAGGGTTGAGATATGAGATTTCTGAGGAATCTTAGGGGCCTAAAAGTGATAACCGCTTGAGGCAGAATGAGAGGGGTGAGAATGCCTGAGAGTGGTTACTGCTGGGAGTATATGAAATGTGACCGGCGATTGTGGTTACTGCTGGGAAGCAGATGAGATGTGAGACCTAAATGTGATTATTGCTTAACCCCTTGGGGAAGCAGCCCATTTGAGCAGCCTTAACACACTATAAAGTTGCTCCATTAAAAGACCTGTTATAAACTTAAAAATAAGTTATAAAAGCCTTAAAATGAATGTTAAACGGCCGTTACAAAATCTGTTATCCGTTATGACCGTTATGAATAACGGACGTTATTTGTGACGGAAGAAAAAACGGCACATGCACTAATTTTTCTTCAGTCACAAGAAACGGGTAAATTAATGGCTGTTATTTTTAACATTGAAGTCTATGGCAAACGGATGAGCCTTTATGTCATCCATTTGCACCTGGTTTATAATATCCGTTATTACTTCTGAGCATGCTCAGAAGAGGTGACATCAGCAGACTCCTGCAGTGCTGAGGGACTACTACTACTACTCCCATCATGGAATAGACTTGTTTCCATGATGGTAGTAGTAATTCCCTGGGTTGTGGGAGTCTGCCGGTGGATGGGAAGGTTACATTAGTGTTTGTACTACAACCCCCATCATGGAACAGACTGTTCCATGATGGGGCTTGTAGTACAGGGGCTGAGAGATTGATCGCACTGGGTCTCACTTCTGAGACCCGATGGGATTAGAAGTTATTAAACAGGGGAGCGGGCGACATGGTGCACTCCCCTGCTATGTATTTTTCTTTCATTTTTAAATTCCCCTCTGGGAGCCCTGAATGGCCTGTACTGAGAAGCTATTCAGGGCTCCCGGCGGGGTTTCCAAATAGAAGCGCTGCGGTGGGGAAAGACATATAGAATCACATTGGGGGGGGGGGGGGGGTATATGTCTGGCCTCCTGCTGTGCTAAATAAGTCTTGCCCCCTGCCGCACATTTATATAGGTATTGTCCCCTGCAGCGCAATCATATGCCCCCTGCAGTGCATGCAGTGCATTTATATAGGTATTGTCTCCCGCAGCGCATGTGTATATCTATATATACATATATATATATATATTTCCCCCCCCCCCCCTCCGCAGCGCTATCATAAGCCCCTGGCAGCACTATGAATGAAAAGTATTCTATTAGCAGCACATCGGGCTGTGAAGCCGGCTGCCCCGATGTGCTGCTGAAAGAATACTTGTCTTTCATAGTGCTGCAGCAGCATATGTACATAGAAGCACTGTGGGGGCCAGATAATTCTATATGTCTTGCCCCACAGCGCTTCTATAATCATATGCCTCTGCAGCGCTATGAATGAAAAAGTATTCTAACAGAAGCACATCTGGCCAGGAAGCCGGCCCGATGGGCTGCTGATAGAATACTTTTCATTCATAGCGCTGCAAAGGCATATGATTATATAAGCCCTGTAGGGGCCAGACATATGTTTATATTACCCTCGCAGCGCATCTATATACAGGGGGTAATCATACATATACACATGGGGGGAATAAGGGGACGCACAGAAGTTTAAAAACCCTGCCGGGAGCCCTGAATGGCTCCTCCATACAGGCCATTCAGGGCTCCCGGCGGGGAATTTAAAAATGAAAGTAAAATACATCGTACATCGCAGGGGAGTGGAGCATGCCACCTGCTCCCCTGTTTAATAACTTCTAATCGCATTGGGTCTCAGAAGTGAGACCCGGTGCGATCATTCCCTCAGCCCCTGTACTACAACCCCATCATGGAACAGAGCCGGGGAACTGCTACTCCAATCATGGAAACAAGTCTGTTCCATGATGGGAGTAGTAATAGTCCCCGCTGTGGGAGTCTGTAGGCAGAGGTGTTAAAACAGCCGTACATGACAGATGTTATAATGGGTCTTAACAGATGAATATTCCCGTTATTTTGACGGACGTTATTCAGCCGTTAGCACTCGTTATTTCATCCATTACTATACATCCATTTTTACACAGAAAACGGATGTTTAAAAATGGATAAATACTCCTTGTGAAAAGAGCCTAAAGAAATACGTGGATGTAAAGTGCTCTGTGGGTGCACTAGAGGGCTCAGAAGGGAAGGAGCAACATTGGGCTTTTGGAGAGCGAATTTTGCTGAAATGGTTTTTGGGGGGCATGTCGCATTTAGAAATCCCCTATGATACCAGGACAGCAGAAAAAAAAAACACATGGCACACTATTTGGGAAACTACACCTCTCAAGGAATGTAACAAGGTGTACAGTGACCCTCAACACTCCACAGGTGATTGAGAAAACTTTTGTTAAAGTGGGATGTGAAAACGAAAAATTACATTTTTTCACTTAAATGCTGGTGTTACCCCAAGTTTTCATTTTCACAAGGGGTAATATGAAAAAAGCCCCCCAAAATTTTTAACATTTCTTTTGAGTATGGAAATACCCCATATGTGGATGTAAAGTGCTCTGCGGGCGCACTACAGGGCTCGGAAGAGAAGGAGCACCATTGGACTTTTGAGAGAGAATTTGGTTGAATGGAAGTCAGGGGCCATGTGTGTTTACAAAACCACCGTGGTGCCAGAACAGTGGAACCCCCATGTGACCCCATTTCAGAACCTGCACCCCTCAAGGAATGTAACAAGGGGTGCAGTAAGCATTTACACCCCACTGGCGTTTGAGAGATCTTTGGGGGGTTCCACTGTTCTGGCAGCAGGGGGGCTTTGTAAATGCACATAGCCTTTAATTCCATCCAGATTCTCTTTCCAAAAACTAAATGAAAAAAACAAATGAAAAATTACATTTTCATGGACCACTGTTTAATAAAAATCTGTCAGACACCTGTGGGGTGTAAATGCTCACTGCACCCCTCGTTACATTCCGTGAAGGGTGCAGTTTCCAAAATGGGGACACATGAGGGGGGTCCACTGTTCTGGCAGCATGGGGGCTTTGTAAACGCACATAGCCTTTAATTCCAGACAAATTCTCTTTCCAAAAGCCTAATTTTGCTCCTTCTCTTGAGGGGTGTAGTTTCCACAATGGGGTCACATGTGGGTGTTATTTGTTTTTGCGTTTATGTCAGAACCGCTGTAACTATCAGCCACAACTGTGCAAACCCCCAATTTAGGCCTCAAATGTACATGGGTGCACTCTCACTCCTGAACGCTGTTGTGTGCCTGCAGAGCACTTTGCATCCACATATGGGGAATTTCTGTACTTAGACCCCCAGAATTTGTAACACAATTTTTCCTCTTTCCCCTCTTGTGAAAATAAAAAGTATGGGGCAGCACCAGCATGTTAGTGTAAAATTTTATTTTTTTATTTTTTTTACACTAACTTGCCGGTGTAGCCTCCAACTTTTCCTTTTCATAAGGGGTAAAAGTAGAAAAAGTCCCCAAAATTTGTAACACAATTTCTCCCGAGTATGGAAATACCCCATATGTGGCACTAAACTGTTGCCTCAAAATATGACTGGGCTCCGAATTGATAGAGCACCATGTGCATTTGAGGACTAAATAGGGTTTTGCATAGGGGCGGACCCGGATACAAGCATGGCGCCTGCCTCCTCCACCAAAAATACCCTACGGCAGCGTTTCCCAAACAGGGTGCCTCCAGCTGTTGCAAAATTCCCAGCATGCCTAGACAGTCAAGGGCTGTCCTGCAATACTGGGAGTTGTTGTTTTGCAACAGCTGGAGGCTCCGTTTTGGAAACAGCGCCGTAAAAATCATTTTTATTGGGGGCAGGGGGTGGGGTAACTGTGTAAGGGTGTGTGTGTATATGTAGAGTTTATCCTTTATTTTGTGTAGGTGTAGTGTTTTTAGGGTACAGTCACACAGGAGGGGGTTTACAGTGAGTTTCCCACTGGGCTGTCTGGGCATGCTGGGAGTTGTAGACTTTCAAGTTTGAAGATCACTTACCAATGATGAGGCCCACCGCCTGCAGGTCACAATCGCCGTCCCTGCCACTGCAGCTTGCCGGTCACGATCGACGTCGCCATTCAAGTCTTCGCCACCAGTAAAGCCTGTAGCCCTCCGCCATGTTCCCCCCACCCCGCCCAGAATTCCAGTGGTGGACAGAGCCCCCCCCCCACCGACCAATGGCAGGAGATAGGAGGAGGGTGATGGGTACAGTCTCGAACAGCACCAATCACCCTTATTTTCCGGGCAGTGGGGTCACTAGAGACTCGATCAGCCCGTAAAAAACGTAATTTGCTCTTAATTTGCAGCGAATCCAGCCAGCTCACTGGGAGATCAGTTAGTAAGGAGCGGCTGCAGTAAAATAAGAGCATGCTTGTGCTGTGTGTTTTTTTTCTTAGGTAACAATGGCTGATTTGAAAAATATCTTTCCATAAAACTGACACCAGCCTAAAGGATCATCATTCTGTTCAGTCTCATACAGCATTCTTGTCACCCTTGGTTGTTTGAGTTATTTTCACATATAAGCTTGTGCCCCCTCTGAGCTTTTCCATTAACAAGGAGTTTTTGTTTTTTTACCCCAACAGAAACATTTGAGGACCATTTTCTGTTTGGGCTTGTGTTTAAAAGTGCTGTTTATGACATACGTGCTGCGTTTTTTCTCTCTAGTCTGCTGTGCACCAAACTGAGGGGTTAAATAGTCTCAGTTGTTATAAGATTTAGTGAGGGGCTGAATTTGAGCTAGCTCTGTTTGGGCTTGTGTCTAAAAGTGCTGCATGTCACATAAGCACGGAAATAAAAAGTAGTTAAAGGTGTATTTTGGTGGAAAACTTTTTTTTTATTTTATTTTTTTAAATGAACTGGTGCCAGAAAGTTAAAAAGATTTGTAAATTACTTCTATTTAAAAATCTTAATCCTTCCAGTACCTATTAGCAGCTGTATGCTATATATAGGAAATTCTTTTCTTTTTGAATTTTTTTTTTTTGTCTGACCACAGTGCTTTCTATGTCAGGAACTGTCCAGAGCAGCATAGGTTTGCTATGGGGATTTTCTTCTGCTCTGGACAGTTCCTGATACGAGCATCAGGTGTCAGCATAGAGCACTGTGGACAAGACAAAAAAGAAATTAAAAAAGAAAAGAATTTCCTCTGTAGCATACAGCTGCTAATAATTACTGGAAGGACACATTTTTTAATAGAAGTAATTTACAAATCTGTTTAACTTTCTGGCACCAGATGTTTTCCACCGGAGTAACCCTTTAAAAGCAGGAGTAGAGAGTACTTTTCCTTTACACTTCATTATCAGCAGGTTGGAGGTTTTCCTCCGTGCTCAATGTGCCATATGTATACACCACTGGAGTAGAAGTTCTAGGATGGATACCACTGTGGCAGATATGAGTATATTGCCCACCTGGAAGCTCATATTAAGAGATCTGGCAAAGCAAAATACAACACTGGCCCTCATTGACAATCTTGAAAAGGGCATAATGCTTACAGAGCAGGCAGTTAATGGGGTAGATATGGAGGTTGGAGGAATTAGCCAGGAGGACTAAGTAAGGAGCTGGGTTAATGTAGTAATAGGAACTGGAAAGTTGGGTAATATTGCAGAAGGTCTTGATGGAAAGGTATTAGTTCTTTTTGCTGATGACACAAAGATTTGTAACAGGGTTAATATTCCTGGAGAGATACACCATATTGAAAAGGATTTGGGTAAACTAGAAAAATGGTCAGAACTCTGGCAACTGAAATTTTATGTGGAAAAGTTCTGGCACCAGTTGATTTAAAAAAAATAAATAAATAAATAAATAGTTTTCCACAGAAATACCTTTAAAGATAGGCAGACAATGTCAGAGCAGTGGGTAATGCTTGCAGAATGCTTAGGTGTATAGGGAGAGGTATTAGTAGGAGAAAAAGGGAAGTGCTCATGCCTCTCTCTGTACAGGGTCCTGTGAGACTTCACTTGGAGTATAGGGTGCACAGTACTGGAGGCAGTTTCTCCAGAAATAAATAGATACTTTGGAGAGTTCAGAGAAGAGTTACTATACTAGTACATGGATTGCAGGATAAAAACGTACCAGGAAAGGTTAAAAAGGACCTTAAAGGGGTACTCCGGCGCTAAGACATCTTATCCCCTATTACGGGGGTCCCGCCATGACAGCTGTCATGCCTCCTCCATAGGCTTGCATTGAGGGGGCGGAGCGTGACGTCACTCTGCTCCGTCCCCGTGATCGCCAGTAATCAGACCCGGAGCGAGCACGCTCCGGGGGCTGATTCTAAAGGGGTGCGGCGTGGAAGATCACGGGGGACCCCCGCGATCAGGCATCTTATCCCCTATCCTTTGGCTAGGGGATAAGATGTTTAGCGCCGGAGTACTCCTTTAAAGGAGATATCCAGTGGTGAAAAACGTATCCCCTATCCTAAGGATAGGGGATAAGTTTCAGATCGTGGGGGGTCCAAACGCTGCCCCCCCCCGATCTCCTGTACGGGGGCCCCGACAGTCCGTGGGAAGGGGGCGTTTTTGCCCACCGCACGAAGAGTCGGCAGACACGCCCACTCAATACAACTCTATGGCAGAGCCGGAGCGCTGCCTTCGGCAACCCCCGGCTCTGCCATAGAGTTGTATTGAGGGGGCGTGTCGGCCACCGCTTCGTGCGGTGGTCAACATGTGCTATCTGGCCAGCGAGCTGGGGCCCTGTACAGGAGAATGCGGGGGCCCCAGCGGTGGGACCCCCCACGATCTGAAACTTATCCCCTATCTCCCTGCTGCACCCGGTGTTCATTTAGAGCATCGGGTGGAGCACCAAAGACTGGTGCCATCACGCCCCCTCCCATAGACTTGCATTGAGGGGGCATGGCCATATTTTTTTTTCTCACTTTGAAAATACAGCCACTAGGGGGTCTCCCTCCTAGTGCTGGCCACATTTTTTTGTCTGCATGTCTCATGGCAGCTGGGCATGAGTCCAAAGTAAGGAAAGGCGGGTGGGACATCAGTTCTGCAGAGCATTCGCTCTCTGCCATCAGTCATGCAGGGCAGAGTAAATGCTCTGTGCAGCAGGTCTGCTCAGATCCCTCCCCTCCTCTCTGCAATACACTAGCAGAGAGGAGGGGAAGTAGAACAGCCTGCAGCAATTGGCTGTCTATTCTATTCTGCACTCCTAGTGTGAGTGCAGCATAGAAGAGAGCTAGGGCAGATGTTCTCCCGGCACACCCCCCTCCCAACCACTGGTGCCCTCTCGAACAGTGAGTTGAAGAAAAAGGGGGGGGGCGCACAGAGGACAAGAAAACATTAATTTTAAAGAAAAAAATAAAGGGGGGGGGGGAGGGAGTCATTAGTGGGGGGATAATTCGGGAGAGTAAAAAAAAAAAAAAAAACTTTTAAATACATAAAAGGGAATCAACACAGTAAAGAAGGAAAGTGTATTTAAAAGAAGAAAAACTACCACAAGAGGAGCAAATGTTTCTGCAGTAACATCAGGAAGTATTACTTCACTGAGAGAGTAGTGGATGCATGGAATAGCCTTCCTGCAGAAGTGGTCGCTGCAAATAAAGTGAAGGAGTTTAAACATGCATGGGATAAGTATAAGGCTATCCTTCATATAAGATAGGGACAGGGACTATTAACCCCCTTAAAGGGTTACTCCACTGGAAAACATTTTTTTTTTAAATCAACTGGTGCCAGAAAGTTAAACAGATTTGTAAATTACTTCTATTAAAAAAATCTTAATCCTTCCAGTACTTAGCTGCTGTATGATCCACAGGAAGTTCTTTTCTTTTTGAATTTCCTTTCTGCCTGACCACAGTGCTCTCTGCTGACACCTCGGTCCATTTTAGGAACTGTCCAGAGTACAAGCAAATCCCCATAGCAAACCTCTCCTGCTCTGGACAGTTCCTATAATGGACAGAGGTGTCAGCAGAGAGCACTGTGGTCAGGCAGAAAGGAAATTCAAAAAGAAAAGAACTTCCCGTGGATCATGGCAACAGCTGATAAGTACTGGAAGGATTAAGATTTTGTAATAGAAGTAATTTACAAATCTGTTTAGCTTTCTGGCACCAGTTGACTTATAAAGACCTAAAAATAAATAAATAAAAATGTTTTCCACTGGAGTACCCCTTTAAGGACATTTTGGCCTTAAATGGGCACTGTCAGATACAAAAAAAATTGATATGTTGTAAAGCATGCTAAAACAATAGGTTTTGCAATTGCTTTCATTAGAAAATTCAGTATTTCATACTGAAAAAGTCAAACAACTGCCCTCCTGCCTGCTTGGACACATACTAGTCCTGCTGTGTCCATACGTCATCACCTATGTCATGGACACACTTCCTTGATTGACAGCTGTGAGTGCAGGGCTCACATCTGGAGGAAAAATCCTCCCCCTGTCAGCTTGTGTCCCGCTACTGTCAGTGAGGACAAGCTGGGAGTTGTAGTTTTGCTAATGCTAGGGGAGATGTGAGCAGACGGCATACTGAGGGAGGGGGCGGAGACCTGCACAGTGAGGCCACGTCCCCTTCCTTTGAGAGGAATTCAGACTAATGAGCTAAATTAAAAGTGTAATAAAAAATAATTAACCCCTTAAGGACGCAGGACGTAAATGTACGTCCTGGTGAGGTGGTACTTAACGCACCAGGACGTACATTTACGTCGTAAGCATAACCGCGGGCATCGGAGCGATGCCCGTGTCATGCGCGGCTGATCCCGGCTGCTGATCGCAGCCAGGGACCCGCCGGCAATGGCCGACGCCCGCCATCTCGCGGGCGTCCGCCATTAACCCCTCAGGTGCCGGGATCAATACAGATCCCGGCATCTGCGGGAGTTCGCGATTAAAATGAACGATCGGATCGCCCGCAGCGCTGCTGCGGGGATCCGATCATTCATAACGCCGCACGGAGGTCCCCTCACCTTCCTCCATGCGGCTCCCGGCGTCTCCTGCTCTGGTCTGTGATCGAGCAGACCAGAGCAGGAGATGACCGATAATACTGATCTGTTCTATGTCCTATACATAGAACAGATCAGTATTAGCAATCATGGTATTGCTATGAATAGTCCCCTATGGGGACTATTCAAGTGTAAAAAAAAATGTAAAAAAATGTAAAAGTAAAAGTAAAAAAAAAGTGAAAAATCCCCTCCCCCAATAAAAAAGTAAAACGTCCGTTTTTTCCTATTTTACCCCCAAAAAGCGTAAAAAACATTTTTTATAGACATATTTGGTATCGCCGCGTGCGTAAATGTCCGAACTATTAAAATAAAATGTTAATGATCCCGTACGGTGAACGGCGTGAACGAAAAAAATTTTAAAAAGTCCAAAATTCCTACTTTAATACATTTTATTAAAAAAAAAATTATAAAAAATGTATTAAAAGTTTTTTATATACAAATGTGGTATCAAAAAAAAGTACAGATCATGGCGCATAAAATGAGCCCCCATACCGCCGCTTATACTGAAAAATAAAAAAGTTATAGGTCATCAAAATAAAGGGATTATAAACGTACTAATTTGGTTAAAAAGTTTGTGATTTTTTTTAAGCGCAACAATAATATAAAAGTATATAATAATGGGTATCATTTTAATCGTATTGACCCTCAGAATAAAGAACACATGTCATTTTTACCAGAAATTGTACGGCGTGAAAACAAAACCTTCCAAAATTAGCAAAATTGCGTTTTTCGTTTTAATTTCCCCACAAAAATAGTGTTTTTTGGTTGCGCCATACATTTTATGATATAATGAGTGATGTCATTACAAAGGACAACTGGTCGCGCAAAAAACAAGCCCTCATACTAGTCTGTGGATGAAAATATAAAAGAGTTATGATTTTTAGAAGGCGAGGAGGAAAAAATGAAAACGTAAAAATTAAATTGTCTGAGTCCTTAAGGCCAAAATGGGCTGAGTCCTTAAGGGGTTAAAAGGTGCTAGACACAGATTGGTCATGGTCAGGATTACGTACTGAGTGATATATTTAAAAAAAAAAATTGTTGGATTTGGCGGGTACGCTTTAAGAACATCACCAAATTTTGCAAATCTGACCTGTGTCACTATGCATTAATAACTTGGAGATGCTTTACTTGTAATCTGTCAGATTGTTTTTTTTTTTTTTTTTTTTGTAACATGATACTTAAACGTAGTGGTAAATCTTTGTCGATACTTGGATAATTTCATAGTGAAAAATTCCACAGTTTCATGAAAAAAAATTAGCATTTTAGAAATTTTCTGCTTGAAAGAACTATAAATGACATTGATTCCCATATACAGTATGTCCACTTTATGCTATCATCATAGACACTTTTTTTTTGAAGACATTAGAGGCCTTTCAAGTTTAGCGGCATTTTCACAACAAATTCAAAATCAGTTCAGTTTGAAGTGAATTTGAGGGACCTTTCTGTTGGAAATCCCCCATAAATGACTCCATTGTAAAAACTGCACCTCTCAATGTATTTAAAACGACATTCAGAAAGTTTGTTAACCCTTAAGGTGTTTCACATAAATAGCAGCAAAGTGGAGGTGAAAACTCAAATTCTTAAAATTTTTGATGTTGTTGTGGCCCCAATCTTTATTAAAGGATAAAAATGCCCCTCAAAATTTGTAACCCTGTTTCTCTCAAATACTGAAATACCCCATATGCAGACATGAAGTGCTGTGAAGGCCGCAACAGAGCTCAGTAGGGAAGGAGAAACATTTGGCTTTTGGAGAGAGAATTTTGCTGAAATCGTTTTTGGGGGCCATGTCGCACTTACAAAGCCCCCTTGGTACCCAGAAAGTGGAAACCCCCTTCATGTGACACCATTTTGGAAACTATGCCCCTTAACCCCTTAAGGACCGAGCCCTTTTTCACCTTAAGGACCAGAGCATTTTTTTAACATCTGACCACTGTCACTTTAAACATTAATAACTCTGGGATGCTTTTAGTTATCATTCTGATTCCGAGATTGTTTTTTCGTGACATATTCTACTTTAACATAGTGGTAAAATTTTATGGTAATTTGCATCCTTTCTTGGTTAAAAATTCCCAAATTTGATGAAAAAAATGAAAATTTAGCATTTTTCTAACTTTGAAGCTCTCTGCTTGTAAGGAAAATGGATATTCAAAATAATTTTTTTTGGGTTCACATAAACAATATGTCTACTTTATGATTGCATCATAAAATTTATGAGTTTTTACTTTTGGAAGACACCAGAGGGCTTCAAAGTTCAGCAGCAATTTTGAAAATTTTCACAAAACAGGTTTGAAGTGGATTTGAAGGGTCTTCATATTAGAAATACCCCATAAAAGACCCCATTATAAAAACAACATCCCCCAAAGTATTAAAAATGACATTCAGTAAGTGTATTAACCCTTTAGGTGTTTCACAGGAATAGCAGCAAAGTGAAGGAGAAAATTCTAAATCTTCCATTTTTTTACACTCGCATGTTCTTGTAGACCCAATTTTTGAATTTTTGCAATTGGTAGAAAGGAGAAAATTTTTACTTGTATTTGAAACCCAATTTCTCTCGAGTAAGCACATACCTCATATGTCTATGTTAATTGTTCAGTGGGCGCAGTAGAGGGCTCAGAAGAGAAGGAGCGACAAATTGTTTTTGGCGGGCATGTCACCTTTAGGAAGCCCCTATGGTGCCAGGACAGCGCAAAAAAAAAAAAAAAAACACATAGCATACCATTTTGGAAACTAGACCCCTCGGGGAACGTAACAAGGGGTTAAGTGAACCTTTATACCCCACAGGTGTTTCATGACTTCTGTATATGTAAAAACATTTTTTTTTACCTAAAATGCTTGTTTTCCCAAAAATTTAACATTTTTAAAAAGGGTAATTGCAGAAAATACCCCCCAAAATTTGAAGCCCAATTTCTCCCGAGTACGGCGATACCCCATATGTGACCATAAACTGTTGCCTTGAAATACGACAGGGCTCCAAAGTGAGAGCGCTATGCGCATTTGAGGCCTAAATTAGGGACTTGCATAGGGGTGGACATAGGGGTATTCTACCCCAGTGATTCCCAAACAAGGGGCCTCCAGCTGTTGTAAAACTCCCAGCATGCCTAGACAGTCAGTGGCTATCTGGCAATACTGGGAGTAGTTGTTTTGCAACAGCTGGAGGCTCCGTTCTGGAAACAGTGGCGTACCAGCCGTTTTTCATTTTTATTGGGGAGGGGGGCTGTGTAGGGGTATGTGTATATGTAGTGTTTTTTACTTTTTATTTTATTTTGTGTTAGTGTAGTGTAGTGTTTTTAGAGTACAGTCACATGGGCGGGGGTTCACAGTAGTTTCTCGCTGGCAGCTTGAGCTGCAGCAGAAAATTTGCCGCAGCTCAAACTTGCAGCCGGATACTTACTGTAATCCCCCCCCCATGTGAGTGTACCCTGTACGTTCACATTGGGGGGTGGGACATCCAGCTGTTGCAAAACTACAACTCTCAGCATGTACGGTCTATCAGTGCATGCTGGGAGTTGTAGTTTTGCAACCACTGGAGGCTCCGTTTTGGAAACAGTGACGTACCAGATGTTTTTCATTTTTATTGGGGAGGGGGGCTGTGTAGGGGTGTGTGTATATGTAGTGTTTTTACTTTTTTTTAAAATTTTGTGTTAGTGTAGTATTTTTAGGGTACAGTCACACGGACGGGGGTTCACAGTAGTTTCTCGCTGGCAGTTTGAGCAGCGGCAGAAAATTTGCCGCAGCTCAAACTTGCAGCCGTATACTTACTGTAAACCTCCGCCCATGTGAGTGTACCCTGTACGTTCACATTGGGGGGGGGGGGGGGGGGGGGGGAGAAACATCCAGCTGTTGCAAAACTACAACTCCCTGCATGTACAGTCTATCAGTGCATGCTGGGAGTTGTAGTTTTGCAACAGCTGGAGACACAGGTTGTGAAACACCGAGTTTGGTAACAAACTCAGTGTTTTGCAACCAGTGTGCCTTCAGCTGTTGCAAAAGCTACAACCCCCAGCATGTACGGACAGCGGAAGGCATACTACATTGGCTGGGGATGCTGGGGATTGTAGTTATGCAACAGCTGGAGACACACTGGTTTGCTACTTAACTCAGTGTGCCTTCAGCTGTTGCAAAACCACCAGATGCACCACTACAACTCCCAGCATGCACTTTAGCTGATTGTGCAAGCTGGGAGTTGTAGTTATACAACAGCTGAAGGTACACTTTTCCATAGAAAGAATGTGCCTCCAGCTGTTGCAAAACTACAAGTCCAAACATGCCCATAAGGGCATGCTGGGAGTTGTGGTGGTCTGCCTCCTGCTGTTGCATGACTACAGCTCCCAGCATGCCCTTTTTGCATGCTGGGAGCTGTTGCTAAGCAACAGCAGGAGGCGGTCACTCACCTCCTGCTGCTGCTCCACGATGCCGCCGCACAGGTCAGTCCCTCGCCGCCGCCGTCGCTCCTGGGGCCCCGATCCCAACAGGGACGCCGGGGATCGGGGTCCCCAGCACCCGGGGTCTTCTGCCCACACCCGCTCACGTCCTCCGGAAGAGGGGCGGAGCGGGTTGCGAGAGTGACACCCGCAGCAGGCGCCCTGATTGGTCGGCCGGGAAACCGGCCGACGAATCAGGGCGATCGTGAGGTGGCACCAGTGCCACCTCACCCCTGCTGGCTCTGGCTGTTCGGGGCCGTCTCCGATGGCCCGATCAGCCAGTAATTCCGGGTCATCGGGTCACTGGAGACCCGATTGACCCGGAATCCGCCGCAGATCGCTGGACTGAATTGTCCAGCGATCTGCGGCAATCGCCGACATGGGGGGACATAATGACCCCCCCTGGGCGATATGCCGGGATGCCTGCTGAACGATTTCAGCAGGCATCCGGCCCGGCTCCCCTCCGGCTAGCGGCGGGGGCCGGAAATTCTCAGGGCGTATCCATACGCCCTCGGTCCTTAAGAAATTGGAAACGGGGGCGTATGGATACGCCCTATGTCCTTAAGGGGTTAAGGAATGTAACAAGGGGTGCAGTGAGCATTTACACCCCCGCAGGTATTTGACAGATTTTAAACTGTGGGCTATGCAAATGAAAACTTATTTTCATTTTGACAAACCACTGCACAAATCAGACACATGTGAGGTACCACCCCTTATTACATTCCATGAGGGGTGTAGTTTCCAAAATGGGGTTACATGTGGGCGATATTTGTTTTTGTGTATGCCATAACACTTGCAACTATCAACCATACCAATGCAAATCACCAATTTAGGTCTCAAATGTACATGGCGCTCTCTCACTCCATAGCCTTGTTATGCGCCCGCAGAGCAAATTACGCCTGTCCACATAAGGGGAATTTCCTTACTAGGGAAAATAGTGTTCCATATTCTGGGAGTCTTTCTCCTTTTACCTTTTGTGAAAATGAAAAGTATGAGGCAACACCTTTTCCTTTTAGAGGGATAAAAAGAGCAAAATCCCTCAAAATTTGTAACACCATTTATCCATAGTACGGAAATACCCCATAAGTGGCACTAAACTGTTGCTTTGAAATACAAGAGGGCTCTGGCGTGAGAGCTATGCCCATTTGAGGCCTAAATTAGGGCAAAGGGGCGTACTCTGACCCAAGCATGGGGTTTGGTTCCACCACCAGAAATTCCCTCACGGCAGTGTTTCCCAAACAGGATGCCTCCAACTGTTGCAGAACTACAACTCCCAGTATGCCTGGACAGTCAATGGGTTTCCAGCCATGCTGGGAGTTGTTTTGCAACAGCTGTAGGCACCTTATTAAGAAAACACTGCATTAAGAGTTTATAATTTTTTTTATGGGGTGGGGGAACTTCCTGTAAACCTGCTAGAATAGGTCTGCTCTAGCTGTTGCACAACTATAACTCCAGGCATGCCCTGAAACCCAAAGGGCATTGCTGGGAGCTGTAGTAGTGTGCCTACAGCTGTTGCACAACTACAACTCCCAGCATGCACGGACAGCCAAGGCATGCTGGGAGTTTAGATATGCAACAGCTGGAGGCACACTACTTAACCTCCCAGCATGCTCTTTGCATGCTAGGAGGAGTTATGCAACAGCTAGTGGCATTTTTTCCCTCTAGCTGCTGCATAACTACATCTCCCAGCATGCACGGACAACAGAAGGGCATGCTTGGAGGTGTAGTTATGCAAACGCTAGAGGGCAAAAATGCCACTAGCTATTGCATAACTACAACTCTCAGCATGCCTGGCCAAAGGGCATGCTGGGAGTTGTAGTTGTGTGCCTTCAGCTGATGGATAACTACAACTCCCAGCATGTTTGACTGTGCATGCTGGGAGTTGTACTTATGCAACGGGAGGAGCACATCTCACCTCCTTTAGCTGCGGGTCCGTGATGCTGCCACCTTCGGTCCCTGAGTTTTTATCCAGCCGCCATCCATCAGGACCTCCAAGGTCAAATGCTTTGGAATACTACTTGACCATGCACTTTGCAGGAGAGACTGTAGGAGTTAGGGAGTTAAATGTATGGCTTTAGTCTTTGTGTAAGGGTTTGGGGATTTTAAAGCACGGAGGTGACTTTTTGTTGGGGTACAAACTGTATTCTGCAGGTAATTTGCTTTTCTGGGGGAGAAAAAATGGGCAGAGAATGGTCTGGTACAAAAAATAAATAAATAGGAGATTGCCTCTATAGATCAAAATAGTCTCTTTCTGTGTGTCTGGTCTCCTTGGAATGATTTTATTTCCATAAATCCTCTATCTAATTGAAGGTTCCTATCCC
Source organism: Hyla sarda (assembly GCF_029499605.1). NCBI lineage: Eukaryota > Metazoa > Chordata > Amphibia > Anura > Hylidae > Hyla > Hyla sarda. Next base: position 254,298,661 of record NC_079190.1, read on the forward strand.
TGGTTTAGGCACTCTGGCTCGATTTACTTTTCTCCCCCCCTTTCCCTTTTATGCTTTCCCTCTCCTTTGTTGCATTTTGTCTTGTTTCATGTCAGTCTGTTATATGTTGTTTGTTTTTATAATACTATGTCTGTCCTTTAAGCTTTAGATTTTGTAGAGAGGAGACCTAATTAAGTCAGCATAGGCCATTCACCCTAGTCAGTTACTGCCTATTGTTCTCACTCCTTAGCACGTTACTTTCCATTACCTTTAATATGTCTGTGCAATTGTTCTATACCATCTTTGGAAGAGATATTTGTTACTTTGCCTCCTCCCTTTACTAATTTAGTTAGTTGGTGCTTTTTTGCATTTGTACGGTGTGTTGATAAAACTTGTAATAAAATTGATTATAAATTAGATCTAGTGTAGCTGATCATGAATTTTTGATAGTGACACTACAGCTTTGAAAAATGTTTTCCTTTATCCACAGGATAGGGAATAAGTGTGTGATTGCAGGGGTTCCAACCACTGAGACCCCCCCCCCCCCTTGGGTTCTTCAGAAAGGGACCAGACTCGTTGAGCACTCCATCTCTCTCCTGCCAAGACTAACTGGTCTCGGCACTGGCAGTCTGCTCAGTTAATCACCGGCTGCAGTGGTGGTGTGTCACAGCTGGTGATTGGCTGAGCAGGATGTCAATGCCGAGACCAGTCACAGAAGTAGCTGGAGTGCTCAGCAGGAGGGGGTCAGATCTTTTTCTGAACATTGCAGGAGGTTTTGCCATATATTTTATAGTAAAATGAACAATACAAAATCTAATTGGTCCCGCAAAAAATAAGCCCTCATACAGGTTTGTGGATGGAAATATAAAAGCGTTATGGCTGTTAGAAGGCAAAGAGGAAAAAAAATGTCTTTAAGGGGTATTCCAGGATTATTATGCTACAGGGGCTATAAAGTTAGTGTAGTTCAGATTATAGGGTCTATACCTGTGTGTGTGATGGTGGTCTAGCAATTCTTATGCAATGTTTATTTTTAAGCAGCATACAAAATGTGTCCCAGGTTTTCCCAGGTTGCAGTGCAGCCCTAGACATTATATCACTAATCTGTTGATTACAGCAGGTGGAAGGCAGCTCTCCTGTGCTTCAATGTGTGGCTGATTTGTGGGAGGGAGAAAACTGACCTCATACTTACAAACAAGGAATCCTAGAATTTGTAGTTGGAGGGAGGAAACTTCAACAGGAAATAGCCATTTCACAAAAAAGATACCAGCAATGTTATAGTGGACTCAGAACTAGGGATCGACCAATATCGTTTTTTTTTAGGGCCAATACCGATAATCGGTTGAGGTTAGGGCCTATAGCCAATAACATATCGATATTCCGGTATAAGTTATCGGCTATTTATCCCCCTGCAACACCGCTGCAGATCATTGATTTAAAGCGGGAGCTTTAAATCAATGCACTGCAGTGGCTTTTGCGGTGCCATAGGCCGCCGCCGCCACCCGCTTCTCTCCCCTTGCCTGTCTGGGGGTCCTGAGACCTATCACCGCCACCGCCGCACCACACCCCCGAACCGCCCCAGCCCCATTGCCTCCCCCATCCCCGGTTTTATAATTACCTGTTCCCGGGGTCCACTCTACATCTGGCTCCGGTGGCGTCCTCCTGAGCTGTCACTGTGCGCACTGACGGTGATGTCACTCGTCATTGCGCACAGTGTAACGCAGGACGCAGCAGGAGTAAGAAGTAGCGTGGGCCCCGGGAACAGGTAATTAGAAAACCGGGGATGGGGGAGGCAATGGGGCCAGGGCGGTGCGGTGGAGGGTGCGACGGGTTGGTCGCGGTGGGGTGCAGCAGGTCGGGGGTGGTGCATTATCGGCAAGGTAATTGCAGATACCGATAATGCCCCAAATCGTGATTATCGGCCATACCGATAATCGGTCGATCCCTACTCAGAACACAACAATTTAGCCCCAAGACTAGCACATATCCTTCCTAAACATGTCCTTTACTTTCTGGCAGGTAAGCACTAAAATCATCTTATGGTGGATAAGCCCTTTAAGGGGTTAAAATTCCCGCTTTCTTATATTACCATATACACGGCTGCATGAAGGCTAATTTTTTTGTGCCGTGATCTGTAGTTTTCATTACTACCACATTTAATATATGTGACTTTATGACCACCTTTTTTTCTGGGATGCAATAATAATAAATAAAAAAACAAAACGCAATTTTGATGTTTATGCCATTAGGGGATAATCAACATTATATTTTAACAGTTTGTGATGATACTAAATATGTTTTTTAGTTAAATTTGGGGAATTTGATGCTATTGATTACCATTACCGTTCAAGGCTATGCATAGGCAAAGCATTGAACATTAATATCGCCAACCTACTGGCATGGTATGCCTACAAGAATACCCCCCTCCCGCTCTTCAGACCCCTGCAGTCTCGCTGTGGGTGGTCTAATGAGTCTCTCAAAGTCCCTCTAAATACTTCAGATGCTGTGATCAGTATTGATCACTGTGGCTGAAGGGTTAATGGCAGACATCAGCATGATAGCCGATATCCACCATTAGCAGCCAGGACCCGCAATCTATGAAGTGAGCAAAGCTCCGAACAACTATATAGTGTAAATTTTAATTTGCTCTGCATTTAACAGCTACCTACGCTATATATCAGTGGTTTTGGACATACTTAGACACCAACAAAAAACTATGGGTCTTCCACCAGAATCAGTCTACAAAAGAAAGAATGGTGACTACATAGATTGCATTATCAGTACAAGGAAACTTTTCATTAGAAAAAATTACTGTATTGGCATAATTTTTTTGATGAAAAATCGGGAGGCTGAAACTCTGCGTGTTATACGCCGATAAATCCAGCAGCCGTCGCTGGTCACTTCTTACTGTTCAGGCTGCTGATCTTAAAAACCGTCTGATGCTGCAACCACTTTAAATCAGTGACAAGCAGTGGCTGCCAGGACTGACTATGAAGTCCCTGATGCAGCGCAAAGGACGTCACTAGTCAGAGCAGCCTGAATGACACCTGAGCCTGCCCGGAGACACAAGCCAGGTAAGGAGGAGAGGAGGGGAGGGAGCAGACTACGGAAGAAACATTTGGCACAAGGGAGCCGATGGAGGGTGGGGGAATAATTTGGAACATGGGAGATTAGGTGGGGGGGAAATCATTTGGCACAGGGGAGCAGACTGAGGGGAAAAATTTGCCCAAGGGGAGATAAAGGATAATTGTTTTGCACAGGGGGGGGGGGGGGGCGGCATTAAGTTCAGATCTTCCAAGTCACTTATTTTCAATTAATTTTTTTACTCAAATTTCCCTGTTAAAATGATGGTGTGTTTTTTTATATAACTGTTTAAGAAAAAATGACAAAACTTGAATAAATAAACACCAATAAATACGGTATATATAATGATTTAAAAAAAAAGCATGAAAAAGTTGACTTGCATACACTGCCTGAATGTGTAAATGAACATATAAAACTAAGAATTAAGAAAAGTGTATCTAAAAAGAAACTTTATTGCTGTCTGTGCAAAGATTTCACATGCATTCAATTCAGACTAGCACAATACTTAAAAATAAAAAAAAGAAAACAAATATATATATATATATTTATAACGTTCAATCCCCTGTTCACATTTACCAATTTCAATCACAAACAGCTGAAAAGGATAGGAAGCCAAAAGGGGTTACATAAATTTCCCTTCCTTCCATTAGAGGTTTACAAAAAGGCAGGATTGCGGAGAAGAAAAATAAAAACCTAGGAAAGGATCCGAATATGATGAAGGGGCAAATTCTGTTAATATATTTTGCAGAGGCAGATAAACAATCTAGCCCTTTTAGAAGGGATGCCGCATGGAACCCCAATGGCATTTTGAAATTTTTGCTCAAGTTTGTTTATTATAAAGTGTGAACAAGACAACTGCTAAAAACACACAATGCAGTCAAGTGCATTGGGGCTTATGAAGTTCTTTGTGTCAGGGCTGCTGGGTACAAATGTCCACCTACTTTGGTGCTTACTACAGTGATTTGCAGATCTCGATGTTGTGCACAGATATCCTGCCGGACTGAACGTTCCACCTTATTAGAAATGTATCAAACGGCAGACTTCTCAATTCGATGTGCTGAAGTCAGAGAATCCGCCAGTCTTTCCACATGTTAATAAATGCCTGTGCTGTCTTTATTGCCCCAATCACCCTCTGATCATTTTATCAGTCTCCAGTGACCTGAGTAGCTTGTCCATCAGTTGCTTGACCACTTGACTGGATGAACAAGGGCTGTGTGATATCCTGACCAGCAGGCATGGTTACTTGCTGTATCTGATATAATTGCTGAAAAACAGAAATGTGTTATTACACTAAGCCATAACTGGTTTCATTAGCTTTATACTACCATTTCAGACATTACCTGTCCATCAGTGAACTGGCTGAATTGCTGCTGACCTTGTTGTACTTCTGCTTGCGTAATCTAAAAACAATAATAATAAAAAAAAATCATCATCATAGGCAAAGAAATCCTATGTCCTAGGGCAGTGTTTCCCAACCAGTGTGCCTCCTGCTGTTGCAAAACTACAACTCCCAGCATGCCCGGACAGCCAAAGGCTGGAGGAACCCTGGTTGGGAAACACTGCCCTAGGTCATAGATATGTTTGTGAATACAGCTGAACACTAATTTTTCCATGGACACAATTTCTAGAGTCTCATGCTGATTGGTACCTTAGCATTTGTACAGTATAGTCTGTAGGATTTTTAGGCCCACATTCAGCTGGATTGGAAGTAAATTTTGTATATATTCTTTACTGCTTTTATAAAAGGATTGTACATGTTTCTTAAATTGGTAAACTATTAAACAACAAGAGTACCTCATTCTATGCATGTGTGTGTGTGTATATATATCTCAATAGACCTAAAAAAAAAATCCACTGTATTCAGCACCACAGTCTTTGGTATTATCACCTATTTCCATGCCAGATGCAGAACTAAATTTTCATTTTGTAGAGTAGTGTAATCTCTGAACACATGAAAACATAACTCATCCGCTTAAATCCCATCATTGGTGCACCAGATGGGACTAGTCTGTGCTGTACAATAAACTGCAACACCTCCTCTGCCTCATTAAGACAGACGAAAAACTGTAGTTGCAAGTTTAAAGGCAGTATGTGCATGCTTTACCTTCACCCCCCTTCTCAAATTTCCCAGATGGGAGAAAAAAAAATAAAAAATTATGTTTGTGGGTCTTGCAATAACAAAGGACATCCCCCACGGACAAAGTGGTTCGTCCCCAAGGAGGTGAGGCTGGTAGGCTATAATCTGCAGTAATTCATTATGCTTACAGGGGTACTCCGGCGCTTAGACATCTTATCTCCTATCCAAAGGATAGGGGATAAGATGCCTGATTGCAGGGGTCCCTCCGCTGGGGACCCAAGTGATCTTGCATGCAGCACCCCAGTTAGAATCAGTCCCCGGAGCATGTTCACTCCGGGTCTGATTACCAGCGACCACGGGGCAGGCGGCGTGTGACGTCACGCCTCCGCCCATCAATGCAAGCTATGGGAGGGGGCGATGATTTTTTTCTCAGTCTCTCATAGTTGAGGTTACCTATGATGAAAATTACAGGCCTCTCATCTTTTTAAGTGGGAAAACTTGCACAATTGGTGGCTGACTAAATACTTTTTTGCCCCATTGTATGTATGCATGCATAAGGGATCGACCAATATCGATATTTTAGGGACGATCCCGATAATCTGTGGAGGTTAGGGCCGATAATTTATACCAGAATATCGGTATAAGTTATCGGCTATTTATGCCCCCACCAACACCGCTGCAGATCATTGATTTAAAGCAGCGCTTTAAATCAATGAACTGCAACGGCTTATGCGGTGCCATAGGCTCTGCCACCCGCTTCTCTCCCTCTGCCTGTGCGGGGGTCCTCCTGAGTCCAATCACCGCCACCAAACCGCACAACCCCCCCCCCCGCACCGCCCCGGCCCCATTGCCTCCCCCATCCCCGGTTTTATAATTACCTGTTCCCGGGGTCCACTCTACATCTGGCTTCGGTGGCGTCCTCCTGAGCGGTCACTGTGCGCACTGACGGTGACGTCGTGTCACGTCATTCGTCATTGCGCACAGCGAAACGCAGGACACAGCAGGAGCCAGAAGTAGCGTGGACCCCGGCCCCTGGGAACAAGTGCAGCGCGGCATTAACGGATTACCGATAAACGCCCAAAAACAATATCAGCCAAACCGATAATCGGTCGGTCCCTTATAAATAAATATATATATATATATATATATATATATACACACACACATATATACATACACACACATACATACACACACAATATTATATACATACACAAATCTATATATTAATATATGCATCACCCTCCACACACACAAATCAATATATCTTAAGAAGATTACCTGTTGTGCATTGGCTGCTAGGGTCTGAATCTGTCCCTGCACAACCTGTGTTCCAGACACAGGCTGAGCAAGACGTATGTACTGAAGCTGCCCTGTGTTGAGCTGCACCTACAAAAATAATGAATAAATAAAAGGTTATATTGCGGCCTGAGCATGTACTGTATACTGTGTACAACAGAATACCCCTGAGGGTCAGATTCCATAATAACCACATTATCACAAATACATAATGTCATGATAACACCAATTTCTGCTATCACTTGCCAGGCATAAGGAAGGTGGTATGCATATGCCAGATACCATTTGCAAAACTCCAGAGAAAATATGCTTGTTTATGGTTACATATAGTAAAATAATTCATGGAGTATATATACTACTGGGCAGGCCCTTTCCTGCACAGGGGCAGCCTACTTATGTGAACTCCCCAGACATTTATGTTACTTCTCATTCACAAAGTTCTTCAGAATGAGACCAATACCAACCTGTGTTCGAACATCAATACGTATATAAAATATCCAGACAACCATCTCGTGGTCAAAATAAAACCATGAAAAATTTTCTTTGGTAATGTCCATGGGTGAGATTTATCAAAACCTGTGTAGAGGAAAGGTTGCTGAGTTTCCCACAGCAACCAATAAGATCTTTCATTTTACAAAGGCCTTGTTAAAAATTAAAGAAACGATCTGATTGGTAGCTATGGGCAACTTTTCCTCTGCACAGTTTTTAATAACACCCCCCCCCCCCCCCCAATAACTTAAGGCTTCCAGACAATTCTATGTAATCATGTTAGGATGTGTGGACAGCTTAGTAGCTGTGGGTGTCAGATGTAACATAAAGCTATTTTTATTTTAAAAGGATAAGAGCCCATCTGTGTAAACTATACATAACTAATATTAACGTAAACATCACAGTCCAAAATATAAATATATAACACCCACACCATGTGAACAATGTTGCAATAAAAACCATTATACATGTTCTTGCTTTTCGAAAGCTTAAAAAAAAAAAAATTGCTGTCAATAATCAATGCCCAAAACAGGAAGCACCTGCAAGAGTAAAACTAGTTTCTTTTTCCATTCTTTTAACATTTTTTACATTTATTATGTAATCTGTTCCAACAAAATGAGTAACTATAAATACCCAGTGGTGCATTCCTAAAAGTTGACCTTCAACTAAGTACGGAATTTCTCGCATTCTGAATGAAACCTTTATGAAAAGCATTTACAGATTTGAATGCAGAAGAAGAATGGAAACTGAAAAGCAGCTAGTTTTCATACATACCGGAATCTGCTGGATCTCTCCTGTATTGGTGATTATTTGCTGCATAACTTGCATGGTTTGTCCTGCTCCACCCTGACCTTGCTGGCTTTGACCTTGTGGTTGGGCCTGGACAATCTGCACTTGTTGACCTTCTCCCACCTGCATAGTTACTGGTGCACTCTGTACAGGAAATCCACAAATGCTAAATGAGCTTTCTCTGAAAATGCATAATTACTAGAGATTGTTAATAAAAACCTAGTGAAAGTGGATGACTGGCCCTCCCAACCCTATGGTAGCAGGGATGTGGAATTCGTATGGCCCGACGCCCAGGATATGCAGTTCTGGGCGCCGGGCAGGTGAATTTTTATGGCCCTTAGTCCTGCTTCGGGCGAGCAGGGTCAGACCTGAAAGCCCCCTACAAGCACGGCAGCACGGACACGTGCCCGCTCCATACTCTGCAGCCCCTGGCTGTGTTCAGTGGCTGGGGGCGGCCACTAATAGCCAGCATGCAGGGATAGCCACGGCTGGCTATTAAACCTTTAGACCGCCGCTGTCAAAGCTGACAGCGGCATCTAAAGGGACATGTGAATGCTCCCTGGTGGGCTAGTAGGGGGTGAGGCGATCCACTGTAAAAGGTAGCCGGAAGGCTTACCTCTGTTCTCTGCTGTCCCATGGCCCTGTCATTGATAGAGCCTGGCTGGACTAGGCTCTATCAATGGGATTGCAGCGCACACAGATCAATGGAGTTCATTCATCAATGGAGATCAACTCTATTGATCTGTATGAGGAATCTAATGATTCCTCCAAGTGTAAAACAAACAAAAAAAAATTTTTTCATAAAAGTTTAGAAGACACACATTAACTCCTTCCAGGTTAAAAGTTCAAATCACCCTCTTTTCCTATATAAAAACATGTAAACATAATAAACATTTAGTATCGCTGCATGTGTAATTGTACGAACTATTAAAATATAACATTATGTATCCCATACAGTAAATGACCTAAATGTAAAAAAATACCAAACCACAGAATTGCAATTTTTATATCATCACAGTGAAAAAAAAAAGTTAAAAAGCGATTAAAAAGTCAGATCAATACCAAAATGGTACCGATACAAAAAACACATGGTGCAAAAAAAAAAAAAAGAAGAAAAAGCTCTCATACAGCCTGGAATGCGGAAAAATTTAAAAATAATCTACATAGGGACAAAAAATGGCAATTAAAAAATTTGAAAAGCTTAGATAATTTTTTTTAAATTAGTAAAACATGAGGGAAACTATACAAATCTGGTATTGCTGTAATCAGGCGACCTAAAGTATCAAAACATCATGTCAGCTCAACCACAAGGTAAATGGCGTAGAAAAGAAAACCACCAAATTCACCTTTTACTATTTCAATTTCACCTCACCGATTAGGTGTGTGTGTGTGTATATATTTTATAATGAGATAAGAAGCTCAAATCCACATTAAGTCCCCTGTTTTACGAGTCAAAAAACAGTATCATTTTGGCTTCAAATGTAATGAAGCCAAAATGATACTGTTTTTTGACTCGAAAAACAGGGGACTTAATGTGGATTTGAGCTTCTTATCTCATTATCAAAATGTCTTATAACCTGTACTGTACTGTATTCTCTTTTGCATCTCACTTTGTCCTAATTAATTCCCAGTCTATCCCCTGCTCCCCCCTCCCTCCCCCTTTTTCTCATCCTTATCTTTTTAGTCTATGTTCCTATAGCAGGACAATTTATGGCCCATCTTAGTGTGAATTCTCCACATCTATTGTCTTAACCCCTGCATATTTGTGAGATGTAACCTGTGTCTTCTGCTTGTGAGCTTAGATTTGCTTTGGACTTAATAAAGGGAGGAATCCCGAAAGCTTCTCTACAAAATGCTGTTAGTCCAATAAAAAAAGGTATTACAAGATACTGCAACATTTTATGATTTGCATATACATATATACACATATATATTATACACACGTGTGTGTGTGTGTGTGTGTGTGTGTGTGTGTGTGTATATATATATATATATATGTATATATATATGTGTGTATATGTATAATATATATGTGTGTGTGTAATATATATGTGTGTGTGTGTAATATATGTGTGTATATATGTATATGTGTGTGTGTGTGTATAATATATGTGTATATGTATAATATATGTGTGTGTGTGTGTGTGTGTGTGTGTGTGTGTGTGTGTGTGTGTGTGTGTGTTTCTGGTTCGGAGAATGTTCTAGAAAAATTAAAAAAGGTATAGTAGGTAGTTATGGCTATTATAGGACGAGGAGGAAAAAATGAGAGCGTACAAGCGAAAATTGGTCCGGATCGTCATGAGGAACAAGTAGATTTTGCTCTGTTTTAGTCCCGTGGACAAGTCATTTTTTTATTAAATCTCCACACCCTTGGGCAAGTTATTTTTTTTTCCACACCCCTGTGGAAGACAGGTGTAAGTGCCTTTCCTGCCAAAATATTAAGGGCAACAGAAGAAGCAAACATTCATCTGACCTGTCCTTGTTGTGGCTGAGCAATGATAATCTGGCCAGGCTGGAGGGTAGTAGTTGAAGTAGTAGTCTGCTGACCGCCTGCCTGTCCCTGGACTTGTACGGCTGCTGGTTGTTGGGCCAATGTAAAGTAGTATTGGACGGGTTCTGCTGCAGTCACTGCTTGCCGAACTTCTTCCTAATCGATACAAGAGCACAAAATAAGAATCCATTAGATAACTTGATTGTTACCTGGTTTTTAAAGCAAACCCCATATTAATATAGTGTAAAGAATACAATTAAGTGTAGGGAAAAGTAACTACATCTCTATATTGGTAGCTTATAGCAATGCCTGGCTTAGTATTCCATGACAGAGGGAGTAAACACCCTTCTCCCAGCCACCTCACATTCACAGCTGAGAGTGTAGGATGTTTACAAACCCTGCACACAGTTCTTTTCAGCCTTATTCTGAGAGAACAAAGATTTTATACATCCCTTACCTCTCCTCTCATCCGCACAGCTGGCAAACCCCCAAACCATTCTCAAAGGTCCCCATTGTGTCTGGTTAGTCAGAAATAAGGGGCAAGGTGTAAGATGTCCTCCACCAATAATTATCAAAGTCTTGCTGCCGGAAGAAACTTAGACAAATTAAAGAGGCAGAAAAAGGTAGCTATTATTGGGAGTCCACAATACAATAAAGCCACACAGGAGCTGTGGTGTAACCCCACACAGGGAGATGGCTACTACAATCAAACCAAGAGGAGAGCAGTCATTTATGGGCCACACAAACTGCTGACAATTTAGAAACCGAAAAATACTTGGGTTGTGTCATTAAAACTGTACATATAGCATCACCGCAGGCCATCAGTCTTCCAGAGAAAGGCAGATATCTAGAAGTGATCAACACTGGCTAAAAGTGTGAAATCCTATACCCCAATAGGGTATGTCCACACTGAGGAATTGGAGAAGAATGTAGTCGAGTAAGACCAGGTTCACACTGCATAATCTCTGGATGGAGACTCCGAATGCGGACAGCACTGACTGAATTAGTTGGCGCTAGGGCCGCACAGACATTGCCGTCACCACAGACAGCAATGGCTGCAGAGCAGAGATCTGCCATAATATGGAGTTCAATGTCCTGCTGAAATTTGTAGAGGGGATTTTCCAGGGGAAACTTCTTCAAAAATTCTGCAGTGTGCACTGTCCATCAGAATCCCATTGCCAGCAGAATTTCTGGGTTCAGAATTTCAGAGCAGAATTTCTGGGTTCAGAATTTCAGAGCAGAATTTCAAAACCGTATACTGCTAGGAAATTACCTAGTGTGAACTCTGCCTAATTCCACTTGCTTATTCTGCTCCAATTCATCCTTAAACTAAAGTTCCTTTGGCCTTAATGGACTTTGTGCTACAAGAATCTGACACTGGACATGTTTAATCCTCATGTGGGCCAGAATTCTTTCTTCAGGTAGAATCCACAGCTAAAAGCTGATTTTTTTTTTTTTATTATCCATGACAAAAGGAGTTTCACACAAAATTCACACAGAATTTACATGCAGAATTAAAAAAAAAAAGAAGAATTTGCCCTCCCATAGCATTTTCTTCTCTTCCTCCCTTCCAGGGAAGCTAGAAAATGGCAAAAATTCCCAAGTGTCTGGAGTCCTGTTTCAAAACAAGACTATACATTGTAGGCATTTGCACACATTGTTTCATCACGCCAATGCACCTAAAATAAAACATGGAAGTAAAGAACAATAGGCGAGTAAGAATAAAAAAATAAAAAAAAATGTATTAATTTAATTAGTCTGGCTGTCTATCCTGCCTATATGGGGCTTATCCTAAACTTATGCGGTGCACGCCATTAGAGCTTTTGTAGCAGATGCACCAAATTTGTGAGTGCTACATATACAATGCTCAAAAAGAAAAAAAAAGGATAACATTGTAAAAATAACATGGAGAGGTACTTTGTCAGGGAGTCAGGCTTTCAGCAGAAAACAGGTTGGTTGAAAAGTGGTGGAAATTTTGGTGCATACAGAATATCCCAAGGGACAGGATTTTGGCACAAAACAAGCCAAACACATCAGTTTTCTGGATTCCACCAATAGATTACCATTTGTAACCACAGAGACACAGACTACAAGCATAACACATTGTAGTCTGTCCTGTGTTACCTATTATGACTAACTTGACATACACAATCTAGCACATCTATACACATCAGTAAAGAGTAGTGGCTTTCCACTTACACACCTAGTTGTGATTTGTCCTCTACATCTAACTTTCCCATCTTTCTATCTCAAGCCAAATTCTCAAAGGACAATTCACATGGACAGCCAATTCCCCACTTACGAGTGAACAATTCCCCACTTACATGAACTTTGGAGGAAACCAGAGCACCCGGGGGACTTATGTTCCATTTATTTACATTGCCTTCTTTAGCATTTTGTACTAGCTAAGTGCCAAAAGAAAACTGTGACATCAAACTGCAAAACTAAGGCATGTCTACAGACGTTCCCTAAATAATTGACTCTCACTTAAGGTTTTTAAAATAACATTGTAAATAATGGATTATCCCACCATTCATTCCAGAAAGGACATAGTTAACCAAACACTGGCACACAATGTTAAATCATTACTTAAACACGATGACTGAGCTTGCTACAATTTACTCAGTGAACGATTAAGGTGCCCGCTTCATTTCACATGAACCTTGGCAGAGAGGAGTGTAGCAGCCAACAGCTGTAAACATCCGACTGAAAGCCTTTTCTATAGATTCACAGCTTCCAGTCAAGGATGTTTACAGCAGCTGAGAGTGCCTGTAGATAGAGCGGAACGCAGACGTGTTTACAGCACAAAACACTGGTTATCCATTTGGAGCACCAAGTCTTCCACTGTGGAGCATCAGTTACATTTAGGTGTAGAATCTTGTGCATTTAGGTGTATTCACACGTACAGTATCATGCACAGATTTGACGCGCAGGATTTAAAGGTGCAGAGTTAAATGTAAACTATATACAATAGAATCTCCCAATAGTGGACACTCACGGGGAACAAAAAAGTGTCCGCTATTGAGAGATGTCTCCTATTGGGAAAAAAAGGCTCAAAAATCTTTCTAAATGACGAATACTGTACTGTACTCACTCCAGAGGGTTATTACCTATAAAACAAGATAAAAAGCAATATTACAGTAGAACTCCCAGTGCCATTTATTCACCCCTTATCCCTTCCCCTGTATCATTTCATCTTCCCTTTATACCCTGTGCCAACTTATTACCCAATGCCTTGTGCCAAATTATCCCCCTTACCACATCATTCCCTCTTGATCCCCTTGTACCATTTCATTCCCCCTCTATTACCTTCTGTGTAAATTCGTCACTCCCCTCTTTATAAAGGTGGCACAGGGGAATAAAGTGGCACAGGGGGTAATAAAGAAGGAATTAAATTGCACGGGGGGGGGGGAGATAAAGAGAAAATGATGTGGCACAGGGGGTAATCAGGGGGATGATTTGGCACAGGGGAATAAAGTGGCATAGGAAGGGGTGAATGATGTGGCCAGCAGACATACAGAAGCAGGAGACCATTGTTTAAACAGCAGTCTTTTGCTTCTGTGCTGGGGCTTCTTCAGGGGCCCCTTACTGGGGTATTGGCTGTGCCCCCTGATGGTGGCCCTGTGTACAAGGTAGGGCCGGCACATAAGCCTGGTTGTCCCCTATTTTCCCCTTTCTGGTGTGTCCGCATCCACTATTCCGAATGTCCCCTATTCAGAGGCTGCAAATACATTAAGTCTTATGCGACTCTGCCAGGGAATTAAGAACTGTCCGCTATTGGGAGGTGTCCACTAAGGGAGATCTTACTGTATAGCTATAGAATCCTGTGAAGGATACTGTACATGTCAAAAGGGTATTTGACAACTTTTTAATACATTTGTGGTGGTGGTTTTTAACCCCTTAAGGACTCAGACAATTTTATTTTTACATTTTCGTTTTTCCTTATTGCCTTCTAGAAATCATAACTCGCTTATATTTTCATCAACAGACTAATATGAAGGCTTGTTTTTTGCGCGACCAGTTGTCCTTTGTAATGACATCACTCATTTTTACATAAAATGTATGGCACAATCAAAAACATACTATTTGTGTGGGGAAATTAATAAGAAAACCGCAATTTAGCAAATTTTGGAAGGTTTCGTTATCACGCTGTACACTTTACGGTAAAATAGATTCGTTTTCTTTATTTTGTGGGTCAATACGATTAAAATTATATCCATGATTACATACTTTTCTATTATCCAGCTGGGGAAAAAAAAACAAAAAAAAACTTTTTTACCAAATGAGTGCGTTTAAAATCCCTATTTTGCTGACCTATAACTTCCATTTTTCCATATAAGCGGCGGTATGAGGGCTCATTTTTTGTGCTGTGATCTGTACATTTTTTGATACCACAACTGCATATATAAAAAAAAAAAAATAAACATTTATCAATTTTGGATTTTTTTTTTTACGTTCACGCCGTTCACCATACGGGATAATTAACATTTTAATAGTTGGGATATTTCCACATGCGGTGATACCAAATAAGGTTAAATATTTTTTTATATTTTTTTTGGGGGGGGGGGGGGAGGATAAAATGGTGGAAAACGGACAATTTACATTTTTATTGGGGGAGGGGATTTTTGACTTTTACTTACTTTTTTTTTACTCTTATTTTTAAACTTTAATAGTCCCCATAGGGGTCTATTTATAGCAATCATAGAGCATGGCACTGATCAGTTTCGTTTGTCTTCTGCTCTGGTCTGCTCGATCTCAGACCAGAGCAGAAGACCCGTGAAAGGTAGCAAAGACAGGTGAGGGGACCTCAGTCTGCGGTTCTGGATGATCGGATCGCCACGGCAGCACTGCGGGCGATCCGATCATCCATTTTAGTGACTGCAGCACTGCATTGATCATGGCATCTGAGGGGTTAATGGCGGACATCCGCACGATCGGGGATGTCTGCCATTACCGGCAGGTCCCTGGCGGCTAGCAGCAGCCGCGACCTGCCGAGCATCGCTCCGATGCTCGCAGTTATGTATAGGACGCAAGTGCACCACCGCACCAGGACGTACATGTTCTGAGTCGTTAAGGGGTTAATCTGTAACCACAATCAAAATGTTAACACTAAGGGGAGATTTATTAAAACCTGTCCATTGGAAAATTTGCTGCATTGCCCATAGCAACCAATCATTTTCATTCTTCAGAGGCCTTTTCAAAAATGAAAGAAGCAATCTGATTGCTATGGGCAACTCAACTTTTCCTCTGGACAGGTTTTGATAAATCTCCCCCTATGTAGGCAGACTTTTCAACATAACATTATATTATAGAGGTTAATCCTTTGTCACTGCAGACAGCTTTTGGCATACTGATGGAAATCTTAACCCCAAGAGACAGGGAAAATATAACTTAGCCATAACTACACGGGAGTGGGAAAGCAAACTCCCCAATTAACACACACAAAAAAGTATAAAGTAACACAATGGAGGGAATTAACCATTGGTTGCTGGACAAATATTTAGCGTTAAAGGGGTTCTCCGGTGCATACACATCTTATCCCCTATCCAAAGGATAGGGGATCAGATGCCTGATCGCGGGAGTCCCGCCGCTGCACCCCGTTTGTAATCAGTCCCCGGAGCATGTTCGCTCCAGGCACTGATTATAAATGGGGTGCCGCTTGCATGATTCCAGGGGTCCCCAGCGGCGGGACTCCCGCGATCAGGCATCTTATCCCCTATCCTTTGGATAGGGGATAAGATGTGTATGCACCGGAGAACCCCTTTAACACCACAATAATTTATGACCGACCGGTATAATTTTCATGATTTAAAAAACCCTACTGTTCCCATCTGATCACTTTTTGGGATGTGAACCAAAAAATACGTAGTGTTCCCACCTATGAGTTCTAGTTTTAGACACTCAATTTTTTTTAACATTTTAATGTGCATAATACACAGAATTGATATAAAAATCTATAATTAACCCCTTAAGGACCAAGCGTTACATTTTAAAAATCATATGTGCAAAAACTGAAAGGAGGAAAAAATAAAACCCTTTAAATTTTGCACCTAAAATTCCATATGATGGCTTATTTTTTGCGCCACCAATTCTACTTCGTGCGCAAGTCATTTTACACAAAAATCGACGGCGAAACAAAAAAAAAAAAATAATAAAATTTACACCTTCTCTTTATTCTGTAGATCCATAAACTTTTATAGGTTTGATTTTGTCTTACTACTGGAAAAAATCATAACTACATGCAGGAAAATTAATACGTTTAAATTGTCAACTTCTAACCCCTATAACTTATTTTGCCACGAACTGGGCGATATGAGGGCTATTTTTTTGCGCTGTGATCTGAAGTTTTATCTGTATCATTTTTGTTTTGATCGAACTTTTTGATAAGTTTTTTGCCATTTCTTTTTAGTCTTTGCAGTTTAACTATATATTTTTATAGGCACACACCTGGCCGGGAGAAGCATCGGCTGACGCGAAACTGGTTGCCACCTGTGGTGTGCCCCTGCATCTGAGAGCGACTGCTCTCACTCCCCGCTCCATGGACCTTGTGCTCCTGTAACTCCTGCATTATATTCCATGGAATAAAAGATTACATTACCTGGGACATCTAACGTGGTGAGTGAGATTAATTATTTGTCTTCTGGTTTTCCTATATATTTTTATAGATCGGACATTTACGCATGCGGCAACACCACATGTTTGTAAATAAAAATAAACTTTTTTATGGGAAAAGGGGGATGATTCTGATTTTTATTAGGCAAAGGGTTAAAACCACATTTAACTTTTTTTTCTACTTTTTTTATGCAGTGTTATAGCCCCCTCTTGGGGCTATAACATTGCATACACTGATTGCAGGCATTGTTCAATGCATTGATCAGTTTTCTGTGCTTGATTGCTCAAGCCTGGATTTCAGGCTTGGAGCAATCAAACGCCGATCAGACAGCTGGGAAGAAGGCAAGGCACTTACTGCTGTCCACTCAGCTATTCTGGATGCTGCGATTTAACTGCGGTGGACCCAAACAGCTCTGCTGAAGCTAGCCGGTATGGATTTCTCCTTTCTTAGACGCTACAATCAACTTAGATTGCCGGTCTAAAGGGTTAATACCGGACATCAGCCCGATAAGCGATGTCCGGTTTAGCTGCAGGTCCTGGTTGCTGATAGCAACCGGGACCCCGCACATACAAAGCTGAGTGCACTTCACAGATCGGGAGCCGGGCACAAACTTTACTATATACGTCCATGGTCGTTAAGGGGGTTAAAAATAAAGTTTTGGCGCACGACAGGTCAATTTTGCCACCAACTTAAAAATATGTTGTGTGTCTGAAGCCGGCAGTACTGGTAAATTACCGCCTCCAATATTCCGCAAATAAAGATATTGAGAGAGATTTAAAGCGCAACTGTCATGATCTTTTACTGCAATAACCTGCACACGGCATGTCTACTGTGTGCAAGTGGTTTGAATAACAACCTTTCTACCTAATAGTTCCTAGATTTTATTACCCAAAAAATGGCTTTTTATGAAAGCCAAGGACAGTCGGGTAGGCGTGGCGCGAGGTCCGCGAGGCCCCGCCACCAGCCACACCCACCGACTATAATTCAGCGCTGGGACTCTTTAAGCAGCTTTTTTGCTTAAAAAGGACAAGCTTGTCACCCGCGCCACATGACTGTTACAATAAATGTACTAACCTATTTTCCTTTTTTTTACTTTCTCATTTCAGATTTATGTTTCCTGTGGACTACGACGATGACCAGTGTGTTTTTTTTGTGTAATGTTAATAAAATGGTTAACGAGGGCTTGTGAGGGAGTGTTTTTTGGAATAAAAAAGTTATTTTTAAATGTTTATTTTATTTTTTTATTTACTTTACAGGCTTAGTAGTGGAAGCTGTCTTATAGACAAACCATTGCTAAGCCAGGGCTTAGCGTTAGCGCCAGATGGTTTTTAGCGTTAACCCCCAATTACAACCCCCCCCCCCCCCCCCCCCCCCCCGGGTACCCATAGGGGTGCCGGGAAGAGCCAATACTAACAGACAAGGAGCATCAAATATGGCACTCCTGGGCCTAGGCGGTAACAGGCTGGCATTATTTAGGCTAGGGAGGGCCAGCAACAATGGTCCTCGCCCACCCTGGTAACGTCAGGCTGTTGCTGCTTGGTTGGTATTTGGCGGAGAATGAAAATAGGGGGAACCCTATCCGTTTTTTTCGTAAATTAAAGAAAGAAAGAAAAACGCATAGGGTTCCCTGTATTTTTATTCTCAGCCAGATACCAACAAAACAGCAACAGCCTAACATTACCAGGTTGGGGCGAGGAACATTGTTACCGGCTCTTCCCAGCACACCTGTCGCGGTGGGTACCGGGGTAATTGTGGGTTAGGGCTAGCTGTTTTTGGGGCTAACGCTAAGCCCCGGCTTAGTAATGGATTCAGTCTATAAGATGGCTTCCACTACTAAGCCTGTAAAGTAAATAAAAAAACACCACATTTAAAAAACACTCCCCCACAAGCCCTCGTTACAAAATAGTTAATATTAAACAAAAATTTGTAGTCCAAATCTGAAGTAGCCCACAGGATACACGGATCTGAAATGAAAATAAATAAATAAATGGGTTAGTACATTTAGGCTACGTACATTTGGTTTTTGCTTAAGCTAAATTTATCAACCCCTCTGTGAAGTATGATAAAATGTGTCACACATAAGCAAACCCAAAGAAAAAAAAAAAAAAGAAAAAAAAAAAAAAAGCAGAAATCGCTTACCAAAGCAAACAATGATAAATGTCCCCACTATCTTACAAATATTCAAATACTGTGCAAATAGGAAAGGTCTTGTCAGGTATATCCAGAAATTAGAGCATGTTTTTTCAACTATATGAGACATACCTGGCGCTTTGGAGGTTTTAGCTCATCCCGGGGAACAATGTCAATTAGGAAATCAAACTGGTCAAACTTTGTTATCGCCATGGCGATATCGTTCCTCTAAGGAAAAAAAAAGGTTTAAGTGAGAAAAAAAAAATGCGTACTTTTAGTAACAATGTTCTAAAAGGAAATACCAAAAATAAAAGTAAATAAGTTATTGCCCAATAAATAGCTTTGAAACATCTTATACAATGCTACATTGTACTGTCCCTCTGTTAACTTATAAATAAACTTACATCTGGGCATTACAATTAACCTTCAAGTGTTAGGCTGTCCTTCAAATGGTAACTACAGCTTGTCAATGTTTTCATATATTTCTAGGAAGAATAACACAAATGACAGTTTAGGAAAAAATGCCCTATAATTGTTTTATGGTGAATACATGTGTTTACTAAGACCTTAGGAGAGGTGACAATCCCATTAACGAATATGGTATAGTATCATTAAAAATGCCTGTTGCATTCGACTACAAGAAATGATGTCTGGATTACTATGTAGCCATTCACTGAATGTGCTGCTGAAAGAAGCGTATTTCCAACTGGACAGCACATAAACATTTGGTGTGAATAAAAAGGATACCCCAGGGCTATGGAGTCTGTAGAAATGTACCCTCTCAGACAGTTTTGAGAACTCTGATTTTGTCTTTCTCCTGCATCAAATTGGAAGAATTGTGTTTGGCTGCTCTGGGCAAATAACCCTGCCCCAATATATTACTAATACTGTATAATAGAAACTAATATAGCACCTATATATTCCACAGCATTTTACAATTCTGTATACAGGTGTGCATACAGAGAAAAATCTTACACAGAATAACAGCATATTCAATAAGGAGTAGTTTGGGGCAAGGGCTTAAAATGTACTGTAAAGTTGATAACAGGCATGGCCTGTTGAATATTTAATTTCACAGGCAAAGAAAGGGCTGATGTGACAGTTTCACTACTGCAAATTTGTTATTACAAGATATTATACAGGAGCCATTTCTGAAGTACTCAAATACAGAGAGAGTCTAAGCTTGGAATCAAATGTGTAAAGTTGGACTTTTGGGCTACGGACTCCCCAGCCTAGGGATATCCATATACATCTGCTTAGGTATGATAGCCACAAAGTGTGGCCTGCCACAATCATTTAGATCATTGCACACCTATCACATGACCATCATGGCCCATTGTTAATCGTCAGGGGTGCTGGGAGTTGGAGCCCTTCGGATTAAAAATGAATAGCCCATCCGCAGTATAAGGGTACGTTCCCACACGGCATATTTGCTGCTGCGTATTTTATTTTCCCTGTTGAAGTCAATGGGTAGGAAAATACGCAGCACCAAATACGCAGCAAATACGCCACGTGGGAATGCACCCTAAGCCAATATTAAAGAGTGGGATATTTCCTTTAAAGAAGCATCCCAGTATTTTTTTCTTTCTAGCTTGTATATTGCAGCATAGGCTATTAGAGAATAATGTATAGATGTTTTTTGTATATGCCTTATTTCTTACCCATTAGTGCTGAGCTGGCATACATGGGATATGCTCCAACTTTGCTTACAAAGCATAAAGATGTGGCTTGTGTAATGCAGCCTACATTTCCCATGACTCCTCTGGCTTTGGGTTAGGAGTTTTATCATTGCACCAGGTCATCTCCGGCTGCTAGTGCTGGAGATCACCCAGGTGAACTGAGGCTCAAGTGGATTGGTGTCAATTCACACTATGCAGCTTGAGAAATATTTCCATGAGGAGAAAGATATTTGCTTTATAATCACAAGTTGTGTTTTATGAAGTTCTACTGTCTTTCCGCTGGGTTCACATTCTGAATATATGCCATTTTACAGTGATTTCAGTTATATACAGCAAAAACATGGTAATTAGCTGCAGTACCACTTATTTGATGCAATGTGTGAACATAGCCATAGCTGTTTTTGCAGTGAGTTTTCAAAATAGTGGAAAAAATTACAAGTGTTTACCATAATCTGCACAATTGCTGTATCATCTCCATTTTTGTCATGATTTGGGGGGGGGGGGGGGGGCGCGACATCACAAAATAAAAAAAAAAGCAGCATGAAACAGTGTGTAAACACAGCCTCAGGGGAGGTGAACTACTATATATCACGATCCCATAGAGAGCACATGTAGTGGGGGAGGGGTCTGAGAACTATTAAGAAAGATATGGTAGGTGATTATGTCAGCCTTAAGTCAGCCTTCTGTCGGAAACATTAGGTACTGGAAGATTTGGAGTCAGGAACATGATCACAATTAGAGTAATGAAACACAAATGCGGCTGTGCTGGAATAAAACTGGTGCTGTGAATGTGTGTGATATGGGCCAAACACAAAAAACCCGGGACGGCTTCTTTAACTCTTCTACTTTGGAGGAAGAAAAAGGTTTTCACAAACTGGTGCTAGAAAGTTACAGATTTGTAAATTACTTCTATTTAAAAATCTTATTTCTTACAGTACAAACCAGCTGATGTATACTACAGAGGAAGTTGTGTAGTTCTTTCCAGTCTGACCACAGTGCTCTCTGCTGACACCCCTGTCTGTATCAGGAACTGTCCAAACCAAAAGCAAATCCTCATAAAAACATATCCTGCTCTGGACAGTTCCTGACACAGACAGAGGTGTCAGCAGAGAGCACTGTGGTCAGACAGAAAAGTAACGCAACTTCTTCTGGACCATACACCAGCTGATAAGTATTTGAAGGCTTAAAGATGTTCAGTAGTAAATTTATTCCCTAGCTGCAGGATATGGGATAAGTGTCCGATTGCGGGGGAGGGGGGCCGACTGCTGGGACACCTGCAATCTCCCATGCAGGGCCCCGGCTCTGCTCAGGCGAGTTGCGTATCCAGCACGTCAGCTGGCGTGAACACGCCCCCTAAATTTGTCTCTATGGGAGAGGTGGAGACAAGATGAATGGGGGGCTTGTTTCCACCAGCTGGCATGATGGGTGTGAAATTTCATCTCCTTGAGCAGAGCCGGGGCTCATACGGGAGATCGCAGGGGGTCTCAGCGGTCAAACCGCCCACGATCAGACATTTATCCCCTATCCTGCAGATAGGGGTTAAAAGTTCTTACCGTTTGACATCTAAGTTTTTACATAGAACGTTATACAGATTTATAAAATACTTCAGTTACAAGTAAAAACTCCAGTTTGGAAAGGTTTTCCCACCTGGAGTACCTCTTAAAGGTTAGTTTCAAATTGCAGAATTTCCGAGCAGAATTCCACTCCAAAATTCTGCTGCAGCAGAACCCCATTGCTGTCTATGGGATTCCACACTATGGAACTTCATCGGTGGATAATCAGTCGCTATAAGAATGATACACACAGAAGTCATTGCCATCTATGGGGACTTCAATGTCTGCATGGTCCTAGTGCCAACTAATTCAGTTGGTGGCCGGGCACACTTGGAATCTCTGACTGGAAACCTAGCCTAATAGTTGCGCAAGTGGTTTTCTACAGCAAACCAACACATTACCTGCAAAGTCCTCCTTTTGTTGTCCTCTGTGTGAATCCAGGCACGCAGGGTCAATTCAGTTATAAAAATCTGGGCAGCTTTGGCAAACAGTACTGGAGCTTCCGCGCTGATCATCTAAATGACATACTTCCATATTATTAAGGTTTAACAGAACAGCACTACTAGAGAAATGACTTCCTCTTCAATTAAACTTGTCTGAATGTAGGACAGCTCTGTGCAGCTCTACCTTTATACCACATGAAATGGTTCTATTGAGATTGGATTAAAATATGCTAGGATGTAAGGTACATGTAAGGTACCAGTTGAAGTCTCAGTACCGAGACCCCCATTAGTAGAATGAGCGGAGATAACAGCTCGGCAGTAACTTTTACTTCTGGCTTTCAGCAATTTTGGACTTGCTGCTCCATTATAAGTCTATGGGGCAGCAAAACAAAGATAGCAAAGAGCTTAGGAGTAAATGGCACTACTGGGCGCCTATGCCTGCTTATTCCGCAGATAGGTGGGGGTCTTGGTACTGAGTTTTGCAACAGCTGGAGGCACCCTGGTTGGGAAACACCATTTTATGCAGTGGCAACTGACTGCAGCAGGACATCCTCCACTGTTCAAGCCACACCTCTTATCTAATACAGTAACAATGAACCATGACTAAAAAAAAGGTTCTATTTATTTCAGGGGAAACTAATTTAATGTAACCGCTGCATCCAGCTTTGGCCGTCATGACACTAAATTTTTTTTTTCTCATTTCTACCTTATAACAGCTAAAATAGTTTTCATTTATTTTTTCATCCAGTGAACACTAACATAACACAGGAATATGAACCGGAGGTTTCAGGAAAAATATCGCAGATAATTGAACATATTTGTTTTATGCAAGACATACTGAATGAAGTATTCTAATCCCATCAGAACTACGCCACACTCTGCAGGATGGGAGATAAGTGTGACTGGTAGGGATCCACTGCCGCAACTTCCACTGATGGTTCACATAGGGAGACACAGGACCTCCATTTTCTTGGGAGTGATAGACATGCATGCTGCTGATCCATTTAACTCTTTGGGCCTTAAAAAGATAGAGCATTATACCCAGCCATGTTTATCAGGCCCACAGAGTTAAAAGGGGTAAACAACTGGTGCCAGAAAGTTAAACATATTTGTAAATTACTTCTACTTAAAATCTTAATCCTTCCAGTACTTATCAGCTGCTGTATAATACAGAGGAAACTGTATAGTTCTTTTCTGTCTGACCACAGTGCTCTGACACCTCTGTCCATTTTAGGAACTGTCCAGAGTAGGAGCAAATTCCCATAGAAAACCTCTCCTGCTCTGGACAGTTTCTGACATGGACAGAGGTGTCAGCGGAGAGCTGAAAAGAACAACTCAACTTCCTCTAGATCACACAGCAGCTGATAAGTACTGAAAGGATTAATATTATTTTTAATAGAAGTAATTTATAAATTTGTTTGGGCACCAGTTGATTAAAAAAAAAAAAAAAAAAAAAAAAAAAAATTGTTTTCCTCCGGAGTACTCCTTCAAATAGAGAGTTGTAGCCCACATGTCCAATCTCTACTCCAGTGTTTCCCAACCAGGGTGCCTCCAGCTGTTGCAAAACTACAACTCCCAGCATGCCCGGAAAGCCTTCGGCTGTCCGGGCATGCTGGGAGTTAGTTTTGCAACAGCTGGAGGCATCCTGGTTGGGAAACGCTGCTCTAGTCCATTCTTATCTTATATCCCAGTGGTCTTAACCCCAATAAACAGAGACTCCTCACCTATCCTAATGGTAAATGATGAACATTGTTTCTGGTAAAAGCCTTTAAGAAATAGCCTTCCATCATATGCATTAACTTTTCAACACAATATTGCTTGGATAAGAAAAAATACAAAGCTTACTTTAACGTCTTCATCAAGCTTCATGATTTTTTTAATTCGAGCCAACGGAAGCTCCTGGACACGGAAATCTTTCTGCGTGGAAGTGAAAAAAAAAATGAATAATTAAATACAAAACAGCATTTAGACTCCAATCTGTCTACAGTTAACCAAGGATATACAATTACTTTATGACTGGTAGGAGTCTGACTTCTGGAACCTCAGGCCACAGTGTGGAATAAGTGTCATGGTCTGAAGTGTTTAGTGACACGGCCACTATCTGTGCAGGGGAAAACTAAAGGGTTAGCAGCACCAAATTATCACTGTAGCCCCTTCAGTCTATGGATCAGTGAGGGCTCCAGGTAAGACCCAACATTTTTAGAAGTGGTGTCATATCCTATCATTATGCCAGGTAAGTGTGAACAGACATAACAGACCAGAACATTACAGAACTGTACAGCTAGCAACCATGCTTTGTACAGCAAGGGCCGTATAAGCTTTAGGACAAAGAAGTTGGTTTATTACACATTACTGTGTTCGATTGACAGGTCACAAGGAGGAGGCAAGGAGAAATCAAAGAACAGCCAGACTGGATTCTTCCGAATCCTTTAGTCCCACTAAAGCCATACAGCCAGGGGTGTCTGACATTTACTCCACCACTGCCTTCAAGTATGCACTTTTGGGGCTAATGGCTTAACATTCACAATTGAATTTCCACAGAGTTTTGTTGTTATAAAAAGATGGTAGTAGGGTATCTTTTCAACAATGTCTTCACAAGGGAGGATTAAACAGCAATTAAAAGTGGTTGTTTTGTGATGACAACCCAGAAGCCTCTTGGTATACAGACATTATTGCTTATGTGAAGGGGAGGGACATCCCACTAAGTGCCAGAGTGGGAACTGCCCTGTAAAAGGCTACGACGCAGGACGTAAATCTACATCCTGGTGATGTGGTACTTACCGCACCAGGACGTACATTTATGTCCTATACATAACCGTGAGCATCAGAGCGATGCTCGGGTCATAGCAGCCAGGGACCCACCGGTAATGGCCAACATCCGCAATCGTGCGGATGTCCGCCATTAACCCCTCAATACAGATCACGGCATCTGCAGCATTGCGGTCACTAAAATGGATGATCGGACTGAGCAGACCAGAGCAGAAGATGACCAATAACACTGATCAGTGCCATGTCCTATGCATAGCACTGAACAGTATTAGCAATTGAATGATTGCTATAAATAGTCCCCTATGGGGACTAGTAAAGTGTAAAAATAAAAAAAAGTAAAAAGTGAAAAAAATCACCTCCCCCAATTAAAACGTAAATTGTCCCATTTTCCCTATTTCACCCCCAAAAAGTGTAAAAAAATAAAATAAAAAAAATATATACATATTTGTTATCACCACGTGCATGAAGTATCCGAACTATTAAAATATAATGTTACTGTATGGTTAACGGCGTAAACGTAAAGAAAAAAAAAGTTCCCAAAAAAATTGATAATTCAAAAGGTTTTATATAAGCAAATATGGTATCAATAAAAAAGTACAGATCACAGCGCCAAAAAAATTAGCCCTCAAACCGCCACTTATACGGTAAAAATGAAAAAAAAAAAAAGTTATAGGTCTTCAAAATAGGGGAATTTTAAAACAGACCAATCTGGTTTAAAAGTTAGCGTGTTTTTTTTTTTTTTTTTTTTTTTTAAGCACAACAGTAATAGAAAAGTATGTTGTCATGGGTATCATTTTAATCGTATTGACCCAAAGAATAAAGAACACATCATTTTTACCGTAAAGTGTACGGTGTAAAAACGAAACCTTTCAAAATTAGCAAAATTGCGGTTTTCTTTTTAATTTCCCCACACAAATAGTATTTTTTTGGTTGCGCCATACATTTTATGGTAAAGTGAGTGATGGCATTACAACGGACAAATGGTTGCGCAAAAAACAAGCCCTCAGTCTGTGGATGAAAATATAAAATAGTTATAATATAATATAAATATAATAAAAATAAATAAATTGGGTGTTACTAATGCCTGTCAATTTGGACTGACCAGTCACTGTCTGACAATGGCAGCACTGACTTACAACAGCCAATTGGCATTCCCCTTTAATAAAAGAAACATCACAAGACACAGTTCAAGGAAAAGGGTCTTAAAACTTGTTATTTATCTCATTAAGGACCAGGCCATTAGGTTGTTTTTCCCTCCACGCCTTCTAATAGACATAACTTATTTTTCCCCATCTACAGACCAGAATGAGGGCGTGTTTTTTGCGTCACCAATTGTAATTTGTAATGCTAACATTGTACCTCCAAATGTACAGTGAAACAAAAATAATTTGGAGGGAAAAATGTAAAAAATAAATAAATAAACTAATTTTGCAACTTTTGGGGGCTTCAGTTTCTACCCAGTGCAACTTTCAGTAAAAAGGAAATTTTTATTCTGTAGGTCCATACTAGGGATCAACCGATTATCGGTATGGCCGATATTATCGGCCGATAATCGCGATTTTGGGCATTATCGTTTCGGCAATTACCTTGCCGATAAGCCGATAATGCCCCCCCCCCCCGCACAGCCTAAAGTCTATCTGCGTGTTATACGCCGATAAGCCGCTGCAGTTCAATGATTTAAAGCGGGCGCTTTAAATCAATGAACTGCAGCGGCTTTGCAGATGCAGAGACAGCCAGCGCTGCCGGCTTCTCTGCCCCTGCCTGCCCTTCTCTCCCCCTGCCGGCGCCGATAGCCAGGGGGAGAGAAGCGGCGCCGGCAATGGGGCAGCGGCGCTGATAGCCAGGGGGAGAGAAGGGGCAGCGGCACCCATTACCGGCGCCGCTGCCCCCCCATCCCCGGTTGCATAATTACCTGTTGCCGGGGACGGGTCCGCGCTGCTTCAGGCCTGCGGTGTGCGTCCCCTGCGTCGTTGCTATGCGTTGCACGGCGCAGCACAAAGACGTCACTCTCCCCCTGCCGGCGCCGCTTCTCTCCCCCTGGCTATCGGCGCCGGAAATGGGGCGCCGGCACCGATAGTCAGGGGGAGAGAAGGGGCAGCGGCGCCGATAGCCAGCAGGAGAGAAGCGGCGGCAGAAGGGCTCTAGACCCCAGAAAAGGCAGGGGGAGAGAAGCGGGCAGCGATGGCCTCTCTCCCGCTGCCTTTCCTGGGGGTGTATCGGGGTATATGCATGCACACACACGCACCCTCATGTTACCATGGATATTTGGGTAAAAAACTTTTTTTTACCCAAATATCCTTGGTAAAATGAGGGTGCGTGTTATAGGCCGATGCGTGGTATACCCCGATAAATATGGTATGTTGTTTTATTTTACAACTTTTAAACAATTCTAACTTGGAAATGCATGAAAAATTAGTATGCTTAAAGTTGTCCACTTCTGACCCTTATAACTTATTTTTCTGCATATAGGGACGTATGAGGACTCATTTCTTGCACTGTGATCTGTAGTTTTTATTGGGACCATTTTTCTTTTGATGGCACCTTTTGACCACGTTTGATCAATTTTTTCTAGGATATGAAGTGACCAAGATAAGCATTTCTGGACTTTGGCATTTTTTTTACGCTTGCGCCTTTGACCGCGCGGTTCAACTTTATATTTTAATAGTCCGAATATTTACACACACTGCGATACCACACGTTTAGGTTTTATTTTTTTTATTGGAAAAATGGGGGTGATTTAAACTTATTAGGGAAGGGGTTAATGCATATTACTTAAAATTTATTTTATTTTATACTTTTTAGTCCCCATTGGCGACTATAAAATGCAATCTTTAAATTGCATACACTGATCAATGCTTCTCCATAGGAGAGCATTGATCAGTTTAATCAGTGCTCTATTGCTTCAGCCAAGGCTGACAGAAGCTTAAGGCCACCGATCAGACGGCCAGGAGGAAGGTAAGAGACCTCCCGCCGCCCTCTCAGCTCATCAGGATCCTGTGGTTTGGTCGAGCCGGCAGTCCCACTCAGTCCGCTGAGCTAGTCGGGAATGGGATTTCCCACATTTAGATGCCGGGATCAACTTTGATGGCAGCGTCTAAAAGGTTAAATGCCTGACAACGATTGGCAATGTCCGGCATTAGCTGTGGGTCCCGGTTGCTAATCAGCTGCTGAGCATGCGTCATACACTAGAAGCCTGCAGTGGACGTAAATATATGTCCATTTGCGGGAAGGGGTTAAGGACAATATAAAATTATACTAAAAACAGACAAGTCAGTGACTTAATGCAACAAGCAGGTGCTATAGTTGATCGAAAGCAGTTGATCTCATGCATTTAATACACGACTTAGTAAACTTATTAAAACCGTGTTTTATTTGCGCTTGTCAAAAATAAATAAAAATAAATTTTAAAAAGGCTAGTCTGTAGGAACACAGCAAAAAAAATGTGCAAAAAATTGCAGCACAAGACTTGATTCCCCCCCTTCGTGCGCGCGCGCGTGTGTGTGTCATTAATTTAAATAAAATTTAATTTCTAATAAGAAAAAAATGCATTTTATTAATATTCATTTCAAGTACTGCATAGTAAAAATAAAACAGACAATAAATTCTTACCACTGTTAGATTTCGGATATCCTCCATAACCCTTGGCCAGAACGACTGTAAGCTCTGCTGTGCATCACTGTTTGCTGCACCAAACCCCCCATCAGCAGACATGTTCAAACCTAAGAGAAAACAAGACCTATATTAGCTGACATAACAGAAAACTTAAGATATTTAGAAATGCATTGCCAATGTGTAGAATGTATATTCTGCAGTGTCCAGTTCTGCAGTATTATGCATCTCTGCAGTGTCCTACAGGAAAAAACTAAACAAAAGGGCTCATTGAGACAGGAGCTCCACCTGCATAACCAAGAAGGGGTGCTAAACAGGTAAGGATCCGAAACACTAGAACAGTCAAACTACAAGAGCACTTCTTCCTTGTTCTGTCTGTAAGGAGTCAGTCTTGTAACCAGATGTAGGTGAAAGCCATAAACAGTGGTATCCATGGAATAAGTATTCTCAAGGAATAATGCTGGGGCTTTGTGAATAGTGAATAAACCACCTTGATCTCTGACATCATAGACATTTCATAGTAATATGTGAAAATGTATCTACTCTTATAAGTCATACGCTAATGCAATTTGTTACATACACGACGGAGTAATTCAGAGTTATGACATTTTACACTGGTTCTGGCTATTAAAAAGGCTGTGTACATTGAATGGCAGTCTGTAACTGAGCAACTCTGTCTGTACAGCCACACAAAAAGTGGTCAGATTCTAAAAATATCCTGCATGTTCTCTTTCAAGTATTAACAATACCTTTAAACAGCTCATGACATATGCAAGTGTACTTCATGTTATGAATCACAGACAGCGGGAGCTAAATTTGGCTTCACACAAGTAGTTTTGGATTCTGTGATCTTAGAACGGCATGGGGTAAATCAAGGACCAAACTAGTGGTGTATAGTCCGTACACAATATCCACTGCTGCCCTCTTCACATGGTAAAGGGCAAAACGCAAACATCTAGGATAACCGTACTTCTTACACTGCTGTGCAATGGACCTTTTGATACTATGACAGCCAGACAGCAATGGGTCTCAATTGATCCCATTGACTTTAAAAGGGGTACATCGGCAAAAATGTTTTACCTACAAATGCTGCTCTCCCTACTTCTGTTGCCCAACATGCATGATTGCAGCTCAGCTAATTGCTGGCCGCAGGAGTTTAGGCTGAGCAGCAGCGGGGCATACTGAGCTCCAGCCTTCTTCCTGGTGCCCGGGCCAATAAGGTACACTGCCACCATAGTGGTCAGCGATTAGTTGAGCTGCAGTGTTGCGTGCCAAGCCACAGAAGCAGATTGACTGCACTGAAGGACAGGACAGCGGCAGGAGGCAAGACTTTTTTGCAGGATTTCAGCACAGATACAAATGTGAACCTATCCTTACACGGATGGCCATTCTCACCCGATTCTGTTGATGACAATTCAAATCAGATACAGCCAAAGAGCTCAGCACTTGGCAATGTTTGGAAGCCCTATAATAAATTCATGAAGCATTGGCTGCACACGCGCTGTCCTCCAATCCTTCAGGAGTTTTCTTCCTTTCTTGAGGGTAGAGGAGTTTCCAGTGGTCAGACCCCTTTGATCAGCTTGTTACCTCTATTCTGCAAATATGGGAACTTTTGGAGGTGGGAATACCCCTGTATGAATGTTTAGTTTTGTTTTTTTCTGTGCATACTTTTCATAACATTTTATTAGTATAAAAAAAGAGGACTGGACATTTTTTTCCTCCCTCCAGGAGGTATATCAGGCACTAGTATGGCATAAAATGATCCTCCATTCTCCTTGGTGGCCCTCTGGAAGGAAGCAGGCATACAGATGGTAGGGATTTATGTGCCAGCCTATGCCATTCATTTACATTAGGCCTAGCTTCTAAATACAGGCATCAATCGTAGGGAAAGCCTCATACTACCCTTCCCCTATATATTACTACTAAAGGGAACAATGGAGTAGTCTGAAGTCAGTGACATTGGTCACTATGGCCAATACTGGAATTGCAGCATCCAAAATCCACTACCACAATCCTACACTGCTATTCAGCCCTGACAAAGTGACCATCACATTGGACTTCTTGTGATCTGAACCAACAGCGAGAAGCCCTTGTAACTTCTTTATGTTAAATATACATGTGGATCCTTTTATTGACAAACACTTACACAACTACAGTGCAGGCCATCTAATACAGATATGCAAACTATGAGAAACATCCAGCTTTACGGCAGAAAAAGCATGGGGCTGGGGGAGTGGATACATCATTCCATGTGTATAGTCCGTTTTAACAATAGAAAAGTGGTCATGGCTTGAATACATGTGACGAATTTATAAAAATGGCACACAATGTATACATTTCCATCTGAACCAATTGTGTAAATGTGTACAGTAATTGCTTTAGATGGTTTGCAGATATATTAAGCTGTCAGTATACATAGAAGCTGAGTCATAAATGCTGGATATAAGATACACTCAAGTCATGTGCTATAAAGAGCATTCATAGGGAGCGTATTGGTGACAAAAGTCTAGTTTTCGCGCAGCCAAGACACTTGTGCAAAAATGTTAATATCTGACCCTGACATTTTTTATTCCTCTGGAGCCTGTTGCACAATTCCATGGAAGTCGTCCAGACCATTCTACCTTGTATGCTCCACACTACAACCCTTCTCCTGCCCCAGATATATTGTAATGAGCTGATCCATTTCTTTCTACAGGCCACAGACCATCCTTGGTGATCCCCGACTATACACAAGTGATTAAAGTTAAAATGCAACAAGTCAAATATTTTTGCATATGAATTGAAGGCCTCAAACCTAAAGGATTATTTTTGCAGAAGCCTATAATAGATCTATATTACCGTGCAGATTTTGCTGCATGTTTTACTGCAGAATCGCAGTAGAATTCACAGCACTACACAACAATGTGCAACAGAACAGGCAAAATTTGGGGTGAAAATTTTCTGCATCTCATCACCTTGCCTCAGATTGGATTTTACCAGCACAAATCCACAGCAATTTAGTCAGATTTTTTTTCTCAGACACGTTCTACTAAAGTAACTTCTCTATGTATGTACTCATGACAAATGTGTATGTGCTGTAAACACTCCAATAGACTGATATGACATCTGAAGAATATGGTATACTACTTCAGGTTTAGCCAACACAAAGGACAGGGATGTGGAATTCCTATCGCCCGGGACATTCAGTTCCGGGGCGCCAGGCAGGTGAATTTTTTTGTCACTTTGCCCGGCTTCGGGCAAGCATAGCCGGACCTGACAAGCACAGCGGCGCTCAGCAGTCTCCCGACTCGTGTCCGCTCCCTACTGTGCAGCCCCCGGCTGATTTCAGTAGCTGGGGCAGCCGCTAATAGCCAGCATGCAGCAACCGCCACGGCTGGCTATTAACCCTTTGGTTCTCTGCTGTCAAAGCTTACAGTGGCATCTAAAGGGACATATGAATGCTCCCTGGTGGGCAAGTGGTTTGGATCCTGGCCATATTGGGGGAGATGGGGGGATGGGTTGGGTGTTTGGGTTTTGAGATCAACTATAGAGGTAACCTGGAGGGCTTACCTCTGTTCCCTGCTGTCTGTGGCTCTGTCATTGATATAGCCTGGTCCAGCAAGGCTCTATCAATGGATCGCAGAGCACACAGATCAATGGCATTCAATAGAACTCTATTGATCTGTATGAGGAATCTAATTATTCCTCCAAAAAGTCTAATAAAGCGTAAAAAAATTCCAACCCATTAACCCCTTCCATGTAAAAAGTTCAAATCACCCCCTTTTCCTATATAAAAACTTGTAAACATAATAAAAATAAACATTTAGTATTGCTGCATGCGCAATTGTACGAACTATTAAAATATAACATTATTTATCCCATATAGTAAATGACGTAAAAGGTAAAAAAAAAAAAAATACCAAACCACAGAATTGCAATTTTTATAATATCCCAGAAAAAAAAGGGGGTAAAAAGCAATTAAAAAGTCAGATCCATAACAAAATGGTACCGATTCAATAAACAGATTAAGACGCAAAAATTAGCCCTCATACAAGCCTGGTATGCGAAAAAATAAATAAAGCTACAGGGGTCAAAAAATTGCAATAACATTTTTTGTAAAAAGTTCTAATTTTTTTTTTAATTATTAAAACATGACAGACTATACAAATCTGGTATTGCTGTAATCAGGCGACCTAATGTATCAAAATTACATGAAAAAGCGAAAATTGGTCCGGACAAGTGGATCGTCATGAGGGACAAGTAGATTTTGCTCCGTTTTAGTCCCGTGGACAAGTAGTTTTTTTAAATTAAATTTCCACACCCCTGAAAGGAACATAAACGCAACATAAGCTTAAAGGGGTACTCCGGCGCTAAGACATCTTATCCCCTATCCAAAGGATAGGGGATAAGATGCTTGACTGCGGGGGTCCCGCCGCTGGGGACCCCCGTGATCTTCCACGCAGCACCCCGTTAGAATCAGCCCCTGGAGCGTGCTCGGTCTGGGTCTGATTACTGGCGATCACGGGGACGGAGCATAGTGACGTCACGGCTCCGCCCCCGTGTGACACCACAATCCGCCCCCTCAATGCAAGCCTATGGGAGGGGGCGTGATAGCTGTCACGACCCCTCCATAGGCTTGCATTGAGGGGGCGGGGCGTGACATCAACACAGGGGAGGAGCCGTGATGCCACAATGCTCAGTCCCCGTGATCGCCAGTAATCAGACCCGGAGTTAGCATGCTCCAGGGGCTGATTCTAACGGGGTGTGGCGTGGAAGATCACGGGGTTCCCCAGCGGCGGGACCTCAGGCATCTTTTCCCCCTATCCTTTGGATAGGGGATAAGAAGTCTTAGTGCCGGAGTACCCCTTTAAGTGGGCCATACATCTTAGGCTACAGTTACATAGATGCAGCTCTCAATTCTGGTGAAACTGGGCAAAAATTGCCACAACTGTTGCCAGAAGTGCATCAGTTGTGCATCATCCGGCATCCATTGTTTGTGGTGTCCAAACAGACACCAGATGTTTGTGAACTGTCCCATTGAAATGAATTTTCTGCAGCACCGGAGGTCAAATAAATAAATAAATGGGATTATGCATATATGTAAAAGGAAGCCTTACATATGTTGCAGGTAAACCACCTGGTTTAAATAGGACTGACCAATCATCTAGTACGTATAGGCGCCTTCTATTTGTTACCTGATAGCAGATATAAGCAGGCAAGATAAGGGACCATGCACACTATGGGATCTCCACTTTGATAAATTCCAGGCTGAGATCCCGGAAGCAGCCAGCGCTAGGACTGCACGTGCATTGCAGTCCTCACCTCGAACAATGCATTCTGCTCAATAGTTCACAGAAAAAACAACCATGTTCATTCTTTTGGCAGGCGAGTTTAAGCAGCGGACAGCTCCGTTGCTGAAATTGCGTAGTGTGAACTGTGCAGCGCAGCAGAATCCCATTGACAGCACTGAAATTCCGTAGTGTGCACTGTGCAGCGCAGCAGAATCCCATTGACAGAACTGAAATTCCGTAGTGTGCACTGTGCAGCGAAGCAGAATCCCATTATCAGCACTGAAATTCCGTAGTGTGCACTGTGCAGCGCAGCAGAATCCCATTGACAGAACTGAAATTCCGTAGTGTGCACTGTGCAGCGAAGCAGAATCCCATTATCAGCACTGAAATTCCGTAGTGTGCACTGTGCAGCGAAGCAGAATCCCATTAACAGCACTGAAATTCCGTAGTGTGCACTGTGCAGCGAAGCAGAATCCCATTATCAGCACTGAAATTCCGTAGTGTGCACTGTGCAGCGAAGCAGAATCCCATTAACAGCACTGAAATTCCGTAGTGTGCACTGTGCAGCGAAGCAGAATCCCATTATCAGCACTGAAATTCCGTAGTGTGCACTGTGCAGCGAAGCAGAATCCCATTATCAGCACTGAAATTCCGTAGTGTGCACTGTGCAGCGAAGCAGAATCCCATTAACAGCACTGAAATTCCGTAGTGTGCACTGTGCAGCGAAGCAGAATCCCATTAACAGCACTGAAATTCCGTAGAGTGCACTGTGCAGCAGAATCCCATTGACAACAATGGACTCTAATAAGGAATGTGAGATTTCAATTGCCTGACCCTTCTGTTCTCTAGGAGATAAGCCACCACTAAGAGGGTCTGTCAGAGGCTCCCAACTACTATTAAAAGGGGTACTCCGGCCCCAAGACATCTTATCCCCTATCCAAAAGGATAAGATGTCTGATCGTGAGGGTCCCGCTACTGGGGACTCCCGCAATCTCCCATGGAGACACCCATCTGTGTCTGAAGGGTTACGACTACGGGACCCTTCAGACAGAGTGAACATCGCTCTGTGCAATGCCCACAGGTGGGTGTCTGCAAGAGAGATTGCGGGGGTCCCCAGCAGCGGGACCCCTGCGATCAGACATTTTATCCCCTTTGGATAGGGGATAAGATGTCTTAGGGCCAGAGTACCCCTTTAAGAGTGCATGCATACTCTGCTAAGCATGCATGGGGGAGTAAGGGGAAATTGGGCTAGATAAGTGCCAGCTAAATCAACTTTCAGCCAACAGCCATCTTGTGTATGGCCAAATTTAGGCTCCAAAGCAGGGCACTGCCCTAAACAATTAATGGCAATATTTGCAGTGACTCTGCATTCTAATAAAAACAGAAGGAGGCTACAAGTAGAATATCTCCCAATTCCATGATAGGTCATATGGACATGACCTTCATGCCTAAAATAAAAGCAAGGCGTTTATAGCATCTTACCTTTGTGGCTATTGTTTTCACCCTTTGTTGCCGGTTACAGCAATTTGTATGCAAAGACTACTGGGGCAGATTTACTAATCCTGTTCATTACATAAACTGAGTTTGGAGCGTCCGCAGACTGCCTGGTCTATGCCTACTTTTTACAGTGGCTCTAGCTATATGATAAACGTGGCAGTGCTTTAGATTGCCACATTAGTGTAACTTTCTATACCACATATTGGAAGATTTACTCACCACCAATATTGCCATATGTTTTTCCATTTTGAGCCACCCCAATTTCAAGATAAGAATTTATATATTGTGTAGTGGACAATATGTTTTGGCAGATATGTAATGTAGCATATTACTGGCACAAGAATTCACTTCAAAGTTTGATGAATTTTACAAGGTCAAGGTGCAAATACATTCGTAAAGGCTCTGTTCAGTCTGATATGCGGTTGTCACATCAAGCTTAGTGGCACTTTTTAATTCTGTGCTCTAATAACATGATGACTGAAGCCTGCCCTGATGTACGCAGCACCAACTGAAAAGGGACAGTGTCAATACATTACAAGAACCCAGGGTAAGGACTAGAAACAAATTTATAATCTTTTTAGAGGGAGATTTATCAAAACCTGTCCAGAGGAAAAGTTGCTGAGTTGCCCATAGCAACCAGATTGTGCCACAAGTATCCATTGGAAGTACTATTTTAGAAAAAAAACTAAGAATTTGATAGAAAATCCTCCAGACATGAGAAGTGCCCCTAGCAGTAGATTGTTTTCCCCACTATGGTTATTAAGGATTTACTTCTATAAACTAATAGTGAATCTAAATTCTTGTAAGTGCTGGTAGCTGTCACAGTTGATAACAAAGCTTGAAGTTACAACAAGGACATTGGTTAATGAATTCTTACCTCTGTTCAGCTGGTTTTTTACACCCCAAGAACAATCATTCACCACCAATGATGCTCTTAATGTGCGCTCCACTTTGTACAACTTGGAGAGGTATTGATGACAACCGCAGCACCCTAAGGCGCTATGGTGGGGGTGGGAAGGGGGGAACTAAACAACATTTGTCAAATAAAAAGTGCCTTCGTTGCACACAGCACAGCTTTTATTTCTTAAACTGCTCTGGTAAAAATGAAAGCTATGTTTTAATTGGTTGCAAGCAACAGATTCTTTTTGGTAGTACAGTGATCCCTCAACTTACAATGGCCTCAACATACAATAGTTTCAACATACAATGGTCTTTTCTGGACCATTGCAACTTGAAACCAGACTCAACATACAATGCTATGGAATCTGCGAAGCGTGCCAATGGCTGGAAGAACCGACCAATCAGAATGGGCATTTCACTGGTAAAATCCCTGTATTCCTAAAGTGCATGCACTGACTGATGTCTGGTAGCGCCTCCTACAGTACAGGGAGGTATTACATGTTCTGTACTCTTTACCTGTATTACTGAAGAGCATGCACTGACTGGTGACTGATAGCACACCCTACAGTACAGGGAGGTATTACATGTTCTGTACTCTACCTGTGCCAGGGTTAGCTTCTCCTTTGGACACCAGGTGAGGGCGGCACCATTTTCCCTTTTTTTTTTTTAAGGACATTGTGTGTTCTGTACAGGACCCTGAAGAAGCTTCTGTCCTCTACATAGACCAGCGTTTCTCAACCAGGGTGCCTCCAGCTGTTGCAAAACTACAACTCCCAGCATGCCCGGACAGCCGAAGGCTGTCCGGGCATGCTGGGAGTTGTAGTTTTGCAACAGCTGGAGGCACCCTGGTTGAGAAACACTGAAATAGACAGTGATTACAGCTCCCTGCAGATCTTTCTTACTTTTATATGTAAGGATTTGCTTTATCTGTATTAGTTATCTACTTCTTTATCTTTAATCCTCACTTCTTCCTATTTTTGGATGACATTTTGGTGGCTTCAGAACCAATTATCAGATTATGGTCTCAACATACAATGGTCGTCCTGGAACCATTTAATATTGTAACTTGAGGGACTACTGTATGGTCCTTATTCTCAGCAGATCTGTATCATAATTCTCTGATGTACATTTTAGATGGCGATACTTTGGGCTCACTTGAGCTCCACAAAAGTTTGCCCTTGAATCTGCCAACTCTACAAGCAGCAGCATTTCAAGGTCACAGTATGTGAGAGAGGCCCAACATGGAGAAAAGCCAGAGAATTACACAAGAAAAATAATTATATACTCCATGCATCATGTAAAAGCATAGAGGGACACATCTAAGCATGGGGAACGGTTGCTTTTGGCCTGCAGAGCTCTGGGTGCCTGAGCTGCACATCACACATTCCAATGACCTTCATACCTTATTCTTCAGCAGGAAAGCAAACCTTTCCCAACAACTATGAAGCTCACTGGTCTAGGTCAAAGCTACGCCATTCCCCATGTGCAAGAGTGTGCAGTGGCTAGTGACTGCTATGGATACAAGGTATGCAAGCAGACTGGTTACCTGCAAGGTACAAAGGGAAGGGGGGGGCAGCCAAATACTTTAACATGAGATAGATATATATATTATATATATATATATATATATATATATATATATATATATATATTTCATTTATGATAAAAAATAGATGTGAGACTAGAACATTTTAAAACAAAGTTATGTGGTCTAGAATATTTAACAGCTGTTCATAGTAGCAACTGCAGAGGAGACCTGAAGCATCAGGAATGAAATCCAGGTCATTGACAACGTACCTCTCTACTCTACTGCTTAAATTATGCCAAAACAGTATAAAACTTTCTTCTTCTATTGTCCCCCAAGACGGGATCATGTATAGGTTTTAGCTAATCGCACATACAGTTAATAGATCAAGCACATTCTGCGACGGCTCTTATCATTGTATATCAATAACACAAGGAGAAAAGGAGGAATTTCCACTCCACTGTGCAAGAGGTGCAGCAGAAAGTATGCCTGGAATGTAAGGGGCCATTTTCTTACAGTACAAACTTGGATTCCTCAAAGAAAAGAAATAATCTACAGCTTTACCTTGCCAAGATAAAAGAAAAGACAGAGATTGCAACAACTTACCAGAGCAATAGGCACCAGTTCAGGAAATCCACCATGAGGCCACAGCAAAGCACTTACATTTTCCCCCTTCAGCTTCACTCTCACAAGCCCTCCCCCCTCTCGGGAAAGAGGAGAAAAAACACACAAGAAAGGACAAAGGCATGAGGACAAGCAAGGAAGAGACCGTGCAACGTCCACCCAAAGGCCAAGCACAGTCTGCTCTCCTTGCAAACTCCTCGCCATTTTTCTTTGTCTTTCAGCTGACCCCTGTCTAAAGGAAAAACTCCCAAGTCTCCAATGAAAAATCCTGCAGCCTCCTTCCACTTTAACAGTCAAAGGCATTCAATCTAACTTGCTACATGACACCAACACCCGCCTCTGCTCTGATCCTATTTGCTCCAGCGTGTTATTGCAGGGCACTGCTCAGCCTCTATTGGTGGCTGGTATTATCAGTCAGCGCTACTGTAACACTTCCTGTTTAAAGTTACCTTGAGACAAGCAGGGGTCAGAGCAAGTGACTTTAAAGAACGGAGTACATTCATTACAATCTATGGGATATTCAATGCAGCATTGTTCTTCGCCATTCACCAGCAGACATTTCTATTGCCAGCTTCCTTTATGTTAAAGGGTACAGTACAACCTTAGTAAATACTAATACAAAGCCTATTCATATACTTATTTGTATCCCCCTCCCCCACAGAATTTTTTTAACCCCTTAAGGACCAGGCCAATTTTATTTTTGAGTTTCCGTTTTTTGCTCCTCGCCATCTAAAATCCGTAACTTTTATATTTCCATCTAGAGATCCATAAAAAGGCTTGTTTTTTGCATGACCAATTGTACTTTATAACGAAACCTCTCATTTTACCATAAAATGTACGGAAAACCCCAAAAAATATTTTTTAGGGAGGAAATTTTAATGAAAACCAAAATTTTGCACATTTTCATATTCGTATTTACATTCATATTCACACAGTTTATGGTAAAAATGATGTGTTCTTTATTCTGTGGGTCAATACGAATAAAATGATACCCATGACTAGATACTTTTATATTTTTGTACCGCTTGAGAAAATCTAAAACTTTTTGTACAAAATCAGTGATCTAAAATTGCCCTATTTTGACCACCTATAACTTTCATTTTTCCGTATATAGGGCGGAATGTGGGCTCACTATTTGTGCCGTAAGCGGTGCTTTTTATCGATACCACGTGTGTGTATGTGTATATATATATATATATATATATATATATATATATATATATATATATATATATAAATAACTTTTAGATCATTTTTTAGGAATAAAATGTGACAAAAAAGTTGCATTTTTGGACTTTTTACGTTTACGCCATTCACCATACGGGATCATGAACATTATATTTTGATAGATCGAACATTTACGTACACAGGGATACCAAATATGTTTATTAAAAAATGTTTACCCTTTTTGGGGTAAAATGGGAAAAACTGACAATTTTTATTTTTATTGGGGGGAGGGGATTTTTCACTTTTTATTTAATTTTTTTTACTTTTTTCAACTTTTTATGTCCCCAAATCTATAGCAATCATTTGATTGCTAATACTGTTAAGTGCTATGCATAGGACATAGCACTGATCAGTATTATCAGCTATCTTCTGCTCAGGTCTGCTTGATCTCAGACCAGAGCAGGAGACAGAGGGAGGCAGATGAGGGGACCTCCATCCGCCATTAGAGAGGATCGGATCGCTGCGGCAGCACTGCGGGCGATCCGATCATCTATTTTAACATGCGCATTGCCGCAGATGCCATGATATGTACTGATCAAGGCATCTGAGAGGTTAATGGTGGACATCCCCAGCGGATGTCTGCCATTACCGATTGGTCCCCGGCTGCTGATAGCAGCCGGAACCTGTTGTGTATGATGCG
The DNA here is from genome assembly GCF_029499605.1 of Hyla sarda. Lineage (NCBI taxonomy): Eukaryota > Metazoa > Chordata > Amphibia > Anura > Hylidae > Hyla > Hyla sarda. The sequence goes on from NC_079190.1 coordinate 254,339,345, forward strand.
AGCAACGCTCCAATGCTCGCGGTCATACACAGGACGTAAATGTACGTCCTGGTGCGCGAAGTATCGCCAAACCATTTTTATTTATTTTATTTTATTTAATATTATATATATATATATATATATATATATATATATATATATATATATATATATATATATATATATATATATAAACAGTGGCACACCAAGTGTCAGCAAAAAAAAAGGTGATTTATTCAAAAGAACGTGTTGGGCAACTTTCAGCTGGCTCACCCAGCCATTTTCAAGGTGGGCCAGCTGAAACGTTGCCCAACACGTTCTTTTGAATAAATCACCTTTTTTTTGCTGACACTTCAATATTTTAATATTTACACATTCATATTTACAGTACATACACAGAACTACATTTGGGTGAGGGGCTTGACAGCCACAAATTTACAACAGAAGCGTATAGAGGTAGTAACAATATATAGCTAGTGCAGCGGGGGAGTAGATGCATATCTGGGGCAACGGGGGGCTAGACATATAGCACTATATATCTGCCCCCCCCCCCCACTGCGTTAGCTATGTATATTGCCCCACTGCAGAACTTCTATAAATATGGTCCTGCAGCATGTCAGGGAACGCAGCATAATTCATCCCCAGCCGCCAATGTAGCGCAACATTACAATCCTTGCTAATGACTTTAAAAACCCAGCCAGGAGCCCTGAATGGACCCTGAATGGACCATGCCGCACGCCCCCCTGGTTAATAACTTCTGATCGCATCAGGTCTCAGAAGTGAGACTGTGCGATCAATCCCTCAGCCCCAGTACTATTACCCCCCCAACATGTAACAGACTACCATGATGGGGCTAGTAGTACAAGCACCAATCTAGCCTCCCAGCCGCATGCAGACTCCCGCAAGTAGGGAACACGTATGTTCCATGATGGGAGTAGTAGTAGTCCTGGCTGCAGCAGTCTGCAGATGGCTGATATTATAGGATGAAAACCTGCATCAGTTTGCATCCATCAATTTATTGGTCCGTTTAGGAGGCAATAACGGACAAAATCTAGACTGGGACAACAGCCGTGTGAAGAAAAACTGGGAAATCCTTGATACCAGAAGACTCAAAAAAAAAACTAAAGAAGATGCTACAATACCACTGATAATGCTACCATAAATATAGGGTTCTTGTGATTTCTAAAAGAGAAGTGGCCTAGCTATATAGTAGAGACTGTACATACACAGCCATCTCTTCACTGGGCACAAGCACTCCTATTCTCATATAGGTTGTGGTGGCAGTGTTCAAGCTTTCACCGATCAGACAACCAACGGGCCAGCCGTATCTGTCTTTTGTGGGAAAACCTGCATGGCTACATTTGCACATGATTTGATGCAGTGCTCCTGGCATCAGATTGACATTACAGATTGTGGCTTGCTATTTCTCATCAAATAAAAGCATGCTGCAGGCTCTCTATATTCAGAAGATGCTAATGTAGTATGACAGGTTGCTAGACTGCCTTGCAGCCTCTTGCATGAGCCAGAAGACAACATATTTTCTCTTCTGACCATTTCTCAAAGTACTATATTCCTGACTTCAGCGACAACCATTTCACATGCAACTTACAACAAAAAGGCACTTCTGTGTTAGCCAACAAGCTGAAATGAAAGGTGGCCATATTCAGAGCAGAGATGGGCAAAATACTGAAGGCATCAGGACCTAGCAACAATGCAATACTGCCTAAAATTATTAAGAACTTTTTAAACAAACGTATGTTTATAATTGCCCTTCTGACACACACACTATATATATATATATATATATATATATATATATATATATATATATATAAATATAAAGGGGATGAGTATTTACCTCAGGGAGAGGCCACCACTCCTGGTGTAACGGAGTTTCAGAAGGCCATTTAGCACTCCGCGGGCGTTCTGGGTAGGGGAATATGCAAAGCAGCTCATTACGTCACCTTTTCAGGTAATGTTCCCTGGTATCAGCTTGGCTCCTGTTAAGGAATATAAAAAGCTGATCGGGATTCATGCCAAGCCAGACTACTCCCCAAAAGTAGGTGATCATAAAAGAGCAAAAAAGACCTCGCAAATGGCGCTGCTGGTTCCGTGGAGATGTAGGAATAAACCAAAATCCAAGTTGGAATATTGTAAAAGCTTGTGGATTTTATTGCAAATGAATAAAACCAATAAAAGCAATAGCAATAAAAGAGTGATACAAGTTAAGATTACGCGTTTCGGGGGAGCCACCCCCTTCTTCAGATCAGTATGCAGACTATACAAACAGAGATTCTATAAATACTGGAAAAAAGGGTGCCAGGTACATTAGGGGGCGGAGTTATGCAAATTACATACATGTGAAACAATAGGAAAAATTAGGAAAAACCACAGAAACCGAATGTAATCAAAAAATGTACATCTTATATAGGTAACAGTGGGGACCAAATGTTATTAAGACAGGGAATTCAGTGTGTGGCTCAAAGATGAGGCTGCCGATGTCTGGCAGTATCAGGCCACACATCCGGACCTCAGATGAAAACATCCGGGGTCCAGATGTGAGCCAGAACAGCTCTGACAGCGGCCGTGATGTGTAATGCGAGGGCGCGCGTCAGGGGGGAGTTGCCACGGACGCGTTGCTAAGGTGCGTGCGCCACGTGGCTAGTGCGGCCAATCAGGAAGCAGTGATCCCGGAGAGCTGTCAGTGGTATGCTGACAGCTCCGTGCGCTGCATCTAACAGTGTGTAGCTCTGTGTAAGCTGGCGAGAACTGCAGGGGGATGGAAGAGGATATCCAGAAATGATTAAATTGATTTAGATAAGAATGAAGTGTGTTATTTAGGGGAGAGTGATGCATGATACAGGGGGATGGGGGGATACGGAGCATGAGAGGACTAAAAAAGAAAATAGGAGAATGTGATGACAAATATTGGGAAGATGGGCTAGTAGTCATACCTGGGTACTGTGGACATGGGGTGGAGGTACATGGCATGTACATAATGGGTGACAGCTACTGGAGTGGGGGTCCTAGTTCAGGTAGCTTAAATAAATATATATATATATATATATATATACATACATACATACACATATGTATATATATACACATTGGGGGGGGGGGGGGGGCACGAGATCCAGCCGAGGAGATGTAGAGTGGGTAAGGAATTATATGTGTATATACATGAGCATACGGGTAGTAATGCACATGTGTCACGAAAGACATGTGTGGGCATATGTTTGGCAGCCATATAGCAGGACAGCTGTACTTAATAGTTGTATAATAACACATATGAGTGACAATGCACATGCATCGCAAGAGATGCAAGTGAGCATATGCATATGTGTGGAGCTGGACCAATGTACTACTGTGCATGTATGTGAGTGAAACCATACACATTTGAGTAGCAGTGTACATGTGAGAGTGTGTTCATGTGCATAAGGGTGATAATGCACATTTACCACAACATGCATGTGAATATGTAGAATAGAATGAAATGAATGGTATATTGGGGTTTGTGTAGAATTTATGGTGGATGGGGTGATTAAAGTAAAATTAGTGGTAAATACAGGCGGATCAGAGTTGATTAATCTGATGGATGCGTTCGAGGGTTAAAGGTTACATTCAATCATTTCATTGAGACCCCCTGGTGAGATGGTGCCCAGGGTATGAATCCAAAAGTTCTCACGTCTTCTGAGGGTGTTGTATCGTTGGTTGACATCCTTATTGATGTGTTCTATGGGGGTAGCCTTAATATTGCTGAAATCACCCTGGTGGTGCTCAGTGAGGTGACGCGAAACACTGTGGAGTAGGTAGCCGCGTGTGGTGTTGCTGCGGTGCTTATTCAGGCGTTCCCTAAAGCACCTTATGGTCCTACCCACGTATTGCTGTTTGCAGGAGCACTGTAAGAGGTAAATGACATACCGGGAGCCACAGTTGAGGAATGATTTGATGTTAAAGGTTTCTTTGGTAACGGAGGAGGAAAATGATTCGCAGTTGTGTGCAATGTGTGAACAGCACTTGCATCGTGGAAGACCACACTTGAAGCTTCCTGTTAACGTGGGAAAAATGGAAGGGTTATTGCGCAGTATCGTGGTTTTGAGTTTACTGGGAGCGATGATATTCCGTAGTGTCCGGGCTCTACGGAAGGTAAGCGGAGGTTTGGATGGAAGATTGCTTCTTAGGTAGGGATCCTGCAGTAGGACTGGCCAGTGTTTGGTGAGGATTTTCCTGATAGCATAATGTTCTTGGCTGTATGTGGTGATAAAGTTGGAAGTACGTTCCGTGGTAGTATTTATTGGTTCAGGTTTGGGGAGTAAGCAGGAATTTTGACTGAGGGAGAGAGCCCTATTATAGGAGGACTGCACCAACGATCTGGGATAGCCCTTTGCCTTGAACCGGGCCTTTAGAATGTTACTTTGTGATATAAAGTCACTGTTTTTTGTGCAGTTCCTTCTGATCCTCTTAAACTGTCCATATGGTACATTAGTGAGCCATTTCTTAAAATGGCCACTATCAAAGCCAAGATAGCTGTTGCTATCTACTGGTTTGAAGAAGGTCTTGGTGTAAAGTGAATGACCATCGTGGGAAACCAGTACAAACCAGGAATTCTGCATTATTGCTGTAAACGGATTGGGTGAAGTGGAGTGACCAGTCATTGGAATTTAGATGAGTGATGAAGTTGTTTAGACTAGATCTGTCTCCTTTCCAGATAATAAAAATATCGTCTATGTAGCGCCTATAAAAGATGCAATTAGAGAAAAGATGATGAGGGTACACAAAGATTTCCTCGAAGAGTCCCACGAACAGATTCGCGAAACTGGGTGCCACTTTGGACCCCATAGCGGTCCCGGTGTGCTGTATGTATAGCTGACCCAAAAACTCAAAGTAGTTGTGCGTCAGGATGAAGTGGAGTCCTTGTAGAATGAAGTCCACTTGGGCCGAGGGCATGGATGGGTCTTTGGAGATGAAATGGGAGACTGCCTTAATTCCTGCTTCATGTTTGATAACGGTGTATAATGAAGTGATGTCCAGGGTAACAAGCAGATATTCCGGTTTCCATTCAATTTCCAGGATTGATTTAATGAAGTCTGTGGTGTCTTTCAGATGAGATTTGAGGGTGGTAACATGGCTCTGCAGGAGTAAGTCTATATAGTGAGAAAAGGTTCGATGAAATGGAATTAATGCCAGAGATGATTGGTCGACCAGGTGGGTTAGTGATGTTTTTATGAATTTTTGGGAGGTAATAGAATAGCGGAAGAGCAGGTTCTGTGATGAGAATATAATCCCTTTCGGATTTTGTTAATACTCCTCGCGATAGGCCTGAATTGACCAGAGTGGTGAGTTCCTCCTGGAAGGCCTTGGTCGGATTGTGGGATATGGGAGAATAGTAGGCAGTATCGGATAGTAGTCTGGTGGCCTCGACAATGTAGTCATCTCTGTCAAGGAGTACTATTCCTCCGCCTTTATCGGCTGGACGAATGGTAATGTGTTGGTTATCTGACAGGGATTTAATGGCGGATCTTTCTGCTGCTGTCAGATTGTATTTGGAGTTACGGTTGTACTGTGTAGACTTCTTAGTGAGGTTGTCAAAGTCCGATTGTACCAGGGAAGAGAATGCATCTATGAAGCTCCCTTTTGCATGGAGAGGATAAAAGTTAGATTTAGGACGCAAGCCCGTGGTGATGGAAGGTGGTACAAGAACGGGAGGTTCAGAGACGCCTATATTAGTGGTGGGGGAGACCCCACTCGAGTCTTTGAGGCTAAAAAACCTTTTAATTGTGAGTTTTCGTATGAAAGAATTAAGATCAAGAAAGAGGTCAAAGTTATTGGATTTGGACGTGGGGCAAAAAGATAATCCTTTAGCCAGAACGCTGTGTTCAACATCATTGGGTGTGTATTTGGAGAGGTTGAAGATTTTTACTGTGTTGAGTTCTTTGGCGCCCTTTTTTCCAGTATTTATAGAATCTCTGTTTGTATAGTCTGCATACTGATCTGAAGAAGGGGGTGGCTCCCCCGAAACGCGTAATCTTAACTTGTATCACTCTTTTATTGCCATTGCTTTTATTGGTTTTATTCATTTGCAATAAAATCCACAAGCTTTTACAATATTCCAACTTGGATTTTGGTTTATTCCTACATCTCCACGGAACCAGCAGCGCCATTTGCGAGGTCTTTTTTGCTCTTTTATGATCACCTACTCTCTCCAGGAGACGGTTTTTACCTCACCTGTAACCTCAGGCTCAGCAGCGGCTCCGGCTATTTTGTAACCCGTGCATTGGGTTGATATGCAAGTTTAATACTTGCTCTAAGGTGAGCAGTTACTACCTAAGGGGCCTGCAAGCCCCGCACCTACTTCCCTTCCTTTTCCCTCAACCACCCAACGGTATCACACGAGGCGCCCTCTCTGGTCTCTCTTTTTTTCTCCCCATACAGGTATTCCCCAAAAGGGAAGTTTCTACCCATCTGCAGACAGCCGTTTTGTGGCGTTTGCCACTCAGTACAGAGCAGGGTGATCTGGCTTGGCTGAGGTAAGAGGCCTGAGAGCAGCTAAAGGTGATGAGTATTTACCTCAGGGAGAGGCCACCAATCCTGGTGTACCATTAGCGGTACCATTTTTGTTCTGATCAGACTTTTTGATCACTTTTTTGTGGTATAAAAAGTGATAAAAAATGCGCTATTTTGGACTTTGGATTTTTTTTGCGCGTACGCCATTTAACGCACGGTTTAAAAAGCGGTATATTTTTATAATTCGGACATTTCCGCACGCGGCGATACCACCGCTCATATGTTCATTTTTATTTACACTGTTTTTTTTATTCTTGGAAATGCCGGGTGATTCAAACTTTTATTAGGGGAAGGGATAATTGAAAGGGTTAATGATTTTTTTACACTTTTCTTATGCAATATTATAGCTCCTATAGGGGGCTATAACATTGCATTTACTGATCTTTTACACTGATTGATCCATCTCCATAGGAATGGATCAGTGTTTTTGGCGATTGAATGCTCAAGCGTGGATCCCAGGCTTGAAGCATTCATTCTTTAGGTGATCGGACAGCGCAGGAGAAGGTAAGAAGACCTCCTCCTGTGCTACAGCTGTTTGGGATGCCGCTATTATACCGCGGCGATCCCGAACAGCTCCCTGAGCTAACCGGCAACTTTCGTTTTTAGCCGCACGGCTCAGCTTTGAGCGCGCGGCTAAAGGGTTAATAGCGCACGATCAGTGCCGCGCGCTATTAGAGGCGGGTCCCGGTTTCACTATGATGCCGGGCCCACCGCTATATGATGCGGTGACCCCGGGATATATCGCAGGACCGGGACCCACGACGTACCCATACGTCCTGGGTCCATAAGAGGTTAAAGTGGGAAATGATTAACCCCTTAAGGACCAAGTCCATTTTCACCTTAAGGACCAGAGCATTTCTTGCACATCTGACCACTGTCACTTTAGGAAAAGCATCCCAGAGTTATTAATGCATAATCATTCTGATTCCGGGACTGTTTTTGTGACATTCTACTGTATGTTATTGGTAAATTTTCGTCGATACTTGCATCATTTCTTGGTGAAAAATTTGACAATTTTTCTAACTTTGAAGCTCTCTTTGAAGACATATCAAATAAATTTCCAAGCCCGAAGGCGCTCCTCTTCTGAGCCCTGTAGTTCACCCGCAGAGCACTTTACGTCCACATATGGGGTATTTCCATACTCTGAAGAAATGGGGTTACAAACTTTGGGGGGGGGGGGTTTCCTATTTTCCCTTGGGAAAATTAAAAACATAAAAGGTGACACCAGCATTTTCACATCCAACTTCAACGAAAATTCGTCAAACACCTGTGGGGTTTTAAGGCTCACTATACCCCTTCTTACATTCCGTGAGGGGTGTAGTTTCCAAAAAGGAGTCACAAGTGGGTATTTTTTTGCGTTTATGTCAGAACCGCTGTAAAATCAGCCACCCCTGTGCAAATCACCAATTTAGGCCTCAAATGTACATAGTGCGCTCTCACTCCTGAGCCCTGTTGTGCGCCCGCAGAGCATTTTACGCCCACAAATGGGGTATTTCCGTACTCAGGAGAAATTGTGTTACAAATATTGGGGTCTTTTTTCCTTTTACCTCTTGTGAAAATGAAAAGTATGGGGCAACAACAGCATGTTATTGTAAATTTTTTTTTTTTTTTTTTTACAACAACATTCTGGTGTAGACCCCAACTTTACCTTTCCATAAAGGGGTAAAAGCCCTCCAAAATTTGTGGCACAATTTCTCCCGAGTACGGAAATACCCCATATGTGACTAAACTGTTGCCTTGACATACAACAGGGCTCCTGAGTGAGAGAGCGCCATGCGCATTTGAGGCCTAACCTAAGGAGTAGTCTCCGGCGCGCACTTTTTCCTTTTATCCCGTCCGGGCTGCAAAATAAAAGAAAACACACTTTCTCTTACCTGTCAACGAGCCCCCGGAGCTCCGGTACAAGTGTTCGGTCCCTGGGCTGTATTCTTCTTACTTCCTGTTAGCCCAGCACGTCACACGGAGCTTCAGCCTATCACCAGCCGAGGCGGGACATCGCTGCGGCCGGCGATAGGCTGAAGCTCCGTGTGCCGGGCTAACAGGAAGTAAGAAGAATACAGCCCGGGGACCGAACACCTGTACCGGAGCTCCGGGGGCTCGTTGACAGGTAAGAGAAAGTGTGTTTTCTTTTATTTTGCAGCCCGGGCGGGATAAAATGAAAAAAGTGCACGCCGGACTACTCCTTTAGGGATTTGCATAGGGATGGACCCAGATGCAAGCATGGCGCTTGCCTCCTCCACCCAAAATACTGTCCGGCAGAGTTTGCCAAACAAGGTTCCTCCAACTGTTGCAAAACTCTGAATACTCAATGGCTGTCTGGCAATACTGGGAGTAATTTTTGCATCAGCTGTTTTGGAAAGTGTCATATGAGACGTTTTTAATTTTTATTTGGTGGGGGGGGGGGGGGGACAGTGTAAGGGTGTGTATATGTAGTGTTTCTTTACCCTTTAATGTAGTGTTTTTAGGGTACATTCATACGGGCGGGGGGTTTACAGAGAGTTTCCCGCTGAGAGTTTCATCTGCCACAGTTCAATCGTAACCCGGGATACTCTCTATAAACCCCTGCCTGTGTGAGTGTACCCTGTACATGGGTGCAAACCTTCAGCTGTTGCAAAACAGTTATGCAACAGCTGGAGGCACACAGGTTGGGAACCAGGGTGTTTCCGCATCAGTGTACCTCCAGCTGTTGCAAAACTACAACTCCCAGCATGCATGGTCTGCCAGTGCATGCTGGGAGTTGTTTTGCAACAGCTGGAGGCACACGGGTGGGAAAAACTGAGTTAGGAAACAGTGTTTCCCAATCAGTGTGCCTCCAGTTGTTGCAAAACTACAACACCCAGCATGCCCGGACAGCCGAAGGGCATGCTGGGAGTTGTAGTTTTGCAATAACTGGAGAACAGTTTGAAGACCACTGGGTAGTGGTCTTTACTGTGGCCCTCCAGATGTTGGGAGTTTTAGTTTTGCAACATACGGAGTGCTACAGTTTGAACACCACTGTATAATGGTCTCCAAACTGTGCCCTGCTGAGACTGTCCAGGCATGCTGGGAGTTGTTGTTCAGCAACATCTGAAGGGCCAGAGGTTGCAGAACTACAATGCTCAGCATGCCTGGACTGTCTGGGCATGCTGGGAGTTTTAGTTTTGCAACATCTGGAAGTGCACAGTTTGGAGACCACTATACAGTGGTGTTCAAACTGTAGCCCTCCAGATGTTGCAAAACTACAAAACCCAGCATGCCTATACAGCCTTTGGTTGTCAGGGCATGCTGGGAGATGTAGTTGTGAAACTGCAAGGCAGCAGTGAAGATCACTTACCAGATCTTCACTGCTGCCTCTGTCTACACCACCTGCATTCTGCTGCCACTGCTCCGCTCTTCCACAGAGGCTGGTAACCGTCTGCCATCTTTCCCTTGCTCTGCCCTGACTCCCAGGGGCAGGCAGAGCAGGGGATCTCCACTTTAACCCCCCCCCTCCTGCGAATGGTCAATCAGTCCTGACTGGCAAATCACAGGGGATAGGTGGTGGCACCCCTGCCACCTCGCTCCTATCCTTTAGGATGATCTCTCTCGGTTTTAAGGGGTTAAATTTTGAAGGGAAAAAGCTACTTGAACTTTCATTGCTATGGCTCATATCATTAATGTCAAAGTATTTAATGTCTTTAGGACACTTGTGACAAGCACGGATGTGTTTCATCCTTGTAGCATTTGGAAAAGAATATTTATTCTCACAGTATTTGCAAACTGCAGCTTTGTTATGAGCAGAAATTGCACTTTGGAAATTTTTCCAAATGCTGGATATTGGTTTGACTATTTTACTGAAAGGAGAAAAAGAAAAAAAAAAAAAAAAACTTTACTAGTCAGCCAGACTGAGAAGTAAGCAACCATTAACATGTGATGTGGGAGAACACAAATATGAAAGACTGAAAAACTAGGTTAGAGTAGTTAGTTGGTTTCTCAGCAACATTCCAATTTTGCTCATTATTAAAACAAATAGGTATATATACGTACCGTATATATAAAAACATTCCTCCATTGCCCTAGTGTGGTCCTATACTATTGTACCAGGCACAAAAAAAAGGGGGAATTGGGCTAATTTCTCCCCATTTCGAATTAGGCAAATTTTTACCATTTATTAAATCGCAATATTTACCTCCATAATCGCAATAATGCAATTTCCCCCAAATCGTGCAGCCGTAATATGTAACATGAGGTCCTCTGATGTTCTGCTTCAGTCCCCAATGCAGTCTTTTTCCTGCTTCCGGGAGTTGACATGTCACACTGGAGCTCAGCTTATCACCGGTCGAGGTGGGACATCTCTGTGGCCGGCAAATAGCCGAGCTGTAGCTTTGTGTGTTGACCCCCAGATGTAGGAAAAAGACCACATCTGGGACTGAAGCAGAAGTGCTGGAGGGGCTATAACATGCAATATTTAGATTGTATACACTGATCAATCTTGCTCCATAGAACAGCATTGATCAGTGTTATTGGTGCTCTGCTGCTGGCTGGGGACATTAGAGCACTGATTGGATGGCGAGGAGGCAGAAAAGGGCCCTCCTATTGTCTCCTCAGCTGATTGGGAAGTCACGGTTTCAGACGCCTCGATCAACTTTGATCGCAGCGTTTAAAGGGTTAATGCCGGGCATTGGCCCAAGCTGCGATGTCAAGCATTAATTCTGGGTCCTGGCTGCTGATAGCAGTCAGGACCCACTACGTATGAAGCACACTCCGCTCATAAGTGTGCTAAAAACAGCAGTAACAGGACCAGGGGTACAGGTACGCCCTGCGTCCTTCACTACCAGCATGCATGGGAGTACCCATACGCCCTACGTTCTGTTACTATACTGCAAAGCACAGCAGTATTTACTTTCCTATAAACATACCACTCTACATACACCTTAACATTGTAGACAATAGCTGAAGTATGATCAGTGACATATGCTAGAGGTACACGGCGTGAAACACTCAACATTTACATCCAATGTACAGTAAAACATGGTGAATGGTTAAAGTATTTAAGTTGCACACACTATCATATTTAGGTTGTATTCACACGTACATTATCCTGAGCATATTTGATGCACGATTTCAAGCTGTGTTTTGTTTACAATGAACTCTGCATCCTAAAATCTGCAGATTTAAATCCTGTGCAGTATACAGTACATGTGAATAGAACCTGAAAGTATACTGTGCTCACCCACTTTAATGTCTACACTGATCATGCCCTAAACTGTACAATCAACACATCTTTCACCTACAGGCACAGGAGGCGTATACTGTACCACATATACATTTTTCAGCTATAGGCAAGCACAGTACCATAAATACATCCGTCACCACTAGGCACACTACATATCAATGATTCCATCCACACACCGGTGTTCAATTCAGCAACTAATCATTTTCACCGGTTTTTCTATACAACACTTTCAGGGCAGGGGATAAATATCTGATCGCAGGAGTCGAAAGTTGGGACCCCTGTGATCTCCAGATCGGTGCCAAAGTCTCCCTTTGCACAGAGAGGGATTGACACCCCCTCCAAGCATTCTCTAGGTGAGCGCTGGAACCAGTAGTCTCAGTCTGGTGTTGCAACCCCCCCCCCCAATGCTGTTCCCATCTTCATGCACTTCTGATGCACCCCCTCTAAAAAGCAAGACTGTACCGCCCAATACTATGGTTGCACACTCCCTCCATACACCGGTGAGGTCCCCCTCTTCACTCTGATGATACATTCTCCATAAACCACTGCAGCCCCTCCAACTCTGGTGATGTACCCCTCCATACTCCAGTTCTGCCCCCTCTCCTTACTGTGGCGATGTACCCCTCCATACTCCAGTTCTGTCCCCTCTCCTTACTGTGGTGAAATACCCCTCCATACTCCAGTTCTGCCCCCTACTTACTGTGGTGATGTACCCCTCCATACTCCAGTTCTGCCCCCTCTCCTTACTGTGGTGATGTACCCCTCCATACTCCAGTTCTGTCCCCTCTCCTTACTGTGGTGATGTACCCCTCCATACTCCAGTTCTGTCCCCTCTCCTTACTGTGGTGAAATACCCCTCCATACTCCAGTTCTGTCCCCTCCTTACTGTGGTGATGTACCCCTCCATACTTCAGTTCTGCCCCCTACTTACTGTGGTGATGTACCCCTCCATACTCCAGTTCTGCCCCCTCTCCTTACTGTGGTGATGTACCCCTCCATACTCCAGTTCTGTCCCCTCTCCTTACTGTGGTGAAATACCCCTCCATACTCCAGTTCTGTCCCCTCTCCTTACTGTGGTGATGTACCCTCCATACTCCAGTTCTGTCCCCTCTCCTTACTGTGGTGATGTACCCCTCCATACTCCAGTTCTGCCCCCTCTCCTTACTGTGGTGATGTACCCCTCCATACTCCAGTTCTGTCCCCTCTCCTTACTGTGGTGATGTACCCCTCCATACTCCAGTTCTGCCCCCTACTTACTGTGGTGATGTACCCCTCCATACTCCAGTTCTGCCCCTTCATACTGTGGTGATGTACCCCTCCATACTCCAGTTCTGTCCCCTCTCCTTACTGTGGTGATGTACCCCTCCATACTCCAGTTCTGTCTCCTCTCCTTACTCTGGTGATGTACCCCTCCATACTCCAGTCCTGTCCCCTCTCCTTACTCTGGTGATGTACCCCTCCATACTCCAGTCCTGTCCCCTCTCCTTACTGTGGTGATGTACCCCTCCATGCTCCAGTCCTGTCCCCTCTCCTTACTGTGGTGATGTACCCCTCCATGCTCCAGTTCTGTCCCCTCTCCTTACTGTGGTGATGTACCCCTCCATACTTCAGTTCTGCCCCCTACTTACTGTGGTGATGTACCCCTCCATACTCCAGTTCTGCCCCCTCTCCTTACTGTGGTGATGTACCCCTCCATACTCCAGTTCTGTCCCCTCTCCTTACTGTATTGATGAATCCCTCCATACTCCAGTTCTGTCCCCTCTCCTTACTGTGGTGATGTACCCCTCCATACTCCAGTTCTGCCCTCTCTCCTTACTCTGGTGATGTACCCCTCCATACTCCAGTTCTACCCCTTCATACTGTGGTGATGTACCCCTCCATACTCCAGTTCTGTCCCCTCTCCTTACTGTGGTGATGTACCCCTCCATACTCCAGTTCTGTCCCCTCTCCTTACTGTGGTGATGTACCCCTCCATACTCCAGTTCTGTCTCCTCTCCTTACTCTGGTGATGTACCCCTCCATACTCCAGTTCTGTCCCCTCTCCTTACTGTGGTGATGTACCCCTCCATACTCCAGTTCTGCCCCCTCTCCTTACTGTGGTGATGTACCCCTCCATACTCCAGTTCTGCCCCCCCCTCCTTACTGTGGTGATGTACCCTCCATACTCCAGTTCTGTCCCCCTCTCCTTACTGTGGTGATGTACCCCTCCATACTCCAGTTCTGTCTCCTCTCCTTACTGTGGTGATGTACCCTCCATACTCCAGTTCTGTCCCCTCTCCTTTCTGTGGTGATGTACCCCTCCATACTCCAGTTCTGTCCCCTCTCCTTACTGTGGTGATTTACCCCTCCATATTCCAGTTCTGCCCTCTCTCCTTACTGTGGTGATGTACCCTCCATACTCCAGTTCTGTCCCCTCTCCTTTCTGTGGTGATGTACCCCTCCATACTCCAGTTCTGTCCCCTCTCCTTTCTGTGGTGATGTACCCCTCCATACTCCAGTTCTGTCCCCTCTCCTTACTGTGGTGATTTACCCCTCCATATTCCAGTTCTGCCCCCTCTCCTTACTGTGGTGATGTACCCCTCCATACTCCAGTTCTGCCCCCCCCCCTCCTTACTGTGGTGATGTACCCTCCATACTCCAGTTCTGTCCCCTCTCCTTACTGTGGTGATGTACCCCTCCATACTCCAGTTCTGTCTCCTCTCCTTACTGTGGTGATGTACCCCTCCATACTCCAGTTCTGTCCCCTCTCCTTACTGTGGTGATGTACCCCTCCATACTCCAGTCCTGTCCCCTCTCCTTACTGTGGTGATGAATCCCTCCATACTCCAGTTCTGTCCCCTCTCCTTACTGTGGTGATGTACCCTCCATACTCCAGTCCTGTCCCCTCTCCTTACTGTGGTGATGAATCCCTCCATATTCCAGTCCTGTCCCCCTCTCCTTACTGTGGTGATGTACCCTCCATATTCCAGTTCTGTCCCCTCTCCTTACTGTGGTGATGTACCCTCCATACTCCAGTTCTGTCCCCCTCTCCTTACTGTGGTGATGTACCCCTCCATACTCCAGTTCTGCCCCCTCTCCTTACTGTGGTGATGTACCCCTCCATACTCCAGTTCTGTCCCCTCTCCTTACTGTGGTGATGTACCCCTCCATACTCCAGTTCTGTCCCCTCTCCTTACTGTGGTGATTTACCCCTCCATACTCCAGTTCTGTCTCCTCTCCTTACTCTGGTGATGTACCCCTCCATACTCCAGTCCTGTCCCCTCTCCTTACTGTGGTGATGTACCCCTCCATGCTCCAGTTCTGTCCCCTCTCCTTACTGTGGTGATGTACCCCTCCATACTTCAGTTCTGCCCCCTACTTACTGTGGTGATGTACCCCTCCATACTCCAGTTCTGCCCCCTCTCCTTACTGTGGTGATGTACCCCTCCATACTCCAGTTCTGTCCCCTCTCCTTACTGTGGTGATGTACCCCTCCATACTCCAGTTCTGCCCCCTCTCCTTACTGTGGTGATGTACCCCTCCATACTCCAGTTCTGCCCCCCCCCTCCTTACTGTGGTGATGTACCCTCCATACTCCAGTTCTGTCCCCCTCTCCTTACTGTGGTGATGTACCCCTCCATACTCCAGTTCTGTCTCCTCTCCTTACTGTGGTGATGTACCCTCCATACTCCAGTTCTGTCCCCTCTCCTTTCTGTGGTGATGTACCCCTCCATACTCCAGTTCTGTCCCCTCTCCTTACTGTGGTGATTTACCCCTCCATATTCCAGTTCTGCCCTCTCTCCTTACTGTGGTGATGTACCCTCCATACTCCAGTTCTGTCCCCTCTCCTTTCTGTGGTGATGTACCCCTCCATACTCCAGTTCTGTCCCCTCTCCTTTCTGTGGTGATGTACCCCTCCATACTCCAGTTCTGTCCCCTCTCCTTACTGTGGTGATGTACCCCTCCATACTCCAGTTCTGTCCCCTCTCCTTACTGTGGTGATGTACCCTCCATACTCCAGTCCTGTCCCCTCTCCTTACTGTGGTGATGAATCCCTCCATATTCCAGTCCTGTCCCCCTCTCCTTACTGTGGTGATGTACCCTCCATATTCCAGTTCTGTCCCCTCTCCTTACTGTGGTGATGTACCCTCCATACTCCAGTTCTGTCCCCTCTCCTTACTGTGGTGATGTACCCTCCATACTCCAGTTCTGTCCCCTCTCCTTACTGTGGTGATGTACCCCTCCATACTCCAGTTCTGTCCCCTCTCCTTACTGTGGTGATGTACCCCTCCATACTCCAGTTCTGCCCCCCTCTCCTTACTGTGGTGATGAACCCCTCCATACTCCAGTTCTGTCCCCTCTCCTTACTGTGGTGATGTACCCTCCATACTCCAGTTCTGTCCCCTCTCCTTACTGTGGTGATGTACCCTCCATACTCCAGTTCTGTCCCCTCTCCTTACTGTGGTGATGTACCCCTCCATACTCCAGTTCTGTCTCCTCTCCTTACTGTGGTGATGTACCCCTCCATACTCCAGTTCTGTCCCCTCTCCTTACTGTGGTGATGTACCCCTCCATACTCCAGTCCTGTCCCCTCTCCTTACTGTGGTGATGAATCCCTCCATACTCCAGTTCTGTCCCCTCTCCTTACTGTGGTGATGTACCCTCCATACTCCAGTCCTGTCCCCTCTCCTTACTGTGGTGATGAATCCCTCCATATTCCAGTCCTGTCCCCCTCTCCTTACTGTGGTGATGTACCCTCCATATTCCAGTTCTGTCCCCTCTCCTTACTGTGGTGATGTACCCTCCATACTCCAGTTCTGTCCCCCTCTCCTTACTGTGGTGATGTACCCCTCCATACTCCAGTTCTGCCCCCTCTCCTTACTGTGGTGATGTACCCCTCCATACTCCAGTTCTGTCCCCTCTCCTTACTGTGGTGATGTACCCCTCCATACTCCAGTTCTGTCCCCTCTCCTTACTG
The DNA here is from genome assembly GCF_029499605.1 of Hyla sarda. Classification (NCBI taxonomy): domain Eukaryota; kingdom Metazoa; phylum Chordata; class Amphibia; order Anura; family Hylidae; genus Hyla; species Hyla sarda. The sequence continues at coordinate 254,356,039 of NC_079190.1, forward strand.
TGGTGATTTACCCCTCCATACTCCAGTTCTGTCTCCTCTCCTTACTCTGGTGATGTACCCCTCCATACTCCAGTCCTGTCCCCTCTCCTTACTGTGGTGATGTACCCCTCCATGCTCCAGTTCTGTCCCCTCTCCTTACTGTGGTGATGTACCCCTCCATACTTCAGTTCTGCCCCCTACTTACTGTGGTGATGTACCCCTCCATACTCCAGTTCTGCCCCCTCTCCTTACTGTGGTGATGTACCCCTCCATACTCCAGTTCTGTCCCCTCTCCTTACTGTGGTGATGTACCCTCCATACTCCAGTTCTGTCCCCTCTCCTTACTGTGGTGATGTACCCTCCATACTCCAGTCCTGTCCCCTCTCCTTACTGTGGTGATGTACCCTCCATACTCCAGTTCTGTCCCCTCTCCTTACTGTGGTGATGTACCCTCCATACTCCAGTTCTGTCCCCTCTCCTTACTGTGGTGATGTACCCTCCATATTCCAGTTCTGTCCCCTCTCCTTACTGTGGTGATGTACCCTCCATACTCCAGTTCTGTCCCCTCTCCTTACTGTGGTGATGTACCCTCCATACTCCAGTTCTGTCCCCTCTCCTTACTGTGGTGATGTACCCCTCCATACTCCAGTTCTGCCCCCTACTTACTGTGGTGATGTACCCCTCCATACTCCAGTTCTGCCCCTTCATACTGTGGTGATGTACCCCTCCATACTCCAGTTCTGTCCCCTCTCCTTACTGTGGTGATGTACCCCTCCATACTCCAGTTCTGTCTCCTCTCCTTACTCTGGTGATGTACCCCTCCATACTCCAGTCCTGTCCCCTCTCCTTACTCTGGTGATGTACCCCTCCATACTCCAGTCCTGTCCCCTCTCCTTACTGTGGTGATGTACCCCTCCATGCTCCAGTCCTGTCCCCTCTCCTTACTGTGGTGATGTACCCCTCCATGCTCCAGTTCTGTCCCCTCTCCTTACTGTGGTGATGTACCCCTCCATACTTCAGTTCTGCCCCCTACTTACTGTGGTGATGTACCCCTCCATACTCCAGTTCTGCCCCCTCTCCTTACTGTGGTGATGTACCCCTCCATACTCCAGTTCTGTCCCCTCTCCTTACTGTATTGATGAATCCCTCCATACTCCAGTTCTGTCCCCTCTCCTTACTGTGGTGATGTACCCCTCCATACTCCAGTTCTGCCCTCTCTCCTTACTCTGGTGATGTACCCCTCCATACTCCAGTTCTACCCCTTCATACTGTGGTGATGTACCCCTCCATACTCCAGTTCTGTCCCCTCTCCTTACTGTGGTGATGTACCCCTCCATACTCCAGTTCTGTCCCCTCTCCTTACTGTGGTGATGTACCCCTCCATACTCCAGTTCTGTCTCCTCTCCTTACTCTGGTGATGTACCCCTCCATACTCCAGTTCTGTCCCCTCTCCTTACTGTGGTGATGTACCCCTCCATACTCCAGTTCTGCCCCCTCTCCTTACTGTGGTGATGTACCCCTCCATACTCCAGTTCTGCCCCCCCCTCCTTACTGTGGTGATGTACCCTCCATACTCCAGTTCTGTCCCCCTCTCCTTACTGTGGTGATGTACCCCTCCATACTCCAGTTCTGTCTCCTCTCCTTACTGTGGTGATGTACCCTCCATACTCCAGTTCTGTCCCCTCTCCTTTCTGTGGTGATGTACCCCTCCATACTCCAGTTCTGTCCCCTCTCCTTACTGTGGTGATTTACCCCTCCATATTCCAGTTCTGCCCTCTCTCCTTACTGTGGTGATGTACCCTCCATACTCCAGTTCTGTCCCCTCTCCTTTCTGTGGTGATGTACCCCTCCATACTCCAGTTCTGTCCCCTCTCCTTTCTGTGGTGATGTACCCCTCCATACTCCAGTTCTGTCCCCTCTCCTTACTGTGGTGATTTACCCCTCCATATTCCAGTTCTGCCCCCTCTCCTTACTGTGGTGATGTACCCCTCCATACTCCAGTTCTGCCCCCCCCCCTCCTTACTGTGGTGATGTACCCTCCATACTCCAGTTCTGTCCCCTCTCCTTACTGTGGTGATGTACCCCTCCATACTCCAGTTCTGTCTCCTCTCCTTACTGTGGTGATGTACCCCTCCATACTCCAGTTCTGTCCCCTCTCCTTACTGTGGTGATGTACCCCTCCATACTCCAGTCCTGTCCCCTCTCCTTACTGTGGTGATGAATCCCTCCATACTCCAGTTCTGTCCCCTCTCCTTACTGTGGTGATGTACCCTCCATACTCCAGTCCTGTCCCCTCTCCTTACTGTGGTGATGAATCCCTCCATATTCCAGTCCTGTCCCCCTCTCCTTACTGTGGTGATGTACCCTCCATATTCCAGTTCTGTCCCCTCTCCTTACTGTGGTGATGTACCCTCCATACTCCAGTTCTGTCCCCCTCTCCTTACTGTGGTGATGTACCCCTCCATACTCCAGTTCTGCCCCCTCTCCTTACTGTGGTGATGTACCCCTCCATACTCCAGTTCTGTCCCCTCTCCTTACTGTGGTGATGTACCCCTCCATACTCCAGTTCTGTCCCCTCTCCTTACTGTGGTGATTTACCCCTCCATACTCCAGTTCTGTCTCCTCTCCTTACTCTGGTGATGTACCCCTCCATACTCCAGTCCTGTCCCCTCTCCTTACTGTGGTGATGTACCCCTCCATGCTCCAGTTCTGTCCCCTCTCCTTACTGTGGTGATGTACCCCTCCATACTTCAGTTCTGCCCCCTACTTACTGTGGTGATGTACCCCTCCATACTCCAGTTCTGCCCCCTCTCCTTACTGTGGTGATGTACCCCTCCATACTCCAGTTCTGTCCCCTCTCCTTACTGTGGTGATGTACCCCTCCATACTCCAGTTCTGCCCCCTCTCCTTACTGTGGTGATGTACCCCTCCATACTCCAGTTCTGCCCCCCCCCTCCTTACTGTGGTGATGTACCCTCCATACTCCAGTTCTGTCCCCCTCTCCTTACTGTGGTGATGTACCCCTCCATACTCCAGTTCTGTCTCCTCTCCTTACTGTGGTGATGTACCCTCCATACTCCAGTTCTGTCCCCTCTCCTTTCTGTGGTGATGTACCCCTCCATACTCCAGTTCTGTCCCCTCTCCTTACTGTGGTGATTTACCCCTCCATATTCCAGTTCTGCCCTCTCTCCTTACTGTGGTGATGTACCCTCCATACTCCAGTTCTGTCCCCTCTCCTTTCTGTGGTGATGTACCCCTCCATACTCCAGTTCTGTCCCCTCTCCTTTCTGTGGTGATGTACCCCTCCATACTCCAGTTCTGTCCCCTCTCCTTACTGTGGTGATGTACCCCTCCATACTCCAGTTCTGTCCCCTCTCCTTACTGTGGTGATGTACCCTCCATACTCCAGTCCTGTCCCCTCTCCTTACTGTGGTGATGAATCCCTCCATATTCCAGTCCTGTCCCCCTCTCCTTACTGTGGTGATGTACCCTCCATATTCCAGTTCTGTCCCCTCTCCTTACTGTGGTGATGTACCCTCCATACTCCAGTTCTGTCCCCTCTCCTTACTGTGGTGATGTACCCTCCATACTCCAGTTCTGTCCCCTCTCCTTACTGTGGTGATGTACCCCTCCATACTCCAGTTCTGTCCCCTCTCCTTACTGTGGTGATGTACCCCTCCATACTCCAGTTCTGCCCCCCTCTCCTTACTGTGGTGATGAACCCCTCCATACTCCAGTTCTGTCCCCTCTCCTTACTGTGGTGATGTACCCTCCATACTCCAGTTCTGTCCCCTCTCCTTACTGTGGTGATGTACCCTCCATACTCCAGTTCTGTCCCCTCTCCTTACTGTGGTGATGTACCCCTCCATACTCCAGTTCTGTCTCCTCTCCTTACTGTGGTGATGTACCCCTCCATACTCCAGTTCTGTCCCCTCTCCTTACTGTGGTGATGTACCCCTCCATACTCCAGTCCTGTCCCCTCTCCTTACTGTGGTGATGAATCCCTCCATACTCCAGTTCTGTCCCCTCTCCTTACTGTGGTGATGTACCCTCCATACTCCAGTCCTGTCCCCTCTCCTTACTGTGGTGATGAATCCCTCCATATTCCAGTCCTGTCCCCCTCTCCTTACTGTGGTGATGTACCCTCCATATTCCAGTTCTGTCCCCTCTCCTTACTGTGGTGATGTACCCTCCATACTCCAGTTCTGTCCCCCTCTCCTTACTGTGGTGATGTACCCCTCCATACTCCAGTTCTGCCCCCTCTCCTTACTGTGGTGATGTACCCCTCCATACTCCAGTTCTGTCCCCTCTCCTTACTGTGGTGATGTACCCCTCCATACTCCAGTTCTGTCCCCTCTCCTTACTGTGGTGATTTACCCCTCCATACTCCAGTTCTGTCTCCTCTCCTTACTCTGGTGATGTACCCCTCCATACTCCAGTCCTGTCCCCTCTCCTTACTGTGGTGATGTACCCCTCCATGCTCCAGTTCTGTCCCCTCTCCTTACTGTGGTGATGTACCCCTCCATACTTCAGTTCTGCCCCCTACTTACTGTGGTGATGTACCCCTCCATACTCCAGTTCTGCCCCCTCTCCTTACTGTGGTGATGTACCCCTCCATACTCCAGTTCTGTCCCCTCTCCTTACTGTGGTGATGTACCCTCCATACTCCAGTTCTGTCCCCTCTCCTTACTGTGGTGATGTACCCTCCATACTCCAGTCCTGTCCCCTCTCCTTACTGTGGTGATGTACCCTCCATACTCCAGTTCTGTCCCCTCTCCTTACTGTGGTGATGTACCCTCCATACTCCAGTTCTGTCCCCTCTCCTTACTGTGGTGATGTACCCTCCATATTCCAGTTCTGTCCCCTCTCCTTACTGTGGTGATGTACCCTCCATACTCCAGTTCTGTCCCCTCTCCTTACTGTGGTGATGTACCCTCCATACTCCAGTTCTGTCCCCTCTCCTTACTGTGGTGATGTACCCCTCCATACTCCAGTTCTGTCCCCTCTCCTTACTGTGGTGATGTACCCCTCCATACTCCAGTTCTGCCCCCCTCTCCTTACTGTGGTGATGAACCCCTCCATACTCCAGTTCTGTCCCCTCTCCTTACTGTGGTGATGTACCCTCCATACTCCAGTTCTGTCCCCTCTCCTTACTGTGGTGATGTACCCTCCATATTCCAGTTCTGTCCCCTCTCCTTACTGTGGTGATGTACCCTCCATACTCCAGTTCTGCCCCCCTCTCCTTACTGTGGTGATGAACCCCTCCATACTCCAGTTCTGTCCCCCTCTCCTTACTGTGGTGATGTACCCCTCCATACTCCAGTCCTGTCCCCTCTCCTTACTGTATTGATGAATCCCTTCATACTACCCCACTCCCCTCCAGAACATCACAGTCGTGCCCCTATTATGCACCCCCGGCCGTTCTCCGGTAATCACACTCGTTGACTAGCGGTCGCCATGTATCACACCGATTCTTGCTCTTCCCCTCCTAAACAAGCTGGTTTCCGGACTAACCGACCAATCACACCGACCAGGCCGCGGCCTCCACCAATGAGCAGGGCCTGAGGCGGGGAGTGCGGCCTGTCACCGGTTCGTGCCGTAAAGTTCATGCATTGACTTTCTCAACGTCCACAACCGGCGCCGACCCTGCACCCCGCACACAAAAGACGAACTCACCGTGCAGCTAACTCACAGGGCGCCCGAATGTCCTCCCGTCTGATGGAGCGCTCAGAGCAATGGTTCACGATCCACTCGTACAGCTGGGGGTCAGGGCACGTGACTAACGGGGGATTTCGTTTACCTTTCGTGCGCGCTCCGGGAGACGAGGGGGAGGGGTCGGCGGGAACCGAAACAAGATGGCGGAGACAAGATGAGGGAATCCACGCCCCCACCCGCCATAGAAGTTATGCGCCTGCGCGTTCAAAACTAGACCCGCCTACTATAGGTAGATCTGCTAACCAATAGTAACTGGAGAAAAGATGATTGACAGGCATGTGCGCGCTTTTTCCATGGTAACGCTGCCTAAAGTTGTTCTAGATTCTAGAAAGTCAAGAGCTAACCTAAAAAAAATTGATCACAACTTGCTACGTCATAATAATGCGGTGTTAATCGCTGTTATCTGCCACTGTAGACAAAGTACAGGCTTAGTGCTGGTCGGTGCGATTACTGAAAGCAAGCCCAGACAAATGGCTACCACTAGAACACCAAATAAACTTTCTTCACATATACTTTTTGGCTAGCGTTTTTATGTCCCTTATATTTTGTCCTGTGTGATTCAGTTTTTATGTCGTTTTCCCCCAATTTTTCTCATTACTATGGTGTCCATTGTAGTACATCGTCAGTCGTCAGCCATACCTCAGTCCTCCAGGCACAACAGCGTCCTCCTTCAGGCAAAACAGCGTCCCGCCTCGGACTAATCGTAGTCAGTCAGCCGTACCTCTGTCCTCCTTCAGGCAAAACAGCGTCCCGCCTCGGACTAATCGTAGTCAGTCAGCCGTACCTCTGTCCTCCTTCAGGCAAAACAGCGTCCCGCCTCGGACTAATCGTAGTCAGTCAGCCGTACCTCTGTCCTCCTTCAGGCACAACAGCGTCCTCCCTCGGACCAATCGTAGTCAGTCAGCCATACCTCCGTCCTCCTTCAGGCAAAACAGCGTCCCGCCTCCTCCCTCGGACCAATCGTAGTCAGTCAGCCATACCTCCGTCCTCCTTCAGGCAAAACAGCGTCCCGCCTCCTCCCTCGGACCAACCGCCATCAGTCGTCAGCCGCAACTCCGTCCGGCGAAACGGCATCCGCCTCCTCCCTCAGACCAATTGCTGTCATCCTTCAGCCACAACTCCCTCATCAGAAAGTCCCTCATCCAGATGCCGTCATGCCTCAGACGATTCTTCCTTAGACGCAACTTCCTGACGCATAGCAGAGTCGGTGCTGCACAGCACTGTATAGCAGAGCCGACATTGAATAGCATGTACAGCAGAACACGTATAGCAGAGAACTGACACTGACTCGGCTCTGCTACATGGCAGGAAAGTTTTTCGTCTGAGGGATGACGGAGTTTTGGATGAGAGATTTTAGGATGACAAAGGTTTTTTTGTCTGAGGGATGACGAAGTTTTGGATGAAAGACTTTAGGATGATGGAGTTTTGGATGAGAGACTTTAGGATGACAGAGTTTTGGATGAGAGACTTTAGGATGACAAAGGAGGGAGTTACGGCTGACGCCTGACAGAGATTGGTCTGAGGGAGGAGGCGGGATTCTGTTTTGCCTGACGGAGGACGGCGGTATGGCTGACAACTGATGATGTCCTAAAATGGACACTGTACATTACAAGTCGTGATTCTTTGACCCTGTGATTCAGAGATTTATATTGAAGCATATGGGGGAGATTTATCAAAACCAGTGCAGAGGAAAAGTAGCCCATAGCAACAGGTGAGATCACTTCTTTAATTTTTCAGAGGCCATGTTAAAAATGAATGAGACAATCTGATTGGTTGCTATGGGCAACTGGGCAACTTTTCCTCTGGACAGGTTTTGATCAATCTCCCTCTATATATAGTCATGGCTGTAAATGTTGGCACCCCTGAAATTTTTCTAGAAAAGGAAGTATTTCTCACAGAAAAGGATTGCAGTAACACATGTTTTGCTATACACATGTTTATTCCCTTTGTGTGTATTGGAACTAAACCAAAAAAGGGAGGAAAAAAGCAAATTGGACATAATGTCACACCAAACCCCAAAAATGTGCTGGACTAAATTATTGGCACCCTTAACTTAATATTTGGTTGCACACCCTTTTGAAAAAAATAACTGAAATCAGTTGCTCCCTATAACCATCAATAAGCTTTTTACACCTCTCAACCGGAATGTTGGACCACTCTTCCTTTGCAAACTGCTCCAGGTCTCTCTTATTGGAAGGGTGTCTTTTCCCAACAATAATTTTAAGATCTCTCCACAGGTGTTCAATGGGATTTAGATCTGGACTCATTGCTGGACCACTTCCGAACTCTCCAGCGCTTTGTTGACATCCATTTCTCGGTGCTTTTTGACGTATGTTTGGAGTCATTGTCCTGCTGGAAGACCCAAGATCTCGGACGCAAACCCAGCTTTCTGACACTGGGCTGTACAGTGTGACCAAAAATCCGTTGGTAATCCTCAGATTTCATGATGCCTTGCACACATTCAAGGCACCCAGTGCCAGAGGCAGCAAAACAACCTCAAAACATCATTGAACCTCCACCATATTTCACTGTAGGTACGGTGTTCTTTTCTTTGTAGGCCTCATTCCATTTTCGGTAAACAGTAGAATGATGTGCTTTACCAAGAAGCTCTATCTTGGTCTCATCTGTCTACAAGACGTTTTCCCAGAAGGATTTTGGCTTACTTGAGTTCATTTTGGCAAAATGTAGACCTGCTTTTTTATGTCTGTGTGTCACCAGTGGGGTCCTCCTGGCTCCCCTGCCATAGCGTTTCATTTCATTTAAATGTTGACGAATAGTTTGCACTGATACTGATGCTCCCTGAGCCTGCGGGACAGCTTGAATATCTTTGGAACTTGTTTGGGGCTGCTTATCCACCATCCAAACTATCCTGCATTGACACCTTTCATAATTTTTTCTGTTCCGTCCATGCCCAGGGAGATTAGCTACAGTGCCATGGGTTGCAAACTTATTGATAATGTTGCGCACTGTGGACAAAGGCAAATCTAGATCTCTGGAGATGGACTTATAACCTTGAGATTGTTGATATTTTTCCACAATTTTGGGTCCCAAGTCCTTAGACAGTTCTCTTCTCCTTTTTCTGTTGTCCGTGCTTAGTGTGGCACACAAAGACACACAATGCAAAGACTAAGTGAACTTCTCTCCTTTTTATCTGATTTCAGGTGTGATTTTTTTTTTTAATATTGCCCACACCTGTTACTTGCTCCAGGTGAGTTTAAAGGAGCATCACATGCTTGAAACAATCTTATTTTTCCACAATTTTGAAAGGATGCCAATAATTTTGTCCAGTCCATTTTTGGAGTTTGGTGTGACATTATGTCCAATTTGCTTTTTTTCCCTCCCTTTTTTTGTTTAGTTCCAATACACACAAATTTTCTTGAAACATTTCAGGGGTGCCAACATTTACGGCCATGACTGTATATTTATACACATTTTTCTTAACCTGCAGAGGTCTTTGGGAGGAAAAATGTCACAAACTGGGAATAAAACAAAACAACATAAAATGAGCATGCTGAGCCACTGACCCGAAAAAGAGAATGTAACATAAAGAGAATGTACGGAAAAACTGAAAAAACATTGGGGGAGATTTGTCAAACCTGGGTAGAGCAAGAGTGGTGTAGTTGCCCATATTAACCAATGAGATTACTTATTTTGTTTTTAAAAAGGAAAGCAGTGATTGGTTGCTATGGGTAACTGCACCATTCTTCCTCTGCACAGGTTTTGATAAATCTCCCCATTATCGGTGGACTGACAAAAAACAAACAAAAAAAAAGTGTTGAGAGCTGCAGTTTTGAAGGCTGGAATGTCTCCTCGCTCCCCCTCCCTTCCTTCTCTCTGATTGACAGTGAGGCTATGTTCACACGACAGAATGTACACAGCCCTCTGGCACGGAGCACATGGTAGGTGTTCACACTGGTGTGATGCTCTGTGGCGGTCATTGTTACTGTGATGCATTGTCTCTGGGGTGGTGTGGCCTGGAGCCAGGGGCTTGGTTGGGCAGCAGTGGGGCTGCCTGGCCACTGGGTCATTCCCCTGTGGGCATGGTGCCGTGGTGGCAGTGGTCACCTCCTGGCGTTACTCCAGTGTTAGGTCAGGTGGTCTTGACGTGGCGAGTGGGCTTGTACTTTTTGATGAAAATGTATACCAACAACCTGTTAGTTTTTGAAGCAAGTAGATCAAAATACAAATTGTGGATGTGTGGCTGTGTTTCTTTTTCTCTATTTGTATTTTACAATGCGCCGTCTCGAGTTCATTCTTTGAAAATTGACTTTTTGTGCCGGAAATATCTGGCATGGAAATTCCTATATCTTACAGTGTCAGAAGTTTGATATTTTTATCTGCAGAAAGAATGAACTTGTTTATTTCTGTCTGCGGACTCAGCATGGAATGCATAGCCGTCTATGAGACGGAATTCCGTCTATGAGTGCATTCCTGTGCGATCCTAGCACCGGCATATGCCGGGGCCTGCAGTTTGCGGAATGTACGCTCAGAGATTTTACATGTGGACTTTCGCAGTGTGAACATAGCCTAATTTGTTAATACAATTTTTTGCTGACTCACACTGTTATCTGGCCATTGGGTCTAAAAAATTCTAATCCCCCCCCCCCCATTTTCGAAATAGAAAGAGTAAAAAATAAAACAAACATATTAGGTATCTGCTTTCACGGTTAGAACCTGCCACGTGACGAGAGGATGTGAGCTTGTCGGCTCTGATCCCTCCATGTACTCTCTCCCTCCTACCGGGGGATTTCTGGGGACCTTGCCAGAGAGGATAAATTGGTGGCTCGGTGGAGTTTTGGGCGCTTTCCCCTGATGAGATGTGTGGATCGGCACGTTGCATCGGCCTGTTGGGCGGCTGTGGAGGTATGCAGGCAGATATTGCCACCGGGGTGAGAGAGGAGAGCTGTGCGGGAGGCGCAGTCATGTGACCAGTCAGGTGAGCAACTGTGGTCAGAGTTGGAGGTCACATGGGCACGCTCACGGCACTGTAGTAAGATCCAGAAGACACCACGCCGGCAGCACGGAGCGGAGTAGGCATTCGGGTCCCATGGCAGGGGTCGAGAGACTCGGACTGAATACACACCGAGGAACCGATGAGACAGAAATACACACTTACGACCATTATGCTCATCTATATGTTTCAAATAGACTATGGGAAAACGAGTGGGAAGATATTAATGGAGTTGTGGAGGAGAACCAAAGTACCTGTTTATGGACAATAGGGGTTTATTTGCAACAAGTCGGTTCTGTTCCCCTAAGATATGCACCCCTAGTAATGTGTTGACAGATTGGTCCCTGTGCCTGTAAGATAGTATTGTCAGTAACGCTCTGGCAAAATGAAAGCAGTGTTTTCTTACTACCATATCTTAACTTTTGCCAGTATACTAGCATTGGCTGCTTTCCTGAAAAGGAACTAACAGTAGGAGTAAATAAAACAAAGAAAAAAAAAGAAAGAAAAAGAGAAGCCTTAAATAAGGAAGACCTTGGCAGCTGGATACACCATGCGGTTATGGTGAAATAGGGATGAGGGGCAGGAAGCAATGTGGAAGGAAAGATGTTTTCAGTTTTTTTCTGGCCTTTTTGATATGGTATTTATGTATGATTTTATAGGATGCTACTCTAATCCAAACTGCAAGCGGTGCAATAGTATGTGCAAGAAATTGATCTTCAGAACTGTAAGTTAACCTTGATTGGAAAATTTGGATTGAGGGAAAGGAATAATAAGAAGAACATGGGGCTCCGTGGACTGGTAAGATTGTTATGGCCTTTGTTTCTCCATAGGCATATACCCTGGGACTACCCTGAGTAAAAGGGAATACAACTTAGCAAGTGTGATTAAAGTCTTAGAAAAGATAATGGCCCCAAAATTACAACTGAGGAGATCAGCGGCAATCCCGCTGGAGAAGCTATAAATATGGGAAAAATGTATACATTTTTAAAATCTCTCAAAGATGCTATCAAAACAAGGACCTAAAGGTATGGAGAGCATATGAATGGCTCCAGATATAGGGTCCTACAGGAGGAAGGAGTTATGGAGGAGGGAGAGAGTGGAGAGCTCAGTAATCAAATGCTGAGCTCTATTCTAAATGGAGTGGAAAAAAATAATAAATCATTGGAAGCGCTAACTCTGCAAGTGGGCAGTCTCAGTTCAGAGGTGGGGCTGATCCAGGAAGATATGAAAAAGGTTAAAGAAAGAGTGGGAAAAATAGAGAAATTGATCCCACAATTAGATGGCAAAATTGGGGACATGGGGAAAGCACAGGAAGAAATATCTAAGGAGAATAAATATTTGAAAGGAAAAGTGGAAAATCTAGAAGACAGATCAAGGCGCGCGAATGTAAGAATTATCGGCTTACTGGAGGGAGAGGAAGGGACAGACCCAATAGCATTTTACACTAAATGGATAACTGATACGTTTGGAGAACAGACTTTCTCGCCCTGGTTTGCTAAAGAGAAAGCACACAGGGTCCCGTTCACAAAACCAAGTCCAGGAGCCCCACCACGGACTTTATTGCTGACATTTATGTGTGCAAGAGATCGAGATATCCTCTTGAAAATAGCAAGGGAAAGAGGAAGATCGAACTGGGGAGCGCAAATATCTATATATATACCTAAACTTTTCAAGAGAGACGCAAAGAAAGAGGATGGAGTATAGAGACATTAAGAAAAGACTGCATAACCAGAAAATGTATTTCTCGCTTCTATTCCCGGCTCGGCTAAGGGTTGTGTTTAATGGGAAAGCATTAAAGGGGTACTCCACCCCTAGACATCTTATCCCCAATCCAAAGAATAGGGGTTAAGATGTCTGATCGCGAGGGTCCCGCCGCTGGGGACCCCCACAATATAGCATGCAGCACCCACCTGTATCTGCTTCCTGCAATATAGCATGCAGCACCCACCTGTATCTGCTTCCGGCAGCGACAGCCGTCATGGCCCCTCCCATAAACTTGCATTGAGGGGGCGGGGCGTTACGTCACACGGGGGCGGAGTCGTGACATCACGATCTTCCGTTCCCGTGGTCGGTAGCCAGAACCTCCAGCGCTGCCAGAAGCAGATACAGGTGGGTGCTGCATGCTATATTGCGGGGATCCCCAGTGGCGGGACCCCCGTGATCTGACATCTTATCCCCTATCCTTTGGATAGGGGATAAGATGTCTAGGGGTGGAGTACCCCTTTAATTTTCCAATCCCCAGGAGAGATTGGAAAATGGATGGAAGCGCAAGGTCTATAAGGATAAAATAATAAGGAGAGGAATAAGGAAGGGAGAGAGGGAGCGATGGAGTTAGGTGGAAAGTGGAGAGGTCCGTTAGTGGAAGCGGACTATTAGGGGGGGGGGAGGGTTAGGGGGGGGAAGTCAGCCTGGCACAAAGGTAGGAGTTGAGAAGATTTAAATGATGGGGGCCCAAGATAGTCAAGGAGTTAAAGAATAAGTCTGGAATATTAGAGGTATTAAAGAAAGGAGGAAAAGAATAGCGATTATGGATAGAGTTAAGAATTACCTCCCAGCAATCGTATGTCTGCCTGAAACATACCTAACTAAGGAAACTGTACATCTAGTTAAAAAGAATTGGGCTAATCAGGAATTCCATACATTTGGGTCTTATTACTCAGCCAGAGTTACCGTTCTAAAACATGGGAAACTCAATATTAAGGTGAAAATGGTGCAATGTGATACAAAGGGGAGATTTTTTTTTTATATGTAGAATGGAATAGGGTATACGTGGTTCTTGCATTTGTGTACATACCGCCACCATATACACAAGAGGTATTGAACTATAAGTACTATACTTATCCTTATAGTACTATACTGTACTATAAGGATTTGTTCATTATGGGGGATTTTAATTCCGTAATGGATAACAAAAGAGATTGCAAGGGTGGTATTGTAAGGGAAGGGAAAACTAGATTAGCAGACCTATGTGAAGAATTAGGTTGGAGGAATGTGTACAGAAATCTGTACCCAAAAAAATAAGTATTTTCATGCTATAATATGAGTCATAAAACTGCCTCGCTAATTGATATGATGCTGGCCAATGATAGTGGGGTTAGAATAACCCAAAAAATTAGCTATGAACCCAAATGTATATCAGATCATGATATGATGATATGTAGTTTGGCATATGAGAACCAACGCTCCCCCCAAAATAAAAGTATAAACATCAATCCACATTAGTTGGAGGAAAGGGAGGTAACAAGTGGAATAGAAGAGGAGATTAAATGGTTCTGGGACGCCAATAAAGACTCTACAGATTTATTTATGGTATGGGACGTTTTGAAAGCATATTTGAGGGGAATTCTGGTTAAAAAAATCTCCTACTTCAAGAAACAGGTAAAGAGTAGGGAGGAGAGTTTGGTGAAACAGATTAAATGCATAGAAGAGGATTATACAAAAAACCCAGAAGAGAGGGTTTGGGAAACATTAGAGCATGCTCAAAAGGAATATAAGGAATTTAATGTGGAAAAAGTACAACATAGGATGTTTTTCTGGGGGGCAGAGGAAATTTACAGAAGGGGGGAAATCTAACAAGTGGCTGGCCGGCATCATTAACCCCTTAACGATGCCGGACGTAAATGTACGTCCTGGTGAGCTGGTACTTAACGCACAGGATGTACATCTATGTCCTATACATAACCGCAAGCATCGGAGCGATGCTCGGGTCATGCACAGCAGGTCCCGGCTGCTGATAGCAGCCAGGGACACGCCGGTAATGGCGGACATCCGCGATCGCACGGATGTCCGCCATTAACCCCTCAGATGCCATGATCAATACAGATCACGGCATCTACAGCATAGCGGTCACTAAAATGGATGATCGGATCGCCCGCTGCACTGCCACGGCGATCCGATTGTCCAGAACGGCAGACGGAGGTCTCCTCACCTGCCTCTGCTGTCTTCCACAGGTCTTCTGCTCTGGTCTGCGATCGAGCAGACCAGAGGAGAAGATGACCGATAATACTGATCAGTGCTTTGTCCTATGCATAGCACTGAACAGTGTTAGCAATCAATTGATTGCTATAAATAGTCCCCTATGGGGACTATTAAAGTGTAAAAATAAAAGTAAAAAAAAAGTTAAAAAATATGTGAAAAACACCCTCCCCAATAAAAACGTAAATTGTCACATTTTCCCTATTTCATCCCCAAAATGTGTAAAAAATTATTTTATATACATATTTGATATCACCACGTGCATAAATATCCGAACTATTAAAATAAAATGTTAATCATACTGTAAGGTGAACGGCGTGAATGTAGAATTTTTTTTTTCCAAAATAGCTGTTTTTTTTTATAACATTTTATTCCCAAAAATAATTCATAAAAAATGTATTAAAAGTTTTATATAAGCAAATATGGTATCAATAAAAAGTACAGATCATGGCACAAAAAATGAGTCCTCATACGCCGCTTATACGGAAAAATGAAAAAGTTATAGGTCTTCAAGATAGGGGATTTTAAACGTACTAATTTGGTGAAAAAGTTTGCGATTTTTCTTTAAGTGCAACAGTAATCGAAAAGTATGTTATCATGGGTATCATTTTAATCATATTGACCCAAAGGATAAAGAACACATGTCATTTTTACCGTAAATTGTACGTCGTGAAAACAAAACCTTCCAAATGTGGCAAAATTGCGGTTCTCTTTTTAATTTCCCCACGCAAATAGTATTTTTTTGGTTGCATCATACATTTTATGGTAAAGTGAGTGATGGCCTTACATCGGACAACTGGTTGCACAAAAAAACAAGCCCTCATACTAGTCTGTGGATGAAAATATTAAAATTTATGATTTTTTGAAGGCAAGGAGGAAAAAAACGAAAACGTAAAAATAAAAATAAAATTGTCCTTAAGGCCCAAATGAGCTGAGTCCTTAATGGGTTAAGAATCAAAGGGAGAACAGTGAAATTAATAATCTGAAGAACAGCGAGGGGAAGCTGATGAAAGAGTTAGAAGGTGGCGGTAGATTATTATCAAAAATTATATGAGGCAGAGAATAAAAAATCTGAAAGAGAAAGAGATGAATTTCTGTTGAAACTTACTTTACCAAAACTGAAAGATGAGGACAGGGGAAAGCTGAATAAAGGGATCAGCCTCAGTGGCATTCAAGAAGCCCTTAGTTCCTGCACTGGGAATTCTGCTCCCGGATCAGACAGATTCTCATTTGAGATATATAGGAAGCTTCAAAAAGCATTGTTGCCCTGTTTGTTGGAGATATTTAACAAATCCTCTGATAGGGGGTGTTTATCTCCCTGTCTGAAGTAGTGATGATTTTAATCCCCAAGAAAGGGGGCAACAAGGAAAACATTGAGAATTTCCGCCCAATAACCCTACTAAACACGAATTATAAATTATTTGCAAAGATTTGGTCAGGTGGACTGAAAAAGGTGGTGGAAGGAATTACAGGGGAACAGCAGAGAGGTTTTCTAATGGGGAGGAATATGTTTGGGAACATACATAGGGCTTTTCTCAATATTCAGACACCCGTTCCATCCTGTCTTTGGATGCTAAGGCGTTTGACAGGGTGGAGTGGGGATTTCTTTTTAGGGTGGTGGAAAAGTTTCATTTAGGGTCACTATTTTTGCAGGCGATTCAAACTATATATTTTGCGCCCACGGCAAAAATTAATATCAATGGGAATTTGTCAAATAACATTCAACTCAAAAGAGGGACAAGGCAAGGATGCCCTTCATCACCATTATTATTTGCGTTATTTATAGAACCACTAGCGGTAATGATCAGGAACACAGAGTGTTTTCAAGGGTTTGGGGTTCAAGGTAACAAGGAAAAGATACTGATATATGCGGATGACGTGATTCTGTTTATTAGAAATCCAGTAGAGAAGGTTCCAATGGTGATTCAATTAGTGGAAGATATTGGGGCATTCTCAGGAATGAAAATCAACTGGCAGAAATCAGGATTGCTCCCATCGAACAAAGAGATTGAGTTCTGCATTGGTTCTGTTAAAGTATTAAAAACCAGTGATTGCTTAGAATATCTGGGTATCAAGATAGCAAAACATATGTCTGAATTCAAGAGGTTAAATTTGGAGCCCTTGATTAAAAGAGTAGGGGCAAAAATAAATATTTGGACCAAGTTGGGATTGAATATGGCCAATAGGATAGGCTTAGTTAAAATGGTGACACTCCCTATGACTTTACATTACTTGAGAGCCTCACCTATATGGGTTAAAAATAGCTTTTTTTAAAGTTTGGAGAGAAAACTAAATGAGCTGATTTGGGGAAGGAAGAGGGTGAGAATTAAGATGCATAACTTGGTACAACCATTGGAAAGAGGTGGCTTAAGTATTCCAAATTTTTTTTAAATATTTTATTGCAGCACAGTTAATTTTTATTATTCAGGAACAACAAGCTTTGATGGAATTTTCTGCTAAGGAAGGGGAAAAATGTAGGATAATTTGTTAGAAAGTGGGAGGTTAAAGAGGTGGGCACGAGGTGAGATAACAGTAGCTTTTTATTGACCCAGGTATGGGAGAAAGTGGAACAAATAATAGGAATCACGGGAAGTATTTGGTGTACCCTAATGCAGCATAATGAAAATCTCCCAGAATTAAATAAAATATTGGATTACAGCAATTTGGGGAAAAAAGGAATCTATATGGTGGAGCATTTATGTCAAGATGGGGAGTTAAGAGAGTGGGAGTAGCTGTGTGACAAATTTAATTTACACACTGGAATTACTTCGGATATATACAGGTGAAAGATGCTCTAAGAAAAGAAAGAGGGAAAGAAAAATTGAGAGTAGACACATATCATATTATACAGGGTGGGCCATTTATATGGATACACCTTAATAAAATGGGAATGGTTGGTGAGATTAACTTCCTGTTTGTGGCACATTAGTATATGTGAGGGAGGAAACTTTTCAAGATGGGTGGTGACCATGGCGGCCATTTTGAAGTTGGCCATTTTGAATCCAACTTTTGTTTTTTCAATAGGACACATCAAACTTATTGGGAATTTCACAAGAAAAACAAAGATGTGCTTAGTTTTAACGTAACTTTATTCTTTCATGAAATATTTACAAGTTTCTGACCACTTATAAAATGTGTTCAATGTGCTGCCCATTGTGTTGGATTGTCAATGCAGCCCTCTTCTCCCACTCTTCACACACTGATAGCAACACCGCAGGAGAAATGCTAGCACAGGCTTCCAGTATCCATAGTTTCAGGTGCTGCAGAATGGGCAAAACAAAAATTGGAACAGGATCCTACACAGAAGATTTTGTTCAGTGATGAGGCAAACTTTTATGTGAATGGTGAAGTTAACAAACAAAACCACCGCTATTGGTCTGACACTAACCCACATTGGATAGATCCCTCCAAGACTGTTGGAACACAAAAATTGATGGTATGGTGTGGTATATGGGGTACAAAGATAGTGGGGCCATTCTTCATCAATGGAAACCTCAAGGCCACTGGATATGTGAAATTGCTACATGATGATGTGTTTCCCTCTTTATGCACTGAAGCTGGCACGTTCCCTGAGTTTTTCCAGCAAGATGGTGCACCACCACATTATGGGTGTCAGGTCCGAGCATTCCTAGATGAACAGTTTCCTGGAAAGTGGATTGGTCGTCGTGGCCAGTTGAATGGCCCCAAGGTCTCCCGATCTGACCCCCTTAGACTTTTATCTTTGTGGTCAACTGAAGGCAATTGTCTATGCTGTGAAGATACGAGATGTGCAGCACCTAAAACTACAGATACTGGAAGCCTGTGCTAGCATTTCTCCTGCGGTGTTGCTATCAGTGTATGAAGAGTGGGAGAAGAGGGTTGCATTGACAATCCAACACAATGGGCAGCACATTGAACCCATTTTATAAATAATCAGAAACTTGTAAATAACTTATGAAAGAATAAAGTTACGTTAAAACCAATTACATCTTTGTTTTTCTTGTGAGATTCCCAATAAGTTTGATGTGTCACATAACCCACTTCCTATTGAAAAAACTAAAGTTGGATTCAAAATGGTCGCCATGGTCACCACCCATCTTGAAAAGTTTCCCCCCTCACATATACTAATGTGCCACAAACAGCAAGTTAATATCACCAACCATTCCCATTTTATTAAGGTGTATCCATATAAATGGCCCACCCTGTAGAGTTTATTAAAAAGGCACAAGGGGGCGAGAAAAAGTTATACAAAATGTTGTAGGGAAATGGTTGGGGAAAGGTGTTAAAAAGACTAGGGGACAGCCGAGATGTAGGTGGGATTACAGAGGAGGAATGGAAAATATCACTAAGGAATATTGGTAGAGCCACAATTAACGCAAGCCATAGAATTTATTTTCTTATTCTATCATATCATATACGATACTCACCAAAATTTTTGTTTAAGGGTGGATACTTTTTTTTTAATTCATGTGACAAGTTTTAAATAAAAAAATAAAAAAAAAATAAAAAAAAAAAATAAAAAAATAAAAATATATATATATATATATATATATATATATATATATATATATATATATATCTGCTGTCACATTCCTGATCTCACACAGCCAATGGTGTAAATGCCAAAAAGTTCCAAACTCCATGATTTTTGGTCACATTCCCAAAAAAATTTGGAAAAAGTGTTCAGTATGCCAATACTATACAAAAGTGGTACTGGTAAAAGCAACAGCTCACAGCTCAAAAAAATAAGCCTTAAGGTATTATTATTATTATTTTTTTTTATCATAAAACAAAGCAATTATCCATATTTGATATCTTATGACTCAAACTGACCTGTATAATAAAGTTAACATGTCTGTTTTTACATATTTTAAATCTGGAAAAATGATTGCCTCACAAAATTACATGGTTACATAGTAGTATGGGGGAAAAAAAAGACATATATCCATCAAGTTCTACAAAGGAGCTGAAGGGAAGGGGTTAGGGTGAATGTAGGGGAGAGGATTCTATATTTCTACATTGCCATTAATGTTATTTTGTTCTAGGAATGTATCTAAACCTGTTTTGAGGCCCTCAACTGTTCCTGCTGTGACCAGTTCCTGAGGTGTTCCATAAATTCACAGTTCTTATGGTAAAGAAGGCTTGTCACCCCTTGAGACTAAACCTTTTTTTTTCTTTAGGAAGTTTTCCCATAGATATGAATGGAAGGAGCGTGGCATAATGTCACTACCAAGGCCACCCGAACCTGGCGTTCTAAACATAAAGGTTCAGAACGCCGGGGTGTTCTAAAAAAAAAGTACTAAAACGTGCCAGTAAACAGTTCTACTTTTTCCACAAAAAATAAGCTCTAATATAATTCTTTCAGTGGCAAAATAAAATGTTTAATGGTCTTAGGGGAGGGGGGTCAGGTAGGGATTAGAGCAGAACTGTGTGCAGAAATTTATGCATTAAAACTAGCCCATGGCTGTACAAGGCTTAGCATCAGGCTTAATGTAATACTTTTTGTCACGATTCGGCTCACAGGTAGTGGATCCTCTGTGTCAGCGAGGGATAGGCGTGGACCGTGCTGGTGGACCGGTTCTAAGAGGCTACTGGTGTTCACCAGAGCCCGCCGCAAAGCGGGATGGTCTTGCTGCGGCAGTAGCAACCAGGTCGTATCCACTAGCAACGGCTCAACCTCGCTGACTGCTGAGAAGGCGTGGGACAGAAGGACTAGGCAGAGGCAAGGTCAGACGTAGCAGAAGGTCGGGGCAGGCGGCAAGGTTCGTAGTCAAGATGGATAGCAGAAGTTCAGGTAACACAGGCTTTGGACAACACTAAACGCTTTCACTGGCACAAGGCAACAAGATCCGGCAAGGGAATGCAGGGGCAGTGAGCAGATATAGTCTGGGAGCAGATGGAAGCCAATTAAGCTAATTGGGCCAGGCACCAATCATTGGTGCACTGGCCCTTTAAGTCTCAGAGAGCTGGCGCGCGCGCGCCCTAGAGAGCGGAGCCGCGCGCGCCAGCACATGACAGCAGGGGACCGGGACGGGTAAGTGACCTGGGATGCGATTCGCGAGCGGGCGCGTCCCGCTGTGCGAATCGCATCCCCGACGGCCATGACAGTGCAGCGCTCCCGGTCAGCGGGACTGACCGGGCGCTGCAGGGAGAGAGACGCCGTGAGCGCTCCGGGGAGGAGCAGGGACCCGGAGCGCTCGGCGTAACACTTTTTATGTCTATATTATGCTCCAATCTTAAGATATCTGCACTTTTATTAATAAGTAAATTAGGCTTAACCCTTTAGGGAACCTAATTTCACCTTAAAGGGGTACTCCGGCGCCAAGACATCTTATCCCCTATCCAAAGCATAGGGGATAAGATGCCTGATCCTGGGGATCCCGCCAATGGGGACCCCCGTGATCTTCCACGCTGTACCCCGTTAGAATCAGCCCCCGGAGGCTTGCATTGAGGGGCGGAGCATGATGTCACATGGGGGCGGAGCCGTGACATCACTATGCTCCATTCCCATGATCGCCAGCAATCAGACCAGGAGCGAGCACGCTCCGGGGGCTGATTCTAATGGGGTGCAGCGTGGAAGATCACGGGGGTCCCCAGAGGCGGGACCCCCACGATCAGGCATCTTATCCCCTATCCTTTGGATAGGGGATAAGATGTCTTAGCGCCAGAGTACCCCTTTAAGGACTCAGCCCTTTTTTGCAATTCTGACCACTGTCACTTTATGCATTAATAACTCTGCTTTTACCTTTTATTCTATTTCTGAGATTGTTTTTTCGTGACATATTCTACTTTAACCCCTTAAGGACGCAGGACGTAAATGTACGTCCTGGTGAGGTGGTACTTAACGCACCAGGACGTACATTTACGTCCTAAGCATAACCGCGGGCATCGGAGCGATGCCCGTGTCATGCGCGGCTGATCCCGGCTGCTGATCGCAGCCAGGGACCCGCCGGCAATGGCCGATGCCCGCGATCTCGCGGGCGTCCGCCATTAACCCCTCAGGTGCCGGGATCAATACAGATCCCGGCATCTGCGGCAGTTCGCGATTAAAATGAACGATCGGATCGCCCGCAGCGCTGCTGCGGGGATCCGATCATTCATAACGCCGCACGGAGGTCCCCTCACCTTCCTCCGTGCGGCTCCCGGCATCTCCTGCTCTGGTCTGTGATCGAGCAGACCAGAGCAGAAGATGACCGATAATACTGATCTGTTCTATGTCCTATACATAGAACAGATCAGTATTAGCAATCATGGTATTGCTATGAATAGTCCCCTATGGGGACTATTCAAGTGTAAAAAAAAATTTAAAAAAATGTAAAAGTAAAAGTAAAAAAAAAGTGAAAAATCCCCTCCCCCAATAAAAAAGTAAAATGTCCGTTTTTTCCCATTTTACCCCCAAAAAGCGTAAAAAACATTTTTTATAGACATATTTGGTATCGCCGCGTGCGTAAATGTCCGAACTATTAAAATAAAATGTTAATGATCCCGTACGGTGAACGGCGTGAACGAAAAAAAATTAAAAAAGTCCAAAATTCC
Organism: Hyla sarda; assembly: GCF_029499605.1. Lineage (NCBI taxonomy): Eukaryota > Metazoa > Chordata > Amphibia > Anura > Hylidae > Hyla > Hyla sarda. The sequence continues at coordinate 254,378,174 of NC_079190.1, forward strand.
TACTTTTTTAATACATTTTATTAAAAAAAAATTATAAAAAATGTATTAAAAGTTTTTTATATGCAAATGTGGTATCAAAAAAAGTACAGATCATGGCGCAAAAAATGAGCCCCCATACCGCCGCTTATACGGAAAAATAAAAAAGTTATAGGTCATCAAAATAAAGGGATTATAAACGTACTAATTTGGTTAAAAAGTTTGTGATTTTTTTTAAGCGCAACAATAATATAAAAGTATATAATAATGGGTATCATTTTAATCGTATTGACCCTCAGAATAAAGAACACATGTCATTTTTACCAGAAATTGTACGGCGTGAAAACAAAACCTTCCAAAATTAGCAAAATTGCGTTTTTCGTTTTAATTTCCCCACAAAAATAGTGTTTTTTGGTTGCGCCATACATTTTATGATATAATGAGTGATGTCATTACAAAGGACAACTGGTCGCGCAAAAAACAAGCCCTCATACTAGTCTGTGGATGAAAATATAAAAGAGTTATGATTTTTAGAAGGCGAGGAGGAAAAAATGAAAACGTAAAAATTAAATTGTCTGAGTCCTTAAGGCCAAAATGGGCTGAGTCCTTAAGGGGTTAAAGGGGTTATCCAGGAAAAAACTTTTTTTTTATATATCAACTGGCTCCAGAAAGTTAAACAGATTTGTTAATTACTTCTATTAAAAAATCTTAATCCTTTCAGTACTTATGAGCTTCTCTGATGACACGTGTCTCGGGAACCGCCCAGTTTAGAAGCAAATCCCCATAGCAAACCTCTTCTAAACTGGGTGGTTCCCGAGACACGTGTCATCAGAGAGCACTTAGGCAGAAAAGAACAACCTTAACTTCAGAAGCTCATAAGTACTGAAAGGATTAAGATTTTTTAATAGAAGTAATTTACAAATCTGTTTAACTTCCTGGAGCCAGTTGATATATATAAAAAAAGTTTTTTCCTGGATAACCCCTTTAACATAGTGGTAAATTGTCATCGTTACTTGCATCCTTTCTTGGTGAAAAATCCCCAAATTTCATGAAAATTTAGAAAATGTTGCATTTTTTCTAACTTTGAAACTCTCTGCTTGTAAGGAAATTGGATATTCCAAATAAATTATATATTGATTCACAAATACAATACGTCTACTTTATGTTGACATCATAACGTTGGCATGTTTTTACTTTTTGAAGACATTAGAGGGCTTCAAATATAGCAAAAATTTTCAAAATTTTCACGAAAATTTAAAAATCTGAATTTTTCAGGGACCAGTTAAGTTTGAAATGGATTTGAGGGGCCCTTCTTTGAGAAATACCCCACAAATGACCCCATTATAGAAACTACACCTCTCAAAGTATTCAAAAGGACATTCAGAAAGTTTCTTAACCCTTTAGCTGTTTCACAAGAATAGCAGCAAAGTGGAGGAGAAAAATCGAAATCTGCATTTTCATTTTTAAATGTGGTATTAGGAGAAAAAGCCCCCCAAAATTTGTAGCCCAATTTCTCTTGGGTATGGAAATACCTCATATGTTGACAAAAAGTGCTCTGTGGGCTCACAACATGGCTCAAGAGGGAAAGAGAAACTGTGGGATTTTTTTAAGCGAATTTAGGAAGCCCCCATGATGCCAGAACAGCAAAAAAAAAGAAAAAAAAAACACATAACATACTATTTTGGAAACTACACCCCTCAAGGAACGTAACAAGGAGTAAAGTGAGCCTCCACACCTCACAGGTGTTTGACGACTTTGCGTTGAAGTTGGACGTGAAAATGGAAAATTAGATTTTTAACACTAAAATTATGATGTTACTCCAAATTTTTCATTTTCCCATGGTGTAATAGGAGAAAATGGACCCCAAAATTTTAATCCCAATTTCTCCCAATTAAGAAAATGCCCCATATGTGAACGTTAAGTGCTCTGCTGCCGCACTACAGGTCTCAGAACAAAAGGAGCTCCATTGGACTTTTGGAAAGAGAATTTGGCTGAAATACAAGTCGGGGGCCATGTGCATTTACAAACCTCCCATGGTACCAGAACAGCAGAAACCCCCCAAATGTGACAACATTTTGGAAACTAGACCCCTCCAGGAACGTAACAAGGGTTACAGTGAGTACTTATACCTCACAGGTTTTTTGAACAGTGGGCTGTAAAAGTGAAAAATTAGATTTTTAACACTAAAATTATGGTGTTACTCCACATTTTTTCATTTTCACATGGTGTAATAGTAGGAAATGGACCACAAAATTTGAAGCCCAGTTTCTCCCGATTAAGAAAATGCCCCATATGTGGACGTTAAGTGCTCTGCTGGTGCACTACAGGTCTCAGAACAGAAGGAGCGTCATTGGACTTTTGGAAAGAGAATTTTGCTGAAATTGAAGTCGGGGGCTATGTGCATTTACAAACCTCCCATGGTGCCAGAACAGCAGAAACCCCCCACATGTGACACCATTTTGGAAACTAGATAGACCCCTCCAGGAACATAACAAGGGTTACAGTGAGTACTTACACCTCACAGGTTTTTTGAACAGTGGGCCGTAAAAGTGAAAAATTTGATTTTTCGCACTATATTGATAGTGTTACCCCAAATGTTTCATTTTCACATGGGGTAATAGGGCAAAAGGTCCCCAAAATTTGTAGTGCAATTTCTCCTAAGAAAGAAAATACCCCATATGTGGATGTAAAGTGCTCTCCGGGTGCACTGCAATGCTCAGAATAGAAGGAGCACCATTGGGCTTTTGGAGTGAAAAGTTTGTTGGAATTAAAGTCGGGGGCCATGTGCATTTACAAAGCCACCATTGTGCAAGAACAGCAGTAACCCCACACATGTGACACCCTTTTGCAAACTACACCCCTCACGGAACGTAACAAAGGTTATAGTTAGTACTAACACCTCACATGTTTTTTAAACAGTGGGCCGTAAAAGTGAAAGAATTGATTTTTCAGACTGAATTGTTGGTATTAACCAAAAGTTTTTTTGTTTTACAAGTAGTAAGAGAAAAAAATCTCCACAAAATTGGTAGCCCAATTTCTCCAGAATAAGAAAAGCACTATGCGGGTGCACTGCAATGGTTGAGGTTCTGAAATAAAATCTAAAAAAAAAACAGCGTGACCACAATTTTGAAACTACAATCCTCAAGGAAGGTAACAAGGGGTACAGTGAGTCTGGTGTTACCCAATTTTTGAGGGAGAACTCCGCATTTAAGGCAAATGTTTGTTATGGACCTAACAGTTACATACACTCAGAGGAATATACAAGAAAGGAACACCCACATGTGGGCCTATTACAAACAGTACACCCCCAAGGGAAGGTGTATAGGGGTGAAGTGGAGATTTGGAACAGACAGGTGTTCCCTAAATGTATTTTCCAGGAATGGATGAAGTATACTATGGGGGGATGAAAATTGCAATTTTAGTACTGATATGCCAATTCCAAGAATGATGACCCCGAGTATAACCGAAAGTAAAAATGATGCCCGCTCCAAACCCTATGCTCTAAATCAACATTCTGGGAATGTGATGTGTGTGGCAGTCCCTATTCTGTTACCTCAAATGCGCACCCCGCTCAGGTGGAGAGAGAACGCTGCGCATGTGAGACAATTGCAAACCCCCAATGCTGTTGACTCTGTGTCCCATTACCCATTTTTTGAGGGGGAGAAAAAAAAAAAGATATTAACAGGGGTATTGGAAAAAAGTTTTTTTTGTGGGGGGTGGTTTGGCTTTAAAATTTTTATGAAAATGTACTCTGGACTGGTACATTGGAATTGAATTCTGGGTTATTAAAATCAGGGAAAAGGATTCAAATTTAGTGCTCCATGGAAGTGTGATACTCCCTGAAGCAGGCCCAGATGATTAGGGCAAGTGTTGCATTAAGTGGTGGTGTCCTTCCGAATCCCCCTCTTGCGACACAGTCTGCATTTTTCCTGAGATCGTCCCTTTTTTCCAGTGTGGGGGACCTCACCTGGAAAGTGTTGGCCGGGGACAATTCGGGGCACTGAAGTTCCAGAGGTGCTCTGATCCGCTCCTTGGTGGTCACCAAAGATGAGGGTCTTTAGAACTACCTCTTGGAACTCCAGGAATGTCTCTGTGTTGCCAGCGTACTGGGACCATGTAGACTGGGACCATGTAGACCGCAAATTTTTTGTACCATGCCCGTGTTTTCCGCATGGCGTTATATGGCTTGAGGACTGATCAGAAAGATCAACTCCCCCCATATACTGATTGTAGTCCAGAATACAATCGGGCGTGAGGACCGGTCCTACGGCACCTTGCACAGAGACAGGGGTGCTGCCGTTACCATGAATTGTGGACAGCATAAGAACATCCCTTTTTTCCTTATACCTGACCAGCAACAGGTTTTCATGGGAAAAGGCACGGGACTCACCCCGGGGATAGGAATTTGGAGGGGATAGGAAGGAAGACCTCTTTGATTCTTCGGACTGTCCCACAAGTGACCATGGATCTGGCGGCGAGGGATGTGAAGAGAGGGATCTAGTATAAAAGTTATCCTCAGAGGGGCGTGGCTTGCTCATGGCAGCGTGAGGACGCACTTCTCCTCGGCTCCGCTCTCTGACCCGCTCTAACGGCACTATTTGGGACCCGGAACCATCCTATTTCAGTCCTCCTGATGCCTTACCGACGGGGGAAGAAACAGCCTACCTCTGCATACTCTGACGGTGGCTCCATCGCGCAATACTTCGGCAGCCAGCGGGACACGGATCGCCAGGGCCTAAGATGGCGGCGGCTGCTAGTACGCGGTCTTCACAGCGCTCGGCTGTGCGTACATGTCCTCCTTCTCCTGCACTATCCCACGCCTCCCGTGGCTCCCGATCTGACGACACAGATGAGGAGGGTGAGTGGGACATGAAGTCTTATTTGAAAGCTCAGCCTACCAAAAAGGACTTTGATAACTGTGTTCACAGACTAGAGGCGAGCTATAAGAGGGAAATGGATTCTCTTAAGGGGGACATGCGGCTAGGCCAGCATATTGAGGACATTGAGAAACAGCAAGACACATTGTGTGACCGGGTGGATTACCATCAGCAGGTCCTGCAAGACCATGCTGCCAAAATATATGACCTGATGTATCTGCAGGAGGACATTGAAAATCGCTATAGGTGGAATAATATAAGACTGAGGGGCATCCCCGAGACTGTATTGCCACCTGACTTGGACAGTACGTCTCAGAAAATATTTGGCATATTGTTGGGTGCGGATACTCCTACTTCCATTGAGCTGGATCGTATTCACCGCTCTCTGGGTGCCAAACGGCCTGATAATGCACCCCCTCGAGACGTGATATGTCGCGTACATTTTCATAAGGAGAAAGACCGGATTATGTCTGCGGTTAGGTCCCATGGCCCTGTTGATCTAGATGGTGCGACTGTGATTCTCCTACCAGACCTGGCAAGACGCACCTTGCAGCTTCGCCATGCGTTGAGGCCTATTCTAGACATGCTGCGTGAGAAAGAGATCCCGTACAGATGGGGGTTCCCCTTTCAACTGAATGTACGCTACCAAGGCAAAACTGCTATATTTCGTCACCTGGGGGACTTAACAAGTTCTTGGCAGCTCTTGAACTCCCTATGGTCTCCCTCCCGGACTGGCCGGCTATCATGTGTCCTTTTGATCCACCACCAAGGGAGAAGTGGGCCGCGGTGCCCCCAAAGCAGAAGACCCGCAATAGGTCCTCGCAGGGACCCCCTACCACCTGACTTGCTAATGGCTTCTTCATTTGTAGCCTTAACGTGCTTTAGTTTATACCAGTAGCGAAATCTCGCTGTTGTTACTGATGGTTCATATGCTTTATTCTCCTTGTGACTGAAGTCTGGGACTCATATCTGTTTTTTATTGCCGGACTCTCTTTACATATCTGGGTTATTATGTGTATTTGTTCTTATTTAGTGCTAATACATAACGTGCTCTTTCATCTCCCCCAGGGGAGACAGCTGTGTTAACTAGTGGGTTGGGGGGTCGGAGGGAGGTGTGGGGCAGTTAGAGTAGCTTCTATATTTTTGTTCTACCATTACTCTATGGGGCTTCATTGTCCTCTGCCTTGGGCTGAGATGGGCTGGCATTGCCCTAACCTGAAAAGGGCGGTGGGTGGGATACCGCCTTATACTGCTTTGCTAGTGGCCAGCTTGATGGTGTCCACTAGGGACGCTGATGTACAGCGTGTTCTTTCTTCTCTGTGCTTTTTCACTTTGTTTTTGTTCTCTTTCCCATCTTCTTCTACTTTTCTTGGTTGCTCATTTTCCTTCTTCCTCTTTCTCCTTCTCCCTTCCCTTCCCTCCCCACCCAGTTCTCCTTCCCTTCCTCCTCCCTATGACCCCATATAGACCACCATGGATTCCTTGAATATATGTTCTTTCAATGTGAAAGGGCTAAATGTCCCTGAAAAGAGCCATCAAATATCTAGATACTTGCATAAACAGAAAGTATTAATAGCTTTATTTCAGGAGACTCATTTTCAATCCTCGAGTTGCCGGGCTATAATTGACCATCTGTATCCGGTATGGTACCACTCTATGACTGCTGATTCCAAATCTAAAGGGGTATTGATAGCCTTTCTTCGATCCTTTCAACCAACTATACTGAAATCCTCCTGTGACCCTCTGGGCCGCTTTGTGTTCCTACAATTCTCCCACTCCTCTCGTTTATTCACTATTGCATCTGTTTATTTTCCTAATCAGGGACAAGTCTCCTTCGCCTCCAAGGTTCTTCGGCTTCTGGATGAATTTGCAGGCTCCTCTCAGGTCATATTGGGTGGGGACTTCAACTGGGTGTGGGATCCGCTTTTAGACACATCTTCAGGTAAGTCCTCTATGTCCTTTGCAGCGTTACATAGACTGAGGAAGGAACTCCTTGACCGCCGGCTGGTGGATGTGTGGCGTGCAACTCATCCGGTGGTCAAGGATTTCACTTTTTTTTTCATCCGCACCTAAATCATACAGTCGCCTTGATATGATATTTGTTAGTCATCCCCTCCTTTCTTTCTCCCCTCTTGCCTCCATTGCACCAATAGTTTGGTCTGACCATGCCCCAGCCCTTGTCAGCATGCAGCTTTCTCTGGGTGCTCCTCGGGCATTCTCCTGGAGACTGAATGATCACCTCTTGAAGGATGTTCTTTGTGTACAGGAAGCCAGACAGGTGATTACTGACTTTCTGGATGTACATGCCTCCGACTCTACCTCGGCGCCTACCCAATGGGAGGCCCTGAAGTGTACAGTCCATGGCATATTTATCGCTCATGGTTTCCACCTCAAGAGGGAACATGCGCAACAATTACGTACCCTTTTTGAGTCCCTTGCATCTCTTGAAACGTCGAATAAGAGGTCGTATACTGATACCACTAGAGCGCAAATTTCGACGGTCCAACAACAGATACTTACCTGTCTGGACAAGAGATCGTTTTGTATGCGGGAGAGGGCACATAGGGGATACTATGAGTATGCTGACAAGGCTGGCACTTGGCTTTCTAGGGCCCTACACCTTCGTCTATCTACTCTCTATATTCTGTCCCTCACATCGCTTACGTCAGGTAAACTATATACCACACAGCAGATCATTGAGGAGTTCCGAAATTATTATACCTCTCTTTATAACATAAAGGGGAGATACTCTGATCTTGCTGTATCTATTCTGCGTGACAAAATTAAGTCCTTCCTAACTCGCCATAGTCTCCCTACTTTACCCCCCTCTTCTTGGGAGCATCTTGAACGGCCGCTAGAGCTTGGGGAGGTGACCGACGCCATCAAGGTCTTGAAAAATGGTAAGAGTCCTGCACCTGATGGGTTCGCGGCTCGATTTTACAAATTGTTCTCGGCTTTGGTGGCCCCTCCCCTGCTTCGCTCCTTTAATTCTATTAATGATGGCGCTCGCTTCCCTCCTCAAGCTCTGGCTGCCCATATCACGGTGCTTCCAAAACCCAATAAAGATCCCTCTAGTTGCAGTAACTATAGACCAATTTCACTCCTTAACCTAGATCTAAAACTGTATTCTAAGATACTAGCCTTGAGACTGGGTTCCTTGCTACCCTCGGTAATACACACAGACCAGGTTGGTTTCATTAAAGGCTGCGAAGCTAGGGACAATATGTTAAACTCGTTCTCTCTCATTGCTGCCGCCAAAGCTAGGGGCCTGCCATTTTGCCTCCTATCTATAGATGCCAAAAAGGCCTTTGATAGAGTGAGTTGGGAATTCTTGGATCTAGCATTGGCCCATATGGGGATGGGACCTCGGTTCCATAATCATGTGATGGCGCTTTATAAAGGAGAGACCGCTCAAGTAAAGGTTAACGGTACTCTGCCTGCCCCGTTTGATATACACAACGGGACAAGACAGGGATGCCCCTTGTCGCCACTTCTTTATGTGATCATTATGGAATATTTGGCGGTAGCGTTGAGACAGAACGACTCTATCAAAGGACTTTCTCTTCGTGCAACCACATATAAGTTGTCACTATTTGCTGATGACTTACTTTTATACATGTCGTCACCGCGCATCTCTATCCTTGTTGTCTTGTCCGTATTTGAGGAATATGATGTTCTGAGCCATTTTAAAGTGAATTCTCATAAATCGGAACTCCTCAATATCTCCATACCTGGGGATGTCTTTACTGAGCTATCCTCATCTTTTCCCTTCAAGATCCAACGCCACTCCCTTACGTATTTAGGTATTCAATTGGGGCCCGACCTTTCCACACTCTTTGACAGTAACTATTTTCCTTTCCTACATTCTCTGGAGCGGGATTTATCTTCCTGGGGCAAACTCACGCTTTCATGGTTTGGCCGGATGGCGGCAATCAAGATGGACGTCTTACCTCGACTATTATATTTTATGCAGACCCTCCCTTTTCGTATCCCAGTATCCTTCTTCTCCCGGCTCCGGGCTATGGTGACGCGATTCATTTGGTCCTCTGGAGGTCCGCGTACTCGTCATCAGGTCCTGATATGGAGCAGGGAGAGGGGGGGAGCGGGACTTCCCGATTTCCGCCTATATTATAAGGCTGTGATCTGTTCACGTATTTTAGATTTTGCCATCATGCCTCCTCGAAGCAGTGGGTAGCCCTGGACATAGATCTATCCCCTGTCCATCCTGCGGCCCTCCCCTGGTTACCACCAGGTTCTAGGCCATCTGGCGTAGATCTTCCCTACTTATCGCGCCTTCTTCTACCTATATGAGATTCCCTCCTGCTTTCCCCAGATATCTCGACACGCCCTGGACCTTTAACCCCTCTATTCAGCAATCCAGCCCTAGGTCATGACCCACCAGTTTTTGCTCTATTGTCCTGCTCCGCTGGCTCTCATCCTCGGCTGCATTCAGTAGTAGACTCTTCTACGCTGGTCACATTAAACTTCCTCAACACAGAATCCCCAGGTTTACGTATGAACGACTCAGATCATATAATCTATCTCTGCACCCACATTCGCATATACATAGACCATTAACAAGTTTCGAAACTTTATGCACTCTCTCCTCTCCACCACAACACATGATCTCCTCGGTCTACGTTCTGCTGCGAAGCGTTGTACAGGATCCGTTCAAACCTGAATATATTCTCAGTTGGTAAACGGAATTTGGACGAGTTTTTTCTGAACAAGAGATTCTTAAGATCTTCACTTTGACCCATAGGGCCTCTCTTTCATCCAGGATCCAAGAGCGTAACTTTAAAATATTGACCAGATGGTATAGATGCCCCGACCGCTTACATAGAATTTACCCTGCAGTGTCGGAGACTTGCTGGCACTGTAATCAGGGGAAAGGAACTTACCTTCATATTTGGTGGGACTGCCCCCTACTTAATTCTTTCTGGATTGAGGTATTCGATCTGCACAACAGGGTTTCCTCAGGCTCTGTCTCTCCTGACCCCGCAGTGGCCCTTCTTTCTTTGTTACCGGGTCTTCTACGACATTTTCTTGGGGCTGCTAGAGCCATTATTCTCCGACATTGGAAGACTGTGGTGACGTCCTCCAGGGTTGAGCTGGTGGAAACCTTCAATAAGATCCGTAGAATGGAGGAGATGATAGTCTCGGATAATGATAAGCTAGACAATTTCGTCATGGTCTGGGCATCTTGGGACAGTTATAGAGAATCTGCTGAGTTCATTTCTTGGCTGAGTTAAGATGATGTATTAGGATGATGGTGGTACTTCTCTTCCCCCACCCTTCCCTGTTCCTATCCCTCCCCTTTCCTTCTTTTTTCCCTTTCTGTCTATTTTTTCCTTTGTTCTATCCTTTCTCTTTATTCTCTTCTACATTGTGTTATGGCTCCTGCTGGGGGGTGCCTGCGGGTGGGATCTGTCACCTATTGCGGAGGGACATGCCTTCCTCGCACTGTCGTACTCCTTCATCACCCGTGGATGTTGCGTGAGGTGGCATGTGATATGTTGGGATATGACTAATGTTATGTGTCCAAGGGAATAGCGCTATATGCGAAGGGAGAAGTATGTCCTTTACTGTGTGATTTGCAAACCTTCTTTCACTGGTCCTTCCTTGTAATCATATGATTGTTTGCTTCTGTTGTGTTTCTTTTTTTTGCTGTTTTAATGGAAAATTTTAAAAACATATATTTGCCATAAAAGTTATCCACGTAAAGGGGGTAACCTTTATCTGGCAATGGGTGCAAAAGGCCCCAAATGATTTTATGGCTAACGCCCAGAGTGGGGGGACATTCTGGGGGTACAATACGGGAGTCTCGTCCATAAACTTGCAAGTGTACCCTGAGGAACTCTCACAAAGAGGGGCATTTACTAAGGGGTTTAGTCATTTTTTTCTGACAATTTTTGGCGCAAAATTGTCGCAATTGCGCCTACCCTATAAATTGTGCGACTTTCTGTTGCAAGAGCTAGAAAGTCCATTTTTTTCCCCCGCTTAATTTACGCAAGTTTTCAGTTTTTACTTACAGTGGTCAGGAATTTATTAACTGAGACAGTCGCAGTTGCGCAATAAACTGTCGCAACGGCCGTAAAAAATGACAAAATTTACTCCAGCTTCAACATGGAGCAGGAAAAGCTACTACCGCCCGGGCTCCGACATACTTTCTCCCCGCTACCCTCACTGCGCTACTGGGACACTACAGTGATTTATATACCCCCCCCTCTCACCTGCCAGCGCCACACAACTCCCATCTGTCTGCTGTTGCAAGACTACAAGTCCCAGCATGCCCTTACAGTGAGGACACGCTGGGAGTTGTAGTCTTGTAGCAGCGGGAGCTGAGCAGCGCGGGCGGGAGACAAGGGGGGGGGGGGGTAGCGGGGAGGCCGTATGAGGAGCCCAGTCGGGAGACAAGGGGGGGGGGCTAGCGGGGAGGCCGTATGAGGAGCCCGGGCGGCTGCACTGTAATCTCAGCCCGGGCTCCTGTCCTGAGAGCCAAAGGCTTTGGCTGTCAGGGCATGCTAGGTGTTGTAGTTTTGCAACAGCTGGAGGCACCCTTGTTGGGAAACACTGGCCTAAAACAGTGTTTCCCGACCAGGGTGCTTCCAGATGTTGCAAGACTACAACTCCCAGCATTCCTGGACAGCCATTGGCTGTCCAGGCATGCTGGGAGTTGTAGTTTTGCAACAGCTGGAGGGCCACAGTTTGCAGACCACTGGTTTGTGGTCTGTAAACTGTAGTCCTCCAGCTGTTGCAAAACTAAACAGCTGAAGGGGACCGGCGAAGACGTTCACTTACCCTTCCGAGGCTCCAGCGACGATCGCTGTCGGAGATCGTCGCGCGGCAGTGTCGTGCAGCGCTGGATCCTATGGAAGCCGGTAAGTTGCCCAAGCTTCCCAACCAGGGTGCCTCCAAATGTTGCAAGACTACAACTCCCAGCATGCCTGGACACCCTTTGGCTGTCCAGGCATGCTGGGAGTTGTAGTTTTGCAACATCTGGAGGCACCCTGGTTGGGAAACACTGTTTTAGGCCAGTGTTTCCCAACCAGGGTGCCTCCAGATGTTGCAAGACTACAACTCCCAGCATGCCTGGACAGCCAAAGGCGGTCTAGGCATGCTGGGAGTTGTAGTCTTGCAACATCTGGAGGCACCCTGGTTGGGAAACACTGTTTTAGGCCAGTGTTTCCCAACCAGGGTGCCTCCAGATGTTGCAAGACTACAACTCCCAGCATGCCTTGACAGCCAAAGGCTGTCTAGGCATGCTGGGAGTTGTAGTCTTGCAACATCTGGAGGCACCCTGGTTGGGAAACACTGTTTTAGGCCAGTGTTTCCCAACCAGGTTGCCTCCAGATGTTGCAAGACTACAACTCCCAGCATGCCTGGACAGCCAAAGGCTGTCCAGGCATGCTGGGAGTTGTAGTCTTGCAACATTTGGAGGCACCCTGGTCGGGAAACACTGTTTTAGGCCAGTGTTTCCCAACCAGGTTGCCTCCATATGTTGCAAGACTACAACTCCCAGCATGCCTAGACAGCCTTTGGCTGTCCAGGCATGCTGGGAGTTGTAGTTTTGCAACATCTGGAGGCACCCTGTTTGGGAAACACTGGCCTAAAATAGTGTTTCCCAACCAGGGTGCCTCCAGATGTTGCAAAACTACAAGTCCCAGGTTGGGAAACACTGTGCCCGGCCTCCGCCCCACCTTACTGAAAGGGCATGCTGGGAGTTGTAGTCCTGCAGCTGGGGGCAGGGGACAAGCTTGTCACTTGCCCACACATCTCCTGCACCACACAACTACAACTCCCAGCATGTCCTTACTGTAAGGGCATGCTGGCAGTTGTAGTCGTGCGAGGCGGGAGATGTGTGAGCAGGTGATAATAAATGTACTAACCTATATTTTTCTTCTTCTCATTTCAGATCCGTGTATCCTGTGGACTCCTTCGGATTCGGTGGACTACTTCGATGACCAGCATTTTTCTTTGTTTGATTTTAATAAAATGGTTAATGAGGGCTTGTGGGGGAGTGTTTTTTGTAATAATTTTTTTTTAAAACCTGTTGTGTTTTTTCCTTACTTTACTAGACAGGCTTAGTAGTGGAGGCTGTCTTATAGACGGAGTCCATTACTAACCTGGGCTTAGCATTAGCCACAAAAACAGCTAGCGCTAACACCCTATTATTACCCCGATACCCAACGCCACAGGGGTGCCGGGAAGAGCCGGTACCAACAGGCCTGGAGCGTCAAAAATGGCGCTCCTGGGCCTAGGCGGTAACAGGCTGGCGTTATTTAGGCTGGGGAGGGCAAGTAACAATGGTCCTCGCCCACCCTGGGAACGTCAGGCTGTTACTGTTTGGTTGGTATTTGGCTGAGAATGAAAATAGGGGGGACCCTATGCGTTTTTTTTTAAATAAATAATTAAATATATAAAAAAAAACGCATAGGGTCCCCCTATTTTTATTCTCAGCCAAATACCAACCAAACAGTAACAGCCTGACGTTACCAGGATGGGCGAGGACCATTGTTACTTGCCCTCCCCAACCTAAATAACGCCAGCCTGTTACCGCCTAGGCCCAGGAGCGCCATTTTTGATGCTCCGGGCCTGTTGGTACCGGCTCTTCCCGGCACCCCTGTGGTGTTGGGTATCGGGGTAATAATTGAGGGTTAGCGCTAGCTGTTTTTGTGGCTAACGCTAAGCCCGGCTTAGTAATGGACTCCATCTATAAGACAGCTTCCACTACTAAGCCTGTCTAGTAAAGTAAAATAAAAAAAAACACAACAGGTTTAAAAAAAAATTTATTACAAAAAAACACTCCCCCACAAGCCCTCGTTAACCATTTTATTAACATCAAGCAAAGAAAAATGCTGGTCGTCGAAGTAGTCCACCGAATCTGAAGGAGTCCACAGGATACACAGATCTGTAGAAGAAGTAACCAAAAAAAAAAAAGTGTAAGTACATTTAGGGAGAAAAAAACTGTGTTAAAAAAAATGTAATAAACACACACACACACACACACACACACACTAAACGCCATTTACCACTTCTGAGCCATGACTACAATTTACAGTGATCCCTCAACTTACAATGGCCTCAACATACAATAGTTTCAACATACAATGGTCTTTTCTCAGACTCAACATACAATGTACAGACAGTCCAGATCTGTGAAACGTGTCAATGGCTGGAAGAACCAACCAATCAAAATGGGCATTCACTGGTAAAACCCTTGTATTACTGAAGTGTATGCACTGACTGGTGTCTGGTATTACATGTTCTGTACACTTTACCTGTATCAGGGTTAGCTGCTCTTTTGGACACCAGGTGAGGGCGACTCCATTACTTGTTTGGGACATTGCCTGTACTGTACAGGACCCCTGAAGACGCTCCTGTCCTCTACATAGACCAGTGGTTCCCAAGCAGGGTGGCCCCATCTTTTGCAAAACTACAACTCCCAGCATGCCCGGACAGCCTTTGGCTGTCCAGGCATGCTGGGAGTTATAGTTTTGCAACAGCTGGAGGCTCCCTGCTTGGGAAACACTGACATAGACAGTGATTTACAGCTCCCAGCAGATCTTTATTACTTTTATATGTATGGATTTGCTTTATCTATATTAGTTATCTACTTATTTTTCTTTGTCACTTTTTCCTATTTCTGATGACATTTTGGTGCCTTTAGAACCAATTACCACGTTTCCATAGAGTTATGGTCTCAACATACAATGGTTTCAACTTACAATGGTTGTCCTGGAACCAAATAATATTGTAACTTGAGGGACCACTGTAGTTATTGAATTATTTAGATGTGGTGAAAAAGCTAAAAAAAAAACTCAAAAACAAAAGATCCAGAAGGAAACCTAGCAGCCAAACCTATTCAGACAGCAGGAAAAAGGAACAGACTATTTTTTCTACTACATGAAGTAAATTTCCCACTTTTGCCTATGTGTGCCAAATTTATTAATGCCGTGCAACAATTTAGTAAATTTGTCGCACATAGTCAAAAATGAAGTAGAAAAAAACAGGGTAAAAACCAGACTACATAGTAAATGCCCATCAAAGTTTATACATCTTCACGCCATACCGCTCTCGCTTGGTAGGGATGTATTTCTGGAAACTGAGTCTCCCCTTAAAGCTGATGAGAGACTCATCAATAGCGACCTCCCTTCCAGGGACATAGACCTCCCAAAATTTGGCCACAAAGTGATTGATGACCGGCCTGATTTTATACAGGCGGTCATACGCAGGATCATTTCGGGGGGGACATGCCACATTATCAGCAAAATGCAAACATTTCCGAATGGCCTCGAACCGGGGACAGGTCATGGCCATACTGTAGAGCAGGGTCTGGTAGAGGACGTCCCTGCTCCAGTTCTGCCTGACCTTTGGCTTTTTAACTAGGCCCATATGCAGCACAAGGCCCTAAAAGGTCCTCATTTCGGCTGCATTGACTGGGAACCAGCCAACCGGCCTAGCGAAAAAGGAGCTCGGGTGTGTGAGGAACTGTTGGGCGTACAGATTCATCTGGTCAACCATTAGATTGACAAAGTAGTTACTGAAAAAAACCCTGAAGTAGTTCATTTCAGTGAACCCGACGATGTCAATCTTCCAGACAAGTTCACCGGTACCAGGCACCAGTAAACTTGGCTGGGGGGCTTGACTAGTATGAGCACCAGGATGACTCATACTAGCATGGGGCACAGGGTCAGGAGCAGAGGAGGTTTGTGGCCTCGTTTGGCGGCGTCTCCACCGCCTTGGTGGCTCATCATCAGCACTAGTTGATGAGGAGGATGAGGAAATAAGGAAGGTGGGGTCTTCCTCGTCCTCTGAGGTGCTTTCAGTGTCGGAGGCAAGTATGGCATATACCTGCTCTGCTGAAAACGCCCTGCGGGCCATTTCCCTGCTCTGATGGGGATGGGGGTGTGTATGTTTGGGAAAAACTTTATTAGTGTATGTGCTGCATGTGGTGTGGTGCGATACTACCTTCCTAACCCGCCCTAACCTAACTAAACCTACCCTAACAGAAAAAAATATAAACTAAAAAGGGGGAAAAAAACGTAAAAAAAAAATACTTCTAGTGCAATAAAAG
This sequence comes from Hyla sarda, assembly GCF_029499605.1. Lineage (NCBI taxonomy): Eukaryota > Metazoa > Chordata > Amphibia > Anura > Hylidae > Hyla > Hyla sarda. Next base: position 254,394,104 of record NC_079190.1, read on the forward strand.
CCCTGCGCCCCCAAAAAAGCATTTACCTAATCAGTGGTGTGCACACTGATTAGCGCTTAGTGGCAGCAGGGAGCACAGAAGAGAAAAGGGAGTGAAAAATAAAATAAAAAACTTTAACCCCGAAAAAATTCACCCGCCTGAACCCCCCAAAAATTGCTGATATGTCACTGACAGCGGTAGGGCAGGCCGCACACAGAGGTACGGTCCATCCACACATAGGTGCAAAAAATTTAATTAAAAAAGCTGCTATCACCCGAAAAAACACTTGCCCCACAAAATAAAACGCTGATCAGTACTACGCGGCTAATCAGCATCGGGTGGGCTTTATGGCTAAGAGGGCCCGGCCACACATTTTGGAAAAAAAAAAGGTCTGCGCCCCTCAAAAAACACTGGCGCAGACCGCAGTGACCCTGTAGGGTCCGAGTCATGCAGCTAAAAGTGCTGAAGACCCGCGGACACCTACAGATGTGCACTGAAAACAAAATAAATCTTTTTTTACCTCCTAAACTCTTTCCCTGCCTAATCTAAAACTGTTCCTAAATGCTGCTGTGCTAGGGGGGCACAGAACAATGTCAGATGGCACTTTTTGGACTGTGAGGAGGAAGATACAGGACAGTGCTCTGCTCTGATCAGCACCAGATGTAAAATAGTGCTGATCAGAATGGAGCAGCGTGCTCCTGCTCTCCTCCCCCTCCTCATACACTGTGATTGGTGCGGTCACTACGACCGCCCAATCACATCTGTACTGCCACCTACCAGGACATTATGGATGGTGATTGGTGGTGATTACTACCCCACTGATCACCATCCTTATCCCGGTCACCTTGTCACACGTGACCCAGATGACCCGGAATCGCCGCAGATCGCCGGTTTGTATTTACCGGTGATATGCGGCGATCGCCGATGTGAGGGGTCCTCAGGATCTTCCTCGGCGAAGTGTCGGGATGCCTGCTGAATGATAGTACATCACCGGTCTGAATCGTAGTACATCACCGGTCTGAATTGAATGGCGATATGGGGGGGACCCCAGGACCCCCTCGGTGATGTGCCGGGATGCCTGCTGAATGAATTCAGCAGGTATCCCGGTCCCCACCCAGTGAGCGATGGGGACAGGAAATGCTCAGGGCGTACAGGTACACCCTAAGTCCTTAAGGATCGGGGATGCACAGCGTATGCATACGCCCTGCGTCCCCAAGAGGTTCCTGAACATGATTTTTTTTTACTTTTAAATAAAACTACACTCCTAGACATATAACTTACTAATATAGTGTTATCACAAATTGTACTGCCTACAGCATGCTTGTGCGTGTTTTACCCCTGACATGAAGTTGTACCGTCCTTTAATTTTCAGTGTGGTCTTGCCTCCAGCTCCCCGACTCCTATTTCTTTCCTGAGAGAATACATCATTCTCTGCTGTCTCCGAAGGTGTGGCTGGATCTTGTCTCTGAGCTCTAGCCCCACCCCCTGAGTGATGCCGCCGCCTCTGACCAGCTTCTACAGCCTACATCACCATCTTTCAGTCATATACATATGTACATATATATCTTTAGTGAAACACTGAGGGAAAAATTAGGCATGTTTAAAGCATGCTGCCTTGTGCTGAGTTGTGGGTATAGAGACAGACAGATCCCGGCACCAGAGGTGGGTTGCACCTTATTAGCAAGAGGAGGCGCTGTACTGGAGTTCACGAGGGTGCAGATGCAGATAAATAATATGTCACATGAATGATACAAAAAGAAAATGATGCCAGCACTCACCCTTTATGATGAACAATCGTGGTGTCTTTATTGAAGATTTCATGTAGTACAGTAGGATATGCAGGGAGAGGTAAAAGTAGAACTCAGCCGAGCTTGTGCAGCTACAGTGCCGTTTTGGAGGTTCTCCTGCTTGGTGATGCCTTATGGAAAGGTATACACGGCCAGGTAATATAGTTACCATGGTGTCTGTGTCAATCATACGTCGGGGAGGACTTGTGATGTAACAGGCCCGTGCGAGAGGTCATCTCGCTCTGCCTGCTGTGAATGCAAGAATTGCTTCACTGGCAGGACAGTGGGGGTAAGAAGGAAAGATACATGTTTAACCAGCTTGAACTAAGTGAGATCTAGAATTAAAGTGCAACTGTCATGAACTCTGGGCTATATAACCTACACACAGCCTTTGTACTGTGTGCAGATGGTGTGTACAGCACTGTTTTTACCTTATTTCTGCCAGCTTTTATCACCCCAAAAAAATTATTTTGATTGCAGCCACACACAGTCGGTACGCTATGCCCCTCCGCCGCCACGCCCACCTCCCCATAGGTCAGCGCTGGGACTGCTGTGTGATTGACAGACAGGTCCCAGTGCATGTGCCCCTCAGCTCAGCTAACGTGCGAGCCAAAAACAAGTTTATTCATAAATGCACCTTTTATAATTTATGTATTGTACTCTGTGTGCCTGCTATCCTCTTGCTTCTTCTTTCTTCTCTCCTGCAAACGCGCGCAGGACAGTCCCTGTTATTATAGGCAGAGAGGACGTGCACTCTCTGCCTCTAGCACTGCACAGGTGCACTGAGGAGGCAGGCGGCTTGAGTGAGTGCTTGCCTAGGTACCATACGCCGCCGCACTTGTAAGCTGAGCTGAGGGGCGCATGTGCTGGCACCTGTGTGTCAATCACACAGCGGTATCAGTGCTGACGTACAGGGGTGGGCTTGGTGGCGGCGGGGCACCTCATGCCATGCCTATCTGACTGAGTGTGGCTGTGATTAAAAGCCGGCAGAAATAAGGTAAAAACGGTGCTCTACACACCATCTGCACACAGTACAAAGGCTGTGTGTAGGTTATATAGCCTGGAGTTCATGACAGTTGCGCTTTAATAAAAAAAAAAAATAGGATAAGGATACAGGCAAAAAAGAGTTAAAGGGGTTCTCCACTGCCCTGCCTTCCGGAGCTCTGCTCGCAGCGTCCGGAAGTTTATTACTCCGAACGCTGTGTGCGGGCTTCCGTGTTCGAGGCCGACCCCTCGTGACATCACGCCCGCCCCGTCAACAAAAGTCTATGGGAAGGGGGCGTGACAGCGGTCGCGCCCCCTTCCCATAGACTTTCGTTGAGGGGGTGGTCGTGACGTCATGAGGGGGCGGTCGTGACGTCACGAGGGGGCGGGCGTGATGTCTCGGGGGGGGGGGGGGGGGCGGCCTTGAACACGGAATCCCGCACACAGCGTTCAGAGTAATAAACTTCCGGACGCTGCGAGCGGAGCTCCGGAAGGCAGGGCAGTGGAGAACCCCTTTAATATGTAGTAGTGGGTATTTCCGCACTGGACCTAAAAAGTAATAGAGCAGTATTAAACAAATACATTTAGTTCATTTCTTTCGTTGAACACGGCCGGGTTCATGGCATCTAGCATTGATATACATCTCACTTCTCTCTGCAGGAGTTCGGTGTGGCGGTCTCTCCCTCTGCCTGGTGCTGTCACTGATTCAAATGTGAAGAATGTAAGTACTTCTGAGTTGCCACTGCAACGTCTTGGTACTCCGGTTCCTAATCGGTACAACCGGAGATGCTCTCTAAATGTCATAAATACGGGTCGGATAGTGGAGCCGATGTTATACCTTTGGCAGGGGCATTTCATGCAGTATACTGTATCACAAATGCGGTCCTCTTGCCTCCAACTTGGTAGTTTTTTCCAGGGGTAAAGTGTTTGCAGTAGGAGCATCTGTTACACTTAAAGTTCCCTGTAGGGCCAGGGACATTTAGCCAGTTCTTTTTGGGAATATTATTATTTTTTTTTGTAGGTGCTGCATACCACTACATCTATTATTGTTTTGCTTTTCCTGCATGTGGTGATCGGTTTGTTTATGGCTATTTCTTGTAGACTTGGATCATCTTCAAGCAAATGACAGTGCCTGTGAATTGATTGCTTGATTTTTGGGACCATGGGACTGTACTTAAAGGAAAAGGTACATTTTCTTTTATTATTCAGTTTTTTCTTTTGTTTATACAGCAGGTCTGTTCTGTCCTTTTGGGAGGCTCTTTTAAACACCTTATTGATGGTATTGATGGGATATCCTTTCTCTCAGAGATGATTCTTCAAGGAGTCAGCTTGATCCAGTAAATCTTGTTCTTTACTGTTGATTCATTTCAGGCACAAAAAATAGGCTATAAGGGATGGCTTTTTTTCTATGGACTGGATGAAAGGAATCAAAATGTAGGTATAACAGTGGTGAGGAGGATTTTCGGAAACCTTTTGTTCTGACTGTGCCATCTTGTAGAGATACAATTACGTCTAGAAATGTAATTTCTTTGTCACTGAAAACAGATGTAAAGTACAAATTCATCTTATTTTGAGACCCACTCCAAATCATGAAGACATCATCTACAAACCTCTTATATACCTTGATGTATTTGAGGAAGGGATTTTTTCGATGTATAGATAATTTTTGCTTCTAGTAGGGCAAGATACAAGTTTGCGAATGTGCACGAGACAGGTGTGCCCATTGCTGTGCCCCTGCATTGTTTGTACCACTGTTTAGCAAACTTAAAGAAGTTGTTTTTCAGAACAAAATCTAATGACCCAGTTAAAAAATCTATGAATGTCATAGATTTATCTGCTTATCTGCTGCTATGAGGAACTCACGGATGGCATTAGTGCCAAGGTCATGTGGTATCTGTGTGTAGTGATTCCACATCTATGGATACTAGCTTGTCATTGCTGTCCAGAGGGATTTCTACTATATACTCCAAGAAACAATTGGTATCTTTGAGATACGCTGGGGTATCTTTTAGCAATAGTCTCAATAACCATCCTGTATATTGAGACAAGAATTCAGTGACCCAACCGTTGCCCAAGATTATGGGGCATCCTGGCGGATTTCTTAGGTCTTTATTAATCTTTGGAAAGGTATACTATTGTGGCTTGGAGGGAGAATCTGGGAGTAATTTTTCCACAGTATTTCTGGACAAGACATTTCTCTCCACTTGGGTCCTCAAAAATGTGCGTTAGTTTGTGAGTACTCTATCTGTGGGATCTTTGTGGATTTTCATGTACGTGGCTGGGTCATTCAGCTGTCTGTTAGCTTCTTTATCATATTTCTGTCTGGACATAATTATGGTGCTATTCCCTTTATCTGCCTTTTTAATAACCCGGTCTGAACGTGATTTCAGCCACTGCAGGGCTTTTATTTCTCTGTCTGATAGATTTGGTATGGCCGTTGGGTACAATAAAGCCTTTATGTATTTTGACAACATAGTGGTAAACTGCTCAAGGTGGCTTCCACTCACTACCGGAGGACAAAATGACGATTTTTTCCCACCTTTGAATTCCTCTATTTCTATTGTGGTGACGTCAGGTAAATCCAGAGAGGGATCTGTGATTCTTAATAAAGATTGTACATCTGCCGTTTCAGAGTGTGACATCACAAAATGTGAGCTGAAACCAAGTCGGACCAAGATGGCAGGTAATTCCCCGTCTTCTCTTTCCTTTTCTTTATACTCTTTTTTTCCAAAATATTTCTGTAAGTTTATTTTTCTTATCCCTTGCAGATTACAAGCATTGCTGTTAGAATTACTTCCCCAGAGCAGCACAATGACAGAGCCTGGAGGTGGCATCAGTATGAGGAGACTATATAGTGGCTGAATGACACAGTGTGGAGGTGTTGGCAGCATGAGGAGACCATATAGGGGCTAAATGACACAGCGTGGAGGTGTTGGCAGCATGAGAAGACCATATAGTGGCTGAATGACACAGCGTGGAGGTGTTGGCAGCAAGAGGAGACCATATAGTGGCTAAATGACACAGCGTGGAGGTGTTGGCAGCATGAGGAGACCATATAGTGGCTGATTGACACAGCTTGGATGTGGCTGAAGCATGAGGAGACCATATAGTGGCCGAATGACACAACATGGAAGTGTTGGCAGCATAAGGAGACCATATAGTGGCTGAATGACACAGCCTGGAGCTGGCAGCAGCATGAGTAGACATTAGGGTTTAATAATCCCTAAGATTAAAAGATGAATTTTGAAATTTAAATTGAAGATTTTTGGTAGCTAGTGCTACCATAAAAATTTTTAGGCCCAGGCTCAGCAGATCAGTAAACCATATATTGGCTGAATGACACAGCCTGGAGGTGACTGAAGCATGAGGAGACCATATAGTGGCTGAATGGCACAGCCTGGAGTTTGTGGCAGCATGAAAAGACCATATAGTGACTGAATGGCACAGCCTAGAGTTGGATGAAGCATGAGAAGAGACCATATAGTGGCTGAATGAGACAGCCTGGAGGTGGCAGCAGCATCAGGAGTTCTGAAAGTGACCCGGTGACAGAGTGGTGCGGTGGGTGGCAATACAAGTACCCGGTGATGAAGTTGGGTGAAAAAAGGTCTGATGGGGAGGAATGTTTGTAACTGGGGAGCAGCTCCTTAAATCTGTTTGGCACTATCCATATTTGTGAAGTGTTGGTGTGGCACCATGGTCAATCTACTCTGATGTATTAGGCATTGGTGGTTGGAAATCCTGGCTGATCCATAGGGTGACTATGGCCCCCGCCGCACTAAACACCCGCTCTGATGTCACACTACTGGCCGAGCAGGACAGGTTTTCCAGGGCAAACTCTGCTAGTTGCGGCCACAAATCAAGTTTGGCTGCCCAGAAGTCCAGCGAATCTTCAAGGTGTGTTGGCATGGGCATGTCAAGGTATGCCACCACCTGCTGGTTCAGGTCCTGCTCCAGGTATACCTGCTGCTGATGAGTTGCTCACTATGTGGGTGAAGAAATCTACTCATCAGCAACTGTAGACTCAGGCTACCGCTGATGGAGCTGGTACTGCTCCTGCCACCCCACCCCTCCCCAGCAGCCATGGCAATGGAAGGTGAGCGCAGGGGGCCCCCCGATTCAGACCTGCGAGAGGATGGACGATGGCGCCGATAGGCATCGGCCAACTGACTACATAGGATGCCTCTGTAGTAGGTCAGTTTGTCCTCCCTCTCAGTGAGTTTAAAAAAGGCCCCTATTTTGTAGCTGTAGTGAGTGTCCAATAAGTTGGAGAACCAGAAGTCATACCGCTGCTGAATGGTGACAATTCGGCTGTCACTACGCAAGCAAGTGAGCATGCATCTTGCCATTTGTGCAAGTGACTCTGACAGACTGCCTGCCTCCACCTCCACTGCATACTGCCACGGTGTGTCTTGGTTCTCTGTCTCGCCTTCCTCATAACCCTCTAGCTCCTCTGGCTGCTCCTGCTACTCCTCTCCTGTCAGATGACTAGAAAAGCCTCTCATTTGGCGAAACCTAAACTATGCTCCACTGTGCCCCTCCTCCTCCAGTTCAGCCCCCACAGGGCTCATTTGGCCGTGAGATGTAAGTGCCACATCTCCAGTGCCCTGACCAGCCATTGTTTCCAACACGTTTTGTAAGAAATGAAGCAGTGGAATGAAGTAGTTCATTCCGTAATCCTGGCGACTTACTAATAATGTGGCTTCCTCAAAGGGCCTGCGCAAACGGCAGGTGTCACGTATGAGCTGCAACTGGTTCACATTGAAGTTACACAGGGGAGTACCCCTATCTGTTTGGATCATCAAAAAATTGATGATGGCTTTTCTCTCTTCGTACAGTCGTTCCAACATCTGGAGGGTGGAATTCCACCATGTGGCAACGTCACAAATCATACTATGTTGGGGGATACTGGAGGGTGTGCTTTGCGGTATACGAGGGGCTGAAGTGCATGCAAAGTTTCCTTCCCATTGTTAGGATGTCTTGCAAATGGGGGGGAACACTTCAGGAACCGCTTCACAACCAGATTGAACACGTGTCATGCAGGGCGCATGGCTCAGTCTTCGAAGTCGCAGCGAATGCAAGATGTTCTTCCTGTTGTCAATCACCATGGTTCCCATTTACAGTTTTCGTGGAGTAAGCCATGCTCCGATTTCTCTACAAATTACTTTTAGCAGTTCCTCCCCTGTGTGACTCCGTTCACCAAGGCAAACCTTGTGAAGAACAGCGTGACACCGCCGTGCCCTTCACACATGGTATGCTGAAGGGCCACTGAGACTTGAGGGAGCTCTCTGCTGACATCTCAGACCTGGCCAGAGCAGCATATGTTTGCTATGGGAATTTTCTCCTACTCCTAGAGAGTACTGTGCTCGTGATGTCAGCAGAGAGCTCTGTATTTAAAAAAGAAAATAATTTCCTCTGTAGCAGTCAGCAGCTAATAAGTACTGTAAGGATTAAGATTTTTTAATAGAAGTAATTTACAAATCTGTTTAACTTTCTGGCACCAGTTGATTAAAAAAAAAAGTTTTCCGCCGGAGTACCCCCTTTAACTAACAATAAGTACTGTAAGGATTAAGATTTTTTAATAGAAGTAATTTACAAATCTGTTTAACTTTCTGGCACCAGTTGATTAAAAAAAAAAAAAAAAGTTTTCCACCGGAGTACCCCCCTTTAACACGTTAAGGACCACGGACATATGGGTATGCCCTGACGCCCTGGTACTTAAGGACCACAGGCGTACATGTACGCCTGTGGGAATTTCGGTCCCCGACACACGTGCCGGTCGGGGACCGGACCAGGGTGACTGCTGATATCTCGATCAGCAGGCACCCCGTGCAAATGCCATGGCGGCGATTTGTGCCGATCCCAGGTCATACGGGTCTATGGTGACCCGGTGACCCAGAAAATAAGGGGGATCAGGGTTGTCAAAGACACCCACAATCCCCCTGAAGGGATAGGAGTGAGGTGGCAGGGGTGCCATCCCTCCTATCCCTGCTATTGGTCGTCAAGAAGCGACGACCAATAGCAGATCAGGGAGCGGGGGGGGGGTTAACTTTCGGTTTCCCCGTACTGCCCATCCACAATAGGCTGGGAAGAACGGGGAAACCGACGAGGACAGGCGCCGAAGCCCACTTACGCATCGGCGGCAGCAGCAGGCGGCGAACGGCGGCGGGAATTGGCGGCAGAAGAGGACGGCGATGCGGCTCCCTAGATCCTACGGAAGCCCTTGAGTTGCCTAGCAGCATCTGGAGGGCTACAGTTTGAGACCACTATACAGTGGTCTCTATACTGTAGCCCTCCAGATGTTGCAAAACTAAAACTCCCAGCATGCCCAGACAGCTGTTTGGGCATGTTAGGATTTGCAGTTTTGCAACCGCTGGAGGGCTACAGTTTGGAGATCACTGTGCAGTGATCTCTAAACTGTGGCCCTCTAGTTTTTGCAAAACTACAACTCCCAGCATGCCCAGACAGCTTTTTGCTGTGTGGGCATGCTGGGATTTCCAGTTTTGCAACAGCTGGAGGGCTACAGTTTGGAGATCACTATACAGTGGTCTCTAAACTGCAGCCCTCCAGATGTTGCAAAACTGCAAATCCCAGGATACCCAAACAGCTGTCTCGGCATACTGGGAGTTGTAGTTGCGTACCTCCAGCTGTTGCATAACTACATCTCCCAGCATGCCCTTCGGCGATCAGTAGATGCTGGGAGTTGTAATTTTGCAACAGCTGGAGGCACACTGGTTGGAAAATACTGAGTTAGGTAACAGAACCTAACTGAAGGTTTTCCAACCAGTGTGCCTCCAGCTGTTTCAAAAGTACAACTCCCAGCATGCACGGTCTGTCAGTGCATGCTGGGAGTTGTAGTTTTGAAAAAGCTGGAGGTTTGCCCCTCCATGTGAATGTACAGGCAAATTTTTCGCGCCAGCGCAAACTCCTAGCGGTAAGCTCACTGTAAACCTTCGCCATGTCGAATGCACCCTTAAAACACTACACAGACACATAATAAAGGGTAAAACATTACATATACACCCCCTTACACTGTCCCCCCCAATAAAAATGAAAAACGTATTGTACAGCAGTGTTTCCAAAACGAAGCCTCCAGCTGTTGCAAAACAACAACTCCCAGCTTTTCCGGACAGCCACTGACTGTCCAGGCATGCTGGGAGTTTAGCAACAGCTGGAGGCACCCTGTTTGGTAATCACTGACGTACAACATTCCTATGTCCACCTCTATACAATCCCTAATTTAGTCCTAAAATGCGCATGGCGCTCTCTCACTTCGGATCCCTGTCGTATTTCAAGGAAACAGTTTAGTGCCACATATGGGGTATTTCTGTACTCGGGAGAAATTGCACTACAAATTTTGGGGGGCTTTTTCTCCTTTTACCCCTTATGAAAAGGAATAGTTGGGGTCTACACCAGCCTGTTAGTGTAAAAAAAAAAAATTTTACACTAACATGCTTATTTTGCCCTTTACTTTTTATTTTCCCAAGAGGTAAAAGGAAAAAAAGACCCCCAAAATTTGTAACAGAATTTCTCCTGAATACAATAATACCCCATATGTGGGCATAAAATGCTCTGCGGGCACACAACAAGGATCAGGAGTGAGAGCGCACCATGTACTTTTGAGGCCTAAATTGGTGATTTGCACCGGGGTGGCTGATTTTTCAGTGGTTCTGAAATAAACGCAAAAAAATAAATACCCACTTGTGACCCCATTTTGGAAACTACACCCCTCATGGAACTTAACAAGGGGTATAGTGAACTTTAACACCCCACAGGTGTTTAACGAATTTTCATTAAAGTTGGATGGGAAAAAAAAAAATTTCACTAAAATGCTGGTGTTACCCTAAATTTTTCATTTTCACAAGGGGAAATAGGAAAAAGCCTCCCAACATTTGTAACCCCATTTCTTCTGAGTAAGACCATACCCCATATGTGGATGTAAAGTGCTCTACGGGGGCACTACAATGCTCAGAAGAAAGCATGTTTGTAATCAGTCCCCGGAGTGTGTTTGCTCCGGGTCTGATTACGGGCGACTACAGGGCCGGCGGTGTGTGACGTCACACCTCCGCCCCCGTGTGATGTCACGCTCCGCCCCTCAATGCAAGCCGACAGGAGGGGGCATGGTAGCTATCACGCCCCCTCCCGTCGGCTTGCATTGAGGGGCAGAGCGTGACGTCACACGGCGGCAGAGGCGTGACGTCACACGCCACTGGCCCTGTAGTTGCCCGTAATCAGACCCGGAGCAAACACGCTCCAGTGACTGATTACAAACGGGGTGCCGCGTGCATGATCGCGGGCGTCCCCAGCTGCGGCACTCCTGCGATTAGGCATATTATCCCCTATCCTTTGGATAAGGGATAAGATGTGTAAGCACCAGACAACCCCTTTAACAAAGCCCCCAGAGTGCCAGAACAATGGACCTCTCCCACATGTGACCCCATTTTGGAAACTACACCCCTCACGTAATTAAATAAGGGGTACAGTGAGCATTTACACCCCACAGGTGTCTGACAGATATTTGGAGCAGTGGTCCGTAAAAATGAAAAATTTAATTTTTAATTTGCTCAGCCCACTGTTCCAAAGATCTGTCAAACGCCAGTGGAGTGTAAATAATCACTGCACCACTTATTAAATTCTGTGAGGGGTGTAGTTTCCAAAATGGGGTCCCATGTGGGGGGGGGGGGGGGTCCACTGTTCTGGCACCATGGGGGGCTTTGTAAACGCACTTGGCCCCTGACTTCCATTCCAAACAAATTCACTTTCCAAAAGCTCAATGGCGCTCCTCCTTTTCTGAGCATTGTAGTGCGCCAGCAGAGCACTTGACGTCCACGCATGGGGTATTTCCATACTCAGAAAAAATGGTATACCAAATGTAGTTTCCAAAATGGTATACCATGTGGGGGGTTTTCTGCTGTTCTGGCACCATAGGGGCTTCCTAAATGTGACATGCCCCCCCAAAACCATTTCAGAAAAACTCACTCTCCAAAATCCCATGTCGCTCCTTCCCTTCTGAGCCCTCTACTGCGCCCGCCGAACACTTGTGTCAGGATTAGGCCGGTTGGAGGTGGATCCTCTGTGTCAAAGAGGGATTGGCGTGGACCGTGCCGGCGGACCGGTTCTAAGTTGCTACTGGTATTCACCAGAGCCCGCCGCAAAGCGGGATGGTCTTGCAGCGGCGGTAGCAACCAGGTCGTATCCACCGGCAACGGCTCAACCTCTCTGACTGCTGAGATAGGCGTGGTACAAGGGATTAGGCAAGAGCAAGGTCGGACGTAGCAGAAGGTCAGGGCAGGCAACATGGATCGTAGTCAGGGGCAACGGCAAGAGGTCTGGAACACTGGCTTGGGATACACAAGGAACGCTTTCACTGGCACAATGGCAACAAGATCCGGCAAGGAAGTGAAGGGGAAGTGAGGTTAAATAGACAGGGAGCAGGTGGAGGCTAATTAGACTGATTGGGCCAGGCACCAATCATTGGTGCACTGGCCCTTTAAATCTTAGAGAGCCAGCGCGCGCGCGCCCTAGGGAGCGGGGCCGCGCGTGCCGGGACAGCACAGACGGGGAACGAGTCAGGTAAGCGGGCCGGGATGCGAATCGCGAGCGGGCGCGTCCCGCATCGCGGATCGCATCACGGCTAGGGACATTATCGCAGCGCTCCCGGTCAGCGGGTCTGACCGGGGCGCTGCGATCAGGAGAACGATGCGAGCGCTCCGGGGAGGAGCGGGAACCCGGAGCGCTCGGCGTAACAACTTGACATACACATATGAGGTATTTCCTTACAAATTTTGAAAGCATTTGTCTCCTTTTAGAAAAACTGGGTCTACAAGAACATGTGAGTGTAAAAAATGAAGATTTAGAATGTTCTCCTTTATTTTGCTGTTATTCCTGTGAAACACCTAAAGGGTTAACACACTTACTGAATGTAATTTTGAATACTTTGAGGGGTGCAGTTTTTATAATGGGGTCATTTGTTGGGTATTTCTAATAGGAAGGCCCTTCAAATCCACTTCAAAACTGAACTGGTCCATGAAAAATTCTGATTTTTAAAATTTTGTGAAAAATTGGAAAATTGCTGCTGAACTTTGAAGCCCTCTGATGTCTTCCAAAAGTAAAAACATGTCAAATTTATGATGCAAACATAAAGTAGACATATTGTATTTGTGAATCAAAATATAATTTATTTGGAATGTCTATTTTTCTTACAAGCAGAGAGCTTCAAAATTAGAAAAATGCAAAATTTTCTATTTTTTCATAAAATTTTTGCATTTTTCCCCAAGAAAAGATGCAAGTATCAACAAAATTTCACCACTAAGATAAAGTAGAATATGTCAAAACGAAAAAACTGTCTTGGAATCGGAATGAAAGGTAAAAGCATCCCAGAGTTATTAATGCTTAAATTGAAAGTGGTCAGATGTGCAAAAAACACTGTGCTCCTACAGTGATAATTGTCCTTGTCCTTAAGGGGATAAGGGGGTACTCCAGTGGAAAACTTTTTTATTTTTATTTTTTAAAACAACTGATGCCAGAAAGTAAAACAAATTTGTAAATTACTTCTATAAAAAAATCTTATTAGCTGCTGAATACTATAGAGGAAATTATTTTCTTTTTGGAACACAGATCTCTCTGCTGACATCACGAGCACAGTGCTCTCTGCTGACATGTCTGACCATTTTAAGAACTGTCCAGAGGAGGAGAAAATCCCCATAGCAAACATATGCTGCTCTGGACAGTTCTTTAAATGGACAGAGATGTCAGCAGAAAGCACTGTGCTCCTTATTCAGCAGAGAGCACTGTGTTCCAAAAAGAAAATAATTTCCTCTGTAGTATTCAGCAGCTAATAAGTACCGGAAGGATTAAGATTTTTTAATAGAACCAGTTGATTTAAAAAAAATTAAGTTTTCCACCGGAGAACCCCTTTAAGTGCTGCACTGCTGCAGATGCCATGGTATGTATTGATCATGGCATCTGAGAGGTTAATGGCGGACATCAGTGCGATCGCTAATGTCCGCCATTACCGGTGGGTCCCTTGCTGCTGACAGCAGCTGGGACCTGCCTTGCATGATGCGAGCATCGGTCCAGTGCTCGCAGTCAAGTACATGACATAAATGTGCGTCATGTACATGACCACTGCACCATAACGTACATTTGGCTGGGTCATTCAGTTGTCTGTTAGCTTATTTTTCATATTACTGTCTGGACATAATTACGGTGTTGTTTCCTTCATCTGCCTTTTTAATAACCAGGTCTGGACGTGATTTCAGCCACTGCAGGGCTTTTGTTTGTCTGTCTCATAGACTTGGTATGGTCGATGGGTGCAATAAAGCCTTTATGTCTTTTGACACCATGGGGGAGATTTATCAAAACCTGTGCAGAGTAAAAGTTGCCCAGTTGCCCATAGCAACCAATCAGATCGCTTCTTTCATTTTCAAAAGGGCCTGTGGAAAATGAAAGAAGTGATCTGATTGGTTGCTATGGGCAACTAGGCAACTTTTCCTTTGCACAGGTTTTGATAAATCTCCCCCCATAGTGGTAAACTGCTCAAGGTGGCTTCCACTTGTTACAGGAATTGTAGCACAGACACACAAAACAAATTGATTTTTGGTGGTCTTAGAACTGGGACAGACAGGTTAGCTATATGCTTCTCCAGCATTTTTATTTTTTTACCTGATGTCGGAATAAACCTTTAAGTGCCCAGTGGGCACACGATCCCAGCCCACTACCCCCCACCTTTAAATGGCAGCCACAAAGCTGTGGGGATACAAGTCTTCTGCTTGCATTCCCACTGAAAACCTGTGCCATCTGATCACAGGTGTCACGATTCGGCTGGCAGGAGGTGGATCCTCTGTGCCAGAGAGGGATTGGCGTGGACCGTGCTAGTGGACCGGTTCTAAGTTACTACTGGTTTTCACCAGAGCCCGCCGCAAAGCGGGATGGTCTTGCAGCGGCGGTAGTAACCAGGTCGTATCCACTAGCAACGGCTCAACCTCTCTGACTGCTGAAGATAGGCGCGGTACAAGGGAGTAGACAAGAGCAAGGTCGGACGTAGCAGAAGGTCGGGGCAGGCAGCAAGGATCGTAGTCAGGGGCAACGGCAGGAGGTCTGGAACACAGGCTAGGAACACACAAGGGAACGCTTTCACTGGCACGATGGCAACAAGATCCGGCGAGGGAGTGCAGGGGAAGTGAGGTATACATAGGGAGTGCACAGGTGAACACACTAATTAGACCAACTGCGCCAATCAGCGGCGCAGTGGCCCTTTAAATCGCAGAGACCCGGCGCGCGCGCACCCTAGGGAGCAGGGCCGCGCGCGCCGGGACAGGACCGACGGAGAGCGAGTCAGGTACGGGAGCCGGGGTGCGCATCGCGAGCGGGCGCCACCCGCATCGCGAATCGCATCCCGGCTGGAGGCGGTATCGCAGCGCACCCGGTCAGTGGATCTGACCGAGGCGCTGCAGTAGCGAGGATGTGGCGAGCGCTCCGGGGAGGAGCGGGGACCCGGAGCGCTCGGCGTAACAGTACACCCCCCCTTGGGTCTCCCCCTCTTCTTGGGGCCTGAGAACCTGAGGACCAGACTTTTGTCTAGGATGTTGTCCTCAGGTTCCCAGGATCTCTCTTCAGGTCCACAGCCCTCCCAATCGACTAAAAAATTTTTTTTCCCTCTGACCGTCTTGGAGGCCAGTATCTCCTTAACTGAGAAGATGTCAGAAGAACCGGAACAGGAGTGGGAGAAACAATTTTGGGAGAGAAACGGTTGATGATGAGTGGTTTAAGGAGAGAGACATGAAAGGCATTGGGAATACGAAGAGAAGGAGGAAGAAGAAGTTTGTAAGAGTCAGGATTAATTTGGCACAAGACTTTGAAAGGACCAAGATAGCGTGGTCCCAGTTTGTAACTGGGGACACGAAAGCGGACATATTTAGCGGAGAGCCATACCTTGTCTCCGGGAGCAAAAATGGGGGGAGCTCTTCTTTTCTTATCGGCAAACTTTTTCATGCGAGATGAAGCCTGTAAAAGAGAATTTTGGGTCTCTTTCCATATGGTGGAAAGATCACGAGTCACTTCATCTACAGCGGGCAAACCAGAGGACAAGGGAATAGGGAGGGGGGGAAGAGGGTGACGGCCGTACACCACGAAAAATGGGGATTTAGCAGAAGATTCAGAGACTCTAAAGTTGTACGAGAATTCGGCCCAAGGTAGAAGATCTGCCCAGTCATCCTGGCGGGAGGAAACAAAATGCCGTAAATAGTCACCCAGGACCTGGTTAATTCTTTCTACTTGCCCATTGGATTGAGGATGATAAGCAGAAGAGAAGTTTAATTTAATCTTGAGTTGTTTACAGAGAGCCCTCCAGAATTTTGACACGAATTGGACACCTCTATCCGAGACAATCTGCGTGGGCAAACCGTGAAGACGAAAAATGTGTACAAAAAATTGTTTTGCCAACTGAGGCGCTGAAGGAAGACCAGGAAGAGGAATAAAATGTGCCATCTTGGAAAATCGATCAACGACCACCCAAACAACAGTGTTGCCACGGGATGGGGGTAGGTCTGTAATAAAGTCCATACCAATCAGAGACCAAGGCTGTTCGGGGACAGGCAGAGGGTGAAGGAGACCAGCAGGCTTCTGGCGAGGAGTCTTATCCCGGGCACAGACAGTACAGGCCCGCACAAAATCAACAACATCTGTTTCCAGAGTCGGCCACCAATAGAAACGAGAGATGAGTTGCAAGGACTTTTTGATGCCCGCATGGCCTGCGAGGTGGGAGGAGTGACCCCATTTGAGAATCCCGAGACGCTGGCGTGGAGAAACAAAGGTCTTCCCTGGAGGAGTTTGCCTGATGGAGGCTGGAGAAGAGGAGATCAGACAGTCAGGAGGAATGATGTGTTGCGGAGAGACCTCTACTTCCGAGGCATCCGAGGAACGAGAGAGAGCATCGGCCCTAATGTTCTTGTCGGCAGGGCGAAAATGAATTTCAAAGTTAAAACGGGCAAAGAACAACGACCACCTGGCCTGGCGAGGATTCAGCCGTTGGGCAGACTGGAGATAGGAGAGATTCTTGTGATCGGTGAAAATGATAACTGGAAATTTTGATCCCTCCAGCAGATGCCTCCATTCCTCAAGTGCCAATTTAATGGCCAGTAGTTCTCGATCCCCGATGGAGTAGTTCCTCTCCGCCGGAGAGAAGGTCCTAGAAAAAAAACCACAAGTAACAGCATGCCCGGAAGAATTTTTTTGTAGAAGGACCGCTCCAGCTCCCACTGAGGAGGCATCAACCTCCAATAAGAAGTGTTTAGATGGGTCAGGTCTGGAGAGCACGGGAGCAGAAGAAAAGGCAGACTTGAGCCGTTTAAATGCGTCTTCCGCTTGAGGAGACCAGGACTTAGGATTGGCATTCTTCTTGGTTAAAGCCACGATAGGAGCCACAATAGTGGAAAAATGTGGAATAAATTGTCTGTAATAATTGGCGAACCCCAAAAAACGTTGGATAGCACGGAGTCCGGAGGGGCGTGGCCAATCTAAGACGGCAGAGAGTTTATCTGGGTCCATTTGTAGTCCCTGGCCAGAGACCAAGTATCCTAGGAAAGGAAGAGATTGACATTCAAACAGACATTTCTCCATTTTGGCATAAATTTGATTGTCTCGAAGTCTCTGAAGAACCATGCGGACATGCTGGCGATGTTCTTCTAAGTTGGCAGAAAAAATCAGAATATCGTCCAGATACACAACAACACAGGAATATAAGAGATCACGAAAAATTTCATTAACAAAGTCTTGGAAGACGGCAGGGGCGTTGCACAGGCCAAAGGGCATGACCAGATACTCAAAGTGTCCATCTCTGGTGTTAAATGCAGTTTTCCATTCGTCCCCCTCCCTGATGCGGATGAGATTATATGCACCTCTTAAGTCCAGTTTGGTAAAGATGTGGGCACCTTGAAGGCGATCAAAGAGTTCAGAGATAAGAGGTAGGGGGTAGCGGTTCTTTACCGTGATTTTATTAAGTCCGCGGTAATCAATGCAAGGACATAGGGAGCCATCTTTTTTGGACACAAAGAAAAATCCAGCTCCAGCAGGAGAGGAGGATTTGCGGATAAACCCCTTTTTTAAATTTTCCTGGATGTATTCAGACATAGCAAGAGTCTCTGGGGCGGACAGAGGGTAAATTCTGCCCCGGGGTGGAGTAGTGCCCGGGAGGAGGTCAATAGGACAGTCAAAAGGCCTGTGAGGGGGTAAAGTCTCAGCTTGCTTTTTGCAAAATACGTCAGCATAGTCCATATAAGCCTTAGGGAGACCGGTTACAGGAGGAACCACAGGGTCACGGCAGGGAGTACTGGGAACCGGTTTAAGACAGTCCTTGAAACAAGAAGTACCCCAGCTCTTGATCTCTCCTGTGGACCAATCAAGGGTTGGGGAATGGCGTTGAAGCCACGGTAGTCCAAGGAGAATTTCGGAAGTGCAATTGGAGAGGACCAAAAACTCAATTTTTTCGTGATGAGGTCCGATGCACATTAGGAGGGGTTCCGTGCGGTAACGCACGGCACAGTCCAATCTTTCATTGTTAACACAATTGATGTAGAGGGGTCTGGCGAGACTGGTCACAGGGATGTTGAACCTGTTGATGAGAGAGGCCAAAATAAAATTTCCTGCAGATCCGGAATCCAAGAAGGCCTTAGTAGAGAAGGAGAAGGTAGAGGCAGATATCCGCACAGGCACAGTAAGGCGTGGAGAAGCAGAGTTGACATCAAGAACTGTGTCACCTTTGTGCGGAGTCAGCGTACGTCTTTCCAGGCGGGGAGGACGGATAGGACAATCCTTCAGGAAGTGTTCGGTACCGGCACAGTACAGGCAAAGATTCTCCATGCGGCGTCGTGTCCTCTCTTGAGGTGTCAAGCGAGACCGGTCAACTTGCATAGCCTCCACGGCGGGAGGCACAGGAACGGATTGCAGAGGACCAGAGGAGAGAGGAGCCGGGGAGAAAAAACGCCTCGTGCGAACAAAGTCCATATCCTGGCGGAGCTCCTGACGCCTTTCGGAAAAACGCATGTCAATGCGAGTGGCAAGATGAATGAGTTCATGTAGGTTAGCAGGAATTTCTCGTGCGGCCAGAACATCTTTAATGTTGCTGGATAGGCCTTTTTTAAAGGTCGCGCAGAGGGCCTCATTATTCCAGGATAATTCGGAAGCAAGAGTACGGAATTGGATGGCGTACTCGCCAACGGAAGAATTACCCTGGACCAGGTTCAGCAGGGCAGTCTCAGCAGAAGAGGCTCGGGCAGGTTCCTCAAAGACACTTCAAATTTCCGAGAAGAAGGAGTGTACAGAGGCAGTGACGGGGTCATTGCGGTCCCAGAGCGGTGTGGCCCATGACAGAGCTTTCCCAGACAGAAGGCTGACTACGAAAGCCACCTTAGACCTTTCAGTAGGAAACTGGTCCGACATCATCTCCAAGTGCAGGGAACATTGTGAAAGAAAGCCACGGCAAAACTTAGAGTCCCCATCAAATTTATCCGGCAAGGAAAGTCGTAGGCCGGAAGCGGCCACTCGCTGCGGAGGAGGTGCAGGAGCTGGCGGAGGAGATGATTGCTGAAGCTGTGGTAGTAGCTGCTGTAGCATCACGGTCAGTTGAAACAGCTGGTGGCCTTGTTGCGCTATCTGTTGCGACTGCTGGGCGATCACCGTGGTGAGGTCGGCGACAACTGGCAGTGGAACTTCAGCGGGATCCATGGCCGGATCTACTGTCACGATTCGGCTGGCAGGAGGTGGATCCTCTGTGCCAGAGAGGGATTGGCGTGGACCGTGCTAGTGCACCGGTTCTAAGTTACTACTGGTTTTCACCAGAGCCCGCCGCAAAGCGGGATGGTCTTGCAGCGGCGGTAGTAACCAGGTCGTATCCACTAGCAACGGCTCAACCTCTCTGACTGCTGAAGATAGGCGCGGTACAAGGGAGTAGACAAGAGCAAGGTCGGACGTAGCAGAAGGTTGGGGCAGGCAGCAAGGATCGTAGTCAGGGGCAATGGCAGGAGGTCTGGAACACAGGCTAGGAACACACAAGGGAACGCTTTCACTGGCACGATGGCAACAAGATCCGGCGAGGGAGTGCAGGGGAAGTGAGGTATACATAGGGAGTGCACAGGTGAACACACTAATTAGACCAACTGCGCCAATCAGCGGCGCAGTGGCCCTTTAAATCGCAGAGACCCGACGCGCGCGCGCCCTAGGGAGCGGGGCCGCGCGCGCCGGGACAGGACCGACGGAGAGCGAGTCAGGTACGGGAGCCGGGGTGCGCATCGCGAGCGGGCGCCACCCGCATCGCGAATCGCATCCCGGCTGGAGGCGGTATCGCAGCGCACCCGGTCAGTGGATCTGACCGGGGCGCTGCAGTAGCGAGGATGTGGCGAGCGCTCCGGGGAGGAGCGGGGACCCGGAGCGCTCGGCGTAACAACAGGACTGCGCATGTGCAGTCATAAAATACAATTTGGTGAGGATAATCCAAGCAGGTAGGGGGAATTGGATTCAAGTACAATTTGAAGAGATGAATAAAGGTAGTAGCACTCACCACAGCCGCTCAAAGCTTCATTTATTAAAGTCCATGATGTACAGGATGGATAAGAAACAACAGCGCAGGGCATAAAGCTGGAGCGTACACTTAGACAACGTTGCCCATTTCATGCTCAACCGCGCATCCTCAAGCCTTTTTAATAAATGAAGCTTTGAGCGGCTGTGGTGGGTGCTCCTACCTTTATTTATCTATTCAAATTGTACTAAAGACTATCTATTTTGTGAAGCACATCACGTGTGCCTGTTACACACACCCCTAGCCAATAGCTGAGGATCTTGTCGCCGTGTGAAGCTGTTCCTGGTGCCGAGTAAACTATTCTTCTATTTTCGCACTACAGAAGTGGATTTAAGTTGGCCATGTGACATTGTTGAAATTGAAATATCCCAGCCGAGTCTGGGCTTTTGCGACAATGAAGAGCATCTTCTAGGTAAGTTAAAAGTGTTACTGTCATCTGAAAAAAAAAGTTTTGACATGCCACCCCCCCACTAGATTTAGTCAGGGGGAAAAAAGGTGCCTCAGTTGATATTCAGTTCATCTGATTGCAGGAGTTAAACTCTTATATAAATCTTCGGACCTCGACTCCTGCAATCAAAAGGACTGAGCACCAAGCCAAGGAGGGAAGCGTGGTGTCACATGCTTCTCCTGACTATATCTAGAGATATAGCACTGATACCTCCACAATTAAAAGTTTTGACATGTCTGCTTGACACATACATCATGGCATCAAATTGTCACTGTGTCTTAGTACACAGTGGCAGAGCTGTGGTAGCCCTGTCACAGACCAGCGAGTGCCCCCACAACAGCAGTCACTCTGATTGGTCAATCAGAGCTACAAAGTAGAGAAGAATAGCAATTGTAGGTTAATCCAGGCTGTCATGTTGTTCTGATAGCCTTGGAAGGGATTTTGGGGACCAATCTTGGCTGGCTATGTGCCAACTATTCATCTGATGACTAAGCACTGTTACAGCTAGGATCATTGCTAAAAAAAAAAAAGGCACAAGACTGCGATCCCTGCATTTGTACATCCTGTTACAGCACTCCAACAGCCATTAGAACAGTCATAATGTTACTAATCTTGATAATAATATTTATTTATTTAATGGCAAAAGATTCCAAAGCACTTTACAATTTTGAGGGTGCAAATAAAGACAAACATCAGTCATTACAATAATACACACTAAATATTCAAACAGGATAAGTAAGGGGCCTGCTCACGAAAGTTTACAGGCTATGTGGAATGGGGTTAAAACAAAAGGCAGAAAGTGTTTTATTGATAAATGGGCTGATTTTGAATAAGTTTAGATTACAGTATATAAAGGAGGAGGAATTAGTCACTAACTAAATTTTAATTGTCTAAAGTGCAGCATAGGGGGAAGGGTGTCTCCCAATTATTGCACTTTTGATCTGCTTGAAGAGATGTGTCTTTAGGGCATGTTTAACCCCTTAAGGACCCAAGACGTACCGGTACATCATGAGTCCGCTCCCGTTCTATAACGCGGGGGCCACGCCATGGCCCCGCATCATAGCGGGTCGGGCCCAGCCTCTAACAACTGCGGGGACCCGTGGCTAAGAGCGCGCAGCACTGATCGCGGTGACGTGCACTATTAACCCTTTAGACGCGGTGTTCAAAGTCGAACACCGCGTCTAAAGTGAAAGGAAAAAAATGGCGGCGATCCTGAACAGCTTACAGGACAGCTGGAGGGTCAGTACCTGCCTCCTCGCTGTCCGATCACCGAATGACTGCTAAGTGCCTGAGAGCCAGGCATGAGCAGTCAAGTGGCAGAAACATCGATCAGTGGTTTCCTATGAGAAACTACTGATCAATGTAAAAGATCAGTGTTTGCAGTGTTATAGTCCCCTATGGGAGCTATAACACTGCAAAAAAAAAAGTGAAAAAAAAGTGAATAAAGATCATTTAACACCTTCCCTAATAAAACTTAGAATCACCCCCCATTTCCCATTTTTAAAAAAAACTGTGTAAATAAAAATAAACATTTGTGTTATAGCCACGTGCGGAAATGTCAAATTATAAAAATATATCATTAATTAAACCGCAAGGTCAATGGCGTACGTGCAAAAAAATTCAAAAGTCCAAAATAGTGCATTTTTGGTCACTTTTTATATCATGAAAAAAATGTATAAAAAGATCAATAAGTCCGATCGATACAAAAATGATACCGCTAAAAACTTCAGATCATAACGCAAAAAATGAGCCCTCATACCGTCCCATACGTGGAAAAATAAAAAAGTTATAGGGTTCAGAAGATGACAATTTTAAACGTATTAATTTTCCTGCATGTAGTTATGATTTTTTTCAGAAGTACGACAAAATCAAACCTACATAGTAGGGTATCATTTTAATCGTATGGACCTACAGAATAAAGATAAGGTGTCATGTTTACGGAAAAATGTACTGTGTAGAAACGGAAGCCCCCAGAAGTTACAAAATCGTGTTTTTTTTTCTATTTTGTCTCACAATTATTTTTTTCCCCTTTCGCCATATATTTTTGGGTAAAATGACTGATGTCATTACACAGTAGAATTGGTGGTGCAACAAATAAGCCATCATATGGATTTTTAGGTGCAAAATTGAAAGAGTTATGATTTTTTAAAGGTAAGGAGGAAAAAACGAAAATGCAAAAACGGAAAACCCCGGGTCCTTAAGGGGTTATAGCTATGGATGTAGGGTATAAGTCTGAGAGTTTGGGGTATTGAATATAAGAGAAATCGAGCAGAACAAGCAGTGTCTTGGAGATGGGAGTAAGAGGTATAGATTATAGTAGATGTTAGTTTTACATTATAAGCAGAGTAGAGAGCACGTGTAGGATGGTAGACAGAGATGAGGGAGGAGATATAGGGAGGCGCATCACTGTGGAGAGCTTTGTAAGTAAGAGTGAGGATTTTGTACTGTATTCTGGACTGGATGGGTTTTAGCTATAATAGTAAGAAACAAGAGAATTTTGGAGATGTTTTTAACCCCTTAAGTACTCAGGGTTTTTCCGTTTTTGCATTTTCATTTTTTCCTTATCACCTTCTAAAAATCATAACGCTTTCAATTTTGCACCTAAAATGTTATATTATGGCTTATTTTTTACGCCACCAATTCTACTTTGCAGTGACATTAGTCATTTTACCAAAATATCCACGGCGAAACATAAAAAAAATTCATTGTACGACAAAATTGAAGAAAAAACTCAATTTAGTCATTTTGGGTGCTTCCGTTTCTACATAGTAAATTTATTGGTAAAAATTACACCTTATCTTTATTCTGTAGGTCCATACAGTTAAAATGATACCCTACTTATATAGGTTTGATTCTGTATTACTTCTGAAAAAAAATTATAACTACATGCAGGAAAATTTATACGTTATAAATTGTCATCTTCTGACCCCTATAACTTTTTTTATTTTTCCGCTTACGGGCCGGTATGAGGGCTCATGTTCTGAAGTACCATTTTTGTATTGATCGGACTTTTTGATCGATTTTTATTCATTTTTTCATGATATAAAAAGTGACCAAAAATACGCTATTTTGGACTTGGAATTTTTTTGCGTGTACACCATTGACTGCACGGTTTAATTAACAATATATTTTTATATTTCAGACATTTTTACATGCAGCAATGCCACATATGTTTATTTTTATTCACACTGTTTTTTTTTTATTTATTTTTTAGATGGGTTAAGGGGGAGTGATTCTTACTTTTATTAGGGAAGGGGTTAATTGATCTTTATTTATTTTGATAAACTTTTTTTGCAGTGTTATAGCCCCCTCAAGTGGCTATAGCACTGCACACACTGCTCTGCTGCACAGGTCATTGCCGTGCATTAACACAGCAATGATCAGTGTTATCGGTGGTCGATTGCTCAAGCCTGGATTTCAGGCTTTGAGCAATCAATCGCCGATTGGACGCGACGGATGCAGGCAAGGCACCCTCCGCTCGCGTTCTAGCTGATCGTGACATTGCGATTTCACCGCAATGGTCCTCATCAGCCCGACTGAGCTGCCGAGAGTGTACTTTTGTTACATTAGACGGGGCGATCAACTTTGAATGCCGCGTCTAAAGGGTTAATAGCGCGTGGCACAACGATCGGTGCCGTACGCTATTAGCCCAGGGTCCTGGCTTTCATTAGCTGCCGGGACCGATCCGCTATGACGCAGGGTCACGGCCTGACCCCGCGTTATATACCGGGACCGGGCGCAGGGCGTACAGGTACGCCTTACATCCTTAAGAGGTTAATGTGCAGGTGATTAAAATGTGAAATGTGTGTAGAGAGAAAAGAGGAAAGCACCCAGGACTGAACCTTGAAGAACCGTGACTGCAAAGAGAAGAGGAGATGATGTTGACCCAGAAAATGAGACAGAGGAGCAGTCAGAGAGCTAGGAAAAAAACAGGAGAGAGCAGAGTCATTCAGACCAATGAAGCGGAGACTATTGAGAAGGAGTTGGTGATCTACAGTGTCAAATGCTGCAGAGCACTCTGGGAGAATCAAATGAGAAAAATGTTCTTTAGATTTGTCTGTCAAGAGATCATTAATGACTTTGGCTAAGGCCTTTTTTGGGGAGTTTAGGGAACAGAAGACAGACTATTAGCAGTCAAGGAGCGAATTTGCAAAGAGATAACTGATTAGGCAGAAATAGACCAAGGGTTTCAGTAGTCTAGAGATGAAGCGTAGATTAAAGACAGGCCAATAGCTGCACAGAATGGGTCCAGTAATGTTTTTTTCAGTAATCAGGTTAGGACAGAATGATTAAAGGAGGAGGTAAAGAAAGTGGGGTGAGAGAAAAAGAGGAGCCTGGAGACTTCATCCCCAGTTACTGGCTCAAAAACAGAGCGTAGCAGTAAATGGGAATAAACACTATAAGGTGACTGGGAGATGGTTTCACGGTATTAAGTAATGTAATAGACAGACCCCTATTTTTAATATTCAGGGACTCTATAGTAACAGGGACTGTTCCCCAGTACTGGTGCATGACAATTGTGGTGCCAATATTTAAAAAGGGGTCAAAAGGTGACCTTGAGAATTATAGACCTGTTAGTTTAAAGGGGTACTCCGGTGAAAACCTTTTTTCTTTTAAATCAACTGGTGGCAGAAAGTTAAACATATTTGTAAATTACTTCTATTAAAAAATCTTAATCCTTCCTGTACTTATTAGCTGCTGAATACTACAGAAGAAATTCTTTTCTTTTTGGAATGATCTCTGATGACACCACGAGCACAGTTCTCTCTGCTGACGTTATTATAATAATAATAATGCTTTATTTATTGTTCTTAGTAAGATTTGAACCCAAGTCCCCAGCACTGCAAGGCAGTAGTGCTAACCACTGAGCAACCATGCTGCCCTTAGCATACATCTGCTATGCATGGTTACTAAAATGGACAGAGATGTCAGCAGAGAGCACTGTGCTCGTGATGTCATCAGTGTTCCAAAAAGAAAGGAATTTCCTCTGTAGCATTCAGCAGCTAATAAGTACTGGAAGGATTAAGATTTTTTAATAGAAGTAATTTACAAATATGTTAAACTTTCTGCCACCAGTTGATTTAAAAGAAAAAAGGTTTTCACCGGAGTACCCCTTTAACCTCCGTTGTATGTAAATTATTTGAGGGTTTTCTAACATTTGCTATTTTGGAGGATCTTGATAAAAATAAATGTATGACCCTATATCAGCATGGCTTTATGAGGGATCGGTCCTGTCAAACTAACCTGATCAGCTTTTATGAGGAGGTGAGCTCCAGACTGGACCAGGGGTAATCGCTGGATGTCGTATATCTGGATTTTTCGAAAGCATTTAATATGGTGCCACATAAAAGATTGGTGCATAAAATGAAAGGGATTGGGCTGGGGGAGAATGTGTGCAAGTTGGTAAGTAACTGGCTCAGTGATAGGAAACAGAGGGTGGTTATTAATGGTACTTATTCTGATTGGGGGACTAGTGGGGTACCACAGCGGTCAGTCTTGGGTACTATTCTATTTAATATATTTATTTATGACCTTGTAGAGGGGTTGTATAGTAAAGCAGCAATCTTTGCAGATGATACTAAACTCTGTAAAGCGGTAAACACTATAGAGGACAGTGCACTGTTACAAATGGATCTGGATAGGTTGGAGATTTGGGCTGAGAAGTGGCAGATGAGGTTCAAAACTGATAAATGTAAGGTAATGCACATGGGGAGGAAAAATCCGGACTGGGTTTATGTATCCAAGACGACTGACTTGGAAAAAGGACTTAGGAGTCTTGGTTAACAGTAACTATAGCTGTAGTGACCAGTGTCGGGCAGCTGCTGCCAAGACAAATAAAATCATGGGGTGCATCAATGGGGACATAGATGCCCACGACAAGGAAATTATTCTACCGCTGTACAAACCACTAGTCAGACTACACATGGAATACTGTGTACAGTACTGGGCACCAGTGTACAAGAAAGATATAGTGGAGCTGGAGAGGGTTCAAAGACGGGCAACCAGGGTAATACGGGGAGTGGGAGGACTACAGTACCGAGAAAGATTATCAGAATTAGGGTTATTTAGTTTAGAAAAAAAGAGACCTAATAACTATGTATAAATATATCAGGGGGCAGTACAGAGATCTCTCCTATGATCTATTCATACCCAGGACTGTATCTTTAACAAGGGGGCATCCTCTACGTCTTGAGGAAAGAAGGTTTCTGCACCAGCACGGACGGGAGTTCTTTACTGTAAGAGCAGTGAGACTGTGGAATTCTCTGCCTGAGGAGGTTGTCATGGTGAACTTTGAAAAAGAGTTCAAAGGGGGGCTGCATGCATTTTTGGAGAATAATAACATTGTTGGTTATGTATAAATTTATAAGGACAGAACGTTGATCCAGGGATTTATTCTGACTGCCATTTTTGGAGTCGGGAAGGAATTTTTACCTCTAAGATTAGGTTTTTTTGCTTTTCTCTGGATCAACTCAGTAGGGACTCATTAGGGATATAGGTTCAACTTGATGGACGCTGGTCTTTTTTCACCTTTATGAACTATGTAACTATGGTAGATTTTATCTATTTTATCTATTTTAGTTCTGAAATAGGAGGCCAGGTCTTCAGCACAGATGTCAGTGAAACCTAAGAAGAGAGTTGAATGTCTTGAAGAGTCATTTTGAGTTGTTAGACAGAGAGCAGACAAGGGAGGTGAATTAGGTGAAGTAAAGGGCAGAGTAATAGAACTGAAGCATGAATTTAGACTGTAGGAAGTTGGCTGACGTCTTTCTTCCACAGATGTTCAGCACGCCTAGAGCACCGCTGAAGTTCTTTGTGTATGCCAGACATTTTGTATCTGCATGACAAATTTTTTTTTTAACACTCTGTTAAATTCTACAACTAAATATGATTATTTTAACATTTTTACTGTAAAATGAACAATTATGTTTGGTTCAGGATTTTACAGTTGTATTTTCAGACTTTTACCTGTAAATTTAACCCCTTGGGGACCGAGCCCATTTTGACTCTAAAGACCAGAGCCTTTTTTGCAATTCTGACCACTGTCACTGTAAGCATTAATAACTCTGGGATGCTTTTACTTATGAATTTGATTTTGAGACAGTTTTTTTCGTGACATATTCTACTTTTTCATAGTGGTACATTTCCGTCTATACTTGCATCATTTCTTGGTGAAAAATTCCCAAATTTCATGAAAAATTTAAAAATTTAGCATTTTTAGAACTTTGAAAATAGACATTCCAAATAAATTACATATTGATCCACATATACAATATGTCTACTTTATGTTTGTGTAATAAAGTTTACATGTTTTTTACTTTTTGAAGACATCAGAGGGCTTCAAAGTATAGCAGCAATTTTCCATTTTTTTACGTAAATTTCAAAATCTGAATTTTTCAGGGACCAGTTTAGTTTTGAAGTGAATTTGAGGTTCTTTATATTAGAAATTCCCCATATTGGACCCCATTATGAAAACTGCATCCCTCAACGTATTCAAAATGACATTCAGAAAGTTTGTTAACCCTTCAGCGGTTTCACAGGAATAGCAGCAAAGTGGAGGCGAACATTCAAAATCTTCATTTTTTTACACTAACATGTTCTTGTAAACCCATATTTTCAATTTTTACAAGGGGTAAAAGGAGAAAAAGCCCCCCAAAATTTGTAACCCAATTTCTTTAGAGTAAGGAAATACCTCATATGTGGATGTAAAGTGCTTTTTTGGGTGCACTAGAGGGCTCAGAAGAGAAGGAGCGGCAATGGGATTTTGGAGAGCAAATTTTGCTGAAATGGTTTTTGCAGGGCATGTCGCATTTATGAAGCCCCTATGGTGCCAGAACAGCGAAAAACACACCACATGGTATGCTATTTGGAGAACTACACCCCTCAAGGAATGTAACAAGTGGTACAGTGAGCCTTAACACCCCACAGGTGTTTGACGAATTTTCAATAAAGTTGGACGTGAAAATGAAAAATTAAATTTTTTTCACTAAAATGCTGATGTTACCCCTTATTTTTCATTTTCACAAGGGGTAAAAGGTGAAATGTCCCCCAAAATGTGAAACACCATTTCTCTTGAGTAAGGAAATATATATCATATGTGGATGTACTAGAGGGCTCAAAAGGGAAGGAGCGACATTGGGCTTTTGGAAAGCAAATTTTGCTGAAATGGTTTTTGCGGGCATGTCTCATTTAAGAAGCCCCCGTGTTGCCAGAACAGTGAAAAACACCCCACATGGCACACTATTTGGGAAACTACACCCCTCAAGGAACATAACAAGGGGTACAGTGATCCTTTACACCCCACAGGTGTTTGATGACTTTGCATTGAAGTTGGACGTGAAAATGAAATTTTTTCTTTTTTTTACTAAAATGCTGATGTTACCCCAAATTTTTCCTTTTCACAAGGGATAATAGGTGAAAATGTCCCCCAAAATTTGAAACTTCATTTCTCTTGAGTAAGGAAATACCTCATATGTGGATGTAAAGTGATCTGCGGGTTCACTAGAGGGCTCAGAAGGGAAGAAGCGACATTGGGTTTTTGGAAAGCGAATTTTGCTGAAATGGTTTTTGGGGGGCATGTTGCATTTAGGAAGCCCCCATGGTGCCAGAACAGCAAAAAAAACACCCCACATGGCACACTATTTAGGAAACTACACCCCTCACAGAATTTCATAAGGGGTGCAGTGAGCATTTACACCCCACTGACGTTTGACAGATCTATGTAACAGTGGGCTGTGCAAAGGAAAAATTACATTTTTCATTTTCACGGACCAATGTTCCAAAAATCTGTCAGTCACCTGTGGGGTGTAAATGCTCACTGCACCCCTTGTTACGTTCCGTGAGGGGTGTAGTTTCCAAAATGGGGTCACATGTGGGTATTTATTTTTTTATTATGTCAGAACCGCTGTAACCAGCAGCCCCCCTGTGCAAATCACCAGTTTAGGCTTCAAATGTACATGGTGCGCTCTCACTCCTGAACCTTGTTGTGTGTCTGTAGGGTGAAAATTGAAAGCAGTATGATATTTAGAAGGCGAGGAGGAAAAAACTAAAGTGCAAAAACGAAAATTGGCCTGGTCCTTAACCCCTTAAGGACCAAGGACGTACTGGTACGTCCTTGGTCCTGCACTCCTGATATAACGCGGGGTTACACAGTAACCCCGCGTCATATCACGGCGGGCCCGGCGTCATAGTGAAGCCGGGACCCGCCTCTAATAGTGCGCAGCACCGATCGCGGCTAAAATCAAAACCGAAAGTGGCTGGCTAGCTCAGTCGGGCTGTTCAGGATAGCCGCGGCTAATCGCGGCATCCCGAACAGCTGACAGGACAGCGGGAGGGCCCCTACCTGCCTCATCGCTGTCCGATCGCCGAATGACTGCTCAGTGCCTGAGATCCAGGCATGAGCAGTCATGCGGCAGAATCGTTGATCACTGGTTTCTTATGAGAAACCAGTGATCAATGATGAAGATCAGTGTGTGCAGTGTTATAGGTCCCTATGGGACCTATAACACTGCAAAAAAAAAGTGAATAAAGATCATTTAACTCCTCCCCTATTAAAAGTTTGAATCATCCCCCTTTTCCAATAAAAAAAAAAAACACAGTGTAAATAAAAATAAAAACAAACATATATGGTATCACCGCGTGTGGAAATGTCCGAATTATAAAAATATATCATTAATTAAACCGCTCGGTCAATGGCGTGCGCGCAAAAAAATTCCAAAGTCCAAAATAGTGCATTTTTGGTCACTTTTTATATAATTTAAAAATGAATAAAAAGCTCTGGTTGCTTTCAGCAGGCAGGGCCTCACCAATAGTGGTGAACATCAGCGATAATGTTGACAACACCCCCCCCCCCACCATTGTGCACTCACAGTGGTCCAATAAGCACATGTGCCCCGAGCATGCAGGATGGCTAAGCATCTTGTGCAGCCTGGAGAGCCAGGCTGTTCAAGAAGATCACGGATAGTACCTGTAGTATCAGTACCATGTTATAGTATAGTACTGAACAGTACATAGCAGTCTAATGATTGGCATTAACAGTCCCCTATGAAAATATATAAATGCATCCCCCCAATAACAATCTAAATGATCCCTTTTCCCATAAAAAAAAATGTAATGAAGAAACACTACAAATATGGTATCGTCATGTGTGTGTGTTAATGTTGGATCTATTAAAATATGTTTATTATCCCACACGGTAAACGGCGTAAACAAAAAAAAAAAAAAAATGCCAGAATTGCTGATTTTTGGTCACTTCACATGTCAGAAAAAAATGAATAAAAAGCGCTCAAAAAGTTTTATCAAAACAATGGTACCAATAAATCCTACAGTTCATAACACAAATAATGTGCCCTCATACAGCCCTGAATATACGATACAATGAGAAGGTTATAGGGGCAATTTTAAACATACTTATTTTGTTAAAAATGTTTGAGTTTTTTTTTAAAAGCAATACAATAACATTAAAACATGTAAAAATGGGTATCATTTTAATCATACTAACCCATAGAATAAAATAAACATGGCACTTTTAACGTAAAGTTTCCAGCGTCAAAACAAAAACCCAAAAGTTGCAAACTACAGGTCTTCTTTTAGATTTTCACACATAAATATATTTTTGGTTGTGCCATCCATTTTATAGTAAAATAAAAGGTGTCAATACAATTGGTAGTGCAATAAACAAGCTGTCATATTGGTAGATGGAAAAAAAACAAAGTTAGAAAAGAGACGAAAATAGAAAAAAATTAAAATGTAAAAATGAAATTGTCTGTGGCCTTAACCCCTTCCTGCAGCAATTTGCGCATCCCACCGATTATATAAGGCATTCAGTTAACCCGGCAATGCGCGGCATCGCACGGGTTAGCCATCAGAAGTCCCGCTGTTACTGGCGGGTGACAACTTCTGCCTGTCTTCCCAGGACCATCTGTGATTGGTCCCTGTGTACCAATCACAGTGTATCAGCTTCTTTGTTACAGTAACACTGGCTCCGAAGCTCTCACTTCTGTCTGAGTAGCGATCGGAGCCGGAGTTAGTGTAGCAGAAGAAAGAATATACAGTGAAAACAGCTTTTTATAAAAGCTAAAAAAAAATTTAAAAAAAAAAGTTAAAAGAGCTATAAAGTGCCCCTGCAGTGGCCCATACCCTGCTGCTGTCCTCCCTGTCTGAAGTCTGCAGCCTGTGTGATCTGACAGGCTGCAGTGAAGATTCTTGTCACTGTCATTGAATATAACAGTGATAGTACAGTGCCCAGCAGTGACCCTGTGCCCAGAAGTGTCACAGTGCCCAGTAGTTCCCAGAAGTGTCACTGTGCCCCTTACCCTGCTGCTGATTCATTCATTCATTCATTCATTCATCAGCTGCTGTAACCTGTGATAGTGAACAGGCTACAGTGAAGAAATCGAAGTCTGTCACTGACCATTACAGTGACAGTCAAGAACAAATAATAAAAATTACTGTCGGTGCCCCTAAAGTATCTCCATACTACCCTTTTACGTTTTTACCTAGTCCGTCACTAATTTGTGACAGCAATGACAGTTTGACGATTTTTTCATTTCTTGTGGTGCTAAAGCTTAGCTTTGTTTGTCAGTTTTTCCGTTACAAAATTTATATATATATATATATATATATATATATATATATATATATATACAGCAACAGAAGAATGCAGCAGCACACTGCCAGCACAAGGATATAGGTGCAACATGAATATGCAGTTAAAACATGGAGAGCTATACAGCTATGGTGTAATAGATGCAAATGTGAAACTATGAAATAATGAGGCACTTAGCTCGCAAATTTGTCTCCGCCGGCGGTCAAATAGCTTGGACCGTCCCACCGCGATAAGGTAGCCTCCTGGGACGGACCCTACACTGTGAATATGCCTCTGTGTGAACAGTTCAGTAAGCATGGCAGGATCTGGAACATCCAAGCCACCTTATATACACACCTGATAGAGGTGGGTGGGGTGCACGGCCAACATGGAGGTAGCCACTCCCCCGTATGTGCAATACAGACAAAGAATAAGTCAGCCAGCACTTTAGTTGATACCAAACTATTATATGGACCTGGCCTACAGGTGCACGCTACTAGGCTAGATATACAGCAACAGAAGAATGCAGCAGCACACTGCCAGCACAAGGATATAGGTGCAACATGAATATGCAGTTAAAACATGGAGAGCTATACAGCTATGGTGTAATAGATGCAAATGTGAAACTATGAAATAATGAGGCACTTAGCTCGCAAATTTGTCTCCGCCGGCGGTCAAATAGCTTGGACCGTCCCACCGCGATGGGGGAGTGGCTACCTCCATGTTGGCCGTGCACCCCACCCACCTCTATCAGGTGTGTATATAAGGTGGCTTGGATGTTCCAGATCCTGCCATGCTTACTGAACTGTTCACACAGAGGCATATTCACAGTGTAGGGTCCGTCCCAGGAGGCTACCTTATCGCGGTGGGACGGTCCAAGCTATTTGACCGCCGGCGGAGACAAATTTGCGAGCTAAGTGCCTCATTATTTCATAGTTTCACATTTGCATCTATTACACCATAGCTGTATAGCTCTCCATGTTTTAACTGCATATTCATGTTGCACCTATATCCTTGTGCTGGCAGTGTGCTGCTGCATTCTTCTGTTGCTGTATATCTAGCCTAGTAGCGTGCACCTGTAGGCCAGGTCCATATAATAGTTTGGTATCAACTAAAGTGCTGGCTGACTTCTTTGTCTGTATATATATATATATATATATATATTAGTATTAGTGACATATTATAGAACTAGTGGTGCTGTTACAGTTTCATTTTTTTAAAAGTTTTTTTTATCTATACTGGTCTCACCGTGAGCTTCTAGGGATTCAGGACAGAGGTGACAGTTCGCCACTGTTTTGATGTTTGTAGCGCAGTTACATTTTGGTTATTTGTTTCCGTTAAAAAAAAGTTTTAAAAAAAGTATAAAAAAAGAAAAATGCAAAAAAATCTATACTTCTAGTGTTGTTACATCAGAGATACTTCGCCACTGTTTTTAGGAACTTAATAGTGTCATCCATTCTAAAAAAATATGTCAGGGCGTCACACGTACAACACTGAGGAGGCATATGCCTTTTTGGCATCTTCCTCAGGTTCAGACAGCGGTGAAGAATTGCTATATTTGCCCTCTTCTTCTCCTCCTCCTCTACTGATTCTGATGAGGAACCTCCTCGCCACCGTCCTAGGCATAGTACTGAGCCAGGTCCTAGTACCAGTACTGAACCAGGTCTTAGAACCAGTACTGAGCCAGGTCCTAGTGCCATCTCTGAGTGAGCTCCGGCTTCTAGCTTTATACCCCATTTGCCTGAGTTCGTGGCCACTGCAGGCATTTGTGTTAACACCACGGGGTTAAAAGAAGCTGATTTTTTTTATCTCTTCTTTTCAGAAGAGTTGATTAGCATAATAGTGGAGGAAACCAACAGGTATGGCGTGCAATTCATTGCGGCCAATCCACAGGCATATCATGCTAGGCCTTACCAGTAGATGCCAACCAATCCACTAGAGTTTAAAAAATGTTGCCCTTTTGTTAAACATGGGCATAATTAAAAAGCCCACAATTCGCTCTTATTGGAGTAATGATATGATTTATCCTACTCCATTGTACTGTCTTGTCATACCAAGGGCTCGGTTTGAAGGCCTCCTCAAATTTCTACACTATACCAATAATAAAAATTGCCCACCCCCCAGTGATCCCAATTTTGATTGCCTATATAAAATTTGGCCAATTGTTAACTATTTTAACCAAAAATTTTCTGAAATGTACACCCCAGAAAAAGAGATTGCAGTGGACGAGTCTCTTGTGCACTTCAAGGGAAGGTTGCACTTTAGGCAATACCTGCCTAACAAATGGGCC
This sequence comes from Hyla sarda, assembly GCF_029499605.1. NCBI lineage: Eukaryota > Metazoa > Chordata > Amphibia > Anura > Hylidae > Hyla > Hyla sarda. Next base: position 254,428,745 of record NC_079190.1, read on the forward strand.
AGGTATGGGGTAAAACTTTATAAACTGTGCGAGAGCGCAACAGGCTACACATACAAATTTAGAGTCTATGAGGGGAAAGACTTAAAAATAGAGCCCCCAGAGTGTCCTTTGTACTAAAAACAGTGGGAAAAATAGTATGGGCTCTAGTTCACCCCCTGCTAGATCAAGGGTATAATATCTACCTTGATAATTTTTATACTAGTGTCCCATTACTACAATGCCTGTTTGCCAAGGGTACTGTGGCCTGTGGTACCATAAGGCAAAACCAAAGGGATCTACCTGAAATTTTTGTACGGCAAAGACTGAAGAAGGGGGAAAGCAAGGCTGTGTGCAAGGATAACATGATGCATGTCAAGTACAGGGACAAGCGGGATGTCCTTGTACTAACCACAATACACCCAGACAGATCCACCTCTGTCCAAGTCTATGGTACCACAGATAGAGCCCCTAAACCTATGTATATACAGGACTATAATAAGTTCATGGGAGGGGTGGATCTGTCTGATCGGGTCTTGCAGCTCTACACTGCCCTTTGCAAAACACGGCCTGCTATAAGAAATTGGCACTGCACCTCCAAATTGCCATGTACAATGCATTTGTGCTGTACAAATGAGCAGGAAATACAGGTACATTCCTGCAAGTTCAGGAAAATGTTATTAAGGCCTTTTTGTTTGGGGATCAGGAAGGGGAGGGAAACAGCGCCACAGGATTGAAGAGTAGAATAGTACCAGGGCAACATTTTCCTGGAGTAGTTCCCCATAGAGAATCGGGGAGTAGGCAACAGAAAATATGTCGGGTGTACTCCAAGCATGAAAAGACTCAATACACCACTGCGAGACATGTCCCCACAAGCCCAGTCTGTGCATTCAAGACTGTTACAAAATGTATCACTTTTGATATCTAAATTTGTCCCCTTTAATTATTTTTACAATGACTTTGGATAACCCTAAACGCACCCTTGGAATTACATTATTACATATTAGTGAGCAATTCAGTAATTTCTTACTTTTCTCCATTACATTATTTCCAAAAATCTAATTGGCAAATCCCTAACAAAACAAAAAATTCCTATTATACCCCTAGATGAATACCTTGGAAGTTGTAGTTTTATATTTTCATCATCTTGTTAAACCTCTTACAAAACTAAAAAAAAAAAGTCTCATTGTACCCCTAGATGAATACCATGGCAGGCGTAGTTTTATATTTTTATGAAAAGAAAGAAATTGGTGCTAAAAGTGCAAAATATGCATCCAAATTTGAAATTTCATTTTCACTGCTTAGTTCTACAAACTTTCCTCAAACACCTGTAGGGTCAAAAAACTCGCTACACCCCTAAATGGATTCTATATGGGGTTTCCAAAATGGAGTGCAAAGTGGGGATTTCCCAATGTTCTGGCACCATAGGGGCTTCCTAAATCTGACATGTCCCCCAAAAAACATTTTAGCAAAATTCTCGCTCCAAAAGCCAAATTTTGCTCCTTCTGAGCCCTGTAGTGGGCCCGCAGAGCACTTTACCTCTACACATGGGGTATTTTCCTACTCAGAAGAAATGGGGTTACAAATTTTGTTTTTTTTCTCCTATAAGCCTTTGTGAAAAGGCAAAATTTGGGGTAGCACCGGCAATGTAGTGTAATAAAAACACATTTATCATTTACATGCCAAACTTTAACAAAATGTTGTGAACCACCTGTGGGGAGTTAAGGCCCACAGTACCCCTTTATACATTCCTTAAGGGGTTTAGTTTCCAAAATAGTATGCCATGTTGGGGGTTCCCGCTGTTCTGGCACCATAGGGGCTTCCTAAATGCAACATGCCCCTCAAAAACCCTTTCAGCAAAATTCCCTCTCCGAAAGACAAATTTTGCTCCTTCCCATTTGAGCCCTGTAGTTCGCCAGGAGAGAATTTTACATCCACATTTGGAGTATTTCCTTACTCAAAAGAAATGGGGCTACAAATTTTGGGGTGATTTTTTTCCTACTACCCCTTGTGAAAATTCAAAATTTGGGGTAACATCCGCAATTTAGTGTAAAAAAAAATTTTTTTCAACGAAATGTCGCGAACCACCTGTGGGGAGTTAACTCTCACTGTATCCCCTGTTAAGTTCCTCGAGGGGTGTACTTTCCAAAATGGAGTTCCTGCTATTCTGGCACTATGGGGGGGCTTCCTAAATGTGACATCCCCCCCCCAAACCATTTCAGACTAATCTTGTTCCTTCCCTTCTGAACCATGTAGTTGACCTGCAGAGCACTTTACATCCACATATGAGGTATTTACATACATACAAGAAATGGGTTACAAATTTTGTGGGGATTTTTCTCCTGTTACCCCTTGTAAAAATTAAAAAAAAATGGGGCTACAATAACATGTTAGTGTTAAAAATTGTGATTTAGCGTTTTCTCCTCCACTTTGCAGCTATTCCTGTGAAATACCTAAAGGGCTAAATAACTTACTGAATGTCATTTTGAATACTTTGAGTTGTAAAGTTTTCACAATGGGTTCATTTATGGGGGATTTCAAATAAAGGCCCTCAAATTCATTTCAAAACTGAACTGGTCCCTGAAAACTTCAGATTTAAAAATTTTCTTGAAAATCTTAAAAATTACTGCATCGGTATGATTTGTTTTGATCAGACTTTTTGATCACTTTTTATTCATTTTTTAATGGTATAAAAAGTGACCAAAAATGCGCTCTTTTGGACTTTGGAATTTTTTTGCGCGTACGCCATTGACCATGCGGTTTAATTAATGATATATTTTTATAGTTCGGACATTTACGCACGTGGCGATACCACATATGTTTTTTTTACACGGTTTTATTTTTTTTATGGGAAAAGGGGGGTGATTCAAACTTTTATTAGGGAAGAGGTTAAATGACCTTTATTAACACTTTTTTTAAAACTTTTTTTTTGCTGTGTTATAGGTCCCATAGGGACCTATAACACTGCACACACTGATCTTCTACACAAATCACAGGCATGTATTAACACGCCTGTGATCAGTGTTATCGGCGCTTGACTGCTCCTGCCTGGATCTCAGGCACGGAGCAGTCATTCGCCGATCGGACACCGAGGAGGCAGGTAAGGGGCCTCCCGGTGTCCTGCAAGCTGTTCGGGACGCCGCGATTTCACCGCGGCGGTCCCGAACAGCCCGACTGAGCAGCCGGGTCACTTTCACTTTAGAAGTGGCGATCAGCTTTGACCGCCGCTTCTAAAGGGTTAATACCGCACAGGCAGAGCGGCCCCAATGCCACTCAAACCAGTCTATGGGCCGCACCCGCCCGCAGACACAGCGCCACGGCAGCAACGGACGCCGCCCTGCACCACACCAGTGTGAACAAGGTGTAATGGCTCACTTACCATGCTCTCCCAGTCAGATTGGGAGGCTGCCAGGAATGAAATGGCCCTTGTGTGGCTAATTACCACCTATATAGGGTTGGGCTGAGGGGGTGGGGAAGAGTGCAGCACATGTCCAAAAAAAAAAAAAAAGGGAAGGATAGAAGTCACAGTGTGAATTCGAGTAGAAAACAGACATGGCGCACTGAGCCACACTAGGGCCATTTCACTCCTAGCAGCCTCCCAGTCTGACTGGGAGAGCAGGGTAAGTGAGCCATTACACCTTGTTCACACTGGTGTGGTGCAGGGCGGCGTCCGTTGCTGCCGTGGCGCTGTGTCTGCGGGCGGGTGCGGCCCACAGACTGGTTTGAGTGGCATTGGGGCCGCTCTGCCAGTGGGTCGCTTCCCCCCCCCCCCATGGGTGCCTGTGTCGCGGCGGTGGTGGTCGCCGCCCGCTGCTACGCCATTTTATGCTGGGAATGTTAGGGACCCACTCTGAATAGGTGGCCTTGACGTGGCGAGTGGGCTTGTACTTTTTGATCAAAAATGTATACTAACAACCTGTTAGTTTTTGATATTATGCTGAGAAGCAATAAGATCATTATACAAGATTGTAGATGTGCGCCATGTCTGTATTCTACCCGAAATTCATACTGAGTTAGGTAACAGAACCTAACTGAAGGCTTTCCAACCAGTGTGCCTCCAGCTGTTGCAAAAGTACAACTCCTCAGTCAGGACTTGCTGGGAGTTGTAGTTTTGAAACAGCTGGAGGCTTGCCCCCCCCCCCCCATGTGAATGTACAGGGTACATTCACATGGGCAGGTTTACAGTAAGTTTCCTACTTCAAGTTTGGGCTGCGGTAAATTTTTCGCTGCAGCGCAAACTCCTAGCGGGAAACTCACCGTAAGATGCCAGTGCGAATGTAGCTTAGAAACACTACACTAACACATAATAAAGAATAAAACACAACATATGCACCCCCTTACACTGTCTCCCCCCAATAAAAATGAAAAACGTATTGTGCGGCAGTGTTTCCAAAACGGAGCCTCCAGCTGTTGTAAAACAACAACTCTCAGCATTTCTGGACAGCCACTGACTGTCCAGGCATGCTGGGAATTTAGCAATAGCTGGAGGCACCCTGTTTGGGAATCACTGGTGTAGAATACCCCTATGTCCACCCCTATGCAATCCCTTTCTCTTTTTCTCCTTTTACCCCTTATGAAAAGGCAAAATTGAGGGCTACACCAGCTTGTTAGTGTAAAAAAAAAACAATGTTTACACTAACATGCTGGTGATGCCCCATACTTTTGATTTTCACAAGCAGTAAAAGGAAAAAAAAGACCCCCAAAATTTGTAACACAATTTCTCCTGAGTACGGAAATACCCCATATGTGGGCGTAAAATGCTCTGTGGGCACAAGGCTCAGGCTCAGGAGTGAGAGCGCACTATGTACATTTGAGACCTAAATTGGTGATTTGCACAGGGGTGGCTGATTTTACAGCAGCTCTGACATAAACGCAAAAACATAAATGCCCACATGTGACCCCATTTTGGAAACTAAACCTCTCACGGAATGTAACAAGGGGTATAGTGAGCCTTAACACCCCAGGTGTTTGACGAATTTTCATAAAATTTGGATGGGAAAATGAAAGAAAAAAAGTTTTCACTAAAATGCTGGTGTTACCCTAAATTTTTCATTTTCACAAGGTAAAATAGGAAAAAAGGCCCCCAAAATTTGTAACCCCATTTCTTCTGAGTAAGAAAAGACCCCATATGTGGATGTAAACTGCTCTGCGGGTGAACTACAATGCTCAGAGGGAAGGAGTGCCATTGGGATTTTGAAGAGAAAATTTGTCCGGAATTGAAGGTCACTTGTGTTTACAAAGCCTCCATAGTGCCAGAGCAATGGACCCCCCCACATGTGACCCCATTTTGGAAACTTCACCCCTCATGTAATGTATTAAGGGGTACAGTGAGCATTTACGCCCCACAGGTGTCTGACAGATTTTTGGAACAGTGGTCTGTGAAAATGAAAAATTTAATTTTTCATTTGCACAGCCCACTGTTCCAAAGATCTATCAAACACCAGTGGGGTGTAAATACTCACTGCACCCCTAATTAAATTCTGTGAGGGGTGTAGTTTCCAAAATGGGGTCACATGTGGGGGGGGGGGGGGGGTTCCACTGTTCTGGCACCACGGGGGGGTTTTGTAAACGCACATGGCCCCTGACTACCATTCTAAACGAATTCGCTTTCCAAAAGCCCAATGGCGCTCCTTCTCTTCTGAGCATTGTAGTGCGCCAGCAGAGCATTTTACGTCCTAACATGGGGTATTTCCATACTCAGAAGAGATGGGGTTACAAATTTTGGGGGGCATTTTCTCCCATTACCTTTTGTAAAATGGTAAATTTGGGGGAAAAACTGCACTTTAGTGAAAACATTTTTTTTTTATTTACACATCCGATTTTAACGAAAAGTCGTCAAACACCTGTGAGGTGTTAAAGGGGTACTCCGGTGGTCAACGTGTTTTTCCGTTTTTGACTTACCCTATTTGTTTTGTTTCATTTCTATTCTTGTTGTTTAGCCTACTCTATTTCCATTCTTTGTTTTCTTTTTATCCCCCACTTTGTTTTCCTATTGTTGCTTCTATTTCCTGTTTCTTGCTGTGCTGAAAACTACAAATCCCAGCATGCCACATGCCTTGCTGGTTTGGGACGGCTCCTTTTTTTTTTTTTTTTGTTTGTTCTGCCCTTTACCCACCCTACTATTTTCCCGGGTCAGCCCCCTTATACACAGAACACTAATATAAATCAGCCTTGGTTGGGATACACTGGCATACACACACAAAAGGGACTACAACTCCCAGCATGTGTCATTCAGGAGTCTTCAGTCTGTGGTATACCACCAGCATGCCGTCTCTGTAGTCTCCCGGGGGTTGTAGTTCACCACACCTCTGTAGGACATACACCAGTGTTTCCCAACCAGGGTGCCTCCAGGTGTTGCAAAACTACAACTCCCAACATGCCCTGACAGGCTTTGGGCATGCTAGGAGTTGTAGTTTTGCAACAGCTGGAGGCACACTGGTTGGGAAACACTGGTGTAACATGATGTGTATGCTGAATAGGCTAGAACAGGGTTTCCCAACCAGTGTACCTCCAGCTGTTGCAAATCTACAACTCCCAGCATGCCCAAAGTCTTTCAGGGCATGCTGGGAGTTGTAGTTTTGCAACAGCTGGAGGCACACTGGTTTGTAAACACTAGCATACACACACACACACACACACAACAGAGACTACAACTCCCAGCATGTGTCATTTAGGAGTTCCCCCCCCTCCCCCTTCACATATAGCGGGAGATTTATCAAAACCTGTGCAGAGGAAAACTTGCCCAGTTGCCCATAGCAACCAATCAGCTTTCTGCTTTCATTTTTATCATTTATCATTCACACATAGAGATCATTCCCAGTATGAGATTTCTTCCCCTGCAGTCCATACATCCCAGCCCGTGCACCTTCTCATCCTCCCCTTCAGATAACACTTATCTTCTCTGTGAGGTCCTTCTCCTGTGCAGACCTGTGTCCTTAGAATACAGAGCAGGGGGGAGGGGAGGAGCTGTGTACTCAGCTGGATGAGATGAGGGGGTGTGGCTTATTCCTCTCATGCAGACAGAGAAAAAAAAAAAAGCTGTGACATCTTGTCCACAACAGACTCAGAACTGTGGACAACAGTAAAAGAAATCCCTCTGAACTACAGAACTTCCTGCCCAACAAACAGGTAAGAAAAAGACACACATGCTGCCAAAACATATAACACATGTATATTGCAAAAAAACTAAACTTACAAAGAAGATGCCATATAGTCAAAAAAATGAACCACCGGAGTACCCTTTTAAGGCTCACTGGACCCCTTGTTACGTGCCTTGAGGGGTGTAGTTTCCAAAATGGTATGCCATGTTGGGTTTTCTGCTGTTCTGGCACCATAGGGGCTTCCTAAATGTGACATGCCCCCCAAAAACCATTTCTGCAAAATTCACTCTCCGAAATCCCATTGTTGCTCCTTCCCTTCTGAGTGCTCTACTGCGCCCGCCGAACACTTGACATACACATATGAGGTATTTCCTTAATCGAGAGAAATTGGGTTACAAATTTTGGGGGGCTTTTTCTCCTATTACCACTTGTAAAAATAAAAAAACTGGGTCTACAAGAACATGTGAGTGTAAAAAATGACGATTTTGAATTTTCTCCTTCACTTTGCTGCTATTCCTGTGAAACACCTAAAGGGTTAACAAACTTACTGAATGGCATTTTGGATACTTTGAGGGGTGCAGTTTTTATAATGGGGTAATTTGTGGGGTATTTCTAATTTGAAGGCCCTTCAAATCCACTTCAAAACTGAACTGGTCCCTGAAAAATTCCGATTTTGAAAATGTTGTGAAAAATTGGAAAATTGCAGCTGTACTTTGAAGCCCTCTGATGTCTTCCAAAAGTAAAAACATGTCAACTTTATGATGTAAACATAAAGTAGACAAATTGTATATGTGAATCAATATATACTTTATTTGGAATGTCTATTTTCCTTACAAGCAGAGAGCTTCAAAGTTTTTTCATCACATTTTTGAATTTTTCACCAAGAAATGATGCAAGTATCGATGAAAATTTACCACTACTATAAAGTAGAATATGTCACAAAAAAAATGATCTCGGAATCAAATTTATAAGTAAACGCATCCCAGAGTTATTAATGCTTAAAGTGACAGTGGTCAGATATGCAAAAAATGCTCCTGTCCTTAGGGTCATAATGGGCTCTGTCCCCAAGGGGTTAACCCCTTAAGGACGCAGGACGTAAATGTACGTCCTGGTGAGGTGGTACTTAACGCACCAGGACGTACATTTACGTCCTGTGCATAACCACGGGCATCGGAGCGATGCCCGTGTCATGCGCGGCTGATCCCGGCTGCTGATCGCAGCCAGGGACCCGCCGGCAATGGCCGACGCCCGCGATCTCGCGGGCGTCCGCCATTAACCCCTCAGGTGCCGGGATCAATACAGATCCCGGCATCTGCGGCAGTGCGCGATTTAAATGAACGATCGGATCGCCCGCAGCGCTGCTGCGGGGATCCGATCATTCATAACGCCGCACGGTCATTCATAACGCCGTGCGGCTCCCGGCGTCTCCTGCTCTGGTCTGTGATCGAGCAGACCAGAGCAGAAGATGACCGATAATCAGTATTAGCAATCATGGTGTTGCTATGAATAGTCCCCTATGGGGACTATTCAAGTGTAAAAAAAAAATGTTAAAAAATTTAAAAGTAAAAGTAAAAAAAAAGTGAAAAATCCCCTCCCCCAATGAAAAAGTAAAACGTCCGTTTTTTCCTATTTTACCCCCAAAAAGCGTAAAAAACATGTATTAAAAGTTTTTTATATGCAAATGTGGTATCAAAAAAAGTAAAGATCATGGCGCAAAAAATTAGCCCCCATACCGCCGCTTATACGGAAAAATAAAAAAGTTAGAGGTCATCAAAATAAAGGGATTATAAACGTACTAATTTTGTTAAAAAGTTTGTGATTTTTTTTAAGCGCAACAATAATATAAAAGTATATAATAATGGGTATCATTTTAATCGTATTGACCCTCAGAATAAAGAACACATGTCATTTTTACCATAAATTGTACGGCGTGAAAACGAAACCTTCCAAAATTAGCAAAATTGCATTTTTCGTTTAAATTTCCCCCCAAAAATAGTGTTTTTTGGTTGCGCCATACATTTTATGATATAATGAGTGATGTCATTACAAAGGACAACTGGTCGCGCAAAAAACAAGCCCCATACTAGTCTGTGGATGAAAATATAAAAGAGTTATGATTTTTAGAAGGCGAGGAGGAAAAAATGAAAACGTAAAAATTAAATTGTCTGAGTCCTTAAGGCCAAAATGGGCTGAGTCCTTAAGGGGTTAACCTCTTAAGGACGCAGGACGTAAATGTACGTCCTTGTGAGGTGGTACTTAACGCACCAGGACGTACATTTACGTCCTAAGCATAACCGCGGGCATCGGAGCGATGCCCGTGTCATGCGCGGCTGATCCCGGCTGCTGATCGCAGCCAGGGACCCGCCGGCAATGGCCGACGCCCGCGATCTCGCGGGCGTCCGCCATTAACCCCTCAGGTGCCGGGATCAATACAGATCCCGGCATCTGCGGCAGTTCGCGATTTAAATGAACGATCGGATCGCCCGCAGCGCTGCTGCGGGGATCCGATCATTCATAACGCCGCACGGAGGTCCCCTCACCTTCCTCCGTGCGGCTCCCGGCGTCTCCTGCTCTGGTCTGTGATCGAGCAGACCAGAGCAGAAGATGACCGATAATACTGATCTGTTCTATGTCCTATACATAGAACAGATCAGTATTAGCAATCATGGTATTGCTATGAATAGTCCCCTATGGGGACTATTCAAGTGTAAAAAAAAATGTAAAAAAATGTAAAAGTAAAAGTAAAAAAAAGTGAAAAATACCCTCCCCCAATAAAAAAGTAAAACGTCCGTTTTTTCCTATTTTACCCCCAAAAAGCGTAAAAAACATTTTTTATAGACATATTTGGTATCGCCGCGTGCGTAAATATCCTAACTATTAAAATAAAATGTTAATGATCCCGTACGGTGAACGGCGTGAACGAAAAAAAATTAAAAAAGTCCAAAATTCCTACTTTTTTAATACATTTTATAAAAAAAAAAATTATAAAAAATATATTAAAAGTTTTTTATATGCAAATGTGGTATCAAAAAAAGTACAGATCATGGCGCAAAAAATGAGCCCCCATACCGCCGCTTATACGGAAAAATAAAAAAGTTAGAGGTCATCAAAATAAAGGGATTATAAACGTACTAATTTGGTTAAAAAGTTTGTGATTTTTTTAAAGCGCAACAATAATATAAAAGTATATAATAATGGGTATCATTTTAATCGTATTGACCCTCAGAATAAAGAACACACGTCATTTTTACCATAAATTGTACGGCGTGAAAACAAAACCTTCCAAAATTAGCAAAATTGCGTTTTTCGTTTTAATTTCCCCACAAAAATAGTGTTTTTTGGTTGCGCCATACATTTCATGATATAATGAGTGATGTCATTACAAAGGACAACTGGTCGCGCAAAAAACAAGCCCTCATACTAGTCTGTGGATGAAAATATAAAAGAGTTATGATTTTTAGAAGGCGAGGAGGAAAAAATGAAAACGTAAAAATTAAATTGTCTGAGTCCTTAAGGCCAAAATGGGCTGAGTCCTTAAGGGGTTAAAGGGGTACTCCACTGGAAAACATTTTCTTTTATAAAATCAACTAATCCAAGAAAGTTAAACAGATTTGTAAATTACATCTATTAAAAAATCTTAATCCTTCTAGTACTTATCAGATGCTATATGCTCCAAAGGAAGTTCTTTTATTTTTGAATTTCCTTTCTGTCTGTCCACTGTGCTCTCTGCTGACACCTATGTCCATTTTAGGAACTATCCAGAGAAGGAACAAATCCTCATAGCAAACCTATCCTGCTCTGGACAGTTTCTCGCATGGACAGAGGTGTCAGTAGAGAGCACTGTGGTCAGACAGAAAGGAAATTCAAAAAGAAATCTGTTTAACTTTACAAATCTGTTTAACTTTCTGGCATCAGTTGATAAAAAAAATAAAATAAAATTTTTTTCCAAGACCAAAATGGACTTAACCCCTTAACGACGCAGGACGTATATTTACGTCCTGCGCCGGCTCCTGCGATATGAAGCGGGATCGCGCCGCGATCCCGCATCATATCGCGTCGGTCCCGGCGCTCATCAACGGCCGGGACCCGCGGCTAATACCACACATCGCCGATCGCGGCGATGTGCGGTATTAACCCTTTAGAAGCGGCGGTCAAAGCTGACCGCCGCTTCTAAAGTGAAAGTGACCCGGCTGCTCAGTCGGGCTGTTCGAGACCGCCGCGGTGGAATCGCGGTGTCCCGAACAGCTTACAGGACACCGGGAGGGCCCTTACCTTCCTCTTCGGTGTCCGATCGGCGAATGACTGCTCCGTGCCTGAGATCCAGGCAGGAGCAGTCAAGCGCCATTAACACTGATCACAGGTGTGTTAATACACACCTGTGATCTGTGTAAAAGATCAGTGTGTGCAGTGTTATAGGTCCCTATGGGACCTATAACACTGCAAAAAAAAAAAAGTAAAAAAAAGTGTTAATAAAGGTCACTTAACCCCTTCCCTAATAAAAGTTTGAATCACCCCCCTTTTCCCATAAAAAAAATAAAAGTGTAAAAAAAAAAATACAAACATATGTGGTATCGCCGCGTGCGTAAATGTCCGAACTATTAAAAATATATCATTAATTAAACCGCACGGTCAATGGCGTACGTGCAAAAAAATTCCAAAGTAAAAAAAAGCGCATTTTTGGTCACTTTTTATACCATTAAAAAATGTATAAAAAGTGATCAAAAAGTCCGATCAAAACAAAAATCATACTGATAAAAACTTCAGATCACGGTGCAAAAAATGAGTCCTCATACGTGGAAAAATAAAAAAGTTATAGGGGTCAGAAGATGACATTTTTAAACGTATACATTTTCCTGCATGTAGTTATGATTTTTCCAGAAGTGCGACAAAATCAAACCTATATAAGTAGGGTATCATTTTAACCGTATGGACCTACGAATAATAAGGTGTAATTTTTATCGATTTTGTCGCACAATGATTTTTTTTTTCCGTTTCGCCGTGCATTTTTGGGTAAAATGACTAATGTCACTGCAAAGTAGAATTGGCGACGCAAAAAATAAGCCATAATATGGATTTTTAGGTGGAAAATTGAAAGGGTTAGGATTTTTAAAAGGTAAGGAGGAAAAAACGAAAGTGCAAAAACTGAAAAACCCTTAAGGGGTTAAGAGGTTAATTTTGCTCTGAAATTATTTATATGGAGTTGTTTGTTTTAAAGGGATCGTACTGGTAAGGGCCCTGTGTGAATGCAGGCTAAGGTAAATTATGAAATTGTTAATCGCAATCGATCATTCTACCATAAAGAAATCATTATTGTTGGCCTTCACATTTACAATAGCTATTGCTGCCCAGAACGCTGCTCAAGGCAGCAACGAAACTCATTGCTGGGCGACCAAAATTTTTTTTAGCTGATTTAAACAAAATTTAAAAATCTCTGAGAATTTGTTTCAAATGCTATATTCCGGCTTTATCAGATCTGTTTACATGTAGGCTTGTTATCTCATTCTGTCGTGCAGATGCTGTGGCATTCCCCATGCTATTTAACAGCATCTCAGGGAATATGGAGAGTGGAAAAGAACGCCATACCTGCTGTCTTTAAAACCTGAAGCTGGCAGAAAAAAACATGTTTCTCAGATGCAAGTTGTTTTTGAAACATATGACAACATTTTCCCAGATATTGCCTTTCTAGAAGCTACATGTGGAAATGTGAATCTTCATCCATCCCTAATATCATCCATAGCCTTTAGAAGGACATGTCTAATTAGAAAAAAATTAACTATACAAAAATTGCATAAATAAACTGGTTTGGTCTCCTTTGGACAATCTTTTTATGGCTTAAAAATGCAAAAAAATTACATCAGTTTGTGCTATATGTCTTTCTTTTAAATGCATTTAACAGTTGAAACACTAAAAATTGTCGATAAAATTGGAAAAATGTCTTTGTTGCTCATAGTAAACAAGCACTGTGCAGCTTGCATTTCGTATTCTGCTGGTAAAAAATTAAAACTAAACTATGATTAGTTGATTTTGGGGAATATAGACTGTTTTTCTTTTATACGGTTTTAATAAATTGTGTTTAGTATTTTTGAATATGTGATCCAACGATTTCTCATGACAGATGTAAAAAGAAAACCACAAAAAAATTAAGGATAAACACAATACAAATCTATACAATCCATTTTTTAAGCAGGAAAAAAGCCATAACTAGAGCATATTTGAGGAAATTTATCAATACCGGTGCAGAGAAAAGTTGCTGAGTTGCCCATAGCAACCAATCAGATTGCTTCTTTAATTTTGCAGAGGCCTTGTTAAAATTAAAGAAGAAATCTGATTGGTTGCCATGGGCAACTGGGCATTTTTTCCTCTGCACAGGCTTTGATGAATCTCCCCCATTGTGTTTCTGATAAACTACCACTGACCTAAAAAGCACGTCCCCAAGTGAGGAAAAAATGCCATGAAAAATGTGGAGACACATGTTGGCAAAAACCACATTGCAAAAGTGCAGTGGATTTTCATTTATGTTTTTGCAGCGTTTTAAAATACAACAAAACGGCAAGAAAATACATCCAGACTTACAAAGTAGCCACTGCCACTAACCATTTACCAGAGTATAAATAGCTCTGCACTGACTAGTGTGACCATAATCCAATTAATCTTCTCAGGTTGTCCTATTAAGTTCAAATTCACATTGAATTTGTTTTATGGCAGTGGGAAAATTGCAGCAAAATTAGGCTGCATTCACATTATGATTTCAGCATTGGGTCAGGCTAAATGTCAGCATCCTGTGAAGAGAGGTAGAAAGATATAGCTCGATGTGTTGCCATCGGGTCCATTAGTAAAATGTTCTTGTCACCGCGAGCGCTACGGTCCCACGCTCTGACCGCGTGCACCCGCCGCCTCCTCCCGGCGGGACCGCAATCACGGCCCGTTCATTACCTGCTGCTGCCCGGCTCTCTGCTTCCTAGGGCGCGCATGCGGCACCTTTTCTAGATTTAAAGGGCCAGTGCACCACCAATTGGTGCCTGGTCCTTCCTCTACATTATTTAAGCCATCTCCTCCCCCACTCCCCTGCCGGATCTTCAGTGCCCCTAGCCTGAGATTAAGCGACCCACATAGCCTGTTAGCCTTACCTGTGTATCCAGACCTGCCGCTACGTTATTAGACTTCACACCTTTGCCGCCTGTCTTGACCTTCTGCTACGTTTGACTACGCTACTGCCTTATCCTTTGGTACCTCACCTAGAGCACCTAGCCCAGCTACTTGTGTGGTCGAGCCTTGTCGGGGGTAGTGACCTGGGTGTTGCCTGCTGCAGCGAGCCCATCCTGCCTTGCGGCGGGCTCTGGTGAAGACCAGCGGCACCTTAAACTCCGATACGGTCCGAGTAATCAGCCACACAGGTTAGAGGATCCACATCCAGCTTTGTTACAGCAAGATCTGGCCATGGATTCCGCTGGAGTTCCTCTGCCTGATCTCGCTTCCATCATGGTGCTCCAGTCACAGCAGTTGGCCCAGCAGGCACAGCAGTTGAGCCAGTTGTCCACCATGATGCAACAATTACTCACTGCACAACAACAACCGCAACAGCCACAGCCTCCTCCTGCTCCGGTGTCACCTCCCGCTCCTGCAGTCATCTCTGGATCAAAACTCTGCCTGTCTCTTCCCGAGAAATATGAGGGGGATCCCAAGTCCTGTCGTGGTTTTGTGTCTCAGTGCTCCATGCACATTGAACTCATGGCGCATCAGTTCCCTTCATCCTCAGTCTTTTAACTGGAAGGGCTTTGGCCTGGGCAACTCCACTTTGGGATCGCAGTGATGCTCTCACAACCAATCTCCAGGGAATTTCGGGTGTCTTCGAAGAACCTGCTCGAGCTTCCTCCGCTGAGACAGCATTGCTGAATCTTTCTCAGGGCAACTCCTCAGTGGGCAAGTATGCCATTCGATTTCATACCCTGGCATTGGAGTTATCATGGAATGATGAAGCTCTTTGCACCACCTTCAAGAGAGGATTATCAAGTCAAATCAAGGATGTCCTCGCTGTCCGGGAATTGCCATTTAATCTGAATGAGCTTATACAGTTGGCATCCTGGATTGATATCCGTTTCTCAGTGCGACGTGAGGAACTACTCCAAGAAAGGGAGTCTGCACGACCTCGCCGCTTTCCTCATCTGTCACCTGTATTCCAGCAACCACCGAAACCTTCTCCCTTGCCTCCCGCAGTGGAGGCTATGCAGGTAGATTGGTCTCGTATGACCCTGCGGAAAGAACTCCCTCATTGTACTTCTCCTCTCTTGCTTTGCCTACCTTGGTTGCAACTCCATGCTCCGCAGCTAGATTGGAAAACTGGCATCCACATTGCAACAACCACTGTATTCACATACTTATGTCAAAATTGGAACCATCATCTTGTCCTCTGCCTGGTTTGCCTTCATTCTTTCAGGACTATGCTGGTGTCTTCAGTGAAAAGCAAGCAGAGGTGTTACCACCACATCGTCCCTTCGATTGCCCCATTGACTTACTGCCCAGCACTACACCTCCCAGGGGCAGAATCTACGCTTTGTCTCTGGCAATGTCTAATTACGTCCAGGAGAACCTTCAGAAGGTATTTATCAGGAAGTCTTCTTCCCCTGCCGGAGCCGGCTTCTTCTTTATGGAAAAAAAATATGCGTCTTTGTGACCTTGCATCGACTACCGAGGCTTAAATAAAATGACAATAAAGAACCGCTACCCACTTCCTTTAATTTCTGAGTTATTTGATCGTCTGCGAGGTGCCAAAATCTTCTCAAAATTGGATCTTCGTGGGGCCTATAATTTGATTCATATACGAGAAGGGGACGAATGGAAGACGGCATTTAATACTCATGAAAGACATTTTGAGTATCTAGTGATGCCATTTGGACTCTGTAATCCAGCAGTCTTCCAGGAATTTGTCAATTATATTTTTCCTGACCTCCTATACTCCTGTATTGTTGTTTATTTGGATGACATACTCATCTACTCGCCCAATATCCAGTCTCAATGCTCTCACCTCCGCCAAGTGTTACAGCGTCTCCGTGAAAATCATCTCTATGCTAAACTAAAGAAATATACTTTTGGAAAAAACAGCCTTCCATTTCTGGGGTATATTATTACCAGTCAAGGTCTACAAATGGATCCCAACAAGCTGTCCGCAGTACTGGACTGGCCTCAACCTTCGGGCTTGAAAGCAATTCAGCGCTTCCTCGGCTTTGCCAATTACTATCGGCAATTTATTCCTCATTACTCCACTCTGGTAGCCCAAAGAAGCTTTAAAACTGTTAAAGTCTGCCTTCTCTTCAGCTCCTGTTCTATCTAGACCCGATCCTAGCAAGCCATTCATCTTGGAAGTGGATGCTTTGTCAATTGGAGCAGGTGCAGTATTAACGCAAAAGTCTTCTGTGTGGTTGAGCCATGTTGGGGGTAGTGACTTGGGTGTCGCCTGCCACAGCAAGTCCATCCTGCCTTGCAGCGGGCTCTGGTGAAGACCTTAGACTCCGTTCCCCAATACGGTCTGAGTCATCAGCCACACAGGTTGGAGGATCCACATCCAGCTTCATTACAGTTCTT
Organism: Hyla sarda; assembly: GCF_029499605.1. Lineage (NCBI taxonomy): Eukaryota > Metazoa > Chordata > Amphibia > Anura > Hylidae > Hyla > Hyla sarda. Next base: position 254,445,400 of record NC_079190.1, read on the forward strand.
TCTCTCCATCCCCGGGAGACATTCCTGCCGGCAGGGATGGTGAGAATGTGATATTAGAAAGTGTCCCCTGCCAACCCTTTAAGTTGTCCCCTGGGCGAGGAGCTATACTCACCTAGTCGTTTGGCCCCTAATCTGGCCTTACTATGCCTTATTATTTTCAGTTGTCTTGAACACATAAAAAAAGCTTTAACAAACATTTTGGTCAAATTATTAATATAATAAGTATTGCTACATGTAGGCCAGGTTCAAACAAAACAGCCATTTTTCAGACGATTACGGGAAATTCTTTTGCCTATTTTTTTTTCTTTTCTAAATCGTCTGAAAAACCGGCCTAAGTCTACCCCTAGATAGTATCCTTCATTAAACAGTAGCTGTGTACAAATTGGCTAAAATAAAGTGAACTGAATAACCAATATAATGGACTCCCTTTTACTACCTGGCTAGGAAATGACAACTCTGCAAGCACAAACCATGCTGCGGACATTATCTTCACCCTGCAGGAAACAAGACGGAAATACTGTAGGAATACCCACAATTGTCATAAAGAATTACTAGAGATTGTCACTGAGCACTGCATTTTGATTCACTATCGATCTACAGCTCAGTGCCATAAAGTAGACTAGAAAGTAGGAGCTTATGTAGACAGATACACCCTGCTTAAGTGTTTTCCTTAGGGAGTGAATGTTTTGTTACAGAGAGAAAAACATTGCACATTGCTATAGGGAATCGTGTCACAAGAGAGGTGATGGTGGATGTGGGAGCTGAAAGAAAAGGGAGGGGGATATTCCCAAGTTCTTCCTGTACTGTTGAAGTGTTTGGTTCTAAAATAAAACTAGCCTTTGACATAACTTTTTTCTAATGAGCAAAACATCTTCACTTATGCACTTAAAAGGGTATTTTGATCTTTAAAAATTATGCACAACTGGTTTATTAAACAGTAGCTTTTCTGTATGACTGTAGATTAAATGTCTCTGTAAGGCTGGGTTCACACCACGTTTTGTTAAATACGGTTCTCGTATACGGCTGGGAGGAGGGGGCGGGGCTTAATCACGGCGCCCGCACTCAGCCATATTCAGGAACCGTATTTAATGTATGTCTATGAGCCGACCGGAGTGAACCGCAGCCTCCGGTCGGCTTCGTTTTCGGACGTATGCGGTCGGGAAACCGCATAAGGCCGAAAACGAAGCCGACCGGAGGCTGCGGTTCACTCCGGTCAGCTCACAGACATACATTAAATACGGTTCCCGAATACGGCTGAGTGCGGGCGCCGCGATTAAGCCCCGCCCCCCCCTCCTCCCAGCCGTATACGGGAACCGTATTTAACAAAACGGGGTGTGAACCCAGCCTAAGCCAGTCTCCTGTGCAGCCACACAACCATGCTCCTGGTGTTTATCTCCTGCTTGTGTGATGTCCTGTACTATGATAACATGCTAATCTCCCCTGTAACCCTGCCTGTATGTAACCCCGTCTGTAATACAGGTGATGCACATTGCATGCCTCTTATCTTCACTGCCCCTGGTTCTCCTTTTTCCATATCTGGGAAAGAATTGACATCTTGCAAACAAATTCAAGCAGAAACTGTCCAAAAACTCACAAGTTTAAGGGATGCAAGACTTGTGAAGCTGCTATCGAATAAGGGGCCCTATGTTAAAATATAACGTGTTTAAATGTTGTTAAACGTTTCATTGAAATAGCCTTTGATTTCAGTAAATATGCTGAAAACACAACAAATGACAATTTTCAGTTCTTTACCACCTATAAAGTGTTTTGAAACCTTATTGTGCGTAATAATTTGGAACAGTGCATTGTAAGTTTATTATGTTTAAAAAAAATACTGTTCTCATTAGCAGGTTTGTTCAATAAAATTAGAATTATACTCTTAATAGTTGATTATATGAGAATTATGCTGACTGTTATTTACATCAATTATTTAGGTAAATGAGAAAAATATAAATTGCATAATAATTTGGAACAGGGTGTAAATGTCAACTCCTACAGCAAAACGTATTTTTCTTGTAAAATTTAGAATGACCTCAAGATGGTGCTGCACTGCAGAGCTGTCATCCAAGCTTCTATGCTTTATCACCTGGTAAGGCACTATATATGTTATGCTTTTTAACATCTGCCATATGCACTTATCTGAAATAATAATGATTCAATCTATTTTTTTATTATTACTAATACGGTCAACATCATTTTATTGTTTACATGTAGAATGCACTTGCATACAAAATGAGAATGTTCTGTGAATATACTTAGTATATACTACATTGGTTACCTCTTCTGATCCCGAGTTCAACTTGTATCATAGTTCAGAGCTGCATTTGGAAATGTCCCAGCTGAAATTGCATTCCTTGTGCAATGTTTGCTATGACAATACAATGGATATACAGATTTATTCACCTTTTTGTGTCAATTTCTTTTGTATGCAAACTGTAAAATGGTGTTCCAAGAGGTATGAGAGGCAAAAATACACATTAGTTTACATCTGCATTGTGTTTCCCTAATAGATAAAACCCTGCCCAGCCCTTGTATGGACTTTGTAAAGAATTAGCTTTGCAGACCATACATAGTAAGGACTTTGAATGCAACCCTGCAGTGACCACTAAGTATTAGTCAGTGCCAGCATTACTGAAAAGACTGGCAGTTTCACTGCCTAAGGCAACATTCATTTGCCAAAAGAAAAGTAATATTTCTGTAATGTGTCACAAGTGTCATGTCTAGAAATTTTAAAGGCTGTGTGCCCATCCAAGGATTGTGGGTATATCACACCAATTTAACTCCTGGCTTAACCCCTTAAGGACAAAGCCCATTTTGGCATAAAGTACATAGCCAATTATTATTTTTGCCTTTTCCTTTTTTTTTCACTCCTGCCCATAATTCTTTTATTTTTCTATTCTAAATGTGAGCAAGATAAGCTCTAACTACAAGGCAGCCAAGTTGTGTGCCAGGCCTTAATTACTTGTAATGTCCTTAGAATAACATGGGGATTGTTACGGTCACGGCAGGTGGTGGATCCTCTGGGCCTGTGTGGATGATGACGTGAGCCGTGCCAGGGAGCGGAGTCTAAGGTGCTGTTGGTTTTCACCAGAGCCCGCCGCAAAGCTGGATGGTCTTGCTGTGGCAGGCGGCACCCAGGTCGCCACCCCTGGCACGACTCATCCACACAGGTTGCTGGGGGTGGTGTGGCACATAAGGAGACTTCCACGATGGCAGTAGGTCAGGGCAGGGAACACAGGTGCAGGGTAGGTAAGGTAGAAAGGAACAGATACACAGTAACAGAGACACAGGACTTTCAAAATGGCAATAGACAACCAAAGATCCGGCAGGGAAACAATGGAGGAGCTGAAATTTAAGGACAGGGGACAGGTGTAGACACTTGATTAATTGAGCACTGGCCCTTTAAGTGAAAGAACTCTGTCATGCGCACGTGCCCTAGGAGGCAAGGGCACACGCGCCGGGGCTGCGAGGACACGGAGAGGCGGAAAATGAAAGAGGTGAGTGACGGGCTGGGATTCGCATGCGGGCGCGTCCCGCGATGCGAATCCCAGCCCCGCCGGCAGCGGGGACATAAGCAGAGAGCGCTCACGGCCGACGTTTCCAGCCAGAGCGCAGGTGTTACTGGGATGTGGCTGTGTTCAGAATTAACTAATCACATTCAAACTCAGGATTTTTTTTATTTGGTTGTGCTAAAGGGGCTGTAAAGTTAACCCCTTAAGGACGCAGGGTTTTTCCGTTTTTGCACTTTCATTTTTCCTCATTACCTTTTAAAAATCATAACCCTTTAAATTTTGCAACTAAAAATCCATATGATGGCAACATTTTTTGTGTTCTGGAAAAAATTACTACATGCAGGAAAATTTATTCATTTAAAATTATCATTTTCTGACCCCTTTAACTTTTTTTTTTTCTGTGTACAGGGTGTTTGGTGGATCATTTTTTTGCGCCATGATCCGAAGTTTTTAGCAGTACCATTTTTGTATTGATTGGACTTTTTGATCACTTTTTATTCATTTTTCCATGATATAAAAAGTGAACAAAAATAGGCTATTTTCGAGTTTGGAATTTTTTTGCACGTACGCCATTGACCGTGCGGTTTAATTAACTATATATTTTTATAGTTGGGACATTTACGCATGCGGAAATACCACATATGTTTATTTTTATTATGGTTACATATTTTGTATATATGGAAATTGGGAAAAGGGGGTGATTTAAACTTTTAATAAGGAAGGGGTTAATGGGTGTTTTTTTTTTTACTTTTTATTTAACTTGTTTTTTTTACACTTTTAGTCCCCTTAGGGGACTTTTAGGAGGAATCATTAGATTCCTAATACAGATCAATGTGATTTTATGGAACCACATTGATCTGTGTGCTCTGCGCTCGATTGATAAAGCTGGCACGGTAGGAGAGGTAAGCCCTCCGGCTACCTCAGAAGTGGATCACGGGGGGGGGGGGGGGCGATCCACCCAACTGGATCACCAGTGATGATTTAAATGTCCCTATAGACGCCGCTGTCAGCTTTGACAGCGGCGATCTAAAGGGTTAATATTAGGCTATTAACGCTGACCCCCAGTTACAGGAATCAGATGGGAGCTGGCCGGTATGACTCGGGCACGTCATACACCGCTTGCTATCTCAGGACAAGCCGGCTCGTCCTTAGATGGCAACCGGTTAATGTAGCTCATAATATGGTGTCTCTACCTGTGTTTGATAGTGGTCTCACAATTCTTATGTGATCTTTGGCCCAATGTTTTTTAACAGCATACAAAATGAGTGTCGTCTCAGGTTTTCCCAGGTTGCAGTGAGGACTGAGACATTACATTACTAGGCAGGTGTTGAATGGAGTCTGTCTGCTTCAATTGTTGAAGTGACTGCTGGGTGGGAAGGAGATTATTCTTTACAGGGCTCAGGAAATTGTAGCTCAGGTGTGCTGCAAAGGGTGTGGGTGCTTATATGTGGGAGGGAGAAAAGTGAACTCACACTTACAAACAATGAATCCTGGGACTTGTAGTTGTAGGGAGGGAACTCTAACAGGAAATAGACAGTTTACAAAAAGGAAGCAGCAGTGTATAGCAGATAAGTCACATTATAGTGGATATCCCCTTTAAATTGAAGTCATTACACACCTGCCATCATTTAAAATGATTCTGAGTAATCACAAATAAAGTTTAGCTGTCCTAGAAGAATTTTCCTAACATTTGCTTACTTGCATCTCAGAGCAAAAGCCATGGTCTGCAGAGAGCTTTCAAAGCATCAGAGGGACTTCATTTTTGAAAAATATCAGTTAGAAGGGCACAAAATTATTTTCAAAGCATCAGATATACCATGGTACACAGTGAAGACAGTCATCATCAAGTGGAGAAAATATAGCACAACAAAGACATTATCAAGTACTAGTCATCTTTCCAAAATTGATGAAAAGACAACAAGAAAACTGGTCAAGAAGAAAATATCCAAGCCTGACTGAAGTTAGCAAATACCAAGTCCCCAAAAAGCATGTGGGAAAGTGCATTATAGTCTGATGAAACCAAGGTTAAACTTTTTGGCCATAATTCCAAGAGGTATGTTTGGCTTAAAAACTACACTGCACATCACTCAAAGAACACCATACACATAGTAGAGCATGGTGGGGGCAGCATCATGCTTTGGGGCTGTTTTTCTTCAGCTGAAACCAGGGCCTTAGTCAGGGTAGAGGAATTTATAAACAGTTCCAAATACCAGGCAATTTTGGCACAAAACCTTCAGGTGTCTGTTAGACAGCTAAAGAGGAAGAGGAAGGTCATTTCCACAAAAGCATGGCTTCATCAGAAGAAAATTAATATTTTGGAATGGTCCAGTCTATGTCCAGACTTTATTCCAATTGAACATCCTTGGGGTGATCTGAAGAGGGCGCTGTACACAAGAAATGCCCTTGCAATCTTACAGATTTGGAGCACTTTTGCAAGGAAGATTGGACAAATATTGCCATGTCAAGTTGTGCCATGCTTATAGACTCTTACCCCAAAAAGACTAATTTGCTGTAATAAAACCTAAAGGTGCAACAACAAAGTATTAGTTTACTGATGTGCACACTTATTAAACCAAAGGTGTGTTTGTTTAACAAATGTGTTGGGTTTGTTTTACAATTGAATTGTTCACATTATAGGTCATATAAAAAGGGGTACTCCACCCCTAGATATCTTATCCCCTATCCAAAGGATAGGGGATAAGATGTCTGATCGCAGGAGTCCCGCCGCTGGGGACCTCCACGATCTCTTCTGCAGCACCCCGATTTCTCAGCTGCACAGAGTGAGGATCACTGTGTGGCTGATGACGGGTGATGTAAGGGATGGAGTATTGTGATGTCACGGCTCCGCCCCCTCATCACACCCCACCCCCCTCAATGCAAGCCTATGGGAGGGTGACGTGACGGCCACCACAGACTTGCATTGACGGGGTGTGATGTCACAAAGGGCACCATTCGGCACCATTCTGGCACCATACTGGCTTCCTAAATGCGACATGCCCCTCAAAAACCATTTCAGCTAAATTTGCTTTCCAAAAGCCAAATGTGGCTCCTTCTCTTCCGAGCATTGTAGTGCGCCAGCAGAGCACTTGACATCCACACATGGGGTATATCCATACTAAGAAGAAATGGGGTTACAAATTTAGGGGGGGGGGGGGCATTTTCTCCTATTACCCCTTGTAAAAATGTAAAATTTGGGGATGAATCTGCATTTTAGTGAAAAAACAAAATTCATTTACACATCTGACTTTAACGAAAAGTGTTATGTTCCTTGAGGGGTGTAATTTTCAAAATAGTATGCCATGTGGGTTTTTTCTGCTGTTCTGGCACCATAGGGGCTTCTTAAATGCTACATGCCCCCCAAAAACCATTTCAGCAAAATTCACTCTCCAAAATATCATTGTCGATCCTTCCCTTCTGAGCTTCTACTGCCCCAGCAGAACACTTTACATCCACATATGAGGTATTTCTTTACTCTAGAGAAATTGGGTTACAATTTTGGGGGATTTTCTCCTTTTACCCCTTGTAAAAATTCCAAAAATGGCTCTACAAGAACATGCGAGTGTAAAAAATGAACATTTGGAATTTTCGTCTTCACTTTGCTGTTATTCCTGTGAAACACCTAAAGGATTAACAAACTTTCTGAATGTCATTTTGAATACTTTGAGTGGTGCAGTTTCTATAATGGGGTTATTTATGGGGTATTTCTCACAGAAAGGTCCCTCAAATCCACTTCAAACTTTTTTTTTTTTTTTTTAAATCAACTGGTGTCAGGAAGTTAAACAGATTTGTAAATTATTTCTATTCAAAAATCTGAAACTTTCCAATACTTTTTAGGGTCTGTATGACCACAGTGCTGTCTGCTGACATCTCTGTCCATTTTAGGAACTGTCCAGAGCAGCATACCGTATGTTTGCTATGGGGATTTTCTCCTACTCTGGACAGTTCTTAAAATGGACAGAGATGTCAGCAGAGAGCACTGTGGTCATGATGTCAGCAGAGAGCACTGTGTTAAAAAAAACATTTACTCTGTAGTATTCAGCAGCTAATAAGTACTAGAAGGATTAAGATGTTTTAATAGAAGTAATTTACAAATCTGTTTAACTTTCTGGCACCAGTTGATTAAAAAAAAAAAAAAATTCCACAGAAGTACCTCTTTAACTGGTCCCTGAAAAATTCAGATTTTTAGTTTTTCATGAAAATTTAGAAAATTGCTGTTATACTTTGAAGCCCTCTAATGTCTTCAAAAAGTAAAAACATGTCAACTTTATGATGCCAACATAAAGTTGACATATTGTGTTTGTGAATCAATATAAAACTGATTTGGAATATCAATTTTCCTTACAAGCAGAAAGTTTCAAAGTTAGAAAAATGCAAAATGTTCAAAATTTTCATGAAATTTTGGGATTTTTCACCAAGAAAGGATGCAAGTAACGATGAAAATGTACCACTATGTTAAAGTAGAATATGTCATGAAAAAACTATCTCGGAATCAGAATGAAAAGTAAAAGCATTCCAGAGTTATTAATGTTTAAAGTGACAGTGGTCAGAATTGCAAAAGAGGGCTGAGTCCTTAGCCCCTTAAGGACTCAGGGTTTTTCAGTTTTTGCACTTTCGTTTTTTCCTCCTTACCTTTTAAAAATCATAACCCTTTCAATTTTCCACCTAAAAATCCATATTATGGCTTATTTTTTGCGTCGCCAATTCTACTTTGCAGTGACATTAGTCATTTTACCCAAAAATGCACGGCGAAACGGACAAAAAAAATCATTGTGCGACAAAATCGAAGAAAAAAACGCCATTTTGTAACTTTTGGGGGCTTCCGTTTCTACGCAGTGCACATTTCGGTAAAAATGACACCTTATCATTATTCTGTAGGTCCATACGGGGAAAATGATACCCTACTTATATAGGTTTGATTTTGTCGCACTTCTGGAAAAAATCATAACTACATGCAGGAAAATTTATACGTTTAAAAATGTCATCTTCTGACCCCTATAACTTTTTTATTTTTCCACGTACAGGGCGGTATGAGGACTCATTTTTTGCACCGTGATCTGAAATTTTTATAGGTATGATTTTTGTTTTGATCGGACTTTTTGATCACTTTTTATTCATTTTTTAATGGTATAAAAAGTGACCAAATATGCGGTTTTTTGGATTTTGGAATTTTTTTGCGCGTACGCCATTGACCGTGCGGTTTAATTAATGATATATTTTTATAGTTCGGACATTTACGCACGCGACGATACCACATATGTCTATTTTTTTTTTTACACTGTTTTATTTTTTTATGGGAAAAGGGGGGTGATTCAAACTTTTTATTAGGGAAGGGGTTAAATGACCTTTATTAACACTTTTTTTTTACTTTTTTTTGCAGTGTTATAGGTCCCATAGGGACCTATAACACTGCACACACTGATTTCCTATGCTGATCACTGGTGTGTATTAACACGCCTGTGATCAGTGTTATCGGCGCTTGACTGCTCCTGCCTGGACCTCAGGCACGGAGCAGTCATTCGCCGATCGGACACCGAGGAGGCAGGTAAGGGCCCTCCCGGTGTCCTGTAAGCTGTTCGGGACGCCACGATTTCACCGCGGCGGTCCCGAACAGCCCGACTGAGCAACCGGGTCACTTTCACTTTCACTTTAGAAGCGGTGGTCAGCTTTGACCGCCGCTTCTAAAGGGTTAATACCGCACATCGCCGCGATCGGCAATGTGTGGTATTAGCCGCGGGTCCCGGCCGTTGATGAGCGCCGGGACCGACGCGATATGATGCGGGATCGCGGCGCGATCCCGCTTCATATCGTGGGAGCCGGCGCAGGACGTAAATATACGTCCTACATCGTTAAGGTGAGGGGTACTCTGGTGGAACTTTTTTTTTTTTCTTTTTTTAAATCTACTGGTGCCAGAAAGTGAAATAGATTTGTAAATTACTTCTATTAAGCATTTTCATCCTTCCAGTACTTATCAGCTGCTGTATATTACAGAGGAAGTTGAGTTGTTATTTTCTGTCTGACCACAGTGCTCTCTGCTGACACCTTTGTCCATGTCAGCAACTGTCTGGAGCAGGAGAGGTTTGCTATGGGGATTTGCTCCTACTTTGGACAGTTCCTGACACAGACAGCGGTGTCAGCAGAGAGCACTGTGGTCAGACAGAAAAGAACAACTCAACTTCCTCTGTAGTATACAGCAGCTGATAAGTACTGGAAGGATTAAGATTTTTTAATAGATGTAATTTACAAATCTGTTTAACTTTCTGGAGCCAGTTGAAATGATTTTTTTTCCAGCGGAGTATCCCTTTAACCCTTTAAGGACCCAGCCAATTTTCACTGTAGGACCCGGCCATTTTTTGAACATCTGACCACTGTCACTTTAAACATTAATAACTCTGGAATGCTTTTAGTTATCATTCTGATTCCCAGTTTGTTTTTTCGTGACATATTCTACTTTAACATAGTGGTAAAATTTTATGGTAACTTGCATCATTTCTTGGTGAAAAATCCCAAAATTTGATGAAAAATTTGAAAATTTTGCATTTTTCTAACTTTGAAGCTCTCTGCTTGTAAGGAAAATGGATATTCCAAAAAAAAAAAAAATTTTGATTCACATATACAATATGTCTACTTTATGTTTGCATCATAAAATTGACAAGTGTTTACTTTTGGAAGACACCAGAGGGCTTCAAAGTTCAGCAGCAATTTTCCAATTTTTCACAACATTTTCAAATTCACAATTTTTCAGGGACCAGTTCAGGTTTGAAGTGGATTTGAAGGGTCTTCATATTAGAAATACCCCACAAATGACCCCATTATAAAAACTGCACCCCCCAAAGTATTCAAAATGACATTCAGTAAGTGTTTTAACCCTTTAGGTATTTCACAGGAATAGCAGCAAAGTGAAGGAGAAAATTCACAATCTTCATTTTTTACACTCGCATGTTCGTGTAGACCCAATTTTTGAATTTTTACAAGGGGTAAAAGGAGCAAATTTATACTTATGTTTATAGCCCAATTTCTCTCGAGTAAGCACATACCTCATATGTCTATGTAAATTGTTCGGCGGGCGCAGTAGAGGACTCAGAAGCGAAGGAGCGACAAGGGGATTTTGGAGAGTACGTTTTTCTGAAATAGTTTTTGGGGGGCATGTTGCCTTTAGGAAGCCCCTATGGTGCCAGAACAGCAAAAAAAAAAAAAAACACATGCCATACCATTTTGGAAACTAGACCCCTTGAGGAACGTAACAAGGAATAAAGTGAGCCTTAATACCCCACAGGTGTTTCACGACTTTTGCATATGTAAAAAAATATATATTTTTTTTTCACAAAAATGTGTGTTTGCCCCCCAAATTTCGCTTTTTTGCAAGGATTAATAGCAGAAAAGACCTCCCAAAATTTGTAACCCCATCTCTTCTGAGTATGGAGGTACCCCATAAGTATACCTGAAGTGCACTAAGGCTGAACTACAATGCTCAGAAGAGAAGGAGTCATATTTGGCTTTTTGAGAGCAAATTTTGCTCGGGGGGCATGTCGCATTTAGGAAGCCCCTATGGTGCCAGAACAGCAATAAAACCCCACATGGCATACCATTTTGGAAACTAGACCCCTTGAGGAACGTAACAAGGAATAAAGTGAGCCTTAATACCCCACAGGGGTTTCACGACTTTTGCATATGTAAAAAAATAAAAATAAAAATTTCACTAAAATGTGCGCTTCCCCCCAAATTTCACATTTTTGCAAGGGTTAATAGCAGAAAAGACCCCCCAAAATTTGTTACCCCATCTCTTCTGAGTATGGAAATACCCCATGTGTGGACGTCAAGTGCTCTGCTGGCGCACTACAATGCTCAGAAGAGAAGGAGCGTTATTGAGCTTTTGGGAAAAAAATTGTTTGGAATGGAAGTCAGGGGCCATGTGCGTTTACAAAACCCCCCGTGGTGCCAGAACAGTGGACCCCCCCCACATGTGACCCTATTTTGGAAACTACACCCCTCACAGAATTTAATAAGGGGTGCAGTGAGTATTTACACCCCACTGGCGTTTGACAGATCTTTGGAACAGTGGGCTGTGCAAATAAAAAATTACATTTTTCATTTTCACGGACCACTGTTCCAAAAATATGTCAGACACCTGTGGGGCGTAAATGCTCACTGTACCCCTTATTACATTCCGTGAGGGGTGTAGTTTCCAAAATGGGGTCACATGTGGGTATTTATATTTTTGCGTTTATGTCAGAACCGCTGTAAAATCATCCACCCCTGTGCAAATCACCAATTTAGGCCTCAAATGTACATAGTGCGCTCTCACTCCTGAGCCTTGTTATGCGCCCACAGAGCATTTTACGCCCACATATGGGGTATTTCTGTACTCAGGAGAAATTGCATTAAAAATTTTGGGGGTCTTTTTTTCCTTTTAACGCTTGTGAAAATAAAAAGTATAGGGCAACACCAGCATGTTAGTATAATTTATTTTTTATTTTTTTACACTAACAAGCTGGTGTAGCCCCAACTTTTCATTTTCATAAGGGGTAAAAGGAGAAAAAGCCCCCCAATATTCGGAGATACCCCATATGTGGCCCTAAACTGTTTCCTTGAAATACGACAGGGCTCCAAAGTGAGAGAGCGCCATGCGCATTTGAGGACTAAATTAGGGATCGCATAGGGGTGGACATAGGGGTATTCTACGCCAGTGATTCCCAAACAGGGTGCCTCCAGCTGTTGCTAAATTCCCAGCATGCCTGGACAGTCAGTGGCTGTCCGGAAATGCTGGGAGTTGTTGTTTTGCAACAGCTGGAGGCTCCGTTTTGGAAACACTGCCATACAATACCGTTTTCATTTTTATTGGGGGGGACAGTGTAAGGGGTGTATATGTAGTGTTTTACTCTTTATTATATTTTAGTGTAGTGTAGTGTTTTTAGGGTACATTCACACTGGCGTGTTACGGTGAGTTTCCCGCTAGGAGTTTGAGCTGCGGCGAAAAATTTGCCGCTGCCCAAACTTGAAGCAGGAAACTTACTGTAAGCCTGCCCGTGTGAATGTACCCTGTAAGTTCACATGGGGGGGCAAACCTCCAGCTGTTTCAAAACTGCAACTCCCGGCATGTACTGACAGACCGTGCATGCTGGGAGTTGTACTTTTGCAACAGCTGGAGGCACACTGGTTGGAAAACCTTCAGTTAGGTTCTGTTACCTAACTCAGCATTTTCTAACCAGTGTGCCTCCAGCTGTTGCAAAACTACAACTCCCAGCATGTACTGATCGCCGACGGGCATGCTGGGAGATGTAGTTATGCAATAGCTGGAGGTACGCAACTACAACTCCCAGCATGCCGAGACAGCTGATTGCTGTTTGGACATGCTGGGATTTGCAGTTTTGCAACATCTGGAGGGCTACAGTCTTAGAGAACACTGCAAAGTGATCTCCAAACTGTGGTCCTTCAGCTGTTGCATGCCCTGACAGCAAACAGCCGCCCGCCGATCTCCGTCGGATGGGGAAAATGAAAGTAAACCCCCCTGCCCCCGATCTGCTATTGGTGGTCGCGTCTAGACCACCAATAGCAGGGATAGGAGGGGTGGCACCCGTGCCACCTCACTCCTATCGCTACAGGGGGATCGTGGGTGTCTTAGACACCCGCGATCCCCCTTACATTCCGGGTCACTATAGACCCGTAATGACCCGGAATCGCGCAAATCGCAAGTGTGAATTCACTTGCGATTTGTCGCGATCGCCGACATGGGGGGGTCTAATGACCCCCCTGGGCATTTGCACGGGATGCCTGCTGAATGATTTCAGCAGCCATCCCGCTCCGATCCCCGCCCGGCGCACGGCGGGGACCGGAACTGCCCATGACGTAACTGTACGTCATGGGTCCTTAAGACCCAGGGTGTAGGGACGTACCGTTACGTCATGGGTCCTGAACGGGTTAAGGTGAAAATGAGTCCCTAAGGGGTTAAAAAAAAGGTGTTTAGCAACTGCCTATTCATCTGTTAAAATTCATATATGCTTGGCTGATCTGTACAAGTGTCTCAAAAAAAACTGCTGTTGCCAACAGCTATCTAGGATTTCAGCACACTTAGGCCATGTTCACACGGCAGAATTTCTAAGCGAAATTTAAGATTTTGGCATCCACAGAAGCAATGAACCTGTGGTTTATTATTATTTATGATGATGATTATGCTTTTTATACCTATACCTATTAAACCTATTTTATGGACATTTTTTATTTTTATTTTATAGTGTGTGAACATTGCCTTATACTGTTTATTCAGTCCAAAGATATTTCTGGCAGGACCCTTTTGTCTAGTCGCAGTATGTGTGTCATCAATCTGGATTTCAAAGCAGAAGCCAAGATACCAGATTTGCTTGCATAAAGTCAGATTTACCCACACCGCTCAGCTGATGAGGAAATACCCTTATCAGCTACTCACTGTAAACGTCGCAGCATGGTTATATGTGTAATTTACTAGGTTCAGCTGAGTTAATGGTTATTATTTGACGGGTTTCAGACAGCTTAGTCAGTAAGGAGAGCAGTGCTATCTCAGGAAATCCTCTTATTTTTGCTGAGGAGGACAATCTGATTAACCAAAGCAACTTCCTCTCTGGCAAAGCAAGACAGTGATACCCAGTGGAAAAAGAAATGAGCATTAGCATGTACAAAGCCTCTCCTGAGCAATCGAAGGCATTTTTTGGGGCTTTACATGATGTGAATTAGTATATATATATAGAATATGACCAGAACCAATCATTTGCTACAAAGAGAAATAAATGCCATGACATATACAGAATAACATTAAATGGGCACTACATTAAAACTAAGTTTTGCTTTTGTACTCCTTATGGTAAATAAAAAATATTCTTAAAAAAAAAAGAAGTTTTCTATGTTTTATTTGTGTTAAAAAAAAACTGCCACTAGGTGTCTCCCTTCTTGTCCAGAGCATATTTCCCCCTTTCTCTTGCACAGACTTTGGACTCCTGCTGGCCTGGCTGAAGTCCAAAATCAGGAAATGCCGTCTGGGGTGCTGAGGGAGGGGGGGGGGTGTCTGGCGGAAGCAGCCTTTAAAAACTAGTTTAGGGCTGTGCTCCTACTTGGCAGTTTTTTGGGAATACTGCAGTTTTAAAGCCAAGTTAGAAATGTATTCGAAAGGAATGGTAAATATAAAGGAGGGACTTACTTCTCGTTCACGCTTGATCCACTTCTGGCTTTGGCTCAAAACTGCCTAGTGGAAACATAGCATCATATTTTTCTCTGTGTCTTAATATTTAAGAGCTTTTGCTTACAGATGTGTCCATATGTGTCTTTGTTTCAGACTTTCTTGTTTATAATAGGATAGGGAAAAATAAAGCTGCATACAGATATCTATGGTGTCCATTGTTAAAATGTTTAAAGTGTACCTGTCACTAAAAACACTTTTGGAATGTCATAGGGATGTGTTAAAAGTTTTTATTGGTCAGGTCTGAATGCTCAGACCCCGATCGCTAGTGTGGAAAGAAGCATGCTTCCATTTGCTTCTTTCCCTGCTCTGTGTCTACATGACTGGCCGGTACTATAGAGTTACATTATACAACCTTTATACCATGGTTAGTGGAGGCATTGCATTTCTCCTCCCTCCCCCTCTCTGCTTGGCTTCCAGCACTAAACCCTGTACATCAATCAGTAAGGGCACAGAAGAGTAGAGCTTTGAGCATAATATAGAGCTGACAGATTTTCTTTTAACCACTTGAGGACACAGGGCATACAGGTACGCCCTGGCTCCCTGGTACTTAAGGACTCAGGGAATACCTGTACGCTCTTGGGAATTCCGTACCCCGACGCTCACCTGGCAGGGACCAGACAGGGATGCCTGCTGAAATCATTCAGCACGCACCCTGTGCAAACCCCTGGGGGGGGGGGGGGTTATGAGACCCCCCGTGTCGGCGATCGCTGCAAATTGCTGGTCAATTCAGACCGGCGTTCTGCGATGATACCGGGTCATACGGGTCTCCCGTGAATCGGAAAATAAGGTGGATCAGGGGTGTCCCCTTGAAGGGATAGGAGTGAGAAGGCAGGGGTGCCACCCCTCCTATCCCTGCTATTGGTCGGTCAGAAGCAACCGACAAATAGCAGATCAGGGGCCGGGGGTTAAAGTTCGGTTCCCGGCTCTGCCCACCCACTGTAGTCCAGACAGAGTGGGGGAATCGGCGGTGACCGGCGCCGGAGTTCACTTACCGGCGGCGATGACGTGCAAGTCCCTGGTGTGGTGATCCTACGGAAGCCGGTGAGTTGTTGCCTAGCAACATCTGGAGGGCTATAGTTTGGAAGTTTGGAGACCACTATACAGTTGTCTCTAAATTGTAGCTCTCCAGATGTTACAAAACTACAACTCCCAGCATGCCCAGACAGATGTTTGGGCATGTTGGGATTTGTAGTTTTGCAAGATTTAGAGGGGTACAGTTTGGAGATCACTGTGCAGTGGTCTCTAAACTGTGGCTCTCTAGATCTTGCACAACTACAACTCCCTGCATGCCCGCACAGCAATTTGCTGTCTGGGCATGCTGGGATTTGTAGTTTTGCAACATCTGGAGGGCCACAGTTTGGAGATCACTGTGTAGTGCTCTATAAACCGTGGCCCTCTAAATATTGCAAAGCTACAACTCCCAGCATGCACGAACAGCAAACGGCTGTCTCGTCATGCTGGGAGTTGTAGTTGCATAACTCCAGCTGTTGCATAACTACATCTCCCAGCGTGCCCTTCGGCGATCAGTGCATTCTGGGAGTTGTAGTTTTGCAACAGCTGGAGGCACACTGGTTGGAAAATATTGAGTTAGGTAACAGAACCTAACTGAAGGCTTTCCAACCAGTGTGCCTCCAGCTATTGCATAAGTACAACTCCAGCATGCATGTTCTGTCAGTGCATGCTGGGAGTTGTAGTTTTGCAACAGCTGGAGGTTTCCCCCCCCCCCATGTGAATGTACAGGGTACATTCACATGGGCGGGTTTACAGTGAGTTTCCTGCTTCATGTTTGAGATGCGGCAAATTTTCCGCCGCCGCGCAAACTCCTAGCGGGAGACTCACATAAAACCCTGCCCATGTGAATGTACCCTAAAAACACTACACTACACATAATAAAAGGTAAAACACTACATATACAACCCCTTACACTGTCCCCCCCCCCCCCAATAAAAATGAAAAACGTATCGTACGGCAGTGTTTCCAAAACCGAACCTCCAGCTGTTGCAAAACGACAACTCCCAGCATTTCCGGACAGCCACTGACTGTCCAGGCATGCTGGGAGTTTAACAACAGCTGGAGGCACCCTGTTTGGAATCACTGGCATAGAATACACCTATGTCCACCCCTATGCAAATCCCTAATTTAGTCCTCAAATGCCCATGGCGCTCTCTCACTTCGGAGCCCTGTCGTATTTCAAGGAAACAGTTAAGGGCCACATATGGGGTATGTCTGTACTCGGAAGCAATTATGTTACAAAGTTATTAAATTTTTTTCTACTTTTACCCCTTATGGAAAGAAAAAGTTGGGGTCTACCCCAGCCTGTTAGTTTAAAATTATTATTATTTTTTTTTACAAGAGGTAAAAGGAAAAAAAGACCCCCCCAAAGTAGGCCTAATTGGTGTTTTGCACAGGGGTGGCTGATTTTACAGTGGTTCTGACATTAACGCAAAAAAATAAACACCCACATGTGTTTACAAAGCCCCCATGATGCCAGAAAAATGGACCCCCCCACATGTGACCCCATTTTGGAAATTACACCCTCACGGAATGTAATAAGGGGTGCAGTGAGCATTTACACCCCACAGGTGACAGATTTTTGGAACAGTGGTCCGTGAAAATGAAAAATGTAATTTTTAATTTGCACAGCTCAATGTTGCAAAGATCTGTCAGTGTAAATGCTCACTGCACCCCTTATTAAATTCTGTAAGGGGTTTAGTTTCCAAAATGGGGTCACATGGTGGGGGGGGGGGGGGTCCACTGTTCTAGCACCACAAGGGCTTTGTAAACACACATGGCCCTCGACTTCCATTCCAACCAAATTCTCTCTCCAAAAGCTCAAAGGCACTCCTTCTCTCCTGAGCATTGTAGTGCGCCAGCAGAGCACTTGATGTATACACATGGGGTATTTCCAATCTCCAAAGAAATAGGGGAAAATGCCCCCAAAAAATTATAACCCCATTACCCCCTGTAAAAATAAAATTGGGGGAAAAAATGCATTTTTGTGAAAAAGTTTTTTTTCATTTACAGATCCGACATTAACGATAAGTCATCAAACACCTGTGGGGGTGTTAAGGCTCACTGTACCCCTTGTTACCTTCCTTAAGGGGTGGAGTTTCCAAAATAATGTACCATGTGGGGTGTTTTTTGCTTCCTAATTGCGACATGCCCCCCAAAATCCATTTCAGCTAAATTCTCTCTCCAAAAGCCAAATGTGACTCCTTCTCTTCTGAGCATTGTAGTGTGCCAGCAGAGCACATGATGTCCACAAATTTTGGGGGGGCATTTTTTCTTATTACCTCTTGTAAAAATGGTAAGTATTTGGGAAAAACAAATTTGTTTCATTGATACATCTGACTTTACCGAAAAGTCGTCAAACACCTGTGGGGTGTTAAGGCTCACTGGACCCCTTTTTACGTGCCTTGAGGGGTGTAGTTTTCAAAATAGTATGCCATGTGTTTGTTTTTTTTGCTGTTATGGCTACACAGGGGATTCCTAAATGTGACATGCCCCCCCAAAAACCTTTTCAGCAAAATTCACTCTCAAAAATCCCATTGCCACTCCTTCCCTTCTGAGCCCTCTAGTGCACCCACAGAACACTTTACGTTCACATATGAGGTATTTCCTTACTCGAGAGAAACAGAGTTACAAATTGGGGGGGGGGGGGCTTTTTCTCCTTTTATCCCTTGTAAAAATTCAAAAACTGGGTCTACAAGAACATGCGAGTATAAAAAAAGCTTTGAAGTTAGAAAAATGCTAAATTTGCTAATTTTTCATGAAATTTTGGAATTTTCCACCAAGAAATGTATCGACAAAAATTTTCCACTATGTTAAAGTAGAATATGTCACGAAAAACAATCTCGGAGTCAAATTCATGAGTAAAAGCCTCCCAGAGTTAAAAATGCTTAAAGTGACAGCGGTCAGATGGGCAAAAAATGCTCTGGTCCTTAAAGGGGTACTCTGCCCCTGGCATCTTATCCCCTATCCAAAGGATAGGGGATAAGATGTTAGATCACCGCGGTCCCGCTGCTGGGGACCCCTGGGATTGCCGCTGCAGCACCCCGCCATCATTACTGCACAGAGCGAGTTCACTCTGTGCGTAATGACGGGCCATACAGGGGCCGGAGCAGCGTGACGTCATGGCTCCGCCCCTCGTGACATCACGGCCCGTCCCCTTAATGCAAGTCTATGGCAGGGGGCGTGACGACCGCCACGCCCCCTCCCATAGACTTGTATTGACGGGGGCGGGCCGTGACGTCACGAGGGGCGGAGCCGGGACGTAACGATGCTCCGGCCCCTGTATTGCCCGTCATTACGTGCAGAGCGATCTCGTGCCCGTCATTGCCCGTCATTACGTGCAGCAGCGGGACCCTGGCAATCTGACATCTTATCCCCTATCCTTTGGATAGGGGCTAAGATGTCTAGGGGCGGAGTACCCCTTTAAGAGGTTAAACAGATGAGATAGCATTGACATGTACAGAGTCTTAAAAACATTTGCATTTCCAAATGCAGGTGGTCAAGAGGTTGTATATCTTGTGTAGACCCAGCTGTCTTGTTATGTCTGATGTTCCAATATCCTACTTTTTTTAAACTGCATCAATCTGTTTTTCAGCTTTTATAGACAGTGATTGAATAGATATTTAGGAATCATAATACCCACATTAGTCTACTGGAGTCTACATGCACCTGATTGTCCTATGTTCTGTGTTTCCCTACATGCAAAGGCAGATAGGTCAAAGTGATGCTACATTTTTTGGAGCCTTTTTTTTTAAACATGCTGTTCATGTCTGCTCTTGCAGATGGTCAGTAGATCACTGCAGCTACCTGTGTCCATAGTACAGCAGCTGAGTTGGTGACAACCCAAGATTTTGTCAGATTTGATAGACAGTGGTTACATTTGGGAGATAAATCACCTACTTAAAGGGGTACTCCACCCCTAGACATCTTATCTCCTTTCCAAAGGATAGGGGATAAAATGTCTGATCGCAGGGGTCCAGCCGCTGGGGACCCCCGCAATATAGCATGCAGCACCCACCGTATCTGCTTCCGGAACCGCTGGAGGTTGTGGCTCCCGACCACGGGGACGGAAGATCGTGACGTCACGACTCCGCCCCTGTGTGACATCACGCCCCGCCCCCTCGATGCAAGTCTCCAGCAGTTCCAGAAGCAGATACGGTGGGTGCTGCATCCTATGTTGTGGGATCCCCAGTGGTGGGACCCCCGCGATCAGACATCTTATCCCCTATCCTTTGGATAGGGGATAAGATGTCTAGGGGTGGAGTACGCCTTTAAGTCTTCTGAAAACTACATGCATTTGCTAATCTTATGATCTGCAAAGGTACATACTGTAGGTCTAGTGACCTGCAAAGTGATGTTTAATGTTTGGAGCCTCTTGTGTTCTGTTGTACATTGGGCCTGTTGTACATATCTGCAAGAGATAGAGGGAGGGTCCGCAGACCACTTCAGTTGCCTGTGTACATAGTACATAGTTTGCGACAACTCAAGATTCTCCACCTACTTGTGACAAAGGTGCCATAAAGAGAGAACCTGAATTGAAATATGTGGTTCATTCTGAGGGATTAAAATGAATACTTATTTTAATAACCAAATTGAGGAATTTGATACCAATATCAGTTGTGAACTAGGCTGTTCTTCAATAATAATATACTTCATAAACTACACTAAGCATTACAAAGTTGATTCACTCTTATAATCTGTTCAAAGCAGGATTTAAACTTTTCACCTGTAGTATAAGGTAAAGCCCCATCTGATCCTGAACACAAGGACACTGCTGACTTACAATAGAAATGTGAATGCGACTTAACATATTTGTCAGATTATGATATACACTGGTCCCTCAACATACGATGGTAATTCGTTCCAAATGAACCATCGTTAGTTGAAACCATCGTATGTTGAGGGATCCGTGCAATGAAAAGTATAAGAAGTTATACTCACTTGTCCCCGCCACTCCGGACCGTTACCGCTGCCCTGGATGTCGCCCTCCATTGCTGTCACCGTGTCCCTGGGGTGTCCCCCCCCCCCCCCCCCCCGCTCTGGACCATCTCTGCTGCCTGGGATCGTCGCTCTTCATCGCCAGGCTCCTATTGGATGAAGGGACGCCGAGCGCGGCGATGTGATGACGACAAAGGAGAGCGACGGCGATGCAGGGGATCCTAAAAAGTACGCTCCAGAGAGCCTGGGACAGGTGAGTGATCATCACCGGACCATACGGGGCACCTTAAACAGCTATCCGGTGGCAGTGGAAGCAGTCTGCACTGCCGGATAGCCGTTTATACGATGGCCCCAACATACAAAAGCATCGTATGTTGATGCTGCCTTCAACATGCGATGGCCTCTGAGTGGCCATCGTATGTTGAAATTATCGTATGTCGGGGCTATTGTAGGTCGGGGGGGTCACTGTATAAAAATGTTGATTCTGTGTTAATTCTGCTTCATTTCATGTCAGATAGAATATGTCCCTTAACCCCTTAAGGACTCAGCCCATTTTGGCCTTAAGGATTTAATTTTTACGTTTTCATTTTTTCCTCCTTGCCTTCTAAAAATCATAACTCTTTTATATTTTCATCCACAGACTAGTATGAGGGCTTGTTTTTTGCGTGACCAGTTTTCCTTTGTAATGACATAACTCATTATATCATAAAATGTATGGAGCAACAAAAAAACACTATTTTTGTGGGGAAATTAAAAAGAAAAACGCAATTTTGCTAATTTTGGAAGGTTTCGTTTTCACGCCGTACAATTTCTGGTAAAAATGACGTGTGTTCTTTATTCTGAGGGTCAATACGATTAAAATGATACCCATTATTACATACTTTTATATTATTGTTGTGCTTAAAAAAAATCACAAACTTTTTAACCAAATTAGTACGTTTATAATCGCTTTATTTTGATGACCTCTAACTTTTTAATTTTTCCGTATAAGCGGTGGTATGGGGGCTCATTTTTTGCGCCATGATCTGTACTTTTTTTGATACCACATTTGCATATAAAAAACTTTTAATACATTTTTTATAATTTTTTTTAAATAAAATGTATTAAAAAAGTAGCAATTTTGGACTTTTTTTCGTTCACGCCGTTCACGGTACGGGATCATTAACATTTTATTTTAATAGTTCGGACATTTACGCACGCGGCAATACCAAATATGTCTATAAAATTTATTTTTTGGGAGGGTAAAATAGGAAAAAACGGACATTTTACTTTTTTATTGGGGGAGGGGATTTTTTTTTAGACTTGAATAGTCCCCATAGGGGACTATTCATAGCAATACCATGATTGCTAATACTGATCTGTTCTATGTATAGGACAGATCAGTGCTATCGGCGATCTTTTGCTCTGGTCTGCTCGATCTCAGACCAGAGCAGGAGACGCCGGGAGCCGGAAGGAGGAAGGTAAGGGGACCTCTGTGCGGCGTTCTGAATGATCGGATCCTCGCAGCAGCGCTGCGGGCGATCCAATCATTCATTCAAATCGCGCACTGCCGCAGATGCCGGGATCTGTATTGATCCCGGCACCTGAGGGGTTCATGGCGGACGCCCGCGAGATCGCAGGCGTCGGCCATTGTCGGCGGGTCCCTGGCTGCGATCAGCAGCCAGGATCAGCCGCGCATGACATGGGCATCGCTCCGATGCCCGCGGTTATGCACAGGACGTAAATGTACGTCCTGGTGAGTTAAGTACCACCGCACCAGGACGTACATTTACGTCCTGCGTCCTTAAGGGGTTAAAGAGTACTTACTAGAAACATTTTAATTTTTTTATGCTTGTAAGCTACATATTAAAGGTATGCAAAGCTGTCACATATATGGATAAAGTACAAGGGTTAGACAAGATAACTAAATGCCATAAAGTCAAATTGATCTCCTCCTGACATATCTTCCATCACCAGTACCACACTCTTTTTTCCTCAATCATATTACTTATATCACTGTTAATAACTAGAGATGAGAAAAATTTTGAAAAATTCAATTCGGCCGATTCGCCGAATTTTCCGGAAAAATTTGGTTCAGTCCGAATTTATTCGCGGCAAATCTCTATTAAAAATGGCTATTTCTGGAGAGCCTCAATTGGGGTGTAGAACACTTTGCCTTGCTGTAACATGCATAGGGTGTGTGCTGGGTTAGTGAAATAATACTGTTATTCAGTATGACATGCAGATTAGGTCTCACTATTAGAATTACTGTCGCAGAGCAGCACAATGACAGAGCCTGGAGGTGGCGGCAGCATGAGGAGACCATATAGTGGCTGAATGACACAGCCTGCAGGTCGCAACAGCCTGATTAGACCATAGGGCCACACAATTGAAAAGATTAAAGATCTTTTTTAACATTTAAATTGAAGATTTCAAATGCATGAACCTAAAAAGTTCTATTTAATGTGCAGCATGAGGAGACCACATGGCGGTACAGTGAAACAACCTGGAGGTGGCGGAAGCATGGTGAGACCATATAGTGGCTGAATGACACAGCCTGGAGTTGGCGGCAGCAAGAAGAGACCATATAGTGGCTGAATGACACAGCCTGGAGGTGGCGGAGTCATGAGGAGACCATATTGTGGATGAATGGTACAGCCTGGAGTTGGCCGCAGCAAGAGGAGACCATATAGTGGCTGAATGAACAGCCTCGAGGTGGCAGAATCATAAGGAGACCATATAGTGGCTGAATGGCACAGCCTGGAGTTGGCGGCAGCAAGAGGAGACCATATAGTGGCTGAATGGCACAGCCTGGAGTTGGTGGCAGCAAGAGGAGACCATATAGTGGCTGAATGGCACAGCCTGGAGTTGGCAGCAGCAAGAGGAGACCATAAAGTGGCTGAACCACACAGCCTGGATGTTGTGGCAGCATCAGGAGACCAATTAGTGGATGAATGACAAAGCCTGGAGTTGGCAGCAGCAAGAGGAGACCATATAGTGGCTGAATGACACAGCCTGGAGTTGGCGGCAGCATGAGGAGACCATATAGTGGCAGAACAACACAGCCTGGAGGTGGTGGCAGCATGAGGTGACCAAATAGTGGGTGAATGACACAGCCTGGAGTTGGCGGCAGCAGGAGGAGACCATATAGTGGCAGAATGAGACAGCCTGGAGGTGGCAGCAGCATGAGGAGAACATATGGTGGCAGAATTAGACAGCCTGGAGGTGGCAGCAGCATGAGGAGAACATATGGTGGCAATATGAGACAGCCTGGAGCTGGCATCACCATGAGGAGAACATATGGTGGCAGTATGAGACAGCCTGGAGGTGGCATCAGCAGCATCAGAAGTCCTGAAAGTGACCCGGTGACATAGGGGGGCGGTGGTTGGCAATAACAGTACCAGTTGACGAAGGTGGGTGAAAAAAGGAGAACTTGGCATCAGATGTGTGGCATCCGGTGGGTGGCAGGATCAGAATAGTAGCTGAAGCAGGTAGGCAGAAGAAAATTGTCTCTTTTGTTAAAGTGTTAGTGTGCACAAGTATTGGGGATATGCATCATAAAACCTAACTTTTAATAATATTCTGAGGATAAAATAAATGTACCTAAAAAATGTTTTCAATGAAACAAAAGGAAAGGTGTGCAAAAAACACCATGTGCCACCTACACCAAGTATTGATGTGATGCAAAGACCTCTAAAAGGTGGAAGGGAACAACGTATGGTTCATTGTAATCGGTGGAGGTAAAAGCTTCCCCTGTAAGGCCCTACTCCCCCCCCCTACCCCCCCCCCCCCCCCCGTCGGCAGTAGCAGGTAACGGGACCATGCGCTCACAGCCAATGTTTCTCTCGCACTATTAATTCCCTTCTTGGCAAGTGTTACTCGCCCTAAAATGGACAGTCCCACACAGGAACCTCTCCCTATTTCCACCTACAAACACTGTCATCTTCCAGGGTTCTCAGGGGGAAATAGGTAGAGGTTCCTGTGTGGGGCTGCCCTTTTTAAGATGAGTAACATTTTCCTCGAAAAGGTGGAAGGGAACAACGTATTGTCCATTGTAGCAGGTTGGGGTAAAAAATTCCCCTGCAAGGCTCTACTCTCGCCCTATTATTTCCCTTTTTGGCAAGTGTTACTAAAAAAGGGCGGCCCCACACAAGAAACTCTCCCTATTTCCAACTAAAAACCCTGGGAAATTGCAGTGTTTGTAGGTGGAACTAGGGAGAGGTTCCTGTGTGGGACTGCCCTTTTTAGGGCGAGTAACATTTGCCAAGAAGGGAATTAATTATGCGAGAGAAATATTGGCTGTGAGCGCATGGTCCCGTTACCTGCTACTGCCGGCGGGGCTGGCATTCGTGTTGCGGG
This sequence comes from Hyla sarda, assembly GCF_029499605.1. Taxonomy (NCBI): domain Eukaryota; kingdom Metazoa; phylum Chordata; class Amphibia; order Anura; family Hylidae; genus Hyla; species Hyla sarda. The sequence goes on from NC_079190.1 coordinate 254,470,405, forward strand.
ATGCGCCCGCATACGAATCCCAGCCCATCACTCACCTGGTGCTTCTCCTGTCCCCGCCTCTGCTTCTCTGCTCCGGCTTGTGTGTCCCTGTCCCCTAGGGCGCGCACGCGCCGAAGCGTTAATATTTAAAGGGCCAGTGCAACCATTAGTTAAGTATCACCTGTGGCTCATTGATAAATTCCTCCACCTCCCACACTTCCCTGACGGATCTTTGTTGCCCAGGTGCCTGAGAGAAAGCGTTCCTTAGAGTTGCCTTGCTGTGTGTCATACCCTTTGCTCCATGACCTGACCTTGCACCTTTGCCGCCTGCCTACTGACCACTTGCTACCTTCCTGAATACCCCACTTGCTGCCAGCCCTGATCTTCTGCTATCCTGACCACGAGTTGCCTAATCCCACCTGTGCCTTGAATCTCCTCAGCCGCCTGTGTGGTCGAGCCATGCCAGGGGTAGCAACCTGGGTGCTGCCTTCCGCAATAAGTCCATCCCGCTTTGTGGCAGGCTCTGGTGAAAACCTGCGGCACCTTAGACTCCACTCCCTGGTACGGTCCAAGTCATCTACCACACAGGTCCAGCGGATCCACTATCATCTGTGTTCCAGTCTACTGAAACGTGAGTGTTACAGTAAGATCTTGCCATGGATCCTGCTGAGGTAACCCTGCCTGAATTTGTGGATCTTCCATCTGTTGTGGTATGTCAGTCTCAGCAATTGGCGTGACAGGCGCAGCAACTTACCCAACTGTCTGCTATGATGCAACAGCTATTGGCCTTGCAGCAACTACAGCAGCAGACACCGCAACCGGGCCCACTCCCACCACCAGTTCCTGCAGTGTATTCTGGCTCCCAGCTACGTCTGCCTTTACCTTCTAAATATGATGGTGATTCCAAGTTATGCAGAGGCTTCGTCACATAGTGCTCCATGCACTTGGAGCTCATGTCTGAACAGTTTCCGACGGAACGTGCAAAGGTGGCCTTTGTCATTAGTCTACTGTCCGGAAAAGCCCTGGCCTGGGCTACACCCCTATGGGACCGTGGTGAACTCGTATCCTCGAATTTGTCAGCTTTCTTGGCAGAATTTTGCAATGTCTTTGAGGAACCAGCATATGCCTCTTCTGCTGAGACAGCTTTGCTGAACCTCTGTCAAGAGAATTCTTCCATTGGTGACAACGCGGTTCAATTCCGCACTCTAGCCTCAGAACTTGCATGGAATGATGAGGCCTTGTGTGCCACTTTCAAAAAAGGACTGTCAAGCAGGATTAAACGTGATCCTCCATCTTCTTTGACTGAACTTATCCACTTGGCCACACGCATTGATTGCTGGGAGATAGGAGGAACTGCGCTTAGAGAGGGAACCAGCCCGAACACAGAGATATCCTCGTCTGGCACCCGTGTTTCAATGTCCACCTCTTCAGTTTCCTGCACCTGTTGCCGAATAGGCTATGCAAGTGGATCGTTCTTGTCTTACGCAACAGGAGAGGTCACAACGACGCAGTGAGAATTTGTGCTTGTATTGTGCTAGCCCGGAGCACTTCCTCAAGGACTGTACAGTTCGCCCACAGCGTCTGGGAAACGCCTGTGCCTAGGGTATGTGGGAGAGGCGTCCCTAGGTGTGAATACTACCTCTCCACGCTTAACTATCTCTGTACAAATCTTTGTTTCAGCCAAGTCTTCCTTCAGTGCTACAGCATTTTTGGATTCTGGATCAGCAGGTGACTTTATTGATGCTTCTTTGGTCCACAAGTATCATCTTCCTGTCACTCGGCTTGCCAAGCCCTTGTTCATCTCTTTTGTTAATGGACAAAATCTGGACTGTATGGTTTACTTCCATACTGAATCTCTTATCATGCAAGTGGGTGTATTGCATAAAGAAAAGATTTAATTCTATGTTCGGCCACACTGTACTTAAGAGATTCTTCTTGGCCTTCCTTGGTTGCAACACCATTCTCCGCAACTGGATTGGAGAACTGGAGAAATAATTTGCTGGGGACTATCCTGTCAAAATCTTTGCCTCCAACCAGTTCAGCCTAAAGTTGTTTCTTGTCTTCCTCCTTTACCTGGCTTGCCGCCACCTTACAAAGATTTCTCTGACATTTTCTGCAAGAAACAGGCTGAGTCTGAGTCTCTGCCTCCACATCATCCTTACGACTGCCCTATAGATCTTCTGCCCGGTACCACTCCTCCTCCACTACATCGGTTCCTGAGAACAGAGCTATGGCTGAGTATATCCAAGAGAATTTTCAAAAGGGATTTATCTTTAAGTCCTCTTCTACTGGAGCTGGTTTCCTCTTTGTAGAGAAGAAGGATGGCTCACTCCGTCTTTGCATTGACTACAGGGGACTTAACAAAATCATGGTCAAGAACCATTACCCACTACCTCTTATCTCAGTACTTTTTGACCGTCTACGTGGTGCCAATGTTTCCAAGTTGGACTTATGTGGAGCGTATAACCTCATTCTGATTCACAAGGGAGATGAATGGAAAACGGCCTTCAATACTCGTGACAGACATTTTGAGGATCTCGTAATGCCTTTTGGTCTCTGCAATGCTCCAGCCGTTTTTCAAGAGTTTGTTAATGATATCTTCCGTGATTTTCTCTACACCTGTGTTGTCGTATACCTAGATGACATCCTGATCTTCTCTTCCAACTTAGAGGAACATCGTACTCATGTTTGTCGGGTTCTTCAGCGACTACGGAAGAATCCTCTCTACGGCAAACTGGAGAAATGGCTCTTCGAGAAGTCTAGTCTTCCGTTTCTTGCCTACATTGTCTCTCATGGGGGCCTGCAGATGGATCCAGATAAATTGTCTGCAGTATTGGATTGACCTCGTCTGTCGGGCCTACGTGCTATTCAACGCTTTCTGGGATTCGCTAACTATTATCGTCAATTTATGCCACATTTTTCGTCCTTGGTTGCTCCAATCGTGACTCTCGCTGTCACGCCGAGCGCTCTGGGTCCCGCTGCCTCCCCGGAGCGCTCACGGCGTGCCTCTGCATGCAGTGCTCCGGTCAGCACTGCTGACTGCGAGCGCTGCTCCCATGTCTCTCGGATCGCGCCCCATGTTTCTCACCTGCCCCGTCCTCCTGCTCATTCCCGACACGCCCCCGCTCTCTAGGGCGCGCGCACACTGGGTCTCTCAGATTTAAAGGGCCTGTGCACCATTGATTGGTGCCTGGCCCAATTAGTTCCAAGCACTCCCTACATTTTAAAAGTCCACTTCCCCTTCCTGTCCCTGCCTGATCTTGTTGCCTTGTGCCAGTGAAAGCGTTCCCGTGTGTCCATTGCCTGTGTATCCAGACCCTTGCCGTTGCCCTTGACTACGAACCATTGCTGCCTGTCCTGAACTTCTGCTATGTCTGACCTTGCCTTTGCCTAATCCTTGTGTACCGCGCCTAACTCAGCAGTCAGTGAGGTTGAGTCGCTATCGGGTGGAACGACCTGGGGGTTACCTGCCACAGCAAGTCCATCCCGCTTTGCGGCGGGCTCTGGTGAAAACCAGTTACCTCTTAGATTCCATTCCCCTGGTACGGCCCACGCCATCACCTCACTAACACAGAGGATCCACCACCTGTGTCCTCCCTGCATACCAGTCCAGATCCTGACGCTCACTAAGACTTCTAATTCTAAGCCTCTTGGCCTCAAGAGGCTGAAAAGCCTTCTCCCGTTTAAAGTCTGCGTTTGCCTCTGCTCCCATGCTTACAAGACCAGATCCTGATAAGCCCTTTGTTTTGGATGTTGATGCCTTATCTATTGGAGCGGGTGCCGTTCTTACTCAGAAAAAGGCCAAGGGCAAGACTGTAACTTGTGGGTTCTTCTCCAAGACCTTCTCTCCTGCTGAGAGGAATTACTCCATTGGAGTTTGTGAATTCCTCGCTATCAAGCCTTGGAGCAATGGCGACATTTATATGAAGATTCTTCTCATCCAGTCAGCATCTACTCCGACCATAAGAATCTTCTATACCTTCAGTCTGCTCAGCGTTTGAACCACCGCCAGGCAAGGTGATCACTGTTCTTTTCTAGGTTCAACTTCTTCATCCACTTCCGTCTGGCAGATAAGAACATCAGGGCTGATGCTCTCTCCAGGTCCTTTGACGCCTTTGGTTTGGACTCGATGCCTTGGCATATTATTTCTCCTGACCGTTCGATTCCTGCCGCTCTTGCTGAAATTCAGCAAGTTCCTCCGGGAAAATCCTTTTTTGCCCACAAGATTGAGACGCAAGGTATGAAATGGGGTAATTCTTACTTAACAGCAGGTCATCCTGGTATACGCAAGACTCTACTTCTAATCTCCCGGCACTACTGGTGGCCCCATCTTGAATGTGATGTTTCTGATTGTGTTCGTTCCTGTGAAACTTGGGCCCGTGACAAAACTTCTCGACAGAGACCTGCAGGACTCTTACAGCCTTTACCCATTCCAGAGACTCCCTGATCCCATATCGCCATGGATTTCATCACCGATTTGCCACCATCTCATAATAACACTGTCATTTGGGTCGTTGTAGATCGGTCTTCCAAGATGGCTTATTTTATTCCTTTACCAGGTCTTCCTTTTGCCCCACAGCTGGCGAAGTACTTCTTGTTGCATGTCTTTCGTTTACATGGTCTTCCTCAGCATATCCTTTCGGATCGAGGTGTGCAGTTGTTCTCTAAGTTCTGGCGAGTCTTTTGTAACCATCTGGACATCAATCTGGACTTCTCCTCGGCCTACCACCCTCAGTCCAACGGTCAAGTGGAGAGGGTTAATGAAATTCTTGAGACTTATCTTCAGCATTTTGTTTCAGCTCGCTAAGATGATTGGGTTGACCTTCTCTCCTGGGCTGAATTCTCATATAATCATAAGGATTCTGAGTTCACGAGGTCGTCTCCATCTCCGTTCTCCTCTTCCTCTCCCAGTTTCCTCTGGTGTGCCTGCTGTTGATGAGCTGGTCCGTGACTTCTCCACCATCTGGCAACAGACCCAACAGTCATTATCCTAGGCTTCTTCACACATGAAGGCGCAAGCTGATAAGAGTAGATGACCTCCTCCGTCCTTCTCTCCTGGTGACATGGTGTGGCTCTCATCCAAGTACATTCACTTCAAGATACCCTTTTACACGCTTGGTCCTCGCTACCTTGATCCCTTCCAGATTCTACAAAAGATTAATCCTGTCTCCTAAAAACTCTGTCTACCTGCTACGTTACATATTCCCAATTCCTTCCACATCTCTCACCTCAAGCCTCTTGTCATAGACTGGTTTTCTCAAAAGAATCTTGTCCCCACACCTGTCTCGGCTCTTCTGACGTCTACAAAGAGGTAAACTAATTTTTCTAATAGACTGGAAGGTCACGGTCCTGAGGAGAGATCTTAGGAGCATGAGGAGAATATCCTGGACCGTGACTTTCTCAGGAGTTTTCTGAATCGTAAAAGGAGGGGGAGACCAAAGGGGGGGGGGGTACTGTTAAGTTATGTGCTCTGGCCACACACGCTGGCCGTGAGCTCATGGTTCCATTACCTGCTGCTGCCAGTGGGTCTGGGATTCGCATTGCGGGACGTGCCCGCATTTGAATCCCAGCCCGTCACTCACCTGGTTTTTCTCCTGCCACTGCCTCTGCCTCTCTGCTCCGGCGCCCATGTCCCTGTCCCCTAGGGCGCGTGCATGCCGGAGCTTTAAGATTTAAAGGGCCAGTGCGCCCATTAGTGAAGGAACACCTGTGGCTCATTGATAAATTCCTCCACCTGCCACGCTTCCCTGCCGGATCTTTGTTGCCCTAGTGCCTGAGAGAAAGCGTTCCTGAGAGTTGCCTTGCCGTGTATCATACCCTTTGCTCCGTTACCTGTCCTTGCACCTTTGCCGCCTGCCTACTGACCACTTGCTACCTTCCTGACTACGCTACTGTGCCGCCAGCCCTGACCTTCTGCTATCCTGACCACGTGTTGCCTTATCCCACCTGTGCCTTGAATCTTCTCAGCCGCCTGTGTGGTCGAGCCATGCCAGGGGTAGCAACCTGGGTGCCGTCTGCCGCAGCAAGTCCATCCCGCTTTGTGGCGGGCTCTGGTGAAAACCAGCGGCACCTTAGACTCCACTCCCTAGTACGGTCCGAGTCATCTACCACACAGGTCCATCGGATCCACTATCATCAGTGATTCAGTCTACTGAAACGTCAGTGTTACAGTCTTGCCCATCCTCTTCTGTCAGATGACTAGAAAAAACACCCATTTCGCGAAACCTAAACTGTGCTCCACTGTGCCCCTCCCCCTCCTCCTCCAGTTCAGCCCCCACAGGGCTCATGTGGCCGTGAGATGTAGGTGCCACATCACCAGTGCCCTGACCAGCCATCGTTTCCAACATGTATTGTAGGAAATGAAGCAGTGGAATGATGTTGTTCATCCCGTAATCCTGGCGACTGACTATTAATATGGCTTTCTCAAAGGGCCTGAGCACACGGCAGGTGTCACGTATGACCTGCCACTAGTGACATTGAAGTTACACATGAGAGTCCCCCTACTGCTTGGATCATCAAGAAATCGGTGATGGCTTTTCTCTGTTCATATAGTCAGTCCAACATATGGGGGGTGGAATTCCAACATGTGGAAATGTCGCAAATTAGAATATGTTGGGCTATACCGTTCTGACGCTGCAGCTCAAGGAGGGTGTGCTTTGCGGTGTACGAGTGCTTTGCGGCTGAAGTGCATGCAAAGTTTCCTTCCCATTGTTAGGATGTCTTGCAGTTGGGGGGAACACTTCAGGAACCGCTTGACAACCAGGTTGAACACGTGTGCCATGCAGGGCGCATGGCTCAGGCTTCCACAGACAAGATGTTCTTCCCATTGTCGGTCACCATGGTTCCCATTTCCAGTTTTAGTGGAGTAAGCCATGATTCAATTTCTTGATGATAGACTTTTAGCAGTTCCTCCCCTGTGTGACTCCATTCACCAAGGCAAACCATGTGAAGAACAGCGTGACATTGCCGTGCCCTGCATACATGGTATACTGGAGGGGCACTGAGACTTGTCCGTGCAGTGGAAGCTGAGGACACGGGGGAGGATGAGGAGGCGAAGTCGCACACTTTCACAGGACCAATGGCCTGAGAGCGCAGAGGCGGAAGCAGCGTGACCTGTCCAAGTTGCTGTTGTGGCTGTGCAGGAACCACATTCACCCAGTGGGCCTTAAAGGACATGTATTGTCCCTGACCGCAGTTACAGCTCCACACGTTGGCGCTGCCGTGCTCTTTGGTACACACTGACAGGCTCAAGGACCGGCCCACCTTCTGTTCCACAAAATTGTGCAGGTGTGGAAATGACGGCTTGGGACTCTCCATCTCAGCTCTGAAAAAAACATCAGTTCTCTGAAAGGTGCAGAGTCCAACACTTGAAAAGGGAGGAACTGCAGCACCAGCAACTTGGAAAGGAGCATATTCAGCTTCTGCACTGTTGGATGAGTGGGCGCATACTGTTGTCTCTTGGACATGGCTTAGCCGATGGATTGCTGGCAGAATGACTGATTCGAAGTAGAAGAAGCAGGAGCATCTGGAGCGAGATAAGATGGGTATGACACACAGCCCCCTTCGCCAGAGGTGGTGGAGCCTTGGCTGGCTGAAACAGGCAGCGGCGTGCCACTGGGTGATACAGCAGGCTGGATTACCACATTGGAGCCACGGTGCTCCCAGGCAGCTGCATGGTGACGCTGCATATGTTGACTCAGGGCCATGGAACCAACATTGGGACCCTGGCCATGCTTCACCTTCTGCTGGCACATCTTTCATGTGGCCATATTAACCTCCTGCTTGATGAAAATCTGCCACACCGCCGAGTAGCTGATTTCCCCCCAACAGTCCGCACTGATTGACTGCTACTGCAGCCAACTCCAGGAACCCCTGTTCCACTACCTCCCAAGAAGGTAAGCTGCCGCGAAGCAGGTAGTCTACCCTGGGCATGTTTGGCTCCAGAGTTTCCACTTCTGCCCCCATGCTGACTGCCAACCATGCTACCACCTTGCTGGCTCAGCTGCTGCCTCACAGGCAACCTGCAACCCTCTTCTCCTGATGATGATGAAGCCCCTTCTGCACCCGGCTCACAAGTGCGATCGACTTCATCATCATCGAGTTGTGTCTGCACGTCACTGATATCCTCCTCCACAGTGTCTGCTTCAGGAGCCTGAATGCTCGCAACACCACCTCCCACGCCACTCTCCTTATCCCTACTTGCCCACCTAGCGGAGGAAGTGGCAGATATCTCCTCCATTTCTTGGCTGAGCAGTAGCTGCTGACTGTCTTTTAGTAGATTGTCCTCACGAAATAGTGGAGCTGAACCCACAGCATAAGATACTTCTGTGGGGGAGGGATCAGCATAGGACAGAGGCAATGGGTGGACAGGGACTGCTCCCGGGCCATGCTAACTGAGGGTTGTGTCTGAGGAACCCACCGATTGTTGACTGGGGGTGTCAGATGTCACTTGTGATGAAGTGGATGACCATGTTAACTAATCGATGACGGCAGATGGGTTGCTGGTCGAGAGACGACCGCTAGCTGATAATGGGAGCTCAGGCCTTTTGCTGCAACTCCTGCTGGAATTCACCCATAGTATGCAGTGACCTCTGCCTGTGCCTGATGAATTTAGGCCTCTACTACTCCTCTGTGCACGTCCTGACCTTCTCTGCCTGACATACTTAGTGCGTATATGAGGCGAGGACAATACACTCCACTATGCTTAAAACAGCATGTGTCTGCAACACCAGTAGGTGTGGACTTTTGGCTGGCCTTTGACAGTAACTTGGCCCTTGGGACTATAACAAGAACAAAATGATACACCACTTAGATGTACGTACGTGGTATGCACTTATGAGGGAAGTACAATGCGCTCCACTACGCTTAGAACAGTATTTGTCTACAACACCAGCAGGTGTGTACTTTTGGCTGGCCTTTCAAAGTAACTAGGACCTTAGGACTTTAACAGGAACAAAATGGTACACCACTTAGTTGTACATACGTGTTATGCACTTATGAGGGGAGTACAATGCGCTCCACTACGCTTAAAACAGCTTTTGCCTGCAACACCAGCAGGTGTGTACTTTTGCCTGACCTTTCACAGTAACTAGGCCCTTAAGACTTTAACAAGAACAAAACGGTACACCACCTATGTACGCACAGGTTATACTTAATAGAGGACAATACGCTCCGCTACTGAGGTGTGGGCATGCTGGGAGTTATAGTTTTGCAAGATTTAGAAGGCAACAGTTTAGAGACCACTGCACAGTGATCTCCAAACTGCACCCCTCTAAATCTTGCAAAACTACAAATTCCAGCATTACCAAACAGCAAATGGCTTTCTCGGCATGCTGGGAGTGGTAGTTTTGCAACATCTGGAGGGCTACAGTTTAGAGACCACTGTATAGTGGTCTCCAAACTGTGGCTTTCCAGGTGTTGCTAGGCAACATCACCTCCCCAGGGAGCTGCACCTCATGGCCGCCACCGCACCAGCGACCTCCCGCCGCCGATTGTCACTGCTCGTAAGGGATCGCCGCCACTGCTTGCAGGACAGTTCCCCTGCCCTGCCCAGACTACTGTGGGTGGGCAGAGCGGGGGAACTGAACTTTAACACCACCCACTTCTGACCAACCAATAGCAGGGATAGGAGGGGTGGCACCCCTTCCACCTCACTCCTATCCCTTCAGGGGGATTGGGGCTGTCTTGGACCGCACCGATCCTCCTTATTTTCCGGGTAACAGGTGAACGGAGACCCGTATGACCCGGAATTGCAGCAGATCTTGCCGATTTGCGGTGATCGCCAAAATGGGGGGATCTCAGGACCCCCCAGGCGTTGGCACCGGATGCCTTTGGAACGATTTCAGCAGGCATCCTGTTTCGTTCACTGCCCGGTTACCGGCGGTGAACGGAAACGCCGAGGGCGCACAGGTACGCCCTTGGTCCTTAAGTCCCAGAACGCAAGGGCATTCCTGTACACCCTTGGTCCTGGTAGAGTTAAGCCAACTTTATTGGTACATACAAGCTCACAGGCATAGGAGATACCAGGGGTCAGAATGTGCTAATGCATAGCCCAAAGCTGAGACATTGGTGTGCAGCATTGCTAGGTGGTAGCAGGAGAGGCTATAAAAGGGCAAAGTCTGTGCATACGTGAAAGTCCCCAACTGTGGTATAAGGATTTCACAGAAAAAGATATGACACTGCTTTCAAGAAATAGAAGTTATTTGCAAGGCGGGTGTGGCTATATAACTCCAGCTCAGTCTGTTTTCCAGTTGCTGGTTATTTAGTGCAATACACTTTGTTTGTGCTATATGCTATTATGTCTCTGCATTATACTTCTATGTCTGCTTGTGCATTTACATTGTGATATGACCTCAGTTTTTAGCCATGGTTAATTGGTCTTGTTTAGTAGATTTTAGTCTGCGTTACAATTAGTGATGAGCGAACTTACAGTAAATTCGATTCGTCACGAACTTCTCGGCTCGGCAGTTGATGACTCATCCTGCGTAAATTAGTTCAGCCTTCAGGTGCTCCGGTGGGCTGGAAAAGGTGGATACATTCCTAGGAAAGAGTCTCCTAGGACTGTATCCACCTTTTCCAGCCCATCGGAGCACCTGAAAGCTGAACTAATTTATGCAGGAAAAGTCATCAACTGCCGAGCCGAGAAGTTCATATAGAACAAAAAGTCCCGGCACTCACCAAGTTGCAAGCCAATTCGTGTTTATTGTATGCAGGTAAACAGGACGCGTTTCGGCAAAGCCTTCCTCTGCTTTGCCGAAACGCGTCCTGTATACCCGCATACAATAAACACAAATTGGCTTGCAACTTGGTGAGTGCCGGGACTTTTTGTTCTATATGCCTATTTTTTCCACGTGCACCACCCACCACAGAAGTGCCGACCTTTTTTCCTATACGAGCCGAGAAGTTCGTGATGAATCGAATTTACTGTAAGTTCGCTCATCTCTAGTTACAATAGTCGGGTTTTAGGGTTAGTATTTTCATTCTGGTATGTCGCTGTTCACACTGTGAGTTTTCTTGTATCCGTTTTCTGTGTTTTTGTAACAAGACATCCCTGTGACCTTTTAATGGGACTCTGGGGAATTGAGTTTTAGTATCAAGACATTCCCATGTTTTCTGGAGGTTTTCTGGGGGGGATTGAGTTTTTATTCCTGTTTGTTACTGGAGTCTATGCTGACTCATCTGTTTCCCAGTCTTGTGTTCTGGACCTAATCTGTTTGTTAGTTATCTGTGTTCAGTGTGAACAGGGTTCTATATTTATATCCTGTTTGGTTGATCTGATCTTTGTTCTTTGTACTTGTATCTGATTGTGAACAGTGTCCTATGTTCTGAACAGTTTGTCTGTTTATATTCTGCCCTGTTAGTATTTGTATCCTGTCTGGTATATCTGGTTGTCTAGTAGTTTTCCGTTTCTTTTTCTAGTGATCAACTATGTATATATTTGTTTTTATGCTACTGCACTGTAGCGCAGGGAGGGACCGGCTCCAAGTTGTCGATCCATCGCAGTCGGTCATGACAATATATAATGCATACAGGTAATATACAAGGTAGAGGCAGCTAATGTATTTTCTTTCTTGCTAAGCTACAACCATATTCCTGACAATATTTATTGTATTATTTAGCTGGGCTACTAATTAAAGAGGGTGTGGTATTCCTAATTATAGTCTATTATGTTCATTCATACATGATTTACATTTTTGCAAGCAAAATATGAAATCCATAGAAACAATTTATATGCACAAATATAAGGATCTCCTTCATACAATTAAACAGGGGCGATGATTATATTGCTTATAGATTGTCAACATATAATCATCATAGCACTGTGTGGTCATGAAATTACTATGTTAACTGGAACTGGAGCTTCAATGGGAAATAACGATAGATACATAGATAGAGAGATAGAAAACATTATTTTGTAAAGTCAATATTTTCAGAAAAGAATACAATTTAAAAGACCTGAACTCTATCAGTAGCTTTCATTCTGGCATTTTATTAACTGCAGAATTCTTATGGTATAATACTGCAGAGCAGATACTTGCTCATGAGGTGTGTTCAGTTTTTATTGTGTAGAGATGCAGAGAGAGCAGATGTACAGGGCATGTTTAATTTGTGGTACAGTATTGTTAAAGGCCCTAGAGGCAGGGTGACAGCCGACTGCCAAAACACTGAAGTCTTGGTCCCAAGGGAGAAAACCATATTATTACAAGGATTGCAATGCTGATATATTAAAAGCAGTGATAAACACGCTGAAAGAACATGCAGAGCCAATTGAAGGAAAGAATGAGGCAATAGAAGGGAAAGGATAAAATAAGAGCATTTTCTTCTGACTGGTTAGATGCTCAATACATTGCTTCAGTAGAATGTTTCCCCTCCCTTTACTCTGCAGCTTCTACCAGAGATTACTAGAAGATACTGCTGATAACTGGTGAGGCTAAAATGCAGGCAGCATCACTTCAGCAGCAGTTATAATAAGGTAAAGGAAGCATCTTCAGGACCTGACATCCAGAGGGACACCAGTCATAGAAATCGTTTTCTTACCAGTACGATTCCATACATTCTCATTGCTTTAAATAACTGAAATTGCTAAACCGACTTGGAAGTAACCTCACCAGAATGTCTGATTTACATAAGTGATGCTTTCTGCATAGTGTAAAGTAATATCTTTTAGACTACGCCAGACCATAGAGGTCAACAACTGGATAACCTCTTGACACCTTACAAACAAGGTAAGACCATGTCCTACACTAATCCTTAAATGTCTATTATTAGGCAATAGCAATACGCTTCTTAGCTTAGAGATTCAAACCAACTCCAATTTTGTTGCAATAGTTGTACTTTTTCATTTGCCCAATCTATAGGCATTTGGCAAACTTAACCCATTAGGGTTATAGGCTTGACTGTGAGGTTCGGCACCTGCCTGAGGGAAAGCCTGCAAACTGCTATGATACCTTCATTGCAAAATTCTTAAAGAGGTACTCCACTGGAAAACTTTTTATTTTAAATCAACTGGTGCCAGAAAGTTAAACAGATTTGTAAATTACGTCTATTAAAAAATCTTAATCCTTTCAGTACTTATCAGCTGCTATGTGCTCCACAGGAAGTTCTTTTGTTTTTGAACTTCCTGTCTGACCGCAGTGCTCTCTGCTGACACCTCTGTCCATTTTAGGAACTGTCCAGAGCAGGATAGGTTTGCTATAGGGATTTTCTCCTACTCTGGACAGTTCCTAAAATGGACAGAGGTGTCATCAGAGAGCACTGTGGTCAGACAGAAAGGAAATTCAAAAAGAAAAGAACTTCCTGTGGAGCAAATAGAATCTAATAAGTACTGGAAGGATTAAGATTTTTTAAAAGAAGTAATTTACAAATATGCAACCAGAAAAAAGAAAAGTACAGAGATGCATAGTGAGCAATTGGCACTGGAAAATACCAATCAAAGTAAGTGCACTAATGGGTGAAGAGGTGGTATCAAATGTTCAATATGAGTCGATAGCAGTGCATCACGTTTGAAACCATTTGCAAATCATAATATAGAGAAAAAAGAGAAACTGTCACTGTTCTTCAGATTAAGATGCTAACGTAGAGGTCCTGATTCCTGTGACTTCTGCAGGGAGGCGATGGTGGAATTGGGGGAGCTCAGATGCCGGCCACGGTCCGTATCGCGCTAATGGGTAAGGCCTGATGAAGCTCCCATTATCACGATACGTGGCCAGCGTCTGAGCTCCCCCAATTCCACCATCATCTCCCTGCAGAAATCACCGGAATCGGGATGTCTACTTTAGCATCTTAATCCGAAGAACAGGGATCGTGTGAGTGCTCCGTTTTCTCTTTTTTCTCTATATTATAATTTACAAATATGTTTAACTTTCTGGCACCAGTTGATTAAAACATTTTTTTTCCCAGTGGAGTACCCCTTTAACCCCTTTAGCCCATTTTCACCTTAAGGACCAGGCCAATTTTATTTTTGCATTTTCGTTTTTTCCTCCTCGCCTTCTAAAATCCGTAACTCTTTCATATTTCCCTCTACAGACCCATATTAGGGCTTGTTTTTTGCGTGACCAATTGTAATTTGTAATGAAAGCTCCAATTTTACCATAAAATGTACGGCAAACCCCCCAAAAAAAATTTTAGAGAGGAAATTTAACCCCTTAAGGACTCAGCCCATTTTGGCCTTAAGGACAATTTAATTTTTACGTTTTCATTTTTTCCTCCTCGCCTTCTAAAAATCATAACTCTTTTATATTTTCATCCACAGACTAGTATGAGGGCTTGTTTTTTGCGCGACCAGTTGTCCTTTGTAATGACATCACTCATTATATCATAAAATGTATGGCGCAACCAAAAAACACTATTTTTGTGGGGAAATTAAAACGAAAAACGCAATTTTGCTAATTTTGGAAGGTTTTGTTTTCACGCCGTACAATTTCTGGTAAAAATGACATGTGTTCTTTATTCTGAGGGTCAATACGATTAAAATAATACCCATTATTATATACTTTTATATTATTGTTGCGCTTAAAAAAAATCACAAACTTTTTAACCAAATTAGTACGTTTATAATCCCTTTATTTTGATGACCTATAACTTTTTTATTTTTCAGTATAAGCGGCAGTATGGGGGCTCATTTTATGCGCCATGATCTGTACTTTTTTTTGATACCACATTTGTATATAAAAAACTTTTAATACATTTTTTATAATTTTTTTTTTAATAAAATGTATTAAAAAAGTAGGAATTTTGGACTTTTTAAATTTTTTTTCGTTCACGCCGTTCACCGTACGGGATCATTAACATTTTATTTTAATAGTTCGGACATTTACGCACGCGGCGATACCAAATATGTCTATAAAAAATGTTTTTTACGCTTTTTGGGGGTAAAATAGGAAAAAACGGACGTTTTACTTTTTTATTGGGGGAGGGGATTTTTCACTTTTTTTTTACTTTTACATTTTTTTACATTTTTTTTTACACTTGAATAGTCCCCATAGGGGACTATTCATAGCAATACCATGATTGCTAATACTGATCTGTTCTATGTATAGGACATAGAACAGATCAGTATTATCGGTCATCTCCTGCTCTGGTCTGCTCGATCACAGACCAGAGCAGGAGACGCCGGGAGCCGCACGGAGGAAGGAGAGGGGACCTCCGTGCGGCGTTATGAATGATCGGATCCCCGCAGCAGCGCTGCGGGCGATCCGATCGTTCATTTTAATCGCGAACTCCCGCAGATGCCGGGATCTGTATTGATCCCGGCACCTGAGGGGTTAATGGCGGACGCCCGCGAGATCGCGGGCGTCGGCCATTGCCGGCGGGTCCCTGGCTGCGATCAGCAGCCGGGATCAGCCGCGCATGACACGGGCATCGCTCCGATGCCCGCGGTTATGCTTAGGACGTAAATGTACGTCCTGGTGCGTTAAGTACCACCTCACCAGGACGTACATTTACGTCCTGCGTCCTTAAAGGGTTAAATGAAAACCACAATTTTGCACATTTTGGAGGGTTTCTTTTCACACTGTACAATTTAGGGTAAAAATGACATGTGTTCTTTATTCTGTGGGTCAATACAATTAAAATGATACCCATGACTAGATACTTTTATATTTTTGTACCGCTTAAAAAAAATCTAAAACTTTTTGTACAAAATCAGTAATCTAAAATCATCCTATTTTGACCACCTATAACTTTTTCATTTTTCTGTATATAGGGCGGTATGAGGGCTCATTTTTTGTGACGTCATCTGAACTTTTTATCTATACCACATTTGCATATATAAAACTTTTATATCATTTTTTATAATTTTTTAATAAAATGTGACAAAAAAGCAGCATTATTGGACTTTTTAACATTTTTTATGTTTATGCCGTTCACCGTATGGGATCATTAACATTATATTTTGATAGTTTGGACATTTACGCACGCGGTGATACCAAATATGTTTATTAAAAAAAATTACGCTTTTTGGAGGTAAAATGGGAGAAACGGACAATTTTTTTTTTTATTGGGGGAGGGGATTTTTCACACTTTTTTACACTTTTTATGTCCCCATAGGGGACTATCTATAGCAATCATTTGATTGCTAATACTGTTCAGTGCTATATGTAGGACATAGCACTGATCAGTATTATCGGCTATCTCCTGCTCTGGTCTGCTCGATCTCAGACCAGAGCAGGATACGCCGGGAGACGGCCGGAGCCAGGTGAGGGGACCTCCGTCCGCCATTACAGATGATCGGATTGCCGCGGCAGCGCTGCGGGCGATCCGATCATCTATTTTATTATGCGCATTGCCGCAGATGCTGTGATCTGTACAGATCACGGCATCTGAGGGGTTAATGGCGGACATCCGCGCGATCGCGGATGTCGGCCATTACCGGAGGGTCCCCGGCTGCTGATAGCAGCTGATAGCAACCGGAACCTACCGTGTATGATGCGAGCACCGCTCCGATGCTCGCGGTCATACACAGGACATAAATGTGTGTCCTGTTGTGGGAAGTACCGCCAAACCAGGACGTACATTTACGTCCGTGGTCGTTAAGGGGTTAAGCTCATATATAAAACAAGGACAAACATAAATGTAATTGTGAAGTAATTATCAAATTATTTCTTATAGATGTGACTACCATTGTGTTTATAATTTTGTACTTTAACCGTTAAACACAAAGCCCATTTTGACCTTACGGACCAGAGCATTTTTTGCAAATCTGACCACTGTCACTTTAAGCATTAATAACTCTGGGATGCTTTTACTTATGAATTTGATTCCCGGATAGTTTTTTCATGACATATTCTACTTTATGTTAGTGGTAATTTTTTGTCGATACTTGCATCATTTCTTGGTGAAAAATTCAAAAATTTGTAAGGGTAATGGACATACAAAATAAATTATATATTGATTTATACAGTAAATGGGCTTTTGGAGAGCAAATTGTGCTGAAATGGTTTTTGGAGGGGAATGTTTCATTTAGGAAGCCCCCACGGTGCCAGAACAGAAAAAAAAAAAGATAAACACATGGCGCACTATTTGGGAAACTACAGTCCTCAAGGAACGTAACAAGGGGTACAGTGAGTCTTAATACCCCAGGGGTGTTTGACACATTTTTGTTAAAGTGGGAAATGAAAAATTCATTTTTTTTTCACTAAAATGCTGGTGTTACCCCAAATTTTTCATTTTCACAAGGGGTGATAGAAGAAAAAGCCCCCCCCCCAAATTTGTAACACCATTTCTTCTTAGTATGGAAATAACCCATATGTGGATGTAAAGTGCTCTGCGGGCAAACTACAATTCACAGAAGAAAAGGAATGCCATTGAGCTTTTGGAGAGAGAATTTAGTTGAAATGAAAGTCGGGGGGGATGTGTGCATTTACAAAGACCCTGTGCTGCCAGAACAGTGGACCCCACACATGTGACACCATTTCGGAAATTACACCCCTGACGGAATGCAATAAGGGGCGGGGGTGCAGTGAGAATTTACACCCCACTGGCGTTTGACAGATCTTTGGAACAGTGGGCTGTGTAAATGAAAAATTAAATTTTTCATTTTCACGGACAACTGTTCAAAAAATCAGACAGTCAGACACCTGTGGGATGTAAATTATTACTACACCCCTTATTACGTTCCTTGAGGGGGGTCCGCTGTTCTGGCAGCACGGGGGGCTTTGTAAATGCACACGTCCCCCGACTTTCATTTCAACCAAGTTCTCTCTCCAAAAGCTCAATGGCCCTCCTTCTCTTCTGAGCCCTGTAGTGTGCCCACGGAGCACTTTACATCCACTTTACATCCAATGGTGTTATATTTTGGGGGCTTTTTCTCCTATTACCCCTTGTGAAAATTTTAAATGTGGGGTTAACACCAGCATTTTAGTGAAAAAAAATAATTTTTTATTTTCATGTCTCACTTTAACTAAAATTTGTCAAACACCTGTAGGGTGTTAAGACTCACTATACCCCTTGTTATGTTCCTTGAGGAGTATAGATTCCCAAATAGTACGCCATGTGTGTTTTTTTTTTTTATTGCTGTTCTGGCACCATGGGGGCTTCCTAAATGCAACATGCCCCCCCAAAAACAGTTTCAGCATTATTTGCTCTCCAAAGGCACATATACTGCATGAATCAATATATAATTTACTTGGCATGTCCATGTGTTTTTTTTTTTTTTTGCATTCATTTTTGAACCGCTGCAACTGTGTTTATGCCAGAACTGCTGCATCAGCCACCCTTGTGCAAATTACCAATTTAGGCTTAAAATGTACATGGTGTGCTCTCAACTTTGAGCCCTGTTGTGCGCTCGCAGAGCACTTCACGTCTACATATGGGGTATTTATGTACACAGGAGAAATTGTGTTACAAATTTTGGGGGTCTTTTTCTCCTTTTACCTCTTGTGAAAAGTAAAAGTATGGGGCAACACTAGCATGTTTAGTGTAAAAAATTTATTTTTCTTACAATAACATGATGGTATAGCCCCCAACTTTTGCTTTTCATAAGGGGTAAAAGGAGAAAAAGCTACCCAAAATTTGTAACACTATTTCTCCCAAGTGGCACTAAACTGTTGCCTTGAAATACGACAGGGCTCCGGAGTGAGAGCGCCATGCGCATTTGAGGCCAGGATTAGGGATTTGCATAGGGCCGGACTCAGATACAAGCATTACACTTGCCTCCACCACCAAAATACCTTACAGCAGTGTTTCCCACACAGGGTGCCTCCAGCTGTTGCAAAACTCCCAGCATGCTTGGACAGTCAATGGCAATGCTAGGAGTAGTTGTTTTGCAACAGCTGGAGGTTCCAGTTTGGAAACAGTGCCGTAAAAAAGTTTTCATTTTTATTGGGGGGGGGGGGTTACTGTTTAAGGGGGTGTGTATATGTAGTGTTTTACTATTTATTTTGTGTAGTGTAGTGTTTTTAGGGTACATTCACACATTCACTACAAATACCAGCATGCTCTGACAGCAAACAGTTTTGCAAGATCTGGAGGGCCACAGTTTAGAGACCACTGCACAATGATCTCCAAACACTGGTCCTCCAGATCTTGCAATACTACAAATCCCAGCATACCCAGACAGCAAACGGCTGTCTGGGCATGCTGGAAGTTGTAGTTTTTGAGGGAGACTGCCCATGTGCTTAGAGCTGGCGGAGATTTCAACTACAGTTTACACTTGGTAGCATAAGTGTAAACTGTATTAAATTTGTTGCAGGGACCACAGCCCCTAAGTGTAAAACCACACCACTTTGTCATAAGCCCAACCAATACTTACCCTTGCACTGCTTGTAATTTGATCACTGAATAAGCTGAGAGACAAACCCTGAGCAGACCAGCAAAAAACAGCTGATTTTTTTGAGAGAAAGTCTATGCTGCTGCATCTGTACAGTTCAAAATTGTAAATGGGTCATGTGATCACTAGTTTGATAAAAGATAAAGTGCTTAATGTGTGATTGTTCTCTTTTTGATAGAATTTTCCTTAAATTGTCGCAAAAAGGTGCTATTGTACCGCAATTGTAACAATGTGCAATTTTGAAAAGTTGCAGCAGAAACAGCCAAATTGCAGTAAAAACGGGTGAGAATACAATAAAAAGTAAATAACATTTTTAAATATTAGTAAAGCACCTTAGTTGTGATTAAAAGTTAAATCTCTTTCACCTTATATGTCATGTCAGGCAGGGATAAGTGCACCCCACGCTCACCCACTGCCCCTTTCCCCATTTACATGACGATCTACCCTAAGCGACAGACCCCCAACTGAGTGACATTCCCTAATCTGGATAAGTGCAGGATGTAGTAATGTCAAAACAACAAAACCAAAATCAGTAAAGAGGTAAGGGAACAGCTTAGGAAATAAAGAGTTAATCAAGGAACAGACTACGGAACACAAAACAGGTATACAGCAAACTGATAAACATACACATAAAGCAAAGTCAGGCAGGCTAGAGTCAAAACTAGGATGGAACAGAGGTACAAACATGCTAGGAAAAAGGGTAATTAAAAGGCAGGCAAGCAGGTTTGCTGGTAGTTGTGCACGCTAGTGCCGCTGTTGATTGGTCCAACTTACAACAGTTCTATTTGGCCGTAGTGGCTATATCAGAGCATGACAAGTGAACATATGACTCCTAGGCTACCTGAGACCCCACACAGAGTCAGTGGAGGCAGAGGAGACAATGCTGGAGCACACATAAAAACTGCACATAATATGAATTGACCTCAACACACTAAACAATCTATTCCACCTGGGTGACCTTCAGCAATAGCAGACTAATAAGATGATCAGGCATACACAAGAACCTATACATTATTCTCTGGAGTGCCTTAAAATGCCTCTTGAAAAAAAATCATGTAGGTGGGTCCAAATTGATAGCAGGTCGTCCAACAACAGTAATTGGGACTGCTTGGCTCTCTGCCGGGCTTTGTCATGTGGGATGCTGGGTGATGACAGGCAGGAGAAATAAAGGCAGAAGATGCCAGAGCCATGTGTGAGCTGGTAGTATGAGAGATAACAACAAAGATGGTCAGCTGCATTTAACTCAGTCAGCTTAGCCTTATTCTCTTGCCATGCCACAGCTTACCAGTGAAGAAGAGTTGAGCTCCACTCTGGTCACAAAATAGATAGCACCAAGCGCCTGCTCCAGTTTCATTCCACCACAGCCAGGCAACAGCAAAGAAGGAGTTGCACAAATTCATGTGAAAATATGTGCAAAATGTATGTGCAAAATTTATTTTTCAAAAAATTTAGTGAAATACTGGCACTGGCCTCCAATGCCTCCTGACCTGATTGGTCTATCAGGATTTCTATCAGTAGGCCCAATACCCAATCTGCTCCTTATTATTTGTAACACGGCTGGTTGGCAACCACCGGTGTACCATCTACATGGAAGCACTGGATAAAACTTATAGAGCCAGCGTGCACTCGCTAATGGATCCCCCTCCAATCCCTGTTGTCAGAGTCTGGACTGGTATGCGGAGAGGACACGTGAGTGGATCCTCTGTGTCAGTGAGGCGATGGCGTGGGCCGTACCAGGGGAACGGAATCTAAGAGGTTACTGGTTTTCACCAGAGCCCGCCGCAAAGCGGGATGGACTTTCTGCGGCAGGTAACCCCCAGGTTGTTCCACCCGATAGCGACTCAACCTCACTGACAGCTGAGACAGGCGCGGTACACAAGGACAAGGCAAGGCGAGGTCAGACGTAGCAGAAGGTCAAGGCAGGCGGCAAGGTTCGTAGTCAGGGGCAACAGCAGGGGTCTGGATACACAGGCTAGGGATACACATGAAACGCTTACTCAGGGCACTAGGGCAACAAGATCCGGTGAGGACAGGAAGGGGAAGTGGGTTTAAGCAGTGCTTAATACACTGATTGGGCCAGGCACCAATTAGTGGTGCACTGGCCCTTTAAATTTCATAGAGCCGGCGCTCGTGCGCCCTAGAGAGCGGGGCCGTGCCCGCCGGGCCGGAGTAAAAGGAGGACGGGGCAGGTGAGAAGAACAGGATGCTACCCGCGGGCGGGCACGTCCCGCCACGCGGATCGCATCCCCGCTGAGGACACCAGAGCAGCGCTCCCGGACAGCGGGACTGCCCGTGGCGCTGCAGGCAGAAGAACGCCGCAAGCTCTCCAGGGAAGGACAGGGACCCGGAGCGCTCGGCGTTACACCTGTAAGGCACTGCCTATTTAACTTTGCTCCACCTGTTGCATAATGCCTTAGCAAGAGTGTCCCTGACTATTGCCTGACTACTGGACTTTGCCTTTGTCTCATCCCCTGGTTCCTGTTTTGCTACTCTTGTGTATGAATTTGGACTGTCGGCCATGCCTCTGTCTGCTAGCAGCTTGTTCCATCCAGCCTGCACATGTAGCCTACTCAGCTTTGCTGTTCTCAAAGCAGCAACTCTGCTGCATTTGACACTGACTACAGTTTCAGTTCACCCCCCCACCCCACACCCCTCCGGTATTCTTGGTGTTAGGCTAGTCTATCCAGCTGTCACTTACCCAAGCCAGTCTAGTAAGTGGCTTAGGGGGTCCACACCCGTAGGAGCATGACAGCATTCAATGTATTTTTAAAAAAAACAGTAGAATGTTGAGCACCATTAACTGTTATATTTTAGTCTTGCTTGTTTCAGTGGAAATAATAGGAAAATTGAAAAACTGTGTTACTAAAAATAAAAAATAAATTGAAAATTACATTATGGGAGGTGGGAGACTGGTATCCAGCTTTGCAACCATTAGGTGTCTTTGCAAATAGTCATTATTAGAAATATCCTATTGATGTGTCTACAAATCTTATTCAAGCCAGTGTGTTTCCATAGTTACAGACTAGAAACAAACCCTGTATAGTTTGACCGTGCACTTTTACTTGCTTTGATCTGTTCCTAACTTCTTTCTAACATATAGCTGCATGGAGACTGATGGAAGGCATTATAACTGTAGAAATAGTTTGTTTCTAGTCTGTAACCAAGTAGACACACTATGGGGGAGATTTATCAAAATCTGTCCAGAGGAAAAGTTGACCTGTTGCCCATATTGCTCAGATGGCTTCTTTAATTTTTCACAGGTCTCTTTAAAAATGAAAGAAGTGAGATGATTGGTTGCTATGGGCAACTGCACCACTTTTCCTCTACACAGGTTTTGATAAATCTCCCCCATTGGTGGATATTTACAAATAATGGCTGTGGTATGTGTTTTTTAACCCTTTTTTTATGGGTGGCTTTTTAACTCACCAAAGTTCCAAAAAAGGCGCAAGTTGGGCTATAAATTTGGTATTTCAAAAATGTCATGTGTGTGAATTTACCCACCTTTCAGGTGATAGTGTCAGGAAGCTCTTTCAGAGGTGATTCCTTGTGTGTTACTGCAAGGCAGTTTAGTAGCTTCATTGTGAATGTCCTTTAATTTATATTTCATTTTACATCTTTTCATTAGCTTACAGGGTTATAAATCTGATGAGGGAAGGGTCGTGTCCCTACCTTGTGGTGGTGTGATGCGATTGGTGCACTTGCTCATGCAGCCTTGTCCATGAGTCATCTCTGTCCATGACTCATAGACAAGCCTGAGGCTGCTGCACCACTGGTTAGTGTCCCAGTAGGTTTGGGGACCCCTAGTGGTGGAATTCTGTTGAGCTGTCTTCTTCATAAACCACTAGAAAATTGTGAAACAAACATATTACATATTGGAAAAAATCATAACTACATGCATGGAAATGTATACATTTAAAAATGTCCTCTTCTGACCCCTATAACTTTTTATTTTTCCGCATACAGGGATGTATGAGAGCTAGTTTTTTGCGCCGTGATCTCAAGTTTTTATCTGTACCATTTTTGTTTTGATCTGACTTTTTGATCGCTGTTAATTAATTTTTTTATGGTTTAAAAAGTGACCAAAAATATGCTATTTTGGAGTTTGTCATTTTTTTTTACGTGTATGCCATTGACCATGTATATATATATATATATATATATATATATATATATGCACATGATGATACCACATTTGTTTATATTTATTTTTATTTACATAGTTTTTATTTTTTATGGGAAAAGTTTTTTGTTTTTTTTGCAATGTTATAGCCCCCATAGGGGACTATAACATGCAATACATTGATTGCAGACACTGATCAATGCAATGCTATGCCATGCAAGAAGCTGTTGCACCATGGCTGAGAGTTGATTCATCTGTTGTGCTTGACAAGCTAACTGCTGCGACTGCTGAGCCACGACGGTGTAGAGATCCGAGACATCTGGCAAAGGCACCCAAGAGGGATCCATGGCCGGATCTTACTGTTATGTCACGGCAGGTGGTGGATCCTCTGGGCCTGTGTGGATGATGACGTGAGCTATGCCAGGGGACAGAGTCTAAGGTGCCGCTGGTTTTCACCAGAGGCGGCCGCAAAGCGGGATGGTCTTGATGCGGCAGGTGGCACCCAGGTCGCTACCCCTGGTACGACTCGTCCACATAGGTAGCTGGGAGGTGACATGGCACAGAAGGAGACTGACAGGACGTGGCAAGATGGCAGTAGGTCAGGGCAGGAACACAGGTGCAGGGTAGGAAGGTAGCAAGGAACAGGTACACAGTAACAGAGACACAGAACTTTCACTATGGCAATAAACAACCAAAATCCGGCAGGGAACCAAGGGAGGAGCTGATATTTAAGGACCAGAGTGCAGGTGTAGACACTTGACTAAATGAGCACTGGCCCTTTAAGAGTGAGGGCTCCAGCGTGCGTGCGCCCTAGGAGGCGGGGGCAAGCACACTGGGGCTGCGAGGACAGGGAGGTGAATGACGGGCTGGGATTCGCATGCGTGCGTGTCCAGCGATGCGAATCCCAGCCCCGCCGGCAGCGGGGACATGACAGAGCGCTCACGGCCAGCGTGTCTGGCCGGAGCGCAGATGTTACATTTAGACACGGCAATCAACTTTGATTGCTGCCTCTAAAGGGTTAATACCAGGCATCACCACGATCGGTGATGTCCGGTATTAGCCACGGGTTCTGGCTATTGTTAGCCGCTGGGACCAACCCGTTATATTGCGGGAGCGGACGCAGGACGTACAGGTACGCCCTGCATCCCTAAGAGGTTAAACATGTCCATTCTAACTATATTAAAAATGTTAACAAATAAAAAAAATAAAAAAATAAAGAAAAAAAAATTAACAAATTATATATATATATAGTAAGGATTTTTCCCTGGGGATTGCTCTGGGATTGTCCTTGGCTCCGCCACAGGACACGTTTCCACTTCAATCAGCAGGCAAACATATGACAGGAACAAACAAAACCCTAGACCGTCTAGTCATAAGTCATAAGTCAACTAATGCCTCCTGCCTCATCTCGTCTCGTCCACACTTCACTGTTGGGGTCACTCACAGCTCGGGCTGTGTGTTCCTCACCAGGACCCCTGCCTCCCCCCACAGCCAACTTGCTGTCTTCTGGGGAGAGCCCAAATATTCTGTCTGACTTCCTTTTAAACACACTTCCCCTTTTTGCAACCTCATTAGTTAGGCCACAGGTGGAGGTTTCTCCAGGGTTAGCTAGGGAAATACACCCTTCCCTTGCCACAGTGTCACATATTCCCCCCTCTGCTCAGACCACCGGGATGGAGCACTTGTATTCAAAAGGCAGAGTCCAACTGCCTTTCCTTTTGCTAGAACAACTTCGTCCAACAGGTTTTGAGGCACTTGGCTTACTTCTTCAGCAGATTTTATGTGCACCACTTCAATGGTGCACCCTTCTTTCATTCGCACTTTAATCAGCCACCAAGCACAAGACTTTTGGTCCCCTTTGACAAATTCCTTGTAAAAAGCTTTATTCATGTCACACCTTTCCAACGCCAGATTCTTCACTTTGGTCTGTGCAGTGCTCTGGACACAAGGTGCGGACAAGGCAGATGCTCCAAACCTTTGTCTTCTGTCACCGGTACGGCCATCGCCCAAACTTTGCTGGTGGCCAACCAAGCCTGTTTCACCCATTTGCAGGACTTCTGCAGTTATCTCTGGTTTAGCTTCTGCCTCAGAGAACTTCTCTGCCTCAGCATTTTCACCATCCAATGTCCATATCTCTGCAGCTTCAGAGGACCTTTCATTGGGTTTCACCTCAGTCTCAGCTTCAGAGAACTTCTCATATGGCTTCCTCTCATGAACTTCAGACTCTTTGCAAGGATTCTGACAGACACCTGTCCTTGGCCTGTCTCTTTCTTCAAGTCAACTCATCCCATCTCTTCTAATCCTTTAGGGGTTGCCGTCCCCTTTGCAAGGATCTTGGCCCTCAGGGTACTCCCCGGACAGTCTCTCTGGACTGTCTCGCTGCTCTCGGGCAGACTTCTCTTTCACTTCACCACCATCTCTCCGCTCACTCGCAGAAACGTCAAGAGCTCCTGGGGCTGCAACAACAACATCTGGTCCAGTGATTCGACCTTCCTGGTCACGAACCATCTCTGGTCCAGACATCACATCTTCACTCAGGACTCTTTCTATGACAGTAAGCGCAGCACCCAGCTCCACATGTACTCTCTTCAGTACTTCTGCATTATCCACAGACATTTATGTAGCTTCTTTTCCGGTCACCTCTTCCAGATGACCGCTCGATTCTAGCCCCACCTTGGGCTCATCTTCAGATGGTGGATGGAACCCATGTTCCTGTACCTGATCTGTTTCTGGTTATACTGAAGATTCTGTTTCAGTCAGAGGCACACTTGTCACTTAAGTCTCTGGATCCTCTTGGACTTGACACTCAGTCTGTTCTTCAGCTCTCCCAGCAGTCTGGCAGCTCTGTTGAGTAACTCTCAACTAGTGTGTGGTGCAAGTTAAGTGTTGTGGGCCTATCAGGTGTACCTGCTCTAGTTACCTGACAGTCTTCCCATAACGGCTGAAAAAAGGAAAATCCGTCCCCAGTACTACATCATACTCCAAGGAGGGCTCTATTGCAGCCTTGTGACTCACAGTATCATCAGGGATAGAAACACAGACATTAACAGTTTTACAACCCCAAATAACTGCCTGTATAGACACTATGACAGGGTCCGGCTTCACTAGACTTATTATACCCCTAGGCTCTAGCAAAGCAATCATCTTTTTACCATCTTCTACCAGCTCACACAGGTTTTCTTTTGTCCCCTCAGAGTTGGCAGCAGTACACATTACTTCAGAACACATAGGCATGTATTTTTGACAAAAAACATTATCACACTGCATAGGTTCAAAATTTACAGGACAGTTCACACAGTCAAGTAGTGACACACCGCCCACCATTACCTCAGGAACCTTTGTGTGCGATTTTTCTGGCACACTCTCCTCATTCCACAACTGCCAAAAATATGGGAAGTCTCTGCAGAGTATATCCTCTGTAGAGTATAACAAGCTCAGCACACACCTCCATAACATGGCTCACTGTCCCATAACAGGTTTCAAAGTCAATTGGAACAGTCTTAACAGATTCTAGTCGAATCTTCACAAACGATATTATGTCTGGCATGACTCTGGATACAGCCTGGTGACAGTCCAGTACCATGTACAGCGGGATACCACCCACCGTCAACTCATGGATCCTCACATCCATCTTTTCTGGCCTCCTGACCAGAGGATCATCAGGTGTGAAGACGTCCTCTTGCTGAACTGCAGCCAGTTTCATCAAGGTGCTCACCATAACATCCTTCTTAGTGACAACTGGTTGCTATCCACGTCGGTTGCTCCTAGCAATGGCATTTCGACATCGACCCATTTTTGCAAAACAAATAATACGGCTTACTACTGTTGCACTGCTCTCCTTAGCTGAGAGAGCACTCACTCGCTTGACGCGATCCATTGCCCTTAGCAACGCTTTCACCACAGGCTCAGTCCTGCTTTTGTACTCCACAGCTGGGCTTGTCCGACTTGCAACATGCAGGGTGGGTTGCTCCTAGCAGCAACTTCATTGCAACTCGACCGTTGGTTGCTCTTAGCAACGTGCTGCCCGCATCCTCCACTAATTGTAAGGATTTCTCCCTGGGGATAGCTCTGGGATCGTCCTTGACACCACCATAGGACACGTTTCCACTTCAATCAGCAAGCAAACAGTACTTAATGCAAGTCCGGCCCCTCACCAGCTTTATTAGACAGGTTGCAAGATAAATAAAAACATAAGACAGGAACAAACAAAACCCTAGACCGTCTAGTCACTAACTAAACAATCCATCATGCCCTGACTACCAACTGGTGGGCTTTTCCCGGCCAGTTAAACTTATGCCTCCTGCAACCTTCTACTCACTGTTCACACACAGCGTTTGCAACGTCTTGCTGTGTGCCTCGTCCACACTTCACTGTTGGGGCCACTCACAGCTCGGGCTGTGTGTTCCTCACCAGGACCCCTGCCTCCCCCACAGCCACCTTGCTGCCTTCTGGGGAGAGCCCAACTATTCTGTCTGACTTCCTTTTAAACACACTTCCCCTTTCTGCTACCGCATTAATTAGGCCAAAGGGGAAGGTTTCTCCAGGGTTAGCTAGGGAAATACACCATTGCCTTGCCACAGTGTCACAATATATATATATATATATATATATATATATATATATTTCAAATCACAAGGTTATCTTCTTATATTATTGAGTAATATCAACACATTTTTGTAATGTGTGCTTTTTATGCCACTTTTTATTAGTGGTGATTTGCGCCATTTTAAAGGGGTTTAACCAAATTTTGCGCCTTTTAAAAAAAAAAAGTAGCATTTTCATAAATTCCTGACCACTGCAAAAACACAACTCAAAACACGCATATCATAGCCAAACACAGGAATGCGTGTATATGAAAAGTCACAAAAAAAAACACTGCGCCAAAATATTGAGACAATTTAACCCAAGACAACAAGGGTAAAATGCTCCATAAATACCCCCCATTTGATTTAATACTAGCAATAAGAAATGGTTGCAAAGGTTTACATGAGTAAATGTTATAAGTAATACATAAAAACTTTGAAAATAGTAAAAAAAAAAAAAGCCCATACTACTACTAATATTGTTTATGGAGGTTACATGGCCGGATGCTTTATTTGATGTATCTGTTTCAATGGTTGCATGCAGCGCAAATACCTGAACTCACAAACTAGTAGGAGTGTCCGCATACTTCAGACATGTAGTGAAACTGTTGAATAATGAATTACTGAATGATCTATTCAGTTGTGTTTCGTAACTTCCTTGTAAATGTTTACTTTTGGCACAGAACAAGTTTATATGGCACTTCAATAGAAAGAAACCTCATACAGCTTTTGGCTTTGTCTAAAGGTGGCCATACACCTTCAATAGCTGTCGGCCAACAGCTATCTCTTTTATTAGCGAACACAATCATGAATGCTTGGTTTGACTGTTCCTATGCTCTGTATGAGGAAATGGGGGGTAAGCTACTGCCAGACTTCTATATTGGTGGCTACTCCTGCCAAAGATCGGGCAGTTAAAATACAATTTGTGATCAGTGCTCATTAGAATAGCGAGCCTACCTAACTAAACCTCATACTAAACTCCTATTCCTACTAATCCTGTAACCTATCTAGGCAGTTAGATATGTGCCATATACTGCCGTGTACGAGTACACCTGAAAAAATAGAGGGCATGCCCTGATGTGTAATGATAGTCATGGAGTGAAATGATATTGAGGGAGGGTTGGGTGGGACACGAAGAACCGGAGCACAGGAGCTGCCGCGGGTTCTTATAGCGAAATCCTCGCCCCTCCCCCTGTGTCAGAAACAAAAGTTGCGTAGTGCATCCCCCTGCAGGGTGGCAGTCATAACAGGTATACGACCGCCTGTGTAATGCCATTTTTTGAACAGTATAACACTACGAGCGTATGTAGGATTGAAGAATACATTTTTAGGAGCGTGTGCATAGAACAACTATATGATTGTATGCGTAGAATAATTTATGGGAACATGTGCACAGAACGACCTCATGACTATATGCGACTATATGACCATCTGCATAGCACAGATTATAGGAGCGTGTGCACAGAAAAACAATAACAATTTATATATTTATTTATTAAATTTTTTATTTATTTTTTTGCGCGTACAATATAAATGCTATGAGTGTGTGTACATACTATGAGCGTGTGTACAGTATGAATGCTGCAAGCGTGTGTGCAGTAAAAAAGCTATGAGCGTGAGCAGTAAATAAGCTATGAGTGTGTGTACAGTGTGAATGCTACAAGAGTATATACGGAATAAATGCTGTGAGCGTGTGTACAATATGAATGCTAAGAGCGTACGTATATGCTATGAACGTGTGTACAGTATGAATGCCACGAGCGTGTGTGCAGTATAAATACTACAAGCGTGTGTACAGTATCAATGCTACAAGCGTGAGTACAGTATAAATGCTACAAGCGTGGGTATAGTACAAATGCTACAAGCGTGAGTATAGTATAAAAGCTACAAACGTGAGTACAGTATAAATGCTCCAAGCGTGTGTACAGTATAAATGCTACGAGCGTGTGTACAGTATAAATGCTGTGAGGGTGTGTACAGAATAAATGCTACGAGCGTGTGTACAGTATAAATGCTGCGAGGGTGTGTACAGAATAAATGCTACGAGTGTGTGAACAGTATAAATGCTACGAGTGTGTGTACAATGTATAAGCTACAAGCGTGTGTACGGATATGGATGCTACGAGCGTGTATACAGTATAAATGCTACAAGCATGTGTACAATATATAGCTACGAGCGTGTGTACCATATAAATGCTACAAGCGTGAGTATAGTGGAAATGCTACGAGCGTGTGTACATGCTAGGAGTGTGTACAGTATACGAGCTACGAGCGTGTGTACCGTATGAATACTACGAGCGTGTGTACCGTATGAATACTACGAGCGTGTGTAGAGTATAATGCTACAAGCGTGTGAGCCTATAAATACTCCAAGCTATAAGCATGTTTACAGAATAAATGCTACAAGCTTGTTGTACCGTATGAAAGCTACGAACGTATGTACAGTATAGATGCTATGAGCTTCTGTACAGTATAAATGCTACAAATGTGTATACATTCTGCGAGCGTGTGTACAGTATAAATGCTGCGAGCGTGTGTACAGTATAAATGCTGTGAGCGTGTGTACAGTATAAAAGCTACAAGCGTGTGTACAGTGTAGATACTATGAGCGTGAGTACATGCCGAGAGCATGTGCAGTGTAAATGCTCCAAGCGTGTGTACAAGCTGCGAGCGTGTGTACAGTATGAGAGCTACAAGCGTGTGTATAGTATAGATACTACGAGCGTGTGTACGTGCTGTAAGTGCGTACAGTGTGAATGCTACAAGCGTGTACAGTATAGATACTACAAGCGTGTGTACATGCTGCGAGTGTGTATAGTGTAAATACTAAAATCGTGTGTACAATAAAAATGCTACCAGCGTGTGTACAGTGAGCGTTTATACATACTGCGGGCGAGTACAATGTAAAGGCTACAAACGTGTGTACATGCTGCAAGCGTGTTTACAGTATAAATGCTACAAGCTTGTGTACGGTATAGATACTACAAGCGTGTGTACAGTATAGATATTAAGCGTGTGTACCTGCTGTGAATGTGTACAGTGTAGATGCTACAAGCGTGTGTACAACATAAAAGCTACCAGCATGTACACAGCACAGATACTACAAGTGTGTGTACACGCTGCGAGCGTGTGCACAAAACGCTACCAGCGCGTACACAATATAGATACTACGAGTGTGTGCACATGCTGCGAGCGCGTGTACAGCATGAACGCTACCAGTGTGTGCACAGCACAGATACTACGAGCGTGTGTACACGCTGCGAGCGTGTGTACAGCATAAATGCTACCAGCGTGTGAACAGTATAGATACTACGAGCGTGTGTACATGCTGCGAGCGTGTGTACAGTATAAATGCTACCAGCGTGTGAACGGTATAGATACTACGAGCGTGTGTACATGCTGCGAGCGTGTACAGTGTAGATGCTACAAGCGTGTGTACAAGCTGCGAGCGTGTGTACAATAAAAATGCTATCAGCGTGAACAGTATAGATACTACAAGTGTGTGTACAAGCTGCGAGCGTGTGTACAGTATAAATGCTACCAAAGTGTGTATAGTATTGATACTACGAGCGTGTGTACATGCTGCAAGCGTGTGTACAGTATAAATGCTACCAGCGTGTGAACAGTATAGATACAATAAGCGTGTGTACAAGCTGCAAGCGTGTGTACAGTATAAATGCTACCAGCGTGTGTATAGTATAGATACTACGAGCGTGTGTATATGTTGCGAGCGTGTGTACAGTATAAATGCTACCAGCGTGTAAACAATATAGATACTACGAGCGTGTGTATCTGCTGCAAGCGTGTACAGTGTAGATGCTACAAGCGTGTGTACAAGCTGCGAGCGTGTGTACAGTATAAATGCTACCAGCGTGTGAACAGTATAGATACTACGAGCGTGTGTATCTGCTGCAAGCATGTACAGTGTAGATGCTTCAAGCGTGTGTACAAGCTGCGAGCGTGTGTACAGTATAAATGCTACCAGCGTGAACAGTATAGATACTACAAGCTTGTGTACAAGCTGCGAGCGTGTGTACAGTATAAATGCTACCAGCGTGTGTATAGTATTGATACTACGAGCGTGTGTACATGCTGCGAGCGTGTGTACAGTATAAATGCTATCAGCGTGTGAACAGTATAGATACAATAAGCGTGTGTACAAGCTGCGAGCGCGGGTACAGTATAAATGCTACCAGCGTGTGAACAGTATAGATACTACGAGCGTGTGTATCTGCTGCAAGCATGTACAGTGTAGATGCTACAAGCGTGTGTACATGCTGCGAGCGTGTGTACAGTATAAATGCTACCAGCGTGTGAACAGTATAGATACTACAACCGTGTGTACAAGCTGCGAGCATGTGTACAGTATAAATGCTACCAGCGTGTGTATAGTATAGATACTACGAGCATGTGTACATGCTGCGAGCATGTGTACAGTATAAATGCTACCAGCGTGTGAACAGTATAGATACTACGAGCGTGTGTACATGCTGCGAGCGTGTACAGTGTAGATGCTACAAGTGTGTGAACAAGCTGCAAGCGTGTGCACAGTATAAATGCTACCAGCGGGAACAGTATAGATACTACGAGTGTGTGTACATGCTGCAAGCGTGTGTACAATATAAATGCTACAAGCCTAAGTACAGTATAGATACTACGAGCGTGTACACGCTGCGAGCGTGTACAGTGCAGATGCTACAAGCGTGCGTATATGCCGCAAGCATGTGCACAACATAAACGCTACCAACGTACGCACAATAAAGATACTATGAACATGTGCACACGCTGTGAGTGTGCACACAGCACAAACACCACCAGCGCGCACACAGTATAGACACTACGGGCGTGCGTACACGCTGCAAACGTGTGTACCGTAAAAACCCACGAGCGTGTGTACATGCTGCGAGCGTGTATACAGTATTGATGCTATGGCGTGGAAATAACTGGCAACAATAACATGAACCTATCTCCACAGCGAAATCATCATAATTCACCTGTTTTGGATTAAACTATTTTTTTTTATTAGCATGAGGCACGGCAAGCCCGAAGGGAGGAGCGTATTGAACAGAAACCGCAGCCTCACATGTACTAAGACGTGGCCACATACAGTTAATACAGTTTAATACTGGCCACACGAAGTACATACATTATATGGCCCGGGTCAGTGCTCGCCCAGCAAGTGAGCGCTGACGTGAAACCCCCCACCCCAACCCCCGACACCACCGGCTCGTGGGGGAAGTCAGGCTGCCGGGGCAGGCTTGCTGAGCCCGGGAGCACACACCGAGCACGGGGGCGCCTGGAGAACGGGGGCGCCTGGAGAACACAACGTGGGATGCATGTCCCTATATTATATGAAACCGGGGCCGGGCTGGCCAGGGTAACCTCCGAACTCTTACCGCTTACCTCCAGAGTAAGGGCTGCGCTGAACGCCGCTACTCCAGCCAGCCCCGGCCACTTACCCACGTGTCGCCACTTGAAGCTGCTTTCGGTCAGCTGACCCGGAGAGTCAGCTGATCTACAGTAATGTGAAGAACCCGCGGCGTCACGCACAGGAGCTGCCGCGGGTTCTTATAGCGAAATCCCCGCCCCTCCCACAAATACAGGCTAATAATAATTAGCCTTCACACATGTCAGATTCTTCTCTCCCCAACTTTACATGTTAGGAAAGAGTCAGTAGGCCCCCCATACACATTAGACAGTTGGCCAGTCATACAAAAAATTGGGCCTTAAGGTGTATCTTGAGTGGGCGGAACAACCAAATAAGATAGGCTTGAGTATGGGGAGAGTGTAAACTAAAAGGGACCATACATGCTAGATAGATAAAAGTAAGTTGATGGTTGAACAACCTTTCGAGCAGCTGATAAATGGTCACTTGCCAGATGTAGCCATACACATGTTTTTCCATGTTGGCCAACACATTTATTTAGACTAGCTATACATGATCAAGAGCGCTAAGAGAAGGACAAACAATCTTTTTGATATATTAACTGTCACGTATGTGCAGGGATAAAGTGCAGCCCTGAGCTCACCCACTCCCTCTATCCCTGCCTACTTGTGTACCCATCCTAAATAACGGGTCCACAACCACGGAGACAGTCCGTTCCTAAATAAGTAAGGGACAGTCAAAACAATAAAATGCAAAACAGAAGGCTGTCGGGAAACAGCTGGAGGCACACAAACTAACAGAAAATAACCTAAACACGCGCACACACTAAATCGTAGTCAACAAGCCGAGTCCAAGCCAAGAGGGAACAAAGTACAATAATGGAGTTACAAAGGGAAGCCAAAAAGCCGAGCCAAAAGTCACAGAAAACCAGAATAAACAGACAGAGTAAAAGGTTGCTCGGTCAGTTACTAGATGTATCACAAGCAGGGAATGACTGGAAAAGGCCTCCTGATACATGCCTGAGCTGCAACCAGGAGGACTCTACTTAGCTCTGCAAGCTGAACCACACCCAGAGGCACAGAGGTGTTGTCCCATCAAGCAGAACAAACAACAGGGCTAGAAAACATTAACCCTATCAGTTCTGGCAGAATCAGTCATCACAGTACCCCCCCTTTTATGAGGGTCCACCGGGCCCTTACAAATCTTAGAGGGTCGAGAGACAGGCCGACCATCGATCTCCTCTATCATCTCCTCATCCTCAATATCACACCATTCATTGGTCTCATCCAGCTCACAATTATCCTCATCACAATCCTCAGACTCAGGTTCAACATGAACAAATTTAGTTGACTTCTTAGAACTCCCAAAAGAAACATTAGTAGATACAACAGGCATATCAATTCCCCCAGGGGCAAATTGGCAGGTTTACATTTTTGGGAATTGGAAAATACTTGTGTGCCCAAGCAGCCGCCACGATGACCACTTGGACGTGGACGCTTGGCGCAGGTCCTGATGAAATTAGTATCCTCTCCACAATAGAAATACAGGCCGTTGAGATACCGGAACCTTTTACACTTTTCTGGAGTAGATATGCAGTCAAGTTGCATGGGTTCCTCCTCAGACACCAGTTGATGATTGGAAACAGAAGAGGAGACAGGCAAAAATGGAGAGACAGAGGAAGAACAACATTCTTGTCTGCGTTCACGCAAACGTCTATCCAAACGTACCGCTAAAGTCATAGCTTGGTCTAAGGTGTCAGGAGAGGGGTAGGTCACCAGCATGTCCTTTAGGATGTCAGATAACCCCAGTCTGAACTGGCAAATCAAAGCTGGAGTGTTCTAATTGGAAGCTACACACCACTTCCTAAAATCTACACAATATTCCATGATAGTGTTGCTCGCGAATATTTGCAATGCAAATTTTATTCGCGAATATCGCATATTCGCGAATATAGCACTATATATTCGCAATTACGAATATTCTTTTTTTTTTTTCACAGTACACATCACAGTGATCATCCCTCTCTGCTTCCAGCTTGTGTGGTGTAAAGAAGGTTCTAAAACTACTGTGTGAGACTGGCGAGCATATGCTAATTTTCACGTATGCTAATTTTCGCATATGCTAATTTTCGCATATGATAATTTTCGCATAAGCGAATTTTCACATATGCAGGGGAAAAAAACGCGAATATTACGAATATGCGAATTTAGGGAATATATGACGAATATTCCGCCATATATTCACGAAATATCGCAAATTCGAATATGGCCTATGCCACTCAACACTATTCCATGACAGGTCTATGTCCCTGTTTTCAAGGGTACCTCTCATCAAATAAACTTTTGATATATTTTAGATTAATGAATGTTGAATAACTTTCCAATAGCATGTTAATGAAAAATATGCTTCTTTCTATTGTATTTTTCCCGATCAGTCCTGTCAGCAAGCATTTCTGACTCATGCTGGAGTCCTAAACACTCAGAGCTGCCAGCCTGCTTTGTTCACAGCCAAACAGGCTGTGAACAAAGCAGGCTGGCAGCTCTGAGTGTTCTCCTTTGTGAACAAAGCAGACTGGCAGCTCGTAGTGTTTAGGACTCCAGCATGAGTCTGAAATGCTTGCTGCCAGGACTGGTAGGGAGACCTCTAGTGTTCATTTCTTCAAAGTGGAAAATTAAATAGAAAGAAGCATATTTTTTTAATAACATGCAATTTTAAAGTTATTCTGCATACATTAATCTATAATATATCAAAAGTTTTTTTGATGAGAGGTACCCTTTAATGTATACAGCTGAGACTCAGCATACGCAGCTCGGTCAGGTTCTGCATGTAAAAGACCCAAACCAACAAACAGAGAGTCCACAGAGGATAACTCAGGGGCATCAGGATCTAGAGAAAATACCCACTCTTAGGGAGCTCCTTGCAAAAGAGACATAATAATACCAACTTTTTGGGCCTCAGTACCATTCGAATGGGGTCTTAACCGAAAGTATAGCTTGCAACTTTTACAAAAGGTTTTAAAAGCTTTTCAGTTCCCTGAAAAATGCTCAGGAAGACTAACCTGAAGTTCCAAAGGAACTGATAGAGGAGAAGTAGGAACAATTGTGCGTGATGACTCAAGCTCCAAGATTCTGGACAACAACCTCTGAATCACCTGCTCCTGATGTTCAAGCTCAATCAAGTCCTGGTTTATTCTAGACTGAAATTCTCAGCTAAATCCTGAACCAACTGAGTTAGGTTCTTGGGTACCTGACCTAAATAATGGGTCCACAACCACGGAGACGGTCCCTTCCTAAATAAGTGAGGGACAGTCAAAAAGTCAAAACAATAAAATACAAAACAGTAGGATGTTGGGCAACAGCTGGAGGCACACAAACTAACAGAAAATAATCTAAACACGCACACACTAAATCGTAGTCAACAAGCCAAGAGGGAACAAAGTACAATAATGGAGTCACAAAGGGAAGTCAAAAAGCCGAGCCAAGAGTCACAGAAAACCAGAATAAACAGACAGAGTAAGAGGTTGCTGGGAATGACTGGAAAAGGCCTCCTTATATATTATACAAAATGTACAATGTGAACAGAGCCTCATACTTACCACTCTGCCCCCCTAATGACGTCAACACTGGGGGGACAGGAACGAGGGAGGTAAGGGGTTCTTGTATTCTGTATACACTATATACAGCTATCTATAGATAGCTGTATATAGTGTATACCGCCCAAAGGGGCTATAGGAGGAGGGATTCCTGTCAGTATAGTGACAGGATTCCCGGCTCCTGTATGGTATACACGGGTACACTATGCCCCCCCTGTATATTATACGGCCGGGGGAGGTGAGTAGTGATGCTACACATCACTCCTCATCTCCTTACACTCTGTGGACTGGGCGCTAAGCATCCGACCCACTGAGTGGTACCTGAAGACAGTGAGAAAACTGCTACAGGGTACAAATTTGGCTGTTTCCACACACCAGGAAAAATGCCAGAAAAAATGCCAGAAAAACTACCGAAATGCAGAAAAAAAACTGTGGCAGTTTTACTGACAGTTTTTCCTGGCGTTTTTGCTGGTGGGAAAATACCTCAGTGGAATCCTAGCTTAATGATGATTTATTTAACATGACCTGAAACATTAAGTTTTGTTCTTTGCTTAAAATCATGAAAAATAAGGAGCATCTAACGGAACTCTGTCGGACCTCATTTAAAAAGAATGGGACCTGTCAGGTTGTGTTGGTGTCCAGTTTCACATTCTCTGGCCCAGCCCTGTTATCAGTAGCTGTAACGGAGCTCTCAAACGGAGCTTCACAACACTAATGTGAACCTAGCCTTAAGTACTACAGTATATATAATAGAATCTATGAACTGGTTTAAACCAAATAGACATAGGGGAAACGTATATATTAAGTAAATGTTTAATTCCTTGTTGACTATGCTGCTCTTCCCTTTTCCTGTGTTGTTTGTTCCCTATAACTGTTGACAGTAGTTAATGTAGAATATAATATGTAAGTTGTTCTGTAATGCTGAATGCTGCATATTTCTCCCTCCTCCCCCAATCATACAGGCCTGGCTGGCACAATGCAGCAATAAAACACGGATTCCCACTGGACAGTCTAGTTGATGTAGAAGGCTTGGCCACAACACCAAACCGTACAGCTCTGAATCAATATCTAGGTGAATTATTTAGTAGTCTGAATCCTATTAAAGATAAAGGGAAGTGTAAAGCAGATAGAAACACATTTACAAATGGCACTGTAATTAGGTGTGGCACTAAGACAACAAAGAAAAAAAAGGATGCCCATGCGTCCACCCTCTATTTCCTTCCTTTTTATTTCTACAATTGTCTATATCTGTATTAGATAATCAGCTGACTTAACTTTACTATTACAATTGACAGATCCGTAGGTAAGAAAGAATTGCTTGATGTACAGTATGCTTTTCGGATGCTATGTCTCCATCTTATACTCCAGTTTATGTCACACTTTTTATTCCATGCCTTTTGATAAAATGATTCTGTGTTCTCCTTTTGCATGTACTGCAGATCCCTGGATTTCTGCCCAGACAGATTGTTGTCTGGTGAATACCGGATACAGGATCCCATCAGTCCATCTGTTTTTTTCTGAGCTGTCTGTTTAGGCTTTAGCATATGCTGCTGATCCTGCTTCAGCACCATATCCTCCTCTCATCAGGGGCTCTGATAATTACAAATCTTGTTATCCTCGGAAACAGCCTTCCTGTATTACAGGAACAGAAACTTGTATTGCAGGGCGTGACTTACGTTTTTTTCTATTTAACATACACCAAAAATCTACAGTTTACTCAACATACACTAAAAATCTACATTTTGAACTCATGTTAAAGGCTTGGACTTGAGGCATGACTATTATTTGGAACTTGCTTGAAAAATTATGTCACCTTTGCTCACTTCTGCATAATGTGTGATTTAGTCAATATGATACAAGTAAGGTATACCATGAAAAAAAAAAATGATTTTATAATTCTGATAAACTAGGTCATTGTTTTTTAGACCACTAATTCTTCCATCCTATATCCACTAACTATGATACTAGAAGCAATATCAATTATTTTTTGGACTCATGTCTCTCCTAAATGATATGACTACCAAATAGTAATGATTAACCCCTTAAGGACGCAGGACGTAAATGTACGTCCTGGTGCGGTGGTACTTAACGCACCAGGACGTACATTTACGTCCTAAGCATAACCGCGGGCATCGGAGCGATGCCCGTGTCATGCGCGGCTGATCCCGGCTGCTGATTGCAGCCAGGGACCCGCCGGCAATGGCCGACGCCCGCGATCTCGCGGGCGTCCGCCAATAACCCCTCAGGTGCCGGGATCAATACAGATCCCAGCATCTGCGGCAGTGCGCAATTTGAATGAATGATCGGATCGCCCGCAGCGCTGCTGCGGGGATCCGATCATTCATAACGCCGCACGGAGGTCCCCTCTCCTGCCTCCGTCCGGCTCCCGGCGTCTCCTGCTCTGGTCTGTGATCGAGCAGACCAGAGCAGAAGATCACCGAAAACACTGATCTGTTCTATGTCCTATACATAGAACAGATCAGTATTAGCAATCATGGTATTGCTATGAATAGTCCCCTATGGGGACTATTCAAGTGTAAAAAAAAATGTTAAAAAATGTAAAAGTAAAAGTAAAAAAAAAAGTGAAAAATCCCCTCCCCCAATAAAAAAGTAAAACGTCCGTTTTTTCCTATTTTACCCCCAAAAAGCGTAAATTTTTTTTTATAGACATATTTGGTATCGCCGCGTGCGTAAATGTCCGAACTATTAAAATAAAATGTTAATGATCCCGTACGGTGAACAGCGTGAACGAAAAAAAAATAATACATTTTATTAAAAAAAAATTATAAAAAATGTATTAAAAGTTTTTTATATGCAAATGTGGTATCAAAAAAAAGTACAGATCATGGCGCAAAAAATGAGCCCCCATACCGCTGCTTATACGGAAAAATAAAAAAGTTATAGGTCATCAAAATAAAGGGATTATAAACGTACTAATTTGGTTAAAAAGTTTGTGATTTTTTTTAAGCGCAACAATAATATAAAAGTATGTAATAATGGCTATCATTTTAATCATATTGACCCTCAGAATAAAGAACACACATCATTTTTACCATAAATTGTACGGCGTGAAAACGAAACCTTCCAAAATTAGCAAAATTGCGTTTTTCGTTTTAATTTCCCCACAAAAATAGTGTTTTTTGGTTGCGCCATACATTTTATGATATAATGAGTTATATCATTACAAAGGACAACTGGTCACGCAAAAAACAAGCCCTCATACTAGTCTATGGATGAAAATATAAAAGAGTTATGATTTTTAGAAGGC
Organism: Hyla sarda; assembly: GCF_029499605.1. Classification (NCBI taxonomy): domain Eukaryota; kingdom Metazoa; phylum Chordata; class Amphibia; order Anura; family Hylidae; genus Hyla; species Hyla sarda. The sequence goes on from NC_079190.1 coordinate 254,510,600, forward strand.
GAGGAGGAAAAAATGAAAACGTAAAAATTAAATTGTCTGAGTCCTTAAGGCCAAAATGGGCTGAGTCCTTAAGGGGTTAAAAATATGTAGAGAATAGACGAGCGCACTCACCACGTTAGCAGCTTCAAACACGTGAGCTTTATTGTAGACATCCAGACAGACAGTAAAAGTTCAGGGGGACGACAAGGCTCGGGCTACGGAACTGTCTCGCGCTGGCTAAGAAGCTCAGCCAGCGCGAGACGGTTACGGGGACCCCCGCATTCGTTTAGAGCATCGGGTGCAGCGCTGGTGGCTCGTGATGTTATGGCCCCACCCGCTTGTGACGTCATGGCCATGCCACCTCAATGCAAGTCTATGGGACGAGCGTGACGGATGTCACGTCCCCTCCCATAGACTTGCATTGAGGGGGCGTGGCTGTGACGTCACAAGTGGGCATGTCCATGATGTCATGAGCCTCTGGCCATGACGTCCATCCTCAGTCAGCCGGTACGGAGCGAAGTTCCCTGGGGTGCCGCAGCCGAGATTGCCTGGAGGCCCAGCGTTTTAGGATTGGGAATAAGATGTCTAGTGGTGGAGTACCCCTTTAATAAAAGATAATCTGCAATCATTTAATCTGAACATTCAAGGGTGGTTAGATTTTAAGATAATAATTTTACTTATTATAGAATAGCTTCCTGTAGTTAGGGCTTATTAAAAAAAATATTGAAAGTACTACAGCTAAATGTAGGCCCCTGTGTAATACTATTGATTTACCTCCAACATTCCTTCCATCATTTGACATCTTTTGAGCCATAAAATTACATTAGGTTATATCAAGTAGACCCTTGCTGTCAGACAACAAATTACTACAAGCTGTAGTCACCATGGGGGAGATTTATCAAAACCCGTCCAGAGGAAAAGTTGCTGAGCTGCCCATAGCAATCAATCAGATCAATTCTTTCATTTTTCAGAGGCCTATTTAAAAATGAAAGAAGCGATCTGATTGGTTGCTATGGGCATCTCAGCAACTTTTCTCCTGGACAGGTTTTGATAAATCTCCCCCAATATGTATTCTGTTTCCAACTAAAATTTTGTGGCAGTCTACTAGGTACTCCTATTTTAGTATAACCATGAGCCTTTATTCCATATTCCTGTTCAAATCTTTGTACAAATCAAGCCAAGGTTATCATAATTCATTTAGTGGGATCCAAACATTCTATGCTTCTTTGTCATTAATCTTTCTAATATAAAACTAATAGAAATAGATGTGCAATGTATCTACCTTGCCATGGCTCATTGGTAGTCTTGGTCTCCTCCCTCTCATGGCACCAATGACATTACTTTGTTTCTGGAGCTACCCGCCCTTGGTTGGAGTACCAATTTAATCAGGCTTGGTGTCAGCAATTCATGCTACCTGATGGCTCCAGATTTCAACAGACAGCTGCTGGCGGCTGCAGTGTCCTGTGATTGGTACTACAGTGCTTCACTCGCATTTATCCTGCTTAACTCCTCTATTGTATTCTGCCCCCTGGCTCTGGCTACTGACTGTGGTTTATGGTTCTTATTCTGTAACTGACATGTCTGTTTGGTTCTGACTTTCTTTCTGACTAGCTAAGGCTGGGTTCACATATATCAGGCGTAAGGCATAGTTTCCCTCCAGCATGCACCAGAGGGAAACTGATGCTAGAACTCATCCCATTCATTTGAATGGGACAGTTCACAATCATCCAGCATCTCAATTTTGACACCGGATGGTTAGACACACTGGAGGGCACCGGACAGGAGAACGCAGCTTGGATTACGGATGCCATACAACTGATGACAACTTGTCATCAGTTGTGGCATTAGCTGTGTCCAGATCTAGGCTGAGTTCACCTATGCCAGATGCCGGACATATGTGAACCCAGTCTTACTATTCTACCCTTCCCTTGTCGAGGGACCATTGACCAGTTGGAAGCTGTAACTAAGGGTGAATATTCCAGGTAGGTAGGGGCAGGGGAGTGTGTGGCATTAGGGCTGCACTTCCCTGTCCTCTATCCACAGTGACATTTTTAGTTATAAAAATCTGCTGTGTTAACATGCCCTAAATAATTTAAAATATTGAATTTCTGGTCAGCTCATTTTAGGACCATATCCAGTTTTGTAACCGGACTTAAAATTGTGGTCTGCCACGGTTTTTAGCCTGGCAATAAAACTGATATGTTTCAAAAATGAGCTTTTTTTAATTTTTTTACTTTTTGCTATTTATCCAGAATGTGGGTTTGACTTTCTTCTTTTTCACAATCTGATTCATTTATTACATTTTCCTCCCCCCTGTTTTTGGAGTCTTTTTCCTAGTGATTGTTTACCTACAAAAGAGAGGTGAAATAAATGAAAACCACCTTTTTGGTTATTTGGGTACACCAAAACTTACAAAACGTGCCATCATGTTTAAAGGGATTCTCCAGTGGAAAATAATTTTTTTCAAATCAACTGGTGATAGACAGTTGAGCAGATTTGTAAATTACTTCTATTTAAAAATCCTAATCCTTCCAGTACTTCAGCTGCTGTATGTTCCAGATGAAGTTGTGTAGTTCATTTCAGTCTGACCACAGGAGAGGTTTGCAATGGGGATTTGCTCCTGCTCTGGACAGTTCCTGACATGGACAGAGGTGTCAGCAGAGAGCACTATGGTCAGACAGAAAATAACTACACAACTTCCTCTGGAAGAAGTAATTTAATAAAAGTAATTTACACATCTGTTTAGGTTACTGGAACAAAAAAAAAAAAAAAACCTTTAAAGCACATTCATGCATATGAGTAAAAACTAAAAAGAAATTCACTAGGAAAAAAGGAAGATGGAAAACTAGTAACTGAGGGTATGAATGTCAATAAGTTATATCATTTTCATTTTTTCATGACTTTGATAGTTAGAGGAATTTATTTACTTTCTATATTAAGTATATAAACAGTTATGTTTATACAGTGTTATTCATACATATTAACTAATACCTGCCTCAAATTTTTAGCACAAGACTTTTATAGAGTTTTTAACAGAACAACAAATAATTAAACAGTAAAACTATGATAGAGGGCAGTTCTTTTGATATATTGCAGGATGTCATATGCTTATATGTATACCTTTTGAGTAAAGGTGATAGTCTTCAGATGATGACAAAAAGCAAGCTTTACAGACTCACATATTTATACACATATGTGAAGCAGAAGTATAAATTTAAAAAGATGGGTAAGCAGCTGCAGTGGTGCACCAAGCTTTTTTTTGCTGCATTAGAAGAGCAGTAAAATGGTACCCTGTCAATTAAAAAAAAAATATATATATATATATATATTAAACCCCACTACTTAACAGATATCATACAATTAGCATATGAATAAACGGGAACTCCAGTACATAACATCTTATCCCCTATCCAAGTGTCTGATCATGGGGAGTCCCACTGCTGGGCAAGGAGACTTTCGACCAACCCTTGAAGCAGTGGTAAACACCCCCCTCCATGTATCTCTATGGGAGAGACGGAGATACACAAGCACTGTACCTTCAGATTTTCCATAGAGATGCATGAATGGGGGCGTTGTCTATGGCAGTGTTTTAAACCTTTCTAAACGAATTCTCCAAACAAGAGAAACAATGAATAAAAAAAAAAATTAAAAAAAAAAGACAAATACGGTACCTTAGCACTCTACAGACTACAAACTATAGTTAAATCCTTCCTGCCACAGCTGATTTTCATTTTTTTCATTCTTGCTTTCCAAGAACAGTAACTGTTTTACTTTTCTTTAGCCATAGGAGGGCTGGTATTTTTAGAGACAAATTGTACTATTTAATTACTTACTTAAGTGTACCCTATAAAATGTTAAAAAAAATTCTAAAAGTTGTTTTGTGTCTCAATATACTGACACTCTTAACTTTTTTTTCTATTTAAAGATCTGTGTGAGGGATTGAAGTATAGTTCCTATTGCTACACCTTTTTTTTTCCTGACCATTTTTGGCAGAAGTGACGATAAAACAGCATGTCTGACACTTGTGTGGGTACTCTGGGTAGTACCCATTAGAAAGATACATGTGTCATCCATCATCACAAAATCACATCGGGGCAGGAAATAAGAGAACAAATTAAATATACAAAACACTATACTGACTCCTCTGCATGCTCCTTGTTGAGTCCTGACATTGCCTTTTGAGATCCAGGCAGAAGTGCTGCGAGATCCCTGTACACTTACCATGGGGCACTACAGGAAACCACTGGCCTCAGAAGTCACATGCAAGAGGAAGTGCACTTGACCCCTGTGGCATGTGGCTTACTGCAGTGCCCAATAAAATATGGGAAAATCATTGGGGCTCTTCCACTGGAGATTCTGGAATGACGGTATTCGACTGGGTGTAAAAGGTGGAGGGTGATTATAGTGGTCTTTTTTTTTTTCCTTCCGATTCCCTGTCCTGGGATAATCTAAGGTAAAAAAACAAACAAACAAAAAATAACCATGTAAAACAGAAAAAGTACAGTAAAACGAATAGTATAGGGGCAGATCAGTATATAATTGGTATCAGGGACAATTAGTATTAGTACTATATACTGTACATGTACAGTACATACAGGATATTTCTACACACACACCTATAAGCAAACCATTTGCAGTCTCCATTAGGACAATACACATATATTATCCTGAGCTGCTCTGTGATTTCTGGCCTGAATGGTGCAGATGCTGCAGCTGAGAACTTTAGCCCTCCCACCCCTGGCTCTTCACTTCCTCCGACTAAACTGCTGGGCAGTCTGCTTTAAAAGTTAAATTGGTAATTCATATACAAATAAAAAGCCTCATCTGATGGCTACCATCAATTTAAAACTCCTGACTGTATTACCTTCAAAATGCTGCTACCTAGAGACAGGGAGGAGCAATGCCTAAATTGAAGTGTTTAGCTCACTTTATCGATGGTGCAGCCCTGAGTTGGTTCCTGTAATTGGGTCCTAGGATCAAATCTAATCAAGGGCAACATTTACAAGGGGTGTGTATGTTCTCCCAACTTTTATGAGGGCTTCTTCCTGAAACTCCACTTCCATTAATCTGGAAAAAACACACAAACAACATACTGATCCACAGGTTAGAGGATAATGAGTGGTTTGGTTTGTGTCCAATCACTGAGACCCCCACTGGTCACAAAAAAACATCTCACCCTCGAACGATTGGAGTAGCAGCAGGGCACATGCTTGACTGACTCTTTTGGGCTTCAGAATGATGAACTTAGCTATGTTGGGAAGTTCCTTTAATGGAGCTATGCACAAGCATGTGTGTTGCTGCCACATTCGCTCTGGAGACAAGAGTCTTCTATTCTCGTGATCAGTGGGGAAAGGATACCATTGATCTGCTAGTTATACCCTATCCTTTATTCTTGGGATAAGCTGTTAGACATGATAAATGTGCTGAGATAAGCTTGTGCAGGGAAAGTAGGGAGCCTGGTGTGCCCTTAGCTAGGGACCTCTGGCCACTCTGGGAGTGATGTCTTTTCTGCTTCTAAAGCAAAGCTGGTGGATGGGAAACATGGCTACCAGCTGTCAACGAGAGGGGAGATAAGAAGTGATATCTACAGAACCAGGCAAGTTTGATAAATGAATCCAAATGCAAATCTGTTTATGCTGCCATACTCTACACATAAATCACACATTATTTAAGGGGTACTCGGCCCTTAGTCATCTTATCCCCTATCCATCCCTATCCCCCGCGATCTTGGCTGCGGCACCCCAGATATCCAGTGTACAGGGCGAACTTCACTCCCTGCCGGATGACTGGCGATGCCCCGCTTGGTCATGCCCCGCTTGTGACATCACTTCCATGCCCCCTCAATACAAGTCTACGGGAGGGTGCATGGCAGAGGGTACTTGCATTGAGGGGGCGTGGCTGTGACATCACGAGCTGGGCGTGAACGTGACGTCACAAGACTCCGGCGCTGCACCTGACGCTCTAAACAAACGCCGCTTCAAGATAAGACCTCTCCAAAAACACTTACATTGCTATACTCTGCATGTCGGAGCAGACCCTTATAAAATAAGAGGGAGGCAGAGTGTGATAGTATTCCTCTGTGCTCTCTCCTGTCCTATCAGACAGAGGAGTGCTAGCCCTCCCTCACTTACTGGACTTACTGTCCATGCCTGTACTTCAGTTTGGACAAAGCTATGATTTTATAAGCCATGATTTCTATAAAATGAAAATAATATTTTCTTATGAAGTATATTAGAAAGGTTCATGTTTTGCCAAGATGTACAACATATAGAATGTTTTTTCTGGTGTTTTTTTTTTTTTTTTTTGGAAAACTGCCACCGCAGTTTTTCAGCCAAAGTGGATCCAGTAGGAAAGTGAAGTAAAGTCCTTCATTTATATTTCCCATATCTTTTGAATATACTTTTGGCTTTGGCTCAAAAACAGCAGTAGCTGTGTGGAAACCTATCCTAATATTGTTAAAATTTCATGTTAGCACATGTTAGCTCATGTTTTTTAGTATCATTACTGTCATAGAGAGGTAATATACAGTATACTGACAGTTAAACTAGTAAATAGTATTATTCAGGGGCAAACCATGCATGATGCTTTGTACTTTCTAGCATATTTTGTATTGATTTTAGCCATGTCCAGCAGTGTTATTTTAACATAGGCATCAGGATAGGTTGCTGAAGATAAAGTTTATAGAAGCAACAGTGGATCCAGGTGATCTCATCAATGGGCATGCTTTGATCGGCGCTCTCATCCGTGGATCAGTAAAGTGAAATGCAAATAACCACTCGGACACGAATAGCTTGTAAAAGGACCAGGAAGATTTATTCTTCCAGCATACAAGATTTACAGAACAACGCGTTTCGAGGGGCGGGGACCCCCTCTTTGTCAGGCTCTCTGATTGGGCTATGGGGATGACGCTTCCTGGTCCTTTTACAAGCTATCCGTGTCCGAGCGCTTATTTGCATTTCACTTTACTGATCCACGGAGGAGAGCGCCAATCAAAGCACGCCCATTGATGAGATCACCTGGATCCACTGCTGCTTCTACGAATTTGATCGTCCACCTCTGTTGGAACGTGAAGGCTGCACTCCTCCATTTTCATCCCCCGAGTGTGGGAAGCAACCGCTAAATGGTGTTGTGCCCATGGTACAACACAGAAAGGTGAGCAAACCTTTCTACTATACACATATATTGGCTGTATACTTCTGTTACCACTGCTACTGCGCTTAGATGCACATCGGTTTCTCTATTTTTTCTCTTTTCATATACTATTCCTGAAGATAAAGTTTGCAACGGTAGACCTTCCCATTACCTAATAGAGGTCAAAAGTTTGTCATTTTGGACTTCATTTGGGTTGCATCTTCAGAGATTGGTGGATACAATAGCGCAATGTGTTGCATCTAGTAAAAAAAAGCTCATACAGTATGATATACTTTTTTTTTTTAAGCATGGGATCCTTTGTATGACAGATGCTATTAAGTGGGACTTTTCCGAACATAAATGTCCGAATAACACTGTTAGGGTACGTTCACACTTACGTATTTTCTGCTGCAAATCTGCTGCAGATTTGCTTCACCAGATTTTGCTGCCCATTGACTTCAATGAGTAGCAAAATCTGCTAAAGCAAAGCTTCAGCAGAAAATACGCACGTGTGAATGCACCCTTATGCGGCAAAACAAAAAAAAAAAAAAAAGCAACCTTTGCCAGCATAAAGGACTTTCTGTGCTGGTAATCCAGTGGTCGTTTCGTGGGTGTGGTTTAGACGTGGTTTTCTAGGCACACCATTTATGCACTGAATTATGACGGGCAACTTTTGCAAAAGTCACACAGTTTTGCGCAACAACTGCACCAGGCTGACTGAAAGGTGCACTCCACAATAGTTCTGGAAACAGTAGCTGGCATTTATCAAAAGGCACAGGCGTCCTGATAAAAGCTTGCTAGCTGAGCTGGCTCACACTGGTACACCATGCAGTAGAAAAAAAACAAAAGTTTGGTTAATTAATGACCCCCTAAGAATCCATAGTTTTAATCAGCTGAACAATGGGCAAACTGCTGAGCAGTACAACAGAACTCAACATGGCACACAAAGTGATGATGAACGACATAGCTCCTAGGGTATCCCTATCCTGCAGCATGGACTTGCAGTACATACCATAGATCACTGCCACTTCTCTGAGCGGGAAAATAATAATAATTTTCTTGTTACTTTACTCTGTGTAAAGATACTAAACTTAACACTCAGACCCCAAACGGTTAAAACTTTTGACTTATCTCTATGACTAGAAAACTTTTCAAAAAAGAAAGAAGCAAGCTGTTGCTATGAACAACTAGTCAACTTTTCCTCTGCCCGGGTTTTCATTAAAGGGGTACTCCGCTGCTCAGCGTTTGGAACAAACTGTTCCGAATGCTGGAGCCAATGCCGGGAACTCGTGATGTCATAGCCCCACCCCCTCAGCCATCATGCCCCCTCCCATAGACTTGCATTGAGGGGGTGGGTGTGACCTCATAAGGGGACGGAGCTATGACGTCACGAGCTCCCAGCGCCGGCTCCAGTGTTCGGAACAATTTGTTCCAAACTCTGAGCAGCGAAGTACCCCTTTAATCTCCCCCAATGTTCATGCCAATAACTAGGGCATCAAAGGCAGCCTGCTAGGTACCCCTAGCTATATGTTGGAAGAGATCCAGTGGCCATTCAATCCTTTGAAAGCACCTGTTGCGTATTTAAATTAGAATAAAATTGCAAAATGATGACAGCATTCATGTGGAAAACCACTTTAGGCCAGGCTGGACATTAAAGGGGTATTCTAGGATTTTTTTTTATTTGACTATGCTACAGGGGCTGTAAAGTTAGTGTAGTTCATAATATAGTGTCTGTACCTGTGTGTGACGGTTTTCTCACAATTCTTATGTGATTTTTCACCCCAGTATTTATTTTTAACAGCATACAAAATGACTGGTGTCTCAGATTTTTCCCATGTGCAATGTGGCCGAGACCTGACTCACTAGTCAGCTGATGACAGGCAGCCTGTTTGCTTCAATGGGTGGCGGGATCGCTTGGTGGGAGAGAGATCAATCTGCAACTAATGCAACAGATGTAGGCACCCTGATTGTAAACCACATGCCTTTTGTTTCAATGGGTGGGGTGGCTGATGTGTGGGAGGGAGGAAAATGGAATTGTAGGATTTGTAGTCAAAAAAAGAAAAGTCAAACAGGAAATACAAGTTGGCAAAAAGTTAGCCACAGTGTTATGGTAATCTCACAGAATAGCCATTGAGCCCCAAGACACGCGCAGATCCTTCCTAAGCATGTCCATTACTGTCTGCCAGGTACGCACTAAAATCACCTTATGGTGGATAACCCCTTTAAATAGAGTCTGTCTGTATTTGCTGCTATGAGCTACAGGCATCATTGTATAGCTGCTAGGGTATAAACTCCAACTGTACCTTTCATGGAGCTGATGGTGGCTGCTGATCTTAGAAAATAATCTTTTTATTACTTAGCCAATTTACACAGTGGTGGGCTTAAGCTGCTTAAGTACCACATCCTGGCACACCTCCTCGCTCACCCTCTCCTCCCAGCTCTCCTTGACTGATCTACAGGGCTCTGTGGGCATCCCTGTCTGGGTGTTGGCAGTGTGAGATCAGATGTCCTTATAAAAAACACCTGTTACTTTTTTTTTTTTAAAGTTTACATCTGCCAGTCATTCTTATGGCAAGGACCCATCTGGGCCAGCCTAGATTCAAGTGAATATATGTATGACTGTGGTGTGAACTCAATGACCAAAGGTCTGTAAACACTTTAAATGACACTTTCAGATGCATGCTGGACACTGATGCCCATTTTGGTGCCAATTTTCTCTGATTCATGGTTGCTTTTAAATTAATTTTCCCTAGGGCACTTGATTTAATGTAATTTTACTGTGTCCATTTTAGGACATCGTCAGACGTAACTCCGTCCTCCGTCAGGGTAAATAGTGTCCCGCTTCCTCCCACGGGCCAATCTCCGTCAGCCTACTCCCTCCTTTGTCATCCTAAAGTCTCTCATCCGAAACTCTGTCATCCCTTAGACGAAAAACTTTCCTGCTGTGTAGCAGAGCCGAGTCAGTGTCGGCTCACTGCTATATGGGTTCTGCTGTACGCGCTTTTCAATGTCTGCTTTGCTATACAGACTCTGTAGCATATGTAGTGTCTGTAGTACACGTGCAAGTTTCACAGTTTCGACTCTACTATACATGCTGTTCAGCGTCGGCACTGCTATGCGGCAGGAATTTGTGTCTGAGGGAGAATCGTCTGAGGCATGATTGCGTTTTGGAGGATAGAGTTTCGGATGAGGGAGGATGGAGTTGTGGCTGAAGGAGAATGGCGATTGGTGTGAAAGAGGAGGCGGGACGCCATTTCACATGACGGAGGACGGAGTTGCGGCTGATGAGTGACGGCGATTGGTCCGAGGGAGGAGACGGGACGCCTTTTCCCTGACGGAGGATGGAGTTGCGGCTGACGACTGATGGTGATTGGTGTGAGGAAGGAGGCGGGACGCCTTTTCACCTGATAGAGGACAGAGTTGCGGCTGACGACTGACGGAGATTGGCCCGAAGAAGGAGGCGGGACACCGTTTCCCCTGACGGAGGACGGAGTTACGTCTGACGACTGACGATGTCCTAAAATGGACACCGTATAATTTGTTATTATGATGAGTTCTCAGTAGTTACTGAAGCATCAAAAAAAAATTAAATAAAAATAGAAAAATAAACAATCATATATTTTTAGTAAATAAGGAACTGGTGAATAAGAAATCAACTTCATCACATCATGGCACCATGTCCCCCTGAGAATATTGAATTTAGGGCAAAGCGCTTCATAAATTCTGATGGTTGACTTAATTAACCCCTCTCTCTCTGGATACAGATGACAACAGTATCATGTGTCGAGGGCTGCTACAGCAATGAGGCGGTTAATGAGGCATCTCCATCCCAGCTTTTGGCTACTGCAGAAGTGGGTCAGCACGGTTGCCATGGTGATGCTTTAGCAACCAATCTTGCAGGCGCTCCCTCAGTATCTCTCCAGAAGCCCTTCAAGATTAAGAGCTCCTTGTGCTTCCATCTCTTCCTCTCCCTGTCTCCTTGTCTCTCACTTGCTGTCTCCTGCTGCCTTGGTACTGCCAGCAACCGGCCCTGCTCCATGCTGCAGCCCTCTTTCCATGCCCACAGCAGCCTCTCATCTGGTCGCTGGGGAAAGGGAGGGGAACAGGCAAAGTTGGGTGATCTGTTTGCCTTTTTCTTCAGCCAGTTCTTCTCCACGCCTCCCTGGCACCAAGACTCTGCTTGCCAGCTGGTAAGAAGCGTGGCTGCAAAATGCCATGAATATCTGCTTTTCTAATCTGTCATTTATATTGTGTGTGCGTGTGTGTATATATATATATATATATATATATATATATATATATATATTAATATAATCTTGTATATATGTGTGTATATATATATGTGTGTATAGTATATATGTGTGTGTATGTATATACATATATATATATATATATATATATATATTGTATATTGTATATATGTGCGTGTGTGTGTGTGTATATATATATATATATATATATATATATATATATTGTATATATGTGCGTGTATCACTACTATATGCTACTCATCATCCTGCTATGCCTATATCAATAAGCCTACAATGCACCTTACTACAGAAACCTATATATGCATTTTACTATTACAGTGCATCTTGTTTTATTTCCTACAAATATCCATGTTGTTTTTATTACAATGGCTGAATAATTATTGTTTTCGGAAACAGCTTCATTTTACCGTGTTATCTGATAGCCCCTCCAGTACCACTAAATCACCCATATTTTTTGTATAAGGAATTCATTGTAAATGTTAAAGTTTCTTGGGCAAATTCTGCATTTAGTCTGTATCGGCAAAAACCGCATAGAGTACATGTTAAATGAAACAGGTAGAGACAGACTGTACTAAGTACCTAAGGCCAAATTGTATCCAGATCAGACTGTAAATAATGAATGCCCCTTTCACCTACTTTCTCCATCTAATCCCCCACAGTTGTAAGATGCCGGTATAATTGGTCTCACAGTAGCCTCCTATCAATAGAACATAGAGTTGCTCAATTTCATTGATCCCTTCTATAGAGCTGGAGAAATTAATCACATCTCCTCATATTGCAGGGCCCTTAAAATACAATGACCCTTCCCCCAACACACAAGCTTATCCTGCTGTGACTTACATCGGCGTGAGGAAGTAAAAAATATGTTTATTTTGTAAATAAGGGAGATAATTTCCATTTTAAATATGACCCCCTGGTTTGTCCATTATATCCTATTCCAGTGGTTTTCAACCTGCGGACCTCCAGATGTTGCAAAACTACAACTCCCAGCATGCCCGGACAGCCAACGGCTGTCCGGGCATGCTGGGAGTTGTAGTTTTGCAACATCTGGAGGTCGGCAGGTTGAAGACCACTGTATTCACTTTGGAAATGTGTTATGATTTGTCCTGTAATATGCTAATATTGAGAACCCACAGATCTATTTATGATATGTTCCGTGACTACTTCTGCATCATGGTCACACTTTCATCTATAAGCAGATAGGCTCGGGAAGTAGATGAGCGCTGCAAACTGAATACTGATATGTAAACTGCAGCAGTGCCTGAATCACATGACACAGTATGCGAGAGCACAGGAGGTGGCAGACTGTCACATCCAGCCTTCTCAAAATACATCCGACCTCCCCAAGACTCAGGCTGTAATAAACAGCTATGGTCGAACGTATTGCTTTCATTCTATTGTCCGATGTGAATGTTTATTGATCCATTGTGTGTCTGTAATCAGCATTCTTCTTTGTCTGTGATCATGACAGATTGCATCTTATCACTGCAACCATTACTCCTTGGTGATCCTATCTGTATAAGACCATGATAACTGGACATGGATACATTTGATTTATTGGTGGAATAACAGGTCTCTTGATCCGACGGGTACATGTGACAGTGATTTGTAGATGTCACCTTTTTCATCTCATAAACAAGTGAAAAGAACACATGAAACATCTTCCTTCCAAACTGGGTGATCACACATTATATGTGATTTTCAGTGATTTGTAGTACACAATAACTGAGGTCTCATTCTCAGTTTCTTAACATCCTAGCAACAATTGCGTCAGTAGTAAAATTCTGTTGGATTTTGCTGAATATGTGACAAACTATAATGTGGAGCCGACTACATATGTTTTATTAAAACAGACATACCGTATATACTCGAGTATAAGCCGAGTTTTTCAGCACAATTTTTCGTGCTGAAAATTCCTCCCTCAGCTTATACTCGAGTGATAAAAAAAATACTGTTTGGGGGTGGGGCGAGGGGGGGTTGGCCATCTTCACTGCAGGGACCATCCAACTAGTGATGCTGCATTGACGACGGCGCACAGGGACGTCTGTGCGCAGCATATGTCTGTGACGTCAGGGGCGTCCCTGCACACGAACGTCCCAGCGCGGTCTGTGCAGCGTCACTAGTCTGGGGCCGGGCCGGAGCGGAGAAGAGGGCCTCCCGGTGAAGATGGACGGCCCAGACCGGCTCACCCTCCCCACCGGAATGCGGACGGTCCCTGCAGCTACTAGGCAACAGGACCAAGGGAACTGGGGAAGAGAGTAGACAACGAGGGGGGCCTTTATGATGATGGAGGGGGTGGTCTGGATGATGACAGGGGGGATATAGACTGGGGGTGATGATGACAGGGGGGGTTTGACAGGGGGTGATGATGACGGGGGTCTGGATGATGACAGGGGGGATGATGTATTTCCCCCCCTAGGCTTATACTCAAGTCAATAAGTTTTCCCAGGTTTCGGGGGTGAAAGTAGGGGCCTCGGCTTACATTCGGGTCGGCTAATACTTGAGTATACACGGTAACTGAAAGCTATGACATGGTACAAAGCAATTTAATGTACGTGTGTCAGAAAAAAATAGATCTGGATATTTCATGTTGACAAAGAATAGTAATGCTAGGCATGCATAAATATTTCACTATGGAGCAGAAAGAATTGGTTCTTTAGGGGTTCAGTAAAGAATAAGATAATCCTTACTGCCCTACAGAAAAACTCGGCAATAGATGGTCCACTATTTGGTCGAGTGCTGGATATGAGATGCTGTATTATTTACTGACAGCCTGTACTTAACCTGGACTTAGAACATTATTAATATGTGCCACCATGCTTACCATTGAATGTAGCATTGCCAGAAGTCCATAGGAGTGTGGAGATTCTTTGGTGTCAATCGTCAGCTGTGTCCCTTGTTGCTAAGCAGCAGCTCAAATAAAATGCACATTACTTCAATAGAACAGGGAGAAGCTCTGATGCTGGTTATCTCTGGGGCTACCTGCTGGTCTGCCAGGATGCATAGACTTACGATTACTGCATACTAGACTATGTTCACAGCTAATGCGGTTCAAAGCACTAAATTTCCACCTGCGCCCTCACCATATAATAAGGCCAGGTTCATATTGCGATTCCTCCCTCTGTGGAACATATACGTTGGCAACCTGTCAAAATGGCATACTGATGTAAATTTGCATTGTGCATGGACCCCATTGACTTAAGTGGCCAAAACAGTGAGCATGCGACTACATCCCAGACGTTTCCGCGCACATATACACGATCTGACACAGATTCAAAAGAGTTTGCTGCAATTTTGAGAGTACAAACATGTATACATTTATACAGTAGCTGTTAGGGCCACTGAAGCCAATGGGGCCTGTGCCAGTCCATGCAGGGGCCACTTTGACATTGATTTCCCATTTTGACAGAATGCAGATGTATACATGCCAAGGAGGGCACAATTGTCGTGATAACCCAACCTAAACCCAGTACCCAACCAAAAAACTTATTGTCCACACAACTGTACATTTCATTTGGTCTCTGGTTTCTGTAACCTGGCAAGCAGAGAATCTTTGCTAATACTTCTTATACACTTAACTTGTACATTTATAACCCTTTTAGATTTTTACCCATGACAAATCTCTGTAGTGTGTTGTACTGCACAATGGAACTGGTACACAAGGGGTGCAATGGTAAGGGTTGAAGCTTCCCACACAGTTCAGATATATAGAGTGTTGGTATGGTGGGCTGAGGAGAGAAAACTATTGAAATTGTGAGGACGGTGGTATGGAAACATCTCACATTCGCAGGAATTGCATTGAATGATGCAACAGAGAATTGAGGCTGTGATTCATGTAACAAGGTTCCAAATCCTTTCATTGTTACTTTGGGAGATAGCTGCTGCTGCTTCCTGTAAAAATCATAAAGCTGTTGACAACTTGTTGTACATGCAGTGCTCCAACATTATTGCTTCCTGTTAATCTCCCCCCATTGGGTAGATAGGTTGCTCCAGTAGGTAGTTTTCCTCCAGAAGGTAGCTTTTTTCCGCATGTTGGTAGGCCACCCTGTAGATAATCCCCAATGCCAGCAGCCTAGAGACCGCACAGCCTAGAACTCGCTAGCACACAGGAAGATAGGACCCCCTGAAAGTAATTTGCCCCCTTTCCCAGGAAATACATTAGGTCAACCCTAAAAATAGTTTTTAGTTTGCCCCTGAATGCATCCTGTAGGTAGAATCCCCCTGCATGTAGTCTGCCTCACCTGTATGTAGGACTCCTCTGTAGGTAGCTTGCTCCTGTAGGTAGTTTGCCCTTCTGTATGTAGGACCCCTCTGTAAGTAGCTTGCTCCCTGTAGATAGAACCGCCCTGAAGGTAGGTTACACCCTATAGGTAAGACCCTGCATAGGTAGTTTGCCCCCCTGTCTTTTGTTTATCCCCTGTATGTAGGACCCCCTTGCAAGTAGCTTGTTCCCTCATAGGTAGAAATAGCTCTGAATAGCCCTTTAGGTAGTATACCCCCTGTGTATAGGACCACCTGTAGGTATCATGCCCCCTGTATGAAGGACTTCACTTTACATAGGATGCCCCTGGCTTCTTCCTGCAGCAACTAGAGGCCGGTAGCCTCTCTAGTTGTTGAATACGCACCAGAAGAAGTGAAGTTCCTAGCTTCTAGTGGCCACAGACAGCTTAATGTCAGCGGCCTAAAAGACCACACAACCTAGAACTCGCTAGCACACTTGAGGCAGGGCTAAGCCACAGGGTCCTAGCGCACCCAATCGCCATCTTCCTGACCAGACAGCTGCGGCATGCCTGGGGGGTCCTCCTGACACCCGGTGTGCCATGGCACCCCAAATTGGAAGCCACTGATCTAGACATAGTATAATTTTTTTTTAATAATTCCAGTTCAACATTTGTTTTGTTTGTCTAACACAGAGTAAATTAATCACAAGACAACCCCTTTTGAGATCTTAAATGGTCACTGTTGTTTTAAATAACTTCCCTTCATGTAATAGTCCATGTGATTCCTAACTTTTTACATCATTTAATTTACAAAAATTACCTCTTAGCCCAGAAAAGCAGCTCTAAATCTTGGCCACTAGATGTCTCTGTAAAGAGCTTGAGGTAATGATGAGAGCATCACGATGAGAGTATCCCTAGAGTCTATGTCACACAGCTGAAAGGTTTTGACCCAATGTTCCTCTCTATCCCATACACCTTTTCAAATACAGCTATTCTGACACATAAAGACTAATAATAAGGCCTCTGAAAGCCAAGATTCCGGTAAACAACTTGAATTTTACTTTTCTCTTACAACAGCCCAGTACAATACAGACACATGAATGTAATATTTCTAACACATACATCTGCTTTTGGATAAACACATCTTTATTGCTTTTACACGTGTTTGTGAAAATGACTGATTCAGTTATAGACTGGTGTAACAACTCTCTCATTTACTAGCTTAAAGGGGTATTCCAGGAATTTTTTTTATTTGACTATGTTACAGGGGCTGTAAAGTTAGTGTAGTTCATAATATAGTGTCTGTACCTGTGTGTGATGGTTTTCTCACAATTCTTCTGTGATTTTCACCCCAATATTTATTTTTAACAGCATACAAAATAACTGTTGTCTCAGATTTTTCCCAGGTTTCAATGCGGCTGAGACCTGACTCACTAGTCAGCTGATGACAGGGAGCCTGTCTGCTTCACTTGGGACAGGCTCCGATATAACTTGATTGAAGACATGAGTAGTGACAATGTGGCCTAAACATAAGAGGCATGCCTGACGTTAACAGTACCTAGACTCACTAAATTTCAGTTTTATTCGGTAAACAGAAAATGTGATAGAAGCTGAGGGACTGACGTTCTGCCAGCTATGGTCAAGGCAGTACTGAAGTAACTAGAAAAGAGCAAGATCCACCTCTATTCCCAAGCTAGAGGGTGCAGTTGAAACTGGCTCCTGCATTTATTGGCTAGGAGTCCTATATGTGACTTGATTCTGGATCAGCTGTACTAGAAGTGCAATGCAAAAAGCAAACAAATTAAGCCTCTGTATGCTGTAGAACTTTGTGTATGCATAAAATGACAACTACATATACAAAGCCGAAAATACAGTTACCTAGGCCATCAGCATCTAAAATACTTAAATTACAGTTCCAGCAACCATTGTGAGGTGACAGTAGGAGATTCCGTGTCGGAGGCACCACTGTGCCGTGATACATGTAACTCCAACACCCCTTCCTGACATATGCTAAAGTTTGACACTGTAGCAATCAGCATCTAGCTGTTTTTGTATACATTTGCATATTGTTTATTCATATGGGGAGGTTATATATACTGGTACCTCTATAACAGATGTATATAGGGATCTCTGATAATTTATAATTGTGTAGAGAGTGTTCTCTCATGCATTTTATGTTATAATAGTACACCACTGTTAGTGTTCTAATGCAGGACCTTATATTTATATTTACTTTATCATTTGATGTTCATTGTTACTTGTCCTTTATATGCTAATGCTATATGACAAGTGTCAAAAAGAGATTCCCCTGATGAGTGTACCGTAATAGGTGCAGGAAACGTGTAGGGACAAACAGGGACACTTAGGGACAGGTTCCAGTGTGGGACTGCCCTGCATAGCTCCTGCTATTGATTTAATAATATGATATATGCACAATCACCTCACTTGTATATACACCTTAATTGTTTTATACAAGTCCTGCAATCGTCATTTTAACTGTAAGATTAAAGGTTGGGTTTTATATTTGCAGTTTCTCTTAGTGGTAATACATTTCCAGCTAAACTTTTATACTTCAGCCATCCGACTACTCTGATGGGTAGCAGGTGGAGGTGCTGTACTGGGCTACCACATGTTCTATTACTGCAACCTACTGTTTACTGCCTGTATGCAGCCTCTGCAAGACAGAGTATAGGAAGTGGGGCAGAACTTAGTGTGTACTGTATTCTGGGGAGAAAGGAAGACTGCGTACCTGCATCTGTGAGTGCCCAAGGAATCTGCACTGTCCAGGCAATGTAAATAATGGCTTCCACACACATCTCGACAGCAGTGCTTTGTGTAACCCTGTCCTTGCTTTTCTGCTCCTGTTTATTTCCTTTCTGCTCATAGCACCTTGCAAAGCCAGTTCATCAGTAACCTTTCCACTCCCCACATGCCATCTATAGAAGAGTACTGTATAAATGATCCCCTACAGAGTACCAACCAGTTCAGTGTTAAGGTTAACTCTTTTATTTTTATTTTTTTGCTGTCCTGCTGTCCATGTCTGTTCACATAGCACCTTACACAAATTCAGTGCATTAGTAAACCTTCTCCCTCCACATTTATTGTATTGTACTGGGTAAATCATCATCTAGACAGGACAGGGACACATCTATGTGTAGACAAAGCTGTAGATACAATAAGGGAGATTTACTGTCTGTTGTGATTTAGTGTGACATGGCGCACATATTCGGCACAATTTTCAGCTGGCCAGAATTTCCTAGAGCCTTGTAATAAATTCCAGCTAATTGTTCAACACTACGTTTTTATTTGGTGCACAAAACTGCACACCTGCTGCATGTGCTACACCTTATTAGAAGATTATCACCCAAAACATACGGGCTGAATCATAACCACACGTACAGAGGTCTCATGTGGAAAAAGTGTTTCCAAAAATACCTACATGTCACACCAGACACAAAATGGATAATCAGTATTTAATCTTTATTAGAAAATCGCAAAAAAATAAAATAATAATTATTATTATAATTAAAATAATTATAAGGACAACAACAATCAGACTAACCTGACTGCTGTGAAAGGGCAACAAAATGGTAAATTAAGATAAAATACATACAGATATCAGATAAAATCTGTATGACCACCAGTATATATCACATATATAAAATAGTACTGCTGTGTAGCAAACATGGTGCTGACTTGCTGTAAGGGTATGTGCCAGGGGTCTTGTTACCTATTCTGCTCATGGGGAAAATTGTGGGGAAAATTGTTACATGCTTATCAGTAGGTCCTTGAGGAAGTGTAGTTCATATGCTTTATTTAAACTATTTTCACACCTTGTTGGGTCAATTTTTCCCCTAACTCTCTAGCCAACCTAGTGACCATATTTTCTGAGTATTAGTACCTTTTCACATTTATATCAAGATTTCTTTGTTCTATGGTATATCAATGTTAGTGTTTGCTGCACAGCAGTACTTTTTTTTTTTACTTCTGTTTTTGTCCTTTTAATTGTTTTTAAGCAATTTTCTAATAATGATTACATTTTGATTATCCCTTTTGTGTCTGGTGTGCCTTGTAGGTATTTTTGTAAACCTTATTAAAAAAAATTCGAAAAACAAGCAAAATATGCAAGACAATTTACACATTTTATAAAAAAAAAAAAAAAAAAAAAAACAGAGTGGGAAGGAGGCTATAGAAATTGGAGAGGGTGTTGAAGCCCCAGGCCCCAGGAAACCACTGCAGCACCAATGGCTCCCACCAGTGAGAACATGCTACCTAATTCACATAATGAAGTTGCAGATAAATCTTCCTTTTACCCTTTGTGTTCAGATGGGGCATTTAATAAATGACATCACCACTAATTACCCTGAAGTTTTACTGCCATTGTTTGAAATCCCTTTAAAAATGGTGCAATTTTACCATCATTTTGTTAAAATAGCAGTTAATTGCAGCAGTAATTAGGTTATCCAGCCAAATTATCCAGCACGTATTGTTGGTAACTTGTGGTAACCCCTTTAAAGTATGTCTCAGATATACAGACCATTCAATGAAATGTAAAGTCTCAAATTAAATCTAAAGTCAGAAATAAATGCAATAGTCAAACCTTTTAAAAGTCACAGATGATAAATCTGGCGCCAAAAGATTGCAAATGGCATGGGTGCTTGCCAAATCTCACATATTGCGGCAACAGCAGATTCTCGGTCTACATTAGCCATTTGCGGTTTGTTTACAGGCGAAAATGCTTAAGTAAATGTTCCCCAATATGTTTATTATTTGCATGATTCATTTGAAAACAGTACGACTGTTCACTGACATCTCCTGCTGTTTAGCAAATGACTGTTGCTGTGTGAGCAAATGAAACGCCATGAGTCAGAATAGTCAGACTTTAATATGATAAGAATTCCATACTAGCGGGAACAGTATTGCTTACATCCTGGGAATACATTTATATCTCTTCTACATGATGGAACAAGAAAATCATAAATGGGAAGGATTAAAAAATTGAATATTAATAATATACAATGCATTGTGAAAGTTTTTTGACCCTTTAACTTTTTTTTCCAGATTTTTGAATGTTGCAGACTAAAATAAAAAATCTATTTCCCCCCCAATATTCCTTAAAATGGTACTCTGCCCCTAGACATCTTATCCCCTAACCAAAGGATAGGGGTTAAGATGTCTGAACGCGGGGGTCCTGCTGCTTGGGACCCCCGCTATCTTGGCCGCGGCACTACAGACATCCAGTGCACGGACCGAACTTCGCTCCGTGCCAGGTGACTGGCGATGCGGGGCGGCCGTCACACCCCCTCCTAGAGACTTGCATTGAGGGGGCGTGGCAGTGACATCATGACCCCAGCGGCGGGACCCCCATGATCAGACATCTTATTCCCTATCCTTTGGATAGGGGATAAGATGTCTAGGGGCAGAGTACCCCTTTAATGCATCCAATACCCTATAATGACAAAGTGGAAACAGAATGTTTTAAATCTTTACTCATTTATTAAAAAGGAAAAACTAAAATATTGCATTGACATAACTATTCAGACCCATTACTTAGTACTTAGTTGAAGCACCATTGACAGCGATTACAGCCTCTAGTATTCTTGGGTATGACACCACATGATTTGCACACCTGGATTTGGGGATTTTCTGCCATTCTTCTTTGCAGATCCCCTCAAGCTCTGTCAGGTTGGATGGGGACCTTCAGTGGATGGCCATTTTCAGGTCTCTCCAGAGATGTTCACTTGGGCTGGGCTACTGAGGGACATTAACACAATTGTCCCTAAGCCACTCCATTGTCTTGTTAGAAAGTAAATGTTTGGAGATCCAGAGCACTCTGGATCAGGGTTATACTAAGTATATCTCTGCACTTTGCTCCATTCAGCTTTCCCTCAACCCTGACCAGTTTACCTTTCCTAGCTGCTGATGCTGCCACCACCAAGCTTCACTGTAGAGATGGTATTGAGCAGATGAGCAGAGCTCTGTTTCTTCCAGACATGATGATTGGGCACTTTTTAAAAATGTTTACATTTAGAGTAAATTGTTATAAAAAAAATGGCACAAAAGTTAGCACGGATGCAACACAGAATGTAGGATATAAAAGAATGGGGCAAGTTTTTCTATTGGTGTTCACCTGCCAAATTCAACCGTTAAGGTGCAGCAAAAACATCTTGGAAATAAATAGCAGCAGTAATGTGCAATGCTTCCTAATACATATTACAGCATGTAGAACAAGTGAAAAAATGAAGTTTTATATGAATGTAGACCACATACATGCACCATTTCCTCGTTGTGTTTATTTGAATGTTCTTTGCCCCTGGGATCTGGGGCTGGGATCTTACACTAAACAGAATCACCTCTCCTAGTTAGGGCATTTGGGTTTATTTAATCCTGTTGGGAGTTGCTGTCCATTTTTTACAGTGTATGTGTGGGGGAGTATTCATATACTCCTCCCATCTAATCTGGGTTTGTTATAGATGTGGCAGCTTGCACCTGTGCATTTATTTATTTATTATGTTTGTTGTGCTGACCATTGTTATTTTTATTGAAAATGTTTTTATTACTTGTATAATATTCCCGTTTTACTTTCTTCCACATGTGAAGATCTTTCCTCCCCAAAATGTTCAACGGGGAGGCTAGTTCCTCATCCAGAAATGTCATCCGCAGCTCCAGCATCAGCGGAGAGATGTACAACCTAGAGAAGGGTTCGTCAGCATCTACAGATGCAGCTGGTGGTACAACAACAAAGAAGAGGAGGTCCAGTCTTGGAGCTAAGATGGTGGCTATTGTGGGGCTGTCCCAGTGGAGTAAAAGCAGCATGCAAATAAACCAGCCAGGTAAGTCTTCTTTAAATCTGTTTACGACATGAATTAAGAAATCCTATGCAATACAGAACAATCGTTCTGATACTTACTACTGACTTTTTTTTAGCATTTTGCTCTTTTGATATGTCAGCGACAGTTTTGATTGGTCGCAGTCTGAATGTTCAGATCCCAACTGATGCTATGCGCATTCTGTCCCTTCACGAAACCCTCTGACGGGTTGAGATTATTTCATAATGCAAGTCTATGTTACTGTCTCAGTCCCACAGACCGAGCGGGGAGAGAAGCATGCAGCCCCGCTTTTCTTCCTCATTCTAACAATCGGTCGGGGTCAGAACACTCACATCCCAATTTATCTAAACTTTTGTCATGTCTATAGGACACGTCAAAAGTATTTTTTAAACTTTAATTAAAGTGTATGGAGGGGATTAATAATAGGGGCATAGAGAAAATAGTTGACAAGGGAGAAAATATTTGCATAATTTTTGCACAAGATCCAGCTGTGCGCATAAATTATGGGAATATTTGCTCTTTTGCGTCTCTGGGCATGGCTTCATGGGAAGGAGTGTGGTTTTGCCACTGCTCTGAAAATTTGTGACAGTTTACACTTTCTAAGGAGGGTGCACCTCTACATAAATACAGCAAGCCTGTAGACGGGCTTGTAAGACATTTACAATGTTGCTGGCTGTAAAAATTTGTCTACCATTCCTTGCTGGCACAGTGTCTGTGTACATTTTTTTCTGGTGTGCATTCTGGGAAATTTATGAAAACTTGTGCAGAAGAGAACCCTGGTTCCCTGAAGCTCCCGGTTCACCAATATCCAGTCCCCCGCTGGTCTCTACTTGTTCCTACTTCCAAGATGAGAGGTCTCAGTAGGATCTTTCTGCTCCTGACTGAGGTGGGACAATTCTGCAGCCACTGATTGGTTAAGCAGGCAAGTTCTGCTGAGACGTCTTGATTCAGAAGTAGCAATGAACAGTGGGAAGTCAGCGGAACCTGAAGTTGATGGAATGCATGTTGTGGGAGGCTGAGGTAGGTAAATGTTATTTATTTATTTTACCCGCCCCCTCCCCCCCCCCCCCCCCAAACATACTAAAACAAATTGGATCCTGGAATATCTCATAAAAAGCATTTATTCCATACATTTCTGATATATGTGGGATCTATATACACACATGCTTGGCTGTTTGCATAATTCTTGTAGAAATGAATACAGAGAAAAACACATATGTGTAGTGATCACCTCTCCATTCATTCCAGTCCTCATGGATGCGGTTACTATTAACTGCCTCACCAGACGGGATGGGGGCTAGTCAGACAAACAGGTATTGGTTCCAGAAGAATGTGTAGCATAATTATTACTATTTGTCTCACACCTTTATCATATAATGCTCTGTTTGTGAACTAGACATGTGATCTAAAAGCTGTTTTAAGAGCATTAACTCTGTTTGTACAGATGACTACAAAAGAGACTTAGGGTGCCCATACACATTATACAGGATAGTCAGCCAAACCTGCTGATTTTGAAACAGCTATTGATGCAAAGAAAGACATGAGCATATTGGATTTTACATACTGATCCTTTGTTTCCAGGGTAATAAACTGTTACCAGAGCATTCCTTCAAAATGTCACTGTTTTCATAATCTCCAATCCTGGTATACTTGCATGACTACTGTGTGTTATCCAGTAGATCTCCCCTTTGCTTTATACAGTTAGTAGAGCATGCCTTCTGCTTTCTGACACTTGAGAGCTATTATAGTTCATCTGAAATTGCATTTTCTTGGTGGAATTGAGCAAGAAAGCTTCTATTTAATGCCCATAATCCAACTAATATTTGACATTTATGTTTTTGTATTTGTCATTTATGGTTATAATTGTGACATTATGTTGTAGATACACTACTTCACTAAGATTCAGAACATGATGTTGGCTGAAATACAACCTGTCCATGGTTATTCAGCTCAATCTAATTCTCAACACTGTAGTTCAGCCAGTATAGAACAATGCCAAGAACAAACATAATAGATAAGATAAACTGAGAGCTGAACGTAGAGATTGCTGCATGTAGGGGGTATTCAGACACCAAGGGTGCACTGAAAGGGGAGGGGGCAACATCCGTTTCACACGGCAAGTGTGCTTTCTGTGACCCACAGCCAGTGGAAGCACACCAGATGAAGAACTCTTGCAATGTAAAACAGATGTGCCTCAGGCATCTGGATATCTTTCCCTGTTCTATGTTTTAATTCTATAAGACTTTTGCAGTGAGGGCCACCTACCTTCTTTGATGTGAATCTATAAAGAAAAACTTTATGGACAAGTGCACATGCAGTAGAAAAACAAAGACTCCCTAATGCTAGCATTTAGGATAGTGTGATGTTTGCCCACATGGGATGCCCTGCAGTGGTCACAAAACTGCACAGTGTAATAGCACCCTTATACATGCCAGTAATTGGCAGTGACCAGCCACTCAAACAATCAATGGATCAATAGATTTGTTCACTCACATTATTTGCATCATAATTATTTAAAGGGTAACTGACAGCAGCATCACCCGCACTAACCTGAATATATCCATTAATAGTGGGGGTGATGCCGTTTACTGGATAAAAATCCATTGTGCCATTATAATCCAAACATACTGATTGTCTTTTCTGAGCAATGGGTGCAGTTTCCAGCCTGTCTGAGCAATGTTTATCCTGTCCTCTCTGGCTGATAATACCACTCTTTTCGAAAATATTTCTTCCTCCATCTTTTGCCCTTGCAGACCGCATTCTGTAATGTAAACAGGAAGGCCACATGGGTAATGTCTTGCACATCATGCAGATGTGCTGAATGAAGAAGGGCTAAGGAACATTTATGAAAAGGGTAGTATTATCAGCTGGAGTGGGCGGGAGAAGCATTGCTCAAAGAAACTGGAGACCGCCCTCCATTGCTCAGAAAAGGTAATTTACATATATGGATTATTGCAGATTATTACAAAGGAATGGAGCAATGTATATTTATCAGGTTACCTGCATTTTAAACAGCATCACGTGCTCTACTACCCTGTATATTCAGATTAGCGTGGGTAATACTGCTGTCATAAATATCTGTTACTTGTTCTGTATTCCTTCAAGGTTTGATGGGCTAATGACAAATATACTTTAACTCATAGATACACAGCTAAATAGACAAGTACAAATAGCATTGTACTCTGAAGAGATTTATGAATCTTCTGACTTGTCATTTTTATCTCAATAGTTTTGTGTTGTTTTTTTCTTCCAGTGAGTTGTCTTATTTTTCTTTTATTGTGGTGCGATTATCCTATCTGAAAAGCTACCCTTCATGCAGAGCTAACTACTCCTGTTGTCAGTTATAGCTGTGCAAAGCTGTCATTAGATTGACAGTGCGGCTACCTCCTCACTAGTTGATATGCCTTTTTTATTGCCTCCACCATCAGCTCAGGCTTAATACATGCTTGGATAACTTCAACAAAGGGATTAGAGACACGCAAGTGGAGAACTATACATTGTTCTACTTTACAGATCTGTTATTTGCTTTCAAACCTAAGATAATTGGCATATAGGAAGTGGATTCTATATAAGGCACTAGTTACTTGTTGCCTATATGTTCTTGGGCTGGGTAGAAATCTCCCAAAAACATGATTATTGCATAGAAGCACATAGAAGTCTGCCTGCTTATCCAGCAGACTATACAATCTTTGTACTGTACTGAATTTTGGAGGACCCAGCAGCACAGTTGGATTTTTCCTAATGAGATTCAAGCTTCAAAGCAAAGCTTTCTAACACATAAGGTATAGCAAAGTGGATTGTCATTAAAAAGGATTGTATTCTATACATGCAAAAAGCTTCCTTACAGGACTATTCTGTTATCCAGAGACTGCAAGTCTAGTTTAAAAATGAAATGTAAAATTACAGAATGAAAAAATGGTTAATATTTGCTATACACACTTTTATAAACACGTTTTGCTTATTCACCAGTCTGTACCATGTGGGTTTGCCTCCCTCAAAATGTTACTCTTAGGGTAAGTCATACAGCAGTATGTCCGTGCAGAATTCTGGATGAATATTCCGCACGATTTTTGCGGATTCTGCTAAAAATGCATTGCCTTCTATAAGACAGGGCATTTCCAAGCAGTCCTAGTGCCGGCATGTTCTGCCGGAACTTTGCTGTGTGTGGAATGTCCGCACAGAAATTTTCCATGTGGACATTACACTGTGTGAACATAGCCTTAGAGTGTACAGTTAATATATACTTTACGATTAGGTTCTGTTCAAATCTGCGCTATAGCTTCTGCATCTATCATACGAAACATCCATGTGGCACCCAAAGGATGCCATTGACTTGTTTTGCTACAGTAGTGCATTGAGGTTTCTGCGCTTTTGATGGTACCGTGACAAGGCTACCTGACAGGGGTGGTGAATCCACTAGATCACTTTCCTATTTGATGTAGTGGCTACACTGGGAAGCTTAGTCTAAAGGATTATGTGTATCTTCACCTTTAAACCCTACAAGGACATTTCTATGGGGAATCCCCAGGTTGATAGTGTAATCGGAAAGCAATGACTGACATTTCCAGGCATGGCACTTTGGGAGTATGCAGAAGACAAAATTGTACTAGTTTGGACCAGGATAGAGAGAGTTCAGCCATCATAGCAGGTATCAGGTAGAAGATCAGGACAAGCAGTAAGAATCGTCAAGAAAAGCCAGGTAAAAACCTTAGAAGAATAGACAAGCATAGCTAGATGCTCATGGGCCCTGGGCAAAAGGGCAACCTGGGCTCCTCACTTAAAATCACCATGGCCACTTGTAAACTTTCAGCTGCAGTACTACAGAATGGTAGTATACATTTGAATAATGTAGATACCAGATCTAAAAAGAAAATGGCGGGAGTATATAGTAGGAGATGAGAAGATGCAGGCATCTCCTCTTCCTGTACTTTACCGGCCCATCTAGCCTTTCTGTCTTCTCATCATGAATATAAAGCAGTCAGGACCATGTGAGTGCATTGCATTCCGTGCATGCCAAAATTTCCAGCCCTCTTCATCTTCCAACACCCTTCTTTCTCTTCTTAGGGCTGGGTTGCTACAGCAGTGTTTAGTGAAGTGGCAAGTGGTCCAGTGGGCTTAGAGGCCCGGTCACAATTGTAACCACTGTGACCTTTATAGCTATCCTACTGGGAGCACAAATAAGATGCACCTTTACTGTTCACTAGTATGGGAACTTTGCTGCTCAAGCACTTAGAAATTGGTAAAGGGATCCTTCATTAGAGTCCATTGCAGAAGATGAGTGTAGTCAGAAGCACAGCAGAGCTGAAGAATATTTCACAAAAGCTGAGCTGAATAGACAGCAGCAACAGACATGGACAGTAGTAAGAATGGCAGATAATGTATTAAAGGAAAATTACATCCCTTGGTGTGGACAGTTGCTTTATTCGAAAAGAGTGATTTTACGACTAAATATATAGTATGACAAAATATTTCCTAGACAAAGATAATTTAAATAATTACATGTTTACACAAGTAAAAACTTTTTTAATGCATAACAAAGTGTTGTATAATTTCCTTATGGTTTTCTAGACCTTTTATGATAATTATAGAAAGGTACTTTAAAGGGGTACTCCGCTGGAAAACATTTTCTTTTATATGAACTGGTGCCAGAAAGTTAAGCAGGTTTGTAAATTACTTCTATAAAAAAAAACGTAATCCTTCCAGTACTTATCAGCTGCTGCATAATACAGAGGAAGTTCTTTTCTTTTTGAATTTCCTTTCTGTCTGACCACAAGTGCTCTCTGCTGACACCTCTGTCCATGCTAGGAACTGTTTAGAGCAAGAGAGGTTTGTTATAGGGATTTACTCCTACTCTGGACAGTTCCTAAAATGGACAGAGATGTCAGCAGAGAGCACTGTGATCAGACAGAAAGGAAATTCAAAAGGAAAAGAACTTTCTGTGGAGCATACAGCAGCTGATAAGTACAGGAAGGATTACTGTTTAACTTTCTGGCACCAATTGATAAAAAATAAAAAAAATTCCAGCCAAGTACCCCTTTAAAGGTTATGGACACATTTGAGTTAAAAAAATATATTTTCTCCGTAGGTGTTAGTTGCAAATTTAGTTTTTCTTCTACAGCCTCCTGCAATGCCCTGTCCACACTGAAGTCCATTTTCCAGCAGCAGTCTGGTGGGTTCAGTCTCCAACCCTCATCTATTGGCTCCTAAACAAACTTCTAAGATGATTATGACAAGACTGATGTTGACCTTTGTTCTGGTCCTAAATTAGCTTAGAAGTTTTACCAGAAAAGGTTAATTGACCTTAACATGTATAACTTGAAAGAAAAATGAAAGAGAGGGGATACAATAGAAACACAGTAAAGGAGCAGAGTATATTTAAAAGAAGACAAACTACTACAAGAGGACATAGTTTTAAATTAGAGGGGCAAAGGCTATTCTGTCTTTTCCAGTCTATTTGTTTGTTTGTGGTAGCTGCTATGTAACCATCTCACAGCTGATCTATTAGGCTGGGTTCACACTACGGAATTCTGTTTTGACATTCCGCCTGAAAATTTGGGTGCAGCAGAGCCCCATTACTAGCAATGGGATTCCGCTGCAGAATATTGAATCCACTCAGCAGACATTGCCGTCGTCATGCCAACTGATTCATTTGGCAGTGGCCACGCTTGGAAGCACCGGATGGAAGTTTTCTGTCTGGAGCTTCACAAGTGTGAACTCGGCCTTACTCTGGATCAGCTAGACATGGTTGCTAGATCAGAGTTCGTTTAGAGTGGAATGTTTGATTGGTTAGCCCTGGCTATTGCAGGATGATTCTGATTATAGCTCATGCCATGTGTATTTTTTCCATTGTTCTGTGTGTTCCTAACTCCTCCATGTCTAGTTTTGCTTGTACAGAAAACGAAAACAAATCAAGCTCACCACATACAGCAATTTCTTAGCGCACAGAGCAGCCCCGAGTGCTGCAGCCCCATCAAACAATCCATAGAAGAAACATGTGCCCAGCGCTTGGAAATAAACACTCTTCATAAAATACAACAGTACAAAACACCAACCAGCCTCCAAATGGCCTTTTAAGCAGTTTGGAGTCTAGATTGTTTTGTACTGTTCATTTTTTGAAGATTCAATAAAGAAAATGCATTATTCCTCCAGCATTGGGCACATGTTTCTTCTGTTGTTTTGCTGATAGTCTCTTTTATTGATTTATCCTTGAACAGTCATTCTATGTGTATTTTGGAGTTGAGGCTGTTAAACCCAGTTCACTTTGCTGCTTTATTTCTTTGACTCAGTTTCTGCTAAATCTTGCTTTTGTTTCTGGGTACAAGTGCCTGATTGTTGTGTTAGGCTATGTTCACATGGCAGAATTTCTGCACAGAATTAGTTTTGCAGATCAGGATTATCATAGGGAGATTTTCAGGGAATGAGGGTTAGTGGTGTTTAATATTGGAAATATTCTTTATAGCAGAGTCAATATTTGTAGTTGTTTTTATTTTTCATCTCCTTCTTCTACTCCTGACCATGATCAGCATTAGAAGTGGCTTGGCGGGCATACCAAAATTATTGGCAAAGAAATAAGTGTCACCGAAAAACACTAAAATATAACTTTTATTAAGGATCAATTAAAATTCACAATAGTTCAAAACCATAAAAAAAAAAAAAAAAAAAAAAAAGAAAAGAAACAGCAACACTTAAAGTTCATGATCGTGCTGATAACAGCCCTATGGAGGGGCACAGCAGACTTAGGTAAAGATATGGATCAATTACAGTACAACAGGTAAGTATCGCCACCTATCAGGAGATGGGGATAAGGATGGGGAAAGAGGGAAGGGGACTATAGAGGGGAGAGCCATCTTTGTTGTCTATGTATCTATTTGGACATTAATTAACATTTCACTGCATATTGGGTTGTGGACATTTCAAACCTAGACTTCAATACCTTTATTGCATCTTTGTTTCCAGAATATCCTATCATTATATATAGACTATTGTATTAAACCACCATTGATCGCCTCTGATCTTAACAGCTATGCTGGTTTATCCACGGAGCACCGGGTACTCACATATACGTTGTTCTAGTACTATCTAGTTACACTCCCTTCTCCTACCCACAGAGTTATTTAGGGAATCCCAGTGAGATAGAGAGCTCCTTCCCTTTGTGTGTCTGTATTTTAGGGCATCATAGGAAGTGGTCTAGGAGTAGGTTCCAGTGTGGGGCCGCCCTTATCAGGGCGTCCACCCAGCCTAGGTATAGGGTAGGGTGTAATAGGTAGGGGCCATCATCCAGCCAGGCCTTCCCCTCTATGTGGTGATCCAGTACAGAATAACGTGTTCTACTGTACTCCTGCCCATCCTGTGTGGCAGATGCTGCATCAATGTCTGTCTTGGGACCACACTATTCAGGACTCTATGTCCTAAACTGTTATGCAATGGTTTATGCATTTTCTATGTACTTGTCACCTTAAATCTTAAACCTTTTGTTAAGGACCATGTTGTTAGGGGAGTATGCAAAGGTGAACCATGTGACTTATCTGCCCAATGGGACTTCTCAAAACCTGCTCCATATAAAGTATAACCAGAGTTTAGAGTTCAGTCTTGTGCTGAGGTACAGTTGAGAGAAGTGTGGAGTCTGTCTATGAGGTGATTTTGGGGTTAACCCCTGCGCCTGGGTGAAAGTCAAAGCCTGGCAGTAAGCACTACAGTCTAGGGGATTTAATTCAAGTCAAGCAAGTCAGCCAAGTTAGTCAAGTCCAAGTAACTACAGTCTAGCAGGGGTTACATATAAGTCAAGTCAGTCATATACAGCACAATCAACTATAAACCGTAAGCCGATAAGCTTCCCAAAGTTCACCCTGCATTTCCTTCATGCTGATATGAGCTGTAATGGATTGTACCATCTTTCCACCTCAGCAAAGCAAACCAGTTATCCATAACCTTGCGTCGGAGTAATTATTTGCCCCGTGCCTTGCACAGGAGAAGCTGGTCTACCTCGGGTGGTGTATAGGTCAACCACACACTGGTGTCACGAAATGGTTAATTACACATTACCCTCATCCGACACCACATCTATAGTCACACAAAAAGAGAAACACAGCCGCACATCCACCATTTGTAATGTAATCTACTTGCTTCTCAGCATAATTTCAAAAACTAACAGGTTGTTAATATACATTTTGATCAAAAAGTACAAGCCCACTCACCACGTCAAGGCCACCTATTTAGAGTGGGTCCCTAACCTGACACCGGCATAGCCCCCGGCGGCGACCACTGCCTCCGAGACCCCATGCCTAATGGGGGGAGCGACCCAGTGGCCAGGCAGCCCCACTACTGCCTGACCAAGCCCCTGGCTCTGGGCCACTCCACCCCACAGACAAAGCATCACAGAAACAATGGCCACCACAGAGAACCACACCAGTATGAAACCTACCATGTGCTCACTGCCAGAGGGCTGGGAGAATGGTAGGAAGAAACCCTTTATGCAGTTTCCTGCTAATTGAAAATGCCTGGGCCAAATGGGTGGAGTGGAGTGCTGGCTCTGGAAGAAGGGAGAGACTACAAATGTGCAACACAAAAAGAGAAACACAACCGCACATCCACCATTTGTAATTTGATCTACTTGCTTCTCAGCCTAATTTCAAAAACTAACAGGTTGTTTGTATACATTTTCATCAAAAAGTACAAGCCCACTCACCACGTCAAGGCCACCTCGTTAGAGTGGGTCCCTAACCTGACACTGGCATAGCCCCCGGCGGCGACCACTGCCTCAGAGACCCCATTCCCAATGGGGGGAGCGACCCAGTGGCCAGGCAGCCCCACTACTGCCTGACCAAGCCCCTGGCTCTGGGCCACTCCACCCCACAGACAAAGCATCACAGAAACAATGGCCGCCACAGAGAACCACACCAGTATGAAACCTACCATGTGCTCACTGCCAGAGGGCTGGGAGAATGGTAGGAGGAAACCCTTATGCAGTTTCCTGCTAATTGAAAACGCCTGGGCCAACGCCTGGGTTAATCAGCAGGAAACTGCATAAGGGTTTCCTCCTACCATTCTCCCAGCCCTCTGGCAGTGAGCACATGGTACTTTTTGATCAAAATGTATACTAACAACTAGTGTTGAGCGGCATAGGCCATATTCGAATTCGCGAATATTCGCGAATATATGGACGAATATTCGTCATATATTCGCGAATATTCGCATATTCGTTATATTCCCGTTTTATTTTCGCATATGCGAACATTCGCGTATGCGAAAACTATCATATGTGCATATTAGCATATACAAAATTAACATACGCGAAAATTCGCATATGTGAAAATTTGCATGTGCTAATTTTCACATATGCGAATTTTCGCATATGCGAATTTTCGCGCGCCAGTCTCACACAGTAGTATTAGAGCCTTCTTTACACCACACAAGCTGGAAGCAGAGAGGGATGATCACTGTGATGTGTACTGTGAAAAAAAAAAAAAACGAATATTCGTAATTACGAATATATAGCGCTATATTCGCGAAATTCGCGAATTCGCGAATATGCGATATTCGCGAATAATATTCGAATTGCGAATATTCGTGAGCAACACTACTAACAACCTGTTAGTTTTTGAAGTTATGCTGAGAAGCAAGTAGATCAAATTACATATGGTGGATGTGCGGCTATGTTTCTCTCTTTGTGTTGTACATCTATAGTCACCTTCCCTCTTTCCCCATCCTTATCCTGATCTCCTGGATAGGTGGTGATACTTACCTGTTGAACTGTAATTGATCCATGTCTTTACCTAAGTCTGCTGTGCCCCTCCATAGGGCCGTCAGCAACACGATCATGCACTTTGTGTGTGTGTGTGTTTTTTTTGATGGTCTTTAACTATTGTGAATTTTAATTGATCCTTAATAAAGGTTATATTTTAGTGTGTTTCACTGACACTTTTGATTCTACACTAAATTCTATCCGTTTTGGGGATGTGTTGCGGCAAAGAAATAAGCTTCAAAACACATGGATAACACTGCCTCCTAAGAGCTCTAAAGCCCTGTATATCACTGTTAGGGTCACCTAGGAATGTATTCAAGTAGTTTTAAGTATTATGTCAAGTAGTATGTTATTTAGTAGTTAAGTAGTATGCTTTTAAACACTAAAATAAAGGGGAATAATGTGTTTACTGCTCTCCCTGCTCTCTTTCAGTTTTTTCTCCAAGATAGCGGCTACAAGGTAGTGCATAGGGTTTTATAAGCCTGTTAAACCCACCCCTATGCTTTCTCCTCATTGGCCTGGGAGCTGTATGTCACATAATGCAAGAAATGATTGGATAACCTGGGGTCATGTGATCTTCCTGCTAGCTGCAAGATATGATGAGCTACTCTGTCATCATCTAAGTGTTCCTACTACTTCTTCTATTCATTCAGGCACCAAAACTCTATGGGGACGTTTGCTTTGGTCCTGTTATTTTATTTTATTTTATTTTTGCTTTAGTTTTGCTTATGTGCTACATATTTATCATACTAACACAGGTGGTTGAAAAATTTGGAGCACATAAGCAAAACACAAAAGTCTCAGCTGAGACTTTTTTTGTGACTTTGCTTACGTACAGGAGTTTTGTACTTCAGGTGAGACCTGAAGTGGACTTGTGACTTTTTTAAAGGGGTTTGCAACTTTTTTTTCCCGCCTATGTGCGACATTTAGAAAATGTTACCACTGCATAAGCAAAGTTACCACTGCAAAGTGAAAACTGAAATTTGCTTATGTAAGGCTATTTGCAACTTTATGCTTCCCCACAAAAGTCGCACAAAAAAGTGCTTAATCGCACGTCCAACTTTTTGTGTGCCCAGAGTAAGCAATAAAAGGGCTCTAAATACTCTGATAAATGTCCCCCTATGTGTTCCTCATTCCTCCTGCTAATTATTGCACCATTGCCAGTTTCATGTTAGCCCAGCCTGGCAAAGTTCACAAGTTCTGCGAGCCAATTTACCCTAAAGTTCTGAGCGAGAACAGCTTCTCAGGGCTCGGCTCGCTCATGTCTAATCAGCATTATTTGCTTGTTATTCATTTGCTGAAAAAGTAAAAACCAGCCGTAACCGCTAAACAGGAGAAAGCAAAATTACACTGGGCTAAAGAAAAACAACCATTGAGTGTGGATAATTGGATGAATGTAATATTCAGGTAGGAATCAATTGGCATTGGCCAAGGAGATGATGCTGATACTTTTGTCTGGTGCTGAGAATGAAGGGAGTGTAGCACAGGATTAGTGCTGAATTTCCTTCATTGTTTTTCCCTTACACAGTGACCCCAGCCACCTGGTTGTACACGGGAGTGCAGCACGGTTCCGTTTACTTGAATGGGCAAGCTGCAGTTCTCTTCATAGGACAGAAAAAAAAATTCAACATGCAGTCAAATAAGAAATAAAATGGTTATTCCCATCACAATAAAGAGATGTGAATCAGCCCCAAATAAAAACCTATTCATTAGGTCTTTTTGTTAAAAATGTTCCCCTTCTTCTCAAATCCAAATGTTGCCTTTTCCAAATGTTGCTAGTGATGGCCACCCCTATGCAATCCCGCGACTCCTTTTCAAGGACAGAATGGCCAAGTTCTCAGCAGCAAGCATTATAACACATGCACAGTAGCTTTTGGCCTGTCTCAATAAACTTCAATGTGACAGCTACTGTCATTGTTACATCAGAGCATTTTAAGCACCATGGTGGCCTAAGCTAATGTTATAGGTTATGTAAAGCTTCCTGCATTATTTGTGTAGCTAGGAGATAGACCGTGAAGATAGGAGATGTCGGCACTGGATGAAGGAGCCAGGAGATGTTGTAGCACGGAATCAAAGTGGATTTATTTGGATGCAATGCGTTTCGCTGCGCATGCGCAGCGAAACGCGTTGCATCCAAATAAATCCACTTTGATTCCATGTTACAACATCTCCTGGCTCCTTCATCCAGCGCCAACTTCTCCTATCTTCATGGTCTATCTCCTAGCTATTTCATTCTAAGGAGGGCTGCGGATGAGGTTATACATTATTTCAGGCGCTTCACGTTGTTGTGTGTGTTCACACAACCAACTCTGGTAAGCGGCGTGGGATAGAAATCTTCCCCCTCCCCTATGGGCCTGACCTGCTGATCCAGCACATGGAGCGCCTTCTGCTTTCCTTTTAGATTACTACACTATTTGTGTGGCACCCTTTCCAAGCAAACTTACTCTAATAGCAACATGGCTTCCTATGTTATTAGCTGGGGGTCTACTGGACTGCTGATGCACCCATAGACATGCAATGGTAATCTCCACTGATGTCACCAGAACAACGTGCAGTCATCCCGACCCTCAGCACAGTGAAAGGGATGCAGCGCCGAAGATCCAGGTTAACACTACAATCAGGAATACCCCTTTAAATTAACCCACCACTGTTGACATAATTGCAACTTGTGGAGGAGGAATGTAAGTTCTGAGGTTGAAAGGAATTCATAGCTCCGAACCTTAGTGCGTCCATTTATCATATGGAAATTCGGAGTAAAATTCCACATTGAATACAGTTTCTCTATGGCGATAGTCCTGTAGTGACAAGCAGTATGCCACAGATGTATGCTAATGTACGCCTTACACAGAACACCAGCCCTGAATATATTTTCATGATAAACCTGGCAATAAAGTAGGACTCTGGGGCAGATCCTGCACACTCTGGGATTATAGAAAGATTTTAATTATACCATGAGAAACAGCACAATGAACAGAATGGAGAAGGTATTAATTACTGTCATGGTCCATGGAGAGACGACTCCTCCAGGTAACCAG
Source organism: Hyla sarda (assembly GCF_029499605.1). Lineage (NCBI taxonomy): Eukaryota > Metazoa > Chordata > Amphibia > Anura > Hylidae > Hyla > Hyla sarda. The sequence continues at coordinate 254,546,807 of NC_079190.1, forward strand.
CCTGATGAAAACTTCTTGCGTTTTCTCTTCTCTCGGAAAATTAATAGACTACTGTGTTATAGTATTTACACGTTCCATTCCCAGTGCCATTGGTTAGCTGTTAGGTCATACAAAACATAGTCAGACTTATGTCAGGCGGCAGCTATTTGTGCCTCAATCATTTCTGCAATGTTCAAAAATAGTTTTTCATTTTAAAAATTGCTTATAGGTCACATGTTACACTACACATTACATTACTGTATTAACAGTCATGTCCAGGATTAGAAACACATAGCTGCTTTTTCCCAAAAGCAGTGCCACCCCTGTCCACAGGTTATGTATAGAACTGCAGCTCCTTCCCTTTCATACTTATGGAGCTGAGGTGCCAAATCCGGCAGAACTTGTGAACTGGTGTGGTAATGTTTCTTAAAAAATTATGACAGAACATGACACTTCCTTGCCTTAAAACCCTAAAGGAGTAAACTACATGCACAGTGGAATGTATCACCAAGGAATGTATTATACTAAAAGCTGACACAGGTTAGGCTAGGTTCACTTGGCTCTCCCGTCCCACTATTTTCCCGTCATTGCTGCTAAACCGGATGCTCAAACGGATGCAAAAGGATGCAAACTGATGCAAAGGGATTCCATTTAAGTGGCATCCTTTTGCATCAGTTTTTCATCTGTTTATTGCCTGTTTTTTTATTTTAATCTGGCTATTTCCTGGTTGCTCACACCTCTTCTGAGCATGCTCGGAAGTAATAACCGATCAAAACCAGATTGGAAAAAAAAAAAAAAAACCGGATGCAAACAGATGACATTAAAGGCTTATCTGTTTCACATTGACATTAATGATAAATTTATTATATCAGTTTCCCTTCCGTTTTTTTGATGGGGAAAAAATACAGCATGGGCACCATCTTTTTCCCTGTTAAAAAAATAAAACGGAATAGAAACCAAACAGGTGCAAACAAATGATAAAGGATTGTAAAACAATTCTATTGACATCAATGGGATCCATTTACAACTGTTTACAAAGGGCTTTAATGGATTTAAGAACAGGCATAAAAAATAGAGACAGACGGCCATGTGAACAAACCCTTAGTGGGAATAGTAATTGGTAAATATATATTTTTTTAAGTTATAGCCACATGTGGCGTAAATGTTGCAGATTTTCAGCAATAGAACAGCTACAGCATTTTTACAGCGATTTCCACAGTGGCAATTCCTCACCAAATTGTGTGGGTTTGCTCTTGTGTACATCAGCAGGGACTCCTGTTTACTCCTGAACCTTCTGCTCCTGTACAGGACTGGTGGATGCATACAGTAAAGTATGCATTTCTGCACACAACATTTGCCAGGCTGAGTGCTCTCACATCCAGCCCAGGGAATGTATAGTGAGCTATATGTATACATAGCTTCTACAGTAAGAACATTTTCTGGGCTGGGTGAATGTACTTGAGTCTTCAAACAACTTCTAAAATGTCATAGATACATGTCAGAAGTCAGAATTCCAACTGCTGAGACCCCCATCAATTGCTAAAATGAAGGGACATAGGTACTCTCTTCAGCAATGTGTGCCTTTGTTTATCCAAAAAGTGAAAGACATATACTTATTCTGTGTCCGTACACTACGCTCTTGGCTGTCCGAATGAAGCCGGAAAAAAAGGGATACAGTGCTCAGGCAAGCACTTCTGTCCCTTTGTTCTAGAGATTGGTGGGGGTATCAGAAGCTGGACCCCCACAGATCACAATTTCTGACATGTCTTTATGATATTTCAAAAGTTGTGTGAAAATGAGGTACACAAAGTGACTGTACAATATTCCACGGAAAGCAAAAAGACAGTATGATGCAGTGGCACAGTTGAAACTTCAGAAATGTATTGATCCATTAAAAATCCACTATACAGGATGACACACAGCACCTTACTATTGCCACACCACTGAAGACGGACGTGTTTCAAGCTCATGTGTGCTCTTGATCACCGGTGATCAAGAGCGCACGTGCGCTCGAAATGTGTTTGTCTTCAGTGGTGTGGCAACAGGTAGGTGGTGTGTGTCATCCTGTATAGTGGATTTTTAATGGATCAATACATGTCTGAAGTTTTATCGGTGCCGCTGCATCATACTGTCTTTTTGCTTTCTGTGGAATATGTGCATCACCAGGCCGCGTGAGGATCTGTGCGATACATGGAGGAAGTGAGCTGAAAAACTTTTTCATTTATACAGTACTATATGCATTACAGCTCAGTACTGCACAGGAGCAGGGAGTACAGGGATAAACAGGTGTCCCTGCTGCAAAATCCAAAACACTTATTGCAGAGTATGTCTTCTCCATTAAAATCAGTAAGGAAAATCTGCACTAAATCGGCAGCAGATCTGATACCACACTTGACGTGCTGCCGATTTAAAATCCAAAAGCTCATCAACTTTGTTACTATTGCACATACTGTATATTTTCCACAAGGATGTTCTCTGCAGAAAATCTACCACATTTCCACCATGTGTAACTGTAGACTTAAAGGGTACCTCTCATCAAAAAAACTTTTGAAATATTATAGATTAATGTATGCAGAATAACTTTACAATTGCATGTTATTAAAAAATATGCTTCTTTCTATTTAATTTTCCACTTTGAAGAAATGACCACTAGGGGTCTCCCTACCAGTCCTGGCAGCAAGCATTTCAGACTCATGCTGGAGTCCTAAACACTACGAGCTGCCAGTCTGCTTTGTTCACAAAGGAGAACACTCAGAGCTGCCAGCCTGCTTTGTTCACAGCCTGTTTGGCTGTGAACAAAGCAGGCTGGCAGCTCTGAGTGTTTAGGACTCCAGCATGAGTCAGAAATGCTTGCTGACAGGACTGATCGGGAAAAATACAATAGAAAGAAGCACATTTTTCATTAACATGCTATTGGAAAGTTATTCAACATTCATTAATCTAAAATATATCAAAAGTTTATTTGATGAGAGATACCCTTTAAGGAAAAAAAGTATTTGTGAGAAGGAAAATCTTTTTGCCATCACAGCTGTAAAATAACAAGAGTAAGCAGTCAAATAAAAATGTTTGAGGTTTGGAGGAGGAGTTTAAAAGTGTTTCTAGACATTCAGCACCATGGACAGGGCTCAAAAGTGTACAGATCAGAGAGCAAAGCAAAATATTGTCTTGTTGACATTAGTACCAGTTTTTCCTGTCATACACTTCTCAACTATATCAAAATGTAAACTGTATGAAACATTTAGATTATTACTTAAAAACAAGATTGTTAATTGTTTATTTGTATTGGAACTGCAGCATTTAGGAACTGGTAATGTGGATCAGTGTGTGAATTTGTGTGCTGTTAAAGGAAATCTGTCAGTAAACTCTCCCCGCACTAACCAGAGGTACTGGCTGGTAGTGCGGAGGACGCTGATCAATATGCTGCCTACCATGCTCGGATCCGTCCCGCCGTTCCGTTATCTTCATTCTACTGGATATGCAAATTAGCTGCTAACTAGCACTTGCGGGGTTACAAGGCTCCTTCTGACACTCTGACATCAGCACCGCTCGTCCACCACACTGCCCGACTTATGAATATTCATCTCCTCCCTCCGACTGTTCCTGGGATGAATATTCATAAGCCGGCTGGTGCTGCGGACGATCGGCGCTGGCGTCAGAGTGCTAGAAGGAGCCTTGTAACCCCACCTGTGCCAGTTAGCAGCTCATTTGCATATCCAGAAGAATAAAGATAACGAGCGATCGGCAGGGAGGATCTGGGCATGGTAGGCAGCAAATTGATTAGCGTCCCCCCCCCCCCCCCCCACTACCAGCCAGTACCTCTGGTTAGTGCGGGTGGGGGGCGGGGGTGGATAGTTTACTGACGGTTTTCCTTAAATAAAGATTTTTTTCTGTATCACCTCCATATTTTTTTTTTGCAAAAATTGTATTATACTACAGCATTGGAATAAGAAAAACATTTCCCAAACATTTTATATACTGTATATCATTTTTTTATTATCAAGCTGATTAACTGTCAGAAGCAATCAGTGCATATCCATGCAAATAACAAATAGTTTTTTATTTTACACACTTCAGACAGTGTCAACTTTTCGGCCAACATGTACTACAAATACCTTGTGACTCAATTACAATAAACTCTTCAAAATCAAAAGTCTCATGCTAAAACAAATTTTGCGAGGAGCAGACATGAAGTAGAAAACTCTAAAAAATCATAGGGCTGTCTGTTATTTCTTGTTAAACCATTGTCAGTAGCTGGGCAAAAGGTAACGGGATTTGAAGGATTTTGCCATGTAAGCTTTTAACCTACATCTCAATGAACAGGGAGCACTATGGTTACATAATACTACCACTTCAATGCATTTATAAACACATACGTCACAAATTATAGTTCAGCAGTAGCGCCTTGTTAAGACTTAGGTAAGGGCTACATAGACAGCTACTTTGGTCTCTTGACTTCTATACAAAAACTTTAATGCAACATCTTCTGTTATTTCTGATGACACCAGCAGCTTGTCACGCTATAGAGATAAAACTTGTCTAAAAGATCTTGTAGCATTTGTTATGCTTCTCTTTTTTGGTGGTTATGCCACAAAGGAACTGAACATTTGCTGCCACAGATAACCCCTTTATTTTTAAACCCTTTCGACCAGAGGTTGAGGTTGTAGTTCCCCCACATTAGGTTGGCAGTATAGTTCCCCCACATTAGGTTGTAGTTCTCCCACATTAGGTTGGCAGTATAGTTCCCCGCATTAGGTTGTAGTTCCCCCACATTAGGTTGCAGTTCCCCCACATTAGGTAGGCAGTATAGTTCCCCCACATTAGGTTGCAGTTCCCCCACATTAGGTTGACAGTATAGTTCCCCTACATTAGGTTGTAGTTCCCCCACATTAGGTAGGCAGTATGTTCCCCCACATTAGGTTGCAGTTCCTCCCACATTAGGTTGCAATTCCCCCACATTAGGTAGGTGTTACGCCTAGCGCTCCTTGTCCCCGCTCCTCCCCGGAGCGCTCACGGCGTCTTTCTCCCTGCAGCGCCCCGGTCGGTCCCGCTGACCGGGAGCGCTGCACTGTCATGGCCGTCGGGGATGCGATTCGCACAGCGGGACGCGCCCGCTCGCGAATCGCATCCCAGGTCACTTACCCGTCCCGGTCCCCTGCTGTCTTGTGCTGGCGCGCGCGGCTCCGCTCTCTAGGGCGCGCGCGCGCCAGCTCTCTGAGACTTAAAGGGCCAGTGCACCAATGATTGGTGCCTGGTCCAATTAGCTTAATTGGCTTCCATCTGCTCCCTGGCTATATCTGATCTCCTCCCTTGCACTCCCTTGCCGGATCTTGTTGCCTTGTGCCAGTGAAAGCGTTTAGTGTGTCCAAAGCCTGTGTTACCTGAACTTCTGCTATCCATCCTGACTACGAACCTTGCCGCCTGCCCCCGACCTTCTGCTACGTCTGACCTTGCCTCTGCCTAGTCCTTCTGTCCCACGCCTTCTCAGCAGTCAGCGAGGTTGAGCCGTTGCTAGTGGATACGACCTGGTTGCTACTGCCGCAGCAAGACCATCCCGCTTTGCGGCAGGCTCTGGTGAAAACCAGTAGCCTCTTAGAACCGGTCCACTAGCACGGTTCACGCCAATCCCTCGCTGACACAGCGGATCCACAACCCGTAAGCCGAATCGTGACAGTAGGCAGAATAGTTCCCGTGTATTAGGTTGGCAGTATGTTCCCCCACAATAGGTTGCAGTTCCCCCACATTAGGTTGGCAGTATAGTCCCCCACATTAGGTTGCAGTTCCCCCACAGTAGGTAGGCAGTATAGTTCCCCCACATTAGGTTGAAGTTCCCCCACATTAGGTAGGCAGTATAGTTCCCCCACATTAGGTTGAAGTTCCCCCACAATAGGTAGGCAGTATAGTTCTCCCACATTAGGTTGGCAGTATGTTCCGCCACATTAGATTTTAGTTCCCCCACATTAGGTTGGCAGTATGTTCCCACACTTTAGGTTGGCAGTATGTTACCCCATATTAGGTTGGCAGTATGTTCCCCCACATTAGGTAACATAGTAACATAGTTCATAAGGTTGAAAAAAGACCAGAGTCCATCAAGTTCAACCTATAACCCTAATGAGTCCCTAATGAGTCCCTACTGAGTTGATCCGGAGGAAGAGAAAAAACCCTCATAGTAGAAGTAAAAAATTTCCGACTCCAAATATGGCAGTCAGAATAAATCCCTGGATCAACATTCTGTCCCTATAATTCTAGTATAAATAACCGGTGATATTATTATTCTCCAAAAATGCATTCAGACCCCTTTTGAACTCTATTACAGAGTTCACCATGACTACCTCCTCTGGGAAAGAATTCCACAGTCTCACTGCTCTTACAGTAAAGAACCCCCGTCTGTGCTGGTGTAGAAACCTTCTTTCCTCTAATCGTAGGTTGGCAGTATGTTCCCCCACATTAGGTTGGCAGTATGTTCCCCCACATTAGGTTGGCAGTATGTTCCCCCACATTAGGTTGGCAGTATGTTCCCCCACATTAGGTTGGCGGTATGTTCCCCAACATTAGGTTGGCAGTATGTTCCCCCACATTAGGTGCAGTATAGTTCCTCCACAGACATACAGCCTTCAGCCATATACAGTGTATGGCTGGAGGCTGTAAGTCTGTGTACTGCCTCATAGTGCTCTGTCCACCGCTCCTCCAGTCAGGGGTCATGATCTACTGTAGCAGTAGGTCCCGGGACCGGAGGAGAGGTGGTCGAACCACTGTAGATGACGTGCAGGTAACTTACCATGCCTGCGCATCCTCCTCCTCGATGCTCCACTCCTCCGTTCCTATGGGCACACGCATGGGACGCATGGGACGTCAGTGACGTCCCTGCAGGTGCTACCTCCCGGCTGCCCCTGCATTTTTAAAGTTAACGCAAGGCCACAGAAAGGTAACCGGACATCCTTGTGTCCCGAAAAGATCTTTCGGGACACAGGGATGTCCCGGTTTGCCCCACCTGGTGAACTATGGCCGCGTGCCCACAGAGGGGGCTCGGTGTGCCACCTGTGGCACATATGCCATAGGTTCACCATCACTGCACTAAGGTAACACTATTGATGTGAGGAGGGCATTAAGGTAGTGCTTTTTCTGTTGTGAGGGCTTTATTACTTTAAAGAAGGCAGTATTACTATGAAAGGGCACTAATAGGGTACTGTTATTAAGAGGAAAGCATTAATAGGACACAAATATTGTGGGAGGACACACAATGTGGGCAATATTATTGTGTAGGGCACTAATACCATCTTGGATGCTGTTTTTTAGTGGAAAGCTCTAGTCCTGATTCTAATTTCTGGTACTGGACATCCCCTTACATATAGAATGATTTTTATGCTGAGGATCTGTAATATGTAAGGGGTTGTCCCTTTAAAAAAAAAAAAAAAATCATCCAACTGTATTTAAAAAACAAACAACTAGGGATACTCCCCTGCATTCTTCCTCACTTCACTATTCAAACAATGGCCAGGCCCCAGCTGATCAGCATTCCTTGGTCCCATCATAACATGCAAAAAATGTCCACTCAGGCAATCACTGGCTGCAGCAGTGACCAACTCCAGCCTTGTGTCAAGGCAAGACCAATGCGGAGCTGAGCAGTGATGGAACAGCAGCAGCAAGGGACTAGCCACCATCTCTAAGCAGTGGCACTCTAATAGGAGTCTACACTGCAATGCGTGTCCCCTCCTTGAAAAAGATCCAGGAGAGCATTATGGCTGCAGCATTTTAAACGAAAACCTAAATTTCCATTAAATGAATAGACCCTATGCATAGATTTGGGAGGGGTGAAGCTGCAGGCAACTATAGGAATAAATATCACAGCCTTTTAGTGCCATATGTCCCCTTGTGAGACGATACATACAGACAGGTGGTACAGGAACTTTTTTAATGTTATCACCTATCCTTACCAATCAGAGAACATATGTATTTTAAAATAGCAAAATGTTGAAATCAAGTAATAGCCAAAAAATATAGGAAGATCGACACAGTCTATTTTCATACCTCTTATTAGGAAAGAGATAATAGAGGGGAATCAGGTTAGTTACTAAGAGCACTCTCTCTTTTTCACTCTTGATAACTTGTTCTGTGTGTTACAGACAACCCATTGATTTCAATGCCCACTGTGTATTGTTTGATTTTACTTGTGGTGCCATGGCAGGTAAATTACTAAAAAATAATTACCAGGTTTTCACATAGACTAGAGTTAAGTGATGGGGTTCCCAGCAGGGGATCACTTTGTGATATGTTTGTTCTTAAGAGAATAAATTGTTTGATTTTCCAAAGCAGACAACCCCTTTAAAGGGAAACTGACAGATGGATCAACCCAACTAAACTGAAAATACAGGTGGTTAATGTGGGGGATCCTGAGTAAAACAATGTATTCCATACCCCAATCCGTTCAGCCATTCCCGAAGGGGAAGGTAATGAATATTGATCAGCAGGGTAGTGCGAACAGGACCCAAGATATGGCATCTGACATAGTCTTCAAACCCGACTCCGGGCCAGTTAAGAATTCATTTGCATATTTTGCTATATCTTGGGAACATCTGAATGGATTGGCGTAAGGAATACATTATTTTACTCAGGATCACCCACACTATCCACCCGTATATTCAGGTAAGTGAGGTTGATATATCTGTCAGTTTCCCTTTAAAATATAATATACTAAAATAAAAACAGGCAAATTGTATTCTGGGGCGAAAGTCTTGTCATCATTACACAATAGAGTGACAGTGAAAGACATTTTCATTTTCTTTACATGCTGCTTTCTTGTTTACATTGATACATGAAAAAATATTTATACAGAATGAGAAATCCATGGAAACTGACAGATTCCATTAAGAAATAGATGAAAATAAACACATTGTAAGAGCTATTCTTCGATTTAGATCTTATTTTGAACAGATTGAATAGAGCATCTGCTGTGCACCATGCCATCCCATCTAAACTGTGATACTCTACCTTCATTGCAGGAGACACGAAAGAGTGAGATACAGAGAATATACAGGACAGTTGTTGCTATGGCAACAGGAAGCATCAAACAAATGTGATTCTGATAAAAGTAGCTCGGAGGACTGTCTCCTGGTGACCTGGATAATCAAGAGGTTGCCAAGTAACCTGCAGAGAGCTCGGGGCTTCTAGAGGGCACCGCATGATTAGTGCCTGCTTTGTAGGCAGTTAAAGACCTTGTGTAATGGGCATTTTACATAGCAATTTCAATGCACAGTAATTGGCTTATTTGTGTTCTTTATATTGATTTATTGATATACGTGCATCCCCTAAGGAGACTAAATATGCTATGTTCTATCTACACATTTCAGGCATATAGTTTGGGCTATGTTCACATGCTGTACTTGAATTGTGTTTTTGATTTGCTAAAATATAAACAGGCTTGAACTTGAAATAATTATTAGAATAGCCTCTGTATTTTCTGAAGCAAGTACCAGCTTAGTTGCGTTCTTTAAACCGGATTGGTGGGCCACTGCTTTGAAAAATATACACAATTGCAAATGTGACACACTTCAGGCATTATTTGATAAAAAAAAAAAAAGCCTAAGTTGACTTTCTTATATGCCACATGTATTGTGAGCTTTAGACAATCTTCCAACACATAGGCGTGGCCTCTACACATGGCTTCAGTGAAAAGACATGGCTTAAAATGGTACCCAAATTTTGGCACAATTGTACCAAAAACTCTCTGATATAACTTCCCCAACATTAATGTGTGTTTTGACACTTTTTTGTAACACTTTTCGGCCAAGTCTGACAAGAGGGTGTGGTCTCAGTAAAAGGGGGTGTGGCTTTAGGTGTGTCAAATTCTGGTGTCCCTTAAGCCAACTTATAGTTGATAGTCTAGCAATGCAATATATTTATCAAACATGACTTTGATTAAATCTTAGACAATGTTTGATAATTAGAGAGTTTTAGTAGATCTGGACCACTATTCCAATAATCGTTAAAGAGTTGCAGCCTGTAAATATTTTAGGCAATACAAAACAAACAAACAAAAAACTGCTGTGTGTGTGAACACTGCCTAAAGCCGTTTAAAGTGAAGCAAATAATATTGATCATGTTGTTACAATGGCACCTGTATTGGGATGTGGCTTTTTAAGGTAGAAAGTGAAAGGTCAGGAATAATGGGCAAGTGTATTGATCTAAGTGACTTTGACAAGGGCCATATTGTTAGTATAAGAACTGAGCTATGGAGCAGTTGAAAAAGGTGGCCTGCTCTGATGAATTATGTTTTCTGTTACCTGGGAAGAGATGACCCCAGGATGCACAATGGAAAGAAGTCAAGTTGGTGGAGGGAGTAAGATGATTTGGGTTATGTTTTGCTAGAAAACCTTGGGTTCTAGTATCCATGTGGATTTTAATTGGCAAATTGCACCTTGCTAAACTTTGTTGGACATCAAATACTCCCCTTTATGGTATTCATCTACAATTAAGAAAGGATGACTAACCACATGTTCCACAGTTTCTAATGTTAATGGCCTCTTGCAGCAGCATTATACAATCTTACGTACTACAAAAATTCTTTAAGAATGGTTTAAGAAACATGATATTCAAGGTGTATAATTGACTTCCAAAGTCTTCAGATCTGTCTGACCAAGCATCCATAGAATGAACTTGTAAAAAGTTCAATCTATGGATGTCCAACCTCATGACTTCAAGGATCTGCTGCTAACCAGATATTATAGGACACCTTCAGAGGTTTCGTGCCATCTTGACAGGTCACAGCTGTTCTGGCTGCACAAGGGAGATCCAAACGGCACTAGGCAGCTGATTCTAATGTTATAGCTGATAGGTCTATCTACCTTTTTTTCAACAATCCATCCTTCCATTTGTCTGAATCTATGTATCAATCATTTCCTTCTTCTTTCATTCATATGGATACAGAATAATGTCATGCATGCAGTCAATGAAAGTATAAGAATATCTCATCATTGTAGAAACCTGAGAAGTAGTTAAAGGTAATTGTTAATGGGAGTGTTTTTTATTTTAACTCATCGAGTCAGCAGCTAGAAGCAATAATGGTGTACGTATTTCTTGTGATGGACCAGGCAGCAGCACTTGTGTACCACTGTCCCCATCTGTAAGAAGATATAATTACCGTTAGTAGATATGATCTGGAGGACTGTGTCTCCATGGAGACAGGATCCTCAAGCTTGCATTGGCTGACAGACCAAGTGAAGACGCTTCGAAGACTTCAGAAGCTTGATATATAAATAGAAAGTTTATTTTTAAAACCAGATTTGTCTGGTTTACATGATTTTTGAGGATGGAGCTTTATGTTTACGAATTGGTCACAACATATTTTAGGATTTCTGCAGTACAGATGCAGAGACCTAAATGGTGTCATCAAGATCACAGTCATATCATTTCGGGTACATGTTGAATTAGATAGAAGGAAGCCGGTAAATAATTAATCATAGCTACAGATTCGTGGGGGGTACTGGATTATTTGGGCTCTCTGGGTATATAAAGGAGCAAATGTCAGATCTTGAAAAGGAGACTAAGAATTTCAGACTCCAATATGCTACTTTAATCCTCATGTCTACAAGTGCAAATCTTATGGCTCAGCAGGTATTTGGTAACAGTATGTTTGCCGAGAGCTACAACTTAATATAGTCTGTCCTTTTATTTTTATTATAATGCTGCTGTTTTCCTTAGTCAGACAGAGGTTGATACTTTTCAAGTAACAATACATTCTGACCAAGTGGCCCCTTTTTGTTAGAAGGATCCCACATAGTAAGTAGATGACAGGAGTTACCACTGCTGGGACCACCAGTAAGAAACTATGATCTGCTGGGGAACCCTTAACTTTAATATTACTACAGCGCCATTACAAGGGAAATTAAAGTGTACCTGTCATAAAAACTTTTGACAGACCTGGGAACATTTCAAAAGTTTTGATCAAATCAGGATCTGAGCATTCAGATCCCTCCTGATCACTATAACAAGTGGAGAGAGAAGAGCGCAGCTGTGCTCTTCTCTCCTCATTCTATGTCTATGTGAGCATGAAGCTCCCAGAGACTTACATTATGAGACAGTCTTTGTCTTGTAACACATAGCCAGGATATAACGAGTTAAGTGTGCACTTCTCCTTTCTTGTTCTATTGGTCGGTCAGGGTCTGAACACTCAGACCCTGGCTGATCAAAAGTTTTTTTTTATAATGGCAATGCCCATATCATTATTACACAGTTCTATTTCAAATCAGTGGGGATTCCATGTAATGTATGGACTTCACAGGTCCATACCTGGGGGTAATGCTTTAGTGTTTAAAGTATCACTATGGCAACCCAGACCCTACTCCTTTTTTCGCCATACCTGTTCGACAATAATGGGCCAACAATAACATGCCTCAGAGCACAATAACTTTGTCTCAAGATTTTGCTGCAAACTCTTGCTAATGTCATTGCTAAGTGAACGGATCACTATTTAAGAACAAGCGGGAAAAAGGAGAGGGAAGGGGTCAAGGTGGCCAAAGCAATTCTACAAAAACAAAAAGCCCTGCACAAAGCAGCTAATTTACACATTGAATAAAAGTACCACTGGTGAATAATAAAAATATAATGGATTACACAGTAATCTTATCTATTTTACTGTGCCAGCCATTTAATTTACCTTGAAATGGTGGTAGACATCTTTAATATTAAATGTAGTCATGATAACAGAGATCCTAGACTGTGATGCCTTTCAGTATCAGTTTTATATAAAAAGATGTAAAGAACTTTGTTGAGAGATGTACTTAAATGGAGTTCATATGCTTTTGCTGTTTAGGCACCCGGATTGGCACTTCACCAGGTAACTAACAAAGTAAAATGTTAGGTTAATGAGTTTCTTTGCATATCAACTAAAATACCTAATTGTGTGGTGTGTTTGTGACTTGGAACAGAGATATCTGTAAGATATTCTGATATTATGATCTGAGATACATTTTATTTCAACCAAAATACTATAGAAATAGGTAAACTTATTTGCTTAGTATAGTATTGGTGTAATACTGGTTGGTGTAGTATTGGTATAACACTGGTTGGTGTAGTATTGGTATAATACTGGTTGGTGTAGTATTGGTATAATACTGGTAAGTATAGTACTGGTAATTATTTAGTTAAGTGTAATTATTTACTAAAGTTAAAGGTATTACACTATGTGATATAGACTGAAAAGCTTCTTTCAAACTGTGCAATCAACACAGCAACAAAACAGCAACAAATTAGCGACCGTAATGTATACAGAACAGAACAGAGGCTAAAGGGGCACTCTTTTGATCTCTCTTCAGCGATATATATGCTGGGAGCTTCTTCAGCACAAACAGTCATGAATGCAGTGTGAAAAACCTAATACATAAGCCTCCATGTAAGGATACATTTCCGAGCCCTGATTGTGCTGAAAAGAAAGCACTTAAACACTAATGGATCCCAGTTACAGTACACCAATGTCTTACAACATGTAAGATTAAATTAATAACAAGTGACACAGCTACTCCAAACTCTTACTGACAATCACAGAGGACGGAAGCATGCCTTGCCTATTCCCACTCCTTCACAAATAACTCAATTAACAGTAATAGATGAGATGACGATTGTTTATGTATACAGATGAGCACTCCGGGATTGTGCGCACACTTAAAAACAAAATATTTTTGGGATTCATAGACTTATTCTGCAACCAATGTGCCATGGAGCCTAAGGTAATATGTAACAGGAATCCTTCATAAGATACATTGTCATCATTGGTTTAGGGATTTAGTTTCATTGCTATAAAGGGGGAATTTGTTTTATTCGCATGAAGACATTTACCAAATGCACTCGTCTTACCGTGGACTGATGAAAAGCAAGGGTTTTGGAGATACTTTTATAACCCTTTCCAGCTTTATGCAAGTCAACAATTCTTAATCATAGGTCTTCTGAGAGCTCTTTTGTGTGAGGCATCACTCACATCAGGCAATGCTTCTTGTGAAAAGCAAACCCAGAACTGGTGGGCATTTTTTTTATAAGGCAGGGCAGCTGTAATCAACACCTCCAATCTCATCTCATTGATTGGACTCCAGTTGGATGACACCTCATTCCAATTAGCTCTTAGAGATGTCATTAGTCTAGGGGTTCACATACTTTTTCCACCTGCAGTGTGAATGTTTACATGGTGTGTTCAATAAAACATGGTAACATTTAACCTCTTCAGGACCCCGGGCGTATGCATACACCCTGCATGCTAAGTCCTTAAGAATGCAGGGTGTATGGGTACGCCTGTGGGAATTCTGGTCCCCGCCGCTAGCTGGTCGGGGACCGGACCGGGATGACTGCTGATATCTATCAGCAGGCATCCCTTGCATATGCCCAGGGGGGTCCTGAGACCAGCAATTTTCGGCGGATCCAGGTCATACCGGTGTCCGGTGACCCGTAAAATCAGGGGGATTGGGGGTGCCACCCCTTCTATCCCTGCTATTGGTCGTCAAGAAGCGACGACCAATAGCAGATCGGGGGCGGGGGGGTTAAAGTTTGGTTCCCCCGTTCTGCCCACCGACGGTAATCCGGGCAGAACAGGGGAACTGTAGCGTGACCGGCGGCGGCGGTGGAGGTCCCTTACCTGATCGGTGGCAGCGGGTGGCGATGACGTGCCGCTCCCTCTGCGGCTCCCTGGTGAAGACTACGGAAGTTGGCGAGTAGTTGCCTAGCAACATCTGGGGGGGTGGGCTAAAGTTTAGAGATCACTGTGCAGTGGTCTCTAAACTATAGCCCTCCAGATGTTTCAAAACTGCAAATCCCAGCATGCCCAAACAGCAAACAGCTGTCTCGGCATGCTGGGAGTTGTAGTTGCGTATCTCCAGCTGTTGCATAACTATTGCATCTCCCAGCATGCCCTTCGGCGATCAGTACATGCTGGGAGTTGTAGTTTTACAAAAGCTGGAGGCACACTGGTTGGAAAATACTGAGTTAGATAACAGAACCTAACTGAAGGTTTTCCAACCAGTGTGCCTCCAGCTGTTGCCAAAGTACAACTCCCAGCATGCACGGTCTGTCAGTATATGCTGAAAGTTGTACTTTTGCAACAGCTGGAGGTTTGCCCCCCCATGTGAATGTACAGGGTACATTCACACGGCCAGGTTTACAGTAAGTTTCCTGCTTCAAGTTTGAGCTGGGGCAAATTTTCTGCCGCGGCGCAAACCCCCAGCGGGAAACTCAGCGTAAACCTCCGCCTGTTAGTACCCTAAAAACACTACACTACACAAACACAATAAAGGGTAAAACACTACATATACACCCCCTTACACTGCCCCCCCCCCCTATAAAAATAAAAAAACATATCGTATAGCAGTGTTTCCAAAACGGAGCCTCCAGCTGTTGCAAAACAACAACTTCCAGCATTTCTGGACAGCCACTGACTGTCCAGGCATGCTGGAAGTTTAGCAACAGCTGGAGGCACCCTGTTTGGGAATCATTGGCGTAGAATATCCCTATGTCCACCCCTATGCAATCCCTAATTTAGTCCTCAAATGCGCATGGCGCTCTCTCACTTCGGAGCCCTGTCGTATTTCAGGGAAACAGTTTAGGGCCACATGTGGGGTATTTCCGTACTCGGGAGAAATTGAGTTACAACTTTGGGGGGGCTTTTTCTCCTTTTACCCCTTATGAAGAGGAAAAGTTGTGGTCTACATCAGCCGGTTAGTGTAAAAAAAAATTATTTTTTTACGCTAACATGCTGGTGTTGCCCCATACTTTTTATTTTCACAAGAGTTAAAAGGAAAAAAAAGACCCCCAACATTTGTAACACGATTTCTCCTGAGTACGGAAATACCCCATATGTGGACATAAAATGCTCTGCGGACGCACAACATGGCTCAGAAGTGAGAGCGCTCTATGTACATTTGAGGCATAAATTGGTGATTTGCACTGGGGTGGCCGATTTGACAGCAGTTCTGACATAAACGCAAAAAAATAAATACCCACATGTGACCCCATTTTGGAAACTACACCCCTCACGGAACGTAACAAGGGGTATAGTGAACCCTCAACACCTCACAGGTGTTTGATGAATTTTCGTTAAAGTTGGATGGGAAAATGAAAAAAAAAATTTGTTTGACTGAAATGCTGGTGTTTTCCCATCCAACTTTAACGAAAATTCATCAAACACCTGTGGGGTGTTCAGGCTCACTATACCTCTTGTTACGTTCCGTGAGGGGTGTAGTTTCCACAATGGGATCTCATGTGGGTATTTATTTTTTGCGTTTATGTCAGAAACGGGGGGCTTTGTAAATGCACAAGGCCCCTGACTTCTATTCCAACCAAATTCTCTCTCCTTAAGCTCAATGGCGCTCCTTCTCTTCTGAGCATTGTAGTGCGCCAGCAGGGCACTTCACGTCCACACATGGGGTATTTTCATACTGGGGTTACAAATGGGGTTACAAATTTGGGGGGGCATTTTCTCCTATTACCCCTTGTAGAAATGTAAAATTTGGTGAAAAAAATGCATTTTAATGAAAAAAAAATCATTTACACATCCAACTTTAACTAAAAGTTGTTAAATACCTGTGGGGTGTTAAGGCTCACTGTACCCCTTGTTATGTTCCTTGAGGGGTGTAGTTTCCAAAATAGTATGCCATGTGTTTTTCTTTTTTTTTTGCTGTTCTGGCACCATAGGGGCTTCCTAAATGCAACATGCCCCCAAAAACCATTTCAGCGAAATTTGCTTTCCAAAAGCCAAATGTGACTCCTTCTCTTCTGAGCATTGTAGTGCGCCCGCAGTGCACTTGACGTCCACACATGGGATATTTCCATACTCAGAAGAGATGGGGTTACAAATTTTGGGGGACATTTTCTCCTATTACTCCTTGTAAAAATGTAAAATTTGGGGAAAAAAACATCATTTTATTGGTAATTTTTTTTTTTTACACGTCCTACTTTAACAAAAAGCCGTCAAACACCTGTGGGGTGTTAAGGCTCACTGCACCCCTTATTACATTCCCTGAGGGGTGTAGTTTCCAAAATAATATGCCATGTGGGGGGTTTCTTGTTGTTCTGGCACCATAGGGGCTTCCTAAATGTGACATGCCCCCCAAAAACCATTTCAGAAAAACTCACTTTCTAAAATCTCATTGTTGCTCCTTCCCTTCTGAGCCCTCTAGCGCACCCACAGAACACTTCACATACACATATTAGATATTTCCTTACTCAAGAGAAATTGGGTTACAAATTTTAGGAAGATTTTTCTCCTTTTACCCCTTGTAAAAATTCAAACACTGGGTCTACAAGAACATGCGAGTGTAAAAAATGAAGATTTTGAATTTTCTCCTTCACTTTCCTGCAATTCCTGTGAAACAACTAAAGGATTAACAAACTTACTGAGTGTCATTTTGAATACTTTGAGGGGTGCAGGGGTCATTTGTGGGTTATTTCTAATATGAAGGCTCCTCAAATCCACTTCAAACCTGAACTGGTCCCTGAAAAATTCTGATTTTGAAAATTTTGTGAAAAATTGGAAAATTGCTGCTGAACTTTGAAGCCCTCTGATGTCTTCCAAAAGTAAAAACATGTCAACTTTATGATGGAAACATAAAGTAGACATATTGTATATGGGAATCAATATATAATTTATTTGGGATGTCCATTTTCCTTATAAGCAGAGAGTTTCAAAGTTAAAAAAATGCTAAATGTTCATATTTTTCATCAAATTTTTGAATTTTTCACCAAGAAATGATGCAAGCATGGACGAACTTTTACCACTAACATAAAGTAGAATATGTCACGAAAAAACATTCTTGGAATCAGAATGAAAAGTAAAAGCATCCCAGAGTTATTAATGCTTAAATTGAAAAAAGCAAATAGAAAAACCAGCGCTCGGAGACAGTTCAAAACATGATAACAGTCAAACCATATTTTAGTAGATTATCACTGAAATGAACTTACTTCACTAGGGGAGATGTGTAGGTAAAGTTACCTTTCACATCATCCCCTTCCAGGAGAGTATGACAAAATGGCCAAAATGCCCATGGATAAGTAGGATAGGGTTTATTGCGACGCGTTTCGGAGGGCTTACAGGATCGCCTCCTTCCTCAGGCATATAACAAGACAAAGTGATAATAGCCCCCTTATATACATACCATGTCCGGGGTAGAGGCGTGTTGATTGGTTCTTTTGTTCTAATAAAATGGTAATTTGAGGACCTGCAGATCCGGTTCTGCAGGTCACATGTTCCCGGGTCACGTGATCATAGATCACGTGATACCCAGTGGTATGCTGGTTTCCTCCTAAGGGAGGAAAGCCGGAAGTTACGGCAATGGGACCCGCGACCACGTGAGGAATACCCGCCGACCTTCCGGAATGATGCGTTCCACAATGGAGCGCATACCTCCAATGCGCAAGTGGAGATAGGTAGAATGCTCAACGCCTGCGCACCTGATGTATCAAGGACCTGATGCGCTCCAGAGTGGAACGCACTGGAATAACTATGGATATATTGTTTAAGAACCAAAAACGCCTATCCTACGGACATGTTTACACAAAGGAGGTAAATAATACATAAAGAGAAACATATTCAATTAAAAACATACAATGATGATATAATATAATATAAATAGGATACAAATGTAAAAATTGTATATATATATATATATAATATACATATATACATGCAAGTGCATGAAAGCATACACATGCGCACGCATATATGTATAACACACTCAATACACCCACACATATGCCAACATAGGCATCCATACTCACATATATATATATATATATATATATATATATATATATATATACATATATATATATATATATACACACACATACATCTACACAAATAAAATGTATACACACATATATTCATACATACACAAATATATACACATAGATAATATGTATACTAGTTTATATAATTGTATACATTTTATTTGTGTAGGTGTATGTGTGTATATATATATATATATATGTATGTATATATATATATATATATATATATATATATATATATATATATGAGTATGGGTGCCTATGTTGGCATATGTGTGGGTGTATTGAGTGTGTTATACATATATGCGTGCGCATGTGTATGCTTTCATGCACTTGCATGTATATATGTATATTATATATATACAATTTTTACATTTGTATCCTATTTATATTATATTATATCATCATTGTATGTTTTTAATTGAATATGTTTCTCTTTATGTATTATTTACCTCCTTTGTGTAAACATGTCCGTAGGATAGGCGTTTTTGGTTCTTAAACAATTTATCCATAGTTATTCCAGTGCGTTCCACTCTGGAGCGCATCGGGTCCTCGATACATCAGGTGCGCAGGCGTTGAGCATTCTACCTATCTCCGCTTGCGCATTGGAGGTATGCGCTCCATTGTGGAACGCATCATTCCGGAAGGTCGGCGGGTATTCCTCACGTGGTCGCGGGTCCCATTGCCGTAACTACCGGCTTTCCTCCCTTAGGAGGAAACCAGCATACCACTGGGTATCACGTGATCTATGATCACGTGACCCGGGAACATGTGACCTGCAGAACCGGATCTGCAGGTCCTCAAATTACCATTTTATTAGAACAAAAGAACCAATCAACACGCCTCTACCCCGGACATGGTATGTATATAAGGGGGCTATTATCACTTTGTCTTGTTATATGCCTGAGGAAGGAGGTGATCCTGTAAGCCCTCCGAAACGCGTCGCAATAAACCCTATCCTACTTATCCATGGGCATTTTGGCCATTTTGTCATACTCTTCTGGAAGGGGATGATGTGAAAGGTAACTTTACCTACACATCTCCCCTAGTGAAGTAAGTTCATTTCAGTGATAATCTACTAAAATATGGTTTGACTGTTATCATATTTTGAACTGTCTCCGAGCGCTGGTTTTTCTATTTGTCTTTTTCCTATACACGGACCACGGTACTGTGATTCCGGCTCACCCTGCGCCCTCCCTAAGGGATGTCTATATGACAGAGATCGTTTCAGTGTATAAGTGACAAGAGGACTCTAGGTGTTAGTGGGGGATCACTGCCTTGTGACCTCCCACATACACCGGGTGAGTACAAACCTCTTCTACTTCCAATTGCTTTTGGGATTCGAGCGCCGCCTTTTTCAGTTTTACCTATTATATTTTATTGCTTAAATTGAAAGTGGTAAGATTTTCAAAAAGGGCTGCGTCCTTAAGGTGAAAATGAGCTGCGTCCTTAAGGGGTTAATTATTTGTGTGTTATTAGTTTAAGCAGACTGTGATTGTCTATTGTTGTGACTTAGATGAAGAACAGATCACATTTTATGACCAATTTGTGCAGAAATCCATATAATTCCAAAGGGTTCACATACCTTTTCTTTCAACTGTATATTGTTCTAATGTTTCCCCTAATGCTCAAACTAAGGGTAGTGGTAAATAGAATGCAGAGGCACTGTATGATAGATAAAGATATTAATGACAATAAGTCAGCTGGCTGGCTGACTCATTTTATAAAAAAAAGTGTAATAAGAAATGTATAAACCTATTTGGTATCGCCGTATACGTAAATGTTCGAACTATTAAAATATAATATGAACGATCCCTCATACAGCCCAAAACAAGCCTTCATATAGCTCTGTGGATGAGAAAATGTAATAAATAAATAAGGAGGAATAAATGAAAACACAAAAATAAAAAACTAATTAGCTATTTCCTAGGAGCAAAATGGGCTGTGTGCTTAAAGGGTTTAAATATGCAACTGAACACAGTTGTTCTGTTTCTTAAAACACTTTGAATTAAAGTGGTTAGCACAAGATGGGTGATAAGTATCTAATCAATGGGGGTCTGACTGCTGGGACTCGTACCTCTCAAAAAAAGGGGGTGGTTCTCTTTTTCCCTTGTGTGTTTGAAGTGGCGAGCATATGCACTACTGCTTCAAATAAGAGTGCCCAAATAGCTTAGCTATAACCATCTATCTCCACTAGTCCCATAAAGAGTAAAGGAAACAGCAGTGCACAGGCTCAGCTGATACTCCATTTATTTGGGATAACAACTTTAAAATTTTAGCAAAAAGACAAATGAAAGAATGTCCAAAAATACCCAAATCACCTGAAGGAGGTGTCATGCTCAAATGTCTTTTGTGTGTGGGGAATTTGTTCTGGCAGTGACCAAAAGTGTTTTAGAATTAAAATAAACCAATATATAACCAAGTGGACAATGCTTGACGCATTAGGCTCACATGTAGGATAACTAAAAGTTATGCTGTAGTTTAATGGGTATTTTTAAACTAGGAGCGTCTTGCACATTCACTTGTAGCTATTTTGTAATTCTGTTTTGCTTATGTTCACAGATGGTACAACAAAGAAACTGCGAAGTAATATTCGGCGCAGCACAGAGACGGGTATTGCTGTGGAGATGAGAAATCGGGTGACTAGACAAGGCAGTCGGGAATCAACAGATGGCAGCACAAATAGTAATAGCTCTGATGGCACGTAAGTGGGATTACTTTATTTTTCACATGTGTTTCTTTTTTCTGTTTAATAAAATTCCTCCAAATACAAGCTATGTACATGTCGTCACATTTGTTTTGTTTTCTTTTTGTGCAATAAAATTATTTTACGTTTAAGGGGTACTCCAGTGTAAAAAAAAAATTCTGATAAACTGGTGCCAGAAAGTTTAAACAGTTTTGTAAATGACTTCTATATAAAATATTAATCCTTCCATCCTTTCAGCTGCTGTATGCTCCAGAGAAAGTTGTATAGTTCTTTCCAGTCTGACCACAGTGCTCTCTGCTGCCACCTATGTCCATGTCAGGAACTGTCCAGACCTGGATAGGTTTGCTATGGGGATTTTTTCCTGCTCTGGACAGTTCCTGACTTGGACAGATGGGTCAGCAGAGAGCAGTGTGTCAGACTGAAAAGAACTATACAACATCCTTCTAGAGCATACAGCAGCTGATAAGTACTGAAAGGATTAAGATTTTTCAATAGAAAACTTTCTGGTACCAATTGATTTAAAAAAAAGTTTTCCACCAGAGTATACCTTTAAATGGTTAGATTTTGAAATAACTCTGATGCTATTTGTTACAGTGGCATATTGGCTGTAAGCTAAAAACTGAACATTCATTTATGAAAATGCACTTTTAGGGTTCACATAGAGTATGTTGGCTAAATAATATTGATCAAAATATCACTTGTGAACCCAGCCTTAAAGAGTTACTGTCATTAGGAAAAACTTTTCCCATGTTCCCATATTGCCCATCTCCTGAGACGTGCTGCAATCTCTAGTAATCGGCTGGGAAAGATAGCGTCAGAACGTCACTCACTCCCTGGCTGTGTGGCAGATCTGAACTTTTATCTGTACAAGTTTGCATACATTGTGCTCACTTTGGAGTGCTAGCTCACACTGTAACTAGAATCTGGGTTTTGCACTCCCTATCCTAGGAAAAGAAGTGGAGTAGGACAGTCCTTGGCATTTATTTGTTAAGGGGTTGGACATTACTAAATCTCTCTTGAATCTGTGCACTTTCTGCTCCATGTTACTGGAGCTGAAAATGAGGCAGAATCGGCTCTTATTTCCAAAGCAACATGCTGCGGAAATAAGCGCAAAAATCAACCCTGCAGTCTCAGCACCATATTGGGGTTAAAACGCCGCTGAGACTGCAGGCTGTAGAAGTGCAGTACATACAACTGCCCAGCAGTACTTACCTCTCCTGATCTGTGCTCTGTGTTCCCACACCTGCTGTGTGGAGCTGTGGAGAGTGAGGGCAGGGAGAAGAGCTCAGATGCCAGCAAGGTGAGCTCCGTGAGAAGGCTGCATCTTAATAATCGATTGGTTGAGTGATTTCAACCTCTGATGAAGGTTCCATACTATGATTCTTTCAGAACTATGTGTTTTGAAAAGGGTCGTGAGTGCAGCTACTGTTTTATTTAAGAGGAGGATTGACCATGTTCAATCTTCCACCCAAATTCAATTCCTTGTGTAAGCTGAACACAGCAGCATCCATTGAAATCAATGGTCATGCATTGCAAGTTAGAATCCGTGGCAACAATAGTCATCTGACTCCAAATTTGTACCTGCAGCATCAGGTGAAGGCCTGATTATACCCCAGTTATCCATGCAAAAAGAAAATGTCCAGATTACTGTCCAGGTACACTAAGGTCTTTAGAAAATTTGTAGCTGGATTGAAAATCTGTGCTCTCTCCTGTCTGATAGTACTCCTCTGTGCTCTCTCCTGTCTGATAGTACTCCTCTGTGCTCTCTCCTGTCTGATAGTACTCCTCTGTGCTCTCTCCTGTCTGATAGCACTCCTTTGTACTCTCTTATGTCTGATAGTACTCCTCTGTGCTCTCCCCTGTCTGATAGTACTCCTCTGTGTTCTCTCCAGTCTCATAGGACTCCTCTGTTTATCTCTCCTGTCTGATAGCACTCCTTTGTGCTCTCTCCTGACTGATAGCACTCCTCTGTGCTCTCTCCTGTCTGATAGTACTCCTCTGTGCTCTCTCCAGTCTGATAGGACTCCTCTGTACTCTCTTCTGTCTGATAGCACTCCTTTTTGCTCTCTTCTGACTGATAGCACTCCTCTGTGCTCTCTCCTGTCTGATAGCACTCCGCTGTGCTCTCTCCTGTCAGATAGCACTCCCCTGTGCTCTCTCATGTCTGATAGCACTCCTCTGTGCTCTCTCATGTCTTATAGCACTCTTCTATTCTCTCTCCTGTCTGATAGCACTCCTCTGTGCTCTCTCCAGTCTGATAGCACTCCTTTGTGCTCTCTTCTGACTGATAGCACTCCTCTGTGCTCTATCCTGTCTGATAGGACTCCTCTGTGCTCTCTCCTGTCTTATAGGACTCCTCTGTGCTCTCTCCTGTCTGATAGTACTCCTCTATGCTCTCTCCTGTTTGATAGGACTCCTCTGTGCTCTATCCTGTCTGATGGCTAAAAAGCCATTTCACAAAAAGAAAGCCACAGCTTTATGGCAATCTCACCACAGCGGATAACCCCTTTAATGTGTTGCCAAGATGTACAACATATAAATGTTTTTGAATCTGACAGTGCCTATTTAAGGACTGTACCCAGAGAATGGTGATCAATGATTCGTACTCTGATTGGTCCACAGTTATTAGTGGTGTTCCCCAAGGTTCAGTACTGGGCACGCCTTTATTTAACTTATTTATCAATGATATAGAAGTTGGGATTAACAGCTCTGTTTCTATCTTTGCAGATGACCC
Source organism: Hyla sarda (assembly GCF_029499605.1). NCBI lineage: Eukaryota > Metazoa > Chordata > Amphibia > Anura > Hylidae > Hyla > Hyla sarda. The sequence goes on from NC_079190.1 coordinate 254,570,986, forward strand.
CAAGCTTTGTAGCACGGTACAGTCTATGGAAGACTTGCATAAGTTACAAGTTGACTTGAATAGACTAAGTGTCTGGGCATCCACTTAGCAAATGAGGTTTAATGTGGGTAAATGTAAAGTTATGCATCTGGGTCCAAAAACCTGCATGTAACATATGTCTTAGAGAGTCACTAGTAGACACAGATCTGGGTGTAGTTGTAGATTATATATTACAGAGCAGCATGCAATGTCAGGCAGCTGCTTCTAAGACCAGAAGGATATTTTCATGTATCAAAAGCAGCACGGGCTTGAGGGACAGGGACATAATACTACCCCTCTATAAACCATTGGTACAGCCGCACCTGAAATATGCTGTTCTGTTTTGGGCACCTATCCATAAATGGGACGTTATGGATCTGGAAAGGGTGCAGTGACGCGCAACTAAACTAATAAGGGGCATGGAACATCTTAGCTATGAGGAAAGATTAAAAGAATTACATTTGTTTAGTCTTGAGAAGAGATGTTTAATGGGGATATGATCAACTTAATTTAAGTATATAAATAGCCCATACAAAAATAAAGAGAAAAACTGTACCGTGTAAAACCCACTCAAAAGAAAATGGGCATTCCGTCCGTCTGGAGAAAAAAAGGTCTTCAGGGCGACAAGCCTTCTTTACCATAAGAACTGGGAATTTATGGAACACTCTGCCTCAGGAACTGGTCACATCAGGAACAGTTGAGGACTTCCAAACAGGGTTAGATACATTCCTAGAACAAAATAACATTATTGCATATGCAGAAATATAGCATCCCTTTCTCTTCATCCTCCAATACCCCTTCCCTTCACCTCCTTGGTTAAACTTGATGGACATATGTCTTTTTTAAAGAGTACTAACTATGTAACTATGTTGTCCCCCTGTAAGTAGGACCCCGTCTGTAAGTGGTTTAGCCCCTGCAGGTAGGTTCCACTGTAGTTTGCTATCTGTAGGAAGGACAACCTGTATGTAATTTGCCCCCTGTAGGTAGGATCCCCCTGTAAAATATAAACTCACCTTTCCCTGACTCTAGGCTTCTGGCTCTCATGCAGTGCACTAGAATGGCTTCTCCTCTTCTTTCCCTGTCCTACAGGCAAATGATGATGACATCAATATGTCCCAGAAGGTAGAGGAAGGGATGCTCCCAGCCTCTAGTGATGAAGGAGCTAATTGCTCTTCACGCCATCAAAGCTTTCAGCTGAGTGCCAAATTTAACTGTTAACACATCATAAGGATCCTACAGTTAAATACAGTTCTGAGCCAGAAGAAATAAATATTTCTTCTACTCCTCTGGTGGGAAGTGTGGGGAGGGGGTTACATTAGCCCCCTTCATCACCCTCATTTCCCCCTTAGATGCTGTCTGTGGTGAGTTATTCGCCTCATGGCAGAAGTGCCCCTGCACTCCTCATATGACAGATGTCAGGGAAAAAAAGATCAGGCATTAAGTTTGGAAGAAGATTTTCAATCTCTGTCCAAAAAATCATGGCTGAGCCTGGGGTATTTATTAAGGTACAAGTGGGGGGGGGTCTATCCCTTCAGGGGTCTGGTGTATGGCCTATATTAATTTCAGGTTGTGTTAAAGTGGTCATATGCACTATTCGTCTCTCAAATGTGATTAGTTTCGGGTGTGACACCCCCCCCGGTGCCAGACCCATGACAAAAAAAAAAACACCAATGGTGTCCCAAGGGCTCTATGAACATTTAATAACAATAATTTGGCTTCAAATGTAGCTCCATCATTTTGCTGGGAAAATAAGCATTACATTCTTCCTATCAAATCTAAAGGAAATGCCAGTGGAGACTCCCAAAAGAGAAAGGGATAGCTGTGTTCTTTTCTTTGGCGGTACTCAGTTTGAACTTCATGTCTCTGGTAGGTACTAGAACGAGAAGAAACACTGAACTAGACTGTTATTATTTGCTATCTGACTATTATATTATTTGTGTATAAATGTTTTTTCTTATTAAAATGTATCAGAATTATTTATTTTCTTTAAATATATCACTTATATTTACATGACAGTGCCACCACTATTATCTAACCAATATTAAGATGATGGACAGAGACACTATAAAAGGTCCTTCCACATATATTCCTTGGTTGTCATATGGGCTGGCATTAGCAGAAAGGTCAGTGTCATTAAAGTGAAACTGACAGTCTGTTCCACATTAAACTGGGTTATAGTGCAGGGAACAGCATTAAAAACACTGGTCACATACTTTAATTGGTGTACTAGTTGCATAGTTGTGCCAGAATTTTCTTCCATTGCTGTTATGCTGCTGTGCTCCCCTCCCCCTAAATTTGAATATTTATTAAGGGGGCTGGTCGGGTGGTGAATATTGAGGAGGCATGGGAGCTCAGCGAGCTGGCTCCCTTCCTCCATTCCGTACAGTAGTGCAATAGCAATGGAAGAAAAAAATAATATAACTCTGGAACTACTACCCCAATTAAAGTAAGTGACCACTGTTTTTAATCCTGTTCACCTATGCTATAACCCAGCATAGTGTATAACCCAGTATTATGGTAGAGGTACAGAGGTACTATAACTCAGTATCCTCCATTCCTGCGTCAGTGATGAATATGCAAATGTCTTCACTAGGATGTCAGAGCCTGCTGAGGGTGTAGCGAGGCAGCAGCACCTGCGCTATACTCAGAGAGCAGAGAGCCCACCTCCGACAGGCTAGAAAAGACATTTGAATATTTATTAAGGGGGCTGGTCAGGTGGTGAATATTGAGGAGGCATGGGAGCTTGGCGAGCTGGCTCCCTTCCTCCATTCCGTACAGCAGTGCAATAGCAATGGAAGAAAAAAATAATATAACTCTGGAACTACTACCCCAATTAAAGTAAGTGACCACTGTTTTTAATCCTGTTCACCTATGCTATAACCCAGCATAGTGTATAACCCAGTATTATGGTAGAGGCACAGAGGTACTATAACTCAGTATTATGTCAGATGTTGCACAGAAGTCTGTTTCATACCAAGCAGAAGAACAGTAAAAAAGAAAAAAGGTTTGGTGGTATCACAAGGAGCACAAAGAGTACTGAGGAATCCAAAGATAGGCAAAAAAATGCTTTACTATGTCTATCATGAATGCGTTTTCGGAGGAATAATCCTCCTTCTTTAGATGATCAGACAAAGTATGAGTTCACAAATAAGAACAGCCAACATATATATATATATATATATATATATATATATATACACTTCCACATATTATTAAATCAGCGACATAATAAGTATTGCATAACATATACACATATATACCTGAATCATCCAAAAGTATAAAAACAAATAATAAAGGGCAACTTACTTTATTCACATGTAATACACGTCCCATATCCATGTTTAGAAGACGCCATGTGTATTCACATTGGGAATGAAACCGGAAATAACAGGATTTCCGGAATACTTATCACGTCCCGCTGTGCACTATTGTACTCATGTTCTCACGGGGAGAGGTGCAGTCAGTAGATGGTAGGGTTGCGTCATCTCCTGTATCAGATGGAGTGCATTTTCAAGTAGTGGAACGCTGAGCTCTGTCCAAAGATAACAGGATGGGACTCGGTAGCACACAGTTGATTGTTATAAAGTGCACTATAGGTATCCTATATAGGCGCAAATAAATGTTGAGTGTGTGTGTTTAAGCATCCAACATGGAATATATCTGCATTTTTCTTCTGATTATCGACTATATTTCAACAAGTGATGACCAACAGCATGTAAAACCAAGTCATGTGATATACATAAATAAAGCAAGGTGACATCCCATCTTCCCAACTGCTCCAAAAAAAATAGTTTCTAAGACACATGCTTCTTCAAAGTAGGTCCATTTGAATAAACTTTTTATACACTATCATTCATTCTATTTGTTGGCTTTAATTACACTAATATTCAGAAAGATCTATTTTTTTCCATTTGCAGATTTATCTTCCCTACCACACGATTAGGAGCAGAGAGCCAGTTTAGCAATTTTCTTGATGGACTTGGACCAGCACAAATTGTGGGAAGACAAACTCTTGCAACGCCTCCCATGGGTGAGTATAACTAGTTACATGTAACACCTCTGTGATGAACTATGGAAACTGAGTTGAAGAACTTAGGTCTGTGGACCCCTATTGTCCCAAAAGGTACAGGACATTGTCCCAAAAGGTACGAGAGTAGTCACACACTGTTTAAACACTCTATGGATGTGCCATAAATGCTTTAAGTGAATATGACCTTGCTAACCTGTAGCAAAGCCACCAAACAGTGTTCAAGTGTGGGTGAACCTGATTAAAAAGAAATATATAACTCACCCCCATCGGAGGTACGGTTCCAGAGATCAGGGCTGTAAACATTCATCATTGCTAATATCCCCTGCGCAATGGAGATGGTATACAGAGCTTTCCTGCCTCTGTCTCCTTCTGCTCTCATATACCTGTCCAACTTGAGCTCTCATGAGTAAAGGGTTTATAAATATTAATAAGGAGGGCAGGCACATGAGAGCAGAAGGAGATTGAGGCTGGGAAGCTCTATATACCGGCTCCCAACTCCATTGCACAGGAGGGATTAGCAATGGTGCCTGTAAACAATCTGGATCTCCGCAACCTGACCACAGATCCGTGTACGTAATGCCTCTTTTTAATCAGGTTCACCCATACTATAACCCTGTCTATTGGGTTTAGTAAGGATGAACAAGGTGTTAGTTTCCTTATAAAATGGGAACACCCCATTAAAGGTGCTTCACTTTATTACTGTGGCATTACCAACAATCATTATCTCAACTGTATAAATCTAACCCACCCAAATTACCAACATAACATTTTTTTGGATAACTTATATTTTATTGGATTTTAAAATTCATCACAAACAACATAACAGAGACAATGCATCATTTCAGAATTAAGAAAGAACACAGTTGTACCAAATAATAGCAGAAACAAACCCATGTATCAGTAGAATAAAAGACCCTACAACAAAGGTGGTGACAGGTTTTGATAAGGACATTGAAATGTGCTAGGAAGTAACAACTTAATAAAAACTAACAAGAAAAATATTAGCAACATCCTGCAAGGAGAGAAATACAGTCGTATTTATGAAAAAAATGGTGGACAGATTGTCCATACCTTTAGTAGGTGTGCTCAATAATGGTTATTCTCTGGTGCTGAACATGGTAGGAGGGAAGAGTAGGTGTGCTGAAATGTGGCAAATGTGCCCAATCTGCAGATTATTACATGTTCCATTAAACAACTGCATGAAGAATTTCCGCTAATAATGGAATTTGTGTTTGTCCACCTTTTAGCTATAATACTTTTCAGAACTATTAAAATATGAACCATCACTGTAATATGCATCAGGCCCAATATCAGTTTTATATGTAAGATATTTTCGGAAAGTACGTGAATTCAGGAACACAGTGGTTGTAGCACACTGCACTTCCTCAAAGTTGTGTTTTTACCACCACTGTGCTTTTACAGTGCCAATATATGTTTGATGCCTATGAATATCATAGACAGTATGGGGTATAATATCACCTATTTAGATGCTTTCTACACAGTGTCTACATGGTCCATACAATAAGATACCTTCAGAACTATATGTTATCACTTTTAATCATTGATCATTAGTGAATGTTTCTATTCCCACTTAATAACAAAAGCGAGTACATCAGTCTCAAGAAGCAGTTGTATGTCCTTTAAAATTTCTTTGGTAGTTTAACATCTGTGAAAATCAGATCTTTTTAAAGGTGAAGCAGTTAAATCAAATGAAGAGATGCAATATTTTAGTTATTAGGTATTATTAAAAGTTTTTTGCATGGACCAGGTAATGTTGTGACAGATAGGTAAACAGAAATAGTACGCAATTTTTGCATAGTTAGCTCAGAGTGACTGGGAGCCAGAGATCACTTGCTGCATATAATACAGTGTGCTCTGGCCGGACACACCGGCCATGACCGCATCTCCCCGTTCATGTCAGCAGCCGGTGTGGCTGGGATTCGCATCACGTGACACGCCCAGCCTGTCACTCACCTCCGTCCTTTGCCTCTGTTCCTTAGCTCCGGCGCGCGTGCCCCTGCCTCCTAGGGCACGCGCGCATCGGAGCTTTGAAATTTAAAGGGCCAGTGCACCCGTAATTAGTCTCACACCTGTACTTCTGTTATAAGTTCCAGCACCTTCCTCATACCCCTGCCGGATCTTTGTTTGCCTCAGTGACTTAGAGAAAGCTTTATTCTGTGTTCCTTGCCATGTACCAGACCTTGCATTCCATGACCTGCTATCCCGACTACGTCCTGTCTCATACCTTCTGTGCCACGCTTCACCTTAGCCGCCTGTGTGGTCGACCTGGGTGCCGCCTGCTGCAGCAAGTCCATCCCACTTTGCGTCGGGTTCTGGTGAAAACCAGCAGCACCTTAGATTCCGCTCCCTGGCACAGCCCGCGTCATCTGCCTCACAGGTTCAGCAGATCCACTACCTCTCCAGTTCTAGACCACCATGGTACAGCGAATCTACTACCTCCTGAGTTCCAGTCGACTGCGATGAGTCTAACAGAAAGATCCGGCCATGGATCCCGCAGAGATACCTCTGCCAGAGGTTTCGGATCTTCCTTCCATTGTGATCCATCAGTCACAGCAGTTAGCCCTTCATGCGCAGCAACTAAGTCAACTGTCCTCCATGATGCAGCAACTACTGACCATGCAGAAGCAGCAGCTGCAACCTGCTTCAGCCTCTCGTCCCGTTTCTACAGCTCCTTCCGGATCAAAGCTTCGCCTTTCCCTTCCCACGAAGTTTCACAGAGGTCCTAAGTTGTGTAGAAGCTTTGTGACTCATGGAGCTCATGGCGGATCAGTTCCTGACGGAATGAGCGAAGGTGGCCTTTGTTTTCAGCCTCTTGTCTGGAAAGGCTCTGGCCTCGGCTACTCCTCTCTGGGATTGCAGTGTTCCAATTTCCTCTAATCTCACGGCCTTCTTAGCTGAGTTCCACAGCGTTTTTGAAGAACCCGCACGTGCCTCCTCTGCCGAGATGGCTCTTCTGAACCTGTGCCAAGGGACTTCCTCCGTGGGAGATTATGCTGTCCAGTTTTGTACCCTTGCTTCGGAATTGGCATGGAATGAAGAATCATTATGTGCTACATTTAAAAAAGGACTGTCCAGCAGAATAAAGGATGCTCTTGCTGCACGAGATCCTCCGACTAACCTATGTGAACTGATCCATTTGCCCACACGTATTGATGTACATTTTGCAGAGAGGCAGGAGGAACTTCACACTGAAAGAAAACCTGCCTGAACACGGTGTTACCCTCGCTTGGCACCCGTGTTCCAATATCCACCTCTACAATCTTCTTTGCCTCTTGCCGAAGAGGCTATGCAAATGGATCGTACTCGACTAACTCAGCAGGAGAGATCCCAACAACGCAATGAGAATTTGTGCCTATACTGTGCCAGGCTGGAGCACTTTCTCAAAGACTGTTCTTCCCGTCCTCAGTGTCTGGGAAATGCTCGCACCTAGGACATGTGGGAGAGGCGTCCCTGGGTGTGAATACTACCTCTCCTCATTTGAATATCTCTGTTCAAGTCCATGCTTCTGCTCAGACTTCATTCATCGCTTCTGCATTCTTGGACTCCGGTTCTGCTGGCAACTTCATTGATGCCTCTCTCGTGCATAAATATTGTCTTCCCGTTAATCGGTTTGTCAAGCCTCTGTTCATCTCTTCCGTCAATGGACAAAATCTGGACTGTAAAGTGCTATTCCGCACAGAGCCTCTTATCTTGCAGGTGGGAGTCTTGCATAAGGAAAAGATTGAATTCTATGTGCTTCCTCACTGTACTTCTCAGATACTTCTCGGTCTTCCTTGGCTCCAACGCCATTCTCCGCAACTTGACTGGAAATCTGGAGAGATCACTTGCTGGGGACAGAGCTGTCAAAATCGTTGTATTGTGCTGGTCCAGCCTAAAGTTGTTTCTTCCTTTTCTCCTATGCCTGGTCTGTATTCCCCTTATCAAGATTTTCTGATGTCTTCTGCGAAAAGCAGGCACGAGACTTTACCTCTGCATCGTCCTTGCGATTGCCTCATTGATTTACAGCCTGGGACTATGCCTCCTCGTGGTAGAATCTATCCTTTGTCAGTCCCTGAGGCTCAAGCCATGCAAAAATATATCCAGGAGAACCTCCAAAAATGATTTATCCGAAAGTCCTCCTCACCTGCCAGAGCAGGGTTCTTCTTTGTGGGCAAGAAGGATGGTTCTCTCCGTCCATGTATTGATTACAGGGGCCTTAAAAAAATCACGATCAAAAATCGCTATCCTCTTCTTCTGATCTCTGAACTTTTTGATCGTCTCCGGGGGGCCAATGTCTTCTCCAAATTGAATTTACGGGGAGCTTATAATCTGATTCGAATCCAAGAGGGAAACAAATGGAAAACAGCTGTTAATACCCAATATGGTCATTTTGAGTATCTCGTGATCCTTTTGGCCTTTGCAATGCTCCAGCTGTTTTTCAGGAATTCTTCAATGATATCTTCTGAAATCTTCTCTATACCTGTGTTGTCGTGTATCTTGATGACATCTCGATCTTCTCTTCCAACTTGGAGGATCATCGTACTCATGTGCGTATGGTTCTTCAGCGGCTCCAGAGGAATCATCTCTACTCCAAACTGGAGAAATGCCTAATTGAGAAATCCAGTCTCCAGTTTCTTGGTTACATTGTCTTTCATCAAGGCCTGCAGATGGATCCAGAAAAATTGTCTGCGGTTTTGGATTGGCCTCGCCCTACCGGTCTTTGGGCTATTAACGTTTTCTGGGAATTGCCAACTATTATCGTCAGTTCATCCCATATTTCTCTTCTATGGTCGCTCCCATAGTAGTTCTCATCAGAAAGAACTCTAACCCTAAGTCATGGCCTCCTGAGGCCGAAGAGGCTTTCTCTAGCCTAAAGTCTGCGTTTGCTTCAGCTCCCGTTCTTTCAAGACCTGATCTGGAAAGACCTTTTGCTTTGGAGGTTGAAGCCTCGTCCGTAGGAGCTGGTGCCATTCTTATCCAGAAAAACTCCAAGGGTAAGACTGTAACCTGTGGTTTCTTTTCAAAAACCTTCTCACCAGCAGAAAGGAACTACTCCATCGGAGACCGAGAACTGCTTGCTATAAAACTCGCCTTAGAGGAGTGGCGACATTTGTTGGAAGGGTCTCCTCATCCGATCAGTATCTACTCTAACCACAAGAATCTCCTAAACCTTCAGTCTGCTCAGCGTTTGAACCCTTGCCAGGAAAGGTTGTCATTGTTCTTTTCCAGATTTAATTTTTTCATTCATTTCCATCCAGCTAACAAGAATATGCCCTTTCCAGATCCTCTGACGTTGTGGGTTGGGACTCTACACCTAGACATATTATCTCTCCTCACAATCTGATTTCAGCAGCTCCTGATGATCTTCTGCAGGTACCTCCTGGAAAATCCTTTGTACCAGTCAGATTGAGACGCAAAGTCCTGAAATGGGGTCATTCCTCTTTATTGGCTGGTCATCCTGGAGTACGTATGACTTTTCTTTTAACCCCTTAAGGACGCCGGGCGTATCCATACGCCCCCGTTTTAAAGTCCTTAAGGACTGAGGGCGTATGGATACGACCGTGGGAATTCCAGTCCCCGCTGCTTGCCGGGCTGGGACTGGACCAGGGTGACTGCTGATATCTATCAGCAGGCACCCCATGCAAACCCCTGGGTGGGCCCCCGAGACCCCCCCATCATGTCAATTCAGACCAACGATTTGCGGCTTTTCCGGGTCAATCGGGTCTCTGTTGACCCTGTGACCTGGAAAAAAAAGGGTGAATGGGGCTGTCGAAGACAGCCCCATTCACCCTTACCCAGCAGGAGTGAGGTGGCACAAGTGCCGCCTCACGACCACGTGAATGATCGGTCGGAACGACCGATCGATCACGACCCTGCTGGGCGTCGATCGGGACAGCGAAGATGGCGGAGATTGGCGTCGGCGGAGGTCTCCTACCTTGCCCTGGTCCGGCGGGGTCCCCTCGGGATCGGTGGCGGCGACAGGAGCAGCAGGATCGGCGGCAGCAGCGGTGGTGGTCCCATCGGAAGGATACGGCAGAAGGTGAGGCCTGGTCACTTCCTGCTGTTGCTTACAAACAAATCGCAGCATGCACAGGGAAAGGGCAAGCTGGGAGTTGTAGTTTTGCAACAGCTGGTGTTCCAAATACAACTCCCAGCATGCCCTTTGGTAGTCTGTGCATGCTGGGGGTTGTAGTTTTGCAACAGCTGGAGGCACTTTTTTTCTATGAAAAAGTGTGCAGCCAGCTGTTGCAAAACTACAACTCCCAGCATGCAGAGACTACCAAAGGGCATGCTGGGAGTTGAAGCAGTGTGCCTCCAGCTGTTGCAAAACTACAACTCCCAGCATGCCCTTCAGCTGTCAATGCATGCTGATTGTTGCAGTTTTGCAACAGCTGGACACACATTGGTTGTGAAACTGAGTTTGTTAGCTAACTCAGTGTTTTGCAACCAGTGTGCCTCCAGCTGTTGCAAAAACACAACTCCAAGCATGCACTGAGAGACTGTACATGCTGGGAGTTCTAGTTTTGCTGGAGGCACACTGGTTGCAAAACACTGAGTTAAGTTACAAACTCTGTGTTTTGCAACCAATGTGCCTCCATCTGTTCCATAACTACAACTCCCAGCATGTATGGTCTGTCAGTGCATGCTAGGAGTTGTAGTTTTGCAACAGCTGTAGGTTTGCCCCCCCCCCATGTGAATGTACATTGTACATTCACACGGGCGGGTTTACAGCGAGTTCTGCTGCAAGTTTGAGATGCGGCAAATTTTCTGCCGCAGCTCAAACTCCCAGCGAGAAACTCAGTGTAAACCTGCACCCATGCGAATGTATTCTAAAAACACTACACTAACACATAATAAAGGGTAAAACACTACATATACGCATACCCGTAGTCCCCTCCCCCCCCACTCCAATAAAAAAAAAACGTATTGTACGGCAGTGTTTCCAAAACGGAGCCTCCAGCTGTTGAAAAACAACAACTCACAGTATTGCCGACAGCCACTAACTGTCAAGGCATGCTGGGAGTTTTGCAACAGCTGGAGACACCCTGTTTGGGAAACACTGTCGTAGGGTATTTTTGTGGGGGATTCAAATACCCTATTAAGTCCTCAAATGCGCATGGCGCTCTCTCACTTCGGAGCCCTGTCGTATTTCAAGGAAAGAGTTTAGGGCCACATATGGGGTATCTCGGGAGAAATTATGTTACAAATTTTGGGGGCTTTTTCTCCTTTTACCCCTTATGAAAAGGAAAAGTTGGGGTCTACACTAGCATGTTAGTGTAAAAAAAAAAAATTTTTACACTAACATGCTGGTTTTGCCCCATACTTTTAATTTTCACAAGCGGTAAAAGGAAAAAAAGACCCCCAAAATTTGTAACACAATTTTTCTCCTGAGTACAGAACTACCCCATATTTGGGTGTTAAGTGCTCTGCGGACGCACAACATGGCTCAGAAGTGAGAGCGTGCCATGTACATTTGAGGTCTAAATTGGTGATTTGCACATGGGTGGCTGATTTTACTGCGGTTCTGACATAAACGCAAAACAATAAATACCCAGATGTGACCCCATTTTGGAAACTACATCCCTCACGGAATGTAACAAGGGGTATAGCCCTAACACCCTACAGGTGTTTGACAAATTTCCGTTAAAGTTGGATGTGAGAATGAGACAAAAAACGCTTTGTAAACGCACATGGCCCCTGACTTCCATTCCGAACAAATTCTCTCGCCATAAGCTCAATGGTGCTCCTTCTCTTCTGAGCATTGTAGTTCGCCCGCAGAACACTTTACATCCATATATGGGGTATTTCCATACTCAGAATTTTGGGTTACAAATTTTGGGGGCATTTTCTCCTATAACCCCTTGTAAAAATGTAAATGTTGGGGGAAAACCAGCATTTTAGTGAAAAAAAAAATCATTTACACATCCAACTTTAACGAAAAGTTGTCAAACACCTGTGGGGTGTTAAGGCTCACTGGACCCCTTGTTACCTGCCTTGAGGGATGTAGTTTCCAAAATGGTATGCCATGTGGGGTTTTCTGCTGTTCTGGCACCATAGGGGCTTCCTAAATGTGACATGCCCCCAAAAACCCAGCCGGCGGGGCTGGGATTCGCATTGCAGGACGCGCCCGCATGTGAGTCCCAGCCCGTCACTCACCTCATTCTTTGCCTCTGTTCCTCAGCTCCGGCGTGTGTGCCCCCGCCTCCTAGGGTGCGCCCGCCGGAGCTTTGAAATTTAAAGGGCCAGTGTTCCTGTAATTAGTCTCACACCTGAACCTCTGTTATAAGTTCCAACACCTACCTCATAACCCTGCTGGATCTTTGTTTGCCTCAGTGCCTTAGAGAAAGCTTTATTATGTGTTCCTTGCCGTGTACCAGACCTTGCATTCCGTGACCTGACCGTGTTCCTTGCCGCCTGCCTATTGACCTTCTGCTACCCTACTGACTATGCTCCTGTGCTGCCTGCCCTGACCTCCTGCTATCCCAACTATATCCTGTCTCATCCCTTCTGTGCCACACTTCACCTCAGCAGCCTGTGTGTTCGAGTCATGCCAGGGGTAGCGACCTGGGTGCTGCCTGCTGCAGCAGGTCCATCCCGCTTTACGGCGGGTTCTGGTGAAAACCAGCGGCACCTTAGACTTCACTCCCTGGCACTGCCTGCATCATCTGCCACACAGGTCCAGCAGATCCACTACCTCTCCAGCTCCAGACCACCGTGGTACAGTGGATCTACTACCTCCTGAGTTCCAGTCAACTGCGGTGAGTCTAACACTGCATATTTGTCAGGAATAAATGTAAATGTCCTGTCGGCAGGACATTTACATGGGCATCTGCTTCAATCAAACATCGTGGTCTTTACCCCTCACTAGCGTTATTGTGTATTACTGTATTCCAGGAATTAAACTACTGCCTGTTCCCTGACTTTGCCTTTTATTGCCTTGCTTCTGGTTCTGATTTTGTTCTGCGCTGTCCTCTTGGTTCTGTCCCTCTGGCTTGTTTCTGATTTTCCTTTTTGGCATTATTATACTGTCCTTGGTGTTACTGTGTGCTATGACATAGCCTGACTGATTCTCCCTGTAGCACCTTGTGCACATAGTGAGTACAGGCACTGTTCAAGTAGGTAGGGACATTAACTGGGGTGAGTAAATGCTGCACTGTTCCTTGCCTATTATGACATTTATATCCAGGGGTAAATAAAGAAAAACATGTTTAAAACAATGAAGATTCAACTTCTTTTGTAAGCCACACATGAAGACCTGTGATAGTCAAGGAACAGAATGTTACATTTGGGATTAACTAATCTAGGGAACCAATATAAAGTGTGGGGGAAACAACAATGTGAGTTTCAATGGCTACCTCCCAGTGTTTAGTATTATTCTTTTTCCATCAGCTTTTTATTCAGTTTAAGAATATAGTACAGCTTAGAAATACTGCACAATATATAGCATTTTTCAAAACTTGTGCAGAGGAAAAGTTTACCAGTTATCCATAGCAACCAATCAGATAGCTTCTTAAATTTTTTTACATTTAAGAAGCGATCAAATTTGTTACTATGGGCAACTGTTCCACTTTTCCTCTGCACATTTTTTGATACATCTCCCCATTATCTTTTCTAAAACTCACCCTCTTTGGTACTGTCATGTAATTACTTTTTGTATCTTTTTAAGTCGTGGTTTAGGCAGAGGAATTGGGAGGTTACAGAAATAATGAAGTATTTTAGGTATTGAAATAATTTGTTGCAGAGACACAATCTATCTAGGAAATTATATCTAGTAAGGTATGATCATTTTCTAATTTTATTAGAGGGTAGTATGGGTTATACGTATATAGAATACCGTATATACTTGAGTATAAGCCGAGTTTTTCAGCACAATTTTTTGTGCTGAAAACGCCCCTCTCGGCTTATACTCGGGTGAACTCTCCGCCTGTCAATTCCTTCTCAGTGGTCTTCAACCTGCGGACCTCCAAATGTTGCAAAACTACAACTCCGGGCTGTCCGGGCATGCTGGGAGTTGTAGTTTTGAAGACCACTGCCCGACCTTCGTCATCATCCAGACCCCCCTTTAGTTTTCTACTCAACTCCCCTCAGTGGGAAGGGAAGGAAGTGTGAGCTGGTCCGGGCTGGTCTATGCTGCAGGGACCGTCCGGTGGGGAGGGTTAGTCATTCCGGGCTGTCCATTTTCCCCTGAGGCCCTCTTCTCCGCTCTGGGCCCAGCCCTGGACTAGTGACGTTGCCTTGACGACGACGCACAGGGACGTCCGTGCGCAGCAGACATGCCTGCGCATGAACGTCCCTGTGCGTCGTTGTCAAGGCAACGTCACTAGGCTGGGGCTGGCCTGGAGCGGAGAAGAGGGCCTCCCGGTGAAAATGAACAGCCCAGAACGACTAACCCTCCCCACCGGACGGTCCCTGCAGCATAGATGGTCTTCAACCTGCGGACCTCCAGATGTTTCAAAACTACAACTCCCAGCATGCCCGGACAGCCGATGGCAGGGGGGGGGGTGACAGGGTGATGATGACGGGGGTGAAGATGACAGGGTGATGATGACGGGGGTCTGGATGATGACAGGGGGGGATGATGTATTTCCCACCCTAGGCTTATAGTCGTGTCAATAACTTTTCCTGGGTTTTTGGGGTGAAATTAGGGGCCTCAGCTTATATTCGGGTTGGCTTATACTCGAGTATATAGTTCTTTTTTCCCATTTATAGGGGTAAGCCTTGTTCAGTGCATGTTGAGTATCAGCTGAAACTCTCATATTAAGAATTATAGACTTAGGTACATTTACTTTAAAAAAGCTAATAGGACTAAAAGAATAATAGAAATCAATAATGTGAAAATCTTAGATGATAGAGATCACCCTGTCCGAGTTTTGTTTGTATTATAAAATAATGCACACCCTTGGCTATGAGGGAAAAAGTTTTCTTCTTTACAGCAGGACACAGTTTTCTCCATCACCACCCCCTCTCCCTTCATCCCCACTACCCGCTCACTCTCTCACTTCACTGTAAGGGCATGCTGGAGGTTGTAGTCTTGAAACAGCTAATGGGTGGGCGGTACTTGGGAGAAAGGCTGCTGAGTGCTGTTTTGGCTGCGCTCCTAGTCTGTCTAAGCGGCGGGGAGATGTGTGGTAAAACTGTGTCCCTGTCCCCAGGGATGGAGTAAGAGGGATCGGGGATGGAGAAAACTGCGTACCACTGCAAAGAAAACTGTGTCCCCCGTAGCCAAGGGTGTACACGGCTCAGCCAATCACTGCAGGAGTCATACTCTGCTACAGGGACACAGTTTTCTTCATTACATCGGATCCTAAACAACTGATGCACTATTTTTGCATCAGTTGCGGCAAGTTTAGGCTGGGTTTACAGACCTGTATGCCAGACATATGTGAACCCAGGGTATCTTAGCAATGACCTGCCTCAACCAGTGACTGACCGTGTTCTTTCTGAGGGTTGAGATAGATATGACCAGGACCAGGTAAAGTCAGGCCTGATGCAAAGGAGCAGGAGGGCATTACTTAATTTTTCATTTTCATGGCAGACTAAGGCCCCCTTCACATATATCAGTTGTCCGTCAGGGTTTCCCACTGGCATGCACTGCAGGGAGAGCGATGCTAGAACTGCTAGACAGTTCACCACCATCCGGCATCTCAGTTTGGACCCTGGATGGTTGGCCACGTCGGACGGCACCGGACAGGGGAATGTAGCTTGCGTGCAGAAACAATGGATGCCGGATGCTACATAACTGATGACAACTGATACATGCTGTCATCAGTTGTGTCGCGAGTTCACCTATGCCAAACACCGTACATATGTAATCCCAACCTAAGCCTGTACACAAGAATTTAAACCCGTTTAAGTTTACCGTTGAGTAAGAAAGTATGCCCTCTTTCTTTCTCCTTATGTGTGCTGCTGAAAAGACAATGTAAAACATGCATAGTATAAAGTGCTTGTTGGGTTATTAAACACTGTTGTACATTTATACATTTTCTGACAATCAGTGAGTGTGACCAATGTTCAATCATTCTATTAGAGACTTTGATAGGAGAAGGCCAAATTCACTCTTGTGTTGAAGGCAGTGTTAAAAGCTCCTAAAACACTTACAAAACCACTTACAGCAACATTTAGAGGACTTGGAGAGGAAGGTGAACATACTGTTTTGTTTTAAAATTTATTTTTATTACATTTTACATTTTAGCAAGACTTTCCAAACAGATAAATCTCTTAGAGAAATTACATAGGTACATATGTAAACAGAACAATGATAAAGATGTCCTCACTGTGCATGTGTATAGCAAAGATATTTATATATATCAAGTCGGTCAAAACAGACTAGGACAGCAACAGGGCCTACTTTGCTTTAAATATGTTTTGCATACAAAAAACAAAAAAGATACAGTAGTAGGCAAGCAAATGGAATCATTGATCAATTTAACCGACTCAGGCACAGGTGAGGGGGTTTGGGGTGAGAGTGAGATGTGGTTGGTGACATATGTTTGGTTGAAGTGAGGTACTGTCATACTTTAATCTATGGGGAAGAAAAGAGATATGATTAAAATGTCATTCCAAGGTGTCCAAATGGTACAAAACTTGTCCCCATGCAACCAGTTCCTCAAGTCTTTATATCTGATCAACTTTAGATATCCACTCATTTAGGGTGGGAATTAGTTGTGTTTTCCAGGGTCTACAGAGCAGAATTCTTGCCACGGAGAGAAGAGTTCTGACCAAAGTCAGGGACCGGGATAGTATACTGCTCGGAAAGATGTGTAATAAAATAGTTATCAGTTGTAAGGGAACGTTCAAGTTACAAATCTGATTGATATTTGTATGGATGAGGGACTAACAATTCTTGACCGTGTGTGCAAAAATGTGCCTATCTCAGAGTTACTTTTTTCCAGCATTTATCTGAATGTGATTGGTTAAATTTATGTAATATCTTGGTATAATACCACCACAAGAGTATTTTTTATCCATTTTCTTTAATTCTTACACATCTGGAGGATAGCCTTAAGGCTTTAAATAGTTTGTCTAATTATGCTTTGAAAAATATTAATCCTAGGACTGATTCCCAAGCCTTGATGAAAGGGATGTCACTTGGAGAAACTAAGAAGTTATAGAGCAAGGATAGGGTACCTATTGGGGGTCTATGTTGTAACTGTTTAAACCAGGACAGTGGCTCAAATCTGTCATTATGTTTTATGATTAACCTTAAAGAGTGGGTCAGCGACTCGTAGAAATTCTTCTGAATATAGCCTATTCCTGTTGTATCAGCGATATTGTGTATGGTCAGAGTGTGAACATACTTATCTGGATTATGGTCAAGCAACCTGAATGATTATAAAAACATGTTTTATTGTCCCTGCCACCACTATCCCATGGGCCAAGGAGGCAGGCCCTTCTTGCAGCTGCGGCGGTTGCCATGTATGTCCTGCCATAGATTTCCCCAGAGATAGTTAATTACTAGTATTCCCTGCAATGATCAGATGATGGCCAGCCAGAATAGAAAAAGGTAATGATGAAACAAGGCCATCAATAAGTTACAGTTATATTTTCTAGGAAAAGTAAATATACTGACCTTACACCTGGAAAACCATGTTTAATATGAAAGATCATTTCATTTTTAAAGAGTACCTGTCACCAAACTAAACTTTTAATATATTGTTCCTTATGTTGTTATAAGACACTTTGCTATTTACTTAATGTAAAAAATCTCAACCTTTATATGTTTTTTAATGTGATGGAAAAAACATCCACTAGGTGGCTCTGTTCTGTTCCCTGCTGGATATCAAACAGTTAGTTTGGTCTCCACCCAGACTTGCAGAAGTCCAAACTCAGGAAGTGTGTGCGGGGCATAACGAGGCACAGCTCTCGCAGGCTTCAGTAATGTCACGCCTGCTGGAGAACGCCCACTTTTTCCTGCAGGAAGCGCAGACAATGTGAGCAAAGGAAACGGTACGATACAGAGCTTTTTAAAGCTCGAAAAATAAATTTAAGGGCAGGTGTTAGGAGTAGTTAGGGAATATAATCTGAGTTAGTTTAGAAAATATGGTTTGATGACAGGTACTTTTTAAAGCCACATAGTTGTATTAAAAAAGGAAAGTGCCTTGTCCTATTATGTCAATCATAATCTAGGCTCCCTTAGTGTATGTGCGATATTAGTATTACTACAATAAGAAAACTGCGCTGCAACTGAGTTCTGATTTAACATGTAAGTGCTTCTCCTTTCCAGCAGCGCTGACTGAAGCAAAACACTGACACAACTACAGTGCAACAATGCCCTCTAGTGGTTATTAACTAATATGCATAATCTCCATGCCTATTCCTTGCTATAAATTATAGGACTGCAGTTTATACTTTTGCAGTACAAGGAGCACAGAGCAGGGAAGCAGATACATAATACATTTTTTATTATTATTATTATTATTATTATTAATAATAATATCTGCTAGAGTATAGTCAAATTAATAATGTTTTGTCTTTCTAAAGCTACTATATGCTTGAATCTAAGGCTTCTCATTTTAACAACAACAGGTATTTATATAGTGCTGTTCTCCCAGCGGGACTTAAATCGCTTTACAGATAAATACAAACAAGGGAAGAAAGTTAGAGATAGGTTAAAAAAAAAAAGAAATATGTAAGTTTTAAGTCTTTTTTTAACCTTTTAAGGATGCAGGATGAATGTCCTGTGCCCGCTGAGCGTGCTTCATACCCAGTGGGTCCCGTTTGCTCATAGTAGCCAGGACTCATGGATAATGCTGGACATCACCCAGCACAAACGGCTCTAAATCTACCACGTCACAAACATAGGTTATTAAACCGGAATGGGCAAGTCGGCAGCCATTAGCCTCGAGCCCTTGACAAAGCCAATGATTGGCGAATTGTTGGGGGGTGGGGGGGGGGGGGTCTAGCTGTTTTAACTAGTGGTCCATATTAAGTAATAAAAGTTCATGTTTAGTCAAGTACCATAGTATTATCAGCACTTTAGTGGTGTTCTTATAGGCACATCTAAGTTATACCTATTATATGGTCTATTGATCACCTGCTCAAGTGACAAAGTTTTAAACAAGTTTTATTGTCTCATAAGTTTGGGTTTCCTTTTAACATATAGGCCCCTTTCACACTACCGTTAGGATCTGGTAGTGTCACAGCCGTCAGGAACGCCATGGAGAATAGCGGGAGAAAAAAAATAGTGCTTGCACCATCTTTTTCTCCCTCTCTGAAAATAGCGGTGCCCAACAGACCCCATTGACTATAATGGAGTCTATCAGGACCTATTATTGCCCACCCTTTAGACGCTACAATAAAAGTTGATTGCAGCCTCTAAATGTAGGTAATTTACTTCCTGGATAGCTCAGTGGGCTTATCGAGACTTCCGTGCCAAAATCGCGGGGTGCCGATCAGCTGAGAAGGTGGCAGGTGGGCTATTACCTGCATCTTTGACATCTGAACAGCGCTCCAATGCTGCAGGAAGACATGGCAGCCTAAAGCATTGAGGTGTCAATAACACTGGTCAATGCTGTGCTATAGAACAGTAAGCAATCCAAGGAGTGTATGTCATCATCCCACTGGAACAACAAAAAGTATAAAATATGAAAAATAAATTTAGTAAATGTGAATTAAAGGGGTACTCCAGTGGAAAACAAATATATTCAAATCAACTGATGCCCGAAACTTAAACAGATTTCTACATTTCTACATTACAGTCTGACTACCGTGGTTGGCTCCCTGTTCTATGCGTGCTCCCTAGCCCGAGTGCGCCATTAAACAGGGAAGGGCCGGAAGTCTTACCCGGCAGGCTGCAGATTAAAGATTAAGGCCCCCTCTTGCCTCCCAAAGCGCACAGTCTGTGAGCAAGAAAACAATGGCTATAACAAGGGGAATACTGAACGACATTACACAAAAAATACAGTGGAGGAATAGTAATGCAGAGGGGAACCTAGAAGATGCATAAAATTAGCTGATTTGGATGATGGCAGGTACTTTTTAATCCTTCCAGTACTTATCAGCTGCTGCTTTTTTGAATTTCTTTTCTGTCTGACCACAGTGCTCTCTGCTGACCTCTGTCCATGTCAGGAACTATCTAGAGTAGGAGCAAATCTCCATAGCAAACCTCTCCTGCTCTGGACAGAAGTGTCAACAGAGAGCACTGTGGTCAGACTGGAAAGAACTACACAACTTCTGCTGGAGCTTACAGCAGCTGATAAGTACAGGAAGGATTCAGATTTTTAAATAGAAGTTATTTACAAATCTGTTAACTTTCTGGAACCAGTTGATTTTAACGGGAAAAATAACGAAATCTGGAAAATGCATATTTCTGGTCACTTCACTAAACTAGAAAAAGATTAATAAAATGTGATCAAAAAGTCCAATCTAAACAAAAACGGTACCAATAAAAACTTATCATATTGCAAAAAATAAGCCCTCATACATACCTGTATACAGTAAAATAAAAGAGTTATAGGGGTCAGAAGAGGACAAATTTAAACATACTAGTTTTCGTACATAAAGTTATATTTTTTTAAAGTAGTAAAATGAAACAAATCCTATATAAATTTGGAATGATTTTAAATGTATGGACCTACAGAATAAAGATAACATGTAATTTTTACTAAAAAGTATAGAAATGGAAGACCCCAAAAGTTACAAAGTGGCGTTTTATTTTCAATTTTGCCCCACAATTTTTTTTTGTCTCATTGTAGATTTGGTGGTAAAAAGAGTGATGTCACTACAAAGTATAATTGGTGACACAAAAAACAAGTCCTCAGGTGGAATGTTGAAAGCTTTATGGCTCTTAGAAAAAACAAAAGTGCAAAAATTAAAAACCTCACGTGGTAAAAGTCTCTAAAAATAATGCCTCTCTGATTAAGAGTGGTATAGACCTCCAGAAGGTGGGGGCAGCATAATAGAAAGCTTTGGAGCCTGATTTCGTGCAGACTCTGGGTACTGAAAGAAGAGACAGATGTGTAGAACTAAGGAGGCGAGCTGGGATGTAGGGTGATAATAGCTTTTTAAGGGCTTTACATGACAGCAAGCCTATCTTATAGCAATACTTCAGTGGAAAATAAATGTTTTAAAATCAACTGTTGCCAGAAAGTTAAACAGATTTATAAATTACTTCTATCTTCTTCTTTCCAGTATTTATCAGCTGCTGTATACTACCGAGAAAGTTGTATTGTTCTTTTTAGTCTGACCACAGTGCTCTCTGCTGCCAGCTCTGTCTGAGTTAGGAACTGTCCAGAGCAGGAGCAAATCCCCATAGCAAACCTCTCCTGCTCTGGACAGTTCCTGACATGGACAGAGGGGGAAGCAGAGAGCACTGTGACCAGACTGGTAAGAACTACACAACTTACTCTGGAGCATACAGCAGCTGATAAATACTGGAAGGCTTGAGATTTTTAAAGAGAAGAAATTTACAAATCTGTTTCACCTTCTGGCACAAATTAGTTTGAAAACATATTTTTCCACTGGATTACCCCTTTAACTCCTTAACCCCTTCACACAGAACGCCACCTTTATACAGCAGATGACACGATACTTTTGTGCATTCCACCATATATAGGTGCCATTCATTAAATGCGCGCTCCCGCAGTGCTGATCGGGTTAATTAGCTAAAGTCCCGGGGTGCCTGGCGGGAGACCACTCCCGCCCGACACCCCAGGCCCCATTTGATTAACCTGATCAACGATCAGGTGTGCAGGGGCGGCGGGTGTGTGGTGGGGGTAAAGCGGGTTCAGCGGGTGCGCAGCAGGATCGATGGGAGCACCGGGTGTCCGGAGGTCTGACGGCGGCGTCCACGATGATGGGGGTAAGTGCCCTCCCCCTTTCAAGTTGCAAAACTACAACTCTCAGCATGTCCAGACAGTCTGGGCATGCTGGGAGTTGTAGTTTTTGCAACAGCCTGAGGCACACAACTACAACATCCAGCATGCCCAGACAGCCATTTGCAGCCGGGCATGCTGGGAGTTGTAGTTTTGCAACATCTGGAGGACTATAGTTTGGAGACCACTGTGTAGTGGTCTCCAAACTGTGGTCCTCAAGATGTTGCAAAACTACAACTCCCAGCATGCCCAGACAGCCAATGCCTGTTATACATGTTAGTGTAAAATTTTAAGATTTTGAACTTTCTCCTTTACTTTGCTGCTATTCCTGTGAAAAACCTAAAGGGTTAACAAACATTCTGAATATAATTTTGAATACTTTGAGGGGTGTATTTTATATAATGGGCTCATTTATGGGGTATTTCTCACAGAAAGGTCTCTCAAATCCAGTTCAAACTGAACTGGTTGCTGAATAATTCTGATTTTGAAATTTTTGTGAAAAATTGGAAAATTGCTGGTACACTTTGAAGCCCTTTAATGTTTTCAAAAAGTAAAAAAAATGATGCCAACATAAAGTTGACATATTGTGTATGTGAATCAATATATAATTTATTTGGCATGTCCATTTTCCTTACAAGCAGAGAGTTTCAAATTTTAAAAAATTCTAAATTTTCCAATTTTTTTATGAAATTTTTGAATTTTTCACCAAGAAATTATGCAAGTCTAGCCGAAAATTTACCACTAACATAAAGTAGAATCTGTCATGAAAAAAAAATTCATAAGTTAAAGCATCTAAGAGTTATTAATGCTTAAAGTGACAGAGGTCAGATTTGCAAAACACTGCTGCATCCTTAAATGGGCACTGTCACTAACTTTATTTTTTGATAAGTTGTAGTACTTATGTACTACAACATATCTCTAATATACTTTAATTTTTTTATTAAAATGGTTTAATTTACATTTGAAAACTGGCCACTAGGGGTCTCCCTCCTAGTGGCCGGCTGCAGCCTGGCGTGACGTCAAACCTGAAAAAGGACTGATTTTGGCCTGGCAATCAGTCCTTTTTCAGTTAGGCTGCACTCACTCCCTGCCTGCACTCACTCCCTGCCTGCAGCGCCGCATGTAACTAACTAATAGTTTATCTACACAGGGTGCCTCCAGCTGTTTCAATACTACAACTCCCAGCATGCCCTGACAGCCAATAGATGTCAGGGCAAGCTGGGGGTTGTAGTGGTGAAAAAGCTGGAGGCACCCTGTGTAGATGAACTAAGGGCGGAAGTCCCCCCCAGCAGGCATCAGTGACATGGTGCCTGCTGGGGAAGTCTGCCTGGTAGTGAGCACACTGCCAGGCAGACAAAAGGCATTTTTAATATAGTAAAAATAAAAATTAAAAGCAGGGAGGGGGTTAGGGATAGATTGGCAATAGGCAGGGACAGAAAAATAGGATGGTGTGAGCTACCCTTTAAAGTCAAAATGGGCTGTGTCCTTAAGAGGTTAAGGAAGAAGCCCATTTTGACCTTAAAGGGGTATTCCAGGCAAAACCTTTTTTTATATATATCAACTGGCTCCGGAAAGTTAAACTGATTTGTAAATTACTTCTATTAAAAAATCTTAATTCTCCCAATAGCTATTAGCTTCTGAAGTTTTCTGTCTAACTCGATGATGTCACGTCCCAGGAGCTGTGCATGATGGGAGAATATCCCCATAGGAACTGCACAGCTCCAGGGACGTGAGTCATCAGAGAGCAGTTAGACAGAAAACAACAACTCAACTTCAGAAGCTAATAACTATTGGAAGGATTAAGATTTTTTAATAGAAGTGATTTACAAATCTGTTTAACTTTCTGGAGCCAGTTGATATATAAAAAAAAAGTTTTGGCCTGGAATACCCCTTTAAGGACCAGAGCATTTTTTTCAAATCTGACATGCGTCAGTTTATGCATTAATAACTCTGGGATGCTTTTATTAATCATATTGATTCTGAGATTGTTTTTCTTGACATATTTTACTTTATGTTAGTGGTAAATTTTCATCAATACTTGCATCATTTTATTTGTGAAAAATTCAAAAATGTGATGAAAAATTGGAAAATGTAGCATTTTTCGAACTTTGAAACTATCAGCTTGTAAGGAAAATAGACATTCCAAATAAATGATATATTGATTCACACATACAATGTGTCTACTTTACCTTTGCATCATAAAGTTGACATGTTTTTAGCAAAGTTTAGCACAAATTTTCCACAAAAATTTTAAAATCAGAATAGCAGCAAAGTGGTGGAGAAAATTCTAAATCTAGATTTTTTAAACTAACATGTTCTTGTAGCCCTATTTTTTTCCTTTTTACAAGGGTAAAAGGAGAAAAAGCCCCCATAATTTGTAATCCAATTTCTCACGAGTAAGGAAATACCCCATATGTGGATGTAAAGTGCTCAGAAGAGAAGGAGCGCCTTTGGAGAGAGAATTTTGGTGGAGCTGAAGTCGGGGGCCGTTTACAAAGCTCCCATGGTGCCAGAACAGCATACCCCCCCCCCATGTACCATTATTTTGGAAACTACACCACTCAAGGAATGTAACAAGAGGTACAGTGAGCCTTAACATTCCACAGGTGTTTGACGAATTTTCGATTTCTCACTGAAATTCTGTTTTTTCCCCCTAAATTTTTCATTTTCATAAGGGGTAATGGGAGAAAATGCCCCCCAAAACTTGGAACCCCATTTCTTCTGAGTATGCAAATACCCCACATGTGGATGAAAAGTGCTCTGCAGGCGCACCACAGTGCTCAGAAGAGAAGGAGCAAAATTTGGCTTTTGGAGAGCGATTTTTGCTGAAATGGCTTTTAGGGGGCATTTCACATTTAGGAAGCTCCCATGGTGCCAGAACAGCAAAAGAAAAAAAAGAAAAAAAAACAACACATAGCACACTATTTTGGAAAATGAAAATGTGATTTTTTTCACTAAAATGCTGGTTTTACCCCAAATTTTTCATTTTCACTAGGGGTAATAGGAGAAATGGCCCCCAAAATTTGTAAACCCATTTCTTATAAGTATGGACATACCTCATATTTGGATGTAAACGGCTCTGTGGGCGTACTACAGGGCTCAGAAGAGAAGGAGCGCCATTGGGCTTTTGGAAAGAAAATTTAGCTGGAATTGAAGTTGGGGGCCATGTGCGTTTACAAAGCTCCAATGGTGCCAGAACAGCAAAACTCTCCACATGTGCCATCATTTTGGAAAGTACACCCCTCAATGAACGTAACAAGGGGTACAGTGAGTATTTACACCTCACAGGTGTTTGGAACTGGAATGGTGGGCCATAAAAATGAAAAAAAAATTCACATGCTGGTGTTACCCCAAATTTTTCATTTGCACAAGGGGTAATAGGAGAAATGTTTTTAGCAAAGTTTAGCAGCAATTTTCCAATTTTTCACAACATTTTTTCAATCAGAATAGCAGCAAAGTGGAGGAGAAAATTCAAAATCTCAATTTTTTACACTAACATGTTTTTGTAGCTCTATTTTTTCCCTTTTTACAAGGGGTAAAATGTGCGGATGCATAGCAGAGCTCAAGAACAATTGAGCTAACATCAGTAGCTGACGGTTACATACATTCAAATAAATAAAAGAAAAAAAGAAACACCCACATGTGACCCCATTACAGACAGTACCCCCAACAAGGAATGTGTATAGGGATGAAGTGGACATGTTGAATGCACAGGTGTTTCCTAAATTTATTTTCCAGAAATGGATGTTTGGGGAAAATGAAAATTGCAATTCTGCTACTAATTTTCCAATTATGTACCCAGAATGATGACCCAGAGCATTGTCAAAAGTAAAAATTATGCCCGCCACAAACCCTATGCTTTGCTTCATCATTCTGGGAATGTTTTGTGTGTGGCTGTCCCTAAACTGTTACCTGGAAATGCGCACACTGCTCAAGTGGGAAGAAAGCACTACACATTTGAGGCAACATGCAAGCCCCCAATTCAAGTGACCCATGACCCAATTTTGGAAAAAATACTCCAAGAGGTCTTACTGGGGGTATTTTCTGAAGTTTTTTTTTTAGCAATTTTGTGGTTTATGGGTTTAAAATTTGTAAGACAATGTACTGTGGACAGCCACATTGGGGTCAAATTATAGGAAATTAAAATGGGGTAAGAGGATTAGAAATTTAGTACTCAATGGAAATGTGATACTCCCTGAAGCAGACTTTAATACAAAGGCCCGAATAATCAGGGCATATTTCACACGGACTGGTGGTGTCCATGTGTAATGTCCGTTTTTGTATTTCTCTGTTTTAGGCCCTGTTCAGACTTTGTTTTTATGTATTATCTGTTTTCTGTGCTATTCTCCCTGGCTAGGGAATAGGTAATTGTATTACCCAATGAGAACTCGGGTGGGGCTATGTAAACCCGAGCTCTGCTACACTCTGGGATGGTTATTAGATCTTATCTATGTTATTTGTTTTACCTTTGCTATGTTTGTTTGTCTGAGGTTTCACCACGGTTAACAGTCCTGTTTATGATAGATTTTTATCTGCTTGGTTTTTAGAACATCTGTCACTTTTTAGGATTATGTTTGTCCGTTCTGCTTTAACCTTGTTTTTTTCATCTGTGTTTACACTGTGAGTCTTGCTTGTACCGTGCTCTGTATGTAGTATTCCTGTTTAGGATCCTGACCTGTTTTCCTCCATGTTTTGGAGTTTGGTTTTGTGGAGTCTGTTCAGACTTAATATCTCAATGTCATCATATACATGAGTGTAGATTTCCTTTATTTTGTTAGCTCTGGCATCAGACCCCTAGCATCTACTTTTACTGGCAATCACAATATTGCACCTGTTGATGTTTTTCGGTTCCCTGATGAACCTGTCATTACCAGACGGGCAAAATGCGTAAGAACTGTTATTTGGAACCAACCTTCTGTTTGAATTCATTTGTGTGATTTTTTTTGCATGGTTATTGGTGGCCGATCACAGTGCTCTGATATACCTGTTAGTTTGCTATCTTTGGTTTGTAATTTTATTACTCACTTATTCCAGGTTGGGGCCCATCACTGTGGTGGAGGCCACCCTGTTAAGGGGAGACAGACATCTGAAGTACTAGAGGGACGGGTGTCTCAAGTACTAGAGGGCACATTACCTTTTTCTCTCTCATACCATCTATAACACTGATATTGGTCTATAACATCTCTTTAGCCCCCTCTATTAGTGCATACCTACCTGATAATATTCAATAACTAGGCTATTAGTGCAGTGATATTCTTGAGCCTGTGTTACGGTGGTGTTTTTTGTATATTGATATACATGTTTGTTGGTGCATTAGTATTCTATATTTTGGTTAATTTTTCTTTTTTATTAGGCCTTTTAATCCGGCTTAATAAAGCTTATGTTTTAAAACATTGGAGCTGAGTAGAGGTTTAGCAATAGAGTGAACCTAGCCTTAACCCCACCTAAGCAAGTCTCAAAAGTGCCTACAAAGTGTCTAAAACATATCATATATGTTGTAACAGTCATCTTAGAAATATTTGGAAATATATAAATCTGCCCCATTGTTTTCTGTAATGTCTGTGATTTGTGTATTTGCTATGAAGTTGAAAAGCTGGATAAACACTCTACAAGTATAATGATTCCATAATGTTTGCCAGGGTTTGTGACTATAAAACTCCAGAAAGTAAACAGATTCTATTTTAATCTTCACAATAAACCATAGCACTGATGTTAATGCAAAATAAGGAAATTTATCCACTAACATATATGATCATTTTACCATGATAACAAAACTCAGATAGCTGTACAGTATATACCTAGGATTACCCTTGCTTAAGTTAAAGGGGTATTACGGGCAAAAACATCTTATTCCCTATTGAAAGGATAGGGGATAAGATGTCTGATCGTGGGGGGCCCGCCACTGGGACCCCCCGCGATCTCCCTGCAGCAGCCCACATTCTATGCGTAGCTGCGTCTGAAGTTTCAGAAACCTCCGGGCTTCCGAGACGTGGACATTACGTAACACCACGCCCCCTCCATTCATTTCTATGGGAGGGGGCGTAATGGCCGGATCAGCCGCCTCCCATAGACATGAATGGAGGGGGCGTGGCGTGATGTCACATCCCCGTCTCGGAAGCCCGGAGGTTTCTGAAACTTCAGGCGCAGCGGGCTGCTGCAGGGAGAACGTGGGGGGTCTCAGCGGCAGGCCCCCTGCGATCAGACATCTTATCCCCTATCCTTTTGATAGGGTATAAGATGTTTTTTTCCCAGAATACCCCTTTAACATAGGAGACAACATATACAAAAGGAGCTGATTTGGGGGGTTTAAGTTACTTAGAGTACATCACTGCCTTGGGTATCTAATGGTCATTTGGGAACATGAGAACCTAAATGCTTTATATTAAAGAGAATAGCTGGAAGTAGCAACATTAGGTTATTAAAGAGGGAGAGAGAGAGAAATTATCCTGGTGCACAGCAATATTCCTTATTAAGTTGGTGCTATAGGGGACTTATCTGAACACTTCTTCCCTGATATCTCCCCAAGCCTTGATGGCTTTTCTCTAGAGAGTCATTTCTGGTAAGACAATCTTCCTGCTGCAAATTGCTGCCTTCCCTTGGGACCAATTGCCATCTCTAATTACCTTGTTAGTGTTTTACAGTGAAGCTTTAGCCCAGAGGAATGATATCATTCCCATCTACTGCACTGCTCTTATTTAGATTTCTTTGGATTATTTCATTCTGTTAAAGTGCTTTTCTTAAAATGATGGCCAAAAATGCACAGCTGTTATTCAGCCATTGTGTCGGGACCCAGAGTTCTGAGTGATGGAGTAAGTAGCTCACATTATATTATTCAATGACAATTACAAAAGAAATGGTTTTAAGAGAGTGAAAACAAATATGCCTCCTCCAGCTCTTTTCTGCATGCCAAGATGGATTTACACAGAAACCCAGCTGTCTTTTGTGCTATTGAGTTTATTACCTCAGCTATCTGAAGATTTACCAGTGGCACAGTCATACAGGTCACCCACAGTTAGGCATATGATTTTGAAACAACTTTCAGAGTCATAAAGGGCTGTCCCCAACTGCCTTTTTACCTTGCCTGTCCTGTTGCAGGCTCAGTGCAGCTTCCTGGTTTGGCCCTGAGATGTGTGGGTGGTACCACCCACTGCAATCTCTTAGGCTAAGTTTCCACTTGTTTTTTTTTTCTGGCAGTTTTTGGATATCTGCCACTGCAGTTTTTGAGCTAAAGTCAGAAGTGGATCCATAAGGGAGGAGAAGTGTAAGTCCTTCCATTATATGTCCTATTCCTATTGAATACATTTCTGGCTTTGGCTCAAAAACTGCAGTGGCAGTATTCCAAAAACTGCCAGGAAATAAACCAAGTGGAAACTTATCCTTAGCCTGCCTGCACTTTCCTGCAATTTTGTATGTAATTTTTGTGCTTTGATACAGTGATTCTGGTGCAAGACAAATAAGTGAAATAGTTTCACCTAAAATGAGAAAACTAAAAAGAAGCCCACAGCCTGCTGTGATTATAAAATAAAAATACACTATGTCCGCCAGCCTTCTATTTTCTTTTCCACTGATTCATACTATCTGCTTCTGTCTACTTACCGTGATGATGCATTCTCCCTGCTCTGCTGATGACATACCGCACACACTGCATTGGCCATATCAGAAAACCCCTTTAAAATAAAATAACAGTAGCTGCATACATGGTTTATTTTATGAATGTGGTGTAGGTAAATAAATAAAAAACTCTTAAAGGTGTTATCCACCATAAGGTGTTTTTAGTAGTAAGTACCTGCCAGAACTGGGTATTTCCTGGTCACTTTCCTCCCTCCCAAACATCAGCCACCCCACCCATTGAAACACAGCTGTGATCCCTTCAATGCAATACACCTGTGTTTCCTGATCAGGGTGCCTACAGCTGTTGCAAAATGAACTCTCTCCCTCCCAGCGGTCGCTCCACCCATTGAAGGAGGACAGACTCCCTCTGATCAACTGACTAGTGATGTCAGGTCTGGACGCACTGCAACCTGGGAAATCCCGAGACATGAGTCATTTTGTATGCTGTTAAAAATAAATATTGGGGTGTAAATCACAGAAGAATTGTGAGAAAACCGTCACACACAGGTAAAGACACTATATTATGAACTGCACTAACTTCACAGCCCCTGTAGCACAGTCAAATAAAAAAAGATCCTAGAATACCCCTTTAACCACAGTCTCAGGGGAGCACCACCTGCAGTCACGAAGGCTGTGTGTAGTAAGTGATGCTGTTCTATATGGCTCCCAACTATTGGGACACGTCTATCAAGATCGTGTAAACAGAAAACAATATCTCCTGGATTCAACATACAGTAAGAATGTAAAGCATTGGGTTCCAAACATAGGTGTACACAGTATTATTTTGTTTTGGAGGGATTTCGATGCCATTAACATGGACATACCCATATTTATCGGCGTATAAAGTCTATGTGCGTGTTATACGCTGATAGGCCGCTGCAGTTCAATGATTTATAGCGGGCACTTTAAATCAATGAACTGCAGCGGCTTTGCAGGTGCAGAGACAGCCAGCGCTGCCGGCTTCTCTGCCCCTGCCTGCACTGGGGTCTAGAGCCCTGCTGCTGGCCCTTCTCTCCCCCTGGCTATCGGCGCCGCTGCCTGTTCTCTCCCCCTGACTATCGGTGCCGGCGCCCCATTGCCGGCGCCGATAGCCAAGGGGAGAGAAGCGGCAGCGGCGTCGACAGCCAGGGGGAGAGAAGGGGCAGCGGCACCCATTGCCGGCGCCGCTGCCCCGTTGCCTCCCCCCATCCTCGGTTGCATAATTACCTGTTGCCGGGGTCGGGTCCGCGCTGCTTCAGGCCTCCGGTGTGCGTCCCCTGCGTCGTTGCTATGCACTGCACGGCGTGGCGCATGACGTTAGTGCGCCGCGCCGTGCAGTGCATAGCAATGATGCAGGGGACGCACACCAGAGGCCTGAAGCAGCGCGGACCCGACCCCGGCAACAGGTAATTATGCAACCGGGGATGGGGGGAGGCAACGGGACAGCGACGCCGGCAATGGGTGCCGCTGCCCCTTCTCTCCCCCTAGCTGTCAGCGCCGCTGCCCCATTGCCGGCGCCGCTTCTCTCCCCCTGGCTATCGGCGCCAGCAATGGGCCGGCACCGATAGTCAGGGGGAGAGAACGGGCAGCGGCGCAGATAGCCAGCGGGAGAGAAGCGGCGGCAGCAGGGCGCTAGACCCCAGGAAAGGCAGGGGGAGAGAAGCGGGCAGCTACGGCCTCTCTCCCCCTGCCTTTCCTGGGGGTGTATCGGGGTATACACGCGCACACACACGAACCCTCATTTTACCATGGATATTTGGGTAAAAAACTTTTTTTACCCAAATATCCTTGGTAAAATGAGGGTGCGTGTTATAGGCCGGTGCGTGGTATACCCCGATAAATACGGTACTTGCTTATAGACATATACTAACTTTAACACATAGTATACATTAAATACTGTGTATGCATACATTCACACAGGCATTCAAACTATGGGGTGAAGGAGATAATGGGCATATTTTGGAGTAAAAGTCATTTTCTTGCATACCACAACTTGCGCAAAAATCGGTGACATTTTACCCTTTTAGGCAGAGAACTCCACTTTTAAGTATGTAGGTGGGACTAAGCCTAAAAGAGGTGTGGCCTTTTTGCAGCCCACCACAGTTACTAGAATTTACACAGGTAGAATGCTGTAAATTGTAGCCGACATCTATGCCAGTTTATAGCTGCTGTAGTTTTCAGTCTGTAGCACACTTGTGCCTAGGGTGACATGCACATGTGTACCTATTCTTTCTGCTGCCTCAGGAAATAAGTGAAGTTGCACTTCCACTAGTGCCATAGGTTTTGAACATATATATTTTTTTAATACTGGTGTAAAAAACAAAAACCTGATGTTACATGAAATCTGCAGGGTATTAATTATATACAGATAAATGACAAACCTACCTAATAGTAATCACTATAATAAATGAATCCGTTATGGATCTATATATGCCTATTTACTGTTTGCAAGGATTAATGCACAGTAACTAATAACTGTACCAGAACCAATCTCAGTATTAGAATCACTGTATCAGAATCAAGTTCACTTTTTAAATATGTTACCAAAGCAAAATGCCTAGTACATAATACCATACCAGAATCAAGGTGAATTTATAAATACTATTGCAAAACCTATCCTAGTAAATAAAACAAAATGTATATAGTACTAAACCCATGGACCAGAACTAAGCTGGTACATAAATATGGTGCAAGAATTAAGCTCAAATCATACATGTATACATTACCAAAACTAAGCTAAGAACATAAACACAGTTCAAGAACCAAGCTCAGTGCATTCATGTAACCAGACCCCCAATTAATACCCCAGACCAAACTCCCCACATAAATTCATACCCTAGACTAGACACCAACATTCAGATAACTCTAGGTGGCACTGCCTGAGGTGAAAGGGTTAATCCACCTCATAGCACATGAACCCCTGGTGCACAGCGACACAATTATAGTTTCTTAGGCTCCTTTCACACTATGAATTTCTCCATTTACAAACTTCCGTCACTACAGCTGAAAAACCCGGCCGTTACAAAACCCCTGACGGCCGTGACAAAATTGCATTGCAGCCTATGGAGTTTTGTAACTGCCCGTTTGCACCCGTATATGCCCGTAATTAATTACGGGCTTTATACAGTGACGGGACATCGTGGCGGAAAAATTACTGCCGGGTTTTGCAGCTGTAGTGATGGAACATGTGACGGAAGTTTGTAAACAGAGAAATTCATAGTGTGAAAGGAGCCTTAGCTGTGGTAAATTAGCTATCTAACTGACTTATCTACAAAAAGAAACAAAAGTATAGCTATTAAGGATACAGAGGTAGCAGTCACAGCAGTGAGAACTGGAGCCCCTCTGCCACATAAGTATGTGTTCGGCCCTGTTACATCTTGGCCCAGGAGCTTCAAGTAATGCCTTTGAAAAGTAAGAGGTGGCCAGAAACATAACCGTCTGACTGTGGCAGAACAAGAAGAGGTTGGATTTAAGCATAGACATTCTTTAAATTGTACTTTTCAGTTCGAAAGATTAAAAAAAAAAAAAAACATCATAGTTTTGTTAGATTAAACATTTAGAATTGTAATAAGGTGATTTTAGTAGTCTAACTGCTCTGACGGAATTCCCCTAACAACAGGCAGTGGACAGCATATTGCAGGGAATTGATGCAAGTAGTGACAACTTTAGGGCTTTTTTCTGGGGTGTTTTGGTAATTGATGTGATTTACATATAGTTGCCTATCGAATAGAGGGAAGTTGTTTGATATGACAGTGACCATTTATCTCAAATAAAAGCTGAATTTTCAGATCTGGGCAGAAGTGTACCTTTAAGCCAAAAATAATCATCGGCATAAAAAAGTAAAACTATAGACTTGCATTGTTACAGACAAATGTAAAAAATATATATCCTACAGTTTTCGCAGTACGTAAATGCTGACTAAATGCTTGACATTTACATAGCTATAATGATGCTTCTATTTCTAGTCCAGAAAAAAATTGTAACTAAAATCTGATAACAAGTCTAAAAATGATTACAAACCAATTTATATTTAGTTGTCCCTGGTGAATGCAACTCAGCACTGTCTAATAACTACAGGTGACCTTCTGTATGTGGTGGCATCATCAAACTTCAATGTAAATGTTTATTTTGGGGTCATATAGTAGAGACAGTAAAACGGTCTATTGTAAGACATTGACCTACATTCCCCGGTGCAAAGCCTGTGAGCACTACCTACTGTTCATTAATAGCAATAACATTTATAACCGAAGATTTACAAATATTAAGGAGAATCTGCCAGCTGTATTTGCTGTTAAGAGCTGTATATACTGTTGGATAGCTGTTGGGGTTTATAAAAAAAAAAAAAACTGATGGTGGTTACCAAACTTATAAAATCTTCTTTTCATTCTTCTTATTTCTCAGCTATTTGTCCAGGAGGCAGGGCCAAACTGCTTAATAAATCAGTCCATCTTGATAACAAAATGATCCTTCCAAACAATAGAAAGTGAATTATAAAAACAAAAAGAATCCAAGAAACTTACCAGTTCATACTGCTGAAAACTTCTGAGTAAAATTGTCCTCGGATCTTAAAGGGGTACTCCTCCCCTAGACATCTTATCCCCTATCCAATGAATAGGGGATAAGATGTCTGATCATGGGGGTCCCGCCTCTGGGGACCCCCGTGATCTCCCTGCTGCACATGGAATTTGTTTTGAGCATCGGGTGCAGCACCTGAGGCTCGTGATGTCACGGCCACGCCCCCCTCAAAGCAAGTCTGGACATGGACATCACGCCCCCTCCCATAGACTTGCAATGAGGGGGCGTGGCAGTGATGTCACAAGCGGGGCATGGCTGTGACATCACAAGCCTCCACCCCACATCGCCAGTCATCTGGCACGGAGCAAAGTTCGCTCCGTGCACCGGATGTCTGAGGTGCTGCAGCCGGGATCGTGGGGATCACTAGTGGCAAGATCCCCGCGATCAGACATCTTATCCCCTATCCGTTATTTATAAGCATGCCTAATCCTTTGTTGCCACAGAAAACAAACTTCTGCCAGTGTAGACTGGCACCTACCACCTATCCCAATTAAAAAACATGCATTATGAGGAAGTCAGAAAAATGTCTTTACAAGAGAACATTTTAAAACCTTGTTAACTTTTATAAATGTGCTGAAAGGTAAAAACATATATATTTTTGTCTTTTAAAAGGAGATGTAAACATTGGAATGGTAGACCGGAATGGACAGCTTGAGGTCGAAGTGATCCAGGCCAGGGGTCTAACTCCAAAACCAGGTTCTAAGACAATACCAGGTACAGAACATTTCTCTCTTAAATACAAAAACCTGTGACTATTCTTATTTTGAGTTGCACAAATGGCATACTATACTTCTTCTGATCAATTCTTGAGGCTGGGTTCTCACTTTGTGGATGCAACACTGGCAAGGTGTGGCCACGATGTAAGTCAATATGGTTTATAGATTGATTTACTTTTGTGCACTTTGGTATGATGCTGACTTGCAAATTAGTGAGGCTTTGACACTTCAGTGGCATTGTGGCTACTATGTGTGAACCCAGCCTTTCAGAAAATGTTAAAACTTTAACGGGAATAATTGTAAAAAAAAAAAACGTTGCTGATGTTCTTTTGATTCCCCTTCAGAACACCAACCTAAAAATGTTCAGTGGTGGTTAAAGGGGTACTCCGCTGCCCCAGCATTCAGAACGTTCAGAATGCTTGGAGCGGGAAGCGAGGGGTGTGGTCATGATGTCACACCCCTCATGATGTCACACCATGCCCCCTCAATGCAAGTGTATGGGAGGGAGCGTGGCATGCGCCATCCCCCCTCCCATAGACTTGCACTGAAGGGGGTGGATGTGACATCACAAACCCTGCCGCCGGCACCTAGCGTTCTAAACAAACGTCGGGTGCTGCACAGAGATCGTGGGGGTCACAGTTGCCGGATCCCCGCGATCAGACATCTTATCCCCTATCCTTTGGATAGGGGATAAGATGTCTAGGAGTGGAGTACCCCTTTAAAGTAAGCCACTTCTAGCATGCCAATCCTTATTGGCTTCCTACACAATTGCATCCATGAGGTGGATGTTCTAAGACAGAATCAAGAGAACACCAGGGGTAGCATAACATATATGTAACAATAATGTCTAGACACGGGAATATTTTTATGGGGAAAAATGTACAGGATTCCTCGTCCTAACCACTTATGCAAGAGATTTTTTTTATTGAAATGATTTAAGTTTGCATGAAACACCCCAAATACATCATCCTTACCAAATTTATCTACACTGCTCAACATTAACATTGCAACACCAAGAAGGACAAGCCGTAATCGAAGAAGTAGCAGGTGTCACTAAGACCTGCAAATGATCAGATATCCAAGCCTAGCTCTGATTTGTGGCATGTTGAAGGGCCTTCAATGCAAAAAATTTTCAGCCACATGAAACCTCAGAAATCTGATTAAGTCAGTACAGTATGATTGTGCGCTGCCTCCTGCTTGTCTACGTGCAAGGTAATGCCACTTGTTGCAAACTAAGAGGAAGAGAATCCTTGAACTGTGAGACCTTGATTTATTACTCCTGCCGATCCCTGGCCAAAATGTCAGCATTGCTCAATGTTGCGTGTCCCAGTAGTTAGGAGAACAACGAACTGGAATCACAGAAAGAGGTGCACAGAAGTGCACAGAATCGGAAGATTGGTCTGGAGACCATGGAGGCAGTGCTATGAAAAAATTGTATTCATATAAATATGCATAAACTTTGTAATGACAATCTTATTTGTCATACTATGAGTTTCTAAGAGTTGGCTTAAGTGAGTAAGAGTGGATAGGTATAGATTGGCCAATACTTAGTCAAATGAGTTAAAGGGGTACTCCGGTGGAAAACTGCTGACACCTCTTTCCATGTCATGAACTGTCTAGAGCAGGAACAAATCCCCATATCAAACCTATCCTGCTCTGGACAATGCCTGAAAGGAAATTCAAAAAGAAAAGAACTTCCTCCGGAGCATACAGCAGCTGATAAGTACTGGAAGGATTAAGATTTTTTTTAATAGAAATAATTTACAAATCTGTTTAACTTTCTGGCACCAGTTGATGTTAAAAAAATCAACTAAGTACCCCTTTAAAAGGACAGATATCTGAAAAATTGCCTTGCAGTGTTTTATCCAAAACGTTGCTCCCACAAGTCTATGCTTTAACTTACAGTCACTACAAGTTGTATGTGTCTCATTTATGTTCTCATTTTGTATCTCTGTCCCATACTCCCTTGTCTTCAGTTTTTATGGTCTCTTTTTACTGTCTTTTCTGTTTCATATGAACAGCACCATATATTAAGGTGTACCTGATAGAGAATGGAGCATGCTTGTCTAAAAAGAAGACCAGAACAGCTAAGAAAACTTGGGACCCAGTATATCAGCAAGTTCTCCAGTTTGATGAAGGACCTCAGGGGAAGGTACTACAGGTAAAGTATAGTCCTCCAGAGACATTATGTATGCTTCTAAGTGTACTGCCCTACATATGTATAAATGGTACCAGATATTTACCAGAAATTGTTTATTTGTCAAATTCCAAACACTTACATATTATCTAATATATTTATTATATTTAATGGATTGTATTTAAAGTATAAGAAGAAAGAAATGTACTTTAGCTTTAAATGTGCCAGTCTACTCTTAAACAACAAAGTGTAACTGTATGTAGAGGTGATGGTGGGGATTTAAATCTTTTTTTTGTAGCTTTGTGGGAACGTTTTTTTGTGTGTTCCATTTATACGCATTAGGGGATGTAATCAGGGGTCAAGTTCTGGGGGAAAAAAAGTGTAGGAACTCAACCAGGAATTCCACTTAAGGGCTGGTCCTGCAGGACTCCTTATAATGGGAACAGTGTTCCTGCTGTAGAAAAAGTGCAGGAACTCCATTCCCTTTTGTTCCTGCAGGACTTGAGCCCTGGATGCAACGTCACTCACTTATAGCTCATTGGTAACAGAGATATAATTCCTGTTGACCAGTTATTCACCACTATTAGATCTGTTAATAAGCAAATGCAAGGAAAGTTTGCGGTCCCCTCCACACTATCATTTTAGCTATTTAATGTATCATATGACACTCTGGACCCAGGCATCACAATTTCTGATATAAAAAAGCCTCGTGGCCAGGGACTGGAGCAGGACAATGAAGGCACAGCAGGAGCGCTGGTGGTAAGTAAAGGTTTGTTTTTTTGTATCCTGTGTAATAGCCAAACCTCTCTCCCACTAGATAACATCTTCAAGTAGGATTTCTCCCAAAAATGCACAAAAATGTCAGGTTACTCAATCATGTTAAAGTGATAGTTAAAGTGAACCTGTCACATGGTTATTGTTGCTCTATTTTTTCATCTCCAAATCACAGATTACCATCCCGAACCTCATGAAGGAATTCGATTTTTACTCCAAAATGTGCAAGTCAGAGGCCCTCAATCAGTATCACGCTTCCACATCCAGTCACCCCCCTTCAAAACCCCTTTTATTTCAAATGGAATGCTTAAGCACTCAAATATTTGTAGATCCTCTTGTCCAGTGACCCTTGCTCACTCTACCCACGTCATTTTCTACCACTTCTTTCTCCAATTCAGAAGGACTGCGCTTACTTATCAAAGGGGATTATGCCTGGTTCAGCCGCTGCAAAATATTTAAAATGTTAAAAATACCTACACAATTTTTCCGATCCCTCGTTACTATACAGAACAGTTTTACCTGGGGGAGGGGGTACCAGTTTGAATAAAGAGATTCCTTCTTTGCCGAACAAAATTGTCTAGGGCGGTGGGCCTACAGGATCTTAAATCTTATTACTTGGCAGCACCAATCTGTGTGATGTAAAGCCATGGGGCCCTGAAGCTATAGGTTTTGATTGAGCAAACTTCAGCATTCCCCGGCCCTGCATTCCCTGGTTGGATTATTCCCAGCTATGCTCCCTGAGCTCCCACCCACAATATGTGTTTCAGTCCTTTGGTTCACTCCTTCTTTATATCTTTATATCCTTCTTTATATCTTCTTTATATCTGCTAACTCTTTGTTCAGGTCCTAATTTGCTACAAAAATATTTCAGGGGCGCACATGCAGATTGGATCGATGTGGCCATCTACTACTCAAATTTTTCAGGCTCAGATCTGCAACTCTTGGGTATTCGATTAGAGATCCTGCTGCAATACTTTCTGTCACGTACAGCCCTCACAACCTGGCGTACGGACACGTCCACGCCTCTCAGATGAGTGAGCGGACAAAAGAACCACAAAACCAGCAGAATATTTACTCTAATATTCTAACTCTAAGCTGCCACTGTGGCACGTTCACTCTCGGCTCCCTTGAGCACACGCTGCTCCCTTATGAGCCAGTGGCACAACTTAAATACACACTGTTTGTAGGTCCCCGTGTCTTTCCTGCACACGTGACCTCGACTGGGAAGGTATAGGGGTACTCTGCTTCCACGCTCACTTTCACACACACCTACCACAATAGGCCCTAAAAATTAGCTACACACACCCCAAAACCAGTCCACATGCCCACACACCAATACGCTGCCATCATCTATCAGTAGGCCGATAGAACGCCTCCGTTCATACACAGATTCTTGCACTCTGCACTTTGACACCAAAACTATGGTAACGGCACGAGCCACACTTATACACTAATACAACTATATAAGCTATAGGGCTATAGGTTCGTTAGAGCATACAAGGCTACGCATTAAAGTTATGGCTTTAATGTACATAAAGGGTACAGTACTTAATTACAAAAAAGAGTTAAAGAAACAGACATGCAAAATGTGCAAAACAGTTATACAAAATAAAAGGGGAATAAAAATCAGAAGAGTTCCATACTTAACGTCGTTGAGTAAAGTCCTAATCCGTCCTGGGGCCAAGGAAGAAAATAGCGGCACAAGTCCATTCAGAATGGGCCCCAAACTTGTAACAACTAGATGGGGTCGGCCCACCACTTTTATGGGTGCAGCAGAGGGTTGGGTTAGAAGGGAGGTCTCCAGTGTCTTCTTAGATCAGCCCGCATCATCCCACCTCCCAAATGTCCTAACCTCCTCTCAAACACAGATTGATAGTCCATAAATCATAACTCCCATCGTACACAATAGATGTGACATAGATGGCAGTACCCTTATTGATATGGTGACATTATAACGCACATTTTGATAGGATACATGAAGGATTTATACATATGTATAGGGTACATACAGCTTACGGATACATACAGCTTCATCAATGGGTACAATGGGGTCATGTTTGGGTTCTAAATAAAGCCTAATATTCAGGGATCATGATTCTGGGGGATATATAACTATGGCTACTAAGGGGAGCCCTGAAAAACATATTTCTACACTGGGACATATTTCACTATATGTAAAATGTAAACCTTTTGTTCAAGTTGGCACCAAACTGGCAGGATGTGCACGATTAACCCAATCAGCAAACTAGCTGTCTTGAGGCTCCTCACAGCTAGGGGCCAAGGGATATGTAAAGTAACCAACAACACCAACAGGGAGATATGACACACATATGGAGGGGGGTACGATCAAACAGAACAGGGTGTATACAGCCAAAGAAAATAATCAAAGGCCAAGAGGATATATACATTTCAAACAGGGTCCCAGACAGTAAGGAGACAAAGACTATCCACCATATTTTCCCTAAAAATGATCCTCAGCCTATAGTCACTACACTTTCTATCCCCCCCCCCCCCCAAGAAACTGTCTGACTTCACAAAAAACACATTTTGAAGAACTTTGTATTTGCTCTGACCAGATATGATACATACTTTTAATTGTATAATCTGAGTATAATGACTGAATCCACACATGACCTATTGCCCTCACAATTTCAGGACAAATGGGAAAAGCATTTCAATCAATCTCTTCCTTACTCATGCACGAAGTTTGAGAAAGCTCTTCCTGGCCCCGAAGTCTTTTATTGGGTCTAAATACAGAGGGACCAGCTATAAACACCTTTATGTTGGTACAGAGTGTGTACGATTACATGTTATGTTCTCTCACATTTCTTAAACCTGCTAGAGATGTGGCTAGGCAGAATGTACACTACTCCACATGTCTTGGTCCTGCCCAGCATAAGACTCTTTCTAGTCTGAGGTGAGGCAGGTGATTCGCTTAGTCATGGGCCTCACATTGCACCTTGAGAGCAATGACAGTACTCTTTTATTTCATATGGGTAATGCTGTTCTTATAGTGTGATCATCTGGATTCTTGTTTTCTTTTGGAGAATTACACCCTGTTCCTTTCTATGTACCGTATTTTTCGCCGTATAAGACGCACTTTTTCTTCCCCAAAACTGGGGGAAAAAAGTCGGTGTGTTTTATACGGCGAATACACCCCTATCGCGGCTGTCCCTGCGGCCATCAACGGCCGGGACCCGCGGCTAATACAGGACATCACCGATCACAGTGATGCCCTGTATTAACCCTTCAGACTGAAGGGAAAGGGATACTAACCTGGCTGTTCAGTGCGATTTCACAGCGGCGGTCCCGAACAGCCCGACTGAATAGCCGGGTTAGTGCTTACAGGACACCGGGAGGGACCTTACCTGCCTCCTTGGTGTCTTCTCCGTTCAGGGATCCCCTGTATGGCCGGCGTTCTCCTTCCTCGTCATCACGTCGCGTACGTGCGTCGGCGTGCGTAAAGATGGCGGCGTCGGAGAGCGAGGATACCCGGACGGCAGCAGAGACATTCCGGAGCGAAGGGGACAGCGATGGAGCAACATCCAGGGCAGCGGTAACGGGTCCGGAGCGGCGGGGACACGTGAGTATTACCTCCTATGCAGTGGTCTTCAACCTGCGGACCTCTAGATGTTGCAAAACTACAACTCCCAGCATGCCCAGACAGCCAACGGCTGTCCGGGCATGCTGGGAGTTGTAGTTTTGCAATATCTGGAGGTCTGCAGGTTGAAGACTACTATTGGGTTCAAAATCTTTATTTTTTTTAGATTTTGCACCTATAAATTGGGTGCGTCTTATACGCCGGTGCGTCCTAAAGGTCGAAAAATACTGTAACTGTTATCGAGGGTGTTGCCCTCTGAACTGACTCCTAGAAGGGATAGTGAGAGTCCTGCTATTCCTGCCCACACACAGTGATTGACAATTAATTGTGTACACACTGATACAAGAAAAGTAGTTAATCACTGTATAAGTGCATGATAGGCAGGACCTCACTAACCAAAATGTCTAATAATATAACAATAGCACATGTCAGAGGCTTCTTAAAGAGACAGGTACCCTTAACATTTTACATTCTTTAAAATTGAGCCTAGCATATGGTATATATTTTTCTAAATGTAAGAAATACAAATTCTGACCTCCCAACATTTCAACAAAACACCTCTGTATAGGGGAACTGAAGCACAACTCCTTTCAGGGAAAGGCAATTTCATGTACAACCATGTGGCTGGGAGCACCATTGTGCAGGTAAATCCATTAATGGGACCAGCACTACATACCTCTAATTCTCAATATCTCAGATGGAACCAGAGTTTAAACCCACATTGATAATAGAGTGATAGTCTATCCTAAAGATATGCCATCAGATTTGTATGCGAGTACACCCCTTTAATACCTTAGGACAGCTGTATGTGCACCTTCCATCTTTTTTTTTCATCCTAATGCTACCTTTAGGTATAGTCACCTTGGGTATGAATACATTTATAACTATTATAATTTGCAATCGTGCTAGCCAAGTAACTGCTGTTCATATTTTGACCAATAGTTCTGCTGTTAATACTCATGAAAGGGGAACATTTGTGTACCTTCTGTAGGTGATTGTATGGGGAGACTATGGCAGGATGGACCACAAATACTTTATGGGAATGGCACAGATCCTACTTGAAGAGCTTGATCTAAGTTCCTGTGTCACAGGCTGGTACAAACTATTTCCAACTTCATCACTGG
The DNA here is from genome assembly GCF_029499605.1 of Hyla sarda. NCBI lineage: Eukaryota > Metazoa > Chordata > Amphibia > Anura > Hylidae > Hyla > Hyla sarda. The sequence goes on from NC_079190.1 coordinate 254,613,364, forward strand.
CAGACTCCAGCATTGCTCCACTCACCAGACGGCTATCACAATCCTCGCTGGAGAGCTCCACCAGTCCATCCTGCACCTAACCTGCAGAGGAAGAAGCATTTGTTCAAATTTTCCCTCCTTTTTCTTAAGCCTAACCAATCACCTTCCTCTTATGGCACCAGAACCACACCATAGTCTGGTCATTCAGGGCTCTGGAAAAGGAGGGATGCTACTGTGGCTGAGGACCCCGTGCAACAAAACAATATAAAGCTGCAAATTTAATGCTACTGCAAAAATTATGTACAAAAGATATATAACTACAGTTTATTATAATGAAAGACTCAAGAGACTGTTATACTTAATACACCGCATATCACAGGGGAACCAAACAGGATGCTAAATGTAGAATACCAAATCCTGAGAACAGCCCTGTGTCACCCCTCTAACCTTGAAAGGCTCATAAGGGTGACAGACCAGCTGTCTTGGCAACATTTACCATGCTGGAATTAATGTATGTTAATGCACTTCTCCAGCACTATGTTATGGTCTACTGTACGACAAAGCACATACACTAAACAGCACATAAATATCAAGCTATAGTAAATGCCCAGAATAATAGGTGCCCATTACATTACTACCCCACTGCACCAAGCTGTCAAGTTCTTTCCATTTCCTACTACCTACCCTCCACAGAGAGCTGGATGCTACAAGGTTGGCAACTGTGATATGTATATTTACTACAAAGCTATATACACTCATAAGTATGAATGCATTTACATCTATCTATCTATACTGCAAATGATATTTTTTTAGGTAAAAATATTTTTTCTCTACATTTTTTGTTTAAAATGGAATGTAGCATTTAAACGTGCAATTTTATTTCTAAGGTTTTACAAGAATTGTAAAAGGAGACTTGCTATTTTCTTGTCTACATTTTTTTTGCAGCACAAAAAAGAAAAAAAACACACTATATATATATATATATATATATATATATATATATATATATATATATATACACGTGTGTATTTACATATTACTGCATGTAGCTTTTTTATATTCTAGAACAATTCATCAAACATGTTCATTTTCTTTTAAGTGCTTTAAACATTTTGCACTTCACTGAACTCTTAAACACGTTAGTGCCAGGAAGACCTGCTGTGCTTCTTTACCACATCGACGATGTTCCCTGCAACCTTGGATGGTTCCCTGCAAACAACCTTGGATGGTCTAAGAACACAATGCAATGTGCCAATAAGTTGGTAGGAGATTGCTAGGATTCGTAGTACTAGCCTGCCTGATAGAGAGGTCATCTTCAAGGCACTATCTGTTTCCAAAAAACACAACAGTTGTCTGCATTTATCTTTGTGTGAAGAATTCATTTTCCATATGCTTCTTTTTATTAACATTTATTGTCATCCATGGTAAGCAATGGACAGTTTCCACCACATAAAAGCAAAGACATGGAGATGCAAGCATCATGGATTCCGGAATATTAAAGCATATATGTAGCATGTGATCTCGTGTAGCAACTGATATAGTTTCTTAGAGAATGTCTACTGTAACAACTCAGGGCTGAAAAAGACACGGGTCTTTCATGGAACTGTGACATTCTCTAAACTGCAACCATTTATTACGATTCCAACACCATGTCTGCAGCCTGTTCTTCGCCAGGATGATCGATAGCAGTCCCACGTATTTCTTCAAAAAGCAATACATGGACTGATAAGGGAAATCTAGAAGCGCTGGATGAATTTGTCAAGGTAGTCACATTGTAATGCAAGGAAGGAAAAGATTTTCATGTGTGTTGCGCTATAGACACCAAAACACAGTAAGTATTTCTTGACTTTCAGTGGCAGATGTAGAATTGTATTCCTGTATTCCGTGTTCACAATCCAAACCACTATGGTGTAGACTGAAGTTTCCATATCATTGTATAACTTTATAAGATGACCACCACAAAGAATTTCGGTTATTTCACATTTTACCTGTAGTTAAAGCTACAAAGCTTCAGGTGTTATTCCAAATGGCCTGGCCCAAACAGCCTGTGAATAACATAGTCAATGATCTCCGACAATTTTCTCTAGTGACCATCTTACTGTTTACAGAGCACCTGCCACCTCTCTGCTTATTGTACATGTTGAAAGAATTTTTTTCTTTTATCTTTCTTGAAATATCAAGAAAAAATTGACCAGACATCAGCAATTAATTTTGTTTTCCTAAATATTTCTGCAATGCTTTGAAAAGATATTTTGGCTATTTAGTATTTTTTGCCTTTATCTACTAACTGATAAACAGTAGAGAAGAAGCTAGGCAGGACATATGCCTGTCCACTATACATGTTTTGAAAATGTGAGCACTCATTGAATATTTGTAATAGACACGGAAAATAGCATGAGATTTTAAGAAAAATGGTTTCGAAAAAAACAATGGGAGGTGACAGGTTCCCTTAACAGTCAGATTGCAATTGATTTATAAAAAAAAAAGGTGCCAGATCTTAGCAAAATATCAGTCCAGTCCTGTCTCTTGTCTAGAGATACTGTCATGCTTTAGAGTAGCCAATCTATTGCATGAAGAAGAACCTGTACAAATGATATGTCCTTCTGCTGTATCGTCAGCATTGATCAGTGTCCAGTTTTGTCTGTAAGTTTCACTTACGCTTATCGATCAGTAATTCAGCTTCTACTGTATGTCCAATGATATGTGCACATGTATGTACACTGTTTAAAGAATAACTGAGCTTATTAAGGCACAATACCAGTACATTATCTGCATACAACAGGTTTAACTATTTTTTATACATTTTTGAAGAATCTATGTTGATTTCTCTTTTGTAGCACCCTTTGTGGAACTCAATAACAAGACTTTCTGAAAGGCTAACTATCATGAGATTTCTTGTAGCTAAATGCGTACCAGTCAATAAAAAACAAAACAAACAAACAAAAAAAAACGTCGGACATATCCAAGGGACGTGTCATAAGTTTTTATCAGTCAGGACCATTCACGAGAATAAATGCTTCCCTCCTCGCACTGTGTCTATGAGACCATGACGGCCCCATAATCTTACATTACGAGTCTATCCTGGTTATGTAACACTGAGCCGGAAGAGAACACACTTCTCCCGGCTAGTTCTGAACACTAAACTCTCAAATCCCAACCAATAAAAATTTTTGATATGTCTCTGCAATTTAGCCAAAGTTTTTTTCATGAGGATGCCCATTTAATGTACTCAAAATAGGGTGTTTATGCTATGGATATTTATCACCTATTTACAATGATAAGTGCCCATATTTTTGGGGGCCCCACAACAGAGACTTCTGCAAACACTAGTATTGGGGCCCTGTTCCTCCTTCCTACATGACTGGAGTTTGAATGGAGGAATAGTTCCTTATGTCCCCTAATGCTCCAGTGTATATGAGGTTGGTGGAAAGAGCCAAGTGCTATACTCAGCTGTCTATGTCAGTCCTATTTACTTTAAATGGAGAAGCACTGTAGATGCTTAACTACTGATCCAAAGATCTCACTGCAGTCATGCAAAGAGAAAAAACAGAGGGCTTTGGCCACTGAGATCAGTGAGAGAGACAGTAGTTGACTCCCTCTATCAGAATTTTTTTTAACCTATTTATTTACCTATGATTGTGATGTCACGCCCCCTCCCATAGACTTGCATTGAGGGGGCGGGGCGTGACGCCACGATCTTCCGTCCCCGTGATCAGGAGGAATTAGCCTGGGAGCCTGCAGCGCTTCCGGAAGCAGTTACAGGTGGGTGCTGCTTGCTATATTGCGTGGGTCCCCAGCGGCGGCACCCCGGCGATCTGACATCTTATCCCCTATCCTTTGGATAGGAGATAAGATGTCTAGGGGTTGAGTACCCCTTTAATTCCCTATTCATATTAAGAATACATGCATGCTCGGGACAAACCAATTATTTATCTATATGGGGAGGATAGGAGAAATAGTTCTCAGTTGAACCAGAGTTTGACAGATATAGCAGATGTATGGCCACCCTAAGGTTTTAACAGTGCGATCCCAGAATTAGGGATCATTTCCTAAAGCATTCACGTGTACCTACATAAGCTTTAGGTATGTGTTCCCTGTCAGAGTACTACCTGAACCAGGTATTCTCATGTCAAAGGTGTCCATAGCCTTTAGGCTACAGACAATATTACACAGTAAAAAACAGCTGCTCAATCTAATTAGAAGTAACCCATTATTTATATAAATCTAACCAATAGTTATTTTGGTCATTAAAGGGAATATGTCTGATGGTTTGATGGCACCAGGTAGGGGGTAAAATGGCCACAGGATGGGCCGCTTGTCTTAAGTGCAAGCATTTCCATCCCCTACAGCACACAGCACAGAGGTTGTTGCCAATGAAACTCAGGAGGAGGCAACAGCAAAAGGTAATGTAAATGCTGGGCACTTGGGGCAATCAGCCTTACCCTGTGGGCATCTGTTGCTTATTTGCATATATGAAAAATGCACAGTTCAAAAGTAGAAGTACACAAATCTAAGGCATGCCTGGGAATGAGGCTTTTAACTCTTACCCAGCGCTGTGATTAGTTACAATATGTAAAGCTATTTGACAAATTCCCTTTAATAATTACTTTCATTGAAGTCCCTAGCAAATAGTGACCTCAAATTATGATAGATCTATAAAGCTTCTATTTAAGAACAAAGTATAGTCAATAGTTCTTCTGTCACATACACTACTCTGTTTAAAAGATATAACAGAAAATGCTGCAGTTAAAAGGACTTTCTTAATTCTTAGTAGGGAAAATACAAGCAATTTATACTGACATCTAGTGCTCAGCAAAGTTTGGAAAGCCCATGTAGAATGACTAGAGCTGTGGCTGCGCATGTGCCGCCCTCTCTGTTCATTCAATGCCACAATTTGATGGTGTTCTTAGAGTTAGCAAGGGTAGTGTTACTACTGTGCTGCTTTTGACCTTCTGATAAATTTATCAGCAGGATCATCTGCTCCAGACCACGCAAGATTTTATCACTTTGCTCAGAAAACAGCACAATTTAAATTATGAATGTTTTTTACCGCGGTCAGTGATGCTTACGTAAAACTTTGGGAATTCAAACGGCAGACATGGAGGTCTTTCTGTACTTCCTATTAGCTTTGTTATGTTAAAATCATCCAGTCATTCTGGATTAGGACATATTTATACATGGTGGATTCTACAAAAACAATTTGCAACATAAGTACACAATAAAATTGAATTGAGGACTAGAAAACCTAATTCAGATGCTAGAGAAAAAAAATTTCAGATGAGAAAAACCTCTGTCTAATAAAAGCCCTATTTCTGCAAATGGTTGTCAAGGAAAGATAGACATATCCCTCTATTAGCAAGGAGGGAGAATACAATGTATTTTATGGTTGCTCATTTATTGCTTAAAGGGGTTGTCCAGCAAAAGAAACAACCTGTGTATTGTGTCAAAAAGTATAATTAAACAACTTACTAATATGATGTTATTAGCTATACTTCATAGATCTCTCCATATCAGCTGAGCTGTCTGGCTTGTGGCTGTGTTGTGATGTCACATCACACTCTATGAATGCAAAGTTCCTGTCCATCCTCCACCCTACCCTCTTGTCTTCTCAGGACCAGACGAGTGATATAAAGGAGGGAGCTCATATTACTGCTCATCAGATTTAGCCCTCATATGATAAGGCAGCAGGAATCCTTTTATGATGAGTAGTAATATGAGCTCCATCTTCACATCACTGGTCTCATCCACAGCATAAATGAGGGGAGGGGGAGCAGAGCTCTCTGCATTTACAGCCTGACACATGATGTATAGGGGAGAGAACAGAGCTGATAATGGAGAGATCTGTGTAGTATGGTTAATAACATTATATTAGTAAGTTGCTTTATTATACTTTTTGACACCATACACAGGCTGATCCTTTCACTGGGCTACTCCTTTAAACTCCTAATTTCTGTCAACAGAAATACTCTGTGTAGAATCCTTTTAAAGAGAACATGTAGACCAAAGCAACACTTTAATGAGACTGCAATTCACTAATTCACTTGCACCTAGTCACCTTATTTGGGCATGAGGTATTTTGCCCTCAGGTCTCAAAATATCAATCCCTAATGTTCTTTGTAGCAAACAACAAGAGAAAATTTTACTATTAGCAATGTAGCCACATTAGTCATTCCTCCCCCATAGTCCTATTCCCTATTCACGTCTAGGATTGGCCATATTAATGTCCTGGCAACATGGAGGCCTTATATGACCTTTTATAAGTATCAAGCCCTTCCGATCTTAATGTCATTTGCTGCCCACTGTAGCACGACCACCTCCAGTAAGATTAAGGCATTACAGGTGCATCTATGAAGGTCAGTCACTATAACAGCAGGAGCCCAGCTGAATTTCCAAGCACATATTGTTTTCGATCCTCATTAGGGCCTCCGTACGGACCTGATAACTAATGCCTTGCAATTAAATTCAATCCGGGGAATAGAAAATGTAACAAAGACCATCACTTTTCACAGGTGCCTCATAAAATCTCTGTTATTCAGCAAAAAAAGGCTACTTAAACAGCGTGTTTTTTCCCCCTTGTCAGCAAAAGATATAGAAAGGCAAAAAAACTGATGCAGTGGTGGGTACAACAGAGGAAGCTGAGCGTTCTAAGATCAGGCATAATTCCCTATAACAAGTAGCCAGCTCAAGAAATAAGCTAAGAGCTTTGTTTCCACCAATTTCATTCACTTAAATAGATCAGTCTTGTCAGAATTGTACACGTTTTGTAGAGTTTACAAAGAGTTATAAATCTACATACATTGGATAAAAATCCTTTGGATAAATCTACATACTTAAATGTTTTTATTTTATTTAATCCTATTGCCCAATATATGGAATTTCCTCCTAAAATCTAATGATCACCCAGAAATGTAGGTCCTTATTCTTTTATGTGAAATCTTAAAGGGGACGTCTTATCACGAGAATCTCTTTTTTATACTATACCCTGCCAAGTGATCAGCTGTTCACTTTGTGTCCAGGTTCAGAGACCTTTTAAAACTCTGGCTCACCGTACATAAAAACGGGAGGTGTCAAAGTGAGAGCCATTGTTTGCAGTGGTACTGTGCATTTGGTCCCAACTGGGGGACTCTCAAATATGATGTCCATATACCCTTGAAATTATGTTGTTATATACCCTTCATATGTTGAAAGCTATGTGACAACCAAGGACTACAGTTATGGCTTCCATTGGTGGCCACTTCTTTACCTTTATCGGTATACAGAATAGTAAGATTTTCACACATTATGAGAACTCAAGGACTATATTTACAAGAAATGTGGTTCTTAATATAACTGGGCACAAAGATTTACTATTAAGTGATAACAGTGCGGACATGCCCTGCATTACTAGAGACACCCTGCTGCCTTACAGAATTGACAATGTATAAACCATTTAATAGATAAGAAACACAGCTTTAAAGAAAAAGTGTTATTGCTGCCAGAAACCCTACAATGACAGTGCAGCGGCTCCAGGTAAGACTAGAGTACAAAGTTTATTTTCATAAAATGCACCAGCAGTTTGTAAGAGGAGTATATAGGTCAAGTTGAACAAAAACATAACTTTAGACAGCACAAGCAGTCCTGGCTGCCAAACAGACCACAACTGGTCTCACCCACTCCATAGACCAGCGCCTTAACAGCAGGAATAGCCACAAAGCAGCGCGAATCTGCCTAGCTGAATAATCCCATCAATGAGGCCACATGACAATCCCGCTATCAAACACAGTATACAGAACTGTTCACATAAATCTACTATAAGAGACTGCCTCTTCTTCTTACAGAAGTGCCCTCCTTTCTGGCTCACTGTTGAATGTTTGTAACGCTTTAATGCTCTGAATGTGGTGTCACATGATTTGATACCTGCTTTTCTTTGTAAAGCTTTGTGTATGGCAAAATAAAAAAGTTGAAAAAAAAATGCAAATATTATATAAATATATATATATATATTGAAACTAAAGGCCAAGTATGCGATGGATGTTTGTAATACAGAACATGAGAAATCAGATGTTTATGATAAAAAGGGAGACCTGCATTTTCTACCTGTGCTCTGTATTGTTTTATAGACGTGGTCTTTACTGTCAAATCCTAGTATTTTTGTGGTTTTTAATGCAGCAGGACTGATGACTATTAAAAAAAATGCACGATTCTTCTTTTTGTAAGATACTCTTGGCAATTTTTGAAAAAGAAGATAAAATGTGAGCACATTTGGATGGTTAGCTTGTAACGCATGTATTCTGGCAACCAGAGTTTAATAAATCCAATTAAAACTAATACTGTATTATGCCTCTTTTGTAACATATGGTGTCCTCTTGGCTAAACAATACAAAATAAAATGTATTACATTGTTCCTGTACTCTTAAAAACCTGCATGGTTTTGTTAGATTAATCCCAAATAGGGGCAACAAGGTGATTTCTGGGCTCTCCGTGCTTTTATTGAGCCTAAGAACTCCCTCCATAGTGCACAGATATTTTTCATTTTTACCATTTCAGGGGTTAGGATCAGAGCTGGGCTGTTTGCCAGCAGTATTCACCAAGGCTTCATTTTTCTTACTTCTCTGGCCAATCACAGGACAACACCTATTTCTCTCAGCAAAGTAGGAGGAGTAAAAATGGGGGGTATGTTGAGAGCTCTACTGTCAGATGGCGATGGTTGAAGTCAAGAAACAGTATGAGCCAGCACTTATGCAGGACTAACTTTTATTGAAAAAAGAAGTCAAGACAGTAAAAACAGGACAACGCGTTTCGGCGCTCGCTGGCGTCTTCCTCAGGTCCACAATCATAAATTTGTGTAGTCCTAGCCGGAGTTCCTGCGGGCGGGCTCGGGCCCGCCCGCAGGAACTCCGGCTAGGATTACACAAATTTACATCACCAAAGTAGCCTTGGATCTACCAGAAATGTATGGGTGGTCAGGGAGAAGAGCTCAGCTCAGGCCTTATTGAGGAGACAAGCAGGCTCACATTGGATTTACACAGTCCAGGCTTTCTTCTCTATTTAGTGCATGCATTATTTTTTTTTTCTCCTGTAGTTCCGACAGACTTGCTGACAGATCTCCATATAGCAAAAAGAGTCCTTATGATAAAATAAGAAAATTCAGTTCCCATAATGACAAATACATCAGCCTCCTCAAGGTTGTGGGATTTTCTACCATTATCTGCAGATCCCCCTCAAGCTCTGTCAGTTTGGATGGGGACTGTCGGGGAACAGGCAGAGACGTTTGATAGGGCTTAAAACCTTTTTTTTTTTAAATCAACTGGTACCAGAAAGGTAAACAGATTTGTAAATTACTTCTATTAAAATATCTTAATCCTTCCAGTACTTATTAGCTGCTGAATACTACAGAGTCAATTCTTTTCTTTTTGGAACACAGTGCTCTCTGCTGACATCTCTGTCCATTTTAGGAACTGTCCAGAGCAGCATTTGCTTTCTATGGGGATTTCTCCTACTCTGGAGAGTTCTTAAAAATGGACAGATGTGTCAGCAAAGAGCACTGTGGTCATGATGTCAGCAGAGAGCTCTGTGTTCTATAAAGAAAATAATTTCCTCTGTAGTATTAAGCAGCTAATAAGTACTGGAAGGATTAAGATTTTTTTTTAATAGAATAGTAATTTACTAATCTGTTTAAGTTTCTGGCACCAGTTGATTGAAGAAAAAAAAAAAGGACCCCTTTAAGTCAAGGCCCTGGCTGGGCTGTCCGTGTTGTTCTTGCAATTCTTGCCCCCTCATGTTTTTTTCTGATATGTATTGTCAGCTGTGAGACCTTATATAGACAGGGCTGCCTCTTTCCAGATCCTGTCCAATCATCTGACTTTACCACAGGTGAGTCCAATCAAGGTGTAGTAACTTCTCAGAGATGATCAAGAGAAATGGGAGGATTCAGAGCTAAATTACAAATTCCATAGCAAAGGGTTGATTTTTTTTATTTTAGCACAAGGCCTCAACAGAACAGAATGTGAGAAAAGTAAAATGATGTAAAGTCTTTCTGAACACATTGTACAGCTCTAGTACTCTGCACAGTTCCAGACATAAAGGTGTTATTCAGGATAAGCAAAAAGAGCTGATGTCTTAAAAAAGAAAAAAAAAAAAAAAAAACACAGCACCACACCCACCTGTCCTCCGGTTGTATGTGGTATTGCCACTCAGGTCCATTGAAGTGAATTGAGCCAAGTTTTAATGCCACACACACACAACCTGAGGACCGATGTGGTGCTGATTTTGGAAGAAATTAGCTCTGTTATTCTATTCCTAGATAACCCAATTAAAAGGGAACCAAGCATATATTTTACCATACATTACTATTAGCAATGCATTATATATGGTAAAATCTTTATCCTCAACAGCCCCTGAGGATACGAAGTTTGTAAGTTACCCCAGTTGCCCATAAGTAGCCCCCCTGGGCAGGGAGCTATACCTACCAAGTCCCGTCACACCGGCCGTAGTAATGCCCCTTCGACATGATTGGTGGCCAGGTCACCGCTCTGCTCGGTCTGCTTAAGGAGCAGAGCAATGACGCTGGCCATCAATCATGCCAGGGGGTGTCACTACAGCCAGATTAATGGTACTAGGTAAGAATAGCTTCCCGCCAGGGGACTACTTACGGGATGGCAGGGGTAACTTGAAAACTTCATATCCTCACCATCCCTGGGGGGGGGGGGGGGGAGCAAAAATGTCCCGCAGGGATGGTGAGAATAAAGATTCTACCAAATATAACACGTTATATATTTGGTCAAATCTAATTCTTGGTTTCCTTTAACAGATAACATGCTGGCTGCAATCTGCTGCCACTAGAGGGCATTTACAGCATAGTGTGTTTTGAGGTACAACATGCATGGAGATCCCTCATGTTATCTTCCTAATCTTCATTTATGCTGGGTGTCTGGAGCATTGTATCAGCCACAATGGTTTTTATTTCTATAAAGACAGATTAAAAAAAAAAAGTCAGCTCACACTTAAGATTTATTCAGATGGAAATGGTAATAAAGTGTAGACATGAGGTTGTCCCTATATTATATTTTATACTCATAATGGTGGGGATTTATCAAAACCTGTCCAGAGGAAAAGTTGCCCAGTTGCCCATAGCAACCAATCAGATCGCTTCTTTCGTTTTTAACAAGGCCTCTGCAAAATGAAAGAAGCGATCTGATTGGTTGCTATGGGCAACTGGACAACTTTTCCTTTGCACAGGTTTTGATTAATCTCCCCCATAGCAGTTATTTGTTTACACATAATTATGTTTTCCATTTACATGTTAACCCCATAACAACTGCCTTAACAGTATTTATACATCAGCTGTTCATCGGACTTCTTTTCTAGTAGTATCAGAAGATGGGTCCACTGTGTTCATAAGGGGATGGACATGGTCAGCAACAATACTCAGGTAGACTGTTGCACTTAAATAATGTTCAATTTGCACAAAAGTGCCCAAAGTGTGCCAACAAAGTGTCCACCACACCATTACACCACCACCACCAGCATCTGAAGCATAAGGCAACGACATGATCACAGGGGTCCGATGAGTTAACATGCAGCCAGAGCGCCACTTACCAACTACATGGTGGCTCAGGGGATCTTTTACTATGGCATAGAAGTAAATTGACAATTCAACTGATCAGTGCTATGCCTATGCATAGCAATGAACAGTATTAGCAATCAAAATATTGCTATATTTAACTTTTTTTGTTAAATAACATTTTTACAAAAGAAAAAGCAACATATTTGGGATCACCGCATGCACATCCAGTACAATGAGCAACGTATTATATATACGTATATCCATCTGTAGATAAATAGAAATTATGATTCTTAAAAATTGAGGGGGAAAAAAATGCAGAAATGAAAAATTCTGAACTCAAGGTCAAATGGGCTGTGTCCTTCCCCTCAAGTACCAAGTGGGTACAGGTACACCCTTGGTCAATGGTGCTTAAAGGGGTACTCCACCCCTAGCTTCTTATCCCCTATCCAAAAGTATAGGGGACAAGATGTTAGATCGTGGGGGTCCCACTGCTGGGGACCCCCTGGGATCTCCGCTGCAGCACCCTGTTATCATTACTGCACAGAGCAAACTCGCTCTGTGTGTAATGACCGGCGATACAGGGGACGGAGCATCGTGACGTCATGTCCAGCCCCCTTAATGCAATTCTATGGGAGGGGGCATGATGGCTGCCACTCCCCCTCCCATAGACTTGTATTGAGGGGGCGGGCCGTGACGTCACGATGCTCCGGCCCTGTATTGCCGGTCATTAGGCACAGAGTGAGTTTGCTCTGTGCAGTAATGAAAGCGGGGTACTGCAGAGATCCCGGGGGTCCCCAGCGGCGGGAACCCCGTGATATGACAAAGGATAGGGGGATAAGATGCTAGGGGCGGAGTAACCCTTTAAAAAAGGATAAAGGACATAAATTGTACACCCTGATCCCGTTACGGAGGTCAGAAGCGTGTTCACAAGCTAAGCATGCTTCATACCCGGTGGGTCCCGGTTGCCATCAGCAGCCAGGACCCACGGTTAATTCCGGACATCGCCGACTGGGCCAGTGCCTGGCACCACAATCTAATTTGTTGATTGCCGCATCTAAATGTGGGGTTAATGGTGCCGGTTAGCTCAGTGGAGCTGATCAGTATTTCTGCAGCAAAATCCCCAGCAAAAGGCCCACACCTGCCTCCTTGCCGCCCGATCGTGCTCTGAAGCTCTGGCCAGGCTATTCAGGCTTGAGCAGCAAAGCACCGATAACACTGTCACTGTAAATGTCAGAACTATTAAGATTTAAGGTTAGTTAAACTGCACGGTCCATGGCATACTTGTAAAAAGACACCAAAGTCTAAGAAGTCCCATAAAAAATAAAAAATGTAAATGGTACCGATAAAAAGTACAGATCACAGTGCAAAAAGTGAGCCCTTATATATAGCCCCGTATGTGGAAAAATAAAAAGTTATAGGGGAGTCAGAAGATGACAATTTTAAGCATACTAATTTTGGTGCAAGTAATTATAATTTTTTTAAAGTAGTAAAATAAAACCTACATAAATTGAGTATCCCTGTAACTGTATGGACCTACAGAATAAAGATCATTTTTAACTAAAAGTGCACTGTCTAGAAACAGAAGCCCCCAAAAGTTACAAGCCCTTATATGGGTCTTTAGGTGCAAAATAAAGTTGAAAGTTATGATTTTTAGAAGGGGAGGAGGAAAAAACGAAAGTGCAAAAATGAAAATTGACCTGGTCCTTAAAGGAGTACTCCCGCTGTTAGGGGATAAGATGTCTGATAGTGAGGATCCTGCTCCTGGGGTCCCCTGCAATCTCCTGCAGCACCTAGTGTTCTAAATAAACACCAGGCTCCTGTCGCAGTGGCCATGACGTCACACCACGCCCCACACATTCATTCTATGGGAGGGGGCGTGGCCGTGACCTCATGATCACGGGCTTTAGCTCCGAGCGTTGTGAACAAAATGTTCAGAACGCTGGAGAACCCGCAGGATAGGGGATAAGTGTCTGATCGCGGGGAATCTGACCGCTGGGACCCCCCACGATCTCCCATATGGGGACCCGGCGTTCCCGCGGCTCCTGTGAATAAGTGTCTTACAATGCAGATCTTTAAACAGTGTGTGCACAAAGACTGCTTTTCCATAGACTTTCATTGGGCACACTTATTACATAAATAAAACCCAACTGTTTTACACCTGTACTTCACATAGTTTTGTGTGAACACAGCCTAAGAATGCTTGAACAAAAATCTGACATTTATGAAAAATTATTTTGAAAGAAAAGCGACACATTTCAATGTTTAATGACTATTTTAATTCGGAATGTACATATACACAGATGTTTAGCTGCCTCTGTATATGATATCCACCTTCAAAAGGAACAAGAATCAAATTCACAAGAAACCAAATTTTCTTTACAATCATTGTTTAAAAAAAAAAAAAAAAAAAAAAAAAAGATTTTATAGAAACATTTGTAAAGTATAAACTCAGACACAAAACGGAACAAAAATAGTTTTTATATACCTGTAAGATATCTGCATTAGAAGTGTTTATAACTTAAATGCTCTAAATGCTCCTTGTCAGATCAGTTAAATTATAAAATTTCCTTTATTGCCAGAAGTCGACAACTCTGACAAGTTACACAAAAAATACACAGGTTAGCAAAACAATATAAACATATGTTAAAGCTACAGAAAGTGCAAATATTTCACATTCATAATATACATTTCTTTCCCAGCACGTATGGTAAATGGAGTCCTTATGTTGGAAGGAATTTGGTTCAGCTGAATAGCAAACAATACACTACAAAACATCATCTAAAGGCCAGACATGCTAACAACCCTGCTTTTCCTGGGAAACCCATCATGCAGACAGCCAAGTATTAGTCTATCCTACTATGACATAACACCTGCAAGTATTGTGGTCTGTGTGCCGGGGACACTTGGGCCATGTAATGTCCGATAAACCTAGGGTACGTGTAGCCACAGTTACAGTCATTGCTAGTTTAGTACAAACAGACCAGCTCTGCCATTGACTTTTTGCTTCTCAAAACTACAAAATCATAGTCTAGTATAATCATAGCAATGTTTCTGTCATTTTAAGAACTTTAATCCTAATTGTGGAAAAACCTCTGCATGAAATTGGAGATTTGAAATCGGCAACATGTCAATTCATTCTGCAGATATGCTGTGAATTTGTTGTGAAATTTTCCCATCGACATTGGTGGGAAAGACTTAAAATCTGCAACAAAATCTTACTGAGATTATGCTGTGGGAATGCTGACTACATGTACATCTACAGATTTTACATACATAGACTACTTTTTACAGCGGTGCTGATCCGCTGCTGTGGATAACCTACAGAAAGGCTGCAGAAAATCTACAGCCTTTATGCCACATGTGACTGTATGTGTAAATTGCATTACCTAAGTTATAAGGGATGAATATGAAAAACATGCTAGTGTATGACAGCTCATAGTCTCTGAAGAGTTAAGTGTATTACATTTCTAGAATAGGTATAAAAATACATAAAAACAGAAATGAATAAGAACTCATAGGGCCATACAATGTTCTAAATACAGAAACAACTAAAACAAACAAGTAGTGCAAATAGGTTAAGTTTAACAAAATAACTGTGTGTGTGTGTGTGTGTGTATGTGTAATATATATATATATATATATATATATATATATATATATATATATATATATATATATATATATATATATATATATATATATATATATATATATATATATATATATATATAGACACATACACACACACACACACTATTTGTACAAGATCCTTTCAACCAAATAAGAAGCAGCTTAATGGACATATCATTTTTCTGAACATCACAAATATTTTACTTGAAGGCTAGGTTTCCATACTGTTTTTTTTTTTTGTTTTTTTTAATAACTGCCACTGCAGTTTTTGAGCCAAAGTCCTTCCTTTATATTTCCTATTCATTTGAACACACTTCTGGCTTTGGCTCAAAAACTGAAATGGCAGTTTTCCAAAAAAAACGCCACAAAAAGCAGTGTGGAAACCAAGCCTTAAAGCAGACCTTTACTTCTCTTTATAAATTTGAGGATGTCAATCCATCCATACAAAGTATGGCCGCTAAGGTGCATGTATGATGTGTAATACATGACAATAGGGTTAGCTATTAGGTGAAAGCTACCCCAAAGTAATAAACACAAACAGCACCAAATTCCATTAGAACACTACTAAGAAATCCTACAAATGAAATAACATACTACCAATAAACCTAGGTGGTCAGGGGGAGGGAGGAAAAGGGGAGGGGAAGAAAGGGATGCCTTCCTTCCCTCCCCGTCCCTTTCTTCTACCCTTCCCTTCCCTTCTCCTCTGACCGCCTAGGTTTGTTAAGTCACTGGTACGCCAGGTAAGTAGACACATGCAGGTGACGTCCAGCAGGCTTGAGAAAGCCCAAAAGGAATATGGCCTCACCTCAGCCGGTCAGTCAGCGGATTGTTGACCGCGTCTCCCTATCCCAGCACCAGCATGTTTTAATGAAGTTATAATAAAGAGGGCCTTTTTATTTTACTGGGCGAGTGCAAGCTTCCTTTCTTCTTTATTGACTGTGATATTACCTGTTGGCTTATGCCAATGATACGCACCCCCAGCTGTCCCTTACATACACGGAACTGCGCTTCCCACCTCAACTATATATGCCTATATCCCAGTGATTTTTGCAATAGTGTCTGCCAAGTCTTTCTCAGTCTAAGTATACTACAAATAAAAGTATACCTATCATGTCCTACAAGTAAACCTTAGATGTGTGGAGCCACAGTTACATTCACTGCTAGTTTAGTACAAACAGGCCAGCTCTGCCATGGATTGTTTTTTTTTTTTTTTAAAACGGTACAGAATGGTTGTATAGAAGTGCTTGCTTGTTCCACATTTTCAGAAAACTGCATTTAGGCATTAGGGAGTGAATCAGAATCCTTAAAGCAGGATTCACACATTTGAGTGCACATTTTCTTTAAGCTGGACTCAACTATGGAAATAAAGATAGGTGCAAGTCCTTCCTTCATGCTGGGTTTACAAGTTGTATTTTACCTACCGTACATGCAGTTTAACTGCAAAACGTGAATTCAGCCTTGTGTGTCTCCCCTTTTCATACCAGTTAGACCATGTTCACACAATAGAATTTCTAGGAAGAGTGGGGAGTTAAAATCTGCAACAGAAACTTTGGCTGGGTCACACTTGTAAAGCTCCAGACGGAAAACTGCAGTTCGGAGATTCCGAGCGCGGCCAGCGCTGACTGAATCAGTCGGCGCTAGGACCACGCAGACATTGCCATCCCCACATAGACTGCAATGTCTGCAAGTTCGATGTTTTGGCAAAAAAAAAATGTATGGATTTTCCGGGCGGAAAGTCTGCCTCGAAAGCTCCACAGTGTGCACTGTGAAGCCGAATCCCATTGCCAGCAATGGGAATCTGCTGCACAAAGTTTACAAGCGGAATTGCACAACAGAATTCCGCCTGGAAATCCCATAGTGTAAACCAGACTTTATTGCTGCAGATTATGCTGTAGCAACTTGATGACCTGTGCGACTACAGACTTTACATACATTGACTACTTTTTAAACTTTGTGCACTAAAAATGCGCAGTGGGGCTGATCTACTTCTGTGGATAACCTACAGAAAAGCTGCAAAAAAATGCTAATTTAGATTAGAAAGGTCTTTTCGGTTATCAGAAGGGAAGAAAATTAAAAACATCCTAGTGCATTTTTTTCTGAAGATTTGAGTGTATTACATTCCTAGAATAGATCTAAAAATATATAAAAACTGAAATAAGCAAGAACTCCTATGGCCATAAATGGTTTAAATACACACACACAAAAAAAAATGACTAAAAAGTAACAAGTGCAAACAGGTTATGTTTAACAAGAGAACTATGTATACATATACTGTATTTGTACAATATCCTTTTGACCAAATAAGAACCAGCTTTGTGTAACACACTGGTGTACATTTTCCCGAACAGGCCAATCCATCACATATTTTACTCTTAAGGCGGATCTTTATTTCTCTTCATGAATGTGATGACATTAACACATCCATAAAATGTATGCCAGCTAATGTGCAAGTATGATGCATGTTAACTGACAATATGGTTAGCTATTAAGTGAATGCTTCCCAAAGTAATAGACATAAACAGCACCAAATTCCATTAGAACACTACTAAGAAATCCTACAAACAAAAAAAACATACTACCAATAAAAGTATGCCTATAATGCATGACCCACAGAAGAACCTATTAATGTAATCTACATTACAATTCCCCCCCCCCCCAATATATTACAATATTCTAATAAAATATGGCCCATGCACTAATGGATACATTGTGAATGTCTAGAAGTGCTAGTTAGGTGTATGCCAAATATTTCCTACTACAAGATTAATAGACTCCAGTCTAAACCTTTCCCTGCCATAAAATATATCTTGTACATTGCACACAAACATGACAGAGAAAGGTTCTAAGTCACCAGACTGTACATACTATTTTAGTCGCACTCAGCAGCACAGTATTTAAAATCATTATAGGGAACGTAATGTAAAGGGTGTAGTTATAAAGGTGGAGTAAACTTGTATAAGTTATGTTACCATAGAATCATTTTAAAGTGGGTGTGGTTCTGAAGGGGTTTGCCCATGAAACAGACTCCTCCCCTATCTGCAGGATGAGTGTCCGACTGCTAGGACCTTCACTGTTGGTCCCCTGGTTGAATGGGGCAATGGACATGTGCACTACCTCTTAATTCATCTCTATGGGCCTCACATACAGCACTCTACTAGCTTTGTGCATTCCATAGAGATGAATGGAAGAGCAGTGTGAATGTCCGACCACCACTTCATTCAACCAGAGGATGTATAGGATTCTCATTCATCACTGATGGGGGTCCAAGAGTTTTGGCCTTGACAGACCTAAAACTCATCCCCCCATCAGGCAGACAGGGGATGTTATTTTTGTGGGCAAACCCATTTAAGATCTCCCCAAAAATGCTAAGGAGAATGAGATGCAGGTCTTACAAACTGCATATAGACTGTAACAGAAACTAACTTGAGAAATAAAACTTCACTGTAAAAATATTTTAAAAGATTAAAAGAAAACAAAAATCAGATATGAAAATACATAATATACAGTTTTCAAGCAAAAAGTGGCCAAGAGGTAACAATATATTTTTTTTAGAATTCCAGAATTAGCTCTTAACTAGGTTAACTTTATATTTACTTTTTCCCTACTTTCATAGAATACATAACAAAGCTATATGTGGAGAAAGGAATAAGCCCCTCAAATCCCAAATATTCCCGGGTCTCCACAGAGAGCAGATCTATCAGCGCATTCCTATACTCCATAAAAAGATAGATATGAATGCCATCCTATTCCAGTTGCTATACAGATTAGCTGCAGACCTGAAAGGGGCTTGCTGGTGTAGAATTGTACAGGTCTCTTGAGCCATGTGCCCATTGGTATTCAGCTGGTAGCAGCACACAACAGGAGCCTGACTGGTGAACTGGCTTATTTTAGGACATCTGTATATACTATATCCTTGCAGTGGATCTTCACATTACGAAGTGTGTAGCTCACATATGAGTGTGTCTGTAGACGATTCTCAGAAATTCTTATCATTCTACATTAAAATATACTGGTAATTGTAGTTTTAAAGGACCAGTGTGTCACTGTAAAAGTATGGGTAAGACTGAAAGAAAGATAATTGGAGTGAACTTTAGAAAGACTTTGGGGAATGAAGATGCTCATTTACCGCCAGAGAAGGACCAGCTTGGCTGGAGAAGTGAGGGGAGCAAGAGTTCAAAGGGAAAGGAGGTTATTTCCACATCTGTGAGCTGAGGGTCTGGTTAGTTCCCTGGTTAGCTGTAGGCTGTCCATATCCCGCCATTCCTCCTACACCAAAAAAAGTCATCCCTGCCATCTGTTGGGACACCTTATAGAAACAAAAAGTTTGTTAATAATGAACATGTATAGACACAGAAAAATAACGATTTGAGACTACACACAACAAATAGCGTGTTACATAAAATTTACCTGAGCGACATTCCACTGTAATTGTTGTCCTGGTTGCATGCCATACATTGGCTGTGCCACAGCACCCATTCCCGTTACATAGCCTGCATGTTGTGCCATCATTCCATTTGGTACACCCATGACTGCTGTCTGCATTCCACCAACATATCCGGCTGGAACGGCCAAAGGGGCAACTACACCTGGATGTGCTGGTTGAGTCATGATTCCTAATGGGGATGCCATCATACCGCCCATAACACCACTAGGGGAAGGAACTGCTGGAAAGCCAGTGTAAGCACTTTGGTATGGCATTTGTGCTGGTGCCATGAAAAGAGCTCCTGCAGAATTGATTAATAAGAATTCGGTTATCTACAA
Source organism: Hyla sarda (assembly GCF_029499605.1). NCBI lineage: Eukaryota > Metazoa > Chordata > Amphibia > Anura > Hylidae > Hyla > Hyla sarda. Next base: position 254,633,279 of record NC_079190.1, read on the forward strand.
GGCAATAGAATCTATGACAGTTTACATTTATGTTTTTGTGCTGCACAAGTTACTGGAAAAAGGTTGATGCTGGTTGTGATAGAAGTGTCAGAGTGCAAAAGGGCATTACGGCTTGCTAAGTATGAGGCTACCTTGCGGATTCTCATGCGGACCCCTGTCCGAGAGCAGAGGGCAGCTAAGATAAGCATGTGAGCTTCAGAACTGAACCATGATGCAACGGAAGAAGGTGACCTGGTGTAAAAAATTACTTTTTCTTTAATGTCATGTGGATTGCCAAGTGTAGGTGCATCACTTAAGAACAATTCACATATTTTGGTGGGAATTTTGTCATGTTGGCAGATTGTTAAAAAGTTATGCATACTCCCAGCAGGCCCATCAAGTTCCCATTTCCTAAATGTATACCAGGTCTGTGTGTAACTCCTAAGTGCAGCAGACCATGCTGTATACCAGTGTTTGCCAACCTGTGTGCCTCCTGATGTTGCAAAACTAGAACTCCCAGCATGCCCGGACAGCCTGTCCGGGCATGCTGGGAGTTGTTTTGCAACAGCTGGAGGCACACTGGTTGGGAAACCGTGCTGTATACATTCAGGAAATTAACCAAACAATCACTTTCAAAATCTTTTTAGTGGCAAAGTTTTGCAGTTTCCCATAGCAACCAGATCGATTTTTCAGAGGCCCATTTAAAAATGAAAGAAGTGATCTGATTGGTTGCTATGGGCAACTGGGACCATCTTCCCCCAGACAGGATTTGATCAATCTCCCCATATAAAAAAGACTATTAAATACAAAGTGTCCACTGAAAGTATGCCACAATATACATTGACTCAACTATTTGCAAATGTATACCCTACCCCTTATTTCCCTGGTTGAACTTGATGGACATATGTCTTTTTTCGACCGTACTAACTATGTAACTATGTAACTATGTAATGGCCTGTTAAGGTGCCTTCACAACAAGATATGTCGGCATCCTGTCAAAATGGGACACCAACAGATTTGTTCCATAAATGTCTGATTGCTTTGGTGGGCCCCAGCCAATCTTGAGAATAGTGGTGCCTTTTATGTTCCAACAATGGCCAACCCTGCACCAAAAAAAACCCACAAAAAAACAAAAACATAACAGTAAGTAGTTCACTTATCAAATTCAGACCTTGAGCTGGAATCTGAGGAGTTTGAGGCCCATATAGTGATAGAATTGAATCCTTGGAAAGTTGCTTCTTTGTTCCTTCTTCTGCTTTCCCACTAGACTCTGGGAACAAATTAAGATTCTCCGGTACAGACCCCGAGCCAGTTATTGGCATGGAGCCGACAGTCTGCTGGAAAGAGAAGCAGAAAGCAGGGCTTAGATTTTGCTCTATAATGGTAATAAGTAATGCTGAAAGTGTTATGTCATTAGAAACAACCTTTTTCCATTTAATACTTCCTTCCTATTTCCTAATATACTTCATAAAAAAATGTAATTGTTAAAGATGTTTAAAAAAATGGCCACTAAGGGTCTCTGTCTTTTAAATTTTGTAAACGAACCCTGCAGCCTTTTTAGTCTATAAAAGAAAAGGACCAGGTGTGGTGCCTGGGAAAGCTGGAGGCACAATATAGGGTCGGGTCATCGTATTTTACGCTGCGGATCCATTACGTGTGACCCTACCCTCAATGGCCAGATTCATTTTTCAATTTTTTCCCCTCTCAACATTTGAGCAGGTAAAATTTAATATTTCTTTCATTGACGTAGCTGATGAGGCCTTGTTTTATTCTAGGGTTCAATTCCCTTTGTCCTCAAGCAGCAGGCATACAGAACAGACAGCCCTGGGGTTCTCTTTCTAGGTCCCCATGGCTGACTGGAGAGCATTTCCCTAGTATTTGATCAGGTCACTGGAAAACATTGTCCTTTATATTATTATTATTGTCATTTACATTGACCTTATAAAAGCGAGGAATCCCCTAAGATCATGCTATGGTCGCAGACTACGGCAATCAAAGGTTTAAACAGGAAGGATCAGAGGTTCCTCCAATCCTGTCTGTGCTCTGGCCTGTAAGTGACAGCTCCACATCCCCTCCCCCCCCCCCCCCCTCCCATCAACATCAAGAAACCTCGCTCCAGACTGAGGACCTGCCGTGCCTGACAAGGAAAGTTTTAAGCAAAGAGCCTTGTGCATTTCGCATAATCATATTTACAGTACAGACCAAAAGTTTGGACACACCTTCTCATTCAGAGTTTTCTTTATTTTCATGACTATGAAAATTGTAGATTCCAACTGAAGGCATCGAAACTATGAATTAACACATGTGGAATTATAGACATAACAAAAAAGTGTGAAAATATGTCATAGTTACATAGTTACATAGTTAGTACGGTCGAAAAAAGACATATGTCCATCAAGTTCAACCAGGGAATTAAGGGGTAGGGATGTGGCGCGATATTGGGGAAGGGATGAGATTTTATATTTCTTCATAAGCATTAATCTTATTTTGTTCCAGGAATGTATCTAATCCTGTTTTAAAGCTGTTAATTGTTCCTGCTGTCATATTCTAGGTTGTAGCCACCTTTTGCTTTGATTACTGCTTTGCACACTCTTGGCATTCTCTTGATGAACTTCAAGGGGTAGTCACCTGAAATGGTCTTCCAACAGTCTTGAAGGAGTTCCCATAGATGCTTAGCACTTGTTGGCCCTTTTTGCCTTCACTCTGCAGTCCAGCTCACCCCAAACCATCTCGATAGGGTTCAGGCCGGTGACTGTGGAGGCCAGGTCATCTGGCGCAGCACCCCTTCACTCTCCTTCTTGGTCAATTAGCCCGTACACAGCCTGGAGGTGTGTTTGGTGTCATTGTCCTGTTGAAAAATAAATGCTGGTCCAACTAAACGCAAACCGGATGGAATAGCATGCCCCTGCAAGATGCTGTGGTAGCCATGCTGGTTCAGTATGCCTTCAATTTTGAATAAATCCCCAACAGTGTCACCAGCAAAGCACCCCCACACCATCACACCTCCTCCTCCACACCAGCACACCTGTGAAGTGAAAACCATTTCAGGTGACTACCTGAGTATATAATTCCACATGTGTTAATTCATAGTTTTAATGCCTTCAATGTGAATCTACAATTTTCATAGTCATGAAAATAAAGAAAAAACTCTGAATGAGGAGGTGTGTCCAAACTTTTGGTCTGTACTGTAAATATATGTGTTTGCGGGATGAAAAATTGTCAAGTAAAGTGACAAAATGCACTTTTTTTGCTTTATTTTTTATTCAAGACAGTATATAAATAAGTATAATCTATAAGGACAAAAGTTTAATTTTGCCCTCTTACGGTCACACACAGCATATTTTGTTGCTGTGTATTTTTCTACTCACTGAGGTCAATGGGCAGCAAATATGGAGAAGTATTGCCAGGTGGATAGTAGCGGATGGCAGCAGAACATATATTTATTTTTATTTATTTAACAGTTGACACCAGTCGTATAAGAAGAAGCACATTAAGCATCTCAGCCTGGTCCTTAGACACTTGATCGTACATTAGATATCAGGAGGATAATAAAACACACAAATATGATCATATTGGGCTTCAACCTTCTAGTTGAAATCAGTTATTAAAATAAATAAAGCTCCTTACATCAGAAAATACACCATGTGACCTAGCTTACCTGGTTAGTCTTGGCACTGGCCAAGCAAGCAGAGCCAAAAAGGTCTAGTTCCTTTTCCAAGCTGGTATTAGACTTTCCATTGGGAACAGCAGTAGCCACTGGAGCATCTTAAAAATGCAATTGAGAAAAGTCAAGTATTGGAGCCTTGTTATGCTAGAATACACAAGTGTCAACTACCTAGCACATTACTTTTTGCATAAATTGATATGTTTATATGGAGAAGACAAGTATTCTACAGTCCGTTATTATCCGGATACTTCAGACTGTACACACACCCACTATAATAATAGGTCATTAAAGTACAGGGTGCTAGATACACCTAAAAGTATAAAAACACAACAGTTTAAAAATATAAAGCTCCCATAGCATTATAAGAAAATTGTATAATGAAAATAATATATTCTGGTGACTGTAGATCTAATAAGGAATTAAAATATTGCCGTTATCACAATGGCTACTAGAGCATCCACGAGAGATTATGCCTTCCCACACTAAACCTTTGGGACAAGTAGCTGATACTTCTGGGTGACGCTGCCATGAAGTCTTCAGTTCCCCTTTTCTGCAAAATGCTCCTATATGCCTACAGAAGAGTCACACGAGAGAGAGATCCTTCTCTATTAGACTCATATGCCCCAAAAGTAGAAAAGGATAGGGAGGGACTGTCAACAAATCTTATAAATTCCTGTAGTAAAATTCTCACCAAGGCCAAGGAGGTCCACAACTGGCTCAGCTGTTCTTTGTGAAGAGTTTTTCGCAAGTTGAGTGTCATCCTTTCTATTAAACTTAAGATAAAGGAAATGTTTTTCAACCAGTTACAAAAGTAATTTACATATAGTGTTAGCTGTCACATCATATAGGCTTCTTTTATGTAGTCTACATATACAGGAGATAAAGCTTAGTTGGGAAATTCAGTCTGCCCTAAAACCTATATAATATTATGCACCTTAATTTAGTGAAACTTTTTTTGGGATTCCCATGATCACACTTTGAAAAATATTACATTACTAATTTTAATTCAGTCCCCACCTCCCTTACTCTCTGCCTGTGACAATTATTCATCCATAGTAACAATGTTACCAATGTGACCAATGTGACCAATGCCACTCATCACTAAGACAAAGTCCAGGGATGTGAAATTCCTATCACCCGACGCCCAGGACATGCAGGGCTGGACCTGAAAGCCCCCGACAAGCACGGCGGCGCTCAGAGTGGTGTATGGAGCGGGCACGAATCCGGAGCTGCCCCCGGCTGTGTTCAGTAACTGGGGGCCACCGCTAATAGCCAGCATGCGTCGATCGCCGCAGCTGGCTAGTAACCCTTTAGATTGCCGCTGTCAAAGCTGTCAGTGGCATCTAAAGGGACATGTGAATGCTCCCTGGTGGGCTTGTGGGGTGGATCGATCGTGATGGGAGGGGGGGGAATGGCAATCCACTCTAGAGGTAGCCAGAGGGCTTACCGCTGCTTCGCTGGTGTCCTTTGCTCTGTCATTGATAGAGCCTGGCTTGACTAGGCTCTATCAATGGATTGCAGAGCACACAGAGCAATGGAGCTCAATAGAACTCTATTGATCTGTATGAGGAATATAATGATTCCTCCTAAAAGTACACTGTTTCGGAGCATATGTTTTGAAAAAATTATAGTAGTTAGTTATGGCTATTATAGGGCAAGGGGGAAAAAACTAGCGCGTAAAAGCGAAAATTGGCCAGGACAAGTAGATTTTGCTCAGTTTTAGTCCACAAGTTTATTGTATTAAATTTCCACACCCCTGAAGCCCCTGGAACCCCCCCCCCCCCTCCCCCCCAAAAAAAAAAAAAAAAAAATTCTGAAAAGCTCACAGTCATACGCCAGGCGGTCACTGGAGTACATTTGTGTAAAAGTTCTTGTTTGGCAAATTATTAATTTTGCACATCTGTAAACCACGCCCCCTGCAAGCGTACGGCAAGAAAAATTATGATGACAGATAAATATCTGTCAGGGTTAGGTTAGGATACTGATTTTACAATACAAATAACATTCTCTATGAACAAAGGAATGTCCCTTCCTAATTCGACCTTTGAATATCAGCAGTGGTGACGCACTGTTATTACCATGTAAAATAACAGGTCATACAAAATAAAGACAGCATACCAATTTCACCTTCTCAAATATGACTGGCTCAGCTTTTATATCAGGGGCAGACTCTGATTTCTTCCACTTAGTTTCTCTCTCTTTCTGTAAAAAAAGATGGGAGACACTTATTCATTTGTAAAACACAATGCTATTCAGACCTGCTTATGTCAATAATGAAGGTATAAGAATTTACACCAGAGTTCCCCACCCAGAGTGCCTCCAGCTGTTGCAAAACTACAACTCCCAGCATGCTCGGACAGCCAACGGCTGTAAAATCTTTCCAATGTTACTTCAACTTGGAAAAACAGACCTGGCAGTGTAGGCAGCCTCTGCGGATACTAAGGTTGTATTCACATGTACAGTATCCTGCACCGATTTGATGTTGTAGATTTATAGCTGTGTTCCATTAGTTTACATTGAACTCTGCAGCTTCATATCCTGCATATTAAATATGTGCCGGATAATGTATGTGTTCAACTAGACGTAAATATGTTAGGTCCCACGTCAGACCACGCTTAAGCGTAATTCCACCCAGCATTCGAATATGTCAAAAGAACAGAAAAAGTATAAGTGTTCAGGGTAGTGCATAAAAATTAACTTTTATTTGGATCATTTAAAAATCACCCAAAAAAACGTGTTTGATTCCAACACCATTAAAAAAATAGAATAGATGTAGACCATCAGGAGCAGTAACCTTCCAGGATCGGAGGAGACGCTCAAACTGTGCCACAGCTACTTAGTAACTATAAGTTACCAAAGTTAGCAGCATATCATACCACTATTCTATTATACCACTGACGCGTTTCTGCCATGAATTTATATGGCGTCCTCAGGGAGGCATATAATATGTACAGAGAAGATAAGTCAGATTGACAGGTATTATGTATATACAATCGGTATATCAAATCAAAGGAAGTATTAAAGAGGTCCTTGGCGTAGGAAACAGGTCATCCATCTGCAATAACAATATTCTCATATCACTATAAATCCTGTAGGGAAAAGCAGCAGGTATATATAAATAACAAGACTCTGTCCCTGTATTATAGGCCAGGACTTCAAGAATGTTATTGAAAAATTAAAAAGGTATCAGAGATGAGCGAACTTGCAGTAAATTTGATTCGTCACGAACTTCTCGGCTCGGCAGTTGACTACTTATCCTGCATAAATGAGTTCAGCTTTCCGGTGCTCCGGTGGGCTGGAAAAGGTGGATACAGTCCTAGGAGACTCTTTCCTAGGAATGTATCCACTTTTTCCAGCCCATCGGAGCACCGGAAAGCTGAACTCATTTATGCAGGATAAGTCGTCAACTGCCGAGCCGAGAAGTTCGTGAGGAAACGAATTTACTGTAAGTTCGCTCATCTCTAGGCATCATTATAGTAGGTAGTTACGGCTATTATAGGGCGAGGAGGAAAAAATGAGAGTGTAAAAGAGAAAATTTGTCCGGACAGGTGGATCGTCATGAGGGACAAGTAGATTTTGCTCCGTTTTAGTAGTAGTTTTTAGTTTTTTTATTACATTTCCACACCCCTGACTAGGTATGAGATAAGTCATGTTATGTAACTAACAAGAGTGTAGCGCCAACTGATACCATGGCATGTCGGGCATCTGTAACATTTGCTCTGTTATCTTCCAGCACCAGCTTTATCTGCAGCATAATAAACAGTGAAACATCCAAAACTATTTTCAGGAATTCCAAGTAAACTGTAGGGGATCCAGCAGTAAGTGGAAATTATTTTACAGTACAACCGAAAGGGAAATAAAAGGTTTATGCCAGAGTGAGAGATGCTTTTTATAGCTACTTTCAGCTATTAGAGTTCTGTTGCTTTTTTCCTCTTCTAATAGCTAGAACACTTTATATTTACCACATACAGACCCATATGAGGGCTTGCTGCTTGCACCACCAATTGTGCTCTGTAATGACAATTTTATCACAAAATCTCTACAGTGAAAAAAAAAATATTTACAACACAAAAACATAGCCGCACATCCACCATTTGTATTTTGATCTACTTGCTTCTCAGCATCATTTAAAAAACTAAGGCTGGGTTCACATCACGTTTTTCAACTACGGTTCCCGCATACGTTTTCTATCAAAAACTGTATGGGAAAAAAAACGGATGGAACAGTATGGGAAAAAGTAAACCGTATGCGTTTTTTAAACAGTATACTTTTTTTTTTTAAAAGTGCATACAGTTCTGTACGTTTTATTTTACTGACTTTTGGGGGCTTCCATGTCTACACAGCACACTTTTTTTTATTATGCAAAGCCACACAGTTACAAAGATACCAAATTTATTTTGTTTATTTTGCACACACACAAAAAAAAAAAACACAAAGGAGTATGCTTAAAATTGCCTTATTTTGACCCCTTTAACTTTATTTTTCTGTATACAGGGGATGTACGAGGGCTCGTTAATTTGCAACGTGATCTGTAGTTTTTATCGGTACTATTTTTGTTCTGATGGGACTTTTTGATCACTTTTTAGAAAATTTTTTCTGGTATATGAAGTAACCAAAAATCAGCAATTCTTGACTTCGCCGATCGGACCGAAAAGAGGTGATCGGGACCCCACTATTTTGCCGCAATGGTCCCGATCAGCAACTCTGAGTTACCGGCAAACTAATTTCGGGACTTTTAGACACCACAATCAACTTTGATTGCGGTGTCTGCATTAGCCATGGGTTGCAGCTGCATTGTCTGGATGAAGCGTGCTTCATAGAACGGGAATGGGTGCAGAGTGTGAACTTAAACGCTGAAACTTAAGGAGATATACAAACAGGTATATATATATATATTTTTTTTTTGTTTGGTTGTTAATAATAAAATTATTATTATTATTATTATTGCTCAGGATGGCTTAAAGGTTAGATAAACTCACCTGCCTGTTCCTGGGGAAATTGTAATACACAGTAAACATCCAGTCAGCAAATCGCTGGCTGCAGAGATGACCTGCAAGATCCAGTGACTGGCTGAGCAGGAAATTCCTGTGTGCCGTGAAATGAAATCTAAAGAGCTATTTAACCCCTTAAAAAGTTGCACTCCACAGGGAAATTTTTTTTTTCAAATCAACTGGTGCCAGAAAGTTCAATAGATTTGTAAGTTACTTCTATTAAATAATCTTAATCCTTCCAGTACTTATCAGCTGCTGTATGATGCATAGGAAGTTAGTTTATTTTTTAATGTATTTTCTGTTTGACCACAGTGCTCTCTGTCGACACCTCTGTGCATATCAGGAACTGTCCAAAGCAGGAGAGGTGTGCTATGGGGATTTGCTTCTACTCTGGACAGTTCCTAAAATGGACAGAGGTGTCAGCAGAGAGCACTGTGGTCAGACAGAGGAAATTCAAAAAGAAAAGAACTTTCTGTGGAGCATATAACAGCTGATAAGTACTGGAAGGATTATGATTTTTTAGTAGAAATAATTTAACAAATCTGTTTAACTTTCTGGCACCAGTTGATTTAAAAAAAAATGTTTTTTCCAGTGGAGTACCCCTTTAACACCAATGGATGTAAATGTACGTCATGATGCGGTGGGACATAACGCACCACGACCAATGCTCGCATCATACACGGCAGGTCTCGGCTGCTATCAGCAGCCAGAGACCTGCCGGTAATGACGGACATCAGCTATTGTGCTGATGTCTGCCAATAACCCCTTAGATGCCGTGATTAATACAGATCACGGTATCTGCAGCAATGCGGTGCTGCTGGGAACCGGTCATCCAACATGGCGGCCGGAGGTCCCCTTACCTGCTCCGGCCATCATCCTGGGGTCTTCTGCTCTGGTTTGACATTGAGCAGACTAGAGAAGAAGATCGCCGATAATATTGATCAGTGCTATGCCTATGAATAGAACTGTTCAGTATATGCAACCTAATGATTGTTATAAATAGTCCCCTATTGGGACTATAATAGTAAAAAAAAAGTTAAAGAAAATTTTCAATGGCCTCTTTTTTCCAAAGGATAGGGAATATGATTTAGATTGCAGGGGGTCCGAGCGCTGGGGCTTCCCACGATCTCCTGTTTAGAGCCCTGGCTCTCCTATACAGCGGCATGTCATGACCCGCGCCCGAAGTGGGGCCACCACGCCCCCTCCATATAGTTCTATGGGAGAGCCCATAGAACTATATAGAGGGGGCGTGGCGGCCCCCTGCTTCAGGCGGGGGTTGTGAGGTGCCGCTGTAGAGTCGGGGCTCTGAACAGGAGATCGCGGGGGCCCCATTGCTCGGACCCCCTGCAATCTTAAACTTCCTTCGGAGAGGGGATACTTTTTTTTACATTACACTTGTCCTTTAAGCTGTTTTTCTAATGCTGGTTAATCTCTTTAATATACTATACTGGCTATATTATAAATGCAACAAAGATGCATAGCAAGAACATAACTGACAACTCCTAAAAGCAGTAAGAAAAGACTCGGAAATACTCACTCTAAATGCATTGAGGTCTACACTGCGATCCATGTACTTCTTCTTTTCATATTTGTCTCTGATAAATGTTTCTACCGCTCTACAGAAGTTCAGTGAAGGAAAAAAGGGAACCTTGCAGCACATAGGAATTTCAAATTAACACAACTATGGAACCGTTCTTTAAAATGATTCCCCAATGCTATCTGCAAACTACATATTCAGCTTCTTTTGAAAGACTCATTCCACTGGGCATATCTCAGGTCATCTTATTAGATGCTTCTCCCAGACTAAAAGGAGAAGTCATAGCTTGGTGGTAAAAGGAGAAGTCATAGCTTGGTGATAAAAGGAGAAGTTAAAAAAGAGAAATAAAAAATATTAAAGTTTAAACAAAATAAACTAACAATACCATGCTATCACCAGTGGAAAGTACCCCAAAAGGACATTTTTTTGCCATATGACTTATCAATTTGCAAGTGTTTGCACACAGCAGATGCAGGTGATAAGGCAGATGTCTAGTCAGTGGTCCAGTTCTGTCCAGACGTGCACCAGCAGATCCTTGGATATGGACTCCACTGTTTCAGTGATGCGTTGTCTCAGGTTGTTCAGATCTCGGAGCAGGGGTAGACACACCGACTCTGAGGTAGAATTTTATTCAGATATCAGTGAACATCAAAATGTGGAGGTACACCCTCCTGCCATCTCTTCTGAAGGCTTTGGGCAGCCCAGACTTTCCCCATGACATAAACAACCAGTGGTTTTCAATTGCTTCAACCAGCGCAAAATGCGCTTTCTATAAGGAGCACATTTACCAAATTTATTCTGAAAGTTTCACTCTACTGTAAACAGACCCACAAAAAAGTCAAATAAAATAGATAAAAGAAAATGAACACAAAAAAGGTTTAATGTCACACTATGTAAGCAGATTTTATAATTAGATTTGAAAATGAAAGCTGTGCTGTCATTGGTTGCTATGGGCAACTACACCATTTTTACTTTTTAAGCTATTGGCTATTTAGCACTGATGTTACTTTACTTGCCTATAGTTTTGCACCATCCTTTGTGAATCTTCCTATATATTATTTCATTTTTACCATTCTAAATGAACATATTTGTAGATGAGGTAACTGCTTATAAAACACATTGCTCATATTTGGTTTTGTATTGTAGTACACGCCTGTAAAATAGAAGAAATACATGCATTTTTCTAGTACAGTGCCTTAAAGGATACTGGTCTGTCTGTGGTCGAATAAAACTGTCTGGCAAGAACGCTTCATACAGTCGCTTTGCTTTCCCATTTCCCATGTCTTCCATACACTGGAAAGAAAAAACAAAAGGGAATGAGGTAAGCCTATACACAAAAGGCCCATTAAAGGGTATGATTATTTTTTTCTTCCTCAAGACAAAACTGTTCTGTACCTGTATCTGTTCTTGAGTCCATTGATCTAGATTGACAGATTTCACCCGTGAGATGTGGACCCCAAGATTCCTGTGGACACCTGCACAGCGGATGCACATGAATACCCCGATATTCCAAGAGGCCCATCTTGGTCCTGGCAAGAGAGACATTAAAAAGGCAAATTAATTCAGGAAATAAAGGTTGATTCGAGTTTCATGCAACTGCCCCTGCTAGTCCTTTCATTTGACCTACGGTATTTAGTAAGTATTCCTTGGTTTGTGCTACATACAGGAAATGAGACATTTTGTGAGTACAGCATTGATCGTGGCTACGGAAATAATAGAAGGAAAGGAACAGAAGGAAAAGCATCCACTTCAGCATATACGATGTGTAGTCATATCACATGTCTTGGAACGGATTGTCAGGAAAGAGTCTATATTCCTGAGGCCTTTCCTGCATGTCCATCATCTAGACTCTTATCTTACTATTTTAAGTGTATTGGAGTCACCAATATGGATTGGCTTGCAAAGAGGTAGAGAATAGCTCTCAAGTATGTACTTCACATGACTTTCCAATACACTTATAAGCACATTTACTGGCCAAATGTTAGAAACATCATATAACATTGGTAAAGGCAATCACCTAAGAGACAGCCACCAATATTGAGAATAAAGGGGTCATAGATTTCATAAAACAACCATGCCCAATTAGGGGATCTGGGCATCTTAGAGGTGGACCCTGTGCTATAAGAGCAGCTCCTTGAAGCATCTTCAGGAAACATGTAAAGCCCTAAATGGCCCTGCGGGTGAGAACTGGTACTCTTACATGTACAGTCATGGGCGTAAATGTTGGCACCCCTAACATTTTTCTGGAAAATTAAGTATTTCTCACAGAAAAGGATTGCAGTAACACATGCTTTGCTATACACATGTTTATTCCCTTTGTGTGTACTGGAACTAAACCAAAAAAGGGAGGAAAAAAAGCAAATTGGACATAATGTCACACCAAACTCCAAAAATGGGCTGGACAAAATTATTGGCACCCTTAATTTAAATATTTGGTTGAACACCCATTGGAAAGAATAACTGAAATCAGTCGCTTCCTATAACCAATAAATAATCAATAAAACTTCTTACACCTCTCAGCCGGAATGTTGGACCACTCTTCCTTTGCAAACTGCTCCAGGTTTCTCTTATTGGAACGGCGCCATTTCCCAACAGCAACAGCAATATTAAAGGGGTACTCCACACCCCTAGACATCTTATCCCCTATCCAAAGGATAGGGGATAAGATGTCAGATCGCCGGGGTACCGCTGCTGGGGACCCCCGGGATCTCGGCAGCAGCACCCACCTGTACGGCTTTCACCTCACACCAGCAACGCTGGAGGCTTCGGACCCCGACCACAATGGCGGACGAGCGTGATGTCACGACTCCGCCCTGTGTGACGCCACACCCCGCCCCCTCAATGCAAGTCTATGGGGGCTCCGTCACGCCCCCTCCCATAGACTTGCATCGAGGGGGCGGGGCGTGACATTACACAGGGCGGAGTCATGACGTCGCGCTCGTCCGCCATCGTGGTCGGGATCCGAAGCCTCCAGCGTTGCCGGTGTGATGATGAAAGCCGTACAGGTGGGTGCTGCCGCCAAGATCCCGGGGGTCCCCAGCAGCAGGACCCCGGCGATCTGACATCTTGTCCCCTACCCTTTGGATAGGGGATAAGATGTCTAGGGGTGCGGAGTACCCCTTTAAGATCTCTCCACAGGTGTCCAATGGGATTTAGATCTGGACTCATTGCTGGCCACTTCAGAACTCTCCAGCGCTTTGTTGCCATCCATTTCTGGGTGCTTTTTGATGCATGTTTGGGGGTCATTGTCCTGCTGGAAGACCCAAGAACTCGGACGCAAACCCAGCTTTCTGACACTGGGCTGTACAGTGCGACCCAAATTTTTTCGGTAATTCTCAGATTTCATGATGCCTTGCACACATTCAAGGCACCCAGTGCCAGAGGCAACAAGACAACCCCAAAACATCACTGAACCTCCACCATATTTTACTGTAGGTACGGTGTTCTTTTCTTTGTAGGCCTCATTCCATTTTCGGTAAACATTAGAATCATGTGCTTTACCAACAAGCTCTATCTTGGTCTCATCTGTCCACAAGACATTTTCCCAGAAGGATTTTGGCTTACTCAAGTTCATTTTGGCAAAATGTAGTCTTACTTTTTTATGTCTCTGTGTCAGCAGTGGGATCCTCCTGGGTCTCCTGCAATAGTGTTTTATTTCATATAAATGTAGACTGATATTCAAGCTGTCCTGCAGGGTCAGGGAGCATCAGTGTCAGCACGAACTATCTTTGGAACTTGTTTGGGGCTGCTTATCCACCATCCAGACTATCCTGCATTGACACCTTTCATCAATTTTTCTCTTCCGTCCATGCCCAGGGAGATTAGCTACAGTGCCATAGGTTGCAAACTTCTTGATAGTGTTGCGTACTGTGGACAAAGGCAAATCTAGATCTCTGGAGATGGACTTGTAACCTTGAGATTGTTGATATTTTTCCACGATTTGGGTTCTCAAGTCCTCAGACAGTTCTCTTCTCTTTCTGTTATCCATGCTTAGTGTGGCACACACAGACACAATGCAAAGACTAAGTTAGCTTCCCTCCTTTTTATCTACTTTCAGGTGTGATTTTTATATTGCCCACACCGGTTACTTGCCCCAGGTGAGTTTAAACGAGCATCACATGCTTGAAACAATCTTATTTTTTCACAATTATGAAAGGGTGCCAATAATTTTGTCCAGCCCATTTTTGGAGTTTGGTGTGACATTATGTCCAATTTGCTTTTTTCCCTCCTTTTTTGGTTTAGTTCCAATACACACAAAGGTAATAAACAGGTGTATAGCAAAATAAGTATTACTGCAATCCTTTTCTGAGAGAAATACTTCCTTATCTTGAAAAATTTAAGGGGTGCCAACATTTACGGCCATGACTATAGTTCTTCCATGAATGAAGAAGACAACAGGCAATGACTGAAAACTAAACTACATACACATACTCCTTCCAAGTCAGTAGATGCCGCAACTGACAGCCCCATGCTCCTGAATAGACTTCATTCACTGGTCTACAGATACTTACTGAACAGAATTAGTCATATCTGGGAATATCATGAAAACGTCTTTGCATCTGGGGATGTAGAAAGCACAGGGATGTGGAATTCCTATCGCCCGACGCCCGGGACATGCAGTTTCGGCCGCCGGGCAGGTGAATTTTTCCGTCCCTTAGCCTGGCTTCGGGCAAGCAGGGCTTCCCTTTATTTCCGTAGCCACCGACTCATGCCCGCTCCATACTCTGCAGCCCCCGGCTGTGGAAACTGGCATCCTCCGAAGCAGAGCAGGGGGAGATGAGAAGCTGTGCACGTGCTATCTCCCCTGCTCTGCCTTGGCTCCCCCCAGCTACGGCAATCGCCGCGGCTGGCTATTAACCCTTTAGATTGCCGCTGTTAAAGCTGACAGCGGCGTCTAAAGGGACCTATGAATGCTCCCTGGTGGGCTCCTGTTGATCGCAGCGCGATCGCGGGTGGGCGATCCACAGTGCAGGTAGCCGGAGGGCTTACCTCTGCTTCCTGCTGTCCCGTGGCTCTGTCATTGATAGAGCCTGGCTGGACTAGGCTCTATCAATGGATCGCAGAGCACAAAGATCAATTGAGTTTAATAGAACTCTATTCATCTGTATGAGGACTCTAATGATTCCTCCTAAAAGTCTAATAAAGTATAAAAAAATAAGTTTTAATAAAAGATTAAAAAACACACCTTAACCCCTTCCATGTAAAAAGTAAATGTAAATTAAAATAAAATATAACATTATGTATCCCATACGGTAAATGTAAAAAAAAAAAATACCAAACCACAGAATTGCAATTTTTATAATATCCCAGAAAAAAAAAGTAAAAAAGCGATTAAAAAGTCAGATCAATACCAAAATGGTATAGATACAAAAAAACAGATTATGGCGCAAAAAAAATTAGCCCTTATCCAGCCTGGTATGCGGGGGGAAAAAAAAAAGCTACAAGTTCAGAATTTTTTTTAAATTAGTAAAACATGACGTAAACTATAAAAATCTGGTACTTCTGTAATTAGGCAACCTAAAGTATGAAACTAGCATGTTATCTGACCACAAGGTAAATGGCGTGGAAAAGAAAAGCCACCAAATCTGCAAAATTATCTTTTACTATTTCACATACTAATATATATATATATATATATATATATATATATATATATATATATATATAATAAACGAAAGGCAACCGCACTCCCATAAGATGCAAAAAAGTTGGGTCTTTATTCACACAAGCGTGAAGGTAGCGACGTTTCGGTTAGCTCACCTAGCCATTATCAAAGCCATTATGAAAAGCTGATCGGGATTTATCCCATGCCAGACTACTTCCCAAAAGGAAAGTTTCTACCCATCTGCAGACAGCTGTTTTGTGGTTTTTTCCACTCGTCAGTACAGAGCAGGGTGATCTGGCTTGGCTGGGGTAAGAGGCCTGAGAGCAGCTAAAGGGGATGAGTATTTATCTCAGAATGCCTGCGGAGTGCAAAATGGCCTTATGAAGCTCCGTCATAACAGGAGTGGTAATCTCTCCCTGAGATAAATACTCATCCCCTTTAGCTGCTCTCAGGCCTCTTACCCCAGCCAAGCCAGATCACCCTGCTCTGTACTGACGAGTGGTAAAAACCACAAAACAGCTGTCTGCAGATGGGTAGAAACTTCCCTTTTGGGGAGTAGTCTGGCTTGGCATAAATCCCGATTAGCTTTTCATATTCCTTAACAGGAGCTAAGCTGATACCAGGGAACACTACCTGAATAAGGTGGTTTAATGAGCTGCTTTGCATATTCCCCTACCCAGAATGCCCGCGGAGTGCAAAATGGCCTTATGAAGCTCTCCCTGAGATAAATACTAATCCCGTTATATATATATATATATATATTCAGAGAATATGTTATTGAAAAATTAAAAAGGTATCATTATAGTAGGTATTTATGGCTATTATAGGGCGAGGAGGAAAAATTGAGAGCGTAAAAGTGAAAATTGGTCTGGACAAGTGGATCGTCATGAGGGACAAGTAGATTTTGCTCCATTTTAGTCCCGTGGACAAGTAGTTTCTTATAAAATTTCCACACCCCTGAAGCATAAGACTTTTTGACTTCCTCTGTCTGGGACTTGAGAGATGGAATGACATAATACCCAAAAACACACCATAGAAGCACTTATGAGAAGAAGCCACAAAGCATAAGGGTATGTTCACACTGCGGAATTCCGCACAGTGAACGTTAGCATCTGTGTGGATGGGTCTGCAAGACCCGTTCACACTGCGGAATTTCAGTGGCGGACAATTCCGCCACGGAAATTGTTCTGCGCAAAGAAAGAACATGTTCATTCTTTGTGCGGAAGTCCCTGAGCACTGCATAGCCGTCAATAGTGACGGCGCAGTGTCGCATGGTCCTACCGCCGCTGCCGACTGCCAGGCTCAGTTCAGCGAGCAGATTCAGCTACAAATCGGTAGTGTGAACATACCCTTTAATACCGATTCTGTAAGTTATGTATCATATTAGCTTAAGGTATGCACACCACAGACTTCCTGATATGAAGAAAAAGGCACACATCAATATGGCAGTGCCTGTAAAGTTATCAAAACATAAAGACATAGCAAAGTCAAGGCAAACTTTACATCCTTCCTGAATTTCATTCCACACAAGTGGCAAAATTGTGCAACCCACTTGCATAATGTATTCTGAAGAAAAAAATTACAAATTACAAAATCACTAAAACTTAAGTAAGTTGCAAGCCAGATTTAAAAATAGAGGCAGAACCAACCATCAAAGTAACAAAAAAATAAATAAAATTAAATCGGATCGGAGGCAAATATTTTGGGCTTTTTGACTTCTGTCACCGCTGCTTCTCTATGCAGAGAAATGGACAGATCTCAAGGACTCTTGCTTTGCTGGGGAATGCCCCCAGGGCACTTGAGTGTTATTTGCATAATAACAAAAAGGCTTATATTTTGCAAATGGGGAGGACTACATGAATAAACTGCCCCTGCATATCCCATGAATAGGTCATTATTAAATGCCCAGAAAATTCCATTAAAAGACTATTCCAGGATAGAAAAACGTATCCCCATCCTAAGGATAGAGGATAAGTGTCAGATCGCGGGAGGTCCGGCCGCTGGGACCTCCGACTCTCCTAAATGGAGTGGGTCGACCACCTTACAACGCAATGGCTAACGTGCCCCCTCAATGTATCTCTATGGGAGAGCCGGCGATTCCTGAGTGTAGTGCACTGGCTCTCTCATAGAGATGTAGAGGGAGCATGTCGGCCATCGCTTTGTGCAGTGATCGGCACGCCCCATTCAGGAGGAGCTTCAGGGCCCCGTACAGGTGGTCTCAGGGATTTCCAGCAGCTGGGCCCCCTGCGATCTGACACTTATCCCCTATCCTTAGGATAAGGGCATACATTTTTCTATCCCGGAGATCTCCTTTAAGGTGTCTATACACTTTCAATAGCTATCTCACCTGATTCCCCTATACAGATACGAGTGTTCATCTTTGCTAAACATTCTTATATTCTCAAATGGAGGGTGGAGGAAAAAAAAATGCTGTCACAGTCCCCTGGAGGTGGCTTATTTAAAGGGGTATTCCACTGGAAAACTTTTTTTTTTTTAATCAACTGGTGCCAGAACGTTAAACAGATTTGTAAATGAGTTCTATTAAAAAAATCTTAATCCTTTCAGTACTTAGCTGCTGTATGCTCCACAGGAAGTTCTTTTCTATTTGAATTGCCTTTGTCTGACCACAGTGCTCTCTGCTGACACCTCCGTACATAGTAGGAGCAAATCTATATAAATCCCCATAGAAAACCCAACCTACTCTGGACAGTTCCTGACATGAACAGAGGTGTCAGCAGAGACCACTGTGGTCAGACAGAAAAGAAATTCAAATAGAAAAGAACTTCCTCTGGAACATATAGCAGCTGATAAGTACTGAAAGGATTAAGATTTTTTAATTGAAGTAAATTTACAAATCTGTAACTTTCTGCCACCAGTTGATTTAAAAAATAAAAAATATATATATATGTTTTCCAGGGGAGTACCCCTTTAACTGATGACATAGGGGGTCAGGCAGTTGAAATCCAACATGCCAGATGCATGTTGGCCCCTATACACACACCAGTCAGTCAGTTCTACTGAAGTCAGCAGATTTGGCAAACGTTCGACGAACGTGTATTGAGGCCTTTACACTTCTCCTTCCTGTTTAAAAAAACAAAAAAAAAAACGCCATAGCTAGATGTTTACTCAAAAGCTATTAGTGGAATATAAAACACACTACAAACAATTCTTGGTTTGCATTCTTCACTTTTGCTGCGGTTTTGGGTCCATGGAGGTTTTCCCCCCAAAATGCAGCATAGTCCAACATATTAAAGAAAAAGGGACTTGATTTACATGCATTTCTCAGAAACCAAATATAAAAATGACCAAGATATAGAGTAAGGCTGGGTTTATACCTAGGACAATGATTAGGAGTTTTAGCGCAAACCAGTTCAAAATCAAATAAAAAAGGTGCAAATCTTCTAGCTAGTCTCCGTGTAAGGTCCACGCCTTAGTTTGGCTGAAAGTACTTACCAAAATAACATGAGACCCCAGCCTTAAATGGGTACTCCACCCCTGGATAAGATGTCTGATCGCGGGAGTCCCAACACTGGTGACCCCCACGAACTCCCTGCTGCACCCAGTGTTTATTTAGAGCGTCCGGAGCAGCGCCGGAGGCTCGTAGCATCAAGGCGCGTCCTGCTCGTGACGTCACGGCCATGCCCCCTCAATGCAAGTCTATGGGAGGGGGCGTGACTGTCGCCACGCCCCCTCCCATAGACTTGCATTGAGGGGGCACGGCCGTGACGATACGAGCGGGGCGCGACCATGACGTCAAGAGACTCCGCCAGGGAGCGAAGTTCACTCCGTGCACCGGATGTCTCTGGTGCCACAGCAAAGATTGCGGGGGTCCCCAGCGGCGGGAACCGCACGATCAGACATCTTATCCTCTATCCTTTGGTAAGGGGATACATTTTTTTTTTCCTGGAATACCCCTTTAAAAGGTAACTTTATCAAGCAAAACGGCAGCTTGTAAACATATATAGTCAATAGTGGGCTGGGGCGCACTGGCAGCCTGCAGCAGTGATGCACAAGTTGTGTACAGTGTCAACACATATCGCCTGATACTGCAGAGTCAGAGCTGATCACATCCTCGATAATAAAAGACATGACTGAGCTCTGGCAAGCAAAACACTAAGGTTTTCTGAAGGACACTGCATGATCAAGGATTTCTCTTCCTATCCACAGGCGGTGAATCACCGGATGTATCATTTCCCAGCAAATGTGCTCCCTGTGGGATAATGCTGGTAAACCACGCTCTGCTCTCGGTTCTATGTTCTGCAAAGATCGTGAATGCTAAAACCTTTCCTTCAAGTAGGAAAATATGGATTTTGTGCCATTCTGTATCTACAGATGTATATAGAAACTAGCAGCCTGGAGAACGTATAACAATAGGGTATTTTTTTAGTAAAGTTACTGGTGGTGGTTAGATTAGGAGTTACATAAACACATCTTGGCCAAACACACCAATGGCCGTGTGTTTGGGGACTAGGGACTATCTTCCTCTCAAAGCCACTGAAGTGCAGCATCGCCAGCCTAGTGGGTGACCCTACTAAATCTTAAAAGGAGAGCACACATCTGGCAAGGTCACCGGCTGGGCAGCAGTGTCACCGGCTGGGCAGCAGTGTCGTCTGCTAGACAACGGCTCAAGCACATTGCTAAGCAAACCGCACCGAAAAATACAGATTAGGGCCAGCATGAATACATGGCTGTACAGATAAAACGCCAACAACAGCTTCCATAGCATTCATAAAGAAACTAAAAATAGTTATTCACCAGCACCAAAAGTCTGATGCATTGACTACTAGGTCCTGGCACTCGTCCTGCTCAGATTCTGCAGCGGTTTCTAACAAAACTACAACTCCCATCTTATCATGACCGCCTATGAGAGGCTGGGAGCTGTACATCGAAAGAAACGGGTAGAAAACAACAGTTCTAATATCTACAATAAGAAGTGTTCTGACTGATCCTGCCGTGTGTATCCACCACCAGGTATACATCAACACAAGTCAGCCTTGAATATGGACGCCTAGAAGAAGCTCTGTCTCCATTCAAGGTTCTGCTCATTGTCCAGAAAATACCATATAAATCCCAACTACTTTATTGTGAAGCAACACCAGACAATGGCCTAAATGACACAATTCGAGGTCCCCTAACAATAAGCTGGTGCTACAATGGGAGGCAGTGCCATTTACGGGCAGCTACAGGTAATGACAACCAGGTAGTTGGCGTGATATCAAGCTCGGGGTGCAAAAAAGGTAAATAGTCTCGCAAGACTAAGAAGAAATCCTGCCATTCATCTGCTTCAGTAATTGTATTCTTAATTGTTGCTAAATAAAAGTACAACACACAAGTGTCACAGGTTTTTCTCTTCTAATAAATAGAGGTCCTCTTTAAATAAGCTGGCATGAATGGGAGGCAGTGCAATTTATGGGCCGCTACGGGGGCAGGCATCACCCCATGATAACAGCTGATCGCCAGGTCTACATTTACAGATCAGGATCAAACTAGAAGTGTACCTGACACATGTCAAAAGGTTTTTTTAAGTCACGGTCCCAGTGCTGAACCCCCCCTCCCCCCAATCAGGAGAACGAGTGGGGATAAGCGTGCATTACTCACATGCTCCCCCATAGACATAATGCAGCAGCGAGACAAAGATCACTATGAACTGGGGAGTAAAGCTTCTTCTGATCGGCACTGAGACCCAAAACGCTTAAAAACTGTTTACATGCCACAGTAACATTTAAACTTTATATGTACTGGGAGATCGCTCTATAACAGTGTTTACCAAGCATTATGCCTCCAGCTATCACAAAACTACAACTCCCAGCATGCCCGGATAGCCATGCTGGAAGTCGTAGTTTTGCAATAAACCGAGACACTAGTTGGGAAATGCTGCTCTATAGAATGTCATACGTATCGACAGCTACAGACAATGCCTCCCAGCAACTTCCCCATTCATCCTGGGAGGCATAAGAATGGCTAGTATTAAAGGGTCCCATCCTACAGCTAGTCTAGTATTAAAGGGTCCCCTGATACAGCTAGTCTAGTATTAAAGGGTCCCATCCTACAGCTAGTCTAGTATTAAAGGGTCCCATGATACAGCTAGTCTAGTATTAAAGGTTCCCATCATACAGCTAGTCTAGTATTAAAGGTTCCCATCATACAGCTAGTCTAGTATTAAAGGGTCCCATCCTACAGCTAGTCTAGTATTAAAGGTTCCCATCCTACAGCTAGTCTAGTATTAAAGGGTCCCATCCTACAGCTAGTCTAGTATTAAAGGGTCCCCTGATACAGCTAGTCTAGTATTAAAGGGTCCCATCCTACAGCTAGTCTAGTATTAAAGGGTCCCATCCTACAGCTAGTCTAGTATTAAAGGGTCCCATCCTACAGCTAGTCTAGTATTAAAGGGTCCCATGATACAGCTAGTCTAGTATTAAAGGGTCCCATGATACAGCTAGTCTAGTATTAAAGGGTCCCATCATACAGCTAGTCTAGTATTAAAGGGTCCCATCATACAGCTAGTCTAGTATTAAAGGGTCCCATCATACAGCTAGTCTAGTATTAAAGGGTCCCATCATACAGCTAGTCTAGTATTAAAGGGTCCCATCCTACAGCTAGTCTAGTATTAAAGGGTCCCATCCTACAGCTAGTCTAGTATTAAAGGGTCCCATCATACAGCTAGTCTAGTATTAAAGGGTCCCATCATACAGCTAGTCTAGTATTAAAGGGTCCCATCATACAGCTAGTCTAGTATTAAAGGGTCCCATCATACAGCTAGTCTAGTATTAAAGGGTCCCATCATACAGCTAGTCTAGTATTAAAGGGTCCCATGATACAGCTAGTCTAGTATTAAAGGGTCCCATGATACAGCTAGTCTAGTATTAAAGGTTCCCATGATACAGCTAGTCTAGTATTAAAGGGTCCCATCCTACAGCTAGTCTAGTATTAAAGGGTCCCATCCTACAGCTAGTCTAGTATTAAAGGGTCCCATCCTACAGCTAGTCTAGTATTAAAGGGTCCCATCCTACAGCTAGTCTAGTATTAAAGGGTCCCATCCTACAGCTAGTCTAGTATTAAAGGGTCCCATCATACAGCTAGTCTAGTATTAAAGGTTCCCATCATACAGCTAGTCTAGCATTAAAGGGTCCCATCATACAGCTAGTCTAGCATTAAAGGGTCCCATCCTACAGCTAGTCTAGCATTAAAGGGTCCCATCCTACAGCTAGTCTAGCATTAAAGGGTCCCATCATACAGCTAGTCTAGCATTAAAGGGTCCCATCCTACAGCTAGTCTAGCATTAAAGGGTCCCATCCTACAGCTAGTCTAGCATTAAAGGGTCCCATCCTACAGCTAGTCTAGCATTAAAGGGTCCCATCATACAGCTAGTCTAGTATTAAAGGGTCCCATCATACAGCTAGTCTAGTATTAAAGGGTCCCATCATACAGCTAGTCTAGTATTAAAGGGTCCCATCATACAGCTAGTCTAGTATTAAAGGGTCCCATGATACAGCTAGTCTAGTATTAAAGGGTCCCATGATACAGCTAGTCTAGTATTAAAGGTTCCCATCATACAGCTAGTCTAGTATTAAAGGGTCCCATCCTACAGCTAGTCTAGTATTAAAGGGTCCCATCCTACAGCTAGTCTAGTATTAAAGGGTCCCATCCTACAGCTAGTCTAGTATTAAAGGGTCCCATCCTACAGCTAGTCTAGTATTAAAGGGTCCCATCATACAGCTAGTCTAGTATTAAAGGTTCCCATCATACAGCTAGTCTAGCATTAAAGGGTCCCATCATACAGCTAGTCTAGCATTAAAGGGTCCCATCATACAGCTAGTCTAGCATTAAAGGGTCCCATCCTACAGCTAGTCTAGCATTAAAGGGTCCCATCATACAGCTAGTCTAGCATTAAAGGGTCCCATCCTACAGCTAGTCTAGCATTAAAGGGTCCCATCCTACAGCTAGTCTAGCATTAAAGGGTCCCATCCTACAGCTAGTCTAGCATTAAAGGGTCCCATCCTACAGCTAGTCTAGCATTAAAGGGTCCCATCCTACAGCTAGTCTAGCATTAAAGGGTCCCATCCTACAGCTAGTCTAGCATTAAAGGGTCCCATCCTACAGCTAGTCTAGCATTAAAGGGTCCCATCCTACAGCTAGTCTAGCATTAAAGGGTCCCATCATACAGCTAGCCTAGTATTAAAGGGTCCCATCATACAGCTAGTCTAGTATTAAAGGGTCCCATCATACAGCTAGTCTAGTATTAAAGGGTCCCATCATACAGCTAGTCTAGTATTAAAGGGTCCCATCATACAGCTAGTCTAGTATTAAAGGGTCCCATCATACAGCTAGTCTAGCATTAAAGGGTCCCATCATACAGCTAGTCTAGTATTAAAGGGTCCCATCATACAGCTAGTCTAGTATTAAAGGGTCCCATCATACAGCTAGTCTAGCATTAAAGGGTCCCATCATACAGCTAGTCTAGTATTAAAGGGTCCCATGATAAAACTAGGAGCACAATGGCAGAATGGGCACATGACGCTCACCCTGAAGCCCATCTGAGCTGTCAGTGACCAGGTGGAAATGAGATCCCATCAATAGGGCAGAGATGAGAGGGTCAGGCAGCTGTAACCTGGCATCCCGAGCACAGGATTCCTGTATACCCATCAGTGGACCCACTGCCAGCCTCAGGACATGGAAATAACCACTCTGCCCAACGCTTACTCCCACATATAACGGCGAGACGGGAGCTGGGAGGACTGCAGATGCCGGGCACATACGATGATTGTGGGCACGTCAGGGTGTGACATGTAGCCCTATCAGCCAGACTCGTCATATACCTTTAGCTTGGCAGTCAGCACAGAACTTGTTCTCTTCCCGCAGCAGCAGCTCTGAGAGCACGGCCTGGTACCGTTCCACGTCCCGGACAGACTTCCCGGTCATCTTCCCGGGAGACAGTAAGATGGCTTCCCGGTGCCGCGGCGCTAAGTTCCTGTTTCCGGGTTGCCTCCTACGGTCGGTCTCTACAGTGTTACGTCACTAAGCCGCGCCCACTCTTTGCAATCCCTCGGCGAAGCATGAGAGAGGGGCAGCCAATCAGGAGAAGGGTTCTTGATAAAAATTTATGAATGAACATTGCCGTCACTGAATGCGGGTCGGTGACGTCTGAGCTGTACTAACGCCGTGCTCACTGTAGGGGGCGCCTAGGCTTATTTCGGTTTATTTTACGTATTAGTATATTTTAGTACGAAAAATGATCGTTTACTTGTATAATTATATAGGGCACCTCACATATTTGATTTGTGTGTGAGGGTGCGTTCACACAGCATTATTGCTCACCATGTAACGCAGGCATGGGCAACCTTCGGCACTGCAGATGTTTTGGACTACATCTTCCATGATGCTCATACAGTCAAAATGCTGCCAAAGCATCATGGGAGATGTAGTCCAAAACGTCTGCAGTGCCGAAGGTTGTCTATGCCTGGTTTAACATATACGTTTCATAGGGAAAAGTATAAGGGGTATTCCGTGTTTATACCCTATCCAAAGGATAGGGGATAAGATGTATGATTGTAGGGGTCCTGCCGCTGGGGACTCCCATGATCTCGGTGCCAAGGGCTGCACCAAGATCACGGGGGTCCCTAGCGGCGAGACCCCAACAATCATACATCTTATCCCCTATCCTTTGGATAGGGTATAAACACGGAATACCTTTTAATGGAATATAAAAATGGATGCTGCTGTATACCAAACTGCATAACCCATTTCCTATTAATTTACATTATAAAAAAAAAAAGAAAACATACAAACTAAGTTAAAGGGGTAGTCCAGTGGTGAAAAACGTATCCCCTATCCGAAGGATCGGGGGGGCCTGGCTCGCTGGCCAGATAGCGTGTTTTGACCACCGCACAAAGCGGCGTCTGAAAGCCGCCAATTCATGCGGTGGTCAACACGCACACTTCCTGCGGGCTGTCGGGGCCCCATACAGGAGAGCGTGGGGGGCCCCAGCAGTCGGAACCTCTCCCCCCCCCGCAATATCCTTAGGATAGGGGATACGTTTTTCACCACTGGATATCTCCTTTAACTCAATTCACCTTTGCGTTATTCTTTAGAACAGTGTTTTACAAACCGTGTGTCTCCAGCTGTTGCAAAGTTCCATCATGCCAGCAAAGCTGGAGACGCAGGGGGGTGTTTATCATTATTGTCTGTGGTGGATAGTGTTGCTCACGAATATTCGCAATTCGAATATTATTCGCGAATATCGCATATTCGCGAATTCGCGAATTTCGCGAATATAGCGCTATATATTCGTAATTACGAATATTCGTATTTTATTTATTTTTTTTCCTCTTCACAGTACACATCACAGTGATCATCCCTCTCTGCTTCCAGCTTGTGTGGTGTAAAGAAGGCTCTAATACTACTGTGAGAGACTGGCGTGCGAAAATTCGCATATGCGAAAATTAGCATGTGCGCATTTTCGCATATGCGAAGTTTCGCGGATGTTAATTTCGTATGGGCTAATATTCACATATGTTAATTTTCGCATACGCGAATTTACGCATATGCGAAAATAAAACGGGAATATAACGAATATGCGAATATTCGCGAATATATGACGAATATTCATCCATATATTCGCGAATATTCGCGAATTCGAATATGGCCTATGCCGCTCAACACTAGTGGTGGACATAGTTTACAGTCAATACTTTTCTGCTGTGAAAGTGCTGATGTGTATCAAATTAATACAATGGCACAAAGTATATTATGAATTTGTCTGAGCAATAGAAATTACCTCAGCACAGCCAATTTTAAACTGAAACAAAAAGTGGCTGTGTTAAAGGAGATATCCAGTGCTGAAAAACCTATCCCCTATCCTAAAGAGGGGTTAAATAATTGCAGATTTTTGGTCACATAACACCCCAATAAAATGCAAAAAAAAAAAGTGACCAGAACGTCACATATTCGCAAAAGTGGAACTGTTAAAAAACTATAAATGATGATGCAAAAAATAAGAAAGTTATAAGGGGTCAGCAGGGGGTCAGCAATGCAATACAGCAACATGCAGCACTTAAAGGAGTAGTCCAGTGCTGAAAAACTTATCCCCTATCCTAAGGATAGGGCATAAGTTTCAGATCGCAGGGGGTCCGACCGCTTGGGCCCCCCGCAATCTCCTGTACGGGGCCCCGGCAGCCAGCAGGAAGGGTGCGTGTTGACCACCGCACGAAGCAGCGGCTGACACGCCCCCTCAATACAACTCTGTGGCAGAGCCGGAGCGCTGCCTTCGGCAATCATCGACTCTGCCATAGCGATGTATTGAGGGTGTGTGTCAGCCGCCTCTTCGTGCGGAGGTCAACACGCACCCTTCCCGCTGGCTGCCAGGGCCCCGTACAGTAGATCGCAGGGGTCCCAGCGGTCGGACCCCCTGCGATCTGAAACTTATGCCCTATCCTTAGGATAGGGGATAAGTTTTTCAGCACTGGACTACTCCTTTAAGTGCTGCATGTTGCTGTATTGCATTGCTGACCCCCTGCTGACCCCTTATAACTTTCTTATTTTTTGCATCATCATTTATAGTTTTTTAACAGTTCCACTTTTGCGAATATGTGACGTTCTGGTCACTTTTTTTTTTTGCATTTTATTGGGATGTTATGTGACCAAAAATTGGCAAATATTTAACCCCTTCCCTAACAAAAGTTAGAATCACAGTGTAAATAAAAATAAACATATGTGGTATCACCCCGTGCGGAAATATCCGAGTTATAAAAATATATAGTTAATTAAACTGCAAGGTCAATGGTGTACGCGCAAAAAATTCCAAAGTCCAAAATAGCGTATCAGATCACGACGCAAAAAATGAGCGCTCATACCGCCCCGTACACGGAAAAATAAGAAAGTTATAGGGGTCAGAAGATGACAATTTTAAACGTATACATTTTCCTGCATGTAGTTATGATTTTTTCCAGAAGTACGACAAAATCAAACCTACATAAATAGGGTATCATTTTAATCGTATGGACCTACAGAATAAAGATAAGGTGTTATTTTTGCCAAAAATGTAATTTTTTTTAACAGAAGCCCCCAAAAGTTACAAAATGGCATTTTTTCTCTTCAATTTTGTCACACAAGGATTTTTTTTTCATTTTGCCGTAGATTTTTGGGTAACATTACTGATGTCATTACAAAGTAGAATTGGTGACACAAAAAATAAGCCATCATATGGATTTTTAGTTGCAAAATTGAAAGGGTTATGATTTTTAAAAGGTAAGGAGGAAAAAACGAAAGTGCAAAAACTGGAAAACCCTCCGTCCCCAAGGGGTTAAAGGAAAACTGTCAGCAGAGTCACCAGCACTAACCAGTGATACTGTCTGGTATTGCGGGCGACACTGATAAAAACGTTGCTCATCATGCCTGCATCCTGCTCTGTTATCTTAATTTTTCAAAATATGCAAATGAGCAGCAATTGGCAAGGGCAGGGTTACGATCCTTGCCTAGGGCGCTGTGACATCAGCACTGTTTGTTCAGCGCATGTTCAGCTTTCTGGTTACACACGGAATCGGCCTCAGTGCAGTTTCATAGTGGGTCTTCAAGTGGGTCTCCAGCTGTTGCAAAACTACAATTCCCAGCATGCCCAGACAGCCAAATGCTGTCCGGGCATGCTGGGAGTTGTAGTTTTGCAAAAGCTAGCTACACACTGTTTGGTAGAGATACATACTCTGATATGGATTTAATCAGATAGCCTGGTAAGTATCCTACTCCCTTCCAAATTCAATAAGGTCTTTGATTAAATCTTACTTCTTATTCCCTATCCATGGCATCCTGGCTCTCTTCACCCATGGAGTGAGCGTCTCCATTTATCTCTTTAGGAGAGCAGGAGGTATACGAATGGCAAAAATGACACCTTATCTTTATTCTGTAGGTCCATACGATTAAAATGATACCCTATTTATGTAGGTTTGATTTTGTCGTACTTCTGGAAAAAATCATAACTACATGCAGGAAAATGTATAAGTTTAAAATTGTCAACTTCAGATCCCTATAACTTTCTTATTTTTCCGTGTACGGGGCGGTATGAGCGCTCATTTTTTGCGTCGTGATCTGGTACGCTATTTTGGACTTTGGAATTTTTTGCACGTACACCATTGACCTTGCGGTTTAATTAACGATATATTTTTATAACTCGGATATTTCCGCACGGGGTGATACCACATGTGTTTATTTTTATTTGCACTGTGATTCTAACTTTTGTTAGGGAAGGGGTTAAATATTTGCCAATTTTTGGTCACATAACACCCCAATAAAATGCAAAAAAATAAAAGTGACCAGAACATCACATATTCGCAAAAGTGGAACTGTTAAAAAACTATAAATGATGATGCAAAAAAATAAGAAAGTTATAAGGGGTCAGCAGGGGGTCAGCAATGCAATACAGCTCTCCCATAGAGATGAATGCACTAGGAAAGTGCCATGCAAGAAATTACAGGGGGTTCCAGTGGTCGGACCCCTTGTGATCAGACACTTATCCCCAATCCTAGTAGCAGAATACCACTTTAGGCTTTGCAGTATTCAGCATTTGATCAGTAACAGTATGATGGTAATATGTATGGTGACAATATTCCTCCTTTTATTCTGGTGTTATTGGTCTCAGTATACAGGATTTGGTCAGTAACAGTTTGATGGTAATATGTTTGGTGATAATGGGGAAGATTCATCAAAACTTGTGCAGAGGAGAAGTCGAGCAGTTGCCCATAGCAACCAATCAGAGTACTTCTTTCATTTTTGAAAAGGCCTCTGAAAAATGAATGAAGCAAGCTGATTGGTTGCTATGGGCAACTGGTGGACTTTTCCTCTCCACAAGTTTTGATGAATCTTCCCCAATATTCCTCCTTATATACCTTATGTACTGTTTTATTTAGTAACTGTATGACTTCTTTAAAGGTATACAGTATAATTGTGCATGGAAAATGTACTTTATTACATCAAATGTGTACAGGAAACATTTCTCCTGGAGAAAAGTCCTGGAGAGAGCTGAAACCTTTCCTGTACACATTGATGTAATATGTATACCTTGTTTCCTTGTTTTACCTGGAGTTCTCCAGTGGACTTGCTTTTGTATCCTTATTGGGACTTGGTCTCTCACAGACTGTCTGAAGCCACATATATATATATATATATATATACGGTATGTATTCATTATTATTTAAGTGAATCTGTCATCAGTGTCACCTGTTGGTAGCTGCCAGAATAAGGAAGATAACAGATGAGCAGGACCACAGATCTGGGGCAGGTAAAGGTAGGGATGGCACTGATGACAGGTTCCCTTGGAGTCTGTCATGGTGCACACTTGATACAGCGCCCCTTGACTCAAAGCTTGAGTCAAAGGGAACAGCATCAAGCCTGCAACATGAGGAAACAGAAGCCTGACAAATCAAATGCCGTTTATTGTCCCTTCTCTGCGACCTGCGCTGCCACAATGACGCAATGCTGTGGGCTTTGTATACAAATATTTCCAGGGCTGGTTTTTATCCACAGTCCAGCTCTGGTGAAGGAGTCCGTGCGGCCTTCCTATGAGTGGCTGAGCCTCAGACGCTGTTTTTCCGGGACCTCAGTATCGAACTCCACTCATGGCTGACACAGGTGAGGAGGCCAAGGAAGGGCAGGGGAGGGTGTTCGGTTGGTTTAGGTGTTGGGTTGGAAGGGGAATGGCTGGGGGGTTTATATGTATGTATGGTGTGTGTATATGTATGATGTGTGTATGTAATGTATGATGTGGAGGTGGGTGGGTGTATGTATGGTATGTGTATGCATAATGTGTGTGTATGTATGATGTGTGCATGTATGTATACCGTGTGTTTGTGAGTGTATGTATATAATGCATGTATAAGGCTTCTTTCACACTTCCGTTGCGCTCTGTCATGAACGGTTGTCAAACTGTCTTTTTTGCAAGTTTGACAGCCATCATTTTGAATGGGGGAAAACATGTGAAGGGATCTACTTAAAGGGGTACTCCGCCCCTAGACATCTTATCCCCTATCCAAAGGATAAGGGATAAAATGTCAGATCGCCGCGGTCCCGCTGCTGGGGAGCCCCGGGATCCCCGCTGCGGCACCACGCTATCATTACAGCGCAGAGCGAGTTCGCTCTGCACGTAATGACGGGCAATACAGGGGCCGGAGCATCGTTACGTCACGGCTCCACCCCTCTTGATGTCACGGCCCGCCCCTTTCAATACAAGTCTATGGGAGGGGGCGTGGCAGTCGTCACGCCCCCGCCATAGACTTGCATTAAGGGGACGGGCCGTGATGTCACGAGGAGCGGAGCCATGATGTCACGCTGCTCCGTCCCCTGTATCGCCGGTCATTACGCACAGAGGCATCGGGGCTCTCCAGCAGCGGGACCGCGGTGATCTGACATCTTATCCCCTATCCTTTGGATAGGGGATAAGGCTGGGTCCACACTACGTTTTGTCCCATACGGGAGCGCATACGGCAGGAGGGAGCTAAAAGCTCGCGCTCCCGTATGTGACCGTATGCGCTCCCGTATGCCATTCACTTCAATGAGCCGACCGGAGTGAAACGTTCGGTCCGGTCGGCTCATTTTTGCGCCGTATGTGCTTTTACAACCGGACCTAAAACCGTGGTCAACCACGGTTTTAGGTCCGGTTGTAAAAGCGCATACGGCGCAAAAATGAGCCGACCGGACCGAACGTTTCACTCCGGTCGGCTCATTGAAGTGAATGACATACGGGAGCGCATACGGTCACATACGGGAGCGCAAGCTTTTAGCTCCCTCCTGCCGTATGCGCTCCCGTATGGGACAAAACGTAGTGTGGACCCAGCCTAAGATGTCTGGGGGCGGAGTACCCCTTTAATGGAGGTACCTATGTGGTGTCCCGGTACCGTATTGTATACGTTACCTGTATAGAGGTCCCCATAGTCAGAGTCCCTAGGACGTTGGGGTTCCTCTTTTGTAGTTTTCCTCTTGTCACCCCTCAGTTAGTCAATGACTATATAGCAGTTCTTATCAATATAAATATAAGTATAGATATGTATGTATTTAGTTATCTACCTGTTCCGAGAGTAGCAGGACCTGCGGGTCACGTGATTAGGTTAGAATCCTATGGTTTTGCTACAGGACCTTTGGAGGTTCCCGTGATGTGTTCACCCACAATGCACTGTAACGGTGAGTGACAGTCGTTATGGACCAATCAAAAACGGCCAGCCCCTGCCCATATAAGGGACCTACGCTATCTTGATCGTCCTCTTCTCTCTTGGGTTGCTGACTCTGGAAGAGGTAGGACCTCCACAGCTTACAAGACAATTTACTAGGCCAAAGCCTGGCGGCCTAGGCCTCTAACATAGCGGATAGACTAAGCAATTCCCCGCTACTCATCGCAAGATCACTGGACCTAAATACTCCCCTAAATCCAGCGGATTTCTGCTATACAATCCTTAAGAAGCTAAATTGGGCTTATCTGATCCCAACCGACTGTCAATCGCTGCTCAAGCTATATGAAAAGAGACTCTGTTATCTGGACTGTTACTATTGTTACATGCACAGAAATTCTTCAGTAAAAGTTCCACCAAGTTTTCAGTTAACAGTGGTTGTGGACAATCCTTTATTTCTGCATCACCTATTGCTCTTGGGAAGGGTGGCAATAGGCCTATCAAGAACACAGCATTTAACCCTCACCCTGGCGTCACGAGTGACAAGGGTTAACAGCGCCCTTAACTATCCTGAACAGCAACACCCTAACTACCCTACACTCCCACGAGACTTTCTCCTCTCATCTGCCACTACACCTACCTACTCTTTCCCCAGTCCCCATATCTACTTACTCTACTGTGTGAGAATCCAAGGGTTTATTATTACCATATGGAATGCTATAGGTGCTTAACCCCTTAAGGACTCAGGGTTTTTCCGTTTTTGCACTTTCGTTTTTTCCTCCTTACCTTTTAAAAATCATAACCCTTTCAATTTTCCACCTAAAAATCCATATTATGGCTTATTTTTTGCGTCGCCAATTCTACTTTGCAGTGACATTAGTCATTTTACCCAAAAATGCACGGCGAAACGGAAAAAAAATCATTGTGCGACAAAATCGAAAAAAAAAAACGCCATTTTGTAACTTTTGGGGGCTTCCGTTTCTACGCAGTGCATATTTCGGTAAAAATTACACCTTATCATTATTCTGTAGGTCCATACGGTTAAAATGATACCCTACTTATATAGGTTTGATTTTGTCGCACTTCTGGAAAAAATCATAACTACATGCAGGAAAATTTATACGTTTAAAAATGTCATCTTCTGACCCCTATAACTTTTTTATTTTTCCACGTACGGGGCGGTATGAGGACTCATTTTTTGCGCCGTGATCTGAAGTTTTTATTGGTATGATTTTTGTTTTGATCTGACTTTTTGATCACTTTTTATTCATTTTTTAATGTTATAAAAAGTTACCAAAATACGCTTTTTTGGACTTTGGAATTTTTTTGCGCGTACGCCATTGACCGTACGGCTTAATTAATGATATATTTTTATAGTTCGGACATTTGCGCACGCGGCGATACCACATATGTTTTTTTTTTTTTTTTTTACACTGTTTAATTTTTTTTATGGGAAAAGGGGGGTGATTCAAACTTTTATTAGGGAAGGGGTTAAATGACCTTTATTAACACTTTTTTTAAACTTTTTTTTTGCAGTGTTATAGGTCCCATAGGGACCTATAACACTGCACACACTGATCTCTCATCCTGATCACAGGCGTGTATTAACACGCCTGTGATCAGCATTATCGGCGCTTGACTGCTCCTGCCTGGATCTCAGGCACGGAGCAGTCATTCGTCGATCGGACACCGAGGAGGCAGGTAAGAGCCCTCCCGGTGTCCGATCAGCTGTTCGGGACGCCGCGATTTCACCGCGGCGGTCCCGAACAGCCCGACTGAGCAGCCGGGATACTTTCAGTTTCACTTTAGAAGCGGCGGTCAGCTTTGACCGCCGCTTCTAAAGGGTTAATACCGCACATCGCCGCGATCGGCGATGTGTGGTATTAGCCGCGGGTCCCGGCCGTTGATTAGCGCCGGGACCCACGCGATATGATGCGGGATCGTGGCGCGATCCCGCTTCATATCGCGGGAGCCGGCGCAGGAGGTAAATATACGTTAAGGGGTTAAAGAGTACGGATCCTAAAATGTTTGTCTGGCAGGTTCTGTGGAGACGACCTGTGGATGGAAGAATCGGCATGAAGGTCTGTGCCGGATGGAGAAGGAAAAGGGAATGACTCCGATCACAGATTACGTCACCTGATGTAACTGTATGTAATCACTTATATGGTCTGTTGAGCTGAGGTCACTACTATATGGGGGATATTAGTCTGTGGACAGTGGTTTTATTCAGTATCAGTATGGTAATATTATCCCGTCATTATATGGTGTTAATGGTAGTGGTCATATTATGGCGGTATTATTTGCCCCTTGTATAATGGTATTATTGGCGATACCTGTCTGTGTATTGTGGTTTCATTGGTGATTCTGGTCTGTGTTCAGTGGTTATATTTAGTATCAGTATGGTAGTACTATCTCGTCACTATATGGTGGTAATGATAGTGGTCATGGTGTGGTGCAATTATTTGCCCCTTGTATAGTAGTGATAATGGTCTTTGTATAGTTCTTTTTATTCATATTATTCCGTCATTATATGGTGGTAATGGTCATAGTGTGGTGGTATTATCTGTCCCTTGTATAGTAGTGTAATTGGGGATAGTAGTCTGTGTGCGGTGATTGTAGCGGTGTTAATGGTGATATTGGTCTAACATCTTATCCCCTGTCCTTTGGATAGGGTATAAGATGTGTGGAGAGGAGTACTCCTTTAAAGAGCCAGGGATTTTTCATTTTTGCACTTTAGTTTTTTCCTCCTAGCCTTCTAATGTTTTGAATTTCCCACCTTCCCATATGGGGCTTGTTTTTTCCCACCGCCAATTGTACTTTGTAATGACTTCACTTGTTTTAGCACAAATTGTTAAAAATAAAATAAAAGTACACTGTGTAGAAACATAAGCCCTAAAAGGTTCACGCAGTAAATATGAACATAGACCCCAGAGGCCTAAAGGACACACTGCCTTAACCCCTTAAGGACCCGGACTTTTTCCGTTTTTTCATTTTCAATTTTTCCTCCTTAACTTAAAAAAATCATAACTCTTTAAAATTTTCACCTAAAATTCTATATGATGGCTTATTTTTTGCGTCATTAATTCTACTTTGTAATGATATTAGTCATTTTACCCAAAAATCTATGGTGAAACGGGGAAAAAAATCAATGTGCGACAAAATTGATGAAAAAACACTATTTTGTAACTTTTGGGGGCTTCTGTTTTTACGCAGTACATTTTTTGGCAAAAAAGATACCTTATCTTTATTCTGTAGGTCCATACGGTTAAAATGATACCCTACTTATATAGGTTTGATTTTGTATCACTTCAGAAAAAAATCATAACTACATGCAGGAAAATTTATACGTTTAAAATGGTCATCTTCTGACCCCTATAACTTTTTTATTTTTCTGTGTTCAGGATGCTATGAGGACTATTAGCGGTACCATTTTTGTTCTGATAAGACTTTTTGATCACTTTTTATGCGCTATTTTGGACTTTGGAATTTTTTTGCGCGTACGCCATTGAACGTGCGGTTTAAAAAGCGATATATTTTTATCTTTCTGACATTTCCGCACGTGGCAATACCATATATGTTTATTTTTATTTACACTGTGTTTTTTTGTTATTCTTGGAAATGCCGGGTGATTAAAACTTTTATTAGGGGAAGGGATAATTAAAAGGGTTAATGATTTTTTTTTTACACTTTTCTTATGCAATATTATAGCTCCTATAGGGGGCTATAACATTGCATGTACTGATCTTTTACACTGATTGATCCATCTCCATAGGAATGGATCAATCAGTGTTTTCGGCGATTGAATGCTCAAGCCTGGATCTCAGGCTTGAAGCATTCAATCGGCGATCGGACTGCAGGAAGGAAGGTAAGAGACCTTCCTCCTGTGCTACAGCTGTTCGGGATGCCGCGATTATACCGCGCCGATCCCAAACAGCTCCCTGAGCTAACCGGCAACTTTCACTTTTGTTTTTAGCCGCGCGGCTCAGCTTTGAGCGCACGGCTAAAGGGTTAATAGTGCGCGGCACCGCAATCAGTGCCGCGCGCTATTA
The DNA here is from genome assembly GCF_029499605.1 of Hyla sarda. Taxonomy (NCBI): domain Eukaryota; kingdom Metazoa; phylum Chordata; class Amphibia; order Anura; family Hylidae; genus Hyla; species Hyla sarda. The sequence goes on from NC_079190.1 coordinate 254,669,252, forward strand.
GAGGCGGGTCCCGGCTTCACTATGACGCCAGGCCCGCCGCGATATGATGCGGGGTCACCGTGTGACCCCTCGTTATATCGCAGAACCGGGACCCAGGACGTACCCATACGTCCTGGGTCCTTAAGAGGTTAAAGGGGGTACTCAGGAGGAAATTTTTTTTTTCATATCAACTGGCTTCAGAAAGTGAAACAGAAAGTGAAACACCTCTGTCCATGTCAGGAACTGTCCTGAGTAGGAGAGGTTTGTTATTGGGATTCTCTCCTACTCCAGACAGTTCCTAACATGGACAGAGGTGGCAGCAGAGAGCACTGGGGTCAGACTGGAAAGAACTACACAACTTCCTCTTGAGCATACAGCAGCTGATAAGTACTGGAAGGATTAAGATTTTTAAATAGAAGTCATTTACAAATCTGTTTTACTTTCTGGCACCAGTAGTTTTAAAAGAAAAAAAGTTTTCCACCGGAGTACACCTTTAATGTGTTAAGGTGCTTCACAGGCTGTAGAGAAACATATGCAACATTGAATGTCTCATCCCCCTTTTGTTTCCACCCCCTTTGTGACTCCACTCTTGCAAAGCCACACCCAGTTAGAATGCTATCCCCCCAGATTTCTGAGGGTTCCTACGCCTCTGGTCCCACCCCTGGAATGTACACTCGGGACACATCGAATAGACGCAAATATTTTCTTTTTTTTTTTTTTTAATATGTAATAAAGTCTATGACTCTATTGATGAATGACTCTATTAATAATGGAGGTGATCCAGGCCCTTGCTGCTGTGATAATCCTGGGAGTTGGTAAGCAGTACCAGGACGGTGTTCCTTCCTCCTCATCCTCTGCTGCATGTGAGATGCCTTCACCAGTGTTCTGCTCCTCCATTGAATCTCTGCTGTCTTCAGAGATATTCTTCACTACAGCTTCCTATGATCACAATAAAGTCAAGTTATAGACTATATGATCTACGGCTCAGGTCCGCCTTATATGTAATGGTTCTAGAAGCTAAACAGTAACAGCCAGTATACAGCACATGCTTCTTGTGTTGGGCACATGTGTCCTTTATTTATTTATTTCCAGTGATTTGTGCAGATATTTTTGTGAGAAAGTCCAGTAAAAAAGAAAGGTCACAGTTCCAAGCAAAGCACAGCATGCAGGTAGGTATATAGGAAATAAATGTCTGGAATTTTAAGGCAAATAATAGTGGCTGGACAATGAGGCAGCGGAAGCCATTTGGTGCCATCGGGTGCTTCTTCTGTCCTTTACACAGTGAAAATGATTCCGCTACCTCTTTACGCTCCCTGTCCTCTTGTTTTGCCTCATGGCTTTGCCGTTCTGTTTATTACAAAATATGGAATAAAGGATACTGGATATTCTAGTGCGGTGAGTGCTCCATCTCTATTTTTTACATATGATTTTTGTGAGAAAATGCTTCAAGATGTCAAATTTGGCTTACAGGGCTACTGATGTACAATATTATACAATAAAGGAAATCAAGGGTCACAGCAGTCTTGTCCAAAACTTACTGGCATCATCGCTAAGGCATCTCCATATATAAAGAGGACCTTTCTGGTTTTATGCCTTTTATTATTCAAATGTAATTTAAAAACGCTGTCATTTCAGATTAATAGGAAGAGGCAATGTAGACACGTGGATAGATCTGCTGACATCACTTACTTCATATTCTGGGATCCTCTCGCCATCATCTAGTTTCATAAAGATGGGCTACAAAAGAACAAGTAAGAATAAGTTTTTCCCTAATTTATTTTTATGTGATGGGGCTAAATAAAAATAGAATAGTAACACTTGTATATACCGTATTTATCGGCGTATAACACGCACTTTTTAGGCTAAAATTTTTAGCCTAAAGTCTATGTGCGTGTTATACGCCGATACCGCCCCAGGAAAGGCAGGGGGAGAGAGGCCGTCGCTGCCCGCTTCTCTCCCCCTGCCTTCCCTGGGGTCTAGAGCCCTGCTGCCGGCCCTTCTCACCCCCTGGCTATCGGCGCCGCTGCCCGTTCTGTCCCCCTGACTATCGGTACCGGCGCCCCATTGCTGGCGGCGATAGCCAGGGGGAGAGAAGCGGCGCCGACAGCCAGGGGGAGAGAAGGGGCAGCAGCACCCATTGCCGGCGCCGCTGCCCCGTTGCCTCCCCCCATCCCCGGTGGCATAATTACCTGGGTCGGATCCGCGCTGCTGCAGGCCTCCGGCGTGCATCCCCTTCGTTGTTGCTATGCGCTGTACGGCGCGGCGCATGACGTCAGTGCAATGGGTACCGCTGCCCCTTCTCTCCCCCTGGCTGTCGGCGCCGCTTCTCTCCCCCTGGCTATCGGCGCCGGCAATGGGGCGCTGGTACCGATAGTCAGGGGGACAGAACGGGCAGCGGCGCCGATAGCCAGGGGGAGAGAAGGGCCGGCAGCAGGGCTCTAGACCCCAGGAAAGGCAGGGGGAGAGAAGCGGGCAGCGACGGCCTCTCTCCCCCTGCCTTTCCTGGGGATGTATCGGGGTATACACGCGCACACACGCACCCTCATTTTACCATGGATATTTGGGTAAAAAACTTTTTTTACCCAAATATCCTTGGTAAAATGAGGGTGCGTGTTATAGGCCGGTGCGTGGTATACCCCCGATAAATATGGTATTTATATTCTTTTATTCTTCTGTGTAGAGGTCAGATGAAGGTTCTCATGTTCATCGGTGAGGGTAATGTGTGAATTAACCATTTCGTGACACCAGGGCGTAGTTGACCTATACACCACCCGAGGTAGACCAGCTTCTCCTGTGCCAGGCTCGGGGCAAACAATTACTCCAACGCAAGGTTACGGATGACTGGCTTTACTGAGGTTGGTAAGATGATACAATCCATTACAGCTCAGATTAGCGTGGAGGAGATGCAGGGTGAACTTTGGGAAGCTTATCTGCTTGCTGGGACTTATAGTTGATTGTGCTGTGTATGACTGACTTTATTTGTATGCAACCCACGCTAGATTTTAGTGACTTGGACTTGACTAACTTGACTTGAATTGATCCCCGGACTGTAGTGCTTACCGCAAGGCTTTGACTTTCACCAGGGTACTGGGGTTGATTGGTAGTAGATGCGTAGTAGATGGACTAGGCCTCAGGCCTCCTTCAGAGTCACCTCACAGACAGACTCCACACTTCTCTCAACTGTGCCTCAGCATTAGACTGAACTCGGAACTCTGGTTACAGTATATATGGGGAAGATTTAGAGCATTCCCATTGGGCAGATAAGTCACATCGTTCACCTCTGCATACTCCCCTAACAACAAGGTCCTTAAAGGAGTAGTCCAGTGGTGATTCAGTGGTGAGCAACTTATCCCCTATCCTAAGGATAGGGGATAAGTTGCAGATCGCGGGGGGTCCGACCGCTGGGGCCCCCCGAGATCTCTTGTATGGAGCCCCGACAGCCGGCGGGAAGGGGGCGTGTCGACCTCCGCACGAGGCGGCGGCCGACACGCCCCCTCAATACAACTCTATGGCAGAGCCGAAGCGCTGCCTTCGGCAATCTCCGGCTCTGCCATAGAGATGTATTGAGGGGGCGTGTCGGCCGCCGCCTCGTGCGGGGGTCGACACCCGCTATCTCGGCGGAGAGCCGGGGCCCCGTACAGAGAGATCGCAGGGGGCCCCAGCGGTCGGACCCCCCGCGATCTCAAACTTATCCCCTATCCTTAGGATAGGGGATAAGTTTTTCACCACTGGACTACCCCTTTAACAAAAGGTTTAAAGGGGTATTCCAGGCCAAAACTGGCTCCGGAAAGTTAAACAGATTTGTAAATTACTTCTATTAAAAAATCTTAATCCTTCCAATAGTTATTAGCTTCTGAAGTTGAGTTGTTGTTTTCTGTCTAACTGCTCTCTGATGACTCACGTCCCGGGACCTGTGCAGTTCCTATGGGGATATTCTCCCATCATGCACAGCTCCCGGGACGTGACATCATCATTGAGCAGTTAGACAGAAAACTTCAGAAGCTAATAACTATTGGAAGGATTAAGATTTTTTAATAGAAGTCATTTACAAATCTGTTTAACTTTCTGGAGCCAGTTTATATATATATATATATATATATATATATATATATATATATATATAAAAGGTTTTGCCTGGATAACCCCTTTAAGGTTTAAAGTGACAAGCACATAACCATTAACCATTGCATAACATTGCATTATACTAGGAAATATAGAGAGTTCTGGGGTGAGAGAGTGGATATATAGAGAGTGGGTCCAAGACGGACATTGAAGCAGCATCTGCCACACAGGATGGGCAGGAGTACAGAAGAGCATGGCATTCTGTACTGGATCACCACATGGGGATATATTTCCTTGGTCTATACTTGTAAGTGGCAAGGAGGTAGTAGATCCACTGAGCTTGTGTGAATGATGGCTTAGGCAATGTCAGGGAGCAGAGTCTAAGGTGCCACTGGTATTCACCAGAGCCCGCCGCAAAGCAGGATGGACTTGCTACAGAAGGCGGCACCCAGGTCGCAACCCCTGACATGACTTGTTAACACAGGCGAAAACGAGGAGAGGAGAAAACGTGGTACAGGAGGGATATGGCAACTCGTAGTCAGGATAGTAAGAAGTCAGTAGGGAGGCGGCACAGGAGCAAGGTCAGGTCACGGAGCAGGTAGGTCAGGAACACGGTAAGGCAAGACACAATAAATGCTTTCACTAGGGCACTGGGCACACAAAGATAGAGGTAGGGAGGTGCACGTACTTATAAAGAAGGGACAGGTGCAAACACTAATTGAGGGCTCACTGGCCCTTTAAATCTCAGAGCTCTGATGCGTGCATGCGCCGGCGGTGTGAGAACACGGAGGAGACAGAAGAAGGAAGAGGTGAGTGATGGCCCAAGATTTGCATGCGGGCGTGTCCCACGATGCGAATCCCAGGCCCGCCGGAGGACAGAGGCAGAGAGCGCTCACGGCCAGTGTGACCGGCCAGAGCGCTCGCCGTAACAGTACCCCCCCTTAGGTCTCCTCCTCTTTTTGGGTCTCAAAAAATTTTGGACCAAGTCGTGGTCCAAAATATTCTCTTCTGGCTCCCAGGACCTTTCCTCAAGACCGAAGCCCTTCCAGTCTGCTAAAAAATAACTTCTCCCTCTTACGGTCTTCATCGCCAGAATCTCCTTCACTTCAAAGATATCCGAAGAACCAGAGACAGGAGAATGAACAATGTATTTTTGTGAAAAACGGTTGAAAACGACTGACTTGAGGAGGGAGACATGAAAAGAATTCGGAATACGAAGAGAGGATGGCAGACAAAGCTTGTAAGAAACTGGATTCATTTTTTGCAAAACCTTGAACGGTCCCAGGAAGTGAGGGCCTAATTTGTAGCTGGGAATCCTGAAACAGATGTATTTAGAAGAGAGCCAGACCCTATCACCATGAGCGAAAATTGGAGGTGACCATCTCTTCTTATCTGTTTGAGATTTCAAACGAGAAGATGCGTGAAGCAAAGAACGACGGTCTCCTGCCAGATGGTCCTAAAGTCCTGTACTTGTTCATCTATGGCAGGTACTCTAGAAGAAGCTGGAAGAGGAAGAGAAGGACGAAGATGATGACCATAGACAACAAAGAATGGTGAAGTCCTCATAGACTCAGAAAATTCTGCCCAAGGTAAAAGGTCGACCCAATCGTCCTGCCTAGTTGAGACAAAATGATGGAGATAATCTCCCAGAATTTGATTAACTCTCTCTACCTGGCCGTTGGTTTGAGGGTGGTAAGCAGAAGAAGTCCAGCTTTATTATGAGACTGGAGCAGAGAGCTCGCCAGAACATGGAAACGATTTGCACTCCTCGGTCAGAGGCGATGTGAGACGGGAGGCCATGAAGGTGAAAGATATGCTGAAGAAAGTGTTTCGCCAGCTGGGGAGCAGATGGAAGACCAGGCAAAGGAACGAAATGAGCCATTATGGAAAATCGATCAACTACCACCCAGATGACCGTTTTGTTTTAAGGTGGCAAATCAGTAATAAAGTCCATTGCTATGTGTGACCATGGGGTTTCCGAAATAGGCAAAGGCTGTAGAAGACCTGCTGGTTTCTGCCTAGGAGTCTTGTCGCGAGCACAAAAAGCACAAGAATGGACAAAATCTGTGACATCGCGTTCTAGGTTCCGCCACCAGTAATAAGTAATAAGAAATAAGTTGAATGGACTTCCGTACTCCAGAATTAAACGTCAGCAAGGAAGAATGTCCCCAATTCAAGACTCTTCGTCTCAGTCGAGAAGGCACAAAAGATTTTCCAGGAGGAACTTGCAGAAGATTGACAGGCGTACCAGAAATCAATCGCTCAGGAGAAACAATATGCCTAGGAGTAGAGTCCAGACCAACCACATCGGAGGATCTAGAAAGAGCATCGGCTCTATCATTCTTGTCTGCAGGGCGGAAATTAATGAAGAAATAGAACCTTGAAAACATAAGGGACCATCTAGCCTTCCGGGGATTCAGGCATTGAGCAGTTTGAAGGTATAAAAGATTTTTAAGATCCGTATAGATGGTAACAACATGAGGAGAATCCTCCAAAGATGTCACCATTCCTCTAATGCCAACTTAATAGCGAGAAGTTCCCGATCTTCAATTGAATAATTCCTCTCAGCAGGTGAAAAGGTCTTGGGGAAGAAGCCACAGGTTACAGTCTTGCCCTTGGAGGATTTTTGAGTCAGGATGGCACCAGCTCCTACAGAGGATGAGTCTACCTCCAGATAGAAGGGTTTCTCAGGATCAGGTCTAGAGAGAACTAGTGCTGAGGCGAAGGGAGATTTTAGTCGAGAGAAAGCCTCATCGGCCTCATGAGTCCAATTCTTAGGATTACAGTTTTTTATGGTGAGAGCCACAATCGGGACGACCACAAAAAAAAAAAAAAAAAAGGAATGAACTTACGATAGTGATTAGCAAACCCCAAGAAACGCTTAATGTCCGGTGGGCCAGTAGGTCTTGGCCAGTCCAAAACTGCAGACAACTTGCCAGGATCCATCTGAAGACCTTGATCAGACACAATGTAACCAAGAAAAGGAAGACTAGATCTCTCGAATAGGCACTTCTCAAGTTTGGCATACAGACGATTATTCCTGAGGCGCTGGAGAACCTGCCAGACATGAGAATGATGATCCTCCAAGTTGGATGAGAAGATCAGTATATCATCAAGATATACCACAACACATGTGTAAAGCAAATCACGGAAAATGTCATTAACAAATTCTTGAAAGACAGCTGGGGCCTTACAGAGGCCAAATGGCATTATGAGATATTCAAAGTGTCCATCACAGGTGTTAAAGGCTGTCTTCCATTCGTCTCCTTCCCGAATCCGAATGAGGTTGTATGCTCCCCGAAGATCCAATTTGGAGAAAATCTTGGCTCCCCGTAGACGATCAAAAAGTTCAGAAATTAAAGGCAGAGGATGTCGATTTTTGTTCGTAACTTTGTTAAATCTCTAGTAGTCAATACAAGGACGAAGAAAACAATCCTTCTTCCCGACAAAGAAGAAACCAGCTCCGGCTGGAAGGAGGATTTATGGATGAAATCCTTTGGAGGTTCTCTTGGATATATTTAGCCATGGCTTGCATCTCTGGAACAGACAAAGGATGCATTTTTCCCCAGGGAGGCAAAGTCCCTGGCTGCAAATCAATAGGACAGTTTTAGGGCCAATGTGGTGGAAGAATTTAAGCCTGCTTTTTACTGAATACATCAATTGCTATAAAAAAAATGGCTATTTCAGGCCTACAGAGAGCCTCAATAGGGGTGTAGAACACTTTGGTTTGTCCTAACACGTATATGGAGTGTGCTGTGTTCATGAAACAATAATGTTATTCAGCATGACATGCAGATTACCGGCATTGCTATTAGAATCACTGCCGCAGAGAATATGGATGTGGCAGATTTTTTATGTCATTAAAATTTTATTTAAATTTTTTGGTTACCCATTCTGGTGAGCATTGAGCTGGCGGTCTGCCGCGTGGCGAGCTACCACCTGTTCCAGCCCCTGCCTCTCAGCGCACTCCCATACTGTGAGTATCCACTTGAAAAGGGAGGGACTGCAGAACCAGCAACTTGGACAGGAGCACATTTAGCTTCTGTGCCATTGGATAAGTGGGTGCATAAAGCTAGAAGTGGCTGCAGTGAAAAAGCTCGTTCTTGTATCTTACAGTCGAGCTGGTGGTCCTCCGCCAGGCGAGATACCAGCTGTTCCAGCCCCTGCCTCTCATCACCCCCCCTGACTGTGAAAGTGCGAATGTTTCATTTAATCAGTTATGGTTCATTGTTATCGCTTCAAGCTGTTTCATTGGATTCTTGTGATAATTCCACAAGTAATATGACGTCGACGACCATAGGGCCTCAGTCTTGAAAAGATTGCATTGATTTTTTTACATTTAAATAAAAAATTTATATTAGATTCCCAAGTTTAATTTCCCAGTATTTGCTTTGAATTAATATACTGTATGACCACAAAACCCAAACTAACAAGGTGTCACATGGCGGCACAATTATAGAGCCTAGAGGTGGCTGCAGCATGAGGAAACCATAATCTGGCAGAATGACACAGCCTGGAATTTGAGGCAGCATGAGGAGACCATAGGGCATCACAATCCCTAAGATTAACCTGTTGGGGACGTAGGGCGTACAGGTACGCCCTCGCGTCCTGGAACTTAAATTCGGAGGGTGTACCTGTACGCTAGTGGGAATTTCGGTCCCCGCCGGGCGGGGACCAGACCGGGATAACTGCTGATATCTATCAGCAGGCATCCCGTGGCAATGCCTAGGGGGGGGGGGGTTCTGAGACACCCCCATGTCATCAATCCAAAACGGCGATTTGCGGCGATTCCGGGCTAATCAGGTACTGATGATCCAATCGCCCAGAAAATAACAGTGATCGGAGCTGTCACAGACAGCTCCGACCAAGCTAAAGGATAGGAGCAGGAGTAGGTTAAAGTTAAAGTTAATTTCCCCCGCTCTGCCCCCCGATCGAAGTTCGGGCAGAGTGGGGGAGAAACAAGGGGGGGGGGGGGGAGAGTACCGGAGAGGAGTGGCATCTGCGGCAGTGGCAGGAGCGGCATCTGCCTCTCAGCAAAACACACATCAATTCGAGTGGCCAAATGGATAAGCTCACTCAAGGTGGATGGAGGATCTCGTGCTGCAAGAGCATCCTTGATTCTACTAGACAGTCATTTTTTTGAAAGTAGCACACAAGGCCTCATCATTCTAAGCCAGTTCAGAAGCAAGAGTGTGAAATTGTCCCCTACTGAGGGGTTCCCTTGACTGAGATTCAGAAGTGCGTCTCGGCCGAGTAGGCCCGTGCAGGTTTTTCAAAGACATTGCAAAATTCAGAGAGAAAAATCTGCAGGTTAGAAGACATTACGATCCCAGAGAGGAGTAGCCCAGGCCAGGGTTTTACTGGACAATAGACTGACCACAAACACCACTTTAGCTCGCTCCATCCGAAATTGATCAGCCATGAGCTCCAAATGAATAGAGCATTGAGTCACGAAGTCTCTACACAACTTAGGCTCTCCTTCATACTTCGAAGGCAAGGGCAAACGAAGCTTGGATCCGGAAGAAGCTGCAGGCACAGGAGGAGACACAGGAGCAAGTTGCGGCTGCTGTTGCTGCTGCTGGGCGGCTAGAAGCTGTTGCATCATGGCAGATAGTTGATTGAGTTGTTGCGCCTGATGGGCTAACTGCTGTGACTGTTGAGCCACGACGGTGTAGAGAACTGTAACATCAGGCAGGGGTACCCCAGCGGGATCCATGGCCGTATCTTACTGGAAGCAGCAAGGAGGTAGTAGATCCGCTGAGCCTGTGTGAATGATGGCTTTGGCCGTGTCAGGGAGCAGAGTCTAAGGTGCCGCTGGTATTCACCAGAGCCTGCCGCATCACAACTCGTCCACATAGGCTGCTGAGGAGAAAACGTGGTACAGGAGGGATATGGCAACTCGTAATCAGGATAGCAGAAGATCAGGGCAGGCAGCACGATAGCGAGAACGGGGACTTAGCAAGAGGTCAGTAGGCAGGCGGCACAAGAGCAAGGTCAGGTCACAGAGCAGATAGGTCAGGAACACGGTAAGGCAAGACACAATAAACGCTTTCACTAGGAGGTGCACGCTGGCGGTGTGAGAACACAAAGGAGACAGAAGAAGGATAAGGTGAGTGACGGCCCGAGATTCGCATGCGGATGCGTCCTGTGATGCGAATTCCGGGCCCGCTGGAGGACAAAGAGCGCTCACGGCCAGTGTGACCGGCCGGAGCACTCCCCGTAATAATACTGTGGTTATATTTATTTTACCATTGTCCTTTACCTGAAATATTTTATATTATCAGAGAAGATAAGGCTCTTACCCCATCTTCGGAATCATCATCCGCGTCCTCATCCTTTGAAAAGTATAACATAAACATAATTATTTCTAGCGGTTTCAATGTTACATTTGTTGTAAATTGTCTTTTTATTGTGTTTCATGTTTGGAAAGAAATTATGATTTGTCTTATATATATACCGTATTTATTGGCGTATAACACGCACCCCCATTTTAACAGGGAAATTTAAGTAAAAAAAATAAAATGTAAAATAAATGACTTTTTCTTCTGCACCTCAGTTTGGTCCCGTCCCCTCCAGTGCCACATCATTCCTTCCCATTTATCAGTCCCTTTGCCACAATTACCCCTCTCATCGCCACCCCCATGTCTCATCATCCCCCCATGTCTCATCATTTCCCCCTGTCATAGACCACTACTAGCCATACATACATTAAGAATTTAGTGCCTCCCCCACCATCATTTCCCCCTGTCTCATCATCCCCCACCCTGTCTCATCATGTTCCCCATCATTCCCCCCTCATCATTTCCCCCTGTCTCATCATCCCCCCAACCTGTCTCATCATGTCCCCCCATCATTTCCCCCTCATCATTTCCCCCTGTCTCATCATCCCCCACCCTGTCTCATCATGTCCCCCCATCATTCCCCCCTCATCATTTTCCCCTGTCTCATCATCACCCCATCCTGTCTCATCATGTCCCCCCATCATTCCCCCCTCATCATTTCCCCCTGTCTAATCATCCCCCCACCCTGTCTCATCATGCCCCCCCAACATTCCCCCCTCATCATTTCCCCCTGTCTCATCATCCCCCCACCGTCTCATCATGTCCCCCATCATTCCCCACTCATCATTTTCCCCTGTCTCATCATCCCCCACCCTGTCTCATCATGTCCCCCATCATTCCCCCCTCATCATACCCCCACCCTGTCTCATCATCCCCCCAACCTCTCATCATGCCCCCCATCATTCCCCTTTCATCATTTCCCCCTGTCTCATCATGCCCCCCCATCATTTCAACCCTTTCTCATCATCCCCCCCCCTCCCCCGCAGCCAGGTAAGGAAAATAAAAAAAACTATAAAAAAGGGGAATGATAAGGGAGGGGGGAGGTAAGAAAAATGTAAAGTCAAACTGTCACTTGTGTTCTCACCAGTACCTGTGGATAGTGCGGGAGACGCTGATTAAAATGAGCCCTACCTTGTCCAGATCTGCGCCGCCGTTCTCCCGCAATTGTAGTTTTATTATGTGTTGAAATCTTCCTGTAACTGGCACGTGTGGGGCTTCGGCGCTTAACTGGCACTGACATCAGTGCCGCTTATGAATATTCATCCCCCCTCCCTCCAGTTAGGAGCGGCAAAGAGAAGGAGAACTGGAGGGAGGGGGGATGAATATTCATATGCGGCGCTGACGTCAGTGCCAGTTAAAGGGGTACTCCGCCCCTAGACATCTTATCCTTTGGATAGGGGATAAGATGCCAGGGGCGGAGTACCCCTTTAAGCGCTGAAGCTCCGCCCGTGCCAGTTACAGGAAGATTTCAACACATAATAAAACTACAATTGTGGGAGAACGGCGGGGCAGATCAGGACAAGGTAGGGCTCATTTTAATCAGCGTCTCCTGCACTATCCACCAGTGGAGAAAACAAGTGACAGTTTTCCATAGCGGGGAGGAGACGGCGCTGGTCACCGATTTAAAGTGGCCATGGCCGTGCTGCTAATAGTTAACAAGCAGCCGCTGCTACGGCCGCTTTAAATCAGTGATCAGAAGATTTATAACACGCAGGCAAGCTTTTTGCCTTAAATGTATGTTTTAAAAGTGCGTGTTATATGCCGATAAATATGGTATTTGTATAAAATAATCGTATGCTGACATCACTTACATAGCATTGAGTTATCCACAGCCCACGGAGTCTCATCTGGTCAGGATAAATCAGTAAATATCAATTATCCAAGAGCCAGTTTAGACATATTACAGGACAAATAAGAGAATTTGCTATAGGGATTATATACACTTCATTCACCTTTAGATCCGTGTGCATATCACATGGATCCTGACTGATTAGTCATGGGTCCTGACTGATAAGTCACATGACACATGTCCACACTATGGACATTTATATGTGTGCTCAATGTTTGTAGTGCTGCAAGACATCTACAGTTTACAGTCAGATTAGATCTACCTGTTCTTGAAAATCCTCAATGGTTCGAGGCCCATTGTTCTCCTAAGTGAATAGTTAAAATATTATTGTGAGTACAGTCATACATAAAGAGTAAATTAGGACATACCAGAGCTAGGTGCTGCTACTACTATAGCTATTTTTGCACATTGTACTTTGCAGGATTTTTCTGCAAAAGGCTTACACATTTAAGAGGTTCACAGTTCATTCGTCTACAGATCAATCAGGGAGAATTATCAAAACCTGTGCAATTTGCAAAGGAAAAGTTGCCAAGTTGCCCATAGCATCCAATCTGATCGCTTCTTTCATTTTGCAGAAGCCTTGTTAAAAATTCAAGAAGTAGTCTGATTTGTTGCTATGGGCAACTGGGCAACATTTCCTCTGCAAAGGTTTTGATAAATCTCCCCCATATATATGTGCTTATCAAAGGGACCGTTGTTCAGTTGGGACTAATGTCAACACTATAGACCTACATAGACATGCATTTTATATTCACGTCCTCTCCATCGGTAGCTCACAGTATATACATCAGTATAGATATGTGCTCAGTGTTTTTGGTGCTGTAATACATATACAGTTTACAGTCAGATAAGACTTACCTGCTCTCTAAATTCTTCTATGGTTTGAAGGTCATTATTTCCCTTTAATATGTAAATAGATAACATATAATTGTAAGTACAGTTATATACAGAGAGTATATTAGGACATACCAGATCTAGATTCTTTTACCACTAGTGCTATTTCTGTACATGGTACTTTGCAGGACTTTTCTGCAACAGCCCATTAATATCTGATTATTGGTTGGCTGACATCCAGCACCCTTCTGATCAGCTATAACCATGGTGCCTACATACAGAGAACAGAGCTGGAAGCAGAATACACTGTATAGTGGTCATGCTCTGTTACTGCATCTCAGCTCCCATTTAAGTGGATGAGAGCTCAGCTTCAGAAACCCAGCACTGCTCTGGCATCCAGCTGATCATTGGAGGTGTCGGATGTGGTCCTTAGAACACTCAACTGTTAATGGCTTATCCTTAGGATAGGCCAGTGATTCCCAAACAGGGACCCTCCAGCTGTTACTAAAAACTACAACCCCCAACATTCCCAGACAACCAAAGGCTAGCTGGGCATGCTGGGTGTGGTAGTTTTGCAAAAGCTGGAAGTACACTGTTTGGAAAACACTGGAATAGGCCAACAGTGAAAATGTCAGTGAAAACCTGATTAATGGCATAGTAACATAAAGAAAAGACAGAAAACAAGCATTAAAGCGTACCCGTCAGATCCAACAAATTTTTTTTTTTTATATATCACTCAGTACCTAGTCCTGACCATGTCTAGCAACTTTATTTTTATTTTTTTATTACACTTTTAATTTAGCTCACTAGTCTGAATTTCTCTCAAAGGGAGGCGTGGCCTCACTGTGCAGGTCTCCGCCCCCTCCCTCAGTATGCTGCCTGCTCACATCTCCCCAAGCGTTAACAAAACTACAACTCCCAGCTTGTCCTCACTGACAGTAGCGGGACACAAGCTGACAGTGGGAGGATTTTTCCTGCAGATGTGAGCCCTGCACTCACAGCTGTCAATCAAGGAAGTGTGTCCATGACATAGGGGATGACGCATGGACACAGAGCGACTAGTATGTGTCCAAGCAGGCAGGGGGGCAGTTGTTTGACTGGCTTTTTCATTATGAAATACTGAAAAATTTCTAATGAAAGCAATTGCAAAACCTATTGGTTTTGCATGCTTTACAATATATCAAAAGTTTTTGTATCTGACAGTGCCCATTTAAGTATAGCACAGCATAGATGCAGCTTTTATTTAATGTGGAATTAAAATATAGTGGAAAAGTTCATCTATTTTCTGCTCCTTTATTGTTCGATAAGTTAGTTTCAAGGTATGAGTGTATGACAATACAGATGCAGCATACTGTAATATTACTTCTAGTATTACTTACAGCCATCCTCATGATTTCATCAATGGACATAGGTGGAGGCTGCAAAAGAACATGTTATACTTAGGTTTTCTTTATTACTTTCAGAGATATAATTTAGACTTTTTGACAATATTATTAAACTTTTTGTTCTCTGAAACATATGTCATTTTTTATTTGTGGATCTTTGATGTCTGCCTTACCCTCTGTAAGGCTAAGTCTCCACTTGTTTTTTTTTTTTGGGCAAAACGCCAAGAAAAATGCCAATTCTGCCGCATGGTGTTTTTTTGGCCAAAAAACCCTGTGGTCAGATGTTAGCTGTAAATCAATGAGAAATCGCAAATTTCTAATTCCACTTGGCGTTTTTTCACTTTGGCGTTTTTTAATCCTTTTGGCATTTTTTCACTTTTATTGCGGGTTTTTTCAGCTCCTTGGCGTTTTGAAAAAAATACTGTATGTCGCTCAAACCGCGTTTTTAGTCAAAATCGTGGCGCTTTGCTCCAATAGAAGTCTATGGGAGTGAGAAAATGACAAGAAAAACGATATGTGGGTTTAACTTTGGCATTTTTGCAGGCGGTTTTTAATCTTTTTTGGACTTTAGCGATCCAAAAAAGTCATGGAGATACCTGTTTTGAATAAAATTTCGTAGGGTACCATTAAAAAAAATGTAAAAAAAAGATACAGTAGTGAAGGAAAAAAATTGGTCCGCAGGTTGTAGACCACTGTTAGAGGAAGTTGTCCTCACCTGTCCCCGCCGCTCCAGACTGTGGCCGCTCGTCACCGCTGCCCTGGATGTCGCCCTCCATCGCTGTCGCCGCATCCCCGGGGTGTCCCCGCCGCTCCGGCAAGGCCTCTGCTTCCCCGACATCCACGCTCTCCGTCGCCACCATCATGTCGCTACGCACGCCGCCCCAATTGGATGACGGGACGGCGTGCGCAGCGACGTGATGACGTCGATGGAGTGCACTGACGATGCAGGGGATCCCGAAGAGGATGCGCGGGAGCCCCGAGGACAGGTAAGTGATCGTCAGCGGACCACACGGGGCACCGTAAACGGCTATACGGTGGCAGCTGAAGCAGTCTGTGCTGCCGGATTGCCGTTTATGCGATGACCCCAACATAAGAAAGCATCGTATGTTGATGCTGCCTTCAACATGCGATGGCCTCTGAGAGGCCATCGCATGTTGAAATTATCATATGTCGGGGCCATCGTAGGTCGAGGGGTCACTGTATATACGGCCGTTCAGGGGACCATAGGAGAGCGGCCGCTGCATCCATACATTATACCGGAGGATCACAGCAGGTGTCAGGAGTGATACCCGCTGTGATCTTTACATAACTGCAGGTAATACTACTCCCAACATGGAGCACACTATGCCTCATGCTGGGAGCTGTAGTACCTGCATTAATAGACAGATCGCAGCGGGTGTCATAAGTAACACTCACTGCGATCTGTCTATTAATGCAGATACTACAGCTCCCAGCATGGAGCAGAGTGTGCTCCATGTTGGTAGTAGTAGTGGCTGCTTAAGGACACATCACAGTGAATGTCACTACTGACACCCGCTGTGATCGTCCTGTCTATAGCAGAGATGGAGCGACTGTGTACATCGCTCACATCCCTGCTCTGTACTATACTCCGGCCACTCATTCATTCATCTTTTCCTCAGTGCTGTGATTGGCTGCAATCATCTGGCCAATCACAGCTCTGGGTGGAAAATATGAATGAGTGATATGAATTTCCATTGACATCACTGGCCGGAGTATAGTGCGGAGAAACGAGCGATGTATAGACCCGCTCGCATCTCTGCTATATTATGGACGATCGCATCGGGTGTCAGGACTGACACCCGGGGCGATATGTCTATAGTACAGGTACTACCACTCCCATCATGGAACAGTCTGTTCCATGCTGGGAGTAGTAGTACTACATAAAAAAAAAATTTGAGAAAAAAAAGTGAAACACACGAACACGTTATAAAAAAATAAAAAAAATTGGGTTATAAAATATATACATTGCGTTTAATAAAATGTTTTCCATCTATCTGCCCGCCCTTTCCACCTCCCTCTTTCTAGGGCTTTCTGAATCAGAGTCCCCCACTTTCTTCAGTCTCCTTGCATCAACATCTTTGAGACCACTTCACGACATCTTGGGAGGGGCCCCAGCTTCCTTCCTAGATGTCTTTCAATATTCTCAACTTAGTCAATTTTATGTACAGGCCAGGGACACACTTAAATTACACCTCCCCCTTTCCACCTTCGAGAAATTGTGTATTTCAGATTCTCGGACGTTCCGTCCAATTAGCTCCATCTATGCCCTTCTTCTTGATATGCTTCGGACTGATCCACTACCTTTTCGGATCGGTTGGGAGAAGGAATTAGCCACAGCATTCGATGATGAGGAGTGGGAGAAAGCATTCTGACTTTGCCATAAGTTGTCGATTTCCTGCAGGGCACAGGAAACTAATTACAAAATTCTAACGAGATGGTACCGGGTACCAACCCTTTTATCCAAATTTTACCCAGGTGTTTCTGATGCCTGTTGGAGGGTCAATGTCCCATATATGGTTATTATGCCTGAAACTGACTCCTTTTTGGTCCCAAGTACTGGATGTAATTCACCAATTGACGTCTATCCGTTTACCTGTGTCCCCAGGCCCCCTTCTTCTCTCCATGCTCCCACCCTCTTTGCCAAAGTGGTCCGCCCGACTAATTAGCTTTATGCTTCTGGTGGCTCGTATGGTCATCCCCCGATTGTGGAAATCTTCCTCTGCTGGCAGACTCCAGAGGGCAAGTGCAGAGACACTATCTCATGTGGGGACCGTGGATATCCTTTCTCTCCTCTGACACATACAGAACTCTCCACTTGAACTCTCAAGAAATGTCTACTGACTGATGCCTTGAGCGTGTGCCCTTACATGTGATGTCAGTCTGTCCGATGTTGGGGTCCTCACCAGTGCACCGTGCTGAAAGGTTAGTCATAGAAACATAGAATGTGTCGGCAGATAAGAACCATTTGGCCCATCTAGTCTGCCCAATAATCTGAATACTATGAATAGTCCCTGGCCCTATCTTATATGAAGGATTGCCTTATGCTTATCCCATGCATGTTTAAACTCCTTCACTGTATTTGCAGCGACCACTTCTGCAGGAAGGCTATTACATGCATCCACTACTCTCAGTAAAGTAATACTTCCTGTTATTACTTTTAAACCTTTGCCCCTCTAATTTAAAACTATGTCCTCTTGTGGTATTTATTTTTCTTTTAAATATGCTCTCCTCCTTTACCGTGTTTATTCCCTTTATGTATTTAAAAGTCTCCATCATATCCCCTCTGTCTCTTCTTTCTTCCAAGCTATACATGTTAAGGTCCTTTAACCTTTTCTGGTAAGTTTTATCCTGCAATCCATGTACTAGTTTAGTAGCTCTTCTTTGAACTCTCTCTAAAGTATCTATATACTTCTGGAGATACGGCCTCCAGTACTGCGCACAATACTCCAAATGAGGTCTCACCAGTGTTCTGTACAGCGGCATGAGCACTTCTCTCTTTCTACTGCTTATACATCTCCCTATACATCCAAGCATTCTGCTAGCGTTTCCTGCTGCTCTATTACATTGTCTTCCTACCTTTAAGTCTTCTGAAATAATTACTCCTAAATCCCTCTGCTCAGATACTGAGGTCAGGACTGTGTCAAATAATCTATATTCTGCCTGAGGGTTTTTACGGCCCAGGTGCATTATCTTGCACTTATCCACATTAAATTTCAGTTGCCAGAGTTCTGACCATTCTTCTAGTTTGCCTAAATCCTTTTCCATTTGGCGTATTCCTCCAGGAACATCAACCCTGTTACATATCTTTGTGTCATCAGCAAAAAGACATACCTTCCCATCGAGACCTTCTGTAATATCACTAATGAACATATTAAACAATATTGGTCCCAGTACAGATCCCTGAGGTATCCCACTGGTGACAAGTCCTCGCTCTGAATATTCTCCATTGACTACAACCCTCTGTTGTCTGTTACTCAGCCACTGCCTAATCCACTTAACAATATTAGAGTCCAAGCTCAATGACTGAAGTTTATTGATAAGTCTTCTATGTGGGACAGTGTCAAAAGCCTTACTAAAATCAAGATATGCAATGTCTTTTTTTAGTCACCCAGTCAAAAAAAATCAATAAGATTTGTTTGACATGATCTCCCTGAAGTAAACCCATGTTGTTTTTCATCTTGCAATCCATGGGATTTTAGATGTTCCACAATCCGATCCTTTAGTAGGGTTTCCATTAATTTCCCCACTATTGATGTCAGACTTACTGGTCTATAGTTGCTTGATTCCTCCCTACTACCTTTCTTGTGAATGGGCACAACATTTGCTAATTTCCAATCTTCCGGGATGGCTCCTGTTACCATTGATTGGTTAAATAAATCTGTTAACGGTTTTGCTAGCTCACCACTAAACTCTTTTAATAATTTTGGGTGTATCCCATCAGGCCCCTGTGATTTATTTGTCTTCACTTTAGAAAGCAAACGTAGAACTTCTTCCTCTGTAAAGACATATGCATCAAACGATTCCTTAGTTTTCCTTTCTAATGGAGGTCCTTTTCCTTTTTTTTCTTCTGTAAAAACTGAACAGAAGTATTCATTAAGGCAGTCAGCTAGCCCCTTATTCTCTTCTACATACCTTCCTTCCTTTGTTTTTAATTTAGTTATTCATTGTTTTAATTTCCTTTTTTCATTTATATATCTGAAGAATGTCTTATCCCCTTTTTTCACAGACTGAGGTAGTTTTTCTTCTGCCTGTGCTTTAGAAGTTCTTATAACTTGCTTGGCCTCTTTCTGCCTAGTCTTGTAGATTCCCCTATCTTCATTGCTCTGGGTTGTTTTATAATTACTAAATGCTAGTTTTTAGTTTTTTTAAGATTTTGGCCACTTCTGCTGAGTACCACAGTGGTCTCTTCCTTTTTCTGCTTTTACTGACAAGTCTAGTGCAAGTTTCTGTTGCCTTCAATAAAGCGTCTTTTAAGTAGTCCCATTTCTCCTGAACTCCATGTAATTTGTTCCAGTCTGATAGGGACTCATTTATGACTAATCTCATTTTTGAAAAGTCTGTTTTTCTAAAATCTAAAACTTTTGTTTTTGTGTGGTGTGACTCCTTCACTGTTCATATTAAACCACACTGATTGGTGATCACTAGATCCCAAGCTTTCTCCAACAATAACATCATATACCAAATCCCCATTTGTGAAAACCAAATCCAAAATGGCCTCCTTCCGCGTTGGCTCCTCAACCACTTGTTGTAGAGATAATCCCAGTAGGGAATTTAGAATATCTGTACTCCTGGCAGAACTAGCTATTTTGGTTTTCCAGTTTATATCTGGAAGATTGAAGTCTCCCATAATGATAACTTCTCCTTTCATTGTCATTTTAGATATTTCTTCAACTAGTAGATCATCTACTTCTTTAACTTGGCTAGGTGGTCTGTATATCACACCTACACGAGTTACTGCATGATTACCAAACTGCAACGTAACCCAAACTGACTCTGTGGTTGCCTCAATCACTTGTATTAGGTTAGATTTTATGCTATCTTTCACATATAGGGCCACTCCTCCTCCTTTCTTGCCTTCTCTGTCTCTTCTGTATAAAGAGTACCCTGGTATGGATATATCCCAGTCATTCCTTTCATTAAACCATGTCTCAGTAACAGCCACAAAATCTACATTCTCAGATGCCATTATTGACCCAAGTTCATTGATTTTATTACCTAGTCCTCTTTATTGTCTCTCTCTCCCTGTGTTTTTCTTTCTCCTTCCAACTCCTCCTGTCTTCCTTCCGGTCTACCTGGGAGAGTTCTCCCTTTCTCGTTTATTCTTGCTCTTCTCTTTTTCTTGTAGGAACACTTGTGCCAGACTAGGTGCTGATATTTTATTGTCTGCCATGTATGTAAGTGTTTATTGTTGTCATGTTGGAGTCCTAAAAGACTAGTGTTACTGCTCCTAATACGACTTATTTGCCATATTACCTATTTATTTCTTTTGGGCGCATGTGCGGCACATATTTTGGCCCCGTGGTCACTTGCACATTTACTACTTTGTATGTTTAAAATAAAATCTTTAATAAACTTTACTATTGAGAAAAAAAAATAATTCCATCACTGCTGCATTCTTTTTTTTTTTTTTGGTACCCAACAAATTTTGGGTACCAAAAACAAAATGCCAAGGTGCAATTTCCACACAAATGAAAAAAACGCCAGAAAAAAACGCCAGAAAAAAACGCATGATGACGTACATTGCACTGGCGATTTTTCAGGCGTTTTTTTCTGGCATTTTTTTTAGTCCCTAAAAGCGCAGGACAAAAAACCAAGTGGAGACTTAGCCTAAAGGATTTCCAGTCTTGTATAATGTTTAGTAGTGGTATCCCAGCACCAAAGACTGACCTGTGGACTGCGGATCTCCTCGGGCATTCCTGCGGCACAGGTGTTGGGCCCACTAAGTTACTATCTGTTATGTTTAATATGATCCAGCACTTTATGAGATACTTTATTATGTTACTTATGTACCGTTAAAAGTGAGGAGCAGTGTAAACCAGGTGACCATGCCTGACCAATGGAACCTCTAAATTCTGTAGTATATAGTATAGTGGGGGAGGAGTCATTCCAGACTAGTGTTAAGCTCAAGTGTGGTAAAGAGGTGTAGTCGTGTGTAGAGAAACTCTAAGGGAAGCCCAAGAACAAATCTATTTTCAATTCTATCCAGCCTTTCTGCAAGTGATCCCCCATACAGTGGAAAGTCAAGCCCTGTCGGAGAAAGCAATTGTACCATGTCAGAACCCTAGCCGGAGTAGAGAATCTACAGTCTCTAATCTCAAATATATATTGGAATACAAGTCCCTAATCTCAAGTCAGTATTAATCAAGTGGGTGAAAAGCACCATAAGTCCCACCAAGGCAACAGGGCTCCCAAGGGTTTCAGTGCATCCCTTCTACTCTGCTCCAGATGTTGTGTAATAACATCTGCACCCTGCTAGGTGTGACAGTTGTGGGGTTTCGATCCACCCCACTGGACCACCAGGGAGTATTAAAAGGTCCCTTTAGATGCCACCGTCAGCTTTGACAGCGGCATCTAAAGGCTTAAAAGCTGTCCACATGTTGGTTACTATCAGTGACTCCCAGCTACAGGAATCTGCCTTGGGCCACCGGGTATGGAGCGGGCACTAGTCAGGGGCCCGCTCCAAACACATTGAGCACCTCCCTATTTATTATTATTTTTTGTTTAAATAAGAGGGGCTCGCCAGTGCGGCTCTGCTTGCCTGATGCAGGGCTAAATGCTTTAAAAATGTACCTGCCCGGCGCCCGGAACTACATGTCCCGTGCGTCAAGCGTTAGGATTTCCACTTCCCTGACATATATAGTAATCAAAAAATGTTGCAGTATCTTGTAATACCTTTTTTATTGGACTAAAAAAGGTATTCTATTTGCTTATCTCTACAAAATTCTGTTAGTCCAATAAAGAAGGTATTAAAAAATACTGCAACATTTTTTGATTTTGTATCTGGCATAAAAGGTTTCTGAAAAATAAAGACTTCAATTTGATTGGTTGCTATGGGCAACTGCTCCACTGTTCCTCTGCACAAGGTTTGATGAATCTCCCCGATAGAGTATAGTGACATTAGCAGTTTCTAGGCTCTACTACTGACAGTGTTGCAGTAATAGGCAATAAGGGCTGCAGCTATTATCCAAGAAAGGTTGTAGCCTTCTTCTTCCTCTGGACAGTGATCCATATCTTCAGTCTTCTTTAAGTCACCCCTCTAAGCTTTCTAGATGGTTTCTGAGCAAAGGAGCGGGATCAGAAACATAAGTCTTGTTAAAAGATGTGCCTAGTAATGCACATACGCTCTGTGGATTTTTAAAGAAATCTAACTGAAAATTTTCCATATATAAGTAAACTATAGCAGCATTGCAATCCAGAATAAAGGATCTTTAGTGGCCCAGTATATTGCGTCACCCTAAAGGGGTTTTATACACAACAGGGGAGATTTATCAATACCTGTCTAGTGGAAAAGCTGCTGAGTTGCCCAAAACAACCAATTGGATCCCTTCGCTTATTTCTCAGAGGCCTTTTCAGAAATGAAAGAAGCAAACGGATTGGTTGCTATGGGCATTTTTTCTTCTAGTCAAGTTTGATAAATCTCCCCCAATATGTCTGCCAAAGCAGATAAAAGCAAGAATAAAGAGACAATAAAGATTAAATTACAGTGTCATGTAACCCATTCCTAATAAATTGGTCAGTGGGTACAATAGTCTGTATACCATCAACAACACGGGACTAGAGTTAGTATATAAGCTGAAAATAGGCTACCTATAGCTCTCAGTACAGGGTGAGGATCGAATCACTCCTGTACCTGGCAACCAGGATATAGTCATATGATCAGTAGAACTACGTACACCAGGATGCACGTCTAAAAAAGATTGCCTACATGTCAGGTACAGGAGTGATTTGATCCTCACGCTGTACTGAGAGATACAAGTAGCCTATTTTCATCTTACACACTAACTCTAGTCCCATGTTGTGCATAGTACACGGACTATGGTACTGGCCAATACCTGCTCACTAACCTATTTATTAGAAATAGGTTACATTGCACTGTAATTTCATCTTTATTCTCTAGTGAGGTTCTGTGCATTATACTTTTTTATTAAAGGGGTACTCCACTGGAAAAAAAAATAAAAAAAATCAACTGGTGCCAGAAAGTTAAACAGATTTGTAAATGACTTCTATTTAAAAATCTTAATCCTTCCAGTACTAATCATGCTGTTATATGCTTCACAGGAGGCTCTTTTCTTTTTGAACTTCCTTTCTGTCTGACCACAGTGCTCTCTGCTGACACCTCTGTCCATGTCAGGAACTGTCCAGAGCAGGAGAGGTTTGCTATGGGGATTTGCTTCTACTCTGGACAGTTCCTAAAATTGACAGAGGTGTCAGCAGAGAGCACTGTGGTCAGACAGAAAGGAAAAAAAAAAAAAGAACTTCCTGTGGAGCATATGACAGCTGAGAAGTACTGGAAGGATTAAGATTTTTAAATAGAAGTAATTTACAAATTTGTTCAACTTTCTGGCAACAGTTGATTTAGAGAAAAATGTTTTCCAGTGGAGTACCCCTTTAAAATCTAACTGCATCCTCTCTGTCTGCTTCGGCAGACATATTGGAGGAGACCGGTTTTGATAAATGTCCCCCATTATCAGTATTTAGTTCAGTCTGACCTGCCAGTGACTTATTGTGGCCTATTCTGTTTAATTACCTAAAAGGAGTTGATCACTTTAATAAAACTTGTATTGACTCCTTAAAGGAGATGTCCAGAAACTGATCTGTCCTGCGGATAGGGGATAAACGTCTGATCGCGGGGGTCCTGTACCTAGCACGTCAGCTGGTCGAAACAGTCGAAATCATCTCTATGTCTCTGCCTCTCCCATAGACCTAATTGGGGGGAGTGTTTCGACCAGCTGATGTGCTGGGTACGAAACTCGCACAAGCAGAGCAGAGCTGGGGCCGAGCCAGGGCCCCGTACAGGAGATTGCTGGGGGATCCGACTGCTGGGATAGGGGATAAATTTCTTGCAGATAGGGAATACATTTCTTACTGCTGGACATCTTCTTTAAGAGCGTTTTCACATGTACACGTTCATATTTGATGTGCAGGATTTTATGCTGTTGATTTCAATGTAAACTAAATGACTGAACACAGCTTCAAATCCTGTGCATAAAATCCTGCACATCAAATATGCACAGAATACTGTACTTGTAAATAGACCCTAAGGATGCAAGAATTTTTCATTTTTGCACTTTCCTTTTTTCCTCCTCACGATCTAATAGCAAAAACATTTTCAATGTTTGATTACAAAAATATCGAATTGAAATTGGATTTTGTTTTATTTTACGACTTTTAAAAAACTATAACTTTTTATACAAAAATGAGTATGACTAAAATTGTCCTTTCCTGAACCCTATATAACTTTCATTATTCTGTATACAGGGCAGTATGTTTTTAGTGCCATGATCTGTACTTTTTATTGGTGCCATTTTTGTTTTGATGGGACATTTTAATCATAACCATTCGGTTTCATTTACATTATATTTTAATAGATCAGATATTTCCGCATATGCTTATGTTTATTTTTGTTTACATTTTTTATTTGAAAAATGGGAAATAGGGTGTGATTCAAAGTTTTATTAGGGAATATATATTTTTTACATTTTACTCATCATTTTTAAATCCATGTAGAGATATTTGAGGGGACACAACATTAGGCACTGTTATACAGGCTGTGCACTCACTACTTTTCATTGTATGCATTTATACAAATACAAAATATATACAAAAAGAGAGATTAATTGGTACATGGAGGATGTATAGCAGTGATCTCAAACTGCTGCCAACAGCGGTCCGGGCATGCTGGGGTTGAAGTTTTGCAACATATTCAGGGCCAAAGTTTGAGACCAATGATGTATATGATGTAGCACACGGCAAGACAGCAGTTGGAGCCAATACAATGGAAACAGTTAGGCTGGTGGTGATATACAGGAGGACCAAGGACTGGAGAAATGTAGTCTTCAGTAGATAAGTGTCAAAAAAAGCTAGTCTACTAGGCACATGGGCCCAGATTTATTAGAAAACTGTTCTGATTTTCCCTCCGTTACCAATTACAGCTCATCTTTTATTTCTCAAGTTCTCCATCCATCATGTAGACTTTAGGAGGAGACAGACTATGCAGAGCTTTACATGTAGGTGTGAAAATGATGTGGAGATGCATCAGAACTAGTACAAAGAGTAGTACTTACCAACAGATGTTCTGGATTGTGTTACAAATTTGTGCAATCAAAATCAGGTGTTTGTAAAAGGGCAAAAGGTGTAAAATTGCTTCTTAGAGATCACAAGCTGCCTGAAGAGTTCAAACAACTCAACTGACCAGTGCAGGCGGTCAGTGGCCTTACCAGGCAGTTCTGTTCTTAACGTTCAGTGCCAGTGACCAATCACGAGCTGATATGCCAGTCACATGACTTCTCCTTTGTGCCGATTCATTTGAAAAGCACAAATTCACATCTTAGGAAATATATTTTCTGAAGGGTTAAGGGGTAAACAGAAGGGGTATACAGCACTGCAGTCAGATTAAATAATGCAAATATAGGCAGCAGATATATATAATTCGGGTTGAGAATTACATAATCTTGTCTGCTAAGCTATTTTGTGGGCTTATATATACTATAACCTTGTGACCATGGCAAAGTACAGACATGCAAAGGGAGACACTACACTTAGAAAATCTTATCCATGTGATGTTCTCCAGACTCAGGTGGGCACACTGAGGCAAATACAAGATCCAGTGTAAAGACTATAAGGTCCTTGTACTTTAAAGGGGTACTCCGATTTAGAAAATTATGACCATGGGGGTCTGACTGCTGCGATCCCCTGGGATCTCTTGCTTGGCACTCCAGCACTCCTCGTGCATGAATCTAGGGTCGACATGCCCCCTCCATACATCTCTATGGGAGAGCTGGAGTTACACTGCTTCTTGCCTCCTTATGTTTAGTCAGAAGATTACACACTTTTCAAACTTTCGACTTTTGCCACACATAGTAAGAAATGACAGTTTAAACCTTCAGAAAAAAGGACAGTAAAACATGAATGGGGAGAGTGCAAAATAGGTACAATCATTTTAGTAAGAGTATGATTTTAAATGATGCCAGCCTACCCAGCCATGAAACCTCCGCTTTACTATATATACCTACATTTTCTTGAAAGGTCTGAAAGGAGTTATCTCATACTAAAAACGTATCCCATATCCACAGGATCGCGGGGCCGGGGCTCAGTACAGGAGATCATGGGGGTCCCAGCAGTCAGACCCCCCGCAATTTAAAACTTATCCCCTATCCTGCATATAGGGAATACGTTTTTTAGTATGAGACTTCTCCTTTAAAGGAAAATTGTCACCTGCACTATAATCTGATCGACCGGGTAATAGTGCGGGTGAACAGGAGACCGATGCGGGGGCTCGGACTGCTATACCTACCTGCAGTCTGGAACCCCGATCCCTCAAAGGTCCCCCTCTTTCAGCGCTAACTTGCGCTCTGGAGGCGGGCCCACTGGCTGGATTAAATATTCCTAAGCGCTGGTCACGTGAGCACTCGTGCCTACTGAGCGCTCACGTGACCAATGCTTATAAGTATTTAAATCCAGCCAGCGGACCCCCCTCCAGAGCACAAGTCAGCGCTGAAAGAGGGGGACATTTGGAGTATCGGACTGCAGGTAGGTATAGCAGTCCAAGACCCCGCATCAGTCTCCTGTTTACCCGCACTATAACCTGGTGTATCAGGTTATAGTGCGGGTGAACTGGTGACCATTTTCCTTTAAGAAAGGGGATATAATTGGCCGAATATAAAGATTTAGAGGAATAAGAGAAATAATGTCTACATATTTAATACCATTACCAGTCAAGGGAATAATGCATGAGCAAAGATAGGAGCAAGCTAGGTGGCAGATTCGAGGGAAGGATTTTTGTCTGTTAAAGGGGTACTCTGCCCATAGACATCTTATCCCCTATCCAAAGCATAGGGGATAAGATGTCTGATCGCGGGGGTCCCGCCGCTGGGGACCCCCAAAATCTCTCCCAAAATCTCTCTGTCTGAGTACTCCTGATACAGGGGCCGGAGTATCGTGACATCACGCCCCATGCCCCCTCCCATAGGGTTGAATTGAGGACATGACATCACAAGGGGGTGGAGCCGTGTCATCACGATACTCCGGCCCCTGTATCTTGAGTCATCAGACATGGAGCGATCTTCACTCCATGCAGCTGAGGGCAAGTGGGTGCTGCAGGAGAGATTGTGGGCGCGATCAGGCATCTTATCCTCTATACTTTGGATAGGAGATAAGATATTTAGGGGCGGAGTACCCCTTTAAGGCTATAATAACACACTGTGCCAAAGTGTGACTGTAGGGAATAAGCTGCTTCTATAGGCTGTTTAGGTGGAGCCAAGGTTAATATGATACATTTACATAAATGGTGTGTGTGTGTGTGAAGTGCTAAATTCTGTTTTCAGTGAATCAAGTAAATGCAGTGTAATGTGCAATTGTTAACCCTCTGCACGCTGGAGAAGTGTATGCATGTTATGATAGAAAAATCTAGAGAGACAAGTGCAATAATAATAATACAGTTACCTAGGCCTTCTGCACCTGAAAGAGAAACAGACAGCAGGTTTACTGACACTAACCTAGGTATAAAGGTAGATGTGCGGGTGACTTGTTTCTAAGGCTTCTTACCGCCGTTCAGGAGAAAACCATCTTGTTGCTTATATGGTAATTTCTTCTTATATGCAATGGAGGCGGGCTGCTTCTGTATGAGCAATGCTTTCTCCTGCCCACTGCGGCTGATCACACTGCCCTGTCATGAATATTCATCCCTGGTTTACTTGTGCGGCATGATGGGGCAGTGATATTGGCCAGAGCTGGCGATCATTATGTCATCACATGTCACAGTAATATGGCTGTTATTGCAAAATTGTGGTGAAAAAAAGACAATTGCTGAGATTTATCAAAACCTATGCAGAGGAAAAATTGACCAGCTGCCCATAGCAACCAGAGGCTTTTTAAAAAAAAGAAGAAATTCGATTGGTTATTGATCAACTTTTCTTCCGCACAGTCCACTTCAATTAGCTCATCATCAGAGGTGCCAGGATTCAGACCCCCCACCAACCTAATCTAGGTGGCCTATACTAGGAATAGGCCATTATTAAAAGGGTACTCCGCCTCTAAACATCTTATCCCCTTAGCAAAGGATAGGGGATAAGATGTCTGA
The DNA here is from genome assembly GCF_029499605.1 of Hyla sarda. Lineage (NCBI taxonomy): Eukaryota > Metazoa > Chordata > Amphibia > Anura > Hylidae > Hyla > Hyla sarda. The sequence continues at coordinate 254,697,521 of NC_079190.1, forward strand.
TTGAGGGAGTCCGACTGCTGGAACCCACCTCCGCAATCTCCGGCACAGCACCCCAGTCATCCGGTGCACAGAGCGAATTCCACTCCGTGCGGGATGATGGGCAACCAGAACTGTCATGCCCCCTTTATTCATGTCTATGGGAGAAGGCTGGACATCACGCACTCTCCCATAGACATGAATGGAGGGGGCATAGCGTGACATCATGAACATGGAAGCTCCAAGCTTCCATGTTCAGAAAGCCGTGGTGCTGGCCCCGAGATCGGAGGAGGTCCCAGCGGTTAGCACACCCGCTATAATCCTTTGAATAAGGGATAAGATGTCTAGGGGTGGAGTACCCCTTTGAGTAAAATAAAACCCTTTTTATCTTGCTTCATCGAGCTTACACAACGTATGTGCACTGACTGATGGAGCTTTAACAAATATGGCTCACTTCTTGGGTGTAAATTTATCTAAACAACAACAAAGATGGTCTCAAATGGCAGGAGGTGCTCAACCCTAAATGCAGTTGTGCATATATACTGGGGGAGCAAATCCTGCCCTTGTGGTCTGTTGCTAAGGGTGATCCCCAGCATAAAAATGCATACAATGGAGGATGCCTGCAACAGACAACAAGTGCCACAATGGCATCCTACACCAGATAAACAGTGTGCATGTGTAACAATTAGAATACAATACAGGAATTTAGGTGCACTACTGTGGTACATTTATACAATGACATGGGCTATCACTCAACACTGATGTTAAAATTGAGACATTCGCCAGTATATCCTTAGATGAAGGACATACCAGAGCCCGCACACCAATGCCAAGGTTTCTCAAGTGGCATGGGACCTAACACTAAACCTACCTGTGTGTGATAAGCAAAACCAGGGGCCAGTGCGCGATTACAGCAGCATTACGCCCGAGCAGGCTGTAAGTCGGGCCTAATGCTGCTGTAATTGCCCACTTCCCCTGGTTTTGCTTATCACGCACAGGTAGGTTTAGTGTTAGGTCCCGTGCCACTTGAGAAACCTTGGCGTTGGTGTGCGGGCTCTGGTGTGTCCTTCACATAAGGATATACTGGCGAATGTCTCAATTTTAACATCAGTGTTGAGGGATTAGCTAATGTCATTGTACACATCTACCACAGTAGTGCACCTAAATTCCTGTATTGTAAATTTATCTAATCCTGTGTAGAGGAACAGAAGTTCATTTGCCCATACTAAGCAATTATTGTTTTTTTTCTTTTTTTTTTTCTTTGCTGTTCTCAGACCTTTTTTTTTTTCAAGTTAAATAAGCAATTTGATTGTTTGCTATAGCCAACTGCACCACTTTATCTCTACACAGGTTTGGCTAAATCTTTACCATTGCACATGCGTCTCTAATGTTGCTTTCAGCAGCCACATGTTTGTTTGTGCTTTAGAGGGGCATTCCATGAATTTTTTTTTATTGACTATGCTACAGGGGCTGTAAAGTTGGTGTAGTTCATAATAAAGTGTCTGTACCTGTGTGTGACCATTTTCTCACAATTCTTCTGTGATTTTCACCCCAATATTTCTTTTTAACAGGGAGCCTGTCTGCTTCAAGGGAGGGGTGGCTGATGTGTGGGAGGGAGGAAAATGGAATTATGGGATTTGTAGGCAAAGAAGAAAACTCAAAAAAGGAAATGCCAGTTCACAAAAAGATAGCCCAGTGTTATGGTAATCTCGCAACATAGCCCTTTAGCCTAAAGACAAGTGCAGATCCTTCCTAAGCATGTCCATTACTGCCTGCCAGGTATGTACTAAAATCACCTTATGGTGGAGAACCCCTTTAAAGCAAGTTTGCTTGCAAGTGTACTGTAGTCTCAACTCTGTCTTAACATTGCAGCTATAAACTCTTAAAGGGGTACTCCGCCCCTAGATATCTTATCCTCTATCCAAAGGATAGGGGATAAGATGTCAGATCGCGGGGTCTCACCGGTGGGGATCCCCGTGATCTCAGCTGCAGCACGCCGCTGTCATTACTGTTTGCTCTGTGCGTAATGACGGGCAATACAGGGGCGGGAGTATCGTGACGTCAGGGCTCCGCCCCCTCAATACAAGTCTATAGGAGAGGGTGTGTTGGCCATCACGCTCCCTCCCATAGACTTACATTAAGGGGGCGGGCAGTGACGTCACGAGGGGCGGAGACATGATATCACGAGGGTCGGAGCCGTGATGTCATGATGGTCCAAACCCATGTATCGCCTGTCATTACGCACAGAGGGAGTTTGCTCTGTGCAGTAATGAAAGCGGGTTGCTGCAGCCGAGATCCCGGGGGTCCCCAGTGGCAGGACCCCCGCAATCTGACATCTTATCCCCTATCATTTGGATAGGGGATAAGATATCCTGGCGTTGAGTACCCCTTTAATACAAACATTATCAAAGTAATGAGGGTTTGTACATTATTCTTCCTAGTCCTTGCTACCTACTGTTGGCTTTTGGGGACATCTTTCACAACCTGTGCAGAGGAAATCTTACTATTTTTTTCCATAGCCATAATTTTTTATTTTATTTTAAATTTTAAGATGATTTATGAAAAATAATGTAAGCAATTGGATAGGTTGCTATTCACAGCAGGGCTTTTTTTTCCAATTAACACATTAGTCAAAATATCCACAATAGGATATTTTTTTTCACTTGATCATAACTCTGTGTTATGTTAACAGAGACATACTGATATTGCAAACACTTTACAAGTGTAAGTGTCTGTGTAACGTAGCCAAATGTACGGTATTTGCCTTAGTTATTTTCTGTTCATATAATAAATTACACAATAGTTTATTGAAGTTCCATAAATATATGTAGTTTAGTTATTTGTTGATTCTAAAAAAAGACATTACAATAGTAGGGTCAAATCTCCCCATTAATAGCAATGCCATGCCAAATTACCACACAGTCCATGCTGTAATAATATTTATTGGTGCATTTTCAATAATCCAAATTGAACACTAAAATCTAACTTTTATTGTTCCTTAACTTTAACCCGATAACAACCATGGACGAGTATAGACGTCCAGGTTGGCGGCCGTTCCCGCACCTGGACGTCTATACTCGTCCACTCGGCAGCACCCACGAGATCGCGGCAGGGACTCGGCTGTATCACACAGCCGGGACCCTGCTGCACTGCCAGGACCGAAGTAAACTTCGGTCCCGGCAGTTTTAACCCTTACAGCCGCGGTCGGAAATGACCGCGGGCTGTAAGTGTTATGACAGAGGGAGGGAGCTCCCTCTGTCTCCTCTGCAGCACCCCGCATCGCGATCGCGGGGAGCTGTGTGTGGTCGCGGCTGGCCGGGGCCTGCCGAACTGCCGGGAGTGAAGTTCACTTCACTCCCGACAGTTTAACCCTTACAGCCACGGTCAGAAGTGACCGCGCGCTGTAAGGAGTTCTGACAGAGAGAGGGGGCTCCCTCTGTCTCCTCTGCAGCACCCCGCATCGCGATCGCGGGGTGCTGTGTGTGGCCGCGGCTGGCCGGGACCTGCCGCACTGCCTGGAGTGAAGTTCACTTCACTCCCGACAGTTTAACCCTTACAGCCGCGGTCAGAAGTGACCGCGCGCTGTAAGGAGTTCTGACAGAGGGAGGGGGCTCCCTCTGTCTCTCCTGCAGTACCCCAGAGCATCGCGGGGTGCTGCTGCATACCTGGGCAGCCGGGGGTCCTACAAAGACCCCCAGGTCTGCCCTGGGTATTGCCTGATATGCTGCCTGCTAGTGAAAACTGGCAGGCAGCATAGAACTGCAATGCTTTGAAATACTAAGTATTCCTAAGCATTAAAAAGTGTAAAAATATATAAATAAATAAAATAAAAGTGTAAAAATAAATAAAAATGTAATAAAAGTGTAAAAAAAAAAAAAAAAAAAAAATATAAAAAATACATTTATTAAATGAATCTAATAAAAAAAAATGCATAATGTGTAGGATCGCATTGGCGGACATCCGCAGCATTTAACATGCTGCAGATGTCCACCATGTGATCCTACACATTATGCAGCTGTCACGGTAATGAGCTCGCTGCTGCGGCCGCTGGGTAGCTTTGTGTGTCCACTCATAGCGGCGAATTTCCCGCCGGCAGTCATGAGCGGACACACTGAGCTACCCAGCCGCAGCAGTGATGGATATATTCGCCATGAGCGGGTGCTTATTCCCACAACATGGCGGATATATCCATCAGGAGCCTTAACTGTCACAGACAGACGCGTTATACTGACAGCCGACCAAGGACCAATCAGAGAGGTCCCTGGTCCAGCCAATAACTTGTAGGGGTGCGGTATATAAATGGGGTCACTTGTGGGGGTGGGGGTACTGTTCTGCCCTGAAAGCCAAATGGCGCTCCTCTCCTTCTGAGTCCTACCACGCGGCCAAGGAATCATATATGGCCAAAGCGGGGGTATTTCCGAACATGGGACAAGCAGCTAAATAAAATATAGGGTGCATTTCTTTCAATATCAGAAGTGATGTACAAAAAATATGCCCCCCAAATGATGCATTTGTGAAAAATTGCAAATTTCGAATTTTTAACACTGACTTTGTAATAATTCCTGCCAAAAAACTATGGTGTTAAAATACTCACTGTACCCCCTAGCGAATACCTTGAGGGGTCTGGTTTTTAAAATGGGGGCATTTGGGGGGGGGTGTTCCTATGTTCTACTACCTTTTAATTTCAGCAAACCTTGCATAGCACATAAAAAAAGATGTACTTTTCAAATTTTCAAAATTTTCTAAATTTCAAGTTAAATTGTTAGGCTTCTAACTAATTTAAAATGTTAATTAAAAACAAAAAAATGATGTCAAAATAAAGTAGACATCTGAAAGTATAAGTTTCATAAACTATTTGGTCAGTAAGTATAAATATATGCAACCTATTAGTGTTAAAATAGCAAAAAATCGTAATTTTTTGTAAAAATGTCATGATTTTTTGCATTATAAAAAAAAAACTACAAATGATATCGGCTTACTTTTACTATGTACATGAAGGACAACTTGTGACAAAAAAACAATGTCAGAATTATCGTGATTGGCAAAACGTTACCAGAGTTATTCTCTAATAAAGACAGACATCCCCGATTTGAAAAAACAGGCCTGGTCTTTCAGGGGCGTACAGGTTTATTTGCATTGGTCCTTAAGGGGTTAAAGCAAAAAAAAAAAAAAGGGTCCACTCAGACCAACATTAGTTTAAAATGCGTGGTCCCGATACGGGATTATATTGGCGCAATACGGGCCATTATTGATACAGTATCGGAAACCCAGTTGCTCCCACCAATCAGGAGACTTACAATAAATGGTCCATTAAATAGTTGCTAAAGGATAGGATGGGGAGTAGGGTAGGGTGTGGGGGGAGGGCCTAAGGGAGTATTGGCCTATGGAAGGCAGCCACTACCTGCTTGCCCTTTATCTAGGTCCCTCCAACTACCCCTAAGCCTAGACGGAGTGATCGCCCTAAAAATGACGGCCTCGTACAGGAACCTACCCCTAAATGAACTGGCCTTACCCTGTACTGTAGACCACAAGGAGGCTCTCTGTCTCACTAGAATTAGCTATCTATCTCTTTGGATAGGAGAAGGATAGAAATGACCTACTGTCACCACAATCATATGGTATAGGTCCAGCTGAGTTGACCTGTATATGTAGTACCAGTGCTGGTAGGATATTATATTGTCTCACACAGCTAATCTAAGATGTATCACTTAATCCTGGGCCCTTTTAATAAAGGGGTGTTTGAGGTATACCCAATTAGGCCATATAGATACACATTTAACAGAGCTATGACACATTGACCATAGTTAGTGCTGTGATATAGCATACAAGCGATAGAGAAAATCATAAAATGCATAGATTAACTGTGATATATAATAGAGGCGACAGTAGGATTGCAAAAAACATCCAGGTTATCCAGGTAAAAACTTTCTTTATATATATATATATATATATATATATATATATATATATATATATCAACTGGCTCCAGAAAGTTAAACAGATTTGTATATTACTTCTATCAAAAACATCTTAATCCTTTCAGTACTTATGAGCTGCTGAAGTTAAGTTGTTCTTTTCTGTCTAAGTGCTCTCTGATGACACCTGTCTCGAGAACTTCCAGATTGGAAGCAAATCCCCATAGCAAACCTCTTCTACTCTGTGCAGTTCCCGAGACAAGCAGAGATGTCAGCAGAGAGCACTGTTGCTTGACAGAAAAGAAAAACTCAACTTCAGCAGCTGATAATTATTGGAAGGATTAAGATTTTTTAATAAAAGTAATTTACAAATCTGTTTAACTTTCTGGAGCCAGTTGATATATATAAAAGTTTTTCCTGGAATACCCCTTTAATGTTTTAATCTTCAGAATTGTCAACTACAAACTGCAAATAACATTTCTGGAAAGCACACAAAAACTTAAAATGGTAATTTGCTGCCCAGAATTAGATGCAATTTTCTATTCATTACTACCACCGTCATTAGGAGACCTTGGTTTGTAGGTGTGAGAAAGGGTGACATGGCAACATTAGGCCATCTCTCTGCTGGCTCCTTTTTTTGGTTTGTTCAGAAACAGCCTCCACTATCACTTTCACCGTGTGCTGATCGCAAATTTCTGGCTCCTATGGGAAGGATGTATTATGTTAGTCTCAAAATTACAAACAACAACCAATGATGACCATAAAGCCAATTTTTTTTTATTAATCATGAATTTTTGATCCATGCTGATGTGTGATGATTATACCTGGCCTAAATCAGTTAGCAACAACACACCTATTGGGTATATGACATTAGGCATTATCCTATGTTGCTTATTAATGTATAGTATTAAACAGCTAATAAAAGTGCACTTCATACAAACCAAAGCTGTTTTGGGCAACATATTAAATGTTAAAAAAAACTTTAAAAGTTTATATTATTTAAATTTGGCAATATGTGGTATGTATGCATTATGGAATTGTCCTTTTACATGAAGTGTTCATGCCTATTAACAAACATTAAATTACTTGTCTGAGTTGTATTGGTGAGCCCGTCTGACATCTGGCTTTTAGAGATAAGATCTGTTTGGTTGGCTCTCAAACCTTTTCTCTGAGATAGACCCAACAACAATCATCAAACTAACAGCTTATGTAGATGCAGTACATTCCTCCCATTTTTGTAAATATTTTATTATATCTATTCATGTGACAACACTGAAGAAATGACTCTGCTACAAGAAGTAAATGCACAGCCTGTATAACAGTGTTTAAAGTGGTTATCCAGCATTAGAAAAACAGAGCTGATTTCTTTAAAAAAAACGTCACTACACACTGGGTGTGGTTTTGCAGATCAGTTCCATTGAAGTGAATAGAGCCAAATTGTAGTACCACACATAACCTAAGGAAAGGAATGCTGCTGTTTTGGAAGAAATAAGCCCTGTTTTTCTATTGCTGGATAACCCCATTGACTTTGCTGTCCCCTCAAAATAAGTCAAACAGTAAAGAGTCCAAAGAGAGATTGCACTCACCATCCACAGGCTTTATTCAACATAGTACAGGCATAGATGAGCAGAGGCAGGGGCGCACCGGTGTGCCCCTGCCTCCGCTCATCTATGCCTGTACCTTTGGGCTCTTTACTGTTATACTAAGTTGCTTACGCTGAGGTGCCCTACCGAGGTCCACATTCTGCCTTGTCTGCATTCACACCTGTTCCTGCTTACACATATTGCCCTAGTCCTGCAAGTGCCGGATCCTCACCTCTTCACTTTCCATCAAAATAAGTTAACACACAGCCGTTAATGTCTAAATCTTAGCAAGAAAACTGAGTACACCCCTAAATGGAAATGTCCAAATCGGGCGCAAAGTGTAAATATTTTGTGTGTCCGCTATTATTTTCCAGCACTGGAGTTTACTAGAGCTTCAAAGGTTAACACTTGAATCCTCTCAAGCTTCTCCCACAGATGCTCAATACGGTTTAGGTCTAGAGACATGCTTGGCCAGACCATAACCTTTACTCTCATCTTCTTTATTAAGGCAGTTGTCGTCTTGTAGGTGTGTTTGGGGTTGTTATCATGTTGGAATACTGCCCTGTGGCCTTGTCTCCGAAGGGCAGGGATCATGTCCTACTTCAGGATTTCAAATTACATGTTGGCATTCATGGTCCTCAATGAACTGTAGCTCCCCAGTGCTAGCAGCACTCATGTAGGCCTAGATCACGATGTTCTCACCACCATGATTGACTGTAGGAAAGACACACTAGTTTTTATACTCCTTACCTGGTTGCTGCCACACACGCTTGACACCCACGGAACCAGATAAGTTTATCTTGATCTCATTGGACCACAGGACATGGTTCCAGTAATCCATATTCTTAGTCTGCTTGTCTTCAGCAAACTGTTTACTGTATTTCTTGTGCATCATCTTTAGAAGAGGCTTCCTTCTGGGATGACAGCCATGCAGACCAATTTGATGCATTTTGTGGCAAGATTTCAAATTAAAAAAACAAACAAAACATTTTTATGTAGGTTCAGTAAAAAAATCTTTAGGTTTTTAAGTAAAACAGGTGGACATGACAACTTTATCACGTTAAAAATTCAATGTGTGGGGTTGTTTGGGTTTTTCTAAGATTTTGGCACACAAAAATTTCACATAGTTACATAGTTCATAAGGTTAAAAAAAGACCAGAGTCCATCAAGTTCAACCTATTTCTCTAATCAGGGATTATGTCAGTCAGAATAAATCCCTGGATCAATGTTCTGTCCCTATAAATCTAGTATACATAACCATCAATGTTATTATTCTCCAAAAATACATCCAGACCCCTGTGTAAATAATAACTCTGGGCCAATGCTTCGGCCTGATCCAGTAACCTCTTCAAGTGTACTGAGGCTGCAGGTATATTTTGGAATGGGTACTCTGACTACATGCTGTGTATATATATGCACAATGCCTTAGTTTGAATATTGTCAATGAATTTTCGGCATTGAAAAAATATGAATAAAATATTCATTATTGAGTTATTTGTGGAGTGCTGTGGATTTTCCAGTATATGTGCTGGCAACAAGACTTCGGGGAATTTTTTAAAGTTTTAAGGGAAGATTTATTAAAGGGGTACTACCGTGCTGACAACTTATCCCCTATCTAAAGGATAGGGGATAAGTTGCCTGATCGTGCAGGGTCCTGCCGCTGGGGTCCCCCGTGATCTCGCACGCAGCACCCCTCTCTCACCAGGCCCCGGAGCGAACATCCGCTCTGGGTCTGATGACTGCCGATCACGGGGCCGGAGTATGGTGACGTCACGGCTCCGCCCCCATGTGACGTCACGCTCCACCCCTCAATGTAAGTCTATGGCAGGGGACGATCTCGCCGCCTGCCATAGACTTGCATTGAGGGGCGGAGCGTGACATCACACGGGAGCGGAGCTGTGAAATCACGATCACTGGCCCTGTCATCAGACCCGGAGCGGATGTTCACTTCTGGGTCTGATGAGAGCGGGGTGCTGCGTGCGAGATCGCGGGGGTCCCCAGCGGCAGGACCCCGCATGATCAGGCAACTTATCCCCTATCCTTTAGATAGGGGATAAGTTGTTAGCACGGTAGTACCCCTTTAAGACTGGAGTTTTAGTCCTTTGAAGAAAGATACCACAAACTTCTTCAGGGTACATGGCTTATAATAAATTTGTTACATTAATATCTTTCCTTCAGAGCTGAAATCTATGCCAGTCTGCTAAACCCAGACTTTTACATTAAAAAGAACAGTTGGACATTTTTGGCAAAAGCCCTTAGCAAATTCCTACGTTAGCTTTTATGTCGGTATGCGCAGACATAGACAAAGTGTAGCATACATAGAAAGATAAAAAGGTACCCGCACTCACTCTGAGGAAACAGCAGACCAACTTCTATGGCATCTCGGACAGATGCGACTTTAGGCTGACAGCAGGAAGGTGCTCAAAATGGAGGCAACTGCCGGCAAAGTTTCACACAGATTGCGCTTCTTCCGGCCTCGTACGAGGCCGGAAGAAGTGCGATCTGCGCGAAACTTTGCCGGCAGTCGCCTCCACTCTGAGTGCCCTGCTGTCAGCCTGAAGTCGGATCTGTTTGAGATGCCATAGAAGCTGTTTCCTCACGGTGAGTGCGGGTACCTTTTTGTCTTTCTATGTATGCTATTGAGTGACTTCGAGTTTCTTGGTTCCCAGCACCTCCGGACCCACAGGCATCAGGACTCCACATTGCCACAGTGACAGAACGCTAGTCTCCACAGTACATGCTGACATAATTGGTCTTTCTCCACAGCAGTGCCCTCTAGCTTGTGTTAGTTAGAATATACAAAGTGTAGTTTGCCAGCATTCCCAATGACATAAACAGCCGGTGACCTGTCATAAGCTGCACCACACAATTACTTTTTTGAACAAATAGTGAGGCAATGTAACAAGCTGGTGAAAATGAGCGGAATTCCTCTGAGAGTGTGACTGCCCTCTAGTGAAGCAACCCCAGGGTCAAACACTTCTAAGGACCGTTTACAGATTTGCAGTTCTCCTCCACAAGTCAGCGCCTTAAGGGTTACATCGTATTTCCCCCAGTTCTTCCCATTTATAGTTTAAGTCTGCACAATGGGGCTTATTATAAGAGCAGACTGGTGTCAATGAAACAGGAAATCAGCGAGGAGCGTGCAGGGAGTGTATAGAGGAATAACTGTCTGCTCTGAACAACAAGCCATTCACTGCCCTCCCCCTCCTACTGAGGTGTTCAACAAACGTTTGCTCCAGGACTCTGTACACCATCCATTCTTAATGTGCTGTAATAGACGTATGGTCTTACTTTATGACAGTGAAATATAAAAGTGAACTCTGGTCTATAGAGGTCTATAATGATCTTCGTATCTGGAGAATGAAATGGGAGTTAATAGAAATATGAACCTATTTGGACCTTGCACAATCTCCAGTACACATCAGAACTTTAATAAACTATTTTAGGAATATTTTAGGAATGAAGGAAGGGGCTGTGGGAATTAAGACATCTTACCTGAAGCTTTGACTTCACATTGGGGAAGGAGGGAGGTTCCCTTCTCCCACCAGCCAATTGCCCACCTTTCCGACCTAGCAGCCTATTGCATATTCATAGTATCTTCTCCTCCCTCTAACCTTACCCAATCTCACTGTGTTAGAGGGCTGCATCCCATATCTTCCAGTATTTGGGGTCTGGCAACACAGGGCTATCTGGAGCTCTAGCCTTGCTGGTTGAATTTTTAGAAAAGCCCGTGTGGCTTTCCCCTCCCCTCCCTTCAGGTCCTCTGGCAACCAGAAGCTAACACCATGGTGATCGTATGGGGAAGCCTGCGGCTCTCTGTAATCCTTCATCTCGTCTGCCTTTCCCTGGCACAGTTTGTAAGTTTATTCTTAATTTTTTTTGGATCAATATAAATAAGAATAAATGAATGATGATGACATTTCATGGCTGCATGTTAATGGATCATCCTTGGATGTTTAGCTTTACCCTTACTTTTTACAGTTGACCGTATAGGTCTACCCTTTACTAATCTTATACTCTCTTAGGATCTGTAAATGGACTTGAATTGCTATAGATGAATAAAGTCCTGAACGAATAAAGGCCCCTGGCTGCCGCATGCTGATGTATATGGGGTGTATTACACACATAGCTATTATGTGTTCAAGTACCTATAGAATAGTCAGAGCAAACTAAATATTTTTATATAAAGGTTTTATATTTGGATAATAAAACATTTTTTATTTAGAAAATGAATTGCTATGTTCTTTGGCCTAAATGGAAACATATGAACAGTGCCTTAAAACGTTTTACAAAATATATATTCATATTCCGTTGTTACCGTAAACATTTATTGTAGTCCCAGATACCCTTGCTGTCATTATAAAGGGGCCAAAGTTATAGCCCCCTAGGGCCTATGACATCTTATAGGATAAGAGAGTATACATGTCTCTGTGCTTATAAACATCATGGATATTTCTAGCAGATATGTCAGAGATAAAGTTGTTCAAGATTGAGGGATACTAAAATATTAAACATGTACAAATTTATATATTTATTTTCCAAAATAAAAATATATTTCTATTTTCAGTGGACCTCTTCTCCTAAGTTGCAATTTTTTAGTTATATATATATATATATATATATATATATATATATATGTATATTGCTAGGTGACAACCAAGCTACCAGAACAGTCTGCCACTCAGGTTTCTAGACTGCAAACTATTTTATTTTCTGCCTCTGCATATCTAGTCAAATTTACTGTTCCGGGACCTGGGAAAGCTGGGTGGCAATCCCTGTGGGTGCTGTACTGGTAGTCATCCAGCGTTTCTACAAATAGACGTAACCTAGAAAAAAGTGGATACAATGTTAACAAGCAGGCCACAATATGTAGCCCATGATAGACAGGTGTATAATTTTCGGTAAAAGTAATTTTTGTATCTAGAAGGTCTCAGTGAGTATGGAAGGTACACAGTGCTCTCTGCTTCCTTACATCATGTGTAGGAGAGTTTTTGGAGGAAGGAGAGGGAATGAGCTGGTTATGTGAAGGTGATTGTAGGTCAGGAGGCAGGAGGAATGCAGAATCTTGAGACATTTGGCATTCATATGTGAGAACAAAGTTTGCCATTCAGGAGTCTGATCCTGTTCCCCTCACACTCACAGAGCCCCTGAACATAAACAAAGTGACTGTGGCTGGCCGACATGAATGCTTAGCTGGTCTTTTTTTTTTACAGCATCCTGCAGTGAAGGCTGCACACGCTAGGATGTAAGCTTTATTTTAAAGCCAATTTAGATGTGGGCCAGAAATGGATGAACAGTCAACAGTATCAGCGAATACTAGGCCTTACATATTACTATTACATCATCCCTATTGATATTGCTTTATAATGTGAGTAGTTTTATTGATCTGGAAGTCTTGTCAGTAAAGGAGGCAACATGTCTTAGGTGACATCTACGGTAGGAGCAGCCATAGTCTATGTGACTTGCTAACCCTATCTTTTCTATACTATCGCTTATAGGCTAGTTATGTACTAGAAGTAGTAGAAGCCATATTGTTTGAGGCTAAGGCTAACAATATACTTTTGGTGGTAGCTTATCTCCCTTGAGACAAAAACAGAATGCATGTTGAAATCCAACAGTTTAATCCTTCTTTTTCCTGACATCTGACATCTGGGGAAAGTTCCACATCGGATAGTCAAGTAATCGAGACAAAATTGGTGAATTCGGGTCCAACTTATGTATGGATGCCTTAACTCCATCTTTTTTATACCGTAGTCATTTAGGTATGGCAGCCAACTACAATAGTACCAACCATATTGTATGAGACTTGTTAACCCTATCTTACTTATATTGACACTTACCAGCCTATTATATACCCTGCCATAGACGTTCCTGTCAGTCAGCTATAGTACTAGCTGTCACACACTATGGGACTTGTTAACCCTATGCTTTCTACACTGCTATGTGCAGTCATTGTTTTTACCCATATGTATTGGAAACACAACTTACTAAGAACTGTTAGCCATAATTAAAATTGTGACAAACACAAGATAGAGGGCACTGCTGAAAAGAGGGACCGACACCTATGCCCAGCTGTATAACAGAATAAAATAAGGAGCCTAACGAACTGTCACTGTGGCCACGCGGAGTCCAGGTGCCCTTGAGTCCGGGGGTGCTGGACTCAATCCAAAGTCACTCAACAATATACAAATGAAGATAAACAGGTACCTGCACTCACCGCGAGGAAACAGCAAACTGACTCTCCTGGACTTTAGGACATTCCCTGCATCAGGCTGGTAGCAGGGCGCTTAGAGTGGAGCGGAGGCCGGAAGAAGCGCGTCTTGCACGAAACTTTGCCGGCAGTCGCCTCCACTCTGAGCGCCCTGCTACCAGCCTGATGCAGGGAATGTCCTAGAGTCCAGGAGAGTCGGTTTGCTGTTTCCTCGCGGTGAGTGCGGGTACCTGTTTATCTTTATTTGTATATATTTAAAATTGTAATGAGGTAAATAAATGTCTTTTTAGGTAGCTCAAAAGTTTCTTTTTTCGTGAATGATCTAGTGTGATCTTTTGTGTAATACTTTCTATTGTTGACTCTTTTGGTATGACAAGGAATCTCTGAGTAGTAGTACATTCTAAAGGATCTCCTCTCAGATGTTAAGCATTCTTTATATAACTATTTATATAACACCATGACCTGCAGACATTCCAGCCTATGCTATAGGCCCAAGATATATTTTCATCCCAGACAATTGTAACTTGTGACTATTGTCTAATCTTTTGCATACATGCCTTGTTTATCTGGTCACCAGCTTCATTGATTCATGTGTCTGAATACATATATAAGGGATGTATTTTGTATGTGTGTCTCTAAGGGTGCAACATTAGCTCATCACTTATTAATAGAACCTGCAAGGCCTCTATGCATTATGGGGCTTGACCAATTGTAGCTTCAGTACAATTTCAGCTGCTCTCTTCTGGGTGCAAAGATAAGCTGTGGTAACCAATACAAAATAGGATTTTTAATAACGTTTATAACTACACATATGAATACTAAACTGGATGACCCTCTTAAACCTCTACACTCAGAATCGGTTACTTTGGGTGTAAACCATTCATTTCTCTATCTTTATAACCATTTTACTTTGGTATGGACATATATTTTAAGAGTTTAGGGTCAATGTGGTCACCAATGATTCTTTAAAAAAAAAAAAATACATTTGCAGTGTTGTGTATAGTAGTTCTTTAATACCTAGATATTAAGAAGCGCTTTACACATTGCCCAGCAGAGCACCCCTAGGCAATTATTCAGAAGGTTGATAGCGAAACCTCTCAGCCACTAAACATTTTTTTTTGTTTTGTTTTTCTTTGTCTTTTACTGCGCTACCTTATATATATTAGTCATTTTAATAAATTGCTGTTATTGGGCTGTCTTTAATCTCTGCAGACATTTACTTTCCTCTAACTCTAATCTCTAACCTTTTTTTTCCACAGACTGGTCCACCAGGTCCTCCAGGACCTCCTGGTGCACCAGGCCCCTCAGGAATCCCGGGATCAGATGGCATAGATGTGAGTACACAAACCAGGAACAAAGAGCTTCTGTGTGTGCTGGACAGCCACTGAGCAGTTTTAAAAAAGCACCACTAGATGGCGAGAGTAGACAGTTTTTCTTCATTTAAACTCATACAGAGATGTCAATGAAAACTTTTACTCATCTTTACGCATGTATAGTTTTTAATACGGTGTTATAGTGATAAAAGTATAAACAGCAATAAAGTATATCATAATATAAAAATGTTCTATGCACTCTCCTTGTATGTTTATGTTTGTTTCTTACATGGTCAGTTACTGTACCATTATGGCAGATTTAGACCTCTAAAGCTTTACCATGGCTGTGAGCAAATTGCTGATGTCCTACATCATCTTTGTCATGGGCAGACCATTAGCAGTTAAAGCAGATGAAAAACATCTAACAAGATCATTCTATTTTGCATATAAAACCTCAGTTTTGTAACTTTTTCAAGGTATAAGAAGATGCAGAAAATAACATTTCCTCTTTTCTGTCTTGTCCTAGGCACTTGTGGTATCAAACATAGTGCCTTGCACAATTGTAGTGCCGTACATGGTGCCCCACGTAATGCCCTAATCAGGAAGTGGTGCCCCATGTAATACCCTAGACAGTTGTACTGCCCAACACAATTAATGTCCCAGATATTGTCCTAGATAGTAGTAGCACCTCCCATAGTGTTTAAGATAGTAAGTAGTGCCCCACATAGTTCTCTAGATAGTAAGTAGTGTCCACATAGTATCTCAGACTGTAAGTAGTGTCCACATAGTATCTCAGACTGTAAGTAGTGTCCACATAGTATCTCAGACTGTAAGTAGTGTCCACATAGTATCTCAGACTGTAAGTAGTGTCCACATAGTTCTCTAGATAGTAAGTAGTGTCCACATAGTATCTCAGACTGTAAGTAGTGTCCACATAGTTCCCTAGATAGTAAGTAGTGTCCACATAGTATCTCACACTGTAAGTAGTGTCCACATAGTATCTCAGACTGTAAGTAGTGTCCACATAGTTCTCTAGATAGTAAGTAGTGTCCACATAGTATCTCAGACTGTAAGTAGTGTCCACATAGTTCTCTAGATAGTAAGTAGTGTCCACATAGTATCTCAGACTGTAAGTAGTGTCCACATAGTTCTCCAGACAGCAGTAGTACTCCACATAGTGTCCAAGAGAGATAATATTGCTGCACAAAATAACAGTTCCCCTATTCAATGCCCAAGGCAGTTGTACTAGTGCCCCATACGGTAATAGTATCCCCCCTTAGTGTTGCAGATGATGATAGTAATCAACTCAGTTCTCCACACTGTAAGAATGCCAAAATATAACCCCATGCAGTAGCAGTGAACAAGTATTGCCCTTAGCAGTAATAGTGCCTCCTTAGAGCCACACTTTGTACAAGTTGCTTTTACTTTCTTATGGCCCATACAGTGCCCTACACATCTAGCCTTCCACCCCTGAATCCTCTAATCTTTCAGTGTTCATTTTGGCCACTAGGCCTTAAACTAAGCGAAGACTTCCCTTATATTAATAAGGAAGAGGTCGCTGGAAAGTGATCAGTACAGGATTGCAGTGAACTGTGATACCAGAATATAGATAACACAGGATCTTCACAATAGCTGAAGCTCAGACCTCAGCCTCCCCCTCCCTGTGGAATGACCTCTTCAAAGGTCACAGAGCATGTCCAGACCCCTTTCCTATTCATGTCAATGGGTCAGCTCCTGTCTATTGTTTCCTATGTCCACAGGGCTTGCTCAGGGGTGTGGAAAAAAATAAAAATACTTGTCCAAGGGACTAAAACAGAACACAATCTACTTGTCCCTCTTGGAAATCCACTTGTCCTGGTAGACAAAATTGTTTCAACCAAAATAGTGCGTAAATTCGTTTTTATTAGTTTTAAGTTTTATTTTTTTTCCTCCTCGTCCTATAATAGCCATAACTCTTATTTTTCCATCTACAGACTGATATGAGGCTTGTTTTTTGAGTGACTAATTATACTTTGTAATGACACCTTTCATTTTTCCATAACTTATGCTCGGAAACAAAATAAAATTATTTGTGAGGTGAAATTTTTAATAAATGCAAATCAATTTTCTTTTTTTTTGCAATTCATCTTGTGGTCAAACTTACATATTATTTTAATACTTTAGGTCAGCCTGATTACACCAATACCAAATATTATTATAATTATATATATTATATACATAATAAAAATATAGAGGGAAGTCGGTCTGACCCTGCTTGCCTGATACAGGGCTAATTCTATAAAAAATTCACCTGCCGGGCGCACGGAACTACGTGTCCCGTGTGTCGGGCGATAGGATTTTCACATCACTGCCCCTAGTAAGTAAATAATGTCCCAGGTAGATATGTGCCCCCAGTTGATAAGAAAGGTGGGCTCCCCAGTAGGCAGGCAAAACCCCAGATGGTCATGTCCCCCATTAGGTAGAGCTCACCTATATGAAGACAGGCCCCCAGATAGATATGACCCCATCAGGTCGGGCTCTCCAGTAGGTAGATAGGCCACCAGATAGATATGACCCCCATCAGGTTGGGCTCCCCAATAGGTAGACAGACTGCCAGATAGATATGACCCCAATCAGGTTGGGCTCCCCAATAGATAGACAGGCTGCCAGATAAATATGACCCCCATCAGGTCTGGCACCACAGTAGGTAGACAGGCCGCCAAATAGATATGACCCCCATCTGGTAGGGCTCCCAAGTAGGTATATTGGCCCCAGATAGATACGATCCCCATCATGATGATCAGGTAGGGGTTCCCAATAAGAGGACAGACTCCAGATAGATATTACCCCCAACAGGTAGGGCTCCTATTTAAACAATGACCCCCCTCCCCCCAAGGAGATAGGTTAGCCCCTGGTGATATGCAGGTGCTCCCTTTTTGAGTTATTAGGCAAATTAAGGTATTTCACTGCTACAGTACTTACATCTCCTTGCTGCAGCCTATAACAAGCCTTCCTTGCGGGGATGCGGGCGATAGGTGATGTCATCACACACGCCACGCAGGACATTAGCGTCCTGGTGTCCTGCGCTGCTGATGCGATGATGTCACCACTCGCACACATCCCTCCAGGAAGGCTCATTATATTCTGCAGCAGGGAGATACAAGTACAGTAGTAGTGTGTGCCGACATGTGTGAAGTCTTCCGGAATTTAGCGCTGTAAATGTAAATGCTGTTAAAAACACCTCATGCAAGATGGCAGCCCCCATAATAATGTACAAAATATGTAATAAAATGTAAGTGAAAATTTGCATAAGGTGGGTAAAAGACATTGCATTATCTCTGCTGGCCACCAGATGGAGCTGTAGTAATGCAAATTACCAGCAATTTAAAACGTATTGTTATTGTACAAAATCATTTGTGCATATATTGTTATTGTTATTATTACTAATAAACAACAGCAATAAACGTTTATAATGTGCTCTTCTCACAAGGGACTGTCTGGGAGTAAACTGATTTATTAGATATAATGGCCCATGCTGCGAGCGTGTTACAGTATTTGTCCTCAAACTGAACAGGTGCATCTTGTGTCTTGTTGTAAATGTGTCAAAGCGTAAGATCTCTCTGATAAACCTAGGTAATAGGCATGTCAGGAGGCTCTGGTGGATCATGGGTTTGGACAATATGTTTATTACTGTCGATCTAAGAAGATGGCAAGGAGTGTACAGCTTCAGTAGTTCTCTTAAGCAGCCAGGGCCTAAGCTGTTTATGGCTTCAAAAGTCATCAAACAAATTTGAAATGTTATTCTCTATTTTCTAGTTGGCCACTACAGTATAGGACTGATTTTGTAGGATCATCTCCAGGCTGTTTGGTTATTGACCTGGCTGTAGGATTTTGGATTGACTGATAGCATTATCTCTCAGGAAAGCCTATGTATAGGACAATATAGTCATTTAGCTATGAGTGTATGGATGTTTGTAACAGTGTTAATGGATCTTCTGATTAAATTAGGTATTTAAGGGAGTACTCCTGTTTAGCAAAACATATCCCCTATTAACAGGATAGGGGATAAGTGTCTGATCGCGGGGGTCCAACCACTGGGGTGCATGAGTTGATGGGTGAGTGGACAGGTGAGTTAGGAGGAGAGAAACAGACCCCATTTAGATGATTGCGGTGGTTGGGAGTTCCCAGTGGTCAGACCCCCCATGATCAGAGACTTATTCCCCAAACTGAAGTACTCTTTTCATTCTTACAATATTCCTAAAGTGGATGTATGAAAATGTAAAGGTGTATTCCAGTATAAATGTTTTTTTGAAATGTTGATGCAGCTCTCATTCCACTGTTTTCCAGTCCTCTTAAAGACACTTATAGCTGCTTCCAAGACAAGATTTTGGAGCAGGACCTGTCCGCTCTGCTAATCACTGGTGCTGCAGCTTTAAGTCTCAGTCAGTTATTGGCTGAGCGGGTAGGTCCTGCTGAGAAAAATCATCCCAGAAGCAGTAATAAGCAGTGACCAGCAAAGGGCCACTGGACACTAAAACGGGAGCTGCATGGTAGAGCACTGCAATGGGATTGGGATCCCGAAGGACCTGATATAAACCTTGCGAAAGTGGGCGGTTTTTATTCTTGAAAGGGCATAAGCAGGCAGTCACAAAACATAAAGTGGGTTCTGCAAAATCCTGCACAGTCTTTAGAAATGCCACAGGGGGCTTTTGAAATGGCTCAAGGGGGTGATGAAATGGCACAAGGGACCCATGCAATGGCTCAAGGGGGTGATGAAATGGCACATGGGACCGATGAAATGGCACAAGGGGGTGATAATATGGCGCAGAGGGCTGATAAAAGGGCACAAGGGGATGATTAAATGGTACATGGGGCTGATGAAATGGCTTGGGAAGTAATGAAATGGCACTGGGATAATGAAATTGCACAAAGGGGGGGGGCTATCTCTAAACTCTGTGACTAAATGTTTCAGGAGTGGATTGGACACCTGTTGCGGGAGCGGGTGGTAGTGGAACACACACCTTGTGGAAGGGGGCAGTAATGGTTAGAAGTCAAACGGGAGTGGGCAGGAGCAAGATGAAGAAAACAATCCTGCGCAGGGCTTTACTGCAGTGGACTGGATTATGAGAGTTTGACTTGTTTCTCATTTTTAACCCTCCCCAGCAAATATCAATCTTTTTAATGCTGGAATGCCCCTTAAATAATGCCAGATATCTGGTTCCTGATAAAAAGTTCTCCATTTACAACTACACACAAATTATATGGAGTCTGAGGTTTGAAATATTGTGTCTCCCAGGTATAAAGATGTAGGACATGCATGTTGCTATTTTGCTTTTAGGTGACCAAAAGGAACTCAGTTTTGTCCAGGTTCAGTTGTAACCAGCCAGCGTTCATCTGTTCTTGTAGTTTAGCTAAACAGGAAATTTTGTATGTAGCTTGAGCACCGTTTTTCTGTAAAATTTACTTTTATAAATATGCAAATTAGGGTGATCCGTGCATTTTGGGTAATTCATTACCCCAGTTTCACCAATAAGTCTTACCCCTCACTCCTGTAAAACGACCCCTCTTGAATACTGATCTGCCCTTTTTAGCAACGTAACTTGAGGTAGATCACTGCAGAAGAGATGTTGTTGGCATATTTGTAAAAAGTTAAGAAACACCATGCAACAGCCATACATATTACAGGTGCCATCATGATCACCGTAACATTTGCTATTGGCCAATACCAGCATATTACAGTACTCTAATGTGCTGATAGATACCCTTTAAAGGGAATCTGCCAGCTCCATTTGCTGCTAAGAGCTGCAGACACCATTGTAAATCTATTAGGGCATAACAGCAAACTACATTTACTGGAACTTATAATGGTCGCCAAACCTATAAAGCTCCCCTTTTATTTCTCATCCCAGTGATAAGGACACAGCCTGGAACATCTCCTTGCTTGCTCTCAGCTCCTAGCCTCTCCTTGACTGATATACTGATAGACTCTGTACCTCAATCAAAGAAGGGCTGGAAGGTGAGGGCTAGCAAGAAAGTATTCCAGGCTTTGGCACATGACACTCCCCCTTGACACTTAGCTGAGTAATAAACAATTAGACCTATAAGGTCTGGCAACTATAGTCACCTGCAGGAAGGGTATAGTTTGCTATTAAACTTAACAGCTATCTATTGGTGTCTGCAATTAGAGCTGACAGATTGACCTTAAGGACAGGTATAGTTGAATATGATAAGAAGGATGAATAGTCTTGCTGTTAATGGGCTGCCAGCCAAGAAGGAGCAAAACCACCAAAGAACTGTGCTATTCATCTCACAAAAACTTCTTAAAGTCTTAAAGGGGTTTTCCAGGGAATACTAATTGATAGACTCTCCATAGGACACCCTGAACCCCAATCATCAGCTGTTCTTCACAGCTGTGGCACTTTATTCATCAGAAAATCCCTTCAAGTCAAATGCTGCTGAAAGGTCTAAGAGTATTTGGATGGTGCATTTGAGTCTCTTGCTATGAGCAGGAAGAGCTGTAGTAGGTCTGCAGGCCTTAAGCAAAGACCCACATGACTAGGTATGAAGAGAGGTAGCTTTATGTAGGAGATAATGGGGGGGGGGGGCAGTAATCTATGTAGTGGGGAGAGCAGGAAAGGCAGTTGGAGTAACAGACCACCACTGACCCCGGTGCCCTCCATTATGGTAATGTGTCTGCCATTTGCTGTAGCGGCTCTGGGGGATAGAAGATAGGTCCAGGGTTTTGGGTATCTTGTTGTAGCCTCAGTGGGAACCAAGTTTTTGCAAGTAGATTATCAGTGGCATGGCAGGCTTCAGCAGGTGGAGGTCCTTGAATTTGGCAGTTTAAATTGATAATGTTGGGTGGATTCATCATAGGCATGATTCTTCCTCAAGATGGTTAAATAAATTATCGTTTGTTTGGCACAATTTAGAGTCTGTCACATAGGGTAATCCCTGAGATATTATTAAAGGAATTTACCCAACTATGTGACTTGTGATGCTCTCAAGCCAGTGGTGGTGGCTGGAAGTAAAATTATGCAATATAATATAGAAAAAGGCAATCCTGCACTCACCTCTGAGCGCCTCACTCCAAGTATGTCTGCCAGTCAGATGGAACTCTCTTGAGAAGAGCCAGACTGTGTGTACCTAAGCGGTGAGTGCAGGATTGCCTTTTTTCTATATTAAATTGCATATCTTGATTCCTCGCTCTATCTATCCTAGCACCACCGTGGAACAATACCATATCGGTACACCCACTGATTGTATCCTTTACAGCTCCATTTACCAATTGTGTTGGTGTCCATACTTATAGTGGTGCTACTCTGACCCTCTCTATATTGTGGAAGTAAAATAATAACTGGTCAATTAAAATGAATTGGGTACCAAATCTCCCCTTCATTGCTGTTTAGATATAGTTTAATAAGAAAAAGTAGTTGTAGTTGTATATAAATGGTTTATGGAATTTTAATTTCATGTGTACCTATACAGTAACTGCTAATACAATGGCTTCTTTGGCCAAATTTATCCAACTACTGTCTATGTTCAATTTGGTGTGGGTGTTTGGAGAATGTGTAAAAGGAGGAAAGTTTGGGGTTAAATTATTTAAGGATTTTGGTTCATTGGGGTTTTGTCTTTGGGATCGGATCTAGAGTCAAGTCATTTAGTAGGCATGTTAGTGATGATTCAGTGCTTTTTTTTTTTTTTTTACTGAAGCCAGAATAGAAAGGACCAGAGATGCAATCACTTAGGAAGTTATAGAAAGCTACATACCTTATACAGTAACTAAACTTCATTGATATATATACTGTATATATACACTGTTTTTCAGTATGTATTTAAGTCTAAGTTCAGGAAGAGAAACTCTATATCCTCATAAACTATTTAAAATCTTTAGAATTTTTTTTGTGTGATACTTGCACAAAATGCTCTGCATGTAGGCCCTACATACCGTAGTTTAGTTTCCATACATATGAAAAGCCTTAGTGATGAATGGTTGGCATTTTTCTGACCACTGCGGTAACAATACTGTGTATACAATAGTGATATCCAAAGATTGCACAGATGGCTTCTCTTTTTCTCAGCTAATGAGATTTATATGAGTGTAATTGAGTTCCTTTAATCTAAGGGATGTTGGGTACATTGTATACTTCATTTGTTTATAAATCCATCCATGCTGAATCATGGCATGTGGGTGGTTAAAACCTGGAACAGAGAATAGGGTAAATTAATATTGATGGTTTACATAAGAGGAAAGTAGCAATATGATAAGCAGTCATGGAAACAAACAGGGGCACTAGAGTTCCCATTGAAAGTGGTAATTTCATTTATCATATATTTAGATTGAATATTTATAACCATGGAAGCTCAGGTTGCGACTTTCATCTTCCAAAAACCTCTGGAATATGACAAATGGAACCTAACCGTTTACTATGAAGAACTGCTCCAGCTTTTCTTTGCACTAGTTATGCTAATGCTCCCCCAGTATGTTTAAAATGAGATTTCACAGCTATGATATCTACAGAACATGCTATACTGATGCTTCTAATATCTAAATCTAACCTCACTGCCTGGAAAGGGTAATGAAATATTCAATAGTAAATGTAATGAAATCATTAATGGTAAAAACTGTCTTATAAAGCCCAATGTCCATTTGATGGCTGCCACTTCATTATAAAAGATTGACTTTGTTGTAAGAAACAACCTTAATTACAGAATGAAAATTAAGTTTTGACATTAAACAATGGCTTTGCCTTATTCACATTTATAGTAATTGTTTCTTAATCAACCAACAATTTTGCTCCAAGAAGTTGAAACTTTTCTCCCCTTGGAGCAGTCAGGATGAATTAAGAGCTGGTTTGTTTATTCTCCTCTGCTTCTCTACAGGGTGATAAAGGGCCTCCAGGAATCGGACCTGCGGTGAGTACCAATTAAACTAGGGATTTAAGCCTTCACAACACACAGAAAGCTTACCTTAGCCTTAGCCCTCCGTTTCTTTAAAAAGCTTCACTGCTTTTGATATTTTACCCTACTTAAACCGATGTTTCTTGTCCATTTTAGGAGTGAACTTATTGCTTAACTGAAGTTGAAGGCATAAACAGAAAACACGTCATAATACATTTTCCTGTCAATATCATTTTAATTGTAGTTTGTTAGTTCTTACATATCATAACCCCATGGATAACAATGCACTTCAGCTTTCTTGAAATCCAAGAAGACTTTAAGCATCTTTAAGTAGTACAACATCACAGTTAGAGCCTCTATATATTAAAAGCATATTTAATGATATTCTTATATTTTTATTGCCTATTGTAATGTTTATATCATAACTTCCATACTTAACATGCCTGTACAATATTATAAAAAATTATAATATTGTACAGGCATGTTAAGAATGTACTACCTTTGCCCTGCAAATCTGTCAGTGTAGTGCCAAAGGCCATTCATGGCATTAGGTAGTCAATAACCAATGTCTATTGACTTGTTTTTAGCTAAATTTTACAATGAACCTTAAAGATGCCCATACATTTTCAACAACTGTTGGCCAAACGTCATTTCAACATTTATATCTCCTATACCTCCTTATATCTCTTATATGCCCTAACCTCCCCATACACATGAGCGTTCAGCATGGACAAACCTTCATGTTTCCTCTAAGAGGAGGGTAAGAGTCAACGAAAGTCATGCTGCTCTGGTGCCAGCTTATCCCTCCCAGAACAAAAGCGTCCAGTAGTGAAAATCCAACATGCCCGACCCTACTCTCCATCAAAATGATCTATTAGTAAAGAGTTGAGGGGCTGCTATACACCTTAGATTAAATAATCTGCATATTTTTATACCCATTGACTTCAATAGGTATGAAAATACGCAGCAGCAAATATGCAGCAAAATATGGCCCAATGTGTGACCCAAACCTTAGCAGGACTGAATCAATGGTCCTGCTGAACACAGATGCAGAATATAGTGTGATTTATGCCTTACTTGAATATCATATTATTGAACTTTAGATGGGAAAACATTTCTCATAATAACATAAGATTAGGAAAGAATCTGTATCATTATGATGTTGTTGCACGCAGAGTAGATTTACCATAATATTGACCCGTTTTACATTAGGCCTTAGAATATTTCCTCTCAAAGAACTATAGTCAGTCTGTTGAGTTGGCTAGAAGCTCCCTTTAATACATGACATGCTTTATCTCTTCAGGGTGCAAAAGGAGAACCAGGCATCCCTGGGCCAGATGGACCACCTGGTGAAGCTGGAATTGATGTAAGTACAAGGCAAAGACATTGTTGACACCACTTTCTTTTAATATGGGTGACAGCACTTTAGTGAGAATAAAAAGTTGATAAATACTTCTGATGTAGCTTCTGTAACGATGATGTAGTCTGGAAACCAAAAACATTCACCTGTTGTTTGAATCCATATGGGTCATAACTGTTGTGACATTTACCTGCAGAATTGCAGCCATGGCATGTGCATTGTGCTGTGGATTTATGGTTGATCTCACCATGTTGTCTTTATAGGGGTGAGATCCACAGTGGATCTGCAACAAACTGCATGTAATACATGTGTTTTTTTGCTGCATATTTGTGACAGTAAAAATTTTTAATGCTTGCGAAATCCCTCTAATGGGGTGTATTCAGTCCAAGTGGCTAGGGTAGCACAAGCTGTCAATATGGCCCTGAGTATATGCTGTCACAGAGCTTACAGGAATTTTCCAGGCTACCTCTCAGACCTTCTCCAAGCTGTGTCCTTATTTTACTGGTTCCTGTGATGTTTCGTTTGGCAAGTAACTGGGCTTAGTGGATAATTTCTGCCTAAATAAAATGTAAAATAACCCACTCAAAAAAAGGACAGCACTGTGAATTGGCCAGTGTCAGAGCAGCAGTGGAGGGGGATGTGGCAGGTGACCGTAGCTTTTTTTTTTTTTTTTACTGCATAAAGAGACATTGAGATTTATTTACTAACGTGATCCCAAAAATCCAAAACCCTTCACTTTACAAGAAAAACCCGAAAAGGGGGCATGGTCACGGGAGAAAGTGGGCATGGTCCCGACAAAAGGGGCGTGTCCCCAACAGTTTTGAAAAATTCCAACATATTTACTAAGGTTTCCACAGAAAATGTGGTGCATTTGAGCTGAGGAAAAACCGACAGATCAGAACAGTGGTAAAAAAAAAAAAGCAAAACATAGGGACAAGTGCTAAATGTAGGGAAATCTTAGTAAATACCTTGGCAAAATACCTGTCGGAAATCAAAACCCACAAAAAAAAACTGCATTCAACTCTTAGTAAATAAACCCCTGTCACGATGCCGGCTGGCAGGTAGTGGATCCTCTGTGCCAGAGAGGGATTGGCATGGACCGTGCTAGTGGATCGGTTCTAAGTCACTACTGGTTTTCACCAGAGCCCGCCGCAAAGCGGGATGGTCTTGCTGCGGCGGTAGTGACCAGGTCGTATCCACTAGCAACGGCTCACCTCTCTGGCTGCTGAAGATAGGCGCGGTACAAGGGAGTAGACAGAAGCAAGGTCGGACGTAGCAGAAGGTCGGGGCAGGCAGCAAGGATCGTAGTCAGGG
Source organism: Hyla sarda (assembly GCF_029499605.1). Classification (NCBI taxonomy): domain Eukaryota; kingdom Metazoa; phylum Chordata; class Amphibia; order Anura; family Hylidae; genus Hyla; species Hyla sarda. The sequence goes on from NC_079190.1 coordinate 254,724,073, forward strand.
GCAACGGCAGGAGGTCTGGAACACAGGCTAGGAACACACAAGGAACGCTTTCACTGGCACAATGGCAACAAGATCCGGCAAGGAAGTGCAGGGGAAGTGAGGTGATATAGGGAAGTGCACAGGTGAAGACACTAATTGGAATCACTGCGCCAATCAGCGGCGCAGTGGCCCTTTAAATCGCAAAGACCCGGCGCGCGCGCGCCCTAGGGAGCGGGGCCGCGCGCGCCGGGACAGAACTGAGGGAGAGCGAGTCAGGTACGGGAGCCGGGGTGCGCATCGCGAGCGGGCGCTACCCGCATCGCGAATCGCACCCCGGCTGGAAGTGGAATCGCAGCGCCCCGGGTCAGTGGATCTGACCGGAGCGCTGCAGCGGGGAGAGTGTAGCGAGCGCTCCGGGGAGGAGCGGGGACCCGGAGCGCTCGGCGTAACAGTACCCCCCCCCTTGGGTCTCCCCCTCTTCTTAGAGCCTGAGAACCTGAGGAGCAGACTTTTGTCTAGGATGTTGTCCTCAGGTTCCCAGGATCTCTCTTCAGGACCACAACCCTCCCAGTCCACTAAAAAAAAAGTTTTCCCTCTGACCTTTTTAGAAGCCAAGATCTCCTTGACAGAGAAGACGTCCGAGGAGCCGGAAACAGGAGTGGGAGGAACAGATTTGGGAGAAAAACGGTTGAGGATGAGTGGTTTAAGAAGAGAGACGTGAAAGGCATTAGGGATACGAAGAGAAGGAGGAAGAAGAAGTTTGTAAGAGACAGGATTAATTTGACACAAAATTTTGAAAGGACCAAGATAGCGTGGTCCCAATTTGTAGCTAGGGACACGGAAGCGGACATATTTAGCGGAGAGCCATACCTTGTCTCCAGGGGAAAAAACGGGAGGAGCTCTTCTTTTCTTATCCGCGAACTTCTTCATGCGTGAAGAAGCCTGTAAGAGAGAATTTTGGGTTTCTCTCCATATGATGGAAAGGTCACGAGAAATTTCATCCACAGCGGGCAGACCAGAGGGCAAGGGGGTAGGGAGGGGGGGAAGAGGGTGACGGCCGTACACCACGAAAAATGGGGATTTGGAGGAAGATTCAGAGACTCTGAAGTTGTACGAGAATTCGGCCCATGGAAGGAGATCTGCCCAGTCATCCTGGCGGGAGGAAACAAAATGTCGCAAATAATCACCCAAGACCTGGTTAATTCTTTCTACTTGTCCATTGGACTGGGGATGATATGCAGAAGAAAAATTTAATTTAATCTTGAGTTGTTTACAGAGAGCCCTCCAGAATTTAGACACGAATTGGACGCCTCTATCCGAGACGATCTGCGTAGGCAACCCGTGAAGACGAAAAATGTGTACAAAAAATTGTTTAGCCAACTGAGGCGCTGAAGGAAGACCAGGAAGAGGGATGAAATGTGCCATTTTGGAGAATCGATCAACGACCACCCAAATAACAGTGTTGCCATGGGAAGGGGGTAGATCAGTAATAAAATCCATACCAATCAGAGACCAAGGCTGTTCGGGGACAGGCAGGGGATGATGAAAACCAGCGGGCTTCTGGCGAGGAGTCTTATCCCGGGCACAGATAGTGCAGGCTCGCACAAAGTCCACAACATCCGTCTCCAGAGTCGGCCACCAATAGAAGCGGGAGATGAGTTGCACAGATTTCTTGATGCCCACATGACCTGCGAGATGGGAGGAGTGACCCCATTTGAGGATTCCGAGGCGTTGGCGTGGAGAAACAAAGGTCTTTCCTGGAGGAGTTTGTCTGATGGAGGCAGGAGAAGTGGAGATCAGGCAGTCAGGTGGAATGATGTGTTGCGGAGAGAGTTCAACTTCTGAGGCATCCGAGGAACGAGAGAGAGCATCGGCCCTAATGTTCTTATCGGCAGGACGAAAGTGAATCTCAAAATTAAATCGGGCAAAGAACAGAGACCACCGGGCCTGGCGAGGATTCAGCCGTTGGGCAGACTGGAGGTAGGAGAGGTTCTTGTGGTCGGTGTAAATAATAACTGGAAATCTTGATCCCTCCAGCAGATGCCTCCATTCCTCAAGTGCTAATTTAATGGCTAGAAGCTCTCGATCCCCGATGGAGTAGTTCCTCTCCGCCGGAGAGAAGGTCCTAGAAAAAAACCCACAAGTGACAGCATGCCCGGAAGAATTTTTTTGTAGAAGAACAGCTCCAGCTCCCACTGAGGAGGCATCAACCTCCAATAGGAAGGGTTTGGAAGGGTCAGGTCTGGAGAGCACGGGAGCCGAAGAAAAGGCAGACTTGAGTCGTTTAAAGGCGTCTTCCGCTTGAGGAGGCCAAGACTTGGGATCGGCATTTTTTTTGGTTAAAGCCACGATAGGAGCCACAACGGTAGAAAAATGTGGAATAAATTGCCTGTAATAATTGGCGAACCCCAAAAAGCGTTGGATAGCACGGAGTCCGGAGGGGCGTGGCCAATCTAAGACGGCAGAGAGTTTGTCTGGATCCATTTGTAGTCCCTGGCCAGAGACCAAATATCCTAGAAAAGGAAGAGATTGGCATTCAAACAGACATTTCTCAATTTTGGCATAGAGTTGATTGTCACGAAGTCTCTGAAGAACCATACGGACATGCTGGCGGTGTTCTTCTAGATTGGCAGAAAAAATTAGGATATCGTCCAGATATACAACAACACAGGAGTATAACAGATCACGAAAAATTTCATTAACAAAGTCTTGGAAGACAGCAGGGGCGTTGCACAGGCCAAAGGGCATGACCAGATACTCAAAGTGTCCATCCCTGGTGTTAAATGCCGTTTTCCACTCATCCCCCTCTCTGATGCGGATGAGGTTATAGGCGCCTCTTAAGTCCAATTTAGTAAAGATGTGGGCACCTTGGAGGCGATCAAAGAGTTCAGAGATGAGGGGTAGGGGGTAGCGGTTCTTAACCGTGATTTTATTAAGACCGCGGTAGTCAATGCAAGGACGTAGGGAGCCATCTTTTTTGGACACAAAGAAAAATCCGGCTCCGGCAGGAGAGGAGGATTTACGGATAAAGCCCTTTTTTAAATTTTCCTGGACGTATTCAGACATGGCAAGAGTCTCTGGGGCAGAGAGAGGATAAATTCTGCCCCGGGGTGGAGTAGTGCCCGGGAGGAGGTCGATAGGACAATCATAAGGCCTGTGAGGAGGTAGAGTCTCAGCTTGTTTTTTGCAGAAAACATCCGCGAAGTCCATATAGGCCTTAGGGAGACCGGTTACTGGAGGAACCACAGAGTCACGGCAAGGGTTACTGGGAACCGGTTTTAGACAGTCCTTGGAACAAGAGGGCCCCCAACTCTTGATCTCCCCAGTGGACCAATCCAGGGTTGGGGAATGAAGTTGAAGCCAGGGAAGTCCAAGGAGAATTTCCGAGGTGCAATTGGGGAGGACCAAAAGTTCAATCCTCTCGTGATGAGATCCGATGCTCATTAGAAGGGGCTCCGTGCGGAAACGTATGGTACAGTCCAATCTTTCATTGTTTACACAATTGATGTAAAGGGGTCTGGCGAGACTGGTCACTGGGATGTTGAACCTGTTGACGAGAGAGGCCAAAATAAAATTTCCTGCAGATCCGGAGTCCAAGAAGGCCACAGTAGAGAAGGAGAAGGCAGAGGCAGACATCCGCACAGGCACAGTAAGACGTGGAGAAGCAGAGTAGACATCAAGGACTGTCTCACCTTTGTGCGGAGTCAGCGTACGTTTTTCCAGGCGGGGAGGACGGATAGGACAATCCCTCAGGAAGTGTTCGGTACTAGCACAGTACAGGCAGAGGTTCTCCATGCGGCGTCGTGTCCTCTCTTGAGGTGTCAGGCGAGACCGGTCGACCTGCATAGCCTCCACGGCGGGAGGCACAGGAACAGATTGCAGGGGACCAGAGGAGAGAGGAGCCGAGGAGAAGAAACGCCTCGTGCGAACAGAGTCCATATCTTGGCGGAGCTCCTGACGCCTTTCGGAAAAACGCATGTCAATGCGAGTGGCTAGGTGAATAAGTTCATGTAGATTAGCAGGAATTTCTCGTGCGGCCAGAACATCTTTAATGTTGCTGGATAGGCCTTTTTTAAAGGTCGCGCAGAGGGCCTCATTATTCCAGGATAATTCTGAAGCAAGAGTACGGAATTGTACGGCATACTCGCCAACGGAAGAATTACCCTGGACCAGGTTCAACAGGGCAGTCTCAGCAGAAGAGGCTCGGGCAGGTTCCTCAAAGACACTTCGGATTTCCGAGAAGAAGGAGTGTACAGAGGCAGTGACGGTGTCATTGCGGTCCCAGAGCGGTGTGGCCCAAGACAGAGCTTTTCCAGACAGAAGGCTGACTACGAAAGCCACCTTAGACCTTTCAGTGGGAAACAGGTCCGACATCATCTCCAGATGCAGGGAACATTGGGAAAGAAAGCCACGGCAAAACTTAGAGTCCCCATCAAATTTATCCGGCAAGGATAGGCGTAGACCAGGAGCGGCCACTCGCTGCGGAGGAGGTGCAGGAGCTGGCGGAGGAGATGACTGCTGAAGCTGTGGTAGTAACTGCTGTAGCATAACGGTCAGTTGAGACAGCTGTTGGCCTTGTTGCGCTATCTGTTGTGACTGCTGGGCGACCACCGTGGTAAGGTCAGCGACAACTGGCAGAGGAACTTCAGCGGGATCCATGGCCGGATCTACTGTCACGATGCCGGCTGGCAGGTAGTGGATCCTCTGTGCCAGAGAGGGATTGGCGTGGACCGTGCTAGTGGATCGGTTCTAAGTCACTACTGGTTTTCACCAGAGCCCGCCGCAAAGCGGGATGGTCTTGCTGCGGCGGTAGTGACCAGGTCGTATCCACTAGCAACGGCTCACCTCTCTGGCTGCTGAAGATAGGCGCGGTACAAGGGAGTAGACAGAAGCAAGGTCGGACGTAGCAGAAGGTCGGGGCAGGCAGCAAGGATCGTAGTCAGGGGCAACGGCAGGAGGTCTGGAACACAGGCTAGGAACACACAAGGAACGCTTTCACTGGCACAATGGCAACAAGATCCGGCAAGGAAGTGCAGGGGAAGTGAGGTGATATAGGGAAGTGCACAGGTGAAGACACTAATTGGAATCACTGCGCCAATCAGCGGCGCAGTGGCCCTTTAAATCGCAAAGACCCGGCGCGCGCGCGCCCTAGGGAGCGGGGCCGCGCGCGCCGGGACAGAACTGAGGGAGAGCGAGTCAGGTACGGGAGCCGGGGTGCGCATCGCGAGCGGGCGCTACCCGCATCGCGAATCGCACCCCGGCTGGAAGTGGAATCGCAGCGCCCCGGGTCAGTGGATCTGACCGGAGCGCTGCAGCGGGGAGAGTGTAGCGAGCGCTCCGGGGAGGAGCGGGGACCCGGAGCGCTCGGCGTAACAACCCCATTATCTAAAAATATCTCCCAGCTCTAAAAAATCCCTTTAAAGGGGTTATCCAGGGAAAAACTTTTTTTTTATATATCAACTGGCTCCAGAAAGTTAACCAGATTTGTAAATTACTTCTATTAAAAAATCTTAATCCTTTCAGTACATATGAGCTTCTGAAGTTTAGGTTGTTCTTTTCTGTCTAAGTAATCTCTGATGACACGTGTCTCGGGAACCGCCCAGTTTATAAGAGGTTTTCTATGGGAATTTGCTTCTAAACTGGGCATTTCCCGAGACACGTGTCATCAGAGATTACTTAGACAGAAAAGAACAACCTTAACTTCAGAAGCTCATAAGTACTGAAAGGATTAAGATTTTTTAATAGAAGTAATTTACAAATCTGTTTAAATTTCTGGAGCCAGTTGATATATAAAAAAAAGTTTTTTCCTGGAATACCCCTTTAATGTTCTGATCAGGTGTAACGGACAGTCGTGTGCATTTTTTTTCAACCATGGTTGACTTACAGAAGAGGATAGAAAAAGGACTAGTAATGTAACTATGAAAAATGTGTTACTTTAATGGTGATGTATTACTATTTGAAGTTATAGTCCCAAAGCAAGAGGCTGCACTACTGAATACATTACTTTTGATTTCTGTTTGGGGCCATGTTGTCATGAAGACCTTAATGTATTTAAATTCACACAAGGTCTTCTGTGTCTCATTGTACCTGATGGAAATCAGATAAGGACATGTTTTTTTGTCAGATTCTCCCAGTAGTGCCGCTTCAGGCTTTGGGCCTTTAACATTAACCACTCATAACTAGTTATATTAAATGTATTTTTCCTGGTAGATTTTCAAAGAGGTAATCTAACAACTAAGATTAATTTCTTTAAAAACTCTCACTGGATGGGGATTCCATCGCCATAACCCCTACACTGACCAAGTTTAGAGGTCGAACACAATGTCCTTATTCTACTAATCTCAATTTTGAATAGTGTTGCCCCAAGGCCAATGAACCATAGCCAGAATGTATATGTGTTCCCAGTGGTTTTACTGGCAAAACAAGTGAGGTAAAAAGTAAGTTAAAATTTTGTTTTGTATGTACTCTCAAACTTAGCTACTCTATTCCCTGGAATCTCAGCAGTGACAGGACTAGATGAAGTGTAGGTCTGCAATGGGCAGCAGAGAGACTGAAGCATTCACATTTAGCAGGCAGACTTATGCACACTGTTTATTATTTCCAGTCTACAAAATTGTGGGATGAATACTGGCACTCCCAAAGAGAGTGCATGAAGCGCATGCCAACATGGCGCTACACCAAAAGGATGTGAAATAGTAATCCTATTACTATAATTTGTTCTGACCACAAATTCCCTTTTCCTTGTAGGGACTTATTGGTGCTAAAGGAGATCCTGGACCACCAGGCCGTTTTGGATCAAAGGTAAGTAACTTGGTCATTTTGCTCATTTACAATATGGGAACAAACGGTTGTTTCCAAATTGTAAGAAACTCCCTATGTCTACAATGTACGCATAGCCAACCTTACAGAACTATGATCATCAAAGAACTTAAAATCAGGACTTTTTTTTGTATCTTGGACTCCTGGTGAAGGTATTTGCATTAATGTGTCAAGGAAACATTTTTGGCACCCCTACAGAGATAGAAAGAAAAAATATATAAAGGTGAGAATTAGTTTTCCGCCTTCATGACAGTATGAGGAAACTATCAACATATTTTAATAATACTGTTAATTTCCACCACATCTGAAATGATGTACAGTGACTCAAACAATATAATAATGTCTAAAGTTTCAACCAAGTGTGAGATGGACATTAGAAATTCCATTACAACAAGACATATTGAAAATACTTCCAGGTAGACCAGTTTATCCATGTGAGTTCATTCAGTGTTGGTCAGTGCTACTTTTTATTATTCTTCCTACTGGAGATGATAAATCAAATATCATGTCTTGAAGCGATTACTGCATTGCTGAGATTTTCAGACATGCATTCCTGTATATGTTTTTTTTAAATATTATGATTTTTCACTATCACTTATTTTGTTTTATACAATAATTATCACATCTTTTATCTTAATGTGTGTGATACCACATTTTGTCCCCTGCACTATTAGGTTATGTTCACTCAGGAGTTCATTTGCAGCCTATTTGATGCCACAGATGCGCTGCCGGCACACAGAGTTATGGCAGGGCAAGCTCCCTGCTGCCATAGCTGAGTGTGTCCGCTCGTGACTGCCGGTGGGAAATCAGCAGATGCGAGCGGACACACAGAGCTGCAGCAGCAGCCGCAGCACGGAGCTCGCTCTGCCGTAACTCTGTGTGCAGGCAGCGCATCTGTGGCGTCAAATACGCTGCGGACGCGCTCCTGTGTGAACATACCCTAACACTGTTTCCTTTTTTACTTTCTTTCCTCTTCATCAGGGAAAGGGATCTTTTGGGAATATATATCTTAAAAATCTGTGAAACTTTTGGCATGAGGTTAAATTAGGTTAAAATCTACATGGTGTATGTGGTATCCAGTGGTACCTAGGATGAGGTTTGTACAATTGGACATGAACCTGTAACCTTTCTTAAAGGCTTTACCAAGCAAATCAAGCATGTTTGTAATGCTTTTCATTGCTAATTTCATTTTCTAATATATTTGAATCAGGAATTATACTATAATATTGTACAGGATGGAGGAAAGAAATCCTTGGGGGCAGCAGTGGAAGAAAATTTGGGAGGAAAGAAGGGATATTTTGGAAGGTGGATAGTAAATATTGGTTGATAAAAAGTATGTGGCTTTATTAGTTTCATGCAATACAAAAAACACACAAAAGAGCGCTCCGTAGTGCAGTAAATAATTGGTAAGGTTCCGCAATGTAATTATTGGAAGCGCTTACCTAAGTGGTTGTGCTGTCAAGCAGGCACAACACTGGTGAGAGTATAAAGCTCCAAGAGGTGCAGCCAATCCCATCCACCAGAAAACTGGTGTTCGACAGTACACAAAGAAACCTCCAAATTACTCAGGGACTCGTCAGGCGCAAATCAGAAGATAGCGGTACCACTAGTGAAGCAGTGTAGGACCCATAAGTACGATCAATAGCAATTTATTACAGAACAACGCGTTTCAACGCCAGAGCAGACGTCTTCCTCAGGTTCAACCTGAACCTGAGGAAGACACCTGCTCTGGCATTGAAAACCGTTGTTCTTTAATAAATTGCTATTGATCGTACCTATGGGTCCTACACTGCTTCACTAGCGGTACCACTATCTTCTGATCTGCGCCTGACGAGTCCCTCAGTAGTTTGGAGGTTTCTTTGTGTAGTTTCATGCAATGACCTTTAATGTATTAGAATTGTTTATTTTACTAACGTGTTTTTGAATATTGTGTTACATAGGGCCAACCTGGACTTCCAGGGCCACCAGGAAAGCCAGTGAGTATGAATGTTTACTTGATCTCATAACTGTGCCCTGAAAAGTAACAAAATTCAACTTTTATTAATATTTCTCCTTCCATATTAGGGCCCTGGCATTGCTGGACTTCCTGTAAGTGTAACCTGCATCTTTATTACTATTATTAATAACCTTAATAGCAAAAAAAAAAGTAACAGTATGGCTTTTTTAGGGCAATCCAGGACCAGTTGGACTTCCTGGAGAAATTGGAGCAACAGGACTAAAGGTAAGATATTTGTGATAAAGTCCTTGTCCTTTCAGAAGAAATGGTTCATGATTTTCTTTTTGTCTATTTATATATACACTGTACAAAAAAATAAAGGGAACACTTAAACAACACAATGTAACTCCAAGTAAATCACATGTCACATGTCTTCCTCTCAGGAAGCAACACTGATTGACAATCAATTTCACATGCTGTTGTGCAATTGGGACAGACAACAGGTGGAAATTATAGGCAATTAGCAAGACACCCCCAATAAAAGAGTGGTTCTGCAGGTGGTGAACACAGACCACTTCTCAGTTCCTATGCTTCCTGGCTGATGTTTTGGTCACATTTGAATGCTGGCGGTGCTTTCACTCTAGTTGTAGCATTAGACGAAGTCAATAACCCACACAAGTGGCTCAGGTAGTGCAGCTCATTCAGGATGGCACATCAATGCGAGCTGTGGCAAGAAGGTTTGCTGTGTCTGTAAGCATAGTGTCCAGAGCATGGATGCGCTACCAGGAGACAGGCCAGTACATCAGGAGACATGGAGGAGGGCAGCAACCCAGCAGCAGGACCGCTACCTCTGCCTTTGTGCAAGGAGGAGCAGGGGGAGCACTGCCTGAGTCCTGCAAAATGACCTCCAGCAGGCCACAAATGTGCATGTGTCCACTCAAATGGTCAGAAACAGACTCCATGAGGGTGGTACGAGGACCCGACACCCACAGGTCTGGGTTGTGTTTACAGCCCAACACAGTGCAGGACGTTTGGGATTTGCCAGAGAACACCAAGATTGGCAAACTCGCTACTGGTGCCCAGTTCTCTTCACAGATGATAGCAGGTTCACACTGACCACATGTGATAGAAGTGACAGAGTATAGAGACACCATGGAGAACGTTCTGCTGACTGCAACATCCTCCAGCTTGACCGGTTTGGCGGTGGGTCAGAAATGCTGTGGGGTAGCATTTCTTTGGGGGGGCCGCACAGCCCTCCATGTGCTTGCCAGAGGTAGCCAGACTGCCATTAGGTACCGAGATGAGATCCTCAGACCCCTTGTGAGACCATATGCTGGTGCGGTTGTCCCTGGGTACCTCCTAATGCAAGACAATGCTAGACCTCATGTGGCTGGAGTGGGTCAGCAGTTCCTGCAAGATGAAGGCATTGATGCTATGGACTGGCCCGCCCGTTCCCCAGACCTGAATCCGATTGAGCACATCTGGGACATCATGTCTCGCTCCATCCACCAATGCCACGTTGCACCACAGACTGTCCTGGAGTTGACGGATGCTTTAGTCCAGGTCTGGGAGGACATCCCTCAGGAGACCCTCCACCACCTCATCAGGAGCATGCCCAGGCATTGTAGGGAGGTCATAGAGGCACGTGGAGGCCACACACACTACAGCCTCATTTTGACTTGTTTTAAGGATATTACATCAAAATTGGATCAGCCTGTAGTGTGGTTTTCCACTTTGATTTTGAGTGTGACTACATATCCAGACCTTCATGGGTTGATGAATTTGATTTCCATTGATAATTTTTGTGTGATTTTGTTGTCAGCACATTCAACTATGTAAAGACAAAAGTTTTTCATATAATTAGTTCATTCATTCAGATCTCGGATGTGTAATCTTAGTGTTCCCTTTATTTTTTTGAGTGTATAAAACTCAATTGGGGAGATTTGTCAAAACCTGTGCAGAGGAGAAGTTGACTAGTTTCTCATAGCAACCAATCAGATCGCTTCTTTCATTTTATTTAAAGGGCCTCTGAAAAATAAAAGAAGCAATTTGATTGGTTGCTATGGGCAACTGGTCAACTTTCTTCTGTGCATGTTTTGATAAATCTCCCTTGTGTGCATGTATGTATGTATGTATGTATGTGTGTGTATGTTCCAGCATCACTTCCAAACCACTATATTTCTATAAAACTTGGTACACATGTTACTTATAAAAGTCAATTACAAATATAGGATAGTTAAATTAACCCTAACCCATTTGCAAGGGTCAGGGTTTTTGTTCAAAGTCCCATGCAAGTCTATGAGAAATGCATGTTCCAGCATAACTTCCAAATGGCTGAAGATATTTTGATAATACTTGGTACACATGCAACCTATATGTCAAATAAAAATATAAAATAGTTCAATTAGCCCTAACCTACCCCCTAATGTGAAAGATGGGGATTCTAATATCTTGCTCGGCATCTCCTGGTGAGTGTTTCAGTCCGTCTTTTAAGCCACACCCTTCCCACATGCCACGCATCATCTCGCAAAGCCACATCCTACCTCTAAGTGACACCCCATTTTATTTTCAACCATTATTGGGAATCGATTCAGCTTGCAAGTCACACCCACTCCCACAAAGCCACATTCCCTTCTATTTTTAGCCTTCAATCTCTTCTTCACAACTCAGCCCCACTTGCGGATGGGATATGAGGATGAGAAATGAGGACAGGATATGATATCGGGATATGAGGACAGGATATGAGGGCGAGACATAAGGACGGGATATGAGAACCGAATATGAGGACAAAATATGAAAACGGCATATGAGGATGGGAAAAGAGGTCGGGATAAGAGGAGGGGAAATTATATGGTCAGGATATGAGGATGGGATATCAGGCAGTGGGGTTCTCAACCTTTTTTGCCTGAGTACTCCTTGACAGGCCATTCCCAAAAAATTGTACCCCCATATTAGAGACATTTTGTAACGGTTATAGTATAATTTATACGCTTTACGTTGCTCTATAACAGGCCCCCTGTTCCTTTCCCTATCTCCCCAGTCCCCCGATTTACAGGTGACATCTTCTCTAACCGGAGTTGTTTACTTTTCCTCGCTATCTGGCCAAGACCGCCATTAAGATTTCTGCCATACAAGACTTCTCCACACAACCAGCCAAACAAACATTTTAGGCTCCTTTCTACAGTACAATACCCACCTATTTAAAAACACCCCATGTTTATTGTCACACACAGTAATAGTACCCGCTTTGCATCCCCATAAAGTTGTTAGGCCCCCTCTGTGCCCCAAAATATAGCTGTAGGCCCCAAACTGCCCCCATATATAGTTAAAGGCCATCATACTGTCCCGCTTTGGTGCTCCACTGCTCCTCTGGTCTGGGGACCTATTGCTATGGCTCAAAGGGGCAGCAGAGCAACAAAGCTGATGATAGTTAGTGCCCACAGCAGCCCAGTGCCCGCACTTCCCCTTTGCTGTCTTCCTGCTCCGCTCCTCGGTGCAGTGACATCTGCCTAACATTTCTTTCAAAGTGGTCCAGACCAGTAACCACTGGCTGTGGCTGCCATTACTGATTTTTTTTCAAGTACCCCCTGGAGAACTGCTAAGTACCCCTGGGGGTACCTGTACCCCAGGTTGAGAACCTCTGATATAAGGTCAGGATATGAAAAGGGAATATGGGGTCAGGAAATGAGGACGGGATATGAGGTCAAGAGCTTTCTTCAATTTTGCTTTCCTCCACCACAAGGATTATATAGGATAAACCGGGCAATGCTGGGTACTCTGCAAGTTTAAAAACAAAACTGGATGCAAAGGTATGCAAAGTCTTGTGCGCAATTGAGACGGGAGACGGCTTCCTGAGCTTTCCTGCTTCCGTCTTCTTACTCTCATGTCCTAGTAGTAGTGAGAGTGAAAAATGTTAAATATGCAGAATATAGTGTCACAACTAAGGAGCCACTTCTCTTCTTTATATCACCTTATACAGTATGTGGCATATATACAACATTTGATTAAAATAATGGCATGTCTTTAATATGTTTAACAAATTTTAAGGCTTCCTGTGAGTGTGCCCCTTTTTTAGAGAGCATAAAACACATAGTAACGTTTTTACTATGTCAGAACTCTATCACAGTTTCCATTAAATTGTGGGACCTAAGCAAACAAAAAACTCTGTAAGGCTGGGTTCACATATATCAGTCGTCCGGCACAGTTTCCCTCCGGCTTGCACCGGAGGGAAACTGATGCTAGAACTGATCCCATTCATTTGAATGGGACAGTTTACAATCATCCAGCATCTCAATTTTGACGACGGATGATTGGACACGCCGGAGGGCACCGGACAGGGGAACGCAGCTTGCCCAGAAACAATGGACGCCGCATGCCATACAACTGATGACAAGTTGTCATAAGTTGTGGCATCAGTTGCGTCAAGATTTAGGCTGAGTTCACCTATGCCGGATGCCGGACATAGGTGAACCCAGCCTAAGCAGTATTTTTTTGTCTATTCAAATACTGCTAAATGAACAGACACCAATAAAAAAAAAAACCTGACAGACCCCATTAAAGTAATTGGGATCTGTCAGAACCCCTTGGTGTCCATTGTGCAACAGACTGTCCAGCTCAGTTTTTTGGCCTAGAACAGAATCTGCAACAGAGTGTCCAACGCAGATGTAAATGAGGCCCAAGATAGGATACTTTATGCTTCCAGACTTCGTTTATGTATCAGCACAGTATACTTTACACCTTTGTATGGAGTAGCATACTCCATTCTGCTCTGCTATACTATGTTGCCAAAAAAGTATGCAGGTTTAAACCAATCTTGTGGAGGCTGAAAGGGCATTTTATGGCTAATGTCAGGTGAATAGAGTCGTATGGATATGTTTATCTTATTTACTGGAGGATTTTCCAGCATATATGACAAATGTAGGCTATAAATCTGAAAAGCCTTAGTAGGATTCTCCTGCTCAGAGACAGAGAAATCTATTGGCTAGTTTTTCCAATGCTAACCTGACCACTATATATTGAATGCATTGCCTATTAGAGCTACCAATCTTTTTTGGAGTCTATTTTTCATTATATAAATTGTGTAGGTCATGGTTTCTTTTGTCTCTTTTTAGGGTATAAAAGGACCTCTTGGGCCTTCTGGACCACCTGGACCTCCTGGAAAACCAGTATGTATACATAATTTCTTTATAATAAAAGGAAACTGCAAAGGTTAAAATTTTAATATTTCACCATGTTAAGAGGAAAATGCCGTTTGTTGTTGCTCACCCATACAGTATGCGTGTATTAGAGAATGAGATGCATGCAATGTCTGGAATCAAGAATATAAAAAATGTATAATTTGGTTCGATGATAAAATTGGCGCAAGATTTACTGTTAATGACTGTTTCCTTATACAATTAATACAAATATCTGTTCAGCATGCCTTTCATACTCATGCACCATGCATTTCCTAAGACAACTGGAGTTTTGTGCCCATCAGCTACCATCCTAAATAATGTTGATGGACACAAAATGGGGGAGATTTATCAAAATCTGTCTAGAGGAAAAGTTGCAGATCACTTCTTTCATTTCTCAAAGGCCTTTTCAAAAATGAAAGAGGCAATCTGATTGGTTGTTATGGGCAACTCAGCAACTTTTCCTCTGGACAGATCTTGATAAATCTCCCCAAATATGTACAAATTTCCAGTAGAATTCTTAGGGCCGGTTCACACTATGATTTGGCAATACGGGAACCAGATATGGCTGGGGGGAGCAAAAACCGTGTGCTCCCGTATCCCAGCCGGACGCGGCCCATATGTAATGCATTTCAATGATCTGATGGGAGTAAAACGCTGACTCCAGTCAGCTCATTTTTGTGCATATACGGTTCTCTAACCGGACCTAAATTTGTGGTGTACCACGGTTTTAGGTCTGGTCAGAAAATCGTATACGGGGCAAAAATGAGCCGACCGGAGTCAGCATTTGACTCTGGTCGACTCATTGAAATGAATGGGGTTCAGGCCAGATCTGGCTGGGATATGGGAGCGCCTGGTTTTCGCTCCCCCCAGCCGTATCCGGTTCCTGTACACTACAAACGTAGTGTGAACCCAGCCTTATGGTGGTTTCACTGAAAAATATTACATAATGGCCCTGACTTATGAAACTGTGTGAGAGAAAATCTGGAGAGATTTTTCCATAGCAACCAATCACAGCTCAGCTTTCACTTTACCAGAGCTCGTTAGCTGAGCTGTGGTTGGTTGCTATGGGAAAATGTTGATAAATCTGAGCCATTGAACACATTGCATTTTTTAGATATTAGCTGGATGTCAATAGGGAAATATAAAACACTATGGGGGAGATTTATCAAAACCTGTCCAGAGGAAAAGTTGCTCATAGCAACCAATCAGATTGCTTCTTTGACTTTTAAAAGGGCCTCTGCAAAATGAAAGAAGGGATCTGATTGGTTGCTAAAGGCAACTGGCAACTTTTCCTTTGCACAGGTTTTGATAACTCTCCCCATATCTGCAGTGATTTATTTTTACTCACTTGTAGTACATTTTTTTGTCTCTGTGACATATTTTTTCAAAACACAGCATATAGTTATTTCTACCCAATTTGTGTTTTCTCCTGTAGAACTCTATAGGTTTTTTGGGGGTTTTTTTTTGTGACCTATTTTTTTTTGCATTCTTGAAACAAAATTTCTGAATCAAATGAATTAGATGGCTTGTACTGAGAAAAACTCCATAAAAATGATTGTACTAAAAGACACTTGTTTTGAAAAATGCCACAGAAACTGCATAAAAAATCCACAAAGCGCAAAGTATAACACAAGCCAGAAAAGGCAATAAAAGAATATCTTTGAGTATGGTATTGTAGCTCAGTTCCATGAAAGGGAATGTAGTAGGGTTGAAATATCACACACAGCCTGAGTACAGGTATGGTGCTATTTTTTGGAAGAAACAGGTTTGTTTTTTATGGGATAACCTCTTTGAAGGGTTACTCCGGTGGAAAACTTTTTTTTTCTTTTTTTTTATCAACTGGTGCCAGAAAGTTAAACAGATTTGTAAATTACTTCTATTAAAAAAAATCTTAATCTGTTGAGCCCACCCCATTTCAACACCGAACATAACCACGTCTTGTGGATTTGGGTGCAGATTTCAAGTTGAAAACAATAAGTAAATGTATCTGTAATCTGCACTTGTGGGGTTTGCTGTGGATGAGCAGTATTTCGGTGGCAAAATCCACATATCATATTTTTACTTCCCCATTGAAGTCCCCATGGAGTCAAGGCGGAAAAGCTGCAACAAATCTACAGCATATCCGCAACAAATTGGCATATTGCGGATTTCTGCTGTCAGCAGGGTTAGTAGGTATGCAAACAGAGCATTATAATGGCTATTTTTTGTCCTTATGTTGATGAAAAATCAGAACATCAGAATTTGAATACCAGACTCCGGCATCTTAAACAATAGCACTATCATTCAGCTTTTGGTTTTTCTGGATTAGAAAAACAGAGCTGATTTCTCCCAAAACAGCATCACACATGTCCTCAAGTTTTGTGGGGTGTTGTGAGTTCAAATAAAGTGAATGGAGCCAGATTGTATACGACACACAAGCTAAGGACAGGTGCGGTGCTGTTTCTGGAAGCAATTAGCTCAGTTTTTCTGGTCCTGGTAACCTCTTTAATCATACTTCCCCTCCACTCTAAGGCGTGTGTCCTGCAATAATGTCCTGCCGATCACAACTTTTGCTAAAAATTGAACCAATATTTCTCTGTTCTGTAGTTTGCAGCAAAAAACAAAAAAAACAAAAAAGAATAGCTAAAATAGAGTTACACTTGTCCTACTATTGGTAGGACAGCAAAAAACACGATGGGGGTGGAGCTTGGGGCTCTTTATATAGGCCCAGGCTTCATCCATCAGCTCACAGGGTGTATTTATTTGTCCTCCAGGTTGTAAAGTGAAAATACATCTGCCATTAGTGAGTTAACACATGGCTCTATTTGTGGCATTTTTGTTATTTGCATTCATTGTTACTTTTATGTTTTCCGATTTTGCTACATTTTCATTATGAGTCTTTTCTTCATTGCTGTTTTATAAATGTCCCCTGATGAGTATTAGTCTGATTGCACTGGAAATATAAATAGTCACTTGTGCGACTGTGCTGGCTGAATTTACGATTAATAACTGACCTCCATAGAGACTTATTTTAGCATATTGCTCACATATATTAGCAGGATATTCTATGAAACTGTCACCTTTCACCATTTACCTCCAGGGTATGATCTGTTTTTCCTGAGAGTGTATTCTTCTTTCTGTAGTCTTTTCCTGCTGTATTTTGCTATTTGCATTGACACTCATTATGTGAAACTTATTATCTGCTTTTTCTTATTTTCTCCTCTGAGCTGTAAGGCTCAGTACTGTCTGTGTAACACATTGTCCCTGTACAGTTCCTAAATTGCAGAATGAACAGTAAATGCTGAGTCTGTAATTAAAAGAATTTACGAGTCCGGAGTGGAAATAGCTAATAAGACAGTA
This sequence comes from Hyla sarda, assembly GCF_029499605.1. NCBI lineage: Eukaryota > Metazoa > Chordata > Amphibia > Anura > Hylidae > Hyla > Hyla sarda. Next base: position 254,741,323 of record NC_079190.1, read on the forward strand.
GAGCATTCCTCAATGGATTAGTCCTACAGATTCAGTAAATGTACTATGAGGTCTCACATTTCCCTTATGTCCTAGGGTCCAGCAGGGAGCATCCAAGGCTTGGAAGGCAGTGCTGATTTCCTGGTAAGTACCCTATTTGGAGGTAATTCAGTTAGTAGACTGGAACCTCTGTTGTTTTTATTTTATTCCCAAAATATCTCCCTTTGTAAATGAGGTCTCTTTATTCTGAACTTGCTGCACAGGGACATTTCTTTTGAAGCAAAATAGATGAATGCTGGCAAGCTAATGATCAAAGAGAAAATATACATACAATACAGTATTAGGAGTTGCGTACTCACTGCTGAGGGTCTGGAACGGGCTGCCTGGAAGCATTCATAGCTTGACAATGGGTAGACTCTTTTATGTTGGATAAACAAAAAGACAGAAAGAACATTTAACAGAAAATAATTGGAAGCATTTAGAAAAAAAACTGTAAAACACAAAAGTTACTTTGTTTCTTCTGGCAGCCAATCAGATGTTTCCTTGATCTTCTATATTAACGCTCATTCTTGATTGGTTGAAATGCATTGCCATACTATGCATTATTTATTAGATTTTTTTTTTTAAATAATTTTTATTACATTTTCACATTATAAACAAGAACGAAAACAGGGATAATCACCCAGACGGGTTACATCACTAGCTACAAAATCACTAGTACTATTCTAGAGTCATCCAGAAATAGGCTAATAAAAGTTCTCCGCTTCATAAAGGGGTATTCCAGAAAAAAACTTTTTTTTATATATCAACTGGCTCCAGAAAGTTGAACAGATTTGTAAATTACTTCTATTAAAAAATCTTAATCCTTTCACTACTTATGAGCTTCTGAAGTTAAGGTTGTTCTTTTCTGTCTAAGTGCTCTCTGATGACACATGTCTCGGGAAACGCCCAGTTTAGAAGAGGTTTGCTATGAGGATTTGCTTCTAAACTGGGCGTTTCCCGAGACACGTGTCACCAGAGAGGACTTAGACAGAAAAGAACAACCTTAACTTCAGAAGCTCATAAGTACTGAAAGGATCTGTTTAACTTTCTGGAGCCAGTTGATATATAAAAAAAGTTTTTTCCTGGATAACCCCTTTAAGGAATGGTTTAGCTGGTTTTTCTGTTGTGCAAATAACTTCTAGTTGGTCAAGTAGTAGGTATTGGTTCATTTGTTGGATAACATCAGCCAGAAAGGGCATAGAGGATGTTAGCCAATGTGCTCATAGACACTTTTGGCAACTAATATAAATGTATGAATAAGTAAAGCAATAAGAGTGTCTAGAGGAGATATATGGAAAAAGAATAATAGCGGATTCACCGCAGTTTAACGTGGAGTTTAAATGGTGAAAGCCAAAACAAATGTGTCAATAGCAAGGTAGAAACAGACAGTCTGGCACTGCTACTTCGCACACCTGAGCACTTCTTTATAATCTGACACAATATAGTAGCATCCAGATATATATGGAAGCAGTGGTGGTGCAGAGCTTGCGTGAGAGCTTATAGTGCAATAACGGATCCAAACGATAGAAAATAACTCGGGCGCACTCACCACTTCTGTTGCTTCTTCGATGATCTTTATTTCGTGTCACATAAACAAGGTGCAGGGAGGTAACACAGGGGAGGTCAATCAGGGCTACTACGTAGCCCTGATTGACCTCCCCTGTGTTACCTCCCTGCACCTCGTTTACGTGACACAAAATAAAGATCATCGAAGAAGCAACTGAAGTGGTGAGTGCACTTGATTTATTTTCTTCCGTTTGAATCCAAAACAAATGTGTGCAAGAGCAGGTCACCAACTAATGAAACAAATCCTTCCAGCACTGACATTATTTGTCATTAATGTCATCAAGACTATATTAAGTTTTTATAAAGTTTCTAAATGTTTCTTAATAAATATGATTTCTAAACTCTAAATGTCTTAGGTTAAAGCACAGATTTCCCCATGGTACAGTACTCTAAGCACCTTATAATGGTAGTAATACTATGGCAATTATGACACTTTCATTTTCTTTTATAGTCTTTTATTATAATGTATTCTGTAATATTCAGTCAAAAAGTAAAAACACCTCAGTAGCCAAATCAGACACTATAATTTTTTTTAGAATAAAGACAAAAAGTCAGTTATTGGTCCAAGCTCCCCTTACCCAGCCACCTAAAGTTGCAGTCACCATGTTTATTTCTATTACATCAGTAAAAATGCAGCAACCCCTCCATCAAATGAGAACTGCACTGCCTGACACATGTCCTTTTACTAACAATGGCCCTTACATTGTCAGGTAGCTGCTTACAGAACTGTTCAAAGGGGTTTCTAGGACTTTTATTCTCAGGATAGACCATTAATATCTGAATGGTGGAATTCCAACACTCAGCACCCCTGCCAATCAGCTGTTCGGCAGATCTGTGAATGTACATGTGTTAGGGTGCATTCACACCACGTTTTTGCAATACAGTTCCCCTATCAGGTTTTTGAGAAAAAATGGATTCCTCAAAACCTGACTAAACTGTATCAAAATGTGTACAAATTTTAACCCGTATACAGTTAAAAAACGTATACGGTTTGAAAAATGACATCCAGTTGCATCCGTTTTTTTAAGAAAAAAATGTATGCGTTTTTAACTTTTCACTCCATTTTGAATAAAGTTTTACTTGTTTGATTGAAATTCGAAGAAAAAAAGTAAAAAACCATATGGTGCAAAGTAAAAAACCATATGGTGAAAACCGGATGGAACGGTATGCACATACAGTTCTGTACGGTTCCCATTGACTCCCATGTTTAAAAAAAATGTATACGGTTTAATACAGTTTTTCAACCGGACCTAAAACCGTGGTAGACTACGGTTTTGGGTACAGGACAAAACCTGACAAAACCGTACAGGATGCAAAACAGACACAACCTGATGCATCTTTTGGCATACGGTTTTCAATGGAGAGTCAATGCATACGTTTTCCAATACGGTTCCATACGGTTTTCACATAGAAAACGTATACGGGAACTGTATTGCAAAAACGTGGTGTGAATGCATGGATTAAGTCACAAATAACCTACTTGACCCTATGGGTGATAATCTTGTGTATTTATTGAACATAATCTGTAAACTGAACTAAGTTTATTCCTTCTAGTTGGCCCAATGAGTTTTTATGAAAACAGTATATATATATATATATATATATATATATATATATATATATAAATGGATTTTTACCTGCTAGTGTTTTATTTATTTTATCTTAAAGCACTTACTAATTGGAATTTATTTATCAATATTGTATGCATAAGATACACTAAACTGCTCACTCAGCACTATGTAATTATGTTTTCTAGTGCCCATCAAACTGCCCAGCTGGTCCAAAGGGTCCTCAAGGTCTTCAGGGGGTTAAGGTAACCTTCTCTAAAATGTGTTTTTGTAATAATTTTTTTGTCTCATAGTTTATAGGACGACAGGAAATTTTCTCCAAAAACATAGTATTGACAATGATAGACAAATTACTATGGAATAATATTTAAAACTCACAATATAAAGCAGTTTACCCATGAGTAATTTTTTTAAGTATGGGATGAAAAATAGAACACCCAGAGGAAACCCAATAGGCACAACCTATAACCATCTTGCAGATTTTGTCTTGGCTGAATTGGACCCTGATACTGCAAGACAACAGTGCTTTCCCCGATTAACCATATATTTAACCGCATAGTTTTATTGCCTACCTGCAACATAATGGAAACAACTTCCCCTTCAAGGTGCATATGTTATAGCAACTTAATATGCAAGCCAAAACTTTAACATTTCAGTTATTTATTTATTTATCTTTTACATCAATATACAGTAGCAGACAGTAGTAAAGCATACTACAACTGCTTGTTCTAATTTACATACTGGCACTGTATTATACAAGTTTTGTCATTTTAACTTTTATTTGTGTGCCATTTTATTTCTAGCAATTTAGATTACAGACTTTTGTTTGTAAATAATATCAAAGAATATTGCACAATTTTTGATAACCATATTTCTTCCTTTTTAGGGTCACAAAGGCCGTCCAGGTCCTCTTGGTGAATCAGGACAACAAGGGAAACCTGTAAGTATTTCAAGCAACTATTTACGAACAAAAATACTGATTATAAGGAATACCTGCAGCAACAACACGGTTTTTACAATGACTTGAATAATAGAGGGAACAAAGCTATGATGATGTCACAGGGGTGAAAACCTTCTTACTTGTTATGCAAGATATATTGTTAAATTACGTGACAAGAAGAAATCTTTAGACAACTGTTTTTGGGAATGGGAACACACCTCTTTCTCTATCCATAATGCTGGATTTTGTAAACATACTGTTGTTACAATTGTGACTACAGGAAAAATTAAAATAAATAAAAAGTATTTCTTTATTCTTAATAACAGGGCCCAAAGGGAGATATTGGCATTTCTGGAGAACAAGGAATCCCGGGACCTACGGTAATACCCCAAATATTTTCTGTGAATAATTTGCATAAAATGAAAAAAGTCAACTGTTATTTTATATCATACAATTTTCACTTGTTTTAGTAAGGATATAATATGATGCAAAAGGAACGTTTATGGTCCGTTAATACGTTTTTTGGTTTTGGTGTAGACTTCTTAACCTTTTTCTAATGGGTCTTTACTAGCCAGTAAATTGGAAACTATAGATTTCTCCAAGTTCATCTCAACATTTGAAAGTTATCAAAATATATAATTCAATGAGGTATTTATAAAAAATTTGCTCATTCTGGAGTGTGTTGTCCAGTGGGCAGCCCTACATAGTTGACATCAGCTAAGCTCAGAATGATTAGAGATTTCAATGAATAAATCACAAGTAATACAGAAACTTTTTAAGCACAATCTGTAGGTGCTATATAAATAAAATAAATAAATAAATAAATAAATAAATAAATCTATCTTCCTGTTTTCTAACATGTAGCCTGCAGACTGCATTGTATTTTCATGGTGTCAAGTTTTTTTTGGTAAAATTCTATATTTCCAGATATATAATAAATATAATATAACAAAACTGTCTGAGAACTGGCCTAGTTACCTGTTACCCATCAACTCCTCTGAAAAAATATAGGCTGCCCTGCTATGATTTGGTTAAGCGACAAGGCCAGACAGATTGAGATCTAATAAAAAATTTATTCAATATTTAATAGGTTACACAGTATAAATGGCCTATACTTAATTTTTGATAATTTTCATATCTAAGGTCGCATCCATATTAGGCATAATCTGCTTCTTCCGTGGATGTCATTATAAATAGTTTAGGGCTACATAGCCAGATGTGACAAAATGCAATGCAGGGTTGTTACATTGCACTGCTGCTTGTTCATGTCTTACTCGAAACATCAGGCCTTTGGATATTTAGTTAGATGATACCAACGAGTTGGCACCATGTTTTAATATAGAAGATTAGAGGTTCACAGGACTCCTCTCTAATGCTGTGTTTGCATATATGTAGCAAGCTACAGGATTCTTTCCGGTAAAAAAAATAATCCCCAAAACCTGATAGGTCTAATAGGATTTATTTCAGCAAAAAAGTATTCTCTTATTTGTAAAATGAATCATAACGGAATGGATCATGATATATATCATGAGGAATCTTTCAAAAAAATGAAAACCATGACACCAATGGGAACAGAGCCTAATAACCATCACTGTTTTTGTGACCACAAGTAAAACACTAGAATGGAGTAGCATATTCTCAGCTTCATAAATATGTCCCATCATACATAAATACAATCATAATGTATATTTTGTAACTATTCTTGTTTATTTTGTTCAATAAACCCCTTTTAATACCCCATTTTATTTCAGGGTCCACAGGGTATCCGTGGTTATCCAGGAATGAGTGGACCCAAAGGAGAAATGGTAAGTGAGTCATATGAACAGAATTTTTGGTCAAGTACAGTATTTTCAAATTGCATTCAGAAAGTCTTCAGACCCTTTCACTTTGGTTATGTTGCGACTTTATGACAAAGCAAAAATTAAAGGGGTACTCCGGTGGAAACCTTTTTTTTTGTTAAATCAACTGGTACCAGAAAGTTAAACAGATTTGTATATTACTTCTATTAAAAAATCTCAATCCTTCCAGTACTTATTAGCTTCTGAATACTACAGAGGAAATTATTTTCTTTTTGGAACACAGTGCTCTCTGCTGACATCACGAGCACAGTGCTCTCTGCTGACATCTGTGTCCTTTTTAGGAACTGTTAAGAGCAGCATATGTTTGCTATGGGGATTTTCTCCTACTCTGGACAGTTCTTAAAATGGACAGAGATGTCAGCAGAGAGCACTGTGCTCGTGATGTCAGCAGAGAGCTTTGTGTTCCAAAAAGAAAAGAATTTCCTGTGTAGTATTCAGCAGCTTTTAAGTACTGGAATGATTAAGATTTTGTAATAGAAGTAATTTACAAATCTGTTTACCTTTCTGGCACCAGTTGATTTAAAAAAAAAAAAAGTTTTCCACCGTAGTACCCCTTTAAGTTTTACCTAATCATTCTGCATTCACTATAATAACAGTGAAGTGAAAACAGAATGTTAAAAACCTTTGCTTCTTTATTGAAAAGAGAAAACTAAATATTGCATTGACATAAGTATTCAGACCCTTATTTAGTACTAATTTGAAGCACCCTTGGGCGATTACAGCCTACAGTCTTCTTGGCTATGATGCCACAAGGTGTGCTCACCTGGATTTGGGGATTGTCTGCCATTTTTCCCTGAAGATCCTTTTAAGCTCTGTCGAGTTAGATGGGGCCATTTTAAGGTCTCTCCACAGATGGGTTCAAGTCAGGGCTCTGGCTGGGCCACAAAAGGACTTTAACAGGGTTGTCCCTAAGCCACTCCTGTATTGTCTTGGTTGTGTGCATAGGGTCATTTTCTTGTTGGAAGGTGAGCCCAGTCTAAGGTCCAGCGTACTTTGGGTCAGGTTTTCATTTAGAAAACTTCTACCAGTCTCACTCTCCCAGCCTCTGAAAATCACCCCCACAGCATGATGCTGCCACCACCAACTTTCACTGTAGGGATTATATTGGGCAGGTGATGAGCAGTACCTTGTTTCTTTAAGACATTACGCTTAGAATGGAAGCCAAAAAGTTCATCTTGGTTTCATCAGACCAGAGAATCTTGTTTCTCACAGTCTGTGAGTCCTTTAGGTGTTTTTTTGCAAACTTCATATGGGCTTTCATATGTCTTTTAAAGAGGAGAGGTTTTTTTCTGGCCACTCTGCCATAAAAGCCAAATTGGTGGAATGCTACAGTGATGGTTGACCTTCTAGACATTTTTTCACTCTACACGTTGGATCTTAAAAGCGCAGCCTTCTCTCCCAATTACTTAGTTTGATGGTGTAGCTTGCTTTAGAATTTAAGAATTATGGAGGACACGGTGAAAAAACATCGCAAAGATGATCAAGAGAAATAGGGACTACAATAAAAAAAGTACAGTTCTCCGTGGTGTGATATAGTTAAATACCAAGGATGATATTTTCAATACGGTAACTGCTTACCGATGTGGGTTGTACCAACCAAGTACAACATTGGAAATACTGTGTAAGCCGTAGCCGGTACCCTGCAGCCACTCCAAGCCTTGTGTGCGGCATACAAACAAAGAACCTCCAGAGAAAAGGGCTGGATTACAAAGGGCACTGGGAGCCAGGTAAGAGTATTGCACATTTTTTACCCACAATGCAATGCGTTTCGCGGTAATACCGCTTCATCAGGCATATATCCTATATCCTATATGCCTGATGAAGCAGTATTACCGCAAACCGCATTGCATTGTAGGTAATATATGTGCAATACTCTTACCTGGCTCCCAGCGCCCTTTGTAATCCAGCCCTTTTCTCCGGAGGTTCTTTATTTGTATGCCATGCAAGAGAGATAGGGAGCCCTAAGAGCTAAAATTTTGCATGTTTAATGCACAAGGCCTCAACATAATGTGTAAAAGTAATAGGATACAAAGACTTTCTAAATGCATTTAACATCATCTCTGCACTAGATTTTGTGGAAGAATAATGCTAGAAAACTGTGAGATATCTTAACATTGTAAATAGTTGAGCATTTCTACATGAAAAAAGAGCAACCATTTGTAAATCTTTTTTATCCTGCCTGTGTTGTTTCATAACATGAAGAAAAATATGGAAAACCATTCATTCTTTCCAGGCATTTTTTTTCATATATCATGAAAATCAAGTTTCTTAGGAATGAAGAACATTTAGGACAAAACTTTACCCACCAATTAATTCGCAATAGATATGGCCAAATCTGTCTGATACAATATAAACTTTTGTTGTCTTCAATCACAGCAAAAACATTTCAGGAGCATTAATATATTATTATGTATATCAGCCCTTTACATGTATAAATAATAGATCATTTGTCAAAGCTTGAAAACCTGGCAACAGTGATTTTATTGGGAGGTGTACATATATTGTTTCAGGAATATGGTACCGTTTTATCAAAGCAAAGTTTTCACTAGCAATTCCAGACTAGAATTGTGATAGTATAAACCAGTTTATATGAGATGAAAATTTACACAGGCAAGCAAAACTATTTTCATGGCAGTATGGCTCCCAAGATGGTCCACTGTCAGCCTCTATTTAGTTTTACCTTGTATTTGGAAACAGTGAGCTATGAAATGTCATAAAATGCTCATCATGCTAAGGACAGTAATAAAACTGGACTTTATGGAGAAATGTGTAAGCATAGTTAAACAGTACTGAAATTGATTCTAACAGAAGACTCTTTTCTGTCAATTTTCAGGGTCCCACCGGATATAAGGGTATGATCGGATCTGTTGGTGCAGCAGGGAAGCCTGTAAGTTGACATACATTTCCACTCTTTCCTCCCTCCCTCTAATATATATATATATATATATATATATAGTATGGTATTATTCATGTGTATGGTATAGTATACAAATAGTGTGTATTTTATTAAACAAGACTGTATAACATTATGCAGTGATCTCTCCAGGCTTTGGTGCACATGCAAAACGTTACATTTCGTTCCATAAGGGGACACAGAGGTGAAATCCCACATCCTGTTAATGCGGATTTCTCCATCCTCATTACAGAATTCCCTGGAGTGAATAAGTGTTTAATTAAACTACACTTAGATGGTTATTATCAGTAATGAGTCTGGCCTTGCAATCTCTACTTCTCTGTTTCTGTTTCAGGGTGAGGAGGGGCCAAAAGGGCCTCCAGGAGAGCCGGGTGAAAAAGGAGACAGGGTGAGTCAAACTTATTTCATCTTCTGTTAATATTAAAATATGACTACTTAATTTTAGGCATTCTTTTGATGTATAATTCACTTATATTTAAAGGGGAGCTGGACTGATATTCTGTGAACATGCTCACTCTCTACTACACATTCAAAAGCAATATAAAATGTATTTTAAAGTACTGATATTTCTTACTTTTGTGCACAGTAGCCTAGAATATAAAATAAATCATTTAGGTGTTTAGTCAGGAAACGCTAGTGTTGGCAGGATCCTCCGGCTCTGTCACTCACTGCCACCAGTGTCCCTTGCTCGGCTCCCGTCAGCGCCCATTATTGTCTTTTGCCAACCAGCGGTTACCCCTGACGCACTGCTCTGTCTTCATGCCCACTCTCCCGGCATTTGAAATGCTTCTACTTGTAATACTTTTTGGTTTGGCCTATTGGGGCAGTGTGTAAGCTCTTTCACTAATTTTAAGGGTCAGTGTGCACATTTCCAATTCTTCCCCCACCTATCTGCTCTCAACAACAGCTATTTAAGAGCATTCTGCCCAACATCTTGGGTATTGTTCCTAGTGTCTATTATAAAAAGTGCTGTATATGCTCCTGCTTCCCTATGTATTTAGTTCTAGCAACAGTTTATTGTGATAAAGAAAACGTAGCTGATTCCCAGCAAAATAACACAGAACAAGGACATAGCAAAAAAACACCCCACACAGAATAATAAAAAAAAACACAATTAACATCTAACCTTAGGTCACCACCAAAAGCAAAATATCAATTAAACCAGAGTCACAATAAGTTAAGGGGAAACCAAGCTCTCTGGAGACCAGGATCAGCAGTATAATCAAGTCATGGGGTCCATAGGGCATCAAGTTGAGCTCTAGTGTCACTCCTGGTGGCCTCTATTTTATTAAACAGTATTATTAAATACATTTTTTGTTTTACAGCCAGAGAAGTGATATGTGACTTACATTTTGCAGCTATGTGCACACTATTAGCCATAGTGAAATATTAGATAAGATTATTCATTCCAGGGAGCATATCACCCAGTAACATAGCCATGGGACAAACGGGAAACAACTTTTGAAAGACATAAGTTATACGAGAATGGAGTTGTCTCCATGGAGGGGGGGGGGGGGCACAATCAAATGGAGATAAGGAAAGTGGTGAGGGATTGGAGGGGTTGAAGGAAATGGTATTTTGATGTAGCAGGAAAGTTTCTCCATGGGGAATATCATATTTCTTTGTAGTTCAGTTAAAGAGTACCTGTCATCAAAAAAAGTATTTGTATATTGTAACAACTTCCTAACAACTTTCTAAATGTGTGTTATAATTTTTTTTATTTTTTTTATTTCCTTGTGTAATTTCAGTTAGAAAAACCTACCACTAGGGGTCTCCCTACATGAACCTGTTACTAGTCTCTTATAGATTTCAGGCTCATGCTGGCCTGGCATGATTCTGAAATCTCAGACTGCAGCTGGGACACATGATGAGCACAGCGCTGCTCCCTGCCTGTCAATCAGACAGGTGGGAGCGATTGCTGGGCCCTCAGCACAGCAGGGCCCACTCCTGACATGGCCGGCCACAACATCAGGCTCCATGCCCTGAGAAGGAGAGCCAATGCATGCTGGCCAAATGTCAGTGCAGCGCTGCACTTCAGTACTAGAAGGATCGGCTCTGCCTTCCCCTAGCCCGATCGAGGCCTTATATAGCTCTGCAAGTAAGTTACATTATATTGCACATAAGTTAGGAGGAAGGGTGGAAGTGAGCCCAGGCAGGCTTCAGATGACGTCGCCCCTGCCGGGCCATGTCCCCTTCCTCACTCACAAACGGCCAGCAGCATGAGCAACAGGGATACCAGAAGAAATGGTATTTAGCTGCTATTATAACAGGAAATATAGGATGATAGATACTCTTTAATAAAAGTAAAGCAATGCAATCAACCTAGTTGACTCTGAGCCAAACAAACTAAATCTTATTTTCTAAAACCTGGTGGAAACAGGATAAGTAAGACAGGACTGCTTTCCTGTGTATTGACTGATGCCCATCTTCTGGTTCCTGTCTCTACCTGATCCCTCCTGTACCACACTGCTTCTCCAGCTGCTCACCAGGATTGTTGACTAGTGATGTCTCGAACTTCCGCAAATGTTCGCGAACCGGGCGAACCGCCATTGACTTCAATGGGCAGGCGAATTTTAAAACCCACAGGGACTCTTTCTGGCCACAATAGTGATTTAAAAGTTGTTTCAAGAGGACTAATACCTGACTGAGGGGGATCCATGGCAAAACTCCCATGGAAAATTACATAGTTGATGCAAAGTCTGGTTTTGATCCATAAAGGGCATAAATCACCTATTATTCCTAAATTCTTTGGAATAACGTGCTTTAGCCCCCTTTAGGCAGCACATAGAGCCCCCCTTTAGGCATCACATAGTTAGATCCCCCTCTTAGGCAGCACATAGATTCCCCCATATTAGGCAGCACATAGGTAGAGCCTCCTTTTAGGCAGCACATAGAGCCCCCTTTAGGCAGCACATAGTTAGATCCCCCCTTTAGGCAGCACATAGATTCCCCCATGTTAGGCAGCACATAGTTAGAGCCCCCCTTTAGGCAGCACATAGAGCCCCCCTTTAGGCAGCACATAGATTCCCCCATATTAGGCAGCACATAGTTAGAGCCTCCCTTTAGGCAGAACATAGAGCCTCCTTTAGGCAGCACATATTTAGATCCCCCTTTAAGCAGCACATAGATTCCCCCATATTAGGCAGCACATAGTTAGAGCCCCCCTTTAGGCAGCACTGGTTTTATTTCACAGACAAAAAAGGTATTTTTTTTATTTTTATTTGAACAACTGTCACACCAAATGTGATTTGCACTAGTGTGACAATGAACCAAAAAGGTTGTCAGCGGAGTTCCCCTTTTAAGCAGAGGTCCCCAACCAGGGTGCCTCCAGCAGTTGCAAGACACACGGACTGAACTTATAGCCCTTTTAATACTGTAGTTAGTTGCTTGAAGGAAATTAAGTTTTACACCGGAGTACCCCTTTTAACCAGCCGTTCCCTCCCAACCAGGGTGCCTCCAGCTGTTGCAAGACACACGGACTGATATTTGAGCCCTAAAAAGGGCTTTTTTGGGTGCTGTCCTTAAAGCAGGTGTTAGACTAGTGCTTTAGAATTAAACTGGACCCTGAATACACCACCTAGCAGCAACCTAGCTATCGCTTCCCCTATTACAGCAGGAGCAGCTTCTCTATCCCTCCACTTCCTAAGCCTGCAGCTTGCCGAATGAAGGTAAAATGGCGTCCGTGCAGGAGGTAGGAGGGTCTGGAAGGGAGGGAATGCTGCTGATTGGCTGTAATGTGTCTGCTGACTCTGACTCAAAGGGTCAAAGTTTACCGCAATGTTAAAGTATAGGGGCGAATCAAACTTCACATATGTTCACCCGGCGATGCGAACGTGAACATGCTAAGTTCGCCAGGAACTGTTCGCCGGCGAACAATTCGCGACATCTCTATTGTTGACCTACAACCTTTACCGACTGCTTCACTCTTCTTGCATATTATTGACTCTTCCCTCTATCTGTTCCTAGTATACTGTGCTAACTTTCCTGTGTTTTACAACTTTCTTTACCCTCTGGTACCATTTACTGGTATCATCTGGTCAATTGGGCCAGGCATTTACCATACTGGGACCACACTTGGGGAGTGACCTGGTACTCTCTAGCAGCAAAAGTCCAGGTTTGCATTTTGTACTGAGATAAATGGTGCCTAAAGGGTACTTAGACACCACTCCTGGACATGGCCCAAAGCCAAACCAGTTTGGTAGTACAACAGGTCCATATCTATTGCCAATTACATCCAAGCCCATTACATGTAAATTTTGCACACAAATAACTGCATATGTATAATGCAGCAGTTCCAATGGTCAAGCTGTACATTCTTTTTATAAAAAATTACTTCTATCATAATATTTAATTCATGTTATACTTAAAGCAGATTTAAAATTTGGTTGTGTTTAACATGGTACAAAAGAAATGATTGATCTACCTCATCTTATCTATAACTAGAAAACTAGAATATACTTCAAAATATTTATTATGACCCATTGTCTAGTCCTGAGCTTGTAGTTTATGTTTCCATTTATGATTTGTCATTGACTAATTTTTGTTGCAGGGTGCACGGGGAGTTATTGGACAGATTGGATCAATGGGACCAAAGGGCAATAATGTAAGTGTTGACTTTTCTAGCTGCTGTACCCTCTTCAGTTTTTCCAGCAAGTAGTAGTTTAGTTTGTACAAGATTTCCGCTAATTGTAGGTATAAGACCCAGAGAGAACAGATATTAGATCTCCTAGACATTTGATGAGTAAATTCAGAAATAGTGTACATGATGCAATTGATGCATGACTGCAATAACTTTACCCACAATCTAAAAAGGTTCTCTATCATCAACCAACAGGGCCTACCTGGTATTGATGGCAAGGATGGTACCCCAGGTATTCCTGGAGTAAAGGTGGGTACCTATGTTATCTTTCTTGTCTAATGTATGTTACTTTTATATTTGTATCTTTATTTATATTTTTTAATGCTCCTGTCTTTTATGTCTAGGGCAGCCCTGGACAAAATGGCATCCCTGGTTCTACTGGTCATCAAGGTCTATCTGTAAGTATTCTTTATATAATGCTAAAAACTAAACTATTCATGCCATTTAATTAGTCAATGTATGGTATATATCGTTATAAAACCCTTTGTTTTGTTTACAATGACGGTTTCACAACATAAATAGCATTATGTATTATTTTCTAGGGTTTACCTGGTCAGCCTGGAGCTAAAGGAGGATTAGGGCAAAAGGTATGTCATTCTAGATTTTTTTTGATTTGATACTGTTACACACAATAGCTATTTGGTGTGAACCTTGGCCTTCGGTACTGTTACTCCATCTCTTATAAACACCATAAAATCTATGGAAGTAAAGACCTACTGTACTCATACAAATAGCTCAACCATACAATTTTGAACCAATTACCTTGCAAACATTTTTTTTTTTATTGTTTAAAACTTAAAAATATAAATGTTATTCATACCTTTATCTACCCACAATTAAAGTATAATTTACTTTATCTCTAGTCATGCTAGTATACATAGTGTGCAGATTAAATGGAGTAGTTAGTGTTTTAAGTTACGCCGCAACTTGCTGACATAAAAAGCATTATACTACTAAATTGATACTAAAATGGTTGTGTGCCATGGTTAAGAAGGACCACAATTGTTCCCACCCAGGAAATTGCCACTGATCTAAATGGTTGCTTTGTAATAATAGTGCTAAAATTACCTTGTCTGCTGCTGTGAGAGCTGAGGTGGCCCAAACTCTTTAAATGGGTACTCCGGAGGGGAAAACTTTTATTTTTTAAATCAATTGATGCCAGAAAGTTAAACAGATTTGTATATTACTTCTATATAAAAATCTTAATCCTTCCAGTACTTATTAGCGGCTGTATACTACAGAGGAAATTATTTTCTTTTTGGATTTCTTTTCTATCATGACCACAGTACTCTCTGCTGACACCTCTGTTCATGTCAGGAACTGTCCAGAGCAGAAGAATAAGTGCTAATAAGTGCTGGAAGGATTAAGATTTTTTAATAGAAGTGATATACAAATCTGTTTAACTTTCTGGCATCAGTTGATTTAAAAAAAAAAGGTTTCCAGCGGAGTACCCCTTTAAAGGAAATCTGTCATCAGCATCACCCGCACTAAGCCTGTTACACAGGCTTGTAGTGCGGGTGATGCTGATTAAAACGCTATGTACCTTATTAAAAACCAAGCAGTGGATGTTTAGAAATCTTTATATTTACTTACCTGTCAATCACAGGCTTGGGGCTCAGTTACGTCAACGGGACTCGGAAGCGGGATTCGGCCGGCCATTGATGTAAAGTTTCCTGTGATCTAAAGTTTTTACAAGTGCGCATGAGCGGGTTTACGCTAGCGTTAACCTGCGCATGCGCACTTTAAAAAACTTTAGATCACAGGAAACTTTACATCAATGGCCGGCCAAGTCCCGCTTCCGAGTTTACGCTAGCGTTAACCTGCGCATGCGCACTTGTAAAAAGTTTAGATCACAGGAAACTTTACATCAATGGCCGGCCGAGTCCCGCTTCCGAGTTTACGCTAGCGTTAACCCGCGCATGCACACTTGTAAAAACTTTAGATCACAGGAAACTTTACATCAATGGCCGACCGAGTCCCGCTTCCGAGTCCCGCTGACGTAACTGAGCCCAAAGCCTGTGATTGACAGGTAAGTAAATATAAAGATTTCTAAACATCCACTGCTCGTTTTTTAATAAGGTACATAGCGTTTTAATCAGCATCACCCACACTACAAGCCTGTGTAACAGGCTTAGTGCGGGTGATGCTGATGACAGATTTCCTTTAAGCAATATCCTTACATATACTCAAAACTACTTTTTTTTTAAGTGTATGATTTACATTAACTTTTGTCTCGATATGTACTAAAATAGTGATGTGAATGGGCTCTAAGCTGGCAACTAGGTATTACCATTTTAAATGTTAATGCAGTTTGTCCCTATATTCTCTGAAACGGTCTAATCAGTCCTGACAGTGTCATAGTGTGCAGCGACACACCTTATAGAGGTACTCCACCCCTAGACATCTTACCCCGATCCAAAGGATAGGGGATAAGATGTCTGATCGCAGGGGTCCGGCCTCAGGGACCTCCTATGATATCTGAGCTGTCACAGCCCATCCCATAGACATGAATGGAGGTGGGAGGGGGATTAAGTGACGTCACGAACACAGAAGCCAGAAGCCGGCTTCTGAAAATAAATGTTCAGAACGCCGGGTTGCCAGCACGAAGATCGCAGGGGGTCCCTGCAGCCGGACCGCCCGAGATCAGACATTCAGAGGATAGGGAATAAGATGTCTAGGGGGGGAGTACCCCTTTAATAACAAGGAAAATGAGAATACTTGCTTAATTCTATATACATTTCCAGAAGGAATAACAGTGGAGAT
This sequence comes from Hyla sarda, assembly GCF_029499605.1. NCBI lineage: Eukaryota > Metazoa > Chordata > Amphibia > Anura > Hylidae > Hyla > Hyla sarda. Next base: position 254,757,593 of record NC_079190.1, read on the forward strand.
GCACAATAGAATTTGTAAGAAGAGATGCCCTAAAATGTGTAGGTCAAGCTTTTGCTAAAACAAACATATCAGGATAGCTGATAGTTTCTCTTAATATATAAGGTAAAATTACATTGATCTTGTAGTAAAAAAAAACACCGTACTATCAACCTCCATTTTGCATTTCTACACTTAAATTAATTAATATTTAATTTGTTTTCTATTTTCTATGCTCATTTAAAGGCAAGGTTAAGTTTAAAAAAAGTTTTTGTCAGTTTTTTTTATTTACTAACTTTAAGAAACCTGACAAAAATGTAAATAAATATCTTAATAGTTTTAGTTAATTAGTGAAGAGCTCATTGACATTGTGGAGCTTGTTAATAATTTTATACATTCCATGCATAAGCTAAAAGACAGTCAACTGTAAACTGCCATATGCTTGTTCCTCAAAGGGAGAGCCAGGCTCTCGTGGAGAACCAGGATTCACTGGAGCACCGGGAAAGCAGGTAAGTACAGATAATTAATTATGTATGTTTTATTTTTACATAATGCAATCGACTATTTATTCCTTTATAATAAAATATATCATTTAACCCCTTAACGACGCAGGACGTAAATGTCCGTCCTGGTGATGTGGTACTTAACGCACCAGGACGTACATTTACGTCCTGAGCATAACCGCGGGCATCAGAGCGATGCCGGCATCATGCGCGGCAGGTCCCGGCTGTGGATCGCAGCCAGGGATCCGCCAGTAATGGCGAACACCCGCGATCCCGCGGATGTCCGCCATTAACCCCTCAGATGCTTTGATCAATACAGATCACAGCATCTGCAGCATCGCGATCACTTAACTGGATGATCGGATCACCCGCAGCACTGCCGCGGTGATCCGATCATCCTGCACGGCAGCCGGAGGTCCCCTCACCTGGCTCCACTGCCTTCCGGGAGTCTTCTGCTCTGATCTGCCTTCCCGCAGACCAGAGCAGAAGATGACCGATAATGCTGATCAGTGCTGTGTCCTATACATAGCACTGAACAGGATTAGCAATTTATAGCAATGGTTGCTATAAATAGTCCCCTATGGGGGACTATAAGAGTGTAAAAATAAAAGTAGAAAAAGTAAAAAATGAAGTAAAAAATATGTGAAAAAAACCCTCCCCCAATAAAAACGTAAATTGTCCCATTTTCCCTATTGTACCCCCAAAAATTGTAAAAAAAATTATTTTATATACATATTTGGTATCGCCGCGTGCGTAAATATCGGAACTATTAAAATAAAATGTAAATGATCCCGTACGGTGAACGGCATGAACGTAAAAAAAAAAAAGTCCAAAATAGCTGCTTTTTTTTATAACATTTTATTCCAAAAAAAATTAATAAAAAATGTAATAAAAGTTTTGTATAAGCAAATATGGTATTAATAAAAAGTACAGATCACGGCGCAAAAAACCACCGCTTATACGTAAAAATGAAAAAGTTATAGGTCTTCAAAATAGGGGGATTTTAAACGTACTAAATTGGTTAAAAAGTTTGCGATTTTTTTTAAGCGCAATAGTAATAGAAAAGTGTATAATCATGGGTATCATTTTAATCGTATTGACCTAGAGAATAAAAAACACAAGTCATTTTTACCATAAATTGTACGGCATGAAAACAAAACCTTCCAAAATTTGCAAAATTGCGGTTTTCTTTTTAATTTTCCCACACAAATAGTATTTTTTTTTGGTTGCGCCATACATTTTATGGTAAAGTGAGTGATAGCATTACAACAGACAACTGGTCGCGCAAAAAACAAGCCCTCATACTAGTCTGTGGATGAAAATATAAGAGTTATGATTTTTTGAAGGCAAGGAGGAAAAAACGAAAACGTAAAAATAAAATGGTCTGAGTCCTTAAGGTCCAAATGGGCTGAGTCCTTAAGGGGTTAAAGTAAGTTATATTTAGTTCTTCAGACTGCTACTAAACCTTGCATCTAAAGATCAAGTTCTTCATGATTAGTTTTATAAAGCGTTACATAACACTATCTCCTATAAAAAAAAAGAAAAAAAAAGAAATCAATTTTAGTTTATCTGTGTTTACTAGGGAGAGAGAGGTCCACCTGGAGAAGCTGGTCCCAGAGGCATTGTTGGTTTAAAAGTGAGTACATCTTATATTACTCTCCTAACTAAAACAGTTTACATTACTTCCGTATATTATATCTTATTTATAAACACAGAAATGTTTTTACAGATGCATACTGTACAGCTAGCAAATAAATGTAAAAATGTTATTGGAAGATGACTTATTATTTTTCTCTCTACAGGGAGACCGTGGTGAAAGAGGACCAGTTGGGCCAATTGGAGTGGATGGGAAAGTAGTAAGTATTTATATAAAACCTGTAAATGAATAGAGAAGGAAAATCCTGACACAATGTGATTTTTTTTGTATAATTGTTATATCTTGACTGTATTTCCCAGGAAGGATAGACATATAGATATGTGATAGATAAATAGATAGTGCCAGTGCTGTCAGTGTGAGATGGTGGCGCTAGCAACATAGAGAAAGATAGCAGTAGAGGGGAGCTATCCAGTTGCCACCATACCGTGACCATATAGTGCAGCCCAAAAGATAAAGACATAGATAGTGTTGTCAGATAAGAACCATTTGGCCAATTTAGTCTGCATAGTGTTCTGAATACTATCAATATTTTGCCCTATCTTATATGAAGGAAAGCCTTATGCTTATTCCATGTATGCTTCAACTCCTTTACTGTATTTGCAGCGACCACTTCTGCAGGAAGGCTATTCCATGCATCCACTACTCCTTCAGTAAAGTAATACTTCCTCATATAACTGCATAAACCTATATCCCTCTAATTTAAAACTATGTGGTCTAGTGGTAATTTGTCTTCCTTTAAATATCCTCTCCTCCTTTACCATGTTGATTCCTTTTATGTGTTTAATAGTTTCTATTATATCTTGTCTTTCTTATAAGCTATACATGTTAAAGGGGTTATCCACCATAAGGGGATTTTAGTATGTACCTGACAGACAGTAATAGCCATGCTTAAGAAGGATCTGTGCTTTTCTTGGGGCTAAATGGCTATGTTGTGAATTACCATAAAGCTGAGGCTATCTTTTTGTGACCTGGCTATTTCCTGTTGGAGTTTGGTTCCTTAAACTACGAATTCCATGATTCCTTGTTTGTAAGTGTGAGATATTTTTTCTCCCTCCCACACGTCAGCCATCCCACCCATTGAAACACACTTGTGCTCCCTGCAATAGACCAGTGTTTTCTGACTAGGGGGCCTCCAGCTGTTGCAAAACTATAATCTTCTTCCCACCCAGTGGTTTCTTCACCTAGTGAAGCAAAGACAGGCTCCCTCTGATCACCTGAATAGTGATGTAATGTCTCGGACTGCACTGCAATCTGGGAAAACCTGAGAAGACAGTCAGCTGAGGAGTACTATCAGACAGGAGATAGCACAGAGGAGTGCTATCAGACAGGAGAGAGCACAGAGGAGTGCTATCAGACAGGAGAGAGCACAGATGAGTGCAATCAGACAGGAGAGAGCACAGAGGAGTGCTATCAGACAGGAGAGAGCACAGAGGAGTACTATCAGACAGTAGAGAGCACTGAGGAGTCCTATCAGACAGGAGAGAGCACAGAGGAGTGCTATCAGACAGGAGAGAGCACAGAGGAGTACTATCAGGCAGGAGAGAGCACAGAGGAGTGCTATCAATTAGGAGAGAGCACAGAGGAGTACTATCAGACAGGAGATAGCACAGAGGAGTCCTATCAGACAGGAGAGAGCACAGAGGAGTACTATCAGACAGGAGAGAGCACAGAGGAGTGCTATCAGACAGGAGAGAGCACAGAGGAGTACTATCAGACAGTAGAGAGCACTGAGGAGTGCTAGCCTACTGTCACGATGTCGGCTGGCAGGAGGTGGATCCTCTGTGCCAGAGAGGGATTGGCGTGGACCGTGCTAGTGGACCGGTTCTAAGTTACTACTGGTGTTCACCAGAGCCCGCCGCAAAGCGGGATGGTCTTGCTGCGTCGGTAGTAACCAGGTCGTATCCACTAGCAACGGCTCAACCTCTCTGACTGCTGAAGATAGGCGCGGTACAAGGGAGTAGACAAAAGCAAGGTCGGACGTAGCAGAAGGTCGGGGCAGGCAGCAAGGATCGTAGTCAAGGGCAACGGCAGGAGGTCTGGAACACAGGCTAGGAATACACAAGGGAACGCTTTCACTAGGCACAAGGGCAACAAGATCCGGCGAGGGAGTGCAGGGGAAGTGAGGTATACATAGGGAGTGCACAGGTGAAGACACTAATTGGAACCACTGCGCCAATCAGTGGCGCAGTGGCCCTTTAAATCGCAGAGACCCGGCGCGCGCGCGCCCTAGGGAGCGGGGCCGCGCGCGCCGGGACAGGACCGAGGGAGAGCGAGTCAGGTACGGAAGCCGGGGTGCGCATCGCGAGCGGGCGCCACCCGCATCGCGAATCGCATCCCGGCTGGAGGCGGTATCGCAGCGCACCCGGTCAGTGGATCTGACCGGGGCGCTGCCGTAGCGAGGATGTTGCGAGCGCTCCGGGGAGGAGCGGGGACCCGGAGCGCTCGGCGTAACAGTACCCCCCCCCTTGGGTCTCCCCCTCTTCTTAGAGCCTGAGAACCTGAGGACCAGACTTTTATCTAGGATATTGTCCTCAGGTTCCCAGGATCTCTCTTCAGGACCACAGCCCTCCCAGTCAACTAAAAAAAAAGTTTTTCCTCTGACCTTTTTGGAGGCCAGTATCTCCTACAGAGAAGATGTCCGAAGAACCGGAGACAGGAGTGGGAGAAATAGGTTTGGGAGAGAAACGGTTGATGATGAGTGGTTTAAGAAGAGAGACATGAAAGGCATTAGGAATACGAAGAGAAGGAGGAAGAAGAAGTTTGTAAGAGACAGGATTAATTTGGCACAAGATTTTGAAAGGACCAAGATAGCGTGGTCCCAATTTGTAGCTGGGAACACGGAAGCGGACATATTTAGCGGAGAGCCATACCTTGTCTCCGGGAGAAAAAATGGGGGGAGCTCTTCTTTTCTTATCGGCAAACTTTTTCATGCGCGATGAAGCCTGTAAGAGAGAATTTTGGGTCTCTTTCCATATGGTGGAAAGATCACGAGTTATTTCATCCACAGCGGGCAAACCAGAGGGCAAAGGAGTAGGGAGGGGGGGAAGAGGGTGACGGCCGTACACCACGAAAAATGGGGATTTGGAAGAAGATTCAGAGACTCTGAAGTTGTACGAGAATTCGGCCCATGGTAGAAGATCTGCCCAGTCATCCTGGCGGGAGGAAACAAAATGCCGTAAATAATCACCCAGGACCTGGTTAATTCTTTCTACTTGCCCATTGGATTGAGGATGATAAGCAGAAGAAAAGTTTAATTTAATCTTGAGTTGTTTACAGAGAGCCCTCCAGAATTTTGACACGAATTGGACGCCTCTATCCGAGACGATCTGCGTGGGCAACCCGTGAAGACGAAAAATGTGTACAAAAATTTGTTTTGCCAACTGAGACGCTGAAGGAAGACCAGGAAGAGGAATAAAATGTGCCATCTTGGAAAATCGATCAACGACCACCCAAACAACAGTGTTGCCACGGGATGAGGGTAAGTCTGTAATAAAGTCCATACCAATCAGAGACCAAGGCTGTTCGGGGACAGGCAGAGGATGAAGGAGACCAGCAGGCTTCTGGCGAGGAGTCTTATCCCGGGCACAGACAGTGCAGGCCCGCACAAAATCAACAATATCCGTCTCCAGAGTCGGCCACCAATAGAAACGAGAGATGAGTTGCAAGGATTTCTTGATGCCCGCATGGCCTGCGAGATGGGAGGAGTGACCCCATTTGAGGATTCCGAGGCGTTGGCGTGGAGAGACAAAGGTCTTCCCTGGAGGAGTTTGCCTGATGGAGGCTGGAGAAGTGGAGATCAGGCAGTCAGGAGGAATGATGTGTTGCGGAGAGAGCTCTACTTCCGAGGCATCCGAGGAACGAGAGAGAGCATCGGCCCTAATGTTCTTGTCGGCAGGGCGAAAGTGAATTTCAAAATTAAAACGGGCAAAGAACAGAGACCACCTGGCCTGGCGAGGATTCAGCCGTTGGGCAGACTGGAGATAGGAGAGATTCCTGTGATCGGTGTAAATGATAACTGGAAATTTTGATCCCTCCAGCAGATGCCTCCATTCCTCAAGTGCTAATTTAATGGCCAGTAGCTCTCGATCCCCGATGGAGTAGTTCCTCTCCGCCGGAGAGAAGGTCCTAGAAAAAAAAACACAAGTAACAGCATGCCCGGAAGACTTTTTTTGTAGAAGGACCGCTCCAGCTCCCACTGAGGAGGCATCAACCTCCAATAGGAAGGGTTTAGATGGGTCAGGTCTGGAGAGCACGGGAGCAGAAGAAAAGGCAGACTTGAGCCGTTTAAAAGCGTCTTCCGCTTGAGGAGGCCAGGACTTAGGATTGGCATTCTTCTTGGTTAAAGCCACGATAGGAGCCACAATGGTGGAAAAATGTGGAATAAATTGTCTGTAATAATTGGCGAACCCCAAAAAACGTTGGATAGCACGGAGTCCGGAGGGGCGTGGCCAATCTAAGACGGCAGAGAGTCTATCTGGATCCATTTGTAGTCCCTGGCCAGAGACCAAGTATCCTAGGAAAGGAAGAGATTGACATTCAAACAGACATTTCTCCATTTTGGCATAAAGATGATTGTCTCGAAGTCTCTGAAGAACCATGCGGACATGCTGGCGGTGTTCTTCTAAGTTGGCAGAAAAAATCAGAATATCATCCAGATACACAACAACACAGGAATATAAGAGATCACGAAAAATTTCATTAACAAAGTCTTGGAAGACGTCAGGGGCGTTGCACAGGCCAAAGGGCATGACCAGATACTCAAAGTGTCCATCTCTAGTGTTAAATGCAGTTTTCCATTCGTCCCCCTCCCTGATGCGGATGAGATTATAAGCACCTCTTAAGTCCAGTTTGGTAAAGATGTGGGCACCTTGGAGGCGATCAAAGAGTTCAGAGATAAGAGGTAGGGGGTAGCGGTTCTTTACCGTGATTTTATTAAGTCCGCGGTAGTCAATGCAGGGACGTAGGGAGCCATCTTTCTTGGACACAAAGAAAAATCCAGCTCCGGCAGGAGAGGAGGATTTGCGGATAAACCCCTTTTTTAAATTTTCCTGGATGTATTCAGACATAGCAAGAGTCTCTGGGGCGGACAGAGGATAAATTCTGCCCCGGGGTGGAGTAGTGCCCGGAAGGAGGTCAATAGGACAGTCATAAGGCCTGTGAGGAGGTAAAGTCTCAGCTTGTTTTTTGCAAAATACGTCAGCATAGTCCATATAGGCCTTAGGGAGACCGGTTACAGGGGGAACCACAGGGTCACGGCAGGGAGTACTGGGAACCGGTTTAAGGCAGTCTTTGAAACAAGAGGTACCCCAGCTCTTGATCTCCCCTGTGGACCAATCAAGGGTAGGGGAATGGCGTTGAAGCCATGGTAGTCCAAGGAGAATTTCGGAAGTGCAATTGGGGAGGACCAAAAACTCAATTTTTTCGTGATGAGGTCCGATGCACATTAGGAGGGGTTCCGTGCGGTAACGCACGGCACAGTCCAATCTTTCATTGTTAACGCAATTGATGTAGAGGGGTCTGGCGAGACTGGTCACTGGGATGTTGAACCTGTTGATGAGAGAGGCCAAAATAAAGTTTCCTGCAGATCCGGAATCCAAGAAGGCCTTAGTGGAGAAGAAGAAGGTAGAGGCAGATATCCGCACAGGCACAGTAAGACGTGGAGAAGCAGAGTTGACATCAAGGACTGTTTCACCTTTGTGCGGAGTCAGCGTACGTCTTTCCAGGCGGGGAGGACGGATAGGACAATCCTTCAGGAAGTGTTCGGTACCGGCACAGTACAGGCAGAGATTCTCCATGCGGCGTCGTGTCCTCTCTTGAGGTGTCAGGCGAGACCGGTCAACTTGCATAGCCTCCACGGCGGGAGACACAGGAACGGATTGCAGAGGACCAGAGGAGAGAGGAGCCGGGGAGAAAAAACGCCTCGTGCGAACAAAGTCCATATCCTGGCGGAGCTCCTGACGCCTTTCGGAAAAACGCATGTCAATGCGAGTGGCTAGATGAATGAGTTCATGTAGGTTAGCAGGAATTTCTCGTGCGGCCAGAACATCTTTAATGTTGCTGGATAGGCCTTTTTTAAAGGTCGCGCAGAGGGCCTCATCATTCCAGGATAATTCGGAAGCAAGAGTACGGAATTGTATGGCGTACTCGCCAACGGAAGAATTACCCTGGACCAGGTTCAGCAGGGCAGTCTCAGCAGAAGAGGCTCGGGCAGGTTCCTCAAAGACACTTCGAATTTCCGAGAAGAAGGAGTGTACAGAGGCAGTGACGGGGTCATTGCGGTCCCAGAGCGGTGTGGCCCATGACAGAGCTTTTCCAGACAGAAGGCTGACTACGAAAGCCACCTTAGACCTTTCAGTAGGAAACTGGTCCGACATCATCTCCAAGTGCAGGGAACATTGTGAAAGAAAGCCACGGCAAAACTTAGAGTCCCCATCAAATTTATCCGGCAAGGATAGTCGTAGGCTGGAAGCGGCCACTCGCTGCGGAGGAGGTGCAGGAGCTGGCGGAGGAGATGATTGCTGAAGCTGTGGTAGTAGCTGCTGTAGCATCACGGTCAGTTGAGACAGCTGATGGCCTTGTTGCGCTATCTGTTGTGACTGCTGGGCGACCACCGTGGTGAGGTCGGCGACAACTGGCAAAGGAACTTCAGCGGGATCCATGGCCGGATCTACTGTCACGATGCCGACTGGCAGGAGGTGGATCCTCTGTGCCAGAGAGGGATTGGCGTGGACCGTGCTAGTGGACCGGTTCTAAGTTACTACTGGTGTTCACCAGAGCCCGCCGCAAAGCGGGATGGTCTTGCTGCGGCGGTAGTAACCAGGTCGTATCCACTAGCAACGGCTCAACCTCTCTGACTGCTGAAGATAGGCGCGGTACAAGGGAGTAGACAAAAGCAAGGTTGGACGTAGCAGAAGGTCGGGGCAGGCAGCAAGGATCGTAGTCAGGGGCAACGGCAGGAGGTCTGGAACACAGGCTAGGAATACACAAGGGAACGCTTTCACTAGGCACAAGGGCAACAAGATCCGGCGAGGGAGTGCAGGGGAAGTGAGGTATACATAGGGAGTGCACAGGTGAAGACACTAATTGGAACCACTGCGCCAATCAGTGGCGCAGTGGCCCTTTAAATCGCAGAGACCCGGCGCGCGCGCGCCCTAGGGAGCGGGGCCGCACGCGCCGGGACAGGACCGAGGGAGAGCGAGTCAGGTACGGAAGCTGGGGTGCGCATCGCGAGCGGGCGCCACCCGCATCGCGAATCGCATCCCGGCTGGAGGCGGTATCGCAGCGCACCCGGTCAGTGGATCTGACCGGGGCGCTGCCGTAGCGAGGATGTTGCGAGCGCTCCGGGGAGGAGCGGGGACCCGGAGCGCTCGGCGTAACACCTACCCTCACTTACTGGACTTTGACCATGTTTGTGCTTCAGCTTGGACAAAGCCATGATTTTATAAGCCATGCTTTCTATGAAAAGAAAAGAAAATTTTCTTATGAAAAATATTAGAAAGGTTAAGGTTTTGCAAAGGTGTACAACATATAAAATGTTTTCGAATCTGACAGTGCCCATTAACAACCAGAAAAAAACAGAAATGCACAAAAACAAGTGCACACCTAGTACAGTAAAACTAGTTTTATAAGTAAAGGCTAAAAACAGACAGAATATAAAAATAAAAACAATTAAACCCAGTTGGAACAATAGCTATAAAGTATTTGAAAAAATGATAATGTGGAGATCACAAATATACAGTGTATAATGTGGAAATTCTAATAATTTGTAAATACTAAGACTCACGAAAATAATACAGATTGGTAATCACAAAAAAACCCTGCAGAGAGCAACAGCAGCTTGGGACATGGGTGGAGCTTAGTGGTGTCACCGCTGCTGCTCCCTGCTGGGTCCCGCTGAGAGAGAACAGCAGCGGTGATTTCAGTAAGCTCTGCCCATGCCCCAAGCCGGGTGCCCGGAGCGGAGCTAATGGAGGAGATTAACAAAGATCCCCACCACGGAACGGGATAAGGTGCCATTGTCATCAGTGTCACCTGCACTATCTGTCGGTACCTACAGATTAGTGCAGGTGACACTGATGACAGATTTCCTTTAACCCCTTAGATGCCATGGTAAACAAAAACTATGTCATGTATGTCATGGTTATTTGACATGTACCACACCTGTCGGGGTGCTGTGTGGCACCATGATGGCAAAATCATCTTTTGATAGGCTCTGTAGTAGAGCCTTGCACAAGGCTGTTTCTCTAATCAATTAATTTCTGACTTATTTACCTGCCTGCTCCCGCAAAGTGTTTGTTCCATTCCCGCCCGCTTCGGTAACATGTGTGTTCTATTCCGTCCATTCCCGCTAATTTAGGATTGTATGGTCACTTGGGTGCAATGCTCTGCACCCTTATAGAGGAATGTACAGACATACAGAAATGTGTACACACTGGGGTGTAATGCTCTGCTACTGGGGTGCACATAGTGCAGAGCATTGCACCCTAGCATTCCTATACACATAGGGGGTTTTAGCAGAGCATTGGAGCAGTGGGGTCGCTGGGGGGGGCAGAGGGGGCCATGGCCCCCCCTTGTGCCCCCCCAATTTAAAATAAATAGTATACTAGTATCGGGGCCAGGGGCGGACTGACCTGCTGGGTAAAGAGCCCACTGCAGCTGCAGGGATGAAGGTACCTGATGATGGCTCCGCCCCCAGCACAGGACGGGGGCCGAGAGCTGACAGGCCTCCGGAACACAGAGCAGCTTCATGTTAGGTGAGTGATGTCCCGTGTCCTCCCTCTCTCTCCCCTGATCAGCAGTCTATCCTGGGTCATGTGTATAGTAGCAGTCCAGTGGGGTCACTTCCCCTCCTCCAGTGTCCACAGGTCACATTATCAGAACAATGTTTGGGGAAAATCGCGGCACAATTGCGCATTTTTACCGCAAGTTTTCGTAAATCGCGGTAAAGCCGCGCAATTTTTCCCGCAATTTTCCATACATTTTTCTGGTAATGTGACCTGTTGGTGACCTGTAGACACTGGAGGAGGGAAAGAGACCCCTCTGGAAGGACAACATGTGAACACACTGCTAGTTTATCATTAAACCCCAAATCACATGTACAGGATCAGCTGCATATTTTATGCAGCTGATTCTGCAACCCATTAGCTTCAATAGGTAGCAAAATCAGCTGAAGAAAATATACAGCAGATCCTGTACGTGTGAACATACCCTAAGGGCTCATTCAGGGGTGGATCCCCAGCATATTTTACGCTGCGGATCCCCCGACAATGGACCCTACAGTGCTGCCTCCATCTGTGCCTGCTCCACCACTACGAGCAGATACGCTTTGATGTGTATACTGCACACACGCTTTGATGTGTATACTCACACACATCATGGCCACTCCTGCTCTCTGAGCTAGGCCGAGAGCAGCCGCAATGTGTGTGAGTATACACATCAAAGCGTGTCTGCTTGTAGTGGAGGATTGCCGTTATGAGCAGGCACAGATGGAGGCAGCACTGTAGGGTCCATTGTTGGGGGATCCATCCGTGTAAATGAGACCTAAGGACACAAGGCGTATGTGTACGCACAGTGCCTGCTACCAGTGTGTTGTATAAATCATTAGCTAGAACCCTCAGCTAATGCCAGACATCACCAATCAGGCTGATGTCCGACATTAACCCTTTAGATGCCGCTATCAAAGTTGATGGTAGTGTCCAAAAGTTTTAACGCCTTAAGGACATAGAGTTTTTCTGTTCTTGCACTTTTGTTTTTCCTCCTCACCTTTTAAAAATCCTAACCCTTTCAATTTTGCACCTAAAAATCCATATCATGGCTTATTTTTCGCGCCACCAATTCTACTTTGTAATGACATCAGTCATTTTACCCAAAAATCTATGGCAAAAACGGAAAAAAATTATAATTGTGCGACAAGAATGTATGAAGATTTTAAATTACATTTTTTTTTTATTTTTTTTAAAATTAAACATGTTCTGCACAGTGTGTGTGTATTTATTTATGATATATATACATAAAAAAAATATATATGTGTATATATATATATATATATATATATATATATATATATATATACACACACACGTTTTAAAATTGCCCCCCCACTTTTGTCACTGGCCCCCCATGTGCCCCCCCTAAATATGAATGCTGGAGACGCCACTGCATTGTAGTGCAGTCATGCTCTTCTCACACCCCCATGTAATGTACAGACACTATGGTGCAAGGCTCTGCACACTCATATGGGGGTGCAGAGCATTGCACCATAATGTCTGTACACTACTAATGAGACATGCTGGGAGTTGTAGTTTTAGAATAAACAAGAACCCTAAGAAGACCTGTCATTAAAAAGTTACTGCACCACACTGGCATGCTGGCAGTCTGGAATGGCCATTGTTGTACTTCACCTAGCAGTGTACCACCTTCAGTGACAGGGGTCCAGCCAGCAAGGGGGGAGGAAACAGTCTGTGCATTGATTGCAGCACCAGCCACCAATCAAGCATGATGCAGGGTAAGCACTGGGACTCGGGATGGAAGAGTGGAATCTAAGTCATGCAGGGCCATCTTTTGATTGGACCCTGGGCTAGCAATTTTTTTTGTACCCCCCCCCCCCCCCTTCATTAGGTAGACAGCATAGTTTCCTCACATTAGGTAGACACCATATAGTTCCCCCACATTAGGTAGACAGCATCGTACCCCCACATTAGGTAGACAGCATAGTACCCCCACATTAGGTAGACAGCAGTGTTCCCCCACATTTGGTAGACAGCATAGTTTCCCCACATAAGGTTAGTTAGCACACTAACCCTCCCCCCCTGCCTGACTGACACACACTAACAGACATATGCTTACAGACACACACTACAGACATACACTTACAGACACACACTACAGACATACACTTACAGACACACACTACAGACAGATACAGTTAAAGACACACTCACCTGGCCATCCATGGTTTCTTCTTTCCTGCGGCGGCCGGGACTGACGTGTGACGTCGCTGACGTCCTCCTGCACGGGTCTGCGGAGGAACGTAACTTGCGCAACATCCCCTGTCAGTCCCGGCCGCAGGCTCACTGTTTTAAAGGCAGCAGGGCCGGCCCTGCCTTTACAAGCGGCGGCTTGCTGCTTTAACGTGGGGCTTAAGGCCTAGCTGCTTTGGGCCCGCAGGAATGACAGGGCCCAGAGCAGCTGCCCCTTTTCCCCACGTTAAAGATGGCCCTGAAGTCATGGAGGTCGGATCTGCGATGCGAGAGAGAGCAGGGTTTGCAGACATAGCGCCTAACTGCCCGATCCAGTCCGCAACAGCCTTAATTCCATGCGTGCCTGCCCATGGGATCCCGCAGGATTCCAATCCCAATGCAGGGCTCTACCCGTAGCTGCTGTGTAACATCCACTATTACAACCTGCCCACTCTAGCATAGCAGTACACTGTAGTACACAAATATTGTAGTATTGCAGAGTCAATAGACACCTATATAAATCCCCTAGGGCAGTGGTTCTCAACCTTTTTTGCGACTGTACCCTCATAGGGTGAAAATATGTCCGTGGGTACCCCTTGCGCGTAATTTTGCGTGGAACTTATGCACGAGGGATACCTGCAGACATATAAAGCCATAAAAGTACTTAATTTCATAATAGCGTGTGCTTACCTTTCTAATGCAATACTCATGCGATACTTAATCCCCTTGTGCCATTATTCCCCCCTCCATCTTAATCCCATTGTCCCATTATTCCCCCCTCCATCTTAATCCCCTTGTGGCATTATTCCCCCCTCCCTCTGATCCCCTTTTGCCATAATCGGATATCGGATAATGGCAAAAGGGAATCAGGGGGAGGGGAGAATAATGTCACAAGGGGATTAAGATGGAGGGGGGAATAATGATTACCCCCCGCTTCATATTAATCCCCTTGTGCCATTATTCCCCCCTCCCTCTGATCCCCTTTTGCCATTATCCCCGCTCCCCCTCCATCTTAATCCTCTTGTGCAATTATTCCCCCCTAGATCCCCCTGGGCCAATATATGAGATTCATACAATAACACCCTCCCATACTGCAATGTTACACTTAGTTTAACATGCTTACCAGGCCTGTGTCTATCCCGTTTGTCGGGAGTCGGAGGGCCGCACTGACAGATGACGTCTTTCTGCGCTGTGCCGAAACCTCCGTGCAATGTCAGGGACCTCACACGTCAGGCCTGGCAGCCACTGCAGCTCACGTAAACGGTACAATATAGTGAGCTGCCGCGGCGACTGTGGAGTCCAATCTTAGCTCTGTACTGACTAATACTGGCCAATGTATGGCCGGTATTTGTCAGCGAATTGCCGTACTCCCACATAACCCTTGGCGTACCCCTAGGTGTACGAGTACCCCTGGTTGAGAACCCCTGCCCTAGGATGACTGAACAAAAGTGTGAAAAAAGCAGAATATAGGTAGCCGGAGGGGTTAACCTCTCCTTCCTCGTGGTCCATGGCTCTTCATTTAAAGGGGTACTCTGCCCCTAGCATCTTATCCCCTATCCAAAGGATAGGGGATAAGATGTCAGATTGCCGGGGTCCCGCTGCTGGGGACCCCCGGGATCTCCGCTGCGGCACCCTGCTATCATTACTGCACAGAGCAAACTCGCTCTGTGCATAATGACGGGCAATACAGGGGCTGGAGCATCGTGACGTCACGGCTCCGCCCCCTCGGGACGTCACGGCCCGCTCCCTCAATACAAGTCTACGGGAGGGGGTGTGATGGCTATCACGCCCCCTCCCATATACTTGCATTAAAGGGGCGGCCGTGACCTCATGAGTGGGCGGAGCCATGACGTCACGATGCTCCGGCCCCTGTATCGCCGCTCGAGCGTGCTCTGTGCAGTAATGATAGCGGGGCGCTGCAGAAACGTTGCTGTTATGAGATATGTGTGAATAAACCTACACTTTTTTATTGGAGTGCTGTGCCATTGGATTTTTTTTAGATATATAGATAGATATTAGATGAGAGGGATAAATAAATGGATAGACATGATAGGTGTAGAGAAAAAATAGATACACAGATAGATAGAAAGATAGATAGACAGACAGACTTTTGTGAAGCCCTCAGTTAACATTTAATAGACTGCAGTGCAGTTAAATAATGTTTCTTCAACTGTTGATGTTTTTTATATGATTTGGTGCTTTTTTCCACTAGAGGGCACTACTTTGCCAATTTTAACACATCTAAGATTATATAAAAGGTTGTAACAACGCCTTCACATTTGCTATGTGCACAGAAAGCCTACAATATGAAAGACCAGTACAATTCAGTTTTGGATCTGCTTTTTGCTAATATAGTAACGAGCTACATCAAAAGTATTTACAGTAATAGCTTGCTTTTGCCATTTGAATGCATTTTTAATGCAGACCTATGGCACTGCACATGCCTAACCTCATGTGACTACAGATTATCATAATATTTTTACATAAATCTTTACACAAGACTATTGGAACATTCTTTTGACACCAAACACAGACTAAAACACCCCTTATGTAAAGTAAATCACAACTAGCACAGTAAGTGAACAACCAAATTATGGGAGCTATACAGTATATAGCTGTAAAGAAGGCAGCATATCTTCTACACTTCTCCCTTGGCCTCTCACAGTGGTCTTCTGTGGGTCACACACTTCAAGGGGTACTCCGGTGAAAACATTTTTTCTTTTAAATCAACTGGTGGCAGAAAGTTAAACATATTTGTAAATTACTTCTATTAAAAAATCTTAATCCTTCCTGTACTTATTAGCTGCTGAATACTACAGTGGAAATTCTTTTCTTTTTGAAATGCTCTCTGATGACATCACGAGCACAGTTCTCTCTGCTGATGTTATAATAATAATAATAATAATAACAACGCTTTATTTATTGTTGTCCTTAGTGGGATTTGAACCCAAGTCCCCAGCACTGCTAACCACTGAGCCACCATGCTGCCCTTGGCTTACATCTGCTATGTATGGTTGCTAAAATGGACAGAGATGTCAGCAGAGAGCACTGTGCTCGTAATGTCAGTGTTCCAAAAAGAAAGGGATTTCCTCTGTAGCATTCAGCAGCTAATAAGTACTGGAAAGATTAAGATTTTTTAATAGAAGTCATTTACAAATATTTTTAACTTTCTGCCACCAGTTGATTTAAAAGAATAAAGGTTTTCACCGGAGTACTCCTTTAACTTTATTTTCACCTGCCTCTGTTCCATATCTAAGCTCTCACACACTTCTCACATATCTGAACCATAACCTCCAGTCCAGAACCTTGCCCATCCTTGTAGGCACCTTATACATTTTGAAATTCTCAGACTTTTTGCTGGCACTTTACACCATATCCTTTCTCCACAATGTAGACACAGCCCAGTACTCTTCCTTCATAACTTACTTCTCCCTCAGTATTGAAGACAAGTTCTTCAAATGACTCTCTATCTAACCACCTGTGCAGTTCAACCAATCCAATCCCCCCGTATACCTTTCTTACTACAGTGTTTATCCCAGACTACCCCATCTCTTTAATTTATTACTAAACACTAACACCTTTCCATTAAAACATGCAACCATCACACCCTTCCTCAAAAAGTCATCCTTAGACCCATCCTCTTTGTCCAGCTACTCCCCCTCCCCCATGTGTACTCTCATGCAACTCACTCTTTGACCACCTTCAATCTGGAACTACACTAACCAAGCTGGCAAAAGATCCACTCACTGCCATAGACTCATGTCAAGCTCCTTCTCCTTGACCTTTCCTATGCTTTTTACATGGTTGACCACTCCCACCTGCCACAAATCTCACTCTCTCCTGGATCTCCTTATACTTCAGCAACCGTACATTTAGAGTGTCCTTCTCACACACTACCTTCACACCTCATCCCTCATCATCTTACTGATGAAGTCAACCAACGTTCTGTCCTACTTTGGTCCCTACTTTTTTCCATCTGTACCTTTGACCTGTGACAGATCATTTAATCCAGTTTCTATGACACTCAAACCTCTCTGTGATTCTGGAGAGCAGGGAAGGTTATCTGGAGCAGTGTTTGTTAGCCACAGTATATTTGCATTCTTTTCCACCTACTTTCTAAAACTCAACATAGAGAAAACAGAATTCATTATGCCCCCCCCCCCATCTTGCTCCACCCATTACAGGCTCTACCCTCTCCCTGGTACCACATGTCCACTGTCTTGAGGTCACATTTAATCCTGCTCTCTCTTTTAAACCACACATTCACCTTACCACCTCCTGCTGCACCAACCTCAAAACCATTTCTTACATTTGATCTTTTCTTAACTGAACTTCTGGTACATGCCATCATCATCTCCCAAGTGGACTATTGAAACATCTTCCTCTCCGGCCTTTCATCAAACACTCTTGCTCCCCTCCAATCCATCCTCAACTCTGCTGCCCGTCTAATCCACTCTGCTTCTCCCCTCTGCCAATCCCTTCACTGCCTAGCTATTGCCCAAAAAAATTTGCTTTAACTATTAACCATGACATACAAGGCCGTTGACAAAGTGTCCCCTCAATATATCTTTGACCTAATATTCTGATATCAACCCTTACACAATCTCCGATCCTTCGCTTGTGCTCTACCATTGTCAGCTCACACAACCGCATCCAAGACTTCTCGCATGCTTTGCCCATACACTGGAACTCGCTATTCCGACTTATCTGTCTTTACCTCACCATCAAAAAGCAACATGAAATCTCATCAATTTAACAATTGAAAAGGTGAAGTAAGAATGAAATAAAAATTTTCCTGCCATGGTGATTATAGATTATGAGACATTTTTTTTTCTTGGTATGATTAGGTGCAGTGTTCAGACTGCTACTCCTCTCATGAAGTGTACATCAAGAGCTAGGGAGATAAGAACAGCGCTTCAATGTGCAGGAGACAAAAAATAGGTTAATTTCCCTTCCCCAGGTATCATGGTCATCTGAGCCGGGTTCAAAACTTGCAACCACTGATAAGGCCCTGTATATTAGTTAAATGTAGGTGTTGCTGCTGTCTGCCCTCTGGTGTAGAATATCAATTCAGGATGCTTGGCAACATGTATATATGTGCTGGTATTAACTGGGATGAAAATTACAACTCCATAGAAAACACATTTCAAAGGATGTACATTCTTCATCAGCTTTAACCTGGGAATTGAACATGTGCTATTTTTCCACCTGTATGTTACAATCTTAATGACTTGCAAAAGAAAACAAATAGATGTGCAGTAAGGTTGGGAAAGAACTGACCTTAACACTTCAAAGCCATGCGTTTGTTTGATCTGATCCCAGTACTGAATAGTTGTATCATGTGGACAACAATCCTATTAAACTTTTCAATGTTCTAATTCAAACGACTGGAACGAAATCCTATTATCTGGTCTGAGTGAAATTGTTTGTTTTTCCTAATTTCTTAGGGTGCAAAGGGAGAACAGGGACCTCCCGGCATACCAGGACCACAGGGAATTCCTGGAGTAAAAGGAGACAAGGTAAACGCACCGTCATTTAAGATTATTCAGAATGTCTTTTTCTTGTGTTTACTCCTCTGCTATGTAAATCTTAGCAGGCTTTTGGGGGGGGGCGGGGAGTCATCTGTAAGGGGGATGGGTAATCTATTACTACTATCAAATATCCTGAAATGTATATGGTAGGTACTGATGCAAGGTATTGGCAAACTTACTTGTTGCTTCTTTTATTCTACAGGGCTTTCCAGGGAAGGTTGGAGGAAAGGGTGAATTGGTAAGTGTGTTGTGATGTTTTTTTTTTTGTAAACTAACCATATGTTTGGTTATCTTTCATCTGAAACCCATAAAATACACACACTGCTGTCAAACATCATCCTTTTCTTGTTCATAATGCTAAAGAAAATTTTGCTTGTCTTTAGGGTGATCCAGGAGTTGAAGGTTTAGGTGGTGAAAAGGGAGAAAAGGTGAGTTGCTTTACTGCATAACGGTTAAATAAACTTTCCTCTTGACTAAGAAAAGTATTGAGGCTGGATTTGACTCAAATGTGATCCTAATGATAGCTCAATCTTTGGTGAACAGTTCAGAACTAAGTAAGCTACATTCTCTAGTATACCCCTACTGCCTAAAACATGCTCCCCTTCCCAAGTCATTTTGGAAAGAGGGGAGCTACAAGTTTATATATTAGTGTGGTGTCTGGGGTGTTGCAATGGTGAATGAAGGGTCTGGTGGTATTAGCCCTTACTTGTCGTGACACCAGGGTGCAGTTTGCTCAATAGTAATGTTCCTGCCGCTAACCGTCCCACAAACGGCAGGGATAATAAATGGAATTTCCACAGCAGATTTTATGTAACTGGAAAACTTTTCTTTAATTGGTATGCAACAGTATTTACAATTATGCAGTTTTTCAGAGAGAACCGGGATGCAGGTTCCTCACAGGTTTTGCTGGGACTTGAAATAATGAGCTTTTTTATGCAGACTATGGTGCTACTAATTATAAGATTTTAGCTGGTAGTAGTCACACAGGATTTGATAGGTTGAGCTTGATAACTCACGGTTTTAGTGGCTGCTAGTTCTTTTAAGTTTTGGCCTAGATGAGTTGAATGAAGTTATGCTGATTGTGCTTGCTTGATATCCAGGAGATAAGAGAGAATTTACAGACTACAGCCCTTTAGATAATAGGGGGCTGGACTAAGCTCATTGGTCAGCAAACCTGTAAGTCCTGAACCCAGTGAACTCTGGGTACATCACATGACCCAGTAAGGTCCTTAAACAATTATACATCACAACTGTAAATCACATGACCCGGGAAAGGTCCTATACATTTATATTTCCTATGCATTAAATAATATACCCACACAACGTCCAAAAACATAGCTGATGTATACAATGTACAGACAATGGGCCCATTGAGTTTCATGGACCAAATTTAGTAAACTAGTGACTACATTAAGTATAATTTGAACATTTGAACATATTTAATTTTTCAGGACTGAAAAGCATTGGCTGCTGCTCTTTTAAGTCCTGCAATAAATGGATATGATTGGAAAATGGACATTGAAGGGGTTATCTGGCATTTTTTAAAAATATTTATCCTATATGCAACAACAAAAATAAATAACCTTAACTTTCCTTCCACCACTCCATCAGTGCTCCGATATTGGCCTCCCATTCTTCAGCCCCTGTCTTCTTCTGCATTCTGGGGCATGACACGTCACACTGCGCTGAGCTTACTGTATTGCCTGCTGCAGCTATTTCCCACCTCATGCGCTGTTATGGCCGGGCACGTTACATGACACTGCCACTTAGCATATCACCAGCCAAGACAGAACATAGTGGGACTGGTGATAAGCTCTGTGCAGTGTGATGTGTCAGGTCCTAGAATGCAGAAGATTGGGGCCAGAGAAGGGGAGACTGATATCAGCACACCTGGGGAAGGGGCGAGAGGTAAGTTAAGGTTAGTTATTTTTGATGTTGCAGCCTGGGCATATAGGATAAATAAAAACCTGATGTGAACGTGCAGTAAGTGATGTGCCTAGGTTAGTTTTTCTACATTTAACAAACTTATAAAAATGTATATGTGATAAATGTAATAATTAAATTTATTATACTTTCACCGGCCAGGCTAACTGGCACTCTGACGTCAGAGTTTCTGGCCGCAGCGCCGCCCAGCTCATCAATATTCCTCCCCTCTCTCCACATCTCCCTCTTCTCCCCACTCTGTAATGAAGAGGGAGAGGCGGAGGGAGGGGAAGAATATTCATGAGCTGGGCGGCGCTGCGGCCAGAAACTCTGACGTCAGAGTGCCAGTTAGCCCGGCCGATGCAAGTTAGCACCTACTTAGCATATACCAAAAATAGAAGATTACGGACAAACGGCGGGGCGGATCCGGGCATGGTAAGCATAATCTCATCAGCGTCCCTCGCACTACCCACCAGTACCTCTGGTTAGTGTGGGGGGAGCAAGCTGACAGTTTTCCTTTAAATGCTTCATGATCGTGAAATTAAGAGAGGCCCATAAACAGAGAGGCTTTAGAGCTAAAAATTGTATAAGGAGTGAATAGTTTCCTTAGCCTAATATTATTAGGGCAGTAGGTCTTTTATAATGTATACTTTTCTTTTTATAACACACATAATATACAATTAATATTATTTGTTTAGCAATGCCTGGTATTAAGAACAATGGCTCAAATATGTATCTGTTTTTTGTTTTT
This sequence comes from Hyla sarda, assembly GCF_029499605.1. Classification (NCBI taxonomy): domain Eukaryota; kingdom Metazoa; phylum Chordata; class Amphibia; order Anura; family Hylidae; genus Hyla; species Hyla sarda. The sequence goes on from NC_079190.1 coordinate 254,778,892, forward strand.
TTAGGGGGAGTCTGGCGAACCAGGTCCAAAGGGTCAGGTAGGTTTGTCAAAATATAAAATGTTTTTCTTTATTTGCCATTGCTAACAGCATGTGGGTTAAATAATTTCTTATGTTTCTTTGCAGCAAGGTGTACATGGAGAAACAGGTTATACAGGCCCCACTGGAGATCCTGGCCAGCCTGGAATACAAGGCCTTGCAGGGCTACCAGGACCAAGAGGACTTAATGGAGAGAGGGGTGTCCCTGGGATGCCTGGACGCCAAGGAATTCCTGTAAGTAATAACAAAATGTTCTTATATGACCAGGGCAACCTCAACTTTAGTGAGACAGTCATGTTCTAGAGCAAGAAGATCTCAATTAGACATCGTGTCGGATAAGGTTTCAGTAAGATTTTTTTCTTTCAGGGAAGAGATGCAGGAGATCAGCACATAGTTGAAGTTGTTCTGAAAATGTTGCAGGGTAAGTATTTCTCAGATAAGTCAGGTACCGAAAAGGCAGCAAGGAATGTTCAGATGTTGCTGACTGGTAAAAATGTTGGAATAAGCTAATAAAAAGGCTTCCTGCATGTGACTTTTATGCACAAATGCAGATTTTGTGTAGGTGGCCATTTTGAGCAACATGTATCTGCAAAATAGTAAGGGTATGTTCAGAAGGAGAAAAACTACTTAGAAAAAAACACCTAAACACCTGAATGAAATTAGCTGTGTGCTTTTATTTAACTTTTGGTGCTGATTTTAATGTTGTCCTTCACGTGGATTTTTATGCAAGGAAAAAGTGAATTATTTTTTTTTAAATCCCCTTTCTACATTGAAATCATTGGGAGATGTTTTGTTTGTTTTGGGCTAAACTGCACAATTTTTGTTGTGGAAATCAGTATGGTTTCTGTTCCACAAACCACTTTTTGCTTGTGTGAACAAACCCTACACCACAAAACCAAACCCCATACCTAGACTACAGGTGGGGGTGCAAGACCTCTTTTGAATGCACCCTCTCTTAAAACTTATCTTTTATTATGTAGTTTAAAATACGTGTATATAACTTGAAAGGAAACCTAGTGGTTAAAAACCCAGCGGTGTCACCACTCTGAATGTGTACAATCTCTGCAGTGCTACAGGACCTCATTGGTGGGTATACTGCTGTATTTAAAACCAAAAATGCACTGCCTCCCCTACATGCGTACATGTGCGGTTTGGTTTTCTGTTATATGATACAACACCTGTTCATTTGGTTCTATGCAAACCCTACACCAGCACAAGGTAGGGCAGATTTATTAACAATGGTCCAGATTTATACAAAAATGTGTCTGATTTTTATCTCAGACATATGGGCTCAGCTTTCATTGCTCAAAATAAGCTGTGAGGTTGCTAACTGTCTGAGACAAAAATCTGACACAGATTGAAACATCTGGGCCAATGTCTTTGATTACTGTATATACTCGAATATAAGCCGAGTTTTTCAGCATGATTTTTCGTACTGAAAACGCCCCCATCGGCTTATACTCGAGTGAACTCTCTGCCTGTCAATCCCTTCTCAGTGGTCTTCAATCTGCAGACCTCCAGATGTTGCAAAACTACAACTCCCAGCAAGAGGTACACTGGGGGGGCCTCAGACAAAGTGAACGCTTACCCAAGAAGGTTACACTCCCCAAGTGCAACAAGGGATCAGAGTATGGAAGTTAACGAGTGACTGCAGCCTTTCCACGTCCAAATAAATGCAATCTTTAGAAAAAGATTGTGGCGGAGGCGTGACGTCACATGCCGCCGGCCGGGTGGTCGCCGTAATCAGACCCGGAGCGAACACGCTCCGGGGACTGATTACAAACAGGGTGCCACGTGCAAGATCCCGGGGGTCCCCAGCGGCAGGACTCCCGCGATCAGGCATCTTATCCCCTATCCTTTGGATAGGGGATAAGATGTCTAAGCACCGGAGTACCCCTTTAATGGAACTAAGCTGCAGAACCACACCCAACCTGGAGACAGATGGGGAGCGATTTTTAAATTAAGTTAGCTCTGTTTTTCTATTCCTGGATAACCCCTTTAAAACATTAATATCTTTAAATGTTTTGTTTATTATTGCTAAACCTTTTTTTGTTCACAGAGCAACTAGCAGCTGTAGCTGTCAGTGCTAAGAGAGCAGCCCTTGGTGGAGGTGGCATCATGGGACCACCTGGACCTCCAGGACCACCAGGACCACCTGGAGAACAGGGAATACACGGACCACATGGGCCTCGGGGTATTCCGGGAATTATAGGGGTTATGGGCCAAATTGGAAATACAGGACCCAAAGGTTTGTAAAACTTTGTACATAGATCTGGCAAAGAGCATTGAATAAAAAACAAACTGAATATTTTTCTGATAAGTATTACAATAAAATTACATCAATAACTAGATAAATCTGCATGGATTTCTATCAGTGCCCAGGAAGCTACAAAATAAGCAAGAACGCTGAGTGAGTAGATACACTCTAGAGAAGCTACATGTGTTATTTTCTTAGTTTGCTTAAAAACTTGACTTCTTAGATTAGAATTCACACTAAAGCTACCAAAAAGAATTCACACAGGAAAACCTCACCAGATACAATTCAGAGTACTATAGTGCTGTCTGATATAGACAGTTTATAATATATGCATGAGGTTAAAGACTTTACTGAATTCTTCCAGGTAAACGTGGAGAGAAGGGAGATCGGGGAGAACAGGGCCGTGGACACCAAGGCCTTCCTGGACCTCATGGAATTCCAGGTGAGACTGGTGCAGATGTTGTTTGGTCTGAATATACTTTAATTATTCTGTGTACTTTCTCTGCTGACTGTAAATTTTAATCTCATCTAATAAGTCAAACCTCACAAGGGTTATTTTACATTTACAAAAAGATTCTTTGAAACATAGACATGGGAGATGATGCATTGCAGATTAATAGAGAATTCTCTCTTTCTCAGGTCTCCCTGGTATTCCTGGCCAGGCCATTGATGGAAAAGATGGGGAAAGAGGCCCAGAGGGTGCTGCAGGACAACCTGGTAGACCAGGCTTCCCTGGACCAGCAGGTTTGCCTGGATTTTGTGAAGCGGCAGCATGTTTGGCAGCATCTGCCTATGCCCCAGCCTCTCTGACTGAACCTGGCACCATCAAAGGTTAATGATCATACTGTTCTCTACGAATATTCCCCAGGACATAAGAAATAAACTGAAAATTTCAGAGTAACATCAGTTGGAGCTGATTTCCTGCTGGATGGGCCCACACCCCAAATGAACCATCCCAATGGGCCCCTAACACAGAGAAGAGATTATTTTGAGCGGCAGAACCATTAACTTTGGAAGGAACAAGAGTGAATTTTTAGAATTCATTATAATTTCTTAATCAGTGATTGAGTACTATCAACCACTTTCCTCCTAAACACTGACCTAGACACTATCCTTTCTTTTCCACATTCTTTGGATACTTGGGGATGTGACTTCAATGATGGCTTTGAAGGATATCTAGTCACTGAGTCATACCTTCCATCGGACATCTAAAGCCATGTAATTATGTCTAATGCAGAAGACCTCAGTGAAGCACCCACGTATGCGTCCACCGTTCTGTAGGAAGGGGAGAACGGCAATGCCTTTATTCTAATTGTCAGTGTTACAAATGGTGGGCTTGAATTTTGTTTTGGATAAAAAAACATAAAGGTCATTGGTTTTTGCTTTATTTCTGTGGTTTTTCATTTGGACCTATGCTATGTAAATGATGTGACACAGACATACAGATCACAGGCACCCTTATTTATTCAAGGAGTGCACAGAATTATAAGTAAAATATGGTTTATTCCAGTATTACTTACTGCTGTCTTCACATTCTGGGATCCTGTTAAGGTAGGAATGACTTCTGTGGTAATTGTACAGCATGTCTAGAAGGTAAAGACCTGTGACCACATGCTCCGTACAGGACTAAGCCTATCTTTACTAGTAGGTGCAAGCTAGTAAATCAACAGTATTGGAAACATCTTCCACCCATTGACATTTACTTGTTGCACATTGCAGCATTACCTCACTATTGCTTCAATTATTCAGTATAATAAACAAGTGATTGATGATATCAAAACTACAAAATACATAATCCACAGTGGAGCATTTATGAAAACTGGTGCACAAGAAAATGGTGCTATACTCACAGCTAGCCCCATTCTGTCTCCTTAAAGGGGTATTCCAGGAATCATAAAAATGCCCTTTTTCTTTCAAAGACAGCGAACTCATTGTCTCCAGTTTGGTTGTGGTTCTGCAGCTCAGTTCCATTGAAGTAAGTGGAGCCAAGTTGTAATACCACACCCAAAGTGGAGACAAGGAGGGTGCTGTCTTTGAAAGAAAAAAGGCCTCATTTTTGATTCCTGAAATTCCCCTTTAAAGGGTTACTCTGGCCCTAGGACATCATATCCCCTATCCAACGGATAGGGGAGAAGATGTCTGATCACGGGGGTCCCGCTGTTGGAGACCGTTGCAATCTCCCATGCAGCACCCACCTGTGGGAGCTGCACACAGCGCTGCAGCCTCCGAGTCTGAGGGGTTAAGACTACGGGGCTGGAGTATCGTGATGTCATGACCCCCGACCCTGTGTGACATCTTGCCACGCCCCCACAATGCAAGTCTATAGGAGGGGGCGTGAACGATACTCCGGCCCCTTAGTCTTGACCCGGCAGACTCAGAGGCTGTAGCACTGCATGCAGCTCCTACAGGTGGGTACTGCATGCAAGATTGCGGGGGTCCCCAATGGCGGGACCCCCGCGGTCAGACATCTTATCCCTTATCCCTTGTATAGGGGATAGGATGTCTTAGGGCCGGAGTACCCCTTTAAGTTTTATGGGTTACTGTAGGCTCCCCATCCTCCTTACAGCGGTCATAATGAGTTGTCAATTGTAAGGAAGTTTTGTATATTTTCTGAACTGAATTGTAAATCCCCACAATGTTATCGATTTTATATGACTTTTGGTGAGATTTGCCCTTATCATGTGACTGTATCACAGGCATGGGTTCTTTATACTGTATGTGTGCTTGTATTCTTTTTTCAGACTATATCAAGCAGCAGCATCTTTCTTCAGTCTCTTGATAGCGTTGCGTTTTTGTATGTCTTGTCATGCCTGTCACCATGTTGTACTACGTGTGTGTGTTTAGTAGTTGTGACTGTTATGTAGTGTAATGCTCTCTTGTGTTCATCTTTTGAACTTGTGACGTCATTGCTTCCTTATCATTGTGTCTGTATTGTGTTACATTGGCTACATGTTTCTTGCAGCTCTTGTGTGTCTGTCACCCATTTGTGTTTTCCATGTGTGGAACATATTGGCCTTTTTTCCTGTCTATAGGTCTTTGTTTATTTAATATGCTTTGGTTGCATCTGGGTGTTTGTTCCTCTTGCGTCTAAGGCAAGCGATTAGCGTACCTGTTTTCTTTTGTCTTCACATGTCTAATGTGCTTGTTGTCTTTGTCACAATCTTTTTGTCTATATGCCATGTGGTAAACATGGATTATGTACTGTATTAAGTGTATAAAGTTGCTTGAAACCCTCTACCACTCCTCATTGTTTGTTTTACATTGTCTTTGTAGTGTGCTACAATGTGCTTATGTCTTAAATATTCTGCTTGCCATCTTCCCCCCTGTTGGTTTATTGTCCTTTGTCATGTCTACTTTGTAACATTGTGTTTGTTCTTACAGCATAACAGCATTCAGTATAGGCAAATTCACTTTCTGTCATTGTAAATGGCCCATGCTTGTATGTCACAATATAAAGTGTTAAACAGTCACTATGTTCAGGCATAGCTAATCAATCTTTCTAAATATAGTAGGTGCAATAATTAGAGATCTTTCTGGGAGAAAAAAATAATTGTATGGGGTGTCTGTGTTCCAGTATGTAGTAATATGGAACAAAGGTTTAGTGACCTGATGTCTGTGTATCCTCAAGTATGTATTAGGAGTTGGGAGGTTAGTCTACTAAGGTCTGTGTTTTAAGAGGTCAAAGGTAAATGTTCTTCATTAGGCCCCATTGTCATTGAAACTTATTTTAATATAATGTCTGTTTTTCATCTACACTCTGCACATTATACAGATTTACCTCACCCCTTTCCCTTTCCATTACTAGTTTGTCCAAGTTGTAGGCAAGGCCCCTCAGACAAAGTTTATGTTTGTTAACCTGTAATTTAAGTGTGTTTGTGTTTTACTGCCAATTCACAATACTTAAACTGTCCATAGCTGAGTGGTTGTACTATGCTATACCACCTCTGCCCTTTTTTAATGTTCCTTTAAATGTAAATCTATGTAAATGATTATTTTATAAATAACTGAAAGAATAATTGTTGCGTAAACAATGAATAAAGCAAGTTGGGGTGTAGTTTTTTCTGCCATTGTTGAGTTGTGTTTTTCACTGTTTATAACTATTGCATGTTTTAGTTGACACAAAATTTGAATTCTAACATTAATACAGAGTAGGGTCACACGTGCCATATTTGATGCATATTTTCCTACCCATTGAAGTCAATGGATAGCAAAATACGCAGCTGATTTTGCAATCCCTTGACTATAATGGGTAGGAAATTATGCAGCAGCTAATACAAAGCAAAATACGACACGTGTGACCCTACCCTTAAAGTAATTTCTCCATCAAGGCACATCTATGAATAGTTTAACTGTGTCAGGGGAGTGTAAAGTAGACAGAAACACACTTCCTGTCTTGAAAGAGGCTTAAAGGGGTACTCCACTGCTCAGCGTTTGGAACAAACTGTTCAGAACGCTGGAGCCGGGAGCTCGTGACATCATAGCCCCGCCAACCTCATGATGTCACATCCCGCCCCCTCAATGCAAGTCTATGGGAGGAAACGTGACAGCCATCATGCCTCCTACCATAGACTTGCATTGAGGGGGCGGGGCATGATAAGGGGGTGGGGCTATGATGTCACAAGCTCCCGGCTCCAGTGTGAGGTGAGATTTTCAAACCCATGCAAAAGTCGAGGCCAGAGCCCGAGGTTGCAAGTCTGCAGGAGATAAGGGGGAGGTGAGGAGCTGTGCACGTATGTCCTCTTTCTCCTCTCCCTGCTCTGTGTTTTCCCCGTGCAAACTTGCAACCTCCCGTGGTAGATTAGGTCCTCTGGAGACAGAGCAGGGGGAGGGGAGGGAGCTGTGTAAGTCCTCTCTCTCCCCCCTGTTGTGTCTTCTTGTGTAATGCAGAGCTGCGTCCTCCATCCTCTGGGAGGGGTGCAAGGTGAGATTTCTGAACCTAAGGGGCGTGGCTTAATTATCTCCTGCAGACGTGCGACCTCGGGCTCTGCAGTTAGACTTTTGCATGGGTTCGGAAATCTCACCTCACACCGGCTCCAGCATTTGGAACAGTTTGTTCCAAACGCTGAGCAATCCTTTAAGATGATTTGCCCCTCCCTCATGCTTTCTACTGCAGCTCTTCTTGTTTGTCTTGACTGATGTGTATAAGGACAATCCCACCACAGGCTCTCCAGGAAAATGCCGCACACATGGAGCTAGATTACAGCAGAAATAGAATCTATGAAATATACTACCTACTAATCTTTTAAAAGAAGATGTATCATCTATTGTCTAATATACTGAGCCAAATTAACCTCAATAAAGAAACCCTGGAGATCTGCTTTAAAAGATGAAAATGCATTAACTACATTTACTTATCGCCCTGAAACAAAACGTAGCTGTTGAAATGCAATTTGTTAATATAGAGAAAAGCGTAGTACGGCTGACACATAAATGTAGTCTAGTTAAAGTGACTGAGTGAACTTTGGACAATTCTGTTTTTTTTTTTTGTCAGAAAGGTATTGAATGATAAGATGATGACCACATCCCATGTTATTGGGACCTTGAGTGAGTAACTGTAATCCATGTAAAAATCTCCTGAAGCACCACCACAGGGAAGATGAAGTACTAGATAGTACAGCTTAGACTGAAATCTATGGACATCTGTGAAATTCACTTACATATGGCTTCTTGGCCTTTTGGCTAAGTGTAGTACCTTTCTGTTAGTGGTGTGAAAGACCACCAAGGCAGGATACGGGAACCACACAGAATGGTGCAGGTGTACCAGGGCTTGCTGTATGGCCAGGCAGTGGGCCCTGAAGCAACCTGTATCTTCTGTATCTTGCCCTAAGGTTCAGATAGGGTAAGAGCCGAGGTGCAAAAGTGCCCAGGGTGCCGGAACTCACTTGGGAGTAACGACCCCACTTGACTGATAGCACTTTATCTCTCCTCTTCTGAGCACTCACCTCTAGCGTTCTGGCTTTCTGGCTGTCGATCAGCAGAGGAATTTTTATAGATCCGTCTAGATGTCCGGGCAGTATCACACTGTGCACATCCACTTATTTATTTTCTATGTTTTGTCACTGTGCTCATGTTTGTGTTGTTGGGGTGCTCCCCCCTGCCGGTCTAGGGGAGGTGTGTCTGGCCATCAGGTTCCTCACCTCCCTGTCATGCCCCGTGGCATTCCTGCTTCGGTAGGAATGCAGAACCGGTTTTACTGGTTCCTAGGTGTCAACTTGGTTAGCGCCTAGTTGTCCACCAGGAGCACTTTTCAGTCCCTGAGTAGCTTCGGCGAAAGGGGACATCATACCTGGAACCTTGAAGATGCCTTCTGGCCCAGTGGTGAAGGGTTTGGTTTGTTGGGGGGCCTCTCTCCTTGTTTTTGTGAACACTCGCACTTTTTACTTGCACTTGGGTGACTCGAGAGCATGTACCTCGGCTCTTCAATTAAAAAAAAAATCACAAACATATAAGGTCTTCTGGCATGTTTGTAGCTGCTCTTCTCTCTGGCTACTACATATGTATAAAATTTGAAAGTGGGTGACCCTTTTACATCGATTGCTTAGGATCAATGAACAAGAGATCTGAAAGCTAGAACCCTGACTGATCACTAGAATGAAGAGTTTAAATAGCACTTTGACTCCATTAAGGTTTTCAACACGAGTGTCCATAAGCTTTGTCTGGTATTGCCACTTGGCTTCATCCATTTGGAAGTATCTTAGTTACAATACACAGACAGCAATGTGTAACTAAGTTATGTGCATTTCTAAAACAGCTGCTCCTTTTTAAAAATCATAACAGATGCTGCTACAGATTTTTGTAATCCACACATATATCTTGAAAGATTTTAATTCTTTATAAATTAAAATAAACATAACTGTAATATTTGCTATGAATAAAGCATGTACAGGGTGGGCCATTTATATAGATACACTTTAATAAAATGGGAATGGTTGGTGATATTAACTTCCTGTTTGTGGCACATTAGTATATGTGAGGGGGGAAACTTTTCAAGATGGGTGGTGACCATGGCGGCCATTTTGAAGTCTGCCATTTTGAATCCAACTTTTGTTTTTTCAATAGGAAGAGGGTCATGTGACACATCAAACTTATTGGGAATTTCACTAGAAAAACAATGATGTGCTTGGTTTTAACGTAACTGTATTCTTCGATGAGTTATTTACAAGTTTCTGACCACTTATAAAATGTGTTCAATGTGCTGCCCATTGTGTTGGATTGTCAATGCAACCCTCTTCTCCAACTCTTCACACACTGATAGCAACACCGCAGGAGAAATGCTAGCACAGGCTTCCAGTATCCGTAGTTTCAGGTGCTGCAGAATGAGCAAAAAAAAAATTGGAACAGGACCCTCAGTTTACACAGAAGATTGGTCTGACACTAACCCACATGGGATAGATCCCTCCAAGACTGTTGGAACACAAAAATTGATGGTATGGTGTGGTATATGGGGTACAAAGATAGTGGGGCCATTCTTCATCAATGGAAACCTCAAGGCCACTGCATATACGAAATTGCTACATGATGATGTGTTTCCCTCTTTATGCACTGAAGCTGGCATGTTCCCTGAGTTTTTCCAGCAAGATGGTGCACCACCACATTATGGGTGTCAGGTCTGAGCATTCCTCGATTAACAGTTTCCTGGAAAGTGGATTGGTCGTGGTGGGCCAGTTGAATGGCCCCCAAGGTGTCCCGATCTGACCCCTTTAGACTTTTATCTTTGGGGTCATCTGAAGGCAATTGTCTATGCTGTGAAGATACGAGATGTGCAGCACCTGAAACTACGGATACTGGAAGCCTGTGCTAGCATTTCTCCTGCGGTGTTGCTATCAGTGTGTGAAGAGTGGGAGATGAGGCTTGCATTGACAATCCAGCACAATGGGCATCACATTGAACACATTTTATAAGTGGTCAGAAACTTGTAAATAACTCATGAAAGATTAAAGTTATGTTAAAACCAAGCACATCATCGTTGTTCTTGTTAAATTCCTAATAAGTTTGATGTGTCACATGACCTTCTTCCTATTGAAAAAAACAAAAGTTGGATTCAAAATGGCCGCCATGGTCACCACCCATCTTGAAAACTTTTCCCCCCTCACATATACTAATGTTCCACAAACAGGAAGTTAATATCACCAACCATTCCCATTTTATTAAGGTGTATCCATATAATTGGCCCACCCTGTAGATTGTGAAAAGACCATGTTAGGTTATGTTCACATGGTGTGGTTTTATATGGATTGCAACATCTTTATAAAAAATGCACACTTTAGTTCTTATGGTGCAAATTTTTGCAGGTCACTTTTTGTAGCCGACTGGGGGGAGGGGGGGTACTAATCCATGTCCCTGTCAGAGACATATTAAAAGGAAATTCCACATTAGCAATAGATGGCACTGTCTCACATTTCTGCCGGTAGATTTCCCTCTTTTCCGAAAAAACTAAAATGTGTAAACATAGCATTATAGTTAAATAGCAAGGGTTTAGGGTGTGTTCACACGCTCAGGTTTTTTTTTAACCTCTTAGGGATCCAGGGCATACAGGTATGCCCTGACGTCCAGGTACTTAAGGACCCAGGGCGTACCTGTATGCCCGTGGGAATTTCAGTCCCCGCCGGGCGGCGACCGGACCGTGATTCCTGCTGAAATCATTCAGCAGGCATCCCGTGATAACAGCACAACCGGCGATTCTGGTCATACAGGTCACGTGTGACCCGATGACCTGGAGTTAGATGGTGATCAGCGGTGTAGTATACTCCTTCAATCACCTCCTGTAGCTGGGGGGAGGTGGCGATCCCATCACCCCCCCAGGAGCGCTGCTATTGGTCGGTCCGACCAATAGCAGCCGGTAGAGGAGGGGTTAATGTCCCCTTCTCTCAGCTCTGCTTGCCCACCGAGTTCAGTCGGCGGGCAGAGAGAAAGAGCCAGGGATCCCCCTCTGCTGAGATCTGTGCCCCTCAGGGCTGAACCCTTTAGTACAGGGTGAATTTATGTGCAGGGACAGGTAGGTGGTTAAAAAAAATTCCCCCCTGACCCTAATAGGTCTTAAAGGGTCTGCCACAGATTTTATAGCACTACCCGGGCCCTATTAGGGTTTCAGGGCGCTGCATTTGTCCCCCTTTTTTTAGGCCACATTGTTTTTTTTTCTTTATATAACGGTGTGTGATGTCTAATTACACACCGTTATATAAAGTTGACACCAAAAACATACACTACACACTTCCCCCCCCCCAAACACACACAACCCCATCAACCCCCCCCCCGCCATCGCACAAAGACCCGCCCCCCAACCCCACCAACGTAGAATAAAGCCGATGGCCCTCCGGGCATTTTCGGTGGAGGAGGCACACGCTTTAGTTGCCTCCAACACCGAATCTGCCAGTGAGGACGAGGAAGATCCTACTTTTCTGTGTTCTTCCTCGTCCTCCTCCTCATCTAGCACTGGTGATGAGTCCCTTGTATGGCTGCAAAGACGCAGCCAGGAGAGGCCATGCACACCCCATGAAAGTCCATGCCGCTCGTAATAGAAGTCCGCCCCCCAGACAAGAGTACCGGAGCCCCCTTCTGGTGAGCCTGTCTGGAGGCCCCCAGAGGGATATCAGCCACAGACCACTGTACCCCACTTTAGTAACTTAGTGTACCCCATGTAAAGCTCCTTGAGAGGGGGTCCCGCTGTTCTGGCTCCATAGGCTATGTAAATGCTCAAGGCCCCTGACTGCGCTCCTGCTCTTCCAAAACCTGGTGTGCACCCGCAGAGCTGTTTTCATCCAAATATGAGGTATGTCCTTACTCCAAAGAAATGTATTTACAAATTTTGGTGGGTATTTTCTCCTGTTACCACTGTTTCTCCTGTTATCATTTGGGGTAACCTCAGCATTTTAGTATAAAAAATAAAAATTTTCCTTTTCACATCCCACTTTAACGAACATTTATCATTCATGGGGTTACAAATTTTGGGGGCATTTTCTCCTAGTACCCCTAAAACTGCATTTTAGTAAAAAAAAAAAAAATTCATTTACACATACAAAGTCCTGTATACAAAGTTCAAACACCTATGGGGTGTTAAGGCTCACTGTACCCCTTGTTAAATTCCTTGAGGGGTGTAGTTTCAAAAATAGTATGCGATGTAGGTTTTGTTCTGCAGTTCTGGCACCATAGGGGCTTCCTAAATGTGACAGATGTGACAGATGCTGCTACAGATTTTTGTAATCCACACATATATCTTGAAAGATTTTAATTCTTTATAAATTAAAATAAACATAACTGTAATATTTGCTATGAATAAAGCATGTACAGGGTGGGCCATTTATATGGATACACTTTAATAAAATGGGAATGGTTGGTGATATTAACTTCCTGTTTGTGGCACATTAGTATATGTGAGGGGGGAAACTTTTCAAGATGGGTGGTGACCATGGCGGCCATTTTGAAGTCTGCCATTTTGAATCCAACTTTTGTTTTTTCAATAGGAAGAGGGTCATGTGACACATCAAACTTATTGGGAATTTCACTAGAAAAACAATGATGTGCTTGGTTTTAACGTAACTGTATTTTTCCATGAGTTATTTACAAGTTTCTGACCACTTATAAAATGTGTTCAATGTGCTGCCCATTGTGTTGGATTGTCAATGCAACCTTCATCTCCCACTCTTCACACACTGATAGCAACACTGCAGGAGAAATGCTAGCACAGGCTTCCAGTATCCGTAGTTTCAGGTGCTGCAGAATGAGCAAAAAAAAATTGGAACAGGACCCTCAGTTTACACAGAAGATTGGTCTGACACTAACCCACATGGGATAGATCCCTCCAAGACTGTTGGAACACAAAAATTGATGGTATGGTGTGGTATATGGGGTACAAAGATAGTGGGGCCATTCTTCATCAATGGAAACCTCAAGGCCACTGCATATACGAAATTGCTACATGATGATGTGTTTCCCTCTTTATGCACTGAAGCTGGCATGTTCCCTGAGTTTTTCCAGCAAGATGGTGCACCACCACATTATGGGTGTCAGGTCTGAGCATTCCTCGATTAACAGTTTCCTGGAAAGTGGATTGGTCGTGGTGGGCCAGTTGAATGGCCCCCAAGGTGTCCCGATCTGACCCCTTTAGACTTTTATCTTTGGGGTCATCTGAAGGCAATTGTCTATGCTGTGAAGATACGAGATGTGCAGCACCTGAAACTACGGATACTGGAAGCCTGTGCTAGCATTTCTCCTGCGGTGTTGCTATCAGTGTGTGAAGAGTGGGAGATGAGGCTTGCATTGACAATCCAGCACAATGGGCATCACATTGAACACATTTTATAAGTGGTCAGAAACTTGTAAATAACTCATGAAAGATTAAAGTTATGTTAAAACCAAGCACATCATCGTTGTTCTTGTTAAATTCCTAATAAGTTTGATGTGTCACATGACCTTCTTCCTATTGAAAAAAACAAAAGTTGGATTCAAAATGGCCGCCATGGTCACCACCCATCTTGAAAACTTTTCCCCCCTCACATATACTAATGTTCCACAAACAGGAAGTTAATATCACCAACCATTCCCATTTTATTAAGGTGTATCCATATAATTGGCCCACCCTGTAGATTGTGAAAAGACCATGTTAGGTTATGTTCACATGGTGTGGTTTTATATGGATTGCAACATCTTTATAAAAAATGCACACTTTAGTTCTTATGGTGCAAATTTTTGCAGGTCACTTTTTGTAGCCGACTGGGGGGAGGGGGGGTACTAATCCATGTCCCTGTCAGAGACATATTAAAAGGAAATTCCACATTAGCAATAGATGGCACTGTCTCACATTTCTGCCGGTAGATTTCCCTCTTTTCCGAAAAAACTAAAATGTGTAAACATAGCATTATAGTTAAATAGCAAGGGTTTAGGGTGTGTTCACACGCTCAGGTTTTTTTTAACCTCTTAGGGATCCAGGGCATACAGGTATGCCCTGACGTCCAGGTACTTAAGGACCCAGGGCGTACCTGTATGCCCGTGGGAATTTCAGTCCCCGCCGGGCGGCGACCGGACCGTGATTCCTGCTGAAATCATTCAGCAGGCATCCCGTGATACAGCACAACCGGCGATTCTGGTCATACAGGTCACGTGTGACCCGATGACCTGGAGTTAGATGGTGATCAGCGGTGTAGTATACTCCTTCAATCACCTCCTGTAGCTGGGGGGAGGTGGCGATCCCATCACCCCCCCAGGAGCGCTGCTATTGGTCGGTCCGACCAATAGCAGCCGGTAGAGGAGGGGTTAATGTCCCCTTCTCTCAGCTCTGCTTGCCCACCGAGTTCAGTCGGCGGGCAGAGAGAAAGAGCCAGGGATCCCCCTCTGCTGAGATCTGTGCCCCTCAGGGCTGAACCCTTTAGTACAGGGTGAATTTATGTGCAGGGACAGGTAGGTGGTTAAAAAAAATTCCCCCCTGACCCTAATAGGTCTTAAAGGGTCTGCCACAGATTTTGTAGCGCTACCCGGGCCCTATTAGGGTTTCAGGGCGCTGCATTTGTCCCCCTTTTTTTAGGCCACATTGTTTTTTTTTCTTTATATAACGGTGTGTGATGTCTAATTACACACCGTTATATAAAGTTGACACCAAAAACATACACTACACACTTCCCCCCCCCCAAACACACACAACCCCATCAACCCCCCCCCCGCCATCGCACAAAGACCCCCCCCCCCCAACCCCACCAACGTAGAATAAAGCCGATGGCCCTCCGGGCATTTTCGGTGGAGGAGGCACACGCTTTAGTTGCCTCCAACACCGAATCTGCCAGTGAGGACGAGGAAGATCCTACTTTTCTGTGTTCTTCCTCGTCCTCCTCCTCATCTAGCACTGGTGATGAGTCCCTTGTATGGCTGCAAAGACGCAGCCAGGAGAGGCCATGCACACCCCATGAAAGTCCATGCCGCTCGTAATAGAAGTCCGCCCCCCAGACAAGAGTACCGGAGCCCCCTTCTGGTGAGCCTGTCTGGAGACCCCCAGAGGGATATCAGCCACGGATTCCTAAGTTTTTTGGCAACTCAGGATTCCGGATTGACACGGCTAGATAAACTGAAATAGGCTATTTTAGTTATTATTTCAGTGACGACTTTGTCAATCTGATGGTGGAGCAAATGAACTTGTATGCCCAACAGTTCATTGCCCACCACCCTGATTCGTTTTTGGCTAGGTCCAATGAATGGTACGACATTGATGCAGTCAAAATGAGGACATTTTGGGGCCTCGTGCTGCATATGGACGAGATTCCCGTATTGAACCCCCAGAATGTTCCCCCACTCTGCGTGTTAGCGGGAAAATCCTTTGGGACCTTGTGCACCCATTGCTGGATAAGGGTTAACACCTTTACGTAGATAACTTTTATACCAGCATTCCTCTGTTCACATCCCTTGCTTGTGGGACTGTGCAGAAGAACCAGAGAGTCCTCCCTCTAAATTTGATCCAGACACCTATGCCCAAGGGTGAGTCCCATGCCCTTACTCATGAAAACCTGTTGCTGGTCAGGTATAAGGATAAGAGGGATGTCCTTATGCTGACCACAATTCATGGTAACGGCAGCTCACCTTTCCCTGTGCGAGGTACCACAATAACGGCCATCAAGCCTGATTGTATTCTGGGCTTCAATCAGTATATGGGGGGAGTTGATCTTTCTGATCAAGTCCTCAAGCCATACATGGCCATGTGCAAAGCACGGGTATGGTACATAAAAGTTGTGGTCTACTTGGTACAGGTTGCCCAAAAAGACCTCTGGGGGTATTTTTTCCAAAAATGGGTCATGAGTCACTGAGTCACTATCATCGGGGACTGTTTTATGTTGCCTCAAATGCGCAATGCTCTCTTTCCACCTGAGAGGTGTGCGCATTTGAGGCAACAGTTTAGGGACGGCCCACACATCACATTCCCAGAATGATGATTCAGAGCATAGAGTTTGGGGTGGGCATATTTTTTTGTTTTGGCTATGCTCTGGGTCATCATTCTGGGAACATAACCTATTTTATCATTTTACAGACCACTGTACCCCACTTTAGTAACTTAGTGTACCCCATGTAAAGCTCCTTGAGAGGGGGTCCCGCTGTTCTGGCTCCATAGGCTATGTAAATGCTCAAGGCCCCTGACTGCGCTCCTGTTCTTCCAAAACCTGGTGTGCACCCGCAGAGCTGTTTTCATCCAAATATGAGGTATGTCCATACTCCAAAGAAATGTATTTACAAATTTTGGGGGGTATTTTCTCCTGTTACCACTGTTTCTCCTGTTATCATTTGGGGTAACCTCAGCATTTTAGTATAAAAAATAAAAATTTTCCTTTTCACATCCCACTTTAACGAACATTTATCATTTATGGGGTTACAAATTTTGGGGGCATTTTCTCCTATTACCCCTAAAACTGCATTTTAGTAAAAAAAAAAAAAAATAATTGATTTACACATACAAAGTCCTGTATACAAAGTTCAAACACCTATGGGGTGTTAAGGCTCACTGTAACCCTTGTTAAATTCCTTGAGGGGTGTAGTTTCAAAAATAGTATGCCATGTAGGTTTTGTTCTGCAGTTCTGGCACCATAGGGGCTTCCTAAATGTGACATGCTCCCCCAAAAACCATTTCAACAAAATTTCTTCTTCTCTTCCGAGCATTGTAATGCGCCCGCAGTGCACTTGACGTCCACACATAGGGTATTTCCATACTCAGAAGAGATGGGGTTACATCCTATTACCCCTTGTAAAAAATGTAAAATTTGGGGGAAAACCATAATTTTAGTGAAAAAAAAATCATTTACACATCCAACTTTAACGAAAAGTCTTCAAACACCTGTTGGGTGCAAAGGCTCACTGTACCCCTTGTTACATTCCTTGAGGGGTGTAGTTTCCATAATAGTATGCCATGTGTTTTTTTTTTGCAGTTCTGGCACCATAGGGGCCTCCTAAATGCGACATGCCCCCCAAAAACCATTTCAGCAAAATTTGCTTTCCAAAAGCCAAATGTGACTTCTTCTCTTCTGAGCTTTGTAGTGCGCCCACAATGCACTTGACGTCCACACAGGGGGTAACTCAGAAGAGATGGGTTTACAAATTTGGGGGGGCATTTTCTCCTATTACCCCTTGTAAAAATTTAAAATTTGGGTGAAAACCAGCATTTTAGTGAAAACAAAAAATAAAATCATTTACACATCCAAATTTAACAAAAAGTCGTCAAACACATGGGGGGTGTTAAGGCTCATTGTACCCCTTGTTACGTTCCTTGAGGGGTGTAGTTTCCAAAATAGTATGCCATGTGGGGTGCTGTTCTGGCACCATAGGGGCTTCCTAAGTGTAACATGCCGCCCAAAAACAATTTCAGAAAAACTCACTCTCCAAAATTCCATTGTCGCTCCATCCCTTCTTAGCCCTCTAGTGCACCCACAGGGCACTTAACATCCACATATTATTGGGTTACAAATTTTAGGAAGATTTCTCTCCTTTTACCCCTTCTAAAAATTCAAAAACTGGGTCTACAAGAACATGTTAGTGTTAAAAATGAAGATTTAGAATTTTCTCATTCACATTGCTGCTATTCCTGTGAAACACCTAAGGGGTTAACAAACGTTCTGAATGTCATTTTGAATACTTTGAGGGGTGTAGTTTTTATAATGGGGTCATTCATTAGGTATTTCTAATATGAAGGCACTTCAAAACTGAATTGGTCCCTGAAAAATTCCGTTTTAGAAAATGTTGTGAAAAATTGGAAAATTGCTGCTGAACTTTGAAGCCCTCTGATGTCTTCCAAAAGTAAAAACATGTCAACTTTATGATGCAAACATAAAGTAGACATATTGGGGGATATTTATCAAAGGATTTAGACTGTTTTTTCTTGTCTAAATTTGTCGCACAGAAAGTTGCAGTCTAAATATGTGCCACTTTTCTGCGACTCTTGCTTTAGAGGCTTTTTAGAACATGATGCATTTTAGTCTATTTTAGACGGAAGAATGCATTGGTGCTGAATTTATCAAAAGCGACTTTTCAGCGACAAGTCGCATTGGCTGAAAGTACACTGAAATGTCAGACCATGCTGGAGCAGGTTAAAATACAGTCTACAGCATAGATCCCGAAGTCTGTGTGCAGAATTTATTAAGAGCCGTGCGCCTTTAGATAAATTAGGCGCACAATAGACCGGCCTAACCCTCTGGGGTTTGGTCTATAGTGATGCGGACATAGACAACTTTGATAAATCTCCCCCATTGTATATGTGAATCAACATATATTATTTTTTTGGGTTGTCCATTCACCTTATAAGCAGAGAGCTTCAAAGTAAAAAAAAAAAGAAACATTTTTGAATTTTCCACCAATAAATGATGCAAGTATCGACGAAAATTTACCACTAACATAAAGTAGAATATGTCTTGGAATCAGAATGAAAAGTAAAAGCATCCCAGAGTTATTAAAGGGGTACTCCGGTGCTTAGACATCTTATCCCCTATCCAAAGGATAGAGGATAAGATGCCTGATCGCGAGAGTTCCGCCGCTGGGGACCCCCATGATCTTGCACGCGGCACCCCGTTTGTAATCAGTCCCCGGAGCGTGTTCACTGATTACCGGCGACTACAGGGCAGGCGGCGTGTGACGTCACGCCCTCGCCCTCGTGTGATGTCACACTCCGCCCCTCAATGCAAGCCTACGGGAGGGGCGTGACAGCTAGCACACCCCCTCCCTTAGGCTTGCATTGAGGGGCGGAGCGTGACATCACACTTTTATTAGAAAAGACATGATTTTTTTGAACCATGGGAACTAGGTCAATTGGATACTCCACATTACCTCCAGTTTCAAATAACCTAGTTGCCCATTTATGGTATCCAATTGACCTAGTTCCCACCGTTCAAACACTTTAACTATCAATTGACCCATATATGTCTATCCTAATTAAAGTATAATCCTAACACTGTATATCAACCCAGGAATTGAACCCATAGCAGAGTCTCTCATCCACATTACTTTCAGGACCCTGCTGTTTAGCTTTCTACCCCATTTGCCATAAGATCTCCATAGACCACAAAGGGCCCATTAACTTCAATGGGCAAAAAATCACAATGTTATAGATCTAGCCCATGCATTCCTATATATCACCAATAGACCCTGGAGTCTTACGTCATGCTCAGCTTCCAATGGCATTCAGACCCGGCAAACTTCAAATGTTTAATGGGTTAATGTATTCATGGAAATATGTATATATAAAGTCCTGTATCCACATACTGTAACTCGGACCTGAGGAAGGAGGGAGTCATATATAGATAGATGTATTAAATGAGTATATATATATATATATTTTTTTTTTAAATCACCATCATTACTGAAACGATAGGAAAAAAAGTGTTGAAAAGACTAAATGTGTTAATAAAGCTAAAACCTTGCTTAAAAATTAAATTGTGCAAAAAAAATAATAATTTAAAATTACAAGAAAAAATTGCTTGAAAAAGACGAGGCAGGCAAAGGAGCAAAAAGCCAGAGAATTTACTCCGCTTTCTGAAACTTTATACATGCTTTAAAGTGTCAGGTTTTCTTCCCAGATAATTCACATGAATTTCAGAGTGGTTTTAGGAAAAGACGAGTGATTTGGGCTGAAACGTAGGGAACACTCCCCTTTTCCCTGAAAATATCGGCCCTTTTGTAGTTTTTTTTTTTTTCACTCTGGGTGATTCAGATTCTGTCGGGTTTTTTCTGTCGCACATTCTGTCGCACAAAAATTGTCGGAATCATGTCAGTAAATGAGGGCCAATATGTGAACACTATTTGGAAGCTTTTTTCTTTTTTCTTTTTACTGTTTATTTTAGATGTATTGAAGCAGTAAACAATAGGCCCTTGTTAACTCCTAGTAAGATGGATAGAAATAGGCACTGATAACTGAAAGCGTTGTTTTTCCACTTGAGATGATTTGTTTAACTCTCATTATAATTAGTGTTTGTTTGTTTACCCGGCATCCAGAATGACACAAGTGAAAACATGGATTTCAGTAGATTGTGCCTACTGGGAAAGCTTGTGTTAATATCACTGACACATGTACAATACAAACAACATAGTACAAGCAATACCATGGAACACCTGCATTCTGTTCCTGTGATATACGAAATCTGGATCACTTCCCAACATTAAATTGTGCGATATGCTTAAGAGATTTACTATCTCAACCATAACTTATGTGATATTTTGTGAAGGAAGAGGCAAAGTGAACTCTGATGTAATGTCATTAATATGCTCAATAGAGCAAAGGCAAACATTTTTCATGTATTACTTGTACACCACATTCTAAAAGTAAGACACAGTTTCTCAAGGTTAAAAAAGTTTATTAAGAATATCTGCCTCTGCTGGAACTCTTCAGTTTATGACATGTTAACAATGCCCCGATACTGCTAGTCAAGAGAGTGTTGAGTAGTTTCACAAAAATACACTGAAATGAGCAGAATGAGACATGTCATCTATACTACTGTGCCAAAAATGTCCCCCAAACAACTCAGAAATGCATCCTTTATGGTCGTCATGTCCATTGATAAGGTGTGGTTCCTTGGTTACCAGGTATGTTTCACCATTAATATTTACGCTCACTTTTCAATGTGTATTATTAGCCAACGAGCCTTGGAACATACATGGCATGCTTTGGGGCTCGTAAGGTGTTTTCAGGGTCATGGTGACAAAAGACTGAGTGTCCTGTGCAAAGAATGTATATAGTTCTGCATTGTTTTCTTTACCATCGTGAAGATGTGCGAAGTTCTGCTAACTACCATTTATATTGTTGTACATACTGTATTTGTTGCTTCCTTTATAAAATAGAAGAAAGCAATGGGATTGAGCTGTCAGACACTTATGGGCATTACTAAGATATCTATGAGCCTGCATACTAGTATTATATTGGTACCTTTCCAGTCTTGGTTAATGAAAGTCTTTCTGCAAAGATGTACTGTATATTGTGTATCATTTACATTTGTATACTGTTATACGTGTTGCATTATAAAAATGTTTCCAGTTTTCATGTGGTGGGGAATAATTGCCTCTATGCTGCTAGATTGGTGACAGAGGGACTACTATGGAAAGCCTTGTAGAAGTGTGGTGTCCTGGTACAGAACATGGTTCTGTACAGTCCTAAAGTCCCCTCAGGTAGAGTCCCTCAAGTCCACAGGGCTCTGATGCAGGGCTCACCCCTAAGTCATTACATAGTATTGTATTGTATATTAAGTATGTACATCTATTATATGTATTGTACAGTGAATGTAAGTAATATGTGAAGGTTGTTATGATATTTACCCTGTATAGGACCTTCCTAAAGTCATGTGATAGTCATGTGATATGTGATCACTTGATACCCAGAGTTCCAGAGGCACAGGTAACCACAGGCAACCGGCTACCAATGGGCTTTAGTCCAGCCCCCTGATATATATAAAGGCTGTAGTCTCCACTAGTGTTGCTCGCGAATATTCACAATGCAAATTTTATTCGTGAATATCGCATATTCGCGAATATTCGCGAATATAGCACTATATATTCGTAATTACAAATATTAATTTTTTTTACAGTACAAATGCGAATTTCCACATATGCTAATTTGTATATGCTAATTTAGGCATATGCAAATTTTGGCATATGCTAATTTTCGCAAATGCTAAATTAAACGAGAATATTACGAGTATGCGAATTTAGCGAATATATGACGAATATTCGTCCATATACTGCGAAATATCGCAAATTCGAATATGGCCTATGCCACTCAACACTAGTCTCCACATTCTCTCTCTTAGTTCCTGCTCTTAATTCCTGCAAGCAAAAGCAAGCACAAGTCCAGCATATCTAGGCCAAAGCCTATCAATCTGCAGCAACATCAAATCTGTGAGTACAAGTCAAGTCTCTACTGTCCCTACCAGAGTCATAACAGTAGTACAGTGGCCTGCATCATTATTACTGCAACTAGAGTATAAAGGCTAAATATCATAACCAGTAGCCTGACCAATTGAGTAAATAAGGACTGTACCTCCTAGTGAAAGCCTTTACGGCTTTGTGAACTAAATATATTGTTGTAAAACTCCCAAGTTTGAGTACCCGCATGTGAAGTAAAGCCATCTTGAGTTGGAGCACGTTCTATTGGATTCTGGGTGCTTTATTGCTGTATTTAGTTATGCAACATTATTCAGGCCCCATTAAGATGGATCCACATTGATCCACATTGACAATGTCTGTCTGTTCCTGTCCTCTATAATAAAATCATTTATCATTTTGGATCAGCTAACATTACCATAACATTCCTAGTTTTATATTTCTGTCAAGTTGTTCACAATAGTTCAGTCTGATACACTGTTCTTCATCTAAGAAATATCAGAAACATTACAGAAACTGGATGGGCCCAATTGTAATAGGATATGTCAGGATGCTGGGATCCATTTAGAAATGGAGCCATTGTTTAGGTTGCAGTTTTGTCATGAAGTGATGATGCTACTATAAGAGCTTAAGTAGTGTTTTGTAGTCTGCTACACATCACAACTCTCTGTCATAAGAAAAGACTAATACAGACAAAAAGCGGTGGAGCTATCCATTACAAGTAATCCATATTCAGCTTATATTTTCTATACTGCTTAGAAAAATATAAGGGTCTTCCCATCTTACATATGTATTGCATTTCCACCAAATATCCCTGAAAGGTGTGCACTGACCAGGTGGCATATGAATGAGCTGCTTTCATATTCTTCTTTCACCTCTAGGAACCTCACCTATCGACAGATCAGAGGCCTTGCAAACCCCCAATTATTGATTCCAGTTGTCCACTTTTCTCACTAAAAGCATTGTTGTTGTGCTTGCTCACGACTCTCTTCTTTGAATTCTATTGGAGTAATAGAAAGAGCCAAGCAAAGTATTGTCCAAAGCAGCAATAATTCAATATGAACTCATGCTAACAACACTTCAGTGTGTTTTCAAAAAAGCTTGAGTTCAAATATTGGTTAGAGATGAGCGAATAGAAGCTGACGAATCTAAATTAGTTACGAATTTCATGAAAAAATCGAGTCGCAACTAATGTGAATATTGCAGCGATTCTATTGCGCGAATCGCTTCATTAAACTCCATTTAGTGCGGTCCAGGCTCCAGGGCATCTAAAATGCCGGATCCACATGTGAGGACATGGGGCAAGGAACTCTGGGAAGGCGGGAACAACGGTAGGCGGGATGATCCTGAATCACATCCAGGATGCAGCCTATCAGCAGCAGGTCACCCCTGTGATGTCACAGCCCTATGTATTGGCAGCCATATTCCGGCTAGTCACTTCATTCATTACACTGCAGAGAGATAGGACGGACAGCCTGGGTATGTGTGTTACACAGAAAAGCTCATTCCAGCAGTGTTTCACATCCTAGTCACATCAGCGTTCCGGCGGACAGAGAGCAGTGTTTTTTTCACTGAAAACGATTTTTACTGCAGCCATAAACCTTCCAGTCACTTTCTACAGCATTGTATTACAGAGAGGGACGGAGAGCTATGTGTTGCCTCAAACATTTCAACAAGCTGCCTCAACTTCATAAACCTTGGCAGAGGGGGCTGGAATAATTTTTCAGAGCAATTCTGTGTCTTTGTCCCACAACAAATCATCTGCTGGTTATACTAGTCCGTAGACTGTATAATACCCAGCAGTCCATTCCTAATAGTCTTTGACAGAGTGCAATTTTGTGTTTAGTACACAGTTTTTTTGTGCTGCAGCCCTGTTGTGTACTGCTGATGTTTTACAAATATAGTTTTTTTTAAGGGTACTGTAGCACATTTTTCTGCACTCATAAGTGCATACCACTTACGTACATCTAAGTAGTGTACTAGTTTGTACCTGTTAATCTGTCAAGGGCCTAGATCCTGTGAAAGGCCAGGCAAAAGTAATCACTGGCTGGTGTTTTACTCCAATACCGTTTTTAAGCGTACTGTAGCGCATTTTTCTGTTGAAAAACACCTCAGCCGAAGGGAGCTGTGTGTCATACCCTCCTTCTGTCACTCCAGATACTCCTGCTCCTTCTACTTCTAATTAGTCATTCTGCCAACAATCCATCACCGAAGCCATGTCCAAGGGACAACAGTATATGCCCACTCATCCAACGGCGCAGAAGCTGAATATGCTCCTGCCTAAATTGCTTGTGCTGCGGTCCCTCTGTTTTCAAGTGGTGGACTCTGCACCTTTCAGAGAACTGATGGCTTTTGCCGAGCCAAGCTGGAGAGTGCAGAGCCGTCATTTCTTTGCAAAGAAGGCAGTACCAGCCCTGCACAATTCTGTTGAAGAGAAGGTGGGCCAGTCCTTGAGCCTGTCGGTGTGTACCAAAGTGCACGGCAGTGCCAACGTCTGGAGCTGTAACTATAGTCAGGGACAAAAAATGTTCTTTATGGCTCACTGGGTGAATGTGGTTCCTGCACATCCAAAAAAGCAATTTGGACAGGTCACACTCTTCTCCACGCTCTCAGGCTGTTGGTACTGTGACAGTGTGCGACTCCGCCTCCTCATCCTCCACCATGTCCTCAGCCTCCACTGCCCAGACAAGTCTCAGTGTTCCTTCAGCATACCGTGGGTGCAGGGAATGGCGGTGTCACACTGTTCTTCACATGGTTTGCCTTGACGAACGGAGTCACACAGGGGAGGAATTGCTAAAAGTCATTCGTAAAGAAATCGGAGCATGGCTTACTCCATGAAAACTGGAAATGGGAACCATGGTGACTGACAACAGGAAGACCATCTTGTCTGCGCGGCAACTGGGAAGGCTGAGCCATGCGCCCTGCATGGCACATGTGTTCAATCTGGTTATAAAGCAGTTCCTGAAGTGTTCCTCCCCCATTTGCAAGACATCCTACCAATGGGAAGGAAACTTTGCATGCACTTCAGCCACTCGTAAACCGCAAAGCACACCCTCCTTGAGCTGCAGCGTCAGAACGGTATCCCCCCAACATAGTCTCATTTGTGACGTTGCCACACGTTGGAATTCCACCCTCCATAAGTTGGACCGACTATACAAACAGGGAAAAGCCATCACTGATTTCTTGATGATCCGAGAGGATAGGGGTACTCCCCTGTGTAACTTCAATGTCAACCAGTGGCAGCTCATACGTGACACCTGCCATTTGCTAAGGCCATTTGAGGAAGCCACATTATTAGTAAGTCACCAGGATTATGGGACGAACTACGTCATTCCACTGCTTCATTTCTTACAACACGTATTGGAAACAATGGTTGGTCAGGACAATGGAGATGTAGCGCCTACATCTCACGGCCACATGAGCCCTGTGGGGGCAGAACTGGAGGAGGAGGATGGGGAGGGGCACAGTGGAGCACAACTTAAGTTTCGCCAAATGGGTGGTTTTTCTAGTAATCTGACAGGAAAGGAGGAGCAGGAGCATCCAGAGGAGCTAGGGGGTTATGAGGAAGGCGAGACAGAGGACCCAGACACACCGTGACAATATATAGTGGAGATGGAGGCAGGGAGTCCCTCCTAGTCACTTGCACAAATGGCACAATGCATGCTCACTTGCTTGCGTAGCGACAGCTGAATTGTCTCCATTCGGCAGCGGAATTACTTCTGGCTCTCCACCTTACTGGACCCTCGCTACCACCACAAAATAGGGGCCTTTTCTACACCCAATGAGAGGGAGGACAAACTGACCTACAACAGAAGTATTCTATGTAGTCAGTTGGCCGATGCCTATAGGCGCCATTGTCCATCCTCTCACAAGTCTGAATCGGTAGGCCCTCTGCGCTCACCTTCCACTGACATGGCTGCTGGGGAGGGGTGGGGTGACAGAAACAGTACCAGCTCCATCAGCAGCAGCCTGAGTCTATGTTCGCTGATGAGTACCTTTCTTCACCCACATAGTGAAGCAACTCATCAGCAGCAGGTAGACCTGGAGCTGGACCTGAACCAGCAGGTGGTGGCATACCTTGACATGCCCATGCCAACACACCTTGAAGATCCGCTGGACTTTTTTGGCAGCCAAACTTGATTTATGGCTGCAACTAGCAGAGTTTGCCCTGGAAAAGCTGTCCTGCCCGGCAAGTATTGTGCCATCAGAG
The DNA here is from genome assembly GCF_029499605.1 of Hyla sarda. Classification (NCBI taxonomy): domain Eukaryota; kingdom Metazoa; phylum Chordata; class Amphibia; order Anura; family Hylidae; genus Hyla; species Hyla sarda. The sequence goes on from NC_079190.1 coordinate 254,805,220, forward strand.
CGGGTGTTTAGTGTGGCGTGGGCCATAGTCACCCCAAGGAGAACTCGTCTGTCGATGAAAAATATGGAGAGACTGACCTTTGTGAAGATGAATCAGCATGAATCAGCCAGGATTTGCCCACCAATGCCTGATGCATCAGAATAGATTGACCATAGTGCCACACCAACACTTCACAAATATGAATAGTGCCAAACACATTTAAGGCGCTGCTCCCCAATTACAAACATTCCTCCACATCAGACATTTTTTCACCCACCTTCATTACCAGGTACTGGTATTGCCACCCACCGCACCACTCTATCACCGGATCACTTTCAGGACTCCTGATGCTCCTGCTGCCACCTCCATTCAGCCACTTTATCGCCTCCTCATATTTCTGCCAACTCAAGGCTGTGCCATTCAGACACAATATGGTCTCCTCATGATGCTGCCCACTCCAGGCTGTGCCATTCAGCCATTATATGTTCTACTCATGCTGTTGCCAACACCAGGCTGTGCCATTTAGACACTATATGGTCTCCTCATGCTTCAGCAAACTTCAGGCTGCGCCATTCAGCCACTATATGGTCTCTTCATGCTTCAGCCACCTACAGGCTGTGCCATTCGGCCACCATATCGTCTCCTCATGCTTCAGCCAACTCCAGGTTGTGCCATTCAGCCACTATATGGTCTCCTCATGCTGCCACATACTTCAGGCTGTGCCATTCTGACACTATATGGTCTCATCATGCTGCCAAAAACTCCAGACGGTCATTCAGCCACTATATGGTCTCCTCATACTGATGCCACCTCCATGCTCTGTCATTGTGCCGCCATGTGACTCCTTGTTAGATTTGGTCCTTTGTAACCACACGCCGGGGCCCGGGACATTAAAACTTTGGAGTGCAATCTTAAATTTATATTTCAAAATGTTAAATTTCAATCTCAAAATGTTACATTTCAATTTCAAAATCTTAAATTTCCATTTCAAAATCTTAAAATTAAATTTAAAAAAATCAGTGTAATTTTTTCAAGACTGAGGCCCTATGGTCGTCGACGTCATATAGTAGCTGTGGAATTACCACAAGAATACAATGAAACAGGTTGGAGCGATCACAATGAACCATTATTGATTAAATAAAACATTTGCAGTTCCACAAAAGAGTAAGACAGTGGGAGGGAAGGGGGCAGGTGCGGTGAGAGGCATGGGCTGGAACAGGTGGTAGCTCGCAGCTCAATGCTCACCAGAACCGCCAGCTCGATGCTCATCAGAATGGGTACTCCAAAAATGTAAATAAATTCAAATTAAATAAAATAAAAATTACCTAAAAAATCGATTTACTCTCTTCAATTTTGACGCAATATGGTGTCCCTGCTGCCACATTCAGACGTCTGCCACAGTGATTCTAATAGCGATGCCTGTAATATGCATGTCATACTGAATAACAGTATTATTTCACTAACACAGCACACACCCTATGTGTGTTAGGACAAAGCAAACTGTTCTACACCCCTATTGAGGCTCTCTGTAGGCCGGAAATAGCCGTTTTCAATACAGATTTGCCACAAATAAATTTGTACCGAACCAAATTTTGGGAGAAAATTTGGCAAACTGGCCGAATCGAATTTTTCTAAAGTTCGTTTATCTCTAATATTGATAGTAACAAAAACATAATTCATCCAGTGTGCAAAAAGTCTTTTTAGCACAGCTCATTCATGATCCCTGTATCGGTCACTTTAACTCCTTCAGGAACATATCGATCATGGAGTCCTATACCAAGGAGGCAATGTAAGGCAAACAGCTCAAGTAACACATGATGTTTCGGAAGCCACAACTCCTTTCTCAAGTGTCCCTAACGTGCTCCCATCCCCTAAATATATACATCATAATAGAGCTGGCGCGCGCGCACCCTAGAGAGCGGAGCCGCGCACGCCAGAACGTGACAGCCGGGGACCGGGACGGGTAAGTGACTTGGGATGCGATTGGCGAGCAGGCGCGTCCCGCTATGCGAATCGCATCCCCATCGTGAATGTCAGTGCAGCGCTCCCGGTCAGCGGGTCTGACCGGGGCGCTGCAGAGAGGAGAACGCCGCAAGCGCTCCGGGGAGGAGCAGGGACCCGGAGCGCTCGGCATAACAGTACCCCCCCCCCCCTTAGGTCTCCCCCTCTTTTTGTCTCCTTATCCCTTCAAATGAGAAGAGAACATAGGGGGCGCCTCTTGGGTTTCCATCCGGAACAAAAAAAAGTCCTGGGTAGCTACATCAGAGGCCGGTAATCCAGAAGAACCAGAGTCCAAGAAGGCCACGGCTGAGAAGGAGGAGTTGGAAGAAGGAGAAATCCGCACAGGCACAGTGAGATGTGGAGAAGAAGACTTCGTACCAAGAGACGCCACACCCACGTGAGCTGGGTGCGTGCGTTTCCCAGACGTGGAGGACGAATAGGGCAATCCACCAAGAAATGTTTGGTACTAGCGCAGTACAGACATAAATTTTTATCCCTACGGCGAGTCCTCTCTTCATGGGTCAGGCGAGACCAATCCACTTGCATAGCCTCCTCGGCGGGAGGCACAGGGGTAGATTGCAAAGGATACCGTGAGAGAGGTGCCCAGAGATCAAGGTCTTTTTCCTGGCGGAGCTCCTGGTGTCTTTCAGAAAAACGCATGTCAATGCGGGTGGCCAAATGGATAAGTTCATGCAGGTTCGCAGTAATCTCTCGTGCGGCCAGCACATCCTTGATGTTAATGGATAGGCCTTTTTTAAAGGTCGCGCAGAGGGCCTCGTTAATCCAAGATAATTCGGAGGCGAGAGTACGAAATTGGATGGTGTACTCGCCTACTGAAGAATTACCCTGGACCAGGTTCAGCAGGGCAGTCTTGGCAGAAGAAGCTCGGGCTGGTTCCTCGAAGACACTATGGACTTCAGCGAAGAAGGACTGGACTGTGGCTGTGGCAGGATCATTGCGGTTCCAGAGCGGTGTGGCCCAAGACAAGGCCTTTCCAGACAGAAGACTAACTACGAACGCCACCTTAGACCGTTCTGTAGGAAATTGGTCCCACAACATCTCCATATGTAGGGAACATTGAGACAGGAAGCCACGGCAGAGTCTAGAGTCCCCATCAAATTTGTCCGGCAGGGACAAGTGGAGGCTAGGAGCGGCCACTCGCTGCGGAGGAGGTGAAGGAGCTGGCGGAGGAGATGGTTGCTGCTGTAGCAGTGGCAGAAGTTGCTGTAACATGGCGGTCAACTGCGACAGCTGCTGTCCTTGTTGGGCAATTTGCTGCAATTGCTGGGCGACCACCGTGGGTAGGTCAGCGAGACTTGGCAGCGGCACCTCAGCGGGATCCATGGCCGGATCTACTGTTAGGATTCGGCTAGCTGGATGTGGATCCTCTGTGTCAGCGAGGGATTGGCGTAGACCGTGTCGGTGGACCGGTTCTAGGTTGCTACTGGTTTTCACCAGAGCCCACCGCAAAGCGGGATGGTCTTGCTGCGGCGGTAGCAACCAGGTCGTATCCACCGGCAACAGCTCAACCTCTCTGACTGCTGAGAAGGCGTGGGACAGAAGGACTAGGCAGAGGCAAGGTTAGACGTAGCAGAAGGTCGGGGCAGGCGGCAAGGTTCGTAGTCAATGGCAATAGCAGAAGATCTGGAACACAGGCTTTGGACAACACTAAACACTTTCTCTGGCACAAGGCAACAAGATCCGGCAAGGAAGTGCAGGGGAAGTGAGGTCAAATAGACAGGGAGCAGGTGGAGGCAATTAAGACTGATTGGGCCAGGCACCAATCATTGGTGCACTGGCCCTTCAAATCTTAGAGAGCTGGCGCGCGCGCACCCTAGAGAGCGGAGCCGCACGCGCCAGAATGTTACAGCCGGGGACCGGGACGGGTAAGTGACTTGGGATGCGATTCGCGAGTGGGCGCGTCCCGCTATGCGAATCGCATCCCCATCGTGAATGTCAGGGCAGCTGCAGAGAGGAGAACGCCGCGAGCGCTCCGGGGAGGAACAGGGACCCGGAGTGCTCGGCGCAACACATATATACAGGTATACTTCGAAATAGCAATCCTCTCACAGGAATACATTAAAGTTACAAGACTCATTTAACCAATCCAGTCTGTGAACATGGGGGGGGGGGGGATATATTCATTGAAAGTGGTGTAAAAATTTCTTTTTTCTCTATTAATTCATATGGTGGGAATTGCGTACCTGCCCAAAATTTATTACATGGTGCAAGGCATATATTAAATCTGGTCCTGATCACATTTCTTACATCAGTACTCTACTTTGTATGGTGTTTTTCTGCAGCTTTTTGTTCGATTATTTAACCCGTGTGACAATTATTTGAGTTTTTAAAATGCTGTTCACAATTAGTTTGTATGCTGTTTTTTATCCTGTGGTGATTTGTGCCCTTTTGGGGGCCTTACGCCAAAGTATGTGACTTTAAAAAAAAAAAAAAAGTCCCAGTTGCGTAAATTCCTGACCACTACAAAAACCCAACTCAAAACATGTCTACCACAGCAAAAGTCACACAAAAAGTCACAAAAAACGTACTGCTCCAAACTACTGCGACAAATTTACCCAGGAAAACAAGGGTAAAAAGCTTCATAAATACCCCTCATTGAGTTTTTAAATCCACTATACCTCCCTTTTTAACAACTTCCTCAATTAGATGGCAGTGTCAGATGCGCCAGATGTTCAAACAGCCTGAGCCACTGTTAAAAGTCTGGTCCAATCTTAGACTTCCTGTCTATTTGTCTAAGTTTACACTTTCTGAGAACAAGGCTAGGTTCACAATGACGTTCGCATCTGACCCGTTAAGGGTAGATTCGGGTCTACTATCGCATCCAGATGGGCCCCATTTACTAGTGAATGGGATCCGTTGGTGATCCGGTAATTTTACAGGAAATTAGCAAAAAAAAAAATATTGCTTGCATTATTCTTTTTTTCCGCTAAACTCCCATCCTTCTGGCCAGATTGCCAACAGAACTCCGAAAAATGTGGCAATGTGAACGATGCCTAAGCAGGGATATGAATATTTGATTTTTAAGTCTGACTTTAAAAAAAAAAAAAACATAAGTATATTGCATATGAACAATAAAACTTTTTAGAAATTATCAAAAATAAAAAGAATGAGCCAGTTATCGAATATCTTCCTGAGTCTTTTCACAAAAATAACCTGATGCGCGACATAAATAAATAATACTGTTCCATAATTGTTATATAATACAAGTCCACAAACAATTATTCAGAGATCAGTGGCATTGCATGGATGCTGCTTAACTGTTCCTACACAACCAGGCTGTCAGCCATTGTTTTTGTAGGAAGTTCTTTCTCTCGAATCGTTCTTTGATTGACTGGTATGTAGTGCTCCATCTGCAGCCTCCACGTATATTATTCAATTATGTGTCATTGCTGCTGCTAAACAACATAATACTGCAAACAAGTCATTTCCTTTACATCTATGAGAATGTTTCATATACTTCAATTAGAGATGAACAGGAATCACCCCCTTACTCTTCAAAATTAGATTCTTCAGCAGTGGAAGAGACCATAAGAAATATTGTGCTCCCTATAAGTTACCCTTATAAATGCATTTGGATTTTATACAGCCAGCAAACTCCCTGATCATTTCTAGTATTTTTTTTTTTATTACAGAAAGGGGCACAATACTTACCATATATTTATATTTTAACAAGTAAAAATTTGACACCCTGAATGAGTTTATGATGACAGCATTGTCTATATTAGTATTTTGTTAAATTCCCTCAGTAAAAGGGTGAGCCTTGATGCCTACTAGCTTACTCTAAAGGCTGTTAACAAAGTGTGTTCTTCCTACACCAACCACATTTTTTTTTTACCAACCAAGGCCTCGTCTAGCACCTATTTCCCCATTATCATCATTACTGTTATTTGTGAGAATGTACTGATGCCTAAAACACCATTCACCATTCTCGATCCAGCAGAGGCAAGAACGAGGAGCCCATAGATTAAACATTCCTCTATACTCCACTTCTTCTAACATAAGAAATAGAAAGACGTAACATTGTTAAATAGTAAGAGAAGCTTGAGAGATGTCTGGCTTCTTAGTAAGTTGCAAATCTCTGTCAGTCAGGCATCTGAGGCACCCAATTAGGGGTACTGTGTGCAGGGTGTTTGGATATGTTCGTGAGATCAGGGCACCTTGAACCTACACGGTCCGAGCATACGACAGCTTCTCCTGGGCCAGGCGTGGGATAATTCATGAACACCCATGCCAGGTTACGGATAACTGCATCTTTACTTCGCTGGAGGTAGCAGAACTTAAACAATACAGACTTCTGTGAAGAGCAGACCTGGGCATTGTACGGCCCGCGGGCCACATATGGCCATTTGATTGGCTCTGACCGGCCCGCGCTGACTGTCGGCCGTATAATGCCCAGGTCTGCACCAGCCTGTGCACTGAGCTCCCATGCGATGACAGGAAGTGCTGACAGGAAGAGAGAGGGGACGTGCACTCTCTCCCCTCCCCGCCTTCTCTCTGCCGTGCAGTCTTAGAACCTCTGAAGGCAGAGGAGAGGCCGTGTATCCTGTCTCCCTCCGCCCCCTCCCCTCAGCTCTAAACTCCGGCCGGGTGAGTGTTTCTGTGTTGTCTGTGTATATATGTGTCTGTGTGTTGTCTGTGTATATATGTGTCTGTGTGTGGTCTGTGTATATATGTGTCTGTGTGTTGTCTGTGTATATATGTGTCTGTGTATATATGTGTCTGTGTGTTGTCTGTGTATATATGTGTCTGTGTATATATGTGTCTGTATTGTAGGTGTGTTGTCTGTGTATATATGTGTCTGTGTGTTGTCTGTGTATATATGTGTCTGTGTGTTGTCTGTGTATATATGTGTCTGTGTTGTAGGTGTGTTGTCTGTGTATATATGTGTCTGTGTGTTGTCTGTGTATATATGTGTCTGTGCGTTGTCTGTATATATGTGTCTGTGTGTTGTCTGTGTATATATGTGTCTGTGTGTTGTCTGTGTATATATGTGTCTTTGTGTCTGTGTATATATGTGTCTGTGTGTTGTCTGTGTATATATGTGTCTGTGTGTTGTCTGTGTATATATGTGTCTGTGTATATATGTGTCTGTGTGTTGTCTGTGTATATATGTGTCTGTGTTGTCTGTGTGTTGTCTGTGTATATATGTGTCTGTGTGTTGTCTGTGTATATATGTGTCTGTGTGTATATATGTGTCTGTGTATATATGTCTGTGTGTTGTCTGTATATATATGTGTCCGTGTATATATGTCTGTGTGTTGACTGTGTATATATGTGTCTGTGTGTTGTCTGTGTACATATGTGTCTGTGTGTTGTCTGTGTATATATGTGTCTGTGTATATATGTCTGTGTGTCTGCGTATATATGTGTCTGCGTATATATGTGTCTGCGTATATATGTGTCTGTGTATATATGTGTCTGTGTGGGGCGGTTGAGCTGCCTAATCTGGTGGACAACTATGCTGCCTAATCTGGGGGACAACTATGCTGCCTAATCTGGGGGACAACTGTGCTCCTAATCTGTGGGACAACTATGCTCCTAATCTGTGGGACAACTATGCTCCTAATCTGTGGGACAACTATGCTGCCTAATCTGGGGGACAACTATGCTGCCTAATCTAGGAGACAACTATGCTCCTAATCTGGGGGACAACTATGCTCCTAATCTAGGGGACAACTATGCTGCCTAATCTAGGGGACAACTATGTACCTAATCTTGGGGATAACTATGCTCCTAATCTGGGGGACAACTATGCTGCCTAATCTGGGGGGCAACTATGCTCCTAATCTGGGGAGAACTATGCTGCCTAATCTGGGGGACAACTATGCTGCCTAATCTGGGGGACAACTATGCTGCCTAATCTGGGGGACAACTATGCTGCCTAATCTGGGGGACAACTATGCTCCTAATCTGGGGGAAAACTATGCTTCTAATCTGGGGGAAAACTATGCTCCTAATCTGGGGGACACCTATGCTAATCTGGGGGACAACTATGGTCCTAATCTAGGGGACAACTATGCTCCTATTCTGGGGTACAACTATGCTAATCTGGGTGAAAACTATGCTAATCTGGGGGACAACTATGCTGCCTAATCTGGGGGACAACTGCTGCTTAATCGGGGGACAACTATGCTGCCTAATCTGGGGGACAACTATGCTGCCTAATCTGGGGGACAACTATGCTGCCTAATCTGGGGGACAACTATGCTGCCTAATCTGGGGGACAACTAGGCTGCCTAATCTGGGGGACAACTATGCTGCCTAATCTGGGGGACAACTATGCTCCTAATCTGGGGGACAACTGATGCCTAATCAGGGGGACAACTGCTGCCTAATCTGGGGGACAACTGCTGCCTAATCTGGGGGACAACTGCTTCCTAATCTAGGGGACAACTATACTGCCTAATCTGGGGGACAACTATGCTGCCTAATCTGGGGGACAACTATGCTCCTAATCTGGGGGACAACTATGCTGCCTAATCTGGGGGACAAGTATGCTAATCTGGGGGACAACTATGCTCCTAATCTGGGGGAAACTATGATGCCTAATCTGGGGGAAACTATGCTACCTAATCTGGGGGACAACTATGCTGCCTAATCTGGGGGAAAACTACCCGGCCCTTCACAATTTTTTAGTTTCTAATGTGGCCCCATGGAAAAAATAATTGCCCACCCCTGGTGAAGAGGGATGGGCAGAGTGGAACCCGGGGAACCTGTAGCCTTGCTGGGAGTTGTAGTGGCTGATGAATGCAGCTTTAAGATTAGAAACAGCACACGCTGAATTGGAAGACTGAATTGAAAGACTATTATTATAATTATTATCATTTTTAGCCCACAGGACAGCCTTTGGTGCTGGGACATCACTGACATGATACATTTTATTAAATATTTATTATAATATTCCTTACTGTATCAATAGTATGAAAGGTAGCATTAAAATCCCCAGATCTGCAAATGGTGGGAAGTGCCAGAAGTATATCTCATGGCCACTATCCATTGGCAGTAGATGCTCTGTCCATACCATGAAGGTTAAGGCTGGTCTACATATTCCCTCCTATCCTCTTGATACTGAGGGTAGTGATGAAAATAAGGTAAGACCAGAACTCAGTGATCACCATCATTCCATTGTGGACAAAGAAATCTTGGTTTACTCAACTCATGCAGACAAGTCAGTAACATTATGGGAGACTTCCCCAAACAGCAGAACCTAGGGTCTTTGTGCTGTGACAATGAGATAGAGGCTTCAGATCCTCCTCTACCCTCAATAGTGACATTTTTGCAAGACGGCCTGGATTAGGCCCCCTCTTTATGTCTTTGGAAAAAGTGGACTTTAGATTTCTGTCTCTGAAGATGACCTCCCTGCTGGCAATCATGTCTGTTAAGATAATTGGAGAGCTTCAGATTTACTCAGCCTATGATCCCTACACAAAATTTTTGTTGGACAGGGTTCTTCTCAGATTTCTGCCCACTTTTGTACCTAAGGTACCACTATATAGAGCATTGACCAGGTAGTATGCCTACCTGTGCTGGCTTCATCTTCATCATCTGAGACAGAAGAATCTCGTTGGATTTAGAAAGGATGAGAACTTTCTAATCATCTTCTCTGGAAAAAATAAGGCTTGTAAAATGTCTAAGCCAACTCTGAGTCATTGGATTAAGAAGGCCATAAGTAGTTCCTTCACTTCTCAAGATCTGATATCTCCGGCATTTGTAAGGGCTCATTCAACCGGAGCCATTTTTACTTCCTAGGCTGAAAGAAGATGAGTTCCCTTTGAAACGTAGCTGCTTGCCACAGATGGGTGAGTAAAACAACACTTTTTGCTACGTTCTGCTTTATTGAGTGCCAATTCCTCTTTAGATTTACAATGAAAAGTACAAATAGTCAACCAAACAGTAAAACCACTATAAAGTGGTCCTTTTGACTTACAATGGCTTCAGGTTACAATATTTTCAAAAAACAATAGCCCTTTCTGGACATTGTAATTACTAAAGTGCATGCACTGACTAGCTGTCTGGTAGCACCCCTCCCCTCCTTTAGAACAGGGAGGTACTACATGTTATCTTATACTCTTTACTTATGCCACAGTTAGCTGCTCCTTTGGACACCAGGTGAAGGCGGCTCCATTTAATTTTTTTTGGGACACTGTATGTACTGTACAGGACCCTGAAGAAGCACCTGTCCTCTACATAAACAGTGATTTACAGTTTCCAGCACTCTTTCTAACTTTTAAATGTAACAACTTGCTTTATCTGTATTAGTTATCTACTTATTTCTCTTTAATCCTCACTTTTTCCTGTTTTGCGATAACATTTTGTGGGCTTCAGTTACCAGGTTTACATAGAGATACAATACATACATTAATTAATCAACAATGATCATCCTGGAACCAATGATATTGTAGCCTGAGGGACCACTGCATCTTGGGAACAGGGAGGGGGCCTAAAAAAAGTGAAAGCACAGCTGGAATCATTGGAACTGCCGGATTGACCACAGTTCCTATTTAAATATTAAATAGCCATTATTTTATTAATAATATTTAAAGAAGAAAGGTTATATCACCCTCTACACCATCCTGACTATTTGGGCATGAGGACAATGCTTGAAGGCCCATTAGTCATCTTGGACATTTATTATTGTTGCAATGTCTGGAGAAAAAGTACAATGGATATGTCTTCCTTACATATTTTATTAAGCCAAACTAAGAGTTTTCCAGCTACAGAGGTAAGTTAGGGCATAGGGGCCATGGTAGATTTTATTTTGCCTCTGGGCACCCTATACTTATGTTGTTTGAAGTAATACTATAAGTTTGTTCTAGCATAAACTCATTTTTGCTTAATACAACAACCCATTTTCTGCTTCTTTAAAAACTTGACAACATTTTGTATATTGAATTTCCACCCATTAAGAATATTACTACTATTATTGTCTAATTTGCTAGTGTAATGTAAATTGATACATAACATTTTATTAACAATAAAATGTACATCATTCCCGTGCATTCATTTTATTTCCAGTCATATGATTTTTATAGCTGACTGAGTGGGGGTGCAGAATATTAAGCGTCTAATCCTCCTTTCCTTAGGACACCTTTATAATTACAGGACTGCTGTTAATAAACCGCACCATCCTCCAGTCTCCCGCCCACAATAGAAGCATATGAAAACCTTCAGGAAGGCACTTTTCTATAATATTCAGCAATATGGAATGGGGTTATAGAGAAGCTTCCTTTCCTCATAAAGTTGAAATATTTACGGTGAGAACATTTTTGGCTGAAAAAGCACACAATGGGGGTTATTTTCCAAGAGTGGAGTGCAGTTTTCTTTGGGGTTCTTTGTTTCCGACAGGTATTTTTCCATGGTATTTACTATTGTATTTACTATTGTATCTTGCATAAGACTGTCACCCCGGACTTTTCCAGGCCACCGGAGCACTTGGAAAGCTGAACAAATTTATGCAGACTAAAGTAATCAACAGCCAAACCGCGAGGCTTGTTATGAGCCAATTTACTGTAAGCTTGCTCAACTCTAGTCATAAACTGTGTACTAATATTCAGGAGCAGTGAAGGAGCTCTACAATATTTCTCAGAAGGTACTGATTCTCCTTGCTCAGGTACTGATTCTCATTGGCTGACAAGTGACAAGACTCTTTAAAGGGTGAGACCTACATGACCTACATTTAGCTCTATAACCAGCTTTAGCTGGAATATGAAAAGAAACATGAAGGAAAAACTAAGCCCAAGGACGTTGACTGTTGAGGCCGTTAGATGGCCCAAAAAGTGCTGAAAATGAGAGCTGATCTTATCAATTGGCGTTTGTTACTTGACCCTAATATAAGCCACAATTATCATGGTAGGAGGATGGCAGAAATAATCACAGGATCTTTTGTGTAGTTCTTTGCAGCCATCATTCATTGGACGCACATGCCCTAATATACCGAGAGATGTGTGGCTGAAAAAATATTTTTTTAGCACGACAAAACTACATATTTAGCCGACATACGATTGTTTGCTTATTCTTAGGATAATCTCTGACCCAATAAGAAAGAGCAATATCGGCCTATTTGGCCTGTAATCACTTCATGTAATAGCCGCATGTATATCCATACCTCAGATGATATAATGAATTATTCACCATTGGTGGCCAAAGTGAAAACTGCAAGATTTAAATATTAACACCGAAAAAGACCCCCAATAAAATCTTAATCACAAAAAAATTTAAATAATAGGTCATTTTCTACAGCTATCATATGCAGCCAAAAATCCTATCCATATTTGGTGACCAATGGCCATAAAAACATACCTGTTAAAGCATTCTCTGTTTTCTTTTACTAATATCTATTCCGTGAAAGGATCAAAAGAGCCCTATGTCACTGTGCCAATTAACCCTATATAATGAAGGTCTCACTTCAATGAAACATGTCACTTACAAATCTACCGTTTAAAATAACAAGTGGAATGGATATTGATTGTCATGTAAATTACATTGTCTAGATCTGATTGGCTGTATGGTGTATAGTGTTGAGACCAAAAGCCTCAAATATAGCATACTCTGCAAATACTTAAAATTCTGGATAGGACATTATGGGAACTTTTGGACCTTAATGTCCATAGAGTGACTGTATATGGATTGTGAAAATATATGGTTTGGCTGATTTAATTAGTGGAATTGTTCTGATTACAGACTGCAAACACTGTTATCTTGTAATTATCGCCAGGAGCGCGCCATTAGCACATGATTAAGAGCACTGTCTGCCTGCCTAGACCTCTGCTTGCAAGATGCTTTATGATCTTAATTAGCAGGAGATGATGTAGGAGGAATGAAGATGTTTCCAAAGAGTAAAAAGATGTCTCTTTTTCAACAATAGGAAATGTTTCATGAACGCTACAGCAACTAGGATTATATTGCAGCTCTTCACAATTAGATGGCCATATATATATATATATATATATATATATATATATATATATATTTTTTTTTTTTTTTTTTTTCCCCAGAAATAGATAAGCTTACAGAGCATTTCCCCTCTTCCCCTTAGGGTAAATGTAAACACTAAAATGTTTATGTTTGAAGGGCCGTTGTCTGAGGATACGGAGGGATCATCATGATGTTGGGGGCTAGCTATATAATTTAGAGGATTTCACCTCCTGGCAAAGAATGTAAAATTCATGTCGAGGGGGATCCCTGCATGGTTGGACAAGTCTGCATCAGATAATGGATTGACTTGCCCTACATGGCTATTATAGAGACAAGCTGGTTAAGTTTGGTGTATTATAGACATAATTGGTGTTACATATACTGAGTGCCAAGTTATGTGTATAAGATGGGCACTGCTAATAAGAATTGGACAGATTGCAACAAAAGAATACAGTAACAAAAAAAAAAAAAAATCCAAAGTCTATACAATGCAAAACAATTATAACCTTAACTGAGCATATGTAGACTACACAAACAGACAAAAAAAAACGTGTCATGTTCTGATTTACAGTGTCCCGAGACAATGCAAGTAAATGGTCAAAATAAATAGCAAGAAATATATGAAAAATATTTTTCGGGAACATCAAATATATTAGTAGTATTCCACACAAACACATGATATGTATAAAGGTATAAAAATGGGTTAAAGTACCTAAGCAAAACAAAAAGTCACAGCTGAGACTTTTTAAATTTGCTTCAGGTAAATTTGCTCCAGGTCAGGGCTGGAGAAGACTTGCGATTTTTGTTAAAAGGTTTGCGACTTTTTTTTGCCTATGTGCGACTTTCACATATCATAAATTCGTGACCACTGCAAAGTGAAAACTGAAATTTGCTTAGGTAAGGCTGTTTGTAACTTTTTGCTTACCCACAAAAGTCGCACAAAAAAGTGCTCAGGAGCACGTGCACGTGAAGCAAGAAATAAAAGGCTCTGATAAATGTCCCCCTATATGTTTCATCATCAAGCTGGCTGCTGAAAGGATAGTCTTGGAAGATGATGAAGAATGAAGAAGAACAATTCCCCCACAATCGGACATAATTCAGAATCAAATAGACCTTCCTACAGGGGCAAACAGTAGCTAAGTATACTGAGTGGGCATGAATAAGTATTACTATATCTGATTCAGGAATATGCATTACTGTTATTAGGATCTAGTAGTAATTTTTAGTTGGGTTTTTAACTTATAGGTTTTGTTGTAGAAATATCTGTGACTGTCCCATTACACTAAACAAAGTGTGCAGAAATTAATGCATATACCACTTAACCAACCCTGTTCAGAAATGTCCGCAACAAATCTAACATACTCTAAGAGAGCAGATGATTTTGGATGAAATCACTTGGTAAAATATTGGGTGATATCAGAAGAAATCTGTAATATTTAAGACATTGTCCAGATTTGAAAATCTAGGGAATACGATACAATTGAGGAATTTACTAAGACTGGAGATTCACATTCTGTCCTTAAAGAGGATAAGGATGGGGGATAAGATGCCTCGTGACGTCACGGCCCGCCCCCGTCTATACAAGTCTATGGGAAGGGGCGTGGCGGTCGTCAAAGACATGAATGGAGGGGGATGACGTAATGTCACAAACACGGAAGGCTTCTATGTTCTTAAATGTTGCAGCACCGGTCCAGATATCGCGGCGATCCAAGTGGCCGGACCCCCCCGCGATTAGACATGTTATCCTTTATGCTTTGGACAGGGGGATAACATGTCTAGGGGTGGAGTACCCCTTTAAGTAGACCCTCCCTCCCCCCAGGATACAATCAGCCTGGATCACCCTGGATAAATATGGGGGCATCTGTGGCACCCACAAAAATCTATCCCAGCTCAGAGGTGGCATAAATTTCAACCACAGGTCATAAATTGTAGCAAATTTTTCAGCAAACTGTTATGAAAACCTAATGCGGTAATATTGATTGTCTACTGCTGTCTCAGGAACATATATAATTGAGGAAATGACTGAATGTTGAGCAGATTTTCAGAAGTAGACAATGATTTATAGTCATAGGTGTTGTCCCTGGTTGCCTTTTGATAATGTTCTTCTTAAATCAATGTCTTATATGCGGAGATAGTTTTGTCTGGTTAATGAAATCTTGACTGTGGATATTATCTTGTCCCCTTAGATTGGAATGTAGCTCAGGCTAAAACAAAAGTGTAGAGTCCCTAGGAAAGCATATAGCAGCTTATAATCATATAATAAATGTACTCATATTACTGCTGTTCTGGGTCACGGCTCTGGGTTAATGGTATATGACTGTTTATTAGTGGTGACATGGGACACCATTTTAACATGCTTCAAGGTACAAATAACTTCTCATCGCATGAAGGATGTGAACCTTGGAACAGTGAGATTGAAATTGATTCTTTGATTCACTATAATCCTAAACTTTCACCTTTTGGTCTGCCTACAGTGTCAGTCGTAATAGATTGTATAATTCTAAACCTCCCTAAATTGAGACCCAATTAGAGTTCCTATTTTTAGGCTTTTAGAAACTTTCAGATGTTACAGTAACATCAACCTTGACAAACCTGAATGGATTTCTATTGCTGTTGCCATAGTGCTGCAGAACTACACTGAAACATTTAAATGAGCAGCTGCGGAGGAAAGTCTAACTTTTCACAGAACACAAATTCCTTTTCTAAATATATCCATTAAGTACGTATTACACGTACATATTTGATGCTGTTGATTTGAAGCTGTATTCAGTCATTAAAGGAGTACTGCAGTAGCAGTTCGCAGGGGGGTCTGACTGCTTTGACCCCTTGCAATCTACGGAATGGGACCTTGTCTGGCTTAAAGGGGTACTCCGCCCCTGGCATCTTGTCCCCTATCCAAAGGATAGGGGATAAGATGTTAGATCGCCGCGGTCCTGCTGCTGGGGACCCCGGGGATCGCCACTGCGGCACCCCGCCATCATTACTGCACAGAGCGAGTTTGCTCTGTGCGTAATGACGGGCGATACAGGGGCCGGAGCAGCGTGACGTCATGGCTCCGCCCCTCATGACATCACGGCCCGTCCCCTTAATGCAAGTCTATGGCAGGGGGCGTGAAGACTGCCACGCCCCCTCCCATAGACTTGTATAGACGGGGGCGGGCCGTGAAGTCACGAGGGGCGGAGCCGTGACGTAACGATGCTCCGGCCCCTGTATTGCTCGTCATTACGTGCAGAGCGAACTCGCTCTGCACAGTAATGATAGCGGGGTGCTGCAGCAGCGATCCCCGGGGTCCCCAGCAGCGGGACCCTGGCAATCTGACATCTTATCCCCTATCCTTTGGATAGGGGATAAGATGTCTAGGGGCGGAGTACCCCTTTAATAAGGAGTGCATGTCATCGACCGCTCCTTTCATTTAGATGGGAGCGCCAATGATGCCCGAGTGCTGGACTTGGGTCTCTTCAGAGCTCCCATACAGATCAATGGAGTGCGTGCCGTCTACCACATGTGCTCCTCACTCAGAGCCAGGTCCCATTCCAGAGATCGCAAGGGGTCCTAGCAGTCAGACCCCTTGCGATCAGCTACTTATCCCCTATCCTGTGCAAAGGGGATACGTTTATTTTGGCTGCAATACCCCTTTAAGTTTACATTTAACTTTTCAACTTTTCAGCAATAGAAGGAAGAAGGAAGTGATTGGAAACGGTCGTAGAGGTGGGCGTCCTGTGTGCTGTTTAGATTGCTTGTATCATGTTGGTATTTGCTGCTGTTTAGCTGTTTGCTCAGTCAATTTATTTTGCACTTAAACTTTGTTTATAGAGCTTGTTTATGCAGTGTATACCCTGTTGTCTCATTTCATGTTTGGGAGGCACATTCTTATCCAGCAAGGCCCCTAATTTTTTTCAGTTGTCATTACCTTCTGTATGTATTTTTATTGTATGTTTTTTTAAGTATTTTTAATAAATATTATCCATTTTAATATACATCCTTTCTGCTAGGTATTTATTTACTTGCATTAGGCAGATTTGAATAGTCCACATATTTAGCTAAGGGTACATAGAGGGTGCAGCATTAGGTTTCTGCCCCTCTACCCTAATACAGCTATTTTCACTGCACTGAGAGCATTAGTGTGCCTGCACCAAATATATGCAGGATACTGTACGTGTGAATGGACCCTAATTATTTATTGTTTAAAAATGTAAATGGGTTAATTCTGCATCAAGCCCCTAATATGTGTATTTTTTTTTTCTTTGTAACATCTGATGCCTTTTCCCAGCTGGCATTTTGCTTCAGTGCCTCTATAATTAAGAGTAATGGCTGATCAGCGTCCAGTAATGAGGTGTCCTCTCTATGACAGACACTAGGCTTTATAGAGCCTGACACTGAGAGAATCTGTGGGGTCATCTCATGGGACCCCGCTTTAAGGAGATTGGAGAGGCAGCTGAGCTCTATGGGTATAGGATCATGGTGACAATTACTCACTGAGCTTTCTCTGTGTCTAAAGTTCTGCAGGATAAACATTATAGATCAAGGTCCAAGACTTAGGCCTACTTAGGCCCATCTTTATTAGCAACAGCAGGGAGCTACTAATAGTAAACATTTCTCACTCTGGGGAACTCAGCCTAACCATGGATCACATGAACAGCCATTTGTTAGATGTATTAAACATTTCTTACGCTGTAGCCACTACATGGAAAATCTATATGTCCCTTCCCCGTATCTTCTCCACATCAATAAAGGCTAATAATTGAATGCAGAAGACCATCTTGCCAGTGTTAACAGGAATTATCTTCATGAGATGTCAGAGGTATATTTAAAGGTGTCATCAAACATTTTGAAGAAAATCATTTCATATAGGTTGGGGTCAGCAAAAAATAGAAAAAAAAACTTGGTCCCCTCACAGCTCCCGTTTAGCTATGTCCGTTTCCTCTTCCTGCTTCTGAGACAAGCACTTAGACAAGCACTGTCCTATCTCGAGTTGGCAGGTCCTTCAACGAGTGCTCGTTTTAGAAGCAGAAAGAAGAAGACTATCAGGACATCGGACAGAGCAGAACGGGAGCTGCGGGGAACCAGGAGTAGGTAAGTATATATTTTTTTTTAATGTCAACAATGAGAAATGAAAAATGAGGGCACTCACCATCCACAATCTTCATAAAATGTATTTATTCCAATGAAATTCAGGACAATCAACAACACATCTAGTGCTCTAGCATGCAGGGCGGATACCTACAGGAGTGTCTTCACCTGGACGACGCCGGACAATTCACCCCCGATGGCGTTCATCAGGCCACCAGGCCCATTTTATGAAAATCGTCGGTGGTGAGGACCCTTATTCTTTATTTCTCATTGTTGACTGTATTTTCCATGGTATCTTTGCTGATGAAAGGCACCACAGCTTCATCTGAATACTCCTCTCTTTGGTAGTAACTAATAGCAGGCTGCCTGAACAAAGCAGTGTGGGTGGTTCCGGGTGCACATTGTTCTCCACACATATTTATTTATTTTTTTTAAATGTTTCCAAGTTCCAGCAAGAAATGTTTTTTGTAAAATACTGGGTAACCCTTTTAATGTAAACCGCTCAGCACATTATCTTTAACTATGGTCATTTGCTCCAGTTGACAATATTGTCCTGACAAAATTGGGACAGTTGCCATAAATGCTAAAGTAAAATGGCTAAATAGGAATGGTAATTTTTTTTTATTATTTTTAAAGGAGCCAAAGTGGGCTGTATGGATACTTTTTTTGTTTTGAGAGGAGACCAGGAAGTGGTGAGCAGCAGGGACCAGACACCATCGGTCCGGCAATGATCTTAGCAGGGGGTATAGTGTTTTAAAATTTCTTTAAGGCGAGCTTGTCCACATAAAAAAAAAAAACACCAAACAACCCCCTTCAATAGTTTGCACAGGACAAGTTGCCCAATCAACATAACTTCCTGCTATGTAGCTAATGGTTGAAGCTGTACATGTACTGTGCTGAGAAATACTGCAGTGTACCAGTTCCTGGCCAATTCAGTTCAATGGACCAAACATAGTCTACTAGAGGCTACATTTGATTTTTTTCCCAGCATATAAAATAAAATAGTTCTTTTGCATGGCCACCTGCATTTGAGACCTGTAAAATAACACTGACTTTACACACTGATTTCAAAACGAGGGTGGAATACCATGTAAAGTTTACACTTTACTTACATATTTAATTGTTCTAATAAATTGATCTCATTTACTAAGATCTATGTCATAATAATGTATTTAATAAGGAGTCAAACTGCATAGTGATCAATAAAGCAATGATCAAGGAAATACACTGTGTATTGATTACCAGGCGGCCCGATTGATCACATAATACAGTATTGATTGGGATATTATGCTGTCCTTTTTTGCCCTGGTTAAAACGAGATGTCTTTTTTTTTTCTCTTTTAATTTGGATGATGGTTCATTTTCATGGATATTTATGTTCCCTTTGTCAGACCTCACATAATTTCTTTTAAAAGCAAACCAATAAAGGACATCAGAATTACAGCCTCCCATAATAAGCACAGTATAACCTTGGCTACGAGAAGGAAATCATAAAAATGGTCTTCACTCCTCCAATGCGACCTTGAGATAGATGACATTTAACAATCAAGTATTGGAATGCTTCAGCAGTTGCCAGGCCTGCCCAGAGAAGTTATTCCTACAAGTCCCTATTCTTGTCTGTAGGACAATGCCATAGTGAATATCTGCACTTTGTATTGTTTGTATTGAATGAATATTTAACATAAATGGACAATATATATCCACACAACTTGCTGTAATCTGAGAACAGGAGTACTTACAAGCTAATCTCCAAATTACTGCCTTTAAAAAGTTTACTTTGTCCCTCTTAAAACTTTGTCTAAACTTTTAACCATCAGGGTTCTGACTTCCACTGAATATGCAGTTCACTGCCTTTTGTTGAAGGAGATATCCAGGATTGAAAAACGTATCCGCTATCCTAAGGATAGGGGATAAGTTTTAGATTGAGGGGTCCGACAGCTGGGACCCCCTGCAATCTCCCATACAGGGCCCCAACAGCCCGCAGGAAGGGGACATGTCGACCACCGCACAAAGCGGCGGCTGACACGCCCCCACAATACAACTCTATGGCAGAACCGGAGCGGTGCCTTCGGCAATCTCCGACTCTGCCATGGTGCTGTATTGAGGGGGCCTGTCGGCCGCCGCTTCATGCGGTGGTTGATATTCGCTCTCTGGTTGGAGAGCCGGGGCCCTGTACGGGACATCGCGGGGGTCCCAGCGGTCGGACCCCCACAATCTGAAACTTATCTTTAGGATAGGGGATACGTTTTTTAATCCTGGATACCTCCTTTAAGCTCAGTACTGTGTAATGCTGATGGTTGGCATCCTCTAGTGTACTGTGGTTCCTAGCACTTACCGGTATCGAGTTGCATTCTCTGCTCCAAGTCCTCAAGTCAGGCATTGTGCTTCCTACTCTGGATTCTTTCCTGCTGCTTCAACCATTGCTGCAGTTCCTCGTCTGCCCTCTAGGAGTACACTGGCTGAAACTTAAAGGGCTAGTACACACTTTTCTAACTTTTACCTCACCAGTTCTTCCAGGCACCACATATATAAGGTTGCTCTGTCCATCAACTAATGCCTAAAAAATACTGTACTTTCTACAAGCAAAGGTTTCAGATTTGTTGCACTGTTCCTGGGTACCTGATCTGAACCTGATATTCTGACCCTGCCTCTGCCTAATCCCTCTGTACCTCACTGATTCTCCACTGCATAACCAAGACTCTCTATCTTTAAGCCCAATTCAACTGAGCAAGCTATCAAAGGTCTTCATGGGAGTAATCCATGGTAAACTGTTACAAGGATCCCATCCTTCATATACGGTTCTGGAAAACACAACTTCTTATCCAGAAGGCAATCCCCAGACGTTAAAGGGGTACTACCTTGGAAAACTTTATTTTATTTTAATCAACTGGTGCCAGAAAGTTAAACAGATTTGTAAATTACTTCTATTAAAAAATCTTAATCCTTCCAGTTCTTTTTAGGGGCTGTATATTACAGAGGAAATGTTTATCTTTTTGGATTTCTCTTGTGTCACGACCACAGTGCTCTCTGCTGACCTCTGCTGTTCATTTTAAAAACTGTCCAGAGCAGGAGAAAATCCCCATAGCAAACATGTGCTGCTCTGGACAGTTCCTAAAATGGACAGCAGAGGTCAGCAGAGAGCAGTGTGGTCGTGACATAAGAGAAATCCAAAAAGATAACCATTTCCTCTGTAGTATTACAGCCCATAAAAAGTACTGGAAGGATTAAGATTTTTTAATAGAAGTAATTTACAAATCTGTTTAACTTTCTGGCACCAGTTGATAAAAAAAAAAAAAAAAAGTTTACCAGGGTAGTACCCCTTTAATCTGTCACAAACTAGGCCAGGTCTGGTGGAATAATTCACCTAGTCCTTTTTTTTTGCAATCACGTCTTTTCAAATGTGTCTTTTTCCTTAACTAGCTTTGGTTTGGATGCCCGGTTGCTACGTTGTCAGGACAACTCAGTGATACTGTCAAAATACAGAGAAATGCATAGACATAAATTCAGTGCAATTACCACAAGAGCACTTACCTATATCTACAAGCGTCTTTTTGTATTAAGAAAAAAAAATTATTCAAGAAGACGCTCATGTCTGTTTTGTAATTTAACATCAGTTTTCACAATCTCTCTTTAATAACAGATGTTGCCGATCCACTTCCTTTTGGGGGGGGGGGGGGGGGCTCTACCACTCTACCACATTGAGTCACCCTCATGTTTGTCCCTGACATGCTCAATAAGTCTAGGGCAACCCAGTTCTATTTTAATAGATTAGAGATGCTCACATATCCTAATATTTTGACAAGCATATGTCTTTCTCACACAAAAGTAACCATAGGGACAAACTACAGCGTAGATGACAAACTTGGCCTTCTTGTTATACCTACATTGGTTGCATTGTCTACACTTTTAGTTTCTCTATGGTACTGGTTTGTCCAGCCAAGTCTTTTTAGGAGTAGATTTAAAGGAAAACTGTTAGATTTTTTCTCCTGCACTATCCACAGTACTGATGGATAGTGCGGCAGACGCTGATTAAAATGAGCCCTAATTTACCCGGATCCACCAGTTCTCCCTCTCTTCGCCGCTCCTAACTGGAGGGAGGGGGGATGAATATTTATAAGTGGTGCTGACGTCAGTGCAGAAGCCCAGCCTGTGCCAGTTACAGCAATATATACACATAGAATAAAAGTACAATTGCGGGCGAATGGCCGGGCGGATCCGGGTAAGGTAGGGCTCGTTTTAAGCGTCTCCCGCACTATCCATCATTACTGTGGATAGTGCTGGAGAAAATATCTGACAGTTTTCCTTTAAATTGGTTTCAACCTACCTGGCTTTCTAATGTACAACTCTTCCTGTAAGAAAACAGTGGCTGCCTTACTGCACTTCTCTTAGGTTCAGGTCTCCATCCCATGATGGCGTACTGCTGACAGGATAATTCTATTAGGCCAGGATTCCACTTGGGTTTTTTTAACACCTAAAAAAACGCCAGCAAAAACACCAGAAAAACTGCCACAGCTTTTTCCTGCATTTTGGCATTTTTTCTGGCGTTTTTCCTGGTGTGTGGAAACAGCCAAATTTGTACCCTGTGGCAGTTTTTCATTGCCTTCAGGTACCACTCTGTGGGTCGGAGTGCCTAGTCCACAGAGTGTAAGGAGATGAGGAGTGATGTTCAGCATCACTACTCACCTCCCCCACCGTATAGTATACAGGGGGGCATAGTATACCCGTGTACACTATACATGAGCCGGGAATCCTGTCACTATACTGACAGGACTCCCTGCTCCTATAGCCCCTTTGGGTGATATACAGTATATACATCTATCTATTAGGGGCGTAAGAAAAAATCGATTCACTCGATTATCGCGATTTTTCATTTGACGATACTGTATTGATTCAAAATAATTTTGAATCAATCCTTTTAGGGATGTGGAATTCGTATCTCCCGACACCCAGGACATGCAGTTCCGGGAGATGGGCAGGTGAATTTTTCTGGCTCGTGCAAGCATGGCCAGACCTGACAAGCGCGGCGGTGCTCCCGCTCCATACTCTGCAGCCCTCAGCTGTTTTCAGTAGCTGGGGGCCACCGCTAATAGCCAGCATTCGGCAATCGCCGTGGCTGGCTATTAACCCTTCAAATTGCCACTGTCAAAGCTGAAAGTGGCGTCTAAAGGAACCTGTGAATGCCCCCTGGTGGACTAGTGGGGTGGGGATCACCCCCCCGCACCGCGATCGCGGGCAGGCTATCCACTGTGGAGTTAGCCGGAGGGCTTACTTCTCCTTCCTGCTGTCCCATGGTTCTGTCATTGATAGAGCCTGGCTGGACTAGGCTCTATCAATGGATCACAGAGCAATGGAGTTCAATAGAACTCTATTCATCTGTCTGAGGAATCTAATTCCTCCTAAAAGTCTAATAAAGTGTATAAAAAAAAAGTTTTAATAAAAGTGTAAAAGACAACCCTTCCATATTAAAAGTTCAAATCACCCCTATTACATAGTTACATAGTTACATAGTTAGTATGGTTGAAAAAAGACATACGTCCATCAAGTCCAACCAGGTGATTGAAGGGAAGGATGTAAGGGGATAAGGGAAAGGGATGTAGTTTTATAATTCTGCATAAGCATTAATGTTATTTTGTTCCAGGAATGTATCTAACCCTGCTTTAAAGCTGTTAATTGTTCCTGCTGTGACCAGTTCCTGAGGTAGACCGTTCCATAAATTCACAGTCCTCACGGTAAAGAACATATAAAAACATGTAAACATAATAAAAACAAACATATTTGGTATCACTGCGTGCGTAAAAATCACAATATATAGTTTTTGAGACAGAATCCGATATATCGCGATATATCGTCTCATAAGATATCGTCTCGGGATATATTGCAATATATATATCGTCATACGTGTATCCCGATATCTATCGTATCGCCAAATTCTTGCCAATTCACACCCCTACTATCTATAGATAGCTGTATTTAGTGTGTACAGAAGTCGACGTCCATTTATCTCGCTTGCTCCTGTCGTGGCTGGGTCTGTGTAGCTCCGCCCCTAGTGATTACATTATTAGGGGACGGGGCTACATATGGGAGCCAGACTAGTAAGGGTGTGAGGCTCTGTTCACATTGTACATTTTGTATAATGTGAACAGACCCTTCTGGCAGTGTCTTCCCAGATAGGGAGACTCCAGCTGTTGCTAAACTACAACTCCCAGCATGCCCAGACAGCCAAAGGCTGTCCGGGCATGCTGGGAGTTGTAGTTTAGCAACAATTGGAGGCTCACTGTGTGGGAAGACATTGCATTATGGGCGCTCTCCCCAGCGGACAGCACCAAAAATTTACTAACAAATATATATATTTTTTTCTTCTCGTTTCAGATCCATGTATAAAGAGGATTACGGCGGATTCGATGGATTACGGCGGATGAACTGGATTTTTTTTCCTTTTAATAAAATGGTTAACGAGGGCTGTGGGGGAGTGTTTTTTAAAATAAAAAAAATGTTTCCAACGTGTCAACTTTTTTAATTTTTTATTGAATTTTCAGGCTTAGTAGTGGAAACTGTTTTATTGACAGAATCCATTACTATGCCAGGGCTTAGCATTAGCCCCGAAAACAGCTAGCACTAACCCCCAATTATAACCCGGTACCCACCGCCACAGGGGTGTCGGGAAGAGCCAGTACCAACAGGCCCGTAGCATCAAAAATGGCACTCCTGGGCCTAGGCGGTAACAGACTGGCGTTATTTAGGCCGGGGAGGGCCAGTAACAATGGTCCTCGCCCACCCTGGTAACAGCAGGCTGTTGCTGCTTGGTTGATATCTAGCTGAGAATAAAAATACGGAGATCCCTATGCGTTTTTTTATATTTACTTATTTATAAAAATAAAAAGCATAGGGTTCCCCGTCATTTTTATTCTCAGTCAGATACCAACCAAGCAGCAACAGCCTGAGCCTGACATTAGCAGGGTGGGCGAGGACCATTGTTACTGGCCCTCCCCAGCCTAAATAATGCCTGCCTGTTACCGCCTAGGCCCAGGCAATAAATAAATAAAAAAACACAACACATTGTAAAAATTATTTTATTAATAAAAAACACTCCCCCACAGCCCTCGTTAACCATTTTATTAAAAGGAAAAAAAATCCAGTTCATCCACCGTAATCCTCTGCATACATGGATCTAAAACTAGTAGAAAAAAAATCAAACAAAATATTGGTTATTACTTTTTTGGCAATGTCTTGCCAAACAGGCAGCCTCCAATTGTTGCAAAACTACAACTCCCAGCATGCCCAGACACCCTTTGGCTGTCTGGGCATGCTGGGAGTTGTAGTTTAGCAACAGCTGGAGTCTCCCTATCTGGGAAGACACTACCAGAAGGGTCTGTTCACATTATACAAAACGGACAATGTGAACAGAGCCTCACACTTACAAGCCTGGTTCCCGTCTGAAGCTCCGCCCCCTAATGACGTAATCACTAGGGGGCGGGGCTACACTGACCCAGCCGGGACTGGAGGGAGGTAAGCGGACTTTGTCTTCTGTACACACTATATACAGCTATCTATAGATAGCTGTATATACTGTATACCGCCCAAAGGGTTAACCTACACTGTCCTGCAGTGTAAGTTAACTCTTTCCTTGCTGGACTGGGGCATAGCACTCAGTTCAGCAAGGGGTTAAGTGAGCCAGCAATGTGTATACTGTATACACATTGTAGGCTCACTGTAAGTTCTTGCTGGGCAGTAGATATACGATGTATATCTACTGCTCAGAAACAGGTGTTCTCCTGGCTCTGTAGCTGTGAGTACAGCTGATCCTGACATTCACATCAGGATGATCGCAGCGGGTGTCAGGAGGAGTGATATCCGGGGAGATCTGTCTATTAATGCAGGTACTACTGCTCCCAACATGGAGCACATTCTGCTCCAGGCTGGGAGCTGTAGTATCTGCATTAATAGACAGATCGCAGCAAGTGTAACTCCTCCTGACACCCGATGCGATAGTCCTGTATAATGTGTAGATGCGGCCGGCCGCTCTTCTATGGTGCCATGCACTGATGTGTATATACACCTATTCATATTTGCCACAGATTTGTGATTGGCTGGAACCATCTGGCCAATCACAGCTCTATGGGAAATATGTATATGTGTATATATACGGCAGTGGCGGGGCTATAGAATGTGGCGGTCGGCCACATGTATACATTATACAGGAGGATCGCAACGGACCCAGGCAATCTTTTAATTAGTAGGTTCTACTACTCCCATCATGGAACAGTGTGTTCCATGCTGGGAGTAGTAGTACTGCCTAAAATTTTTTTTTTTTTAAAGTGAAACACACACACTACATTTTTATTATTGTCGGTTAAATTTTTATTGTCCTACCCGCCCACTTAATTGATCCTTGCTTAAAAATTACTAAAATTTTTGTTATAAAAAAGATACATTTCGTTAAATATAATTTTTTCCATCACTACTGTATCTTTTTTATTATTATTTTTTTTAAAGTACCCTACGAAATTTTATTTAAAAAGGTATCTCCATCACTTTTTTGGATCACTAAAGTCCAAAAACAGAACAAAAACTGCCTGCAAAAACGCCAAACTTAAAACCCACATTGCGTTTTTCTTGGCGTTTTTTCACTCCCATAGACTTCTATGGCAGGATTTTCCCGAAAAAACACCAAAGTCACAACAAGAGGTCGTTTTTAAAAACTGCCAAGGAGCCCAAAAACGCCAAAAGGATTAAAAAAACGCCAAACTGTAAAACGCCAAGTGGATATGGCATTTTGCAGTTTCCTATTGACTTGCAGCTGACATCTGGCTACAGCATTTTTTCATAAAAAAACGCCATGCGGCAGAATGGGCGTTTTTATTGGCGTTTTGGCCACACAAAAAAAAAAAAAACAATGGGAATGAAATAAGAAAAAGCAAATTGTTTTTGTTTGCTATACTTCTTTCTTTGACTTCTTCTCACTTGGCCTTCCTCACTTATTCTGGGGGATTATGTAGGGTAATGATATTTGCTCCTTGTATACTGGTTTTATTGGTAATATTGTTCCCAGTTAGTGAACCTGTCATCTAGAAACTGCATATACTACTGCTGATACTGCTATGTAGCTTTGATTGCACTCAGAATAATGGTACCTGTATATAGCATGTCTGTGTCTGCCATAGTGCCTCCCTCTCACTCTGCCCACCCTGTTACACTCTGGCCGCAATCTCCTGCTGTGAGCGCAGTATCCCTGTGTCCCCTCTGCCAGCGGGGCTGGGATTCGCATCGCGGGACGTGCCCGAATGCGAATCCCAGCCCGTCACTCACCACGCTCCCCTGCCGCCTCCTCCTCTGTGTCTCAGCTCCTGCACGCGTGTCCCCATCTCCTAGGGCGCACAAGTGCTGGAGCTCTGAAGCCCATAATTAGTTGTTGCACCTGACTACATTATAAAGTCTCTGCACCTCCCACTCTTCCTTGCAGGATCTTCAGTGCCCCTTGCCTGAGATTAAGCATTCCATATTGCCTGTTTGCCTTACCCGTGTATCCAGACCTTCCGCTACGTTATTTGACTTCGCACCTTTGCCGCCTGCCTCGACCTTCTGCTACATTTGACTACACTACTGCCTTATACTTCGGTACCTCGCCTTGCCCAGCTACCTGTGTGGTCGAGCCTTGTCGGGGGTAGTGACCTGGGTGCTCCCCGATACGGTCCAAGTCATGAGCCACACAGGTTAGAGGATCCACATCCAGCTCCGTTCCTCTGCCAGATAATCCAGATCTCACTTCTTTTTTTTTTAACTGTAAATATTTATTGAAGTTTCCAAAATCTTACAATACAAAGACAATGGGGGAGATTTATCCAACGATTTAGACTGTTTTTCCTGTCTAAATTTGCCGCACAGAAAGTCGCTGCGACTTTTGCTGTAGAGGATTTTTAGAACATGATGCATGCAAGTCTATTTTAGATGGAAATGCATTGGAAAATGCATTGGTGCTGAATTTATCAAGTGCGGCTTTTATGCGACAAGTCGCATCTGCCCAAAATACGCTGAAATGTCAGACCATGTTGGAGCAGGTCTAAATGCAGTTTAAGCTGTAGACCCTGAAGTCTGAGCACAGAATTTATCAAGGGCTGTGAGACCTTTGATAAATTAGGAGCACAATAGACAGGAGACTACCACATACGCTGGTCTATAAGCATACCCAGAATAGACTAGATTAGTAAATGTCCCCCAATATGTCACATCCAAAGAGCAACAAGATAAACAGTTGTAAGCTAAGAGTACAATGCAAATGTCAGATAACTTATCAAAGCAAAAACCAAAAGAGATCATCAGGGGTTTGACTAAGAAGACCCCAAAGGTCCAAATAAGGGGGAGGGGGACCAGCCCCGACAACACAGCACAAACAAAGACAACAACAACACAACATACAAAGAACAACAAGGGGAGAGACACATGGGATGAGAGGGTGGGGGGGGGGGATTTGGAAATAAACTATGTCTACAAAGCTGTCCCATGGCTCCCACACCGACTGAAAGAGGGGTAGGGCATTATTAAGAGAGGCTGTGAGAAATTCAAGGGGGCGAATCTCCCGAACCCTCGCCACCAAATCCATCTCAGCAGGGGGGAGAGTCTGCTTCCAGAATTTTGCAATAAGGGTTTTTGCTGCCAAGACAATATGCATGAACAGTTTAAACGGGTGCTTGGTCAGAACCCTAGAGGACAGAAACAGTAAATACACCAGTGGGTCTAAGGGGACCTGGACACCCAACACATCCATCACCACCCCTTGTACTAAGTTCCAAAAGGGGACTATCAGAGGAGAGGACCAAAATATTTGGTAAACCGTTCCAAGCCCCACTCCACAGCGCCAACATTGCGGTGGAATGTCTGGATTCAAACGGTTTAGCAGGGCAGGGGTGTGATACTAACCCATCAACATCTTATATTGTGTCTCTTTATAGACTGTGCAGATAGAGGCCTTGGAAGCCCTCTCCCAGATGATCCTCCACTGGGGCAAGGTAATGGTGGTGTTCAAAGCCTCCTCCCAGCGACTCATGTAACGGTGGGATGGCCCATTCCCCGCCAATGGCGCATTATCAGAAAGGAGACCCTTGGTCTGAGGCCCCAAGTGGCACAGCCTTTCAAAGGCTGTGGGTAGGGAAACCGTGGAGGTACCCAAAAACGACAGCATGAAATGGAGCTGGAGGTAGTGGAGGCACTCGGAGGAGGGAAGACCATATCGGGAGACTAGGTTTTCAAAGGATAGCAAAGCATGGGAGAGGAGATCCACTAGGTCCACCCAACGAAAGAGATCCCGACCCCCCCACTCCCTTACTACACTTGACGTGAGTCCCGGGGAATAGGCAGGATTGTAGAGAAAGGACTGAAGGGGAGAGATACGGGAGAAAAACTGAAACTTCCTGGAGCAGTACCCCCAAACGTACTTAGAAAGGACATAGGTCCCAGTAGGGGGCATGAGGGAACACCAGGGCGCCAGAAAAACGTATACGGGTGATATGGAGCCAGCCACAACTTCTCAAGCTCCATCCAGCGACTATAAGCTCGATAGGTAGCCCAAGCCGCCAGATGATACAAGTGCGCCGCCCAATAGTATTTAGTAATGTCTGGCACAAACAAACCCCCCATGGACCGGATCTCGCTTCTATCGTGGCGCTCCAGTCACAGCAGTTGGCACAGCAGGCACAGGAGTTGAGCCAGTTATCCGCCATAATGCAGCAGTTGCTAACTGCTCAGCAGAAACCGCCACAACCTCCTCCTGTTCCAGTGCTGCCTCCCGCTGCCTTACTGAGAAATATGAGGGGGATCCCAAGTCCTGTCGTGGTTACGTGATGCAGTGCTCCATGCACATTGAACTCATGGCGGAACAGTTCCCTATGGAACAAGCAAAGGTAGCCTTCGTCATAAGTCTCTTAACTGGAAGGGCTTTGGCCTGGGAAACTCCGCTTTGGCATTAGTGTTGCTCGCGAATATTCGCAATTCGAATATTAATCGCGAATATCGCATATTCGCGAATTCGCGAATTTCGCGAATATAGCGCTATATATTCGTAATTACGAATATTCTTTTTTTTTTTTTTCACAGTACACATCACAGTGATCACCCCTCTCTGCTTCCAGCTTGTGTGGTTTAAAGAAGGCTCTAATACTACTGTGTGAGACTGGCGTGCGAATTTTCGCATATGCGAACATTTGCATATGCGAATTTTCGCTTATACTAATTTTTGTATATGCTAATTTTCGTATATGTTAATTTTCGCATACGCAAATTTTTAGCATTTACGAAAATAAAACGAGAATATTACGAATATGCGAATATTCGCGAATATATGACGAATATTCGTCCATATATTCGCGAATATTCGCGAATTCGAATATGGCCTATGCCGCTCAACACTATTTGGCATCACAGTGATGCTCTCACAACCAATCTCCAACCTTCCTGATGGAATTTCAGAGTTTCTTTGAGGAACCAGCCTGAGCCTCCTCTGCTGAGACGGCATTGCTGAGTCTTTCGCATTCCATTTAGTTTTGCACCCTGGCATCGGAGTTATCATGGAACAATGAAGCTCTTTGCGCCACCTTCAAGAGAGGACTATCTAGTCATATCAAGGATGCCCTTGCTGCCCGGGAATTGCCATCTAACTTGAATGATCTTTTACATTTGGCATCCCGGATGTATATTCATTTCTCTGAACGACGTGAGGAACTTCGCCAAGAAAGGGAATCTGGATGACCTCGGCGCTTTCCTCGTCTGGCTCCTGTCTTCCAGCAACCACCACAATCTTCTACGTTGCCTCCCGCAGTGGAGGCTTTGCAGGTGGATTGGTCTCGCCTGACCCTGCAGGAAAGAACTTGCCGACGAACTGAGAATCTATGCCTTTACTGCGCCAGTGCGGATCATTTCCTAAAAGATTGTCCACTACGTCCACAGCCACAGGGAAACGCTTGCACCTAGGGTTTGTGGCAGAGGCTTCCCTAGGTGCGAATACCACCTCTCCACACTTAAATTTGACGGTCCAGCTTTTTCTACCCTCCAAAGAGATTGTCTTCTTGGATTCTGGTTCTGTGGTAAATTTTATTGATGCCTCCCTAGTACATAGGTATCATCTTCCTGTATCTCATCTGTTAAAGCCCTTGTACATCTCTACAGCCAATGGAGAAAGACTGAACTGTACTGTGCTATACTGAAGGGTTGTCTATGCAGGTTGGAGCCTTGCATAAGGAGAACTTGACTTTTTATGTACTCCCTCATTGCACTTCTCCTCTCCTGCTTGGCCTACCGTGGTTGCAACTCCATGCCCCACAATTAGATTAAAAACTGGAGAAGTTCTTACCATCACATCGTCCCTATGACTGTCCTATTGATTTACTGCCCAGCTCCACACCTCCCCGGGGCAGAATCTACCCTTTGTCGGTCCCTGAAACTCAGGCTATGTTTAATTACATCCAGGAGAATCTTCAGAAGTGATTTATCACGAAGTCCTCTTCCCCTGCTGGAGTCGGGTTTTTCTTCATGGAAAAGAAAGACAGGTCTTTGCGACCTTGCATTGACTACCGAGGCTTGAATAAAATTACAATAAAGAACCGCTACCCACTTCCTTTAATTTCTGAATTATTTGATTGTCTGTGGGGTGCCAGGATCTTCTCTAAACTAGACCTTCGTGGGGCCTATAATTTGATTTGTATAAGAGAATGGGACGAGTGGAAGATTGCATTTAGCCCCTTAAGGACGCAGCCCATTTGGGCCTTAAGGACGCAGACAATTAAATTTTTACATTTTCGTTTTTTCCTCCTCGCCTTCAAAAAATCATAAATCTTTTATATTTTCATCCACAGACTAGTATGGGGGCTTGTTTATTGTGTGACCAGTTTTCCGTTGTAATGCCATCACTCACTTTACCATAAAATGTATGGCGCAACAAAAAAAATACTATTTGTGTGGTGAAATTAAAAAGAAAACCGCAATTTTGCTAATTTTGGAAGGTTTTGTTTTCATGCCGTACCATTTACGGTAAAAATGACATGTGTTCTTTATTCTTTGGGTCAATATGATTAAAATGATACCCATGATAACATACTTTTCTATTACTGTTGCGCTAAAAAAAATCGCAAACTTTTTAACCAAATTTGTACGTTTAAAATCCCCCTATTTTGAAGACCTATAACTTTTTCAATTTTTCATATAAGCAGCGGTATGAGGGCTCATTTTTTGCGCGGTGATCTGTACTTTTTATTGATACCATATTTGCTTATATAGAAAATGTTATCAATTTTTATTAATTTTTTGGGGAATAAAATGTTATAAAAAAGCATCTATTTTGGACTTTTTTTTATTTTTACCTTCACGCCGTTCACCGTACAGTATCATTAACATTTTATTTTAATAGTTCAGATATTTACGCACGCGGCGATACCAAATATGTATATAAAATATTTTTTAACACTTTTTGGGGGTGAAATAGGGAAAATGGGACAATTTACGTTTTTATTGGTGGAGGGGGTTTTTTACATTTTTTTTCTTAATTTTTTTACTTTTATTTTTACACTTTAATAGTCCCCATAGGGGACTATTTATAGCAATCGAGTGATTGCTATAAATAGTCCCCTATGGGGACTATTAAAGTGTAAAAATAAAAGTAAAAAAAGTAAAAGAAATTATGTTAAAAAAATATGTGAAAAACCCCCTCCACCAATAAAAACGTAAATTGTCCCATTTTCCCTATTTCACCCCCAAAAGCGGGAAAGCAGATCAGAGCAGAAGACGACGGGAAGGCAGCGGAGCCAGGGGAGGGGGACCTCCGGCTGCGATCCGATCATCCAGTTTAGTGACCGCGATGTGGCAGATGCGGTGATCTGTATTGATCACAGCATCTGAGGGGTTAATGGCCGACATCCGCATGATCACGGATGTCCGCCATTACGGGCGGTTACCTGGCTGTTATCAGCAGCCGGGACCTGCCGCGCATGATCCGGGCATCGCTCCAATGCTCGCGGTTATGCTTAGGACGTGAATGTATGTCCTGGTGTTAAAGGGTTAATACTCGTGACGGACATTTTGAGTATCTGGTGATGCCATTTGGACTCTGTAATGCTCCAGCAGTCTTCCAGGAGTTTGTTGTTTTGTTGTTTGACATTTTTTGTGACCTCCTATACTCCTGTGTTGTTGTCTATTTGGATAACATTCTCGTCTACAAGCTCAATCTCCACACCCATTGTTCTCACCTCTACCAAGTTTTACAGCGCCTCTGAGACAATCATCTCTATGCAAATATTGAAAAGTGTACTTTTGAAAAGTCCAGCCTTCCATTTCTGGGGTATATTGATGCCAGTCAAGGTCTACAAATGGATCCTAACAAGTTGTCCGCTGTACTGGAATGGCCTTGACCTTCTGGCTTGAAAGCGGTTCCGTGCTTCCTAGGCTTTGCCAATTATTATCGGCAATTTATTCAACACTACTCCACCTTGGTTGCCCCATTGGTTTATATGCACAATTATATGCAAGTTGCCATGTTTCTAAAGGAATGCCCACAGCCAAACAAGAAAACAGCCACCAGCAAAACTGCAGGTAGAATGAGCAACCCTATAGAGAAGAAAATAAGGCGTTTCACATATAAAATACTGATAATAATGTGCAGAATCATTTCAGGGCCAATAACTACACCAGCTGGAGCATTTTTTGAGATTTTACTAATGACAGTAGTGCTTTAAAGGGATACTCTGCTACTTTACCTATTCACAGGGATGTGTCTGATCACAGTGGGTCCGACAGCTGGGATCTAGGTACAGTACAGCACTTGTATATCTCCGGCTCTATGATAGAAATGCATAAAGGTGACGTATCAATCCTGCTCCTTGAACCAGAAAAGCCGGGGAGACACAACACACTATGTGCATCTCTGTAACATCGGGTTATACTAACCAAAAAACAATATGTCTAGGGGTGAGTACTTAAATACAACATGTGCTGGAGCAAGTCACAATTTGTATTACAACCTGTATAAAAGTTGGTACAGTAGAACCTGCAGAAGTCTATGGGTATTGAGTTAGAGCTTTGTACTTGGAGGTTATACAGATCCAAAATTTGGACTTGTGTATGAGCCCTTACAGTTTCCCGTCTCCTTAATAAGTCTTTTTCACAAGTTTTAGGTTTTCAATAAATGATTTTGATAATATCTTTTTAAAATTATGTATTATGTTAATATAATTAGTAAACAGAAGTACAAGAAAGACCATAATGTCATAATAAAGATTAAGTTAGACAAAGTTATACTACATAAAAAGTAAAAGGAGATATCTGGCTAAAAGTGGTAAAAAATGTGGACCCCCATAGCTCCCATAAGCAGAAGTACTTCCTAGTTTGTGCAGGGAGCTGCAGAACACTACACAGACCATCAGCCCCTGCGATTGTTTCCTGTGTTAGCTAGGGAAGGAGCTGCCATGAGAGAGCTGAGCAGGTCTCATGGTTAGAAAAGCAGCGAAGGTGTTTGCACCTTGCATGGAAATATAAAAGAGTTATGGATTTTAGAAGGCGAGGAGGAAAAAACGAAAACGCAAAAATAAAATTGGCCTGGTCCTTAAAGTGAAAATGGGCTTGGTCCTTAAGGGGTTAAAGGAATACTGTAGTAGAACCACTGGGACCCCCCTCAATCTCCTCTACATGGTCGCGGCAGTCTGCAGGAAGGGGGCATTCTATCCCCACATGATGCGGCAGCCGACACTCCCCCTCCGTGTCCAATAAAGATACATAAAGGGGGCTTCCTGCTTGGAATGGCACGGCGCTTCCTGCGCACTGCTGCGGTCCTGTACAGGAGATCGCGGGAGGGCCCCAATGGTCAGATCCCCTGCGATCTAAAATTTATCCCCTATGCCTCAGATAGGGGATAAGTTAAATTCCACTAAAGTACTCATTTAAGTTCACTTACTGATTAGGTTTGGCAGCCATTGTCTCCACACACACATAAATAAACTATCAACATATCATATCATAATAAACAAAGAAAAGTACAACCACTGCAAAAGGTCAAATTGATAAATGGGTCTTAGAGCCAGAAGATTTTGTATAAAAGTTCCAGTTGGCAGGTTTGGGAAACAGAATTTATTATTCCTTGAAGAAAAGGAGGTTGGGGCTTCTTGTTTTTAGCAATGACCAGCCTGGTGTTTATTTAAATATGAGAAAGTAAAACAGCCATAGATTTGGAAAAGTGTTGGTTTCCAAAAAGCAAAGGGCCATGGCTGGTCAGGCTTTATTTTTAAATGGATCACTATCTAAATTAGGAAAAACACTGCGGACCATAATGGTTGATAGTGTTGAGCGGCATAGGCCATATTCGAGTTCGCGAATGTTCGCGAATATATGGACGAATATTCGTCATATATTCGCGAATATTCGCATATTCGTAATATTCTCGTTTTATTTTCGCATATGTGCAAATTCGCGTATGCGAAAATTAACATATACGAAAATTAGCATATACAAAATTAACACAAGCGAAAATTCGCATATGCTAATTTTCGCATATGCGAAAATTCGCACACCAGTCTCACACAGTAGTATTAGAGCCTTCTTTACACCACACAAACTGGAAGCAGAGAGGGATGATCACTGTGATGTGTGCTGTGAAAAAAAAAACAAAAAAATACGAATATTCGTAATTACGAATATATAGTGCTATATTCACGAATATTCGCGAATTCGCGAATATGCGATATTCGCGAATAAAATTCGCATTGCGAATATTCGCGAGCAACACTAATGGTTGAAGTATTGGACAGATCCACCACATGTGGAAGAGGGTTCATTTTCATCCGCAGCCTCTTCAGCGTGTGTCTGTAGAAGAATTGGTCATTAATAATGTCTTTTCTTAAGACATTACTTTGATGGAATCTAAACCCCTATTGCTTCTGAGGCAATTTCAATTATAATTTTCTATTGAGGGCATGTGTAGTATGCAGGCAAGTTGTTATATAAAGGTGAGTTATATATAACTGAAACGTAGCTACATGGTGGAA
Organism: Hyla sarda; assembly: GCF_029499605.1. NCBI lineage: Eukaryota > Metazoa > Chordata > Amphibia > Anura > Hylidae > Hyla > Hyla sarda. The sequence goes on from NC_079190.1 coordinate 254,841,218, forward strand.
CCCAAAATCCCAGTAAATACAAGTTCATTTCTGTGAGTGTGAAGAAAACTGTGAGTTAAAGAGTCCACATATACTGGAGGGTAGCAGTACAGCTAAATGAAGGCATCAGAACCACGAATTCTGAAGAAACACTGTATACAATGAAACGTTTTATCATAATTCTTCATGCTGTACATTTATGAAAATATATTTTATTGAAAAAACAAATTTCATGCCTATTGTCATATCATTCATCATGTATAAATCTTTGGTGCATGTTATTTGCAGTTTTGGCATGAGCGGTGTGTTAGAAATACCTCATCTCTTCTTTTCTTGTGACATGCTGTGAAGGCATTTGCTGAGATCTCTCTTGGAGTCTTGCGTGGAATATTGTGATATGTTGAATACCTCTGTAAAGAAGAGATCTGTCTGGAACATTTCGGTACAATGTGCATATTTAACAGGAGCAATGCTGAACTGTCAGTATCCCAATGAGATGAGTGCTATATTGATTAGTTCTTCATAGTAACAAACCTAGATGTAAGGTCATTGCTCCAAGTGTAGTACTAATGCTCCTCTTCCCTGGAGATTTTTACTCTGATAATAGGAGATAACCAGAAGAAATATCCTATCGGAGAAATAGAAATCATTTCTACAAAGTCAGAACATAGAAACAATGGTAGAAACCCTAAATGTTTCAGCAAATATTGTAAATGTAGAGATTGATATAAGATAGACAAGCAAAAGATAAATAAATAAATAAATACATAAATAAATAGATAAACACCTTATAGTGGTAAAATGTTCAAATGTATGTAGACACCTGACCATTATACCTATAATAAGCTTAATGGTCATTCTATTCCAAAACTCTCTCCACTCTTCTGACAAGGCCTTTTACACGAATATGGAGTGTGTGCCTGTGGGATTTTTGCTTATTCATCCAGAAGAGCATTTGTCGTAGCAGAGGCCCTCTGCATCCCTCCTTGCACACCAGGATGTGCACCAGAGCAGCGCCGGCGCACAGCAGTCAGTGACTGTGGGGCAGGCCGTGTGACCAGCGCTGCGCACATGCTGAGTGCTACTGTAAGCCTCAGCCAGTCCATCCCTGCCGGTCATTTAACCCTTTAGACGCCGTGATCAATGCCGATCACGGCATCTAAAGTTAAAGTAAAAATCTGCGGTAGCTCAGAGGAGCTTACCGAACCCCCGCGACATGAAGACAGAGTGCCAGTATGTGTGTGTGTTAGTTCTATATGCAGAGGTAACAGCATGTGGTACTATTGTATTTAAAGGGCACAGTGTATAAATGGTAGTATTATATTGAAAGGGTATAGTGTATACAAGGTGGGCCATTTATATGGATAAACCTTAATAAAATTGGAATGGTTGGTGATATTAACTTCCTGTTTGTGGCACATTAGTATATGTGAGGGAGGAAACTTTTCAAGATGGGTGGTGACCATGGTGGCCATTTTGTTTTTTCAATAGGAAGAGGGTCATGTGACACATCAAACTTATTGGGAATTTCACAAGAAAAACAATGATGTGCTTGGTTTTAACATAATTTTATTCTTTCATGAGTTATTTACAAGTTTCTGACCATTTATAAAATGTGTTCAATGTGCTTTCCATTGTGTTGGATTGTCAATGCAACCCTCTTCTCTCACTCTTCACACACTGATAGCAACACCGCAGGAGAAATGCTAGCACAGGCTTCCAGTATCTGTAGTTTCAGTTGCTGCACATCTCGTATCTTCACAGCATAGACAATTGCCTTCAGATGACCCCAAAGATAAAAGTCTAAGGGGGGCAGATCGGGAGACCTTGGGGGCCATTCAACTGGCCCACGATGACCAATCCACTTTCCAGGAAACTGTTCATCTAGGAATGCTCGGACCTGACACCCATAATGTGGTGGTGCACCATCTTGCTATAAAAACTCAGGCAACGTGCCAGCTTCAGTGCATAAAGAGGGAAACACATCATCATGTAGGCCACTGGATATGCGAAATTGCTACATGATGATGTGTTTCCCTCTTTATGCACTGAAGCTGGCATGTTCCCTGAGTTTTTCCAGCAAGATGGTGCACCACCACATTATGGGTGTCAGGTCCGAGCATTCCTAAATGAACAGTTTCTTGGAAAGTGGATTGGTCATCGTAGGCCAGTTGAATGGCCACCAAGGTCTCCCGATCTGACCCCTTTAAAAAAAGTATTACTTACAAATACTCTTCTTATGTCCATAGAAAATGGGTGGTGCATATCAGTATGGGTGGCGCAATTTGGTATAGGTGGGGTACATTGGCATGGATATGGCATACCTTGTGGGGGAGTAGCTTAGGGGCCTCCCCAGCAGGTCTCGCAGGGGGGCCCCCAAATTTATTGCTACCCCACTGGACTCACTATCTCTGTTTCAGTTCATCCCAAAGGTGTTTAATGGGGTGAAGTCAGGGGTGTGTGTCTGCCCTCCACTTGAGTTCCTTTTTACCAGGGGTACTAAACTAGCGCTGGTAAAGGTCAAAGGTCTGTCAGATGAAGGAATAAGCTATAAAGAAAGCTTCTTGTTATTATGTTACATCTAAAAACCTCTGTTGTAGAGATATGTGTGGGTCCCAGAGGTGGAATCTGCATCTATCTGACATGTATGGCCTATCCTGTTGATAGGACTTAAATGTCTAAGGTAGGAATACCCCTCTAGTCAGACTTCAGATCAAAAATAGCTACCTAACTATACCTACCACTCCAGGGTGGCCTACTCTTCCACACACAACATTCTGACGTTATCCTGGACCTATTGCACCGGGCATTGGCAGTATATCCAAGGATAGAGTGATGTTGGAACATGACATAGTCTTCCCAAAATGTTCTCACAATGTTGGAAGTATACCATTAGTTCAAATGTCTTCATATATTGTAGTATTAACAATACACTTCAGTGGGAACAAAGGGTCCAAACTCCCAAAAATAGACCATTAAACTCTTACAAAACTTTTCAGTAGGCACTTTGTGTTCCAGTATGTAATGTTCTCCAGGCTGCTGTCAAACCCAGATTTGTCAATTTGACTGTCAGATAGTAAAAAAAAGATTTTTAACTCCAGAGCCATACTTTAAACCACTCTATTTTATGCATTGCACATAGCGACTAGAGATGAGCGAACTTTTGAAAAATTTGTTTCGGCCGATATCCTGAATCTCCCGAAAAATATTGTTTCGGGTAGAATTTATTTGCGGCAAATCTATATTAAAACGGCTATTTCTGGCCCACAGAGAGCCTCAATAGGGGTGTAGAAAACTTTGCTGTGTTCTAACATGCATATGGAGTGGGCTGGGGTAGGGAAATAATACTGTTATTCAGTATGACATGCAGATTACAGCCATCACTATTAGAATCACTGCCGCAGAGCCTGGAGGTGGCATCAGTATGAGGAGACCATATAGTGCAGGGGTGAGCAACCCCTGGCATGCGAACCACTCATAGCACGTAGGGTGCATTTGAGTGGCATGCGAGCGAGTGCTGACCTGCAGGTAGTCCGGGGACACTGACTTTTTAAGCGGCTGCTAAAAGATGCGGCCAGGGATGGAAGATCCCTGCCCGGTTATTGCTGTGCTGCGCTGGGAACAACTTAAGAGAGAGAGATTTCTCTCTTTTCCTCCCCTGTCACCTTTCAGCTGCCATGCTCCGCTGTCTGTCGGCAGCATGACGGAGGGGAGGGGGATCTATCTGAGCTCTGTACCGGCCACAGTGAGGTGTCTGAAGGAGGTCAGGGGTCACTGCTACAGACCAGTAAGTTGTCTGTATGTTTCTGTGTAATACACTTAGCTCAGCTCCTGGCTCTGACAGCAGCTTTTCTGTCCCAGAGACAGGCTCTGGTCTCTGTCAGTCTATAGATCCCCATAACTGTGTTATCTACAGATTCCCCTATAACAGTGTTCATTCACAGCTCCCCCATAGCAGTGTTCATTCACAGCTCCCCCATAAGTGTGTCATTCACAGCTCCCCATAACAGTGTTCATACACAGCTCCCCCGTAAGTGTGTCATTCACAGCTCCCTATAACAGTGTTCATTCACAGCTCCCCCATAAGTGTGTCATTCACAGCTCCCCATAACAGTGTTCATTCACAGCTCCTCCATAAGTGTGTCATTCACAGCTCCCCATAACAGTGTTCATTCAAAGCTCCCCCATGAGTGTGTCATTCACAGCTCCCCCATAAGTGTGTCATTCACAGATCCCCCATAAGTGTGTCATTTACAGATCCCCCATAAGTGTGTCATTCACAGATCCCCCATAAGTGTGTAATTCCCAGATTCCCCATAAATGTTTAATTCACAGATCCCCCTATAAGCAGGGCTGGATCATCATTGGCGCTCATGGAGCACCTGCTCCGGGCTCCGTGCCCGCAGGGGTCCCCGTCACATGTGGGACATCCCTGCGGGCTGCTCAGTAGCGGATCGGGGCCCCTCGATAGCCCGGCCGTGGCCACTTTAAAACAATGACCAGCGGCGGCTCCTGTGGGCCCGCCCCGGACTCCTCCTGCTTTTTCTATATTTCATATTTCCTTACCTGGCCGCGCTCGGCAGGCTCAGGTGATGCGTCGGGTCATGTGGGCTGCTGTGACGAGTGACGCCTCCTGCGGCTCCTCTGCACAACGTCAGGGGCGTCACTCATCATTTCCTGCAGGGCACAGTTTTCTTCATTACACCCCAGCGCTGCAGGAAATGACGAGTGACGTCCCTTATGCTGTGCAGAGGAGCCGCAGGAGACGTTACTCTCACAGCCCACAAGACCCGACACATCACCTGAGCCTGCCGAGCGCGGCCAGGTAAGGAAATATGAAAAATAGAAAAAGGAGGAAGAGGGGGGAGCAATGATGGGGGGAATGAATGGCAGGGGGAGAATGATGAGTGGGGGGGGGTAATGATTAGCAGGGGGGTTAATGATGAGCAGGGGGGTTAATGATGAGCAGGGGGGGGGGTAATAATGAGCAGGGGGGTAATAATGAGCAGGGGGGAATGATGAGCAAGGGGGAGAATGATGAGCAGGGGGGGGAATGATGAGCAGGAGGGAGAATGATGAGCAGGGGGGAGCAGGGGGTGGGAGAATGATGAGCAGGGGGGAATCATGAGCAGGGGGGGATGATGAGCAGGGAGGTAATGATAAGGAGGGGGGGAATGATGAGCAGGGGGGAATGATGAGCAGGGGGGATGATGAGCAGGGGGGTTAATGATGAGCAGGGGGTTAATGATGAGCAGGGGGGTAATGATGAGCATGGGGGGGTAATAATGAGAAGGGGGTAATAATGAGTAGGGGGAGAATGATGAGCAGGGGGGGAGCAGGGGGGAAAATGATGAGCAGGGGGGGTAATGATGAGCAGGGGGGGTAATGATGAGCAGGGGGGTAATGATGAGCAGGGGGTGTAATGATGAGCAGGGGGAGAATGATGAGCAGGGGGGGAGAATGGTGAGCAGGGGAAGTAATAATGAGCAGGGGGAGGTAATAAGGAGCAGGGGTGGTAATGATGAGCAGGGAGGGGATAATAATGAGCAGGGGGGGGGGAGTAATGATGAGCAGGTGGGGTAATGATGAGCAGGGGGAGAATGCTGAGCAGGGGGGAGAATGATGAGCAAGGGGGAATGATGAGCAGGGGGGGAATGATGAGCAGGGGGGGGAATGATGAGCAGGGGGGGAGAATGATGAGCAGGGGGGGAGAATGATGAGCAGGGGGGGAGAATGATGAGCAGGCGTAGTTCAGAGCTATAGTCATTTATTTTACATTTATTTTTTTCCCCTCAAATTTTCCTGTGAAAATGAGGGTACGTTTTATATGCCAGTGGTGTTATACGCAGATAAATACTGTATTCCCCCCCTCCCCCCCACATTCAGCAGGACATCCCTGTGTCCTGAAAGATCTTTTCGGGACACAAGGATGTCCCGGTTACTTTTCTGTGGCCACCGCAATAACTTTAAAAACGCAGGGGCCACCGGGAGGTAGCGCACGCAGGGACATCACTGACGACCCGTGCGTGGCCCATAGGAGCAGTGCAGCGAGAATGCACGCATTTTTAAGTTACCTGCACATCATCTTCAGTGCTCCCACCACCGCTCCTCCGGTCCCGGGACCTACTGCTATGGCCCCTAGGCCATTGCAGTAGATCATGACCCCGGACCAGAGGAGCGTTGGTCAGAGCATTGAAGTGGGCAGTACACAGACATACAGTCTTCAGCCATACACTGTATATGGCTGGAGGCTGTATGTCTGTGGGGGACACTGCCAACGTAATGTGGGGGGACTACAACCTAATGTGGGGGAACTACAACCTAATGTGGGGGAACTACAACCTAATGTGGGGGAACTACAACCTAATGTGGGGGAACTGGAGGTGGGGTTGGTGGAGAAAAGTGTAGTGGAGAAGGACCAGGAGGGCATGGGAGGCTTAAGTGAGGTTGTTTGGGGGGGGGGGGGTGAGGTAAGGTAAGTGTGGGTTTGGTAAAGGGGGCAGAGGAGTGTGAAGGGGACTGAGGGTAGGGGGTGCAGAAAAGTGGAATAGTGGAGAAGGACCAGGAGTGTTGAAGGGGGGGATTTAAAGGGGTACTCCACCCCTAGACATCTTATCCCCTTTGGATAGGGGATAAGATGTCTAGGGGGGGAGTACCCCTTTAAGGACCAGGGGAGGACTAAGGCTAAGTTTCCAGAGAAGGCAAAAGCACAAGAAAAAAATGCCAAAAAATTACCATAACACAGGAAAAAGCAGTAGCAGTTTTTCTATGTTTTGCAGATAAGAAAAGGTGGAAACCTAGCCTTAGGGGTCTCTGGGAGCAGGAGTCTGGAGGAGGACTTAGGGGTCTGGGGGGGGGGGGGCAGAGGAGTCTGGGGGAATTAGGGCTCGTCCACACTACGAACTTCCACCAGCAGAATTTTGCTTGTTTTCAATGGGATGCTGCTGCTCTGTGCGCACTACGGAAGTCACAGTGTGTGGTAGTATTGTTTTTAGAGGGCATGATGTTTGGCAGTATAATATACAGGGTACACAGGGTTTGGCAGTATTATATTTAGGAAGCACAATCTCTTGTAGGGTTATAATGATTGTTGTCTTTATACAGAGGATGACGATCGGCTGGCAGAGTGAGGAACCAATGATGTCCAGGCGTCAAACTTTACAGAGGAAGATGGAGCTGGAAGAAGACATGGCGTCTGGACCAGATGAAGACGAAAAGGAAAGACAACAGAGAAGACGTCTCCTGTGAGGCATTTTATGTTTGTGTATTCTCCTGACTGTCCCATTAGATCTCTCCTCACTTCTAAGTTTTGCAGTAATAATGGATGACACTGTACCCCAATTTGAGGCTCCAACTTTTACAAAACTACAAATCCTACAATGCCTGGGGGGGCCCCCAACATAATGAAGTGCTCCGTCTTCCAGGCAGTCTTAATCTGGCCCTGCCTATAAGTGTGTTATCTAACGAACCCCCATAACAGCGTGTGATATGCATATCCCACAAAGGTGTATCATCTTAAAGGAGTAGTCCAGTGGTGAACCCAGTGGTGAACAACTTATCCCCTATCCTAAAGATAGAGGATAAGTTTGAGATCGTGGGGGGTCCGACCACTGGGGCCCCCTGCGATCTTCTGTACGGAGCCCCGACAGCCCGTGGGAAGGGGGCATGTCGACCTCCGCACGAAGTGGCGGCCGACACGCCCCCCTCAATACAACTCTATGGCAGAGCCGAAGCGCTGCCTTCGGCAATCTCCAGCTCTGCCATAGAGATGTATTGAGGGGGCGTGTCGGCTGCCGCTTCGTGTGGTGGTCGACACCCGCTATCTGGCTGGAGAGCCTGGCCCCCGTACAGAGAAATCGCAAGGGGCCCCAGCGGTCGGACCCCCCGCGATCTCAAACTTATCCCCTATCCTTAGGATAGGGGATAAGTTTTTCACCACTGGACTACCCCTTTAAGATCCCCCCATATATGTGTCATCCAGAGATCCCCCCATAAGTGTGTCAATGGGATCGGTCCTGTCAAACTAACCTGATCAGCTTTTATGAGGAGGTGAGCTCCATACTGGTCCAGGGGCAATCGCTGGATGTCGTGTATCTGGATTTTTCCAAAGCCTTTGATATGGTGCCACATAAAAGATTGGTGCATAAAATGAAAAGGATTGGACTGGGGGGGGTTATCGGTCATCTTCTGCTCTGGTCTGCGGGAAGGCACATCAGAGCAGAAGACGCCGGGAAGGCCGTGGAGCCAGGTGAGGGGACCTCCGTCTGCCGTTCTGGATGATCGGATCGCCGCTGCAGCGCTGCGGGCGATCCGATCATCCATTTTAGTGACCGCGATGCTGCAGATGCCGTGATCTGTATTGATCACGGCATTTGAGGGGTTAATGGCAGACATCCGCGGGATCGCGGGTGTCCGCCATTACGGGCTGGTCCCTGGCTGCAATCAGTAGCCGGGACCTGCCGGGCATGATCCGGGCATCGTTCCGATGCTCGCGGTTATGCTAAGGACATAAATGTACGTCCTGGTGCGTTAAGTCCCACCTCACCAGGATGTACATTTACGGCGCTCGTCGTTAAGGGGTCAATGGTATGTATTCTGATTGGGTGGGGTACCACAGGGGTCTGTCTTGGGTCCTGTCCTATTTAATATATTCATTAATGACCTTGAAGAGGGGTTGAATAGTAAAGTAGCAATCTTTGCAGATGATAGTAAACTCTGTAAAGTGGTAAACACAATAGAGGACAGTGCACTGTTACAAATGGATCTGGATAGGTTGGAGGTTTGGGCTGGGAAGTGGAGATGAGGTTCAACACTGATAAATGTAAGGTAATGCACATGGGGAGGAAAAATCCGGGCTGGGATTATGTATTAAATTTGAGAACACTCGGAACGACTGACGTGGAAAAGGACTTAGGAGTCATAGTTAACAGTAATTTTAGCTGTAGTGACCAGTGTCGGGCGGCTGCTGCCAAGGCAAATAAAACCATGGGGTGCATCAATAGAGGCATAGATGCCCACGACAAGGAAATAATTCTACCACTGTACAAATCACTAGTCAGACCACACATAGATTACTGTGTACAGTACTGGGTACCAGTCTACAAGAAAGATATAGTGGAGCTGGAGAAGGTTCAAAGACGGGCAACCAGGGTAATACGGGGAATGGGAGGACTACACTACCCAGAAAGATTATCAGAATTAGGGTTATTTAGTTTAGAAAAAAGAAGGCTTAAGGGAGACTTAATAACTATGAATAAATATATCAGGGGACCGTACAGAGATCTCTCCCATGATCTATTTATACCCAGAACTGTATATATAACAAGGAGGCATCCTCTACATCTGGAGGAAAGAAGGTTTCTACACCAGCCCAGACAGGGGTTCTTTACTGTAAGAGCAGTAAGACTTTGGAATTCTCTGCCTGAGGAGGTGGTCATGGTGAACTCGGTAAACGAGTTCAAAAAGGGTCTGGATGCTTTTTTGGAGAATAATAACATTGCTGGTTATGTATACTAGATTTATAGGGACAGAAGGTTGATCCAGGTATTTATTCTGACTGCCATATTTGGAGTCGGGAAGGAATTTTTACCTCAAGTATGAGTTGTTTTTTTTGTCTTCCTCTGGATAAACTCAGTAGGGACTCATTAGGAATATAGGTTGAACTTGATTGACTCTGGTCTTTTTTCAACCTTATAAACTATGTTACTACCGTATATACTCGAGTATAAGCCGACCCGAGTATAAGCCGAGACCCCTAATTTCAACCCAAAATCCCAGGAAAAGTTATTGACTCGAGTATAAGCCTAGGGTGGGAAATACCTCATCCCCCCTGTCATCATCCAGACCCGTCATTAACATCCTCATCATCATCCCCTTGTCATCATCCCACACATCCCCCCTTCATCATCCCCTTATCATCCCACACATCCCCCTTCATCATCCCCTTGTCATCATCCCACACATCCCCCCTTCATCATCCCCTTATCATCCCGCACATCCCCTCTTCATCATCCCCTTATCATCCCACACATCCCCCCTTCATCATCCCCTTATCATCCCGCACATCTCCCCTTCATCATCCCCTTATCATCCCACACATCCCCCCTTCATCATCCCCTTGTAATCATCCCCACCCCCCTTCATCATCCCCACACCCCCCCTTCATCATCCTCTTCTCATCATTCGCCCTCAGTGGTCTTCAACCTGCGGACCTCCAGAGGTTTCAAAACTACAACTCCCAGCAAGCCCGGGCAGCCATCGGCTGTCCGGGCTTGCTGGGAGTTGTAGTTTTGAAACCTCCGGAGGTCCGCAGGTTGAAGACCACTGCGGCCTTCAACATCATCCAGCCCCCCTCTCACCCCCTTTAGTTCTGAGTACTCACCTCCGCTCGGCGCTGGTCCGGTCCTGCAGGGCTGTCCGGTGAGGAGGTGGTCCGGTGAGGAGGTGGTCCGGGCTGCTATCTTCACCGGGGGCGCCTCTTCTCCGCGCTTCCGGCCCGGAATAGATGCGTTGCCTTGACAATGACGCAAATGACGCACCTCTGCGTCGTTGTCACGGCAACGTGACTATTCTGAGGCCGGGCCCGAAGCGCTTAGAAGAGGCCTCCCCGGTGAAGATAGCAGCCCGGAACCACTATCCCACCGGACCACCTCCTCACCGGACAGTCCTGCAGGACCGGACCAGCGCCGAGCGGAGGTGAGTACTCAGAACTAAAGGGGGTGAGAGGGGGCTGGATGATGTTGAAGGCCGCAGTGGTCTTCAACCTGCGGACCTCCGGAGGTTTCAAAACTACAACTCCCAGCAAGCCCGGACAGCCGATGGCTGCCCGGGCTTGCTGGGAGTTGTAGTTTTGAAACCTCCGGAGGTCCGCAGGTTGAAGACCACTGCGGGTGGGGGAGTTCACTCGAGTATAAGCCGAGGGGGGTGTTTTCAGCACGAAAAATCGTGCTGAAAAACTCGGCTTATACTCGAGTATATACGGTATGTATCCACAGATCCCCCTATAGCAGTGAATCATCTACAGATCCCAATAACAGTCATCTACAGATTATGCATGGCAGTGGTTCTGGGGTTGGATTCTACATCGTAGCACAGACACTGAATAAATACCGGCTCTTACTTCACCAAAGCCAGGAGCCTTGGTGACACATATGCAGGGTGGTGATACTGGGGTCTGATTCCTGGGTCTGTATTATGTGGGGAGGTGATACTGGGGTCTGATTCTGTGGTCTGTATTATGGTGGGGTCTGATTTGGGGGTCTGTATTATGCAGGAATTTCAATTTCAAGGTTGAACACAGAGCGGGTCGTTTGCTAGGCAACACCGATGCCCTGTCAAGAGTCCACTGTTGCAAAAGTGTTCACCCCCTCTGGCTTGAACAAAGAGGGGTATGTGAGAAAGTGAAAGGCATCATGGTGGATGGGCGATATGTGTCACCAAGGCTCCTGGCTTTGGTGAAGTAAGAGCCGGCATTTATTCAGTGTCTGTGCTGCGATGCAGATTGACACTATGGCCGTAGTATGGCTGGAAGGCCAATCCGGGACGGCTCTTACTGAGAATGGTCAAGTGCTTGGTGGGGGCCATTCTTCACAATCCAGGCCGCTTTTTAATGGCCTTAAAGGCCGCCTGTTTCACCAGTTGAGGGGGATTTGCTATTTGCAGCTCACACTGCCAGAGAGAGCTGAAAGTGGAGTTCTTCCCTGCATTGGCTCTAAGGTTGGAAGCTGGTGACCAGCCTGCCTTAAAAAGACTTATTTGGTGCCGCACCGCACGAACTCAGGTGTGAACAAACACCTAAGGAATACAGGTGGAGTTTTGTTTTGTTTTCCTTTGTTCTGCATTTAAAGACTGTTGGCTGTGTGTCAAGTGTGAATAAAACACTGAAATTTGATTTGAAAAATACGGTTTCCTTGCCTCTATACTGCAACTGCACCTATCTGCAAGAGCGAGTCATCACATTTGGTGGAGGATGCGGGCAATGCAGTGAGGACAGCGGTTGAATTGCAGTACGCTGTTGCCAAGAGCCAAGCCTGGGAGAACCCACTGGAGTTGTTGCTAGGGGCAAGGAACCTGCCGACAAGTGACCGTCATTACGGCTGGTGTGTTTATCCAGTGTCTGTACTGATCCAGAGTCTGCAGCATTGCCAAAATGGAGGCCGTCGTGAAAGCGCTCATGGAGGCCAACTTGCAGCAGCGGGAGCCCAACAGGCACCAGCTGGAGGCCAACAAGCACCAGCAGGAGACCAAACCAGCTACCAACCAGCAGGTAATGGCGCTACAAGCCACAGAGACGACCCGGACCACCCCTGACGCTCGGAAAGCTGTTTGGACGGCGATGCCCAAGATGACCCCCTCGGATGATGTCAAGACCTACCTGGCAGTCTTTGAAAAAGTGGCTGGGAGGGAGAGGTTACCACAGGACCAGTGGGCTGAGGTAATCGCTCCATTCCTGACGTCAGGGTCCCAGCAGGCATACATTGACTTGCCCAACAACCAGGCTGCTGACTATGACATTGTCAAGGGTGAGATCCTGGCAAAACTGGGGGTAAATGTGTGGGTCCCGGCCCAGCGGGTGCGACTGTTGGAATAGAAGATGGCTGAGCCTTCCAGGCCGCAATATTACTACCTATTGCAACCTCTGCAAAAATGGCTAAAGCCAGAGGTATTGAATCCCACTGCATTGCTGGACCGTCTCCTGGCCGATATGTTCTGGAGGGCCCTGCCTTACTCCCTCCAGAGCTGGGTTGGCCAGGCGTCCCCTAGCAACGCACTGGGGATGGTTGACTTTGTAGAAAGGTATGAGGTCACCATAAAACTATGGGAGGGGGCGCTTAAACCCAGGAGGTCCCCACCCTTGCCTAGGCGTCTGGAAAGCCCTAAAAGCCCAACCCCATTGCTATGTTGGGGGTGTCAGGAGCTGGGTCATGTAATGGCTAATTGTCCCCAGAGGGAAGAACCGACGGACACCAATTATGCACTCCGCCAGTCCCTGTATGCTCAGAGACTGTGTGCCACCAGTGTTCCCAGGGCAGGGGACTCGGGTCACCTCTGCCACGTGAAAGTGGGAGGTAGTGTTGTGGAGGCATTAATAGACTCGGGGAGTATGGTAACCCTAGTGAGGTCCAACCTGGTGCCACCCACGGAGTACACGGGATGACAGGCTGGCGTGTTATGCATACATGGTGACTATCCAACCGACTTGGTGACTTTGTCAACAGAAACTGGCTGCTGGACTCATGAGGTGGCCGTTGCCATGAAGTTGCCGTATGAATTAATTATTGGGAGAGACTTCCCAGGGTCCGTGTCTCTGTGGCCCCAGACAAGAGTTCCCCAGACTTGCGAGGCAGGGGTGTCCCCAATAGACTGGCCCTACTCAGGGGTTACTCCAGAACCCTGGGAACCTGAGTCAGAAGTAATGGCAGTTGGGGTGACTACCACTACGGTGGAAGAGGAGGTGTCGTCTCCACTCAAGGTAATGGTAGGAGATGTGGAGGATCTGCAGTCAGGGCCAGAGTTGGCAGACCTCAATGTTACAGGAGAAAATTTTGGTACAACACCATGATGTACCGGGTAAACCAAGTTCGGGATGAGAATGTGGAACGCTTGGTGGTGTCTAAAGCTTATCGGAGGCTGGTGCTAGAGTTAGCCCACCAGCATGTTCTAGGGGGGCACCTGGGCCAGCAGAAGAATGCATGACCGAGTTTTGCAACGCTTTTACTTGCCCAGTGTGTATGAAGAGGTCAAAAGGTATTGTAAAATTTGCCCAACCTGCCAAATCACTAGCCCCCAGCCCCATTAACGTAGTCCCCTGGACCCTCTCCCGATTATTGAGGTCCCATTGGAACGGATCGTTATGGATCTGGTAGGCCCATTGCCAAAATCCACTAGGGGGCACCCACACATCCTGTAGTCCTGGACTATGCGGTATCCCGAGGCGCTACCTCTGCGACATACCTCGGCCAAATTTATAGCTAAGGAGCTAATGGAGTTGTTTTCCCAAGTGGGCTTACCTAAAGAGGTATTGACTGACCAGGGCACCTCGTTTATTTCAAAGGTAATGAAGGAGCTCAGTAAGTTACTGCAGATAAAACAGCTACAGACCTCTGTGTATCACCCGCAGACGGACAGTCTGGTAGAAGGGATCTTTTGCTGCCCTATCTCATGTTTGCAATGCGAGAAGTGCCCCAGGCTTCTACTGGGTTCTCGTCCTTTGAACTGCTATACGGCAGACATCCATGTGGTCTGTTAGACATACATAGCTAAAGAGGCATGGGAACAACAGCCCACGCCGCACAAAAGTGCAGTTGAGTATGTCATGCAGTTGCAGGAACGTTCGACAGTAAATTTCTGGCTAGATTGCAGGGACCCTATGAAGTGATCATAAAGGTAGGGGAGGTGACGTACATGGTACACCAGCCCAGGTGAAGGAAGCCAGAGTAAATGTACCATGTAAACTTGTTGAAACCTTGGATAGATAGAGAGACTGGTGTGGATGACAGCCCTCAGCCAGGTTTGTTAGGGGTGGAGTTTCCCGTCCCTTAGTCTGGAGCGAGGGAAGCAGTTGCCACAGTGAAAATTGCTGACAGCCTTTCCTCTGCACAGACTCAGGAGGCCAGGGAGTTCATCAGTAGTTCATCATTAGGAACACCGATGTGTTCTCAGACCTTCCTGGACGTAATTCTGTTATTGTCACTGAATCCCATGTAAAAAATACGGTTGAAACCATACCGGGTACCTAAGTTGCGGCGACAAGCTATCTCGGAAGAAGTACAGCAGATGTTAAAACTGGATGTCATCGAGGAATCAAAGAGTGAGTGGGCCAGTCCGATAGTCTTAATACCCAAGCCAGACGGTACGCTGCGGTTCTGTAACAATTTCCGCAAACTTAATGAGGTGTCCAAGTTTGTATCCCATGCCCCGAGTTGATGAGCTTATTGAAAGACAAGGACAGGCACAGTATTTTTCTGTTTTGGACCTCACCAAAGGGTACTGGCAGGTGCCCTTGATGGAGGCTGCCAAAGAGAAAACAGCCTTTGTCACACCAGAAGGTTTATTTCAGAACAAGGTGTTACCCTTTGGTTTACATGGTGCTCCCGCTACGTTCCAAAGGCTAATGGATATTGTACTTTGGCCACATCGTCAGTATGCCTCAGCTTATCTGGACGATATCATCATCCACAGTGTAGACTGGGAAAGTCACCTTCCAAAAGTACAGGCAGTGGTAGGCTCCCTTAGGAAGGCCGGGTTAACTGCTAACCCCAAAAAATGTGCCATAGGGTTGGAAGAGACCAAATACCTGGGGTATGTCATTGGGCGTGGAGTTGTCAAACCCCAGGTGAACAAAATAGAGGCCATCCGGAATTGGCCCCGACCTGTCACTACTTGACAGGTGAAGTCGTTTCTAGGAATGGTGGGTTACTATATGAGGTTCATCCCCTATTTTGCTATGGTGGCTGCACTCTTAACAGACCTCCTGAAGGGACACAAGTCCGTCATGGTGCGTTAGTACGAACAGGCAGAGCAGGCGTTTTCTGCTTTGAAGTCAGCCCTATGTGGGTCTCCGGTGTTGGTAAAACCCAACTTCAAAAGGTAATTTGTGGTACAGACCGATGCTTCTGAGGTAGGTCTTGGTGCTGTACTCTCCAAGGAAGTCAAGGGGAAGAGCATCCCATTGTCTTTCTTAGCCGCAAACTGACCCCTGCAGAGATCAGGTTTAGTATAGTGGAGAGAGAGTGCCTGGTAATTAAGTGGGCACTCGAGTCTCTACGCTTTTATCTGTTGGGCTGGAAGTTTAGTCTCGTGACAGATTATTCCCCCCTTAAGTAGATGTGCCAGGCCAAGGACAAAAATGCTAGGGTCACCAGGTGGTTTCTGTCATTACAGAATTTCAAGTTCAAGGTTGAACACAGAGTGGGTCGTTTGCTAGGCAACGCCGATGCCCTGTCAAGAGTCCACTGTTGCACAAGTGTTCACCCCCTCTGGTTGAACAAAGAGGGGTATGTGAGAAGGTGAAAGGCATCGCGGTGGATGGGCGATATGTATCACCAAGGCTCCTGGCCTTGGTGAAGTAAGAGCCTGTATTTATTCAGTGTCTGTGCTGCGATGCAGACTGACATTATGGCCGTAGTATGGCAGGAAGGCCAATCCGGGACGGCTCTTACTGGGAATGGTGAAGTGCTTGGTGGGGGCCATTCCCCATAATTCAGGCCACTTTTTGTTGGCCTTAAAGGCCGCCTGTTTCACCAACTGAGGGGGATTTGCTAGTTGAAGCTCACACTGCCAGAGAGAGCTGAAAGTGGAGTTCTTCCCTGCATTGGCTCTAAGGATAGAAGCTGGTGAACAGCCTGCCTGGAGGCCTGGAAAAGACTTGTTTGGTGTCGCACGGCACAAACTCAGGTGTGAACAAACACCTAAGGAATACAGGTGGAGTTTTGTTTTGTTTTCCTTTGTTCTGTGTTTAAAGACTGTTTGCTGTGTGCCAAGTGTGAATAAAGTTTCCTTGCCTCTATACTGCAACCGCACCTTTCTGCAAGAGTCAGCACAGCACCTATGAGGGCAGAAAAATGTCCTACAGTACGCTTAAAAAAACGTATTTTAGTAAAACACCAGCTGGTGATTACTTTTGCCTGGACTTTCACAGTATCTAGGCCCTTGACAGATTAACAGGTACAAAATATTACACTACTTAGATGTAGGTATGTGGTATGCACTTATGAGGGCAGAAAAATGCGCTACAGTACGCTAAGAAAAATGTGCTCACAACACCAGCAGTACACAACAGTGCTGCAGACACAGTCATTGTGTACTAAACCCAAAATTGCAAAAATACTCTCTCTCAAATACTATTAAGAATGGACTGCTGGGTAGACCAGTTGTTGTGGAACAAAGACACAGATTTGCCCTAAAAAAAAAATTCGCCCTCCTGTGAAAATGTTTCTGCTGCTGAGGCAACACACAGCTCTCTGTCCCTCTCTGTAATACGATGCTGTTCAAAGGGGCTGAGGGGTTAATCGCTGCAGTAAGAATACATTTCTGTGCAAATACGCTGTGCTATGTGTCCAACAGAAGGCTGAGGTGACTAAGAGGTGAAACGCTGCTGCAAAATGCTTTTCTGTGTAACACACACACAGCGATGACCGTCCTATCTCTCTGCAGTGTAATGAATGAAATGACGAGCCAGAAAATGGCTGCCAAATATATAGGGCTGTGACATCACAGGGGTGACTGTCTGCTGATAGGCTGCATCCTGCATGTGATTCAGGGTCATCGCGCCTACCTGCCTTCCCGCCTTGCCTTCCCACCTTCTCAGAGTTCCTTGCCCCATGTACTGACATGTGGATCCGCCATTTTAGATGCCCTGGAGCCTGGATGGCACTAAATGGAGTTTAATGAAGCGATTCGCGCAATAGAATCATGGCGATATTCGCATTCATTGCAAATCAAAATTTTCCTGAAATTCGTAACGAATTCGGGTTCGTCAGCTTCGATTCGCTCATCTCTAATAGCGACCTTAGGTTTGTGTGTAGCTGTTTAACTATGGAGATCCTGTTGCACAGTTTCTAGGGTGGTGTCACTTCCAGAGGCAGTACAGAGGGTGGAACGCTTGGGTAATTGATGTAAGAGAGGACAGGCGATTTTTACACGCCAATGCAAGTCCCCTATTTGGGCTACGGTGTAAATAAAAAATAAGCATCAGTCACTGACTACAATACTTTATAACCAAACATGTGCTACTTAAGAAAAGGACAGTACCTATTAAAGGTGTACCATAGTCAAAGACCCTGCAACTGCCCTTGGAAAGCCCCCTCTTTCCATCCTGTTGGTCCCACTCCTTTCTCTATTGGAAACTGTGCAGAATTCATCAGAGAACTGCATTGCCAGCAAATTAATGGAGGGATATTAACCATTGGGTCATGAAAAGCAAAGAGAAGTAAACACCAGACATTTCTGTCCTGGGGTGGGGGGGGGGGGGGGGATTTTGATTCCCTGAAAGGAGGCCCATTCCAATACTTGCGATGGGTCCCCCTTTCTTTTATGTACACCTAGGCATTTCCAACATTTTATAGCTAGAGAAATACAGTAGTTGTGCTTCTATTTCAAGGCAATGCATACTCTCTCTGTCAAATGTTCATGTGTTTTGCGAGTGTTGCTGGGGCCTTCTTGATACGGCTGACAAAGCTAATATGGCTACAATAATCACAATCAATGTTTATAACAACATATCAGTACTCATGGGAGAAGCTGAGTCAGAATACTTGTATTTTAACTTCTTGTGTTGTTCCTGGGCTTATTGATTGGTGACTACTTTTGTACAGGATTGTCCTGTTCCATAGAGAACGTTCATACGATTTATGTATAGTCAATAGAATCTATTAGTCCCAGGATTGTTACTATTGTATTTTGATTATTCAGTGCTATTGTATAGTGTGTATATTATTGACCGTACAGGTTTCCTCTAAATGTGATTTTATGTGTTTTTAATCTATTATTGGAAGCTGTGCCTGCGTGAAATCCTCAGTAAAGGCTACATTTATAAGCACTGATTGTTATTATTTATTTATTATGTATTCTGTGTTCCCCTATGGCATGTTTCATTGCTGGACTTTGTGATTTCTATAAGCCCGATTTTTTAAATTTTTACTCGTGTAAAAACATTGATAAGTCATTTAGTTTGCTTCTGTTGTTCATGTGTCATCATTATGCCTAGATTTAAGGTGCTCTCTGAGGCTTTATACATACCTTTGGAAAATGATTTTAAAAACATTCTTAGCCATTGAACATAACTCATGCCAACATTGTGTAAGTGGAGAAGATTTCAAACAACTACCAACTCGCCAAGGTCAGGCCATTCTAATGTTCCTCATATGGGATTTATGGACTTGAGCACTTGAGTACTTGAGTTTTGCAAAAGAAAAGGGATTCTCAAATTACATAGGAGGTGTGCCAGGATGAAAGAACATCAGGGACAAGCACCATGAATTCTGGAATAATGTGCAAGAATTTGGCCACATGTTTGATGAAAACCTAGGGCAGCATTTCATCAAAAGAATCTGAAACTAACCTTAAAGTGTGGTGGTGGGGGAAATGTTATTGTTTGGTGAAAATTTGGGCATTAAAGGGGTACTCCACCCCTAAACATCTTATCCCCTATCCAAAGGATAGGGGATAAGATGTCAGATCACCATGGTCCCGCTGCTGGGGAGCCCCGGGATCGCCGCTGCGGCACCGTGCTATCATTACTGCGCAAAGCGAGTTCGCTCTGCACATAATGACGGGCAATACAGGGGCCGGAGCATCGTTATGTCACAGCTCCGCCCCTTGTGACATCATGGCCCACCCCCCTCAATACAAGTCTATGGGAGGGGGCGTGGCGGTCATCACGCCCCCTGCCATAGACTTGCATTAAGGGGACGAGCCGTGATGTCACGAGGGGCGGAGCCATGACATCAAGCTGCTCCGTCCCCTGTATCGGCCGTCATACACACAGAGCGAACTCGCATTGTGCAGCATCGGCGATCCTGCATCGGCGATCCCGGGGCTCCCCAGCAGCGGAACCGCGGCGATCTGACATCTTATCCCCTATCCTTTGGATAGGGGATAAGATGTCTAGGGGCGGAGTACCCCATTAAGGCCTACAACACTTCCCAACATAGAACCCATTATAACATTTTCATTCTAACAGAAGGTGCTTAAGAATAAGCAAATTTTCATTCTAGCAGAAGGTGCTTAAGGATAAGAAAACTATGCACCATTATTAAGCCATATATTAACCCCTTAAGGACCACGGGTTTTTCCGTTTATGCACTTTCGCTTTTTCTTCCTCACCTTTCAAAAATCCAAACCCTTTCAATTTTGCACCTAAAAATCCATATGATGGCTTAATTTTTGCGCCACCAATTCTACTTTGCAGTGAAATCAGTCATTTTACCCAAAAATGTACAGCAAAACGGAAAAAAAAATCATTGTGCGACGAAATTGAAGAAAAAATGCCATTTTGTTACTTTTGGGGGCTTCCGTTTCTACGCAGTACATTTTTCGGTAAAAATGACACCTTATCTTTATTCTGTAGGTCCATATGAATAAAATGATGCCCTACTTATATAGGTTTGATTTTTGTCGTACTTTTGTAAAAAATCATAACTACATGCAGGAAAATGTATACGTTTAAAATTGTCATATTCTGACCCCTATAACTTTTTATTTTTCCACATATGGGGCGGTATGAGGGCTAATTTTTTGTGCTGTGATCTGAATTTTTAGTGGTATCATTTTTGTATTGATCGGACTTTTTGATCGCTTTTTATAAATTTTTTCATGATATAAAAAGCTACCAAAAATACGTTATTTTGGACTTTGGAATTTTTTTGCGCATACGCCATTGACCGTGCGGTTTAATTGATGATATATTTTTATAGTTCGGATATTTACGCACGCGGCGATATCACATATGTTTATATTTATTTTTATTTACATGGTGTTTTTTTATGGGATAAAGGGGGGTGATTTAAACTTTTATTAAGGAAAGGGTTAAATCACATTTATTAACTTTTTTTTTACAATTTTTTTTTGCAGTGTTGTAGCTCTCATAGGGACCTATAACACTGCACACACTGATTGTCAGCCATAGCTTTGCAATGATCACAGTTATCGGCGGTCGATTGCTTAAGCCTGAATCTCAGGCTTGGAGCAATCAACCGCCAAGGGGACACACCAGAGGCAGGTAAGAGGACCTCCGCTTGTGTCCCAGCTGATCGGGACACCGCATTTTCACTGCGGTAGTCCCGATCAGCCCCGCTGAGCAGCCGGGCAGCTTTCACTTTCGGTTTAGACGCGGCGTTCAACTTTGAACGCCGCGTCTAAAGGGTTTATAGCGCACGGCACCGCGATCGCTGCCGCACGCTATTAGCCCCGGGTCCCGGCATCAGATACATGCCGGGACCGACCCGATATGACGCGGGGTCACCGCGTGACCCTGCGTTATATCGCGGGAGCCAGCCAAGGACGTAAATATACGTCCTTGGTCGTTAAGGGGTTAAAAACAAAGAGTGCATTGTATAAAAGATAAAGGGGAAGATGTATGAAAACCTGTCCAGAGGAAAAGTTGCTGTGGTGCTAAAAGCAACCAATCAGATCGCTTCTTTCATTTTTGAAAAGGTTTCTGAAAAACTAAAGAAGCGATCTGATTGGTTGCTATTGGCAACTCAGCATCTTTTCCTCTGGACAGATTTTGATAAATCTCCCCCAAAATCCTCACTATTTGTCAAAAGACTTTGGGGGATATGTATGAAGGATTTTACACAGTTTTTTTTATGCAATTTGATTTGATGGGATTTGTCACAATTTTTTTTATCTGTTACTTTTTGCGACAATCAGTTGCGCCAAATGGTTTAGAACATTATCACTGATTTGACGGTGTAAGTCATGATTTCAGTTGAAATCATGCCTTAGTGTGAAATTCGTCAATTGCGGCTTTTTGTTTTGGCGCAATTTTGGACGCAATCATGCTCGTTGAAGGGGTACTCCGATGGAAAACTTTTTTTTAAATCAACTGGTGCCAGAAAGTTAAACAGATTTGTAAATTACTTCTACTGAAAAATCTTAATCCTTCCATTACTTATTAGCTGCTGAATACTACAGAGGAAATTATTTTCTTTTTGGAACACAGAGCTCTCTGCTGACATAACGAGTACAGTGCTCTCTGCTGACATCTCTGTCCATTTTAAGAACTGTCCAGAGTAGGAGCAAATCTCCATAACAAACATATGCTGCTCTGGACAGTTCCTAAAATGGACAGAGATGTCAGCAGAGAGCACTGTGCTCATAATGTCAGCAGAGAGCACTGTGTTCGTAATGTCAGCAGAGAGCACTGTGTTCCAAAAAGAAAATAATTTCCTCTATAGTATTCAGAAGATAATAAGTACTGGAAGGATTAAGATTTTTTAATAGGAGTAATTTACAAATCTGTTTAACTTTCTGGCATCAGTTTATTTAAAAAAAAATATATGTTTTCTACGGGGGTACCCCTTTAAGTCGCAAACTTACACCAAGAAAAAAATGACAGAGAAAGTAGTTACAACAATAGAAGGTAGAACATCCAAACACATTTTGTGTTTCCTCCAGCAAATAATAATGTAGCAGTTACACAGACATTTTTTTTGTTTAAATAAAATGTTTTACACAATAATTTTTTAATGTTTTTTTTTAAATATGCTTTAGGAATGTCCCATAACTGTGATTTTTTTATATACATTTTTAAACATACAAAAAGGACCTAGCTGTTTAAGATTTACCTTTGTGAACCTGGCAAAATTCAAAGGTCAGATTTAATTCTTTTTCAGCTGCTGCCACACAGCCAGAAATTTTTGCCTGGAATTCTGGGGCAGGAGTCTACGCCTTTTGTAGGGCTGCATTTGTGCCAAAATTAAAACTTGCATGCGACAATTGATAATTTTGGCCCAACTACGCTCCATTTGATGAAAAAAAAAAATACATAAAATCACACATTGCAACACCATGATTGATACATAATCTTTATTCTTTGGATGGCAGTAAATGCCTAAATATATGTCCATGAGGAGATTACTATTACTGGTCTCTAAAGCTATTAGCTCTTCACTGGGCATTCTGGGAAGAGGGAATATGCAAAGCAGCTGAATCACACCTCATTTTCAGATTTCAAATTTTCAATCCAACTACAGAATTTTAAAAACTAATTGGAGTTTAATGCAAAACCAGAGATGTATCCAGAAGGAAAGAGGAGCCATCTGCAGGTAGCACTGTTTGGGGATTTTTCGCCCCTCAAAAGTACAAAGCAGGGTATTTTGGATTAGCTTGTGATAGGCCTATTTCATCTATCTATCTATCTATCTATCTATCTATCTATCTATACACAAGCAGGAGAATACAGCAGCACACTGCTAGCACAAAGATATATATGAAATATGAAATGCTATATTGCTATAATGAAAAAAAAAATTTGAGGTGCTTGGCTTACTATTTGGCCAAATAGTGTGTACCATCCCACCATGCAATAGTTGTGTATCAGTATCAGTATGTACTGGCCAACTTATCCTTTTTTCTATCTATCTACAGCAGGGGTCCTCAAACTACGGCCCACGGGTCACATGTGGCCCGCTGAGGACATTTATCTGGCCCGCCACTGCCTGGGACATCCCTGTGTCCCGAAAGATGTTTTCGGGACACAGGGATACGCTCTCGGAGGCCCCGCATTTACTTTAAAAACGCAGGGGCTGACGGGAAGGTGGCGCACGCAGTGACGTCACTGACGTCCCATGCGTGCGCCTATAGCAACAGCCCACAGAGGAGCGGAGCAGCGATGAGGATGTGCGCTGGCCGGCTTAGTAAGTGTTACCAGCAGCATGTCAGCTTCGGTGCTCCGACTACCGCTCTTTCGGTCCCGGGACCTACTGCTATGTCCGAACCAGAGGAGCGGTGGTTGGAGCACTGAAGTGGGGCAGAACACAGGCATACACTGTATGGCTGGAGGCTGTATGTCTGTGGGGGAACATACTGCACCTAATGTGGGGAGCTATACTGCATCTAATGTGGGGGAACTATACTGCATCTTATGTGGGGAACTATATTGCACCTAATGTGGGGGAACTGTACTGCACCTAATATGGGGGAACTGTACTGCACCTAATGTGGGGGAACTGTACTGCACCTAATGTGGGGGGGATCTATACTGCCAACCTAATGTGGGGGGAACTCTGCTGCGTACTTCAAGGAGTAGTCCACTAATAAGATATATGTGTGCATAGGAATTTGTTCATGTTTTTTTATCTATAGTCCGGCCCTCCAACGGTCTGAGGGACCGTGAACTGGCCCCCCGTTTAGAAAGTTTGAGGACCCCTGATCTACAGTCTCGTCCAGGAAAGCTGCACACCTATTCAAGAGGTGCCTAGGTGCACACTGTGTCCAATCCGAGTAAGGACCCATAGTAGTAAGAAATCCATCCTATAGATGTCTTTTTGTTTAGTCTCTGGCGACATAGATAAATAAGTAATATTATTCAAGTAAAATATTTTTGGAGAAAATAAAAAACCAACATAATTGGTAACATAAATGTGGATGCATTCAAATTCATCGGGTGAATGTATGTAATTTACACTTAAGATTGCTACATTGTACTCTCTGTTACATTGTACATATGTGCATACTTCAATAAAAATTATTTTCTGGGAAAGAAAAATTACATTTTCAGGGTTATGGCCTTAATTATAATAGATAATGGCCCTCATTTACTAAGAGTGGAATGTAGGTTTCTTTGTGGGTTTTAATTCCTTACAATTTATTTTCCACAGTATTTACTAAGGTTTCTCAACATTTTCCACTTTCCCTACACTTTGCTTTTTTTTTTTCTTACACATGCTCTGATCTGTAGGGTTTTCCTCAGCTGAAATCCACCACATTTTATGTGGAAACCTTAGTAAATATGTTGTTTTTTTTGTAAAAATGTCGGTAACACACCCCTTTTCAGAGACTACGCCCCTTTTCAGGTTTTCTTAGCAAAATGGAGAGTTAGTCGAGTTTTTTTCAATTCTGTCGCAAATTCTGGCGCAGACAGAATTTCTGGTGCAATGCGACAGAATCTGGTGCACAACCTGACAAAACATGTTGGGTTTGCAATAGTAAATGAGGGCCAATATCTTTTTGGGCCTCCTTCCAACCTACCAAATGACCCATTCAGACTTTCTTTTTTTACAATAATCTACACAATTCAATTGAACCCCAAGATCTATAATATTATTCTACCACACAGCTGCAAACACGTGACAACTAAGTTGCCTAGCAGTCTGTATAGTTAAAGGGAAACTGAGAGGCTATTCACTGGGTTATAGTGGGGGTGAACAGAAGTAAAACAATGCTCTATTCCATCTCACAGCCTAGTAATGTGACAGCTAGAGATGAGTGACTTTTTGAAAAATTTTATTCGGCTGATTTCCAAATTTATTTGTGGTGAATCGCTATCAAAAATGGCTATTTCTGGCCTACAGAGTGCCTCAACAGGGGTGTAGAACACTTTGCCTTGCCATAACACACATAGGGTGTGTGCTGGGTTAGTGAAATAATATTGTTATTCAGTATGACATGCAGATTAGAGGCATCGCTATTAGAATTACTGACCCAGAGTGGCACAATGACAGAGCTTGGAGGTAGCATCAGTATGAGGAAACCATATAGTGGTTGAATGACACAGCGTGGAGGCAGCATGAGGAGACCATGAGGAAACAGTAGTAAGAAATCCAAAGAACAGCGGCACTCCAATATCGCGAAAAATGTATTTTTTATTCACTCAAACCTGAGGCGACATTTTGGCTAGCTCACCTAGCCATTTTCAAGATAAAGATTGGTCCTGTGTGACCATATATATTCACTATGTTCTGTCGTTGTTGCTTGAAAATGGCTAGGTAAGCTAGCTGAAACGTTGCCTCACGTTTGAGTGGAAAAAAGATAACTTTTTCACGCTACTAGAGTGGCGCTGTTTTTTGGATTTCTTATCTATCTATCTACTTAAGTTTAATAAGAAATAAACTGTATCCTGTAGATGTCTTTTTGTTTAGTCTCTGGCAACATAGATAAATAAGTAATAGTATTCAAGTCAGAATATTTTTGGAGAAAATAAAAAAGCAACATAATTGGTAACATAAATGTGAATGCATTCAAATTCATCGGGTGAATGTATGTAATTTACACTTAAGATTCTATATTGTACATATGTGCATTCTTCAATAAGAATTGTTTTCCGGGGAAAAAAAAGAAAATGAAATTTTCAGGGTAAATTTTAGTAGATAATATCTTTTTGGGCCTCCTTCCAACCTACCAAATGACCCATTCAGACTTTTTTTTAATAATAATCTACACAATTCAATTGAACCCCAAGATTTATAATATTATTCTACCACACAGCTGCAAACACGTGACAACTAAGCTGCCTAGCAGTCTGTATAGTTAAAGGGAAACTGAGAGGGTATTCACTGGGTTATAGTGCGGGTGAACAGAAGTAAAACAATGCCCTGTACCTGTCCATGATTTCCATCTCACATCCTAATAATGTGACAGCTAGAGATGAGTGACTTTTTGAAAAATTTTATTCGTCTGATTTCCGAATTTATTTGCTGCTATTCGCTATAAAAAAAAGGCTATTTCTGGCCTACAGAGATCCTCAATAGGGGTGTAGAATGTTTTGCCTTGCCATAACATGCAAAGGGTGTGTTCTGGGTTAGTGAAATAATACTGTTATTCAGTATGACATGCAGATCAGAGGCATCGCTATTAGAATGACTGTTGCAGAGCGGCACAATGACAGAGCCTGGAGGTGGCATCAGTATGAGGAGACCATATAGTGGCTGAATGACACAGCGTGGAGTTGGCGGCAGCATGAGGAGACCATATAGTGGCTGAATGACACAGCATGGAGGTGGCAGCAGCATGAGGAGACCATATAGTGGCTGAATATCTCAGCCTGGAGGTGGCGGCAGTATGAGGAGACCACATAGTGGTTGAATAACACAGAGTGGCATTGGCGGCAGTATATAGTGGCTGAATGACACAGCCTGGAGTTTGCGGCAGCATGAGGAGAACATATAGTGGCTGAATGACACAGTGTAGAGATGGTGGAAGCATAAGGAGACCATATAGTGACTGAATGACACAGCCTAGAGTTGGCGGCAGCATGAGGAGACCATATAGTGGGTGAATGACACAGCCTGGAGTTGGCGGCAGCATGAGGAGAACATATAGTAGCTGAATGACACTGCCTGGAGGTGGCGGAAGCATGAGGAGACCATATAATGGCTGAATGACACAGCTTGGAGGTGGCAGCAGCATGAGGAGAACATACGGTGGCAGTATGAGACAGCTTGGAGCTTGCATCAGCATGAGGAGAACATATGTTGGCAGAATGAGACAGCCTGGAGGTGGCATCAGCATGAGGAGAACATATGTTGGCAGAATGAGACAGCCTGGAGGTGGCATCAGCATGAGGTAAACATGTGGTGGCAGAATGAGACAGCCTGGAAGTGGCATCAGCATGAGGAGAACGTAGAATGAGACAGCCTGGAGGTGGCAGCAGCATCAGGAGTCCTGAAAGTGACCCGGTGAGAGAGTGGTGCAGTGGATGGCAATACCAATACCTGGTGAGGAAGGTGGGTGAAAAAAGGAGAACTTGGCATCAGATGTGTGGCATCAGGCGGGTGACAGGATCAGAATAGTAGCTGAGGCAGGTAGGCAGAAGAAAACGTCTCATTTGTAAAAGTGTTAGTGTGCACAAGTAAGTATTGAGGATATGCATTCCGTAAAACTTAACTTTTAATAATATTCTTAGGATAAAATATATGTACCCAAATTTTTTTTTAAATCAAACAAAAGGAAAGGTGTGCAAAAAACACAATGTGCCACCTAAACCACCAAGTATTTATGTGATGCAAAGACCTCTAAAAGGTGGAAGGGAACAATGTATGGTCCATTGTAACCGGTGGGGGTAAAAACTTTCCCTCTAAAGCCCTACTCTCGTATTATTAATTCCTTTCTTGGCTGGGTTGCTAGCCCTAAAAAGGGCGGCCTAACACAGGAACCTCTCCCTATTTCCCCCTACAAACACTGCCTTTTCCCAGGGTTTTTAGGTGGAAATAAGGATTGGTTCCTGTGTTGGGCCGTCCTTTTTTAAACCCTTAAGGACCAGGCCCATTTTGGCCTTAAGGTCGAGACCAATTTTATTTTTGCATTTTCGTTTTTTCCTCCTTGCCTTCTAAAAATCATAACTCTCTTATATTTCATCCACAGACCCATATGAAGGCTTGTTTTTTGCGTCACCAATTGTACTTTGTAATGACATCACTTATTTTACCATAAAATGTACGGCGCAACCAAACAAATATTTATGTGGGAAAATTGAAAAGAAAACCGCAATTTTGCAAATTTTGGAAGGTTTTGTTTTCCCTCTGTACACTTTCTGGTAAAAATTACATGTTTTCTTTATTCTGTGGGTCAATATGATTAAAATGATACCCATGATTATATGCTTTTCTATAACTGTACCACTTAAAAAAAATCTCAAACCATTTTAACAAAATTAGTATGTTTGAAATTGCCCTATTTTGACCACCTATAACTTTCTAATTTTTCCGTATATGGGGCGATATGAGGGTTCATTTTTGTGCCATGATCTTTAGTTTTTATCAGTAAAACTTTTGCTTAGGTTTTACTTTTTATTAATATTTTATACATTTTTTTTGGAATAACATTTTTTGACTTTTTTTGACTTTCTCCCTTTCCACCTAAAAACCCTCGGAAATGGCAGTGTTTGTAGGGAGAAATAGGGAGAGGCTCTTGTGTAGGGCCACCCTTTTTAACAGTCAAACCAAGAATCTTTTATTGAAAAGAGTAATGATAGCAGTACAAAAGGCAAAAGTTAAATAGTAAAGTGCCTCTTCAGGCATAAAATCACATAATGACAACAGAAAACAGATAAAACAGAGAACATGGAGGTTACATCATCTCGTTGCTTCGCACAGAAACAAAGAATGTATCACATACGTATGGAAAACAATACAGATACATGTTAATGGCAGGATCGGTCGTCTACAAACAGTCACCTCAAGCACATATAAAACATAGGGAAATTCCCCGCCCCCCCCAGTTCAATATAGAGAAAGGCAATTCTGTATAGGTGGGCAAGAAGAAGAGGCCTGCCATTCTTCCCATAATTTATCAAAATATTCCACCCTGTTCTCACGAATGGCAGACAGTTTCTCACAAAGCATAATAAAGTTAACTCTATCTATAACCTTCTGAAATGACAATAACGGGGACTTCCATTGGGCTGCTATATGTATCCTGGTAGCCATAAGAATGAATTGAGCCATTCGAAAGGTGCGAAATGGCATTCTACTGGGTCTGTTGCTTAAAAGACAAAAAGACAGAGAACTGGGCATGCGTTCACCAAATAAATCCACCAAGACCGTGTGAACCCTTCTCCACAGTTATGCCACCGTAGGGCAGCTCCACCAAATATGATGCATAGAACCATTAGTCTGACATTCCCTGAAGCAAAGAGGAGACACCGATGGGTAAAGTGTGTGTATTCTAGAAGGGACCATATAGACTCTATGTAGGATTTTAATAGATGTCTCCATTAAGGAGACCTACCAACTACCCTTACTAATAGCCATGCAACAAGCATGCCATTGGGGCAAAGATAGGGTCACACGTAGGTCACGTTCCCAGGCTACCATGAAGCGCAGTTTAGTATCAGTAGGGGGGGCATTTAGATGAGCATAAATGCGAGAAAGCATGCCTGGCAACGTAGGACCATAAAGCAAGGCCGCTTCATAGAATGTAGTGGTCACCCTAAAGCCCTTAGGTCCCAACGAGGAGTAATATGATAGGATTTGAAGGGCCCGTAAATATTCCCCAGGCGGGAGTGCATGTATAGAGCAGAGTTGTGGTATGGTGATCAATTGTTTACCCACCAGCAGGTCAGATAATTTAGTTAGGTTAGCAGAGCGCCACCAGGAATATAAGGCAGTGGAAATGTCAGGTTGAAAAGCAGGATTAGAAAGAAAGGGGAGGAGGGGAGGTATAGGGGACTGCAGACGGAATTTGAAGCGGACCAGACGCCAAAGAGACAAGGAATATAGAGTGATTTGCGCCAAAGAGGAGAGAAGAGCTGAAACAGGACAAGAGGACCACATCAAGGCGGAAAAAGAGTAGGGAGAGATAAGGGATGCCTCCAACCCTACCCATCTAGGGGCATTCTGTGTGGCGTGTGTTAGGGCCAATTGGGCTAGGCGAGCAGCATAGTAATATTTCAGCAGGTTGGGAACCGATAGACCACCTACCCTTTTATGATAATGCATAACAGTCTTATTAATGCGGGGTCGTCTACCATTCCAGATGTAATGGGAAATAGTGTGTTGAAGAGAGCATATGTCTTTTTTCACTGCCGGGATGGGAAGGGAGCCGAACAAGTACAAGATGCGTGGAAGAATAACCATTTTGTATACATTTATATGACCTATCCACGAGATATGGGGTACTGTCCACTTAGTTAGATCCGCTCTAATAGAGCGAAATAGTGGAGGATAGTTCGCAGCATATAAAGTTTTAAGGGATGTAGTAAGATTAACACCTAGATAGGACAGGCCCTGGGAGGAGTCGTGAAACCCAAAATTTAATGAAATCAATTGACGTGTCAAGGGTGGGACATTGCAATACATAACCTCTGATTTAGCCACATTCACCTTCATCCCCGACAGCCCAGCAAACCCGTCCTAGAGAGTGAGTAAATTAGGTAAAGTAACTAAAGGATTCGTTAACGTCAGGAATAGGTCATCTGCAAATAGGCTAGTTTTATATTCCATCGAACCCACCACAAGGCCCTTAATGTTAACGTTGTCTCTAATAGCAACCGCCAAGGGCTCCATCACGAGCGCAAAAAGCGCCGGTGAGAGAGGGCATCCCTGACGCGTTCCCCTCCCTATAGATATAGATGAGGGTGAAGTGGAGGGCAGCTTCAAGTAGGCTGTCGGGGCCGAATAAATGCTACGCAACATGCAAACAAAGGGACCAGAAATGCCAAATTTCGACAATACCTGAAACAGGTAGGGCCACGAGACCGTATCAAAGGCCTTTTCTATATCTAGCGCTAGGGCAAGCATGGGAGTTTTAGTTACATCTGAATAGTTGATAAGGTTCAAGATCTTCCTAATATTATCTGGGGCCTGTCGGCCTGGGATAAATCCTACCTGGTCTTGGTGGACAAGAGAGGGCAAGTAGGAATTAAGTCTAGAAGCAAGAATAGAAGTAAGTAGTTTAGAATCGACATTAAGAAGAGAGATAGGACGATAGTTAGAGGGTAGGGTGTGGTCCTTAGAGGGTTTAGGCAAGACAGTGATCAAAGCATCAAGAAATTCAGAGGGAGGTTTGGCGCCAGAGAAAAGAGAGTTGAAAAAGGAAACAAGATGAGGAATGAGCAAAGAGGAAAAGGTTTTAAAGTAGGAGGCAGAAAATCCGTCTGGGCCGGGAGACTTGCCCAGTTTAAGATGGTCAATGGCCCGTTCCACCTCCTCCACCGTGATGGGTCCGTTCAAGGCCTCCCGGTCCAAAGCAGATAGGGCCGCCCTTTTTAGGAGAGAGTAGGGCCTTACAGGGGAAGTTTTTACCCCCACCGGTTACAATGGACTATACGTTGTTCCATTCCACCATTTAGAGATCTTTGCATCACATCAATACTTGGTGGTGTAGATGGCACATGGTGTTTTTTGCACACCTTTCCTTTAGTCTGATTTCAAACATTTTTTGGGTACATACATTTTATCCTAAGAATACTATTAAAAGTTAAGTTTTATGTAATGCATATCCTCAATACTTACTTGTGGTCTGATGTGGAGGAATGGTTATAACTGGGGAGCAGCGCCTTAAATATGTTTAACACTATACATATTTGTGAAGTGTTGGTTTGGCACCATGGTCAATCTACTCTGATGCATCTGGCATTGGTGGGTGGAAATCCTGACTGATCCATGCCTGATTCATCTACACAAAGGTCAGTCTCTCCACATTTTTAGTGGACAGACGAGTTCTCTTTCGCGTGACTATGGCCCCCGCCGCACTAAACACCCACTCTGATGGCACACAACTGGCCGGGAAGGACATCTTTTCCAGGGCAAACTCTGCTAGTTGTGACCACAAGTCAAGTTTTTCTGCCCAGAAGTCCAGCGGATCTTCAAGGTGTGTTGACATGGTCATGTCAAGGCTGCTGATGAGTTGCTTCACTATGTGGGTGAAGAAAGCTGCTCATTAGTGACTGTAGACTCATGCTGCTGCTGATTAAGCTGTTACTGCTCCTGCCACCCCACCCCTCCCCAGCAGTCATGGCAGTGGAAGGTGAGCACAGAGGGCCCCTCAGAGTCAGACCTGCAAGAGGATGGATGATGGCACAGATAGGCATCGGCCAACTGACTACGTAGGATGTCTCTGTAGTAGGTCAGTTTGTCCTCCCTCTCAGTGGGTGTAAAAAAGGTCCCCATTTTGTGCCAGTAGCCCTGAAGACCAACCACGTCTTCAGGGGTTATGAGACATATGTCATATGCCTCACAACCCCTGAAGACATGGTTGGTACCACGAAACATGTAGGGGAGATATACTGTTGTGGTTTTATGTCAGCCTAGGTCCCTCCATAAAATGTACTGCAGACGTTAATATAGCAACAGTTACTCCATACAAAAGAACTTAAATTTATGATCACAGGGACTGTGCTGGTGGCTTTAATACACCTTTTTGGACCTTTTTAATTATAATTAATAAAAGTAAAGATTTAATATTTGCACTAATCCCAGTAGAGGGGCAATATGTTTGGGGTTTTATAACCCGTCACCTTTTGGTGATTGGGGTTTGGTTATTTAATGCAGGGCGCATGTCTCAGGCTTCCTTGTCGCAGCGCAGACAAGATATTCTTCCCATTGTCAGTCACCATGGTTCCCATTTCCAGTTTTTGTGGAGTAAGCCATGATTCGATTTCTTGATGAATGACTTTTCACAGTTCCTCCCCTGTGTGACACTCGTCAAGGCAAACAATGTGAAGAACAGCGTGACACCGCCCTGCCCTGCATGGTATGCTGGAGGGGCACTGAGACTTGTCTGTGCAGTGGAGGCTTAGTACACGTTGGAGCATGAGGAGGCGGAGTCACACACTGTCACAGAACCAACGGCCTGAGAGCATGGAGGAGGAAGCGGCGTGACCAGTCCAAGTTGCTGTTGTGGCTGTGCAGGAACCACATTCACCCAGTGGGCCGCAAAGGACATGTATTGTCCCTGACTGTAGTTACAGCTCCACACGTCGTCACTGCCGTGCACTTTGGTACACACCTACAGACCCAAGGACTGGCTCACCTTCTGTTCCACAAAATTGTGCAGGGCTGGTACTGCCTTCTTCGAAAAGAAATGACGGCTTGGGACTCTCCACCTTGGCTTGGCACAAGCCATCAGTTCTCTGAAAGGTGCAGAGTCCACCACTTGAAAAGGGAGGAACTGCAGCACCAGCAACTTGGACAGGAGCACATTCAGCTTCTGCGCTGTTGGATGAGTGGGCGCATACTGTTGTGTCTTGGACATGGCTTCGCCGATGGATTGCTGGCGGAAAGACTGACTCAAAGTAGGAGAAACAGGAGCATCTGGAGCGAAAGAAAATTGGTATGACACACAGCTCCCTTTGGCTGAGGTGGTGGAGTTTTGGCTGGTTGAAACAGGGAGCGGCGTGTCACTGGGTGAGGCAGCAGGTTGGCCACCACATCAGAGCAACGATTCTCCAAGGCCACTTTATGGTGATGCTGCACATGTTGATCCAGGGTCGGGGTGCACAACATATGGACCCTGGCCACGCTTCACCTTCTGTCGACACATCTTGCATGTGGCCAGGTTGACATCCTCCGGATGCTTGATGAAAAACTGCCACACCGCCAAGTAGCTGATTTTCCCACCAACAGTCAGCACTGATCGACCGCTACTGCCGACTCCAGCAACACCTGTTCCACCACCTCCCGTGAAGGTAGGCTGCCGCAAACCAGGTGGTCTACCCTGGGCACGATTGGCTCCAGACTTTCCACTTCTGCCCCCATGCTGACTGCTAACCATGTTACCAACTTGCTGGCTCAGCTGCTGCCTCACGGGCATCCTGCAACCCTTATCTCCTGATAAGGAAGAAGCCCCTTCTGCACCCAGCTCCTAATTGCGATCGGCTTCATCATCATCAAGTTGTGTCTGCATGTCACTGATGTCCTCCTCAGGTTCCTTAACAGTTTCTGATTCAGGAGCCTGAATGCTGCCAACACCACCTCCCATGCCACTCTCCTCATCACTGCTTGCCCACCTAGCAGAGGAAGCGGCGGATGTCTCCTCCACTCCTTGGCTGGGCAGTAGCTGCTGACTGTTCTCTAGTAGATCGTCCTCACTAAATAGTGAAGCTGAAACCACAGCATAAGATACTTCTGTGGGGGGAGGGAACAGCATAGGACAGAGGCAATGGGAGGACAGGGACTTCCAACTGCGGGTTGTGTCTGATGAACCCACCGACTGTTGACTGGGGGTCTCAGATGTCACTTGTTATGAAGTGGTTGACCATTTTAACCAATCGATGGCGGCAGATGGGTTGCAGGTCGAGACACGACCGCTAGCTGATACCAGGAGCTTAGGTCCCTCGCTGTGACTCCTGCTGCCACTCGCCCTAGTCTGCTGCGACCTCTGCCTGATGAATTTAGGCCTTTGCCACTCCTCTGTGCATGTCCTGGCACTTCTCTGCCTGAAATACTTAGTGCGTGTATGAGGGGAGTACAATACGCTCCACTACATTTAAAACAGTATTTGTCTACAACACCACCCGGTGTGTACTTTTGTCTGGCCTTTCACAGTATCTATAGAGTATATGTACAGGAAAATACAGAGGGAATTAGCGCTCAAATCCAAGTCCCACCACCTATATCAAGAATCTAAATATAAACTCACCCGGTGTATGTGGAGTGGTGCCTTAGGCAACTCCCCACTAACACCCACGGGCCTAGATAGCAGTCAAGTCAATCAATATAAATGTAGTCTCTTCACAAATTATCAATTCTGGAGAGCGCACAGTCTTCTGGGAACATAACAATGCCCGTACATAGACAATATAAACAAAAAAAGCATAAAAAGTTGACCAGCGCTCAATGAAGTACGACTTAAAGTATGTAGGTAAAAAGAGTGGTATGTGCACTTACTCCACAGTGGGGGATCTAGATGATCCTTTCACCAAAGATACCCCCTCCAAGACAGCTTATATCACTCAGCGCCGGATATAGGTAACAAGTCACAGCGTCAGGACAGCCAGAGATTCAGGAATTCATTTAATATAGCAACGTGTTTCAAAGGTTAAAATATACCTTCTTCATCAGGCTTACACATAATAATGAAACATCCATTCAACTTATACTCACACAGCGTCTCCTCAGACACCGGCATCTTCTGCTCACTTCGTTCCTTCCGGTCTCATGGTCACATGATTGTGGTCACGCAACCATGGCTGTTTCGTAGCCGTCACGTGAACTAGGTTAATAACTTGCGCTTGCGCTGTGACTGAAACCATGCGTCCCAGCCTGGAACGCACAGGTATCAGACACGTGTATCATTAGCGCATGCCCTAATTATACACGTGTCTGATACCTGTGCGTTCCAGGCTGGGACGCATGGTTTCAGTCACAGCGCAAGCGCAAGTGATTAACCTAGTTCACGTGGCGGCTACGTAACAGCCATGGTTGCGTGACCACGATCATGTGACCATGAGACCAGAAGGGACGAAGTGAGCGGAAGATGCCGGTGTCTGAGAGACGCTGTGTGAGTATAAATTGAATGGATGTTTCATTATTATGTGTAAGCCTAATGAAGAAGGTATATTTTAACCTTTGAAACGCGGGGACCGGAATTCCCACGGGCGTATCCATACGCCTTACATCCTTAAGGACTCGGGATGCAGGGCGTAAGCATACTCCTTACGTTCCGGAACAGGGTAAAACAGAATTTGTCTACAACACCAGCAGGTGTGTATTTTGGCTGGCCTTTCACGGTATCTAGGCCCTTAAGAATTTAACAGGAACAAAATGGTACACCACTTAGATATACGCACAGGTTACACTTAATAGAGGACAATCTGCTTTTAGTGCTCTGCTCACCCTTACTGGCTGGCTACTATTAGCTTTTCAGTGGTTGTACACACCAGTGCTGCGGAATACAGTCGCTGTGTACTACACCCAAAATTGCATTCCCTTCCCTATCAGTGCTTCTAGGCTGGATTTGGGCTTGAGGTGAATTACTGGTGTAAAAAAGCTTTTTTGTGCAACAAACTGTTCTCTGTCCCTCTCTGCAATAGAACGTTGATGTGACTGGGAGGTGAATCGCTGCTGTAAAAATGCTTTTCTGTGCAACACACACTGCTCTCTGTCCCTCTCTGCAACAGAACACTGATGTGACTGGCCGCAAGATGGCTGCCGATTATATAGGGCTGTGACATCACAGGGGAGACTGACTGCTGATAGGCTGCATGCTGCATGTCATTAAGGGTCATCCCGCCTACCCGCCTTCCCAGGATTCCTTGCTCCATGTCCTCACATGTGGATCCGCCATTTTAGATGCCCTGGAACCTGGACCGCACTAAATGGAGTTTAATGAAGCGAACGAACAAATCGTGGCAATATTCACATTTGTTGCAAATACATTTTTCCTGAAATTTGTAACAAATTTGGAGTCATCAGATTCGATTCGCTCATCCCCAGTGACAGCCTTTTATATTGAGGATAGTGTAGTGGCTCTCCTCATTGCTAACAGAACACGGTCTACAGCTTTGTTTCAATTAACAAAACAGGAGGAAAAGTTGACCAGTTGACCATAGCAACCAATCAGATCAAAGGCCTTTTCAAAAATGAAAGCAGCGATCTAATTGGTTGCTATGGGCAACTGGTCGACTTTTCATCTGCACAGTTTTTGATGAATCCTTTTATGATCTACTAACCGACCTGAACCCGATGTTTCCATCTCAATGTGAGGTATGTCACATCTACCATCTTGGGATTATATTGAACTTAGATCCTTTTATTTATTTATTGTTTATTTATTTATAGAAACTCTTATTGTTGCTCTAGTTCATTACTGTCTTTATCATTGTTACTCATTACTAACTGGTCTTCTCACTATCACCCCTATCCATTCCAAAATGAAAACAGCAGTCATGTTTGTCTTTCTGATCATGCAAAGGAAAATGGCTGGATTATTACAGATAACAACCCCTTTTTTATCTCTTCTGTCACCGCTACTTCCTCATAGATTGTAAGTTCTTGTGGACAGGGCCCTTGCTCCTCTTCTTTAAATTGTTTAATATAATTTTGTTTTTACATTTACCTTCTGTATTGTAAAGTGCTGCGGAATACGTAGGAGACAGACAAGTGATTTACCAAATACAGCAGCTTTGCTTGAAAAGACCACCAGGTGGCAACACGATCACACAGTTCATCTGTATGGTTCTATTTCTTCCATCTCATAACATGGACACATGTAGCATTTAAAAAAAAATCTGCATATTTCCTTTCTTCAAAATACAGTGCCTCGTGAAGTAATTTGTTGTTTGCTTTATAAGGCTTCAAGATGATGGTGGATCGCCATGTGGATAAAAGAAATTTACCAAATGATAATGTATTCAATTGTTCACATACAATTGAACCCCAACACTATTGTCACATTTTTTTTTCTCATTTTTAAGGTTCAAATCTTTGATAAAGGGAAGTAGATGTAGGGTGCAGGATTAAAGGGTGGAAAGCATATTTTTTTTTTAACTCAACTGGTGTCAGAAAGTTAAACAGATTTGTAAGGGACTTCTATTAAAAAAATCTTTACCCTTCCAGTACTTTTTAGCAGCTGTATGCTGGAGGAAATTCTATACTTTTTGAATTTCTTTTTTGTTTGGCCAACGGTGCTCTCTGCTGACACCTCTGTCAATGTCAGGAACTGTCCAGAGCAGCATAGGTTTGCCATGGGGATTTTCTCCTGCCCTGGACAGTTCCTGATACGGGCAGCAGGTGTCAGCAGAGAGCACTGTGGACAAGACAAAAAAGTATAGAATTTCCTCTGTAGCATACAGCTGCTAAAAAGTACTGGAAGGGTAAATATTTTTTTTTAATAGAAGTAATTTACAAATCTGTTTAACTTTCTGGCACCAGTTGATAAAAAAAAAAAAGTTTTCCACCGAAGTACCCCTTTAACCTGTTCAGGACCCATGACGTATGCATACGTCTTCACACCCTGGGTCTTAAGGACCCATGACGTATGCATACGTCATGGCATTTTCCGGTCTCTGCCGCTCGCCGGGCAGAGATCGGAACTGGATGCCTGCTGAAATCCTTCAGCAGGCATCCAGGGCAAACGCCGAGGGGGGCCATGTAGGGAAATCGCCCTTGCGATCTGCGGCGATACCGGGCTGATCGGGTCTCTGGGACAAGACCGCCCGGTAATTTCGCATGATCCCGGCTGTCGCAGACAGCCAGGACCATGCTGGAGTATCGGAGCGAGGTGGCAAGCCGGCCACCTTCTCCTATCCCCTGCGATCCGTTGGTTAGTTAACCGACCAATCGCAGGAGGGGGGGCGGTTACTTCCTCCCATCCTGCCCGGCCCCTGAGTCAGGAGAGGACGGGAGGAAGACCGGAGGACGCGGCGGGGGACGGGGGAGTGCTAGGGACCGGCCCCGGTACTTACCTCGTCCCTGAAGACCCGGATCCAGACGATGAAGATGGCGGCGGCGGCGACAGGTGAGTAGATCTTCAGCCGCGGTCGGGCCCTTTACAGCAATGCACGTCGCCGTAAAGCGACATGCATTGCTGTAATAGGACCCTGTAAACTACAACTCCCAGCATGCCCAGACAGCCCTTGGCGTCTGGGCATGCTGGGAGTTGCAGTTTTGCAACATCTGGAGGTACACAGTTTGGAGACCACTGTGCCCTTCCAGATGTTGCAAAACTACACATCCTCAGCATGCCCTTACTGTCCAGGCATGCTGGGAGTTGTAGTTCTGTAACATCTGGCCCTTCAGATGTTGCAGAACTACAACTCCCAGCATGCCTGGACAGTTTTGGCATACTGGGAGTTGTAGTTTTGCAACATCTGGAAGGGCACAGATTGGGAACCACTGTATTAGTGGTCTGCAAACTGTAGTCCTCCAGATGTTGCAAAACTACAACTCCAAGCATGCTGGGAGTTGTAGTTCGGCAACATCTGGCTCTAAAGATGTTGCCGAACTACTACTCCCAGCATGCCTGAGAATGTTTGGGAGTTGTGGTTTTGCAACAGCTGGAGGCACACTGGTTGGGAAACATTGTTTCCTAACTCAGTGTTTCCCAACCCGTGTGCCTCCAGCTGTTGCAAAACCACAACTCCCAAACATTCTCAGGCATGCTGGGAGTTGTAGTTTTGCAACAGCTGGAGGTCCCCCCCTCTGTGAATGTACAGGGTACATTCACATGGGCAGGGGGCTTACAGTGAGTATCGGGCTGCAAGTTTGCGATGCAGCAAATTTTGCGCGGCAGCTCAAACTCGCTGTAATCCCCCTGCCCGTGTGACTGTACCCTAAAAACACTACACTACACGAACACAAAATAAAATAAAAAGTAAAAAACACTACATATACACATACCCCTACACAGCCCCCCTCCCTCCCCAATAAAAATGAAAAACGTCTGGTACGCCACTCTTTCCAAAATGGAGCCTCCAGCTGTTGCAAAACAACAACTCCCAGTATTGCCAGACAGCTGTTGACTGTCCAGGCATGCTGGGAGTTTTACAACAGCTGGAGGCACCCTGTTTGGGAATCACTGGCGTAGAATACCCCTATGTCCACCCCTATGCAAATCCCTAATTCAGGCCTCAAATGCACATGGCACTCTCTCACTTTGGAGCCCTGTCGTATTTCAGGGCAACAGTTTTGGGACACATATGGATTATCGCCGTACTCGGGAGAAATTGCCTTACAAATCTTGGGGGTCTTTTTCTCCTTTCACCCCTTATGAAAAGGTGAAGTTGGGG
Source organism: Hyla sarda (assembly GCF_029499605.1). Taxonomy (NCBI): domain Eukaryota; kingdom Metazoa; phylum Chordata; class Amphibia; order Anura; family Hylidae; genus Hyla; species Hyla sarda. The sequence goes on from NC_079190.1 coordinate 254,880,807, forward strand.
TCTACACCAGCATGTTGGTGTAAAAAAAAAAAAACTTTTTACACTAACATGCTGGTGTTGCCCTATACTTTTTATTTTGACAAGAGGTAAAGGGGAAAAAAGCCCCCCAAAATTTGTAACACAATTTCTCCCGACTACGGAGATACCCCATATGTGGGCACAAAGTGCTCTGGGGGCGTATGACAAGGCCCAGAAGGGAGAGTGCACCATGTATATTTGAGGCGATTTGCACAGGGGTGGCTGATTGTTACAGCGGTTTTGACAAACGCAAAAAAAACAAAACCCCACATGTGACCCCATTTCGGAAACTAGACCCCTCACGGAATGTAATGAGGGGTGCAGTGAGAATTTACACCCCACTGGTGTCTGACAGATCTTTGGAACAGTGGGCTGTGCAAATTAAAAATGTTGTACAGCCCACTGTTCCAAAGATTTGACAGACACCAGTGGGGGGTAAATGCTCATTTTATGCCTTGTTACGTTCCTCAAGGGGTCTAGTTTCCAAAATGGTATGCCATGTGGGGGTTATTTTGCTGTCCTGGCACCATATGGGCTTCCTAAATGCGACATGCCCCCCGAGCAAAATTTGCTCTCAAAAAGCCAAATATGACTCCTTCTCTTCTGAGCATTGTAGTTCGCCCGTAGTGCACTTCAGGTCAACTTATGGGGTACCTCCATACTCAGAAGAGATGTGGTTACAAATTTTGGGGGGTATTTTCTGCTATTAACCCTTGTAAAAATGTGAAATTTGGGGGGAAACACACATTTTAGTGATTTTTTTTATTTTTTTTTTACGTATGCAAAAGTCATGAAACCCCTGTGGGGTATTAAGGCTCACTTTATTTCTTGTTACGTTCCACAAGGGGTCTAGTTTCCAAAATGGTATGCCATGTGGTTTTTTTTTTGCTGTCCTGGCACCATAGGGGCTTCCTAAATGCGACATGCCCCCGAGCAAAATTTGCTCTCAAAAAGCCAAATATGACTCCTTCTCTTCTGAGCATTGTAGTTCACTCATAGTACACCTCAGGTCAACTTATGGGATACCTCCATACTCAGAAGAGATGGGGTTACAATGTTTGGGGGGTATTTTCTGCTATTAACCCTTGCAAAAATGTGAAATTTGGGGGGAAACACACATTTTAGTGAAATTTTATTTTTATTTTTTTACATATGCAAAAGTCATTAAACCCCTGTGAGGTATTAAGGCTCACTTTATTCCTTGTTACGTACCTCAAGGGGTCTAGTTTCCAAAATGGTATGCCATGTGGGGGATTTTTGCTGTTCTGGCACCATAGGGGCTTCCTAAATGCAACATGCCTCCCAAAAACCATTTCAAAAAAACGTACTCTCCAAAATCCCCTTGTCGCTCCTTCGCTTCTGAGCCCTCTACTGCGCCCGCCGAACACTTTACATAGACATATGAGGTATGTGCTTACTCGAGAGAAATTGGGCTACAAACATAAGTATACATTTTCTCCTTTTTCCCCCTTGTAAAAATTCAAAAATTGGGTCTACAAGAACATGCGAGTGTAAAAAATGGAGATTGTGAATTTTCTCCTTCACTTTGCTGTTATTCCTGTGAAACACCTAAAGGGTTAAAACGCGGACTGAATGTCATTTTGAATACTCTGGGGGGTGCAATTTTTATAATGGGGTAATTTGTGGGGTATTTCTAATATGAAGACCCTTCAAATCCACTTCAAACCTGAACTGGTCCATGAAAAATTGTGAGTTTGGAAATTTTGTGAAAAATTGGAAAATTGCTGCTGAACTTTGAAGCCCTCTGGTGACTTCCAAAAGTAAAAACACGTAAATTTTATGATGCAAACATAAAATAGACATATTGTATATGTGAATAAAAAAAAAAATTATTTGGAATATCCATTTTCCTTACAAGCAGAGAGCTTCAAAGTTAAAAAAATGCAAAATTTTCTAATTTTTCATAAAATGTTGGGATTTTTCACCAAGAAAGGATGCAAGTTACCACAAAATTTTACCACTATGTTAAAGTAGAATATGTCACGAAAAAACAATCTCGGAATCAGAATGATAACTAAAAGCATTCCAGAGTTATTAATGTTTAAAGTGACAGTGGTCAGAATTGCAAAAAATGGCCGGGTCCTGAGGTGTAAAATGGCTGGGTCCTTAAGGGGTTAAGCAGAGTCCTGGTGCCATACAGAGCCCAAAGACCCTGCTACATAATAATATGTCCCCTATTAATGCTAGGTGAAGGCTCTGTTGCATGGTTCAGGAGCTTTAAGTTCCATCTCTGCTTTGAAATGTTGAAATCTTGAAATGATGCTAAAAGCAATGTTGCAGTCCCGCTGTTAGTGTAAAATTTCCAGGTATACAGTGCTTTGAATAAAAGACCCTGGGTGCTGTAAGTAGTCTTCTGTACAGTCACGTGACGTCAATAGGCCGGATCTAGAATATACATTAGGATAAAAATGTGTAGGTTTATCCAAATCCCATCCACAAATATTGTGAAAAAAAATCAACAGGGAAATGAGATCCTGCTGCAGATTTTTTAATCCACTCCATGCATGTTCTGGTATAGAAATACCAAGGATTTTGACAGCAAATTTCATACTTGTGATAAACAAGGTGAAATTTGCAGCAAATTAAATGCTAATTCACAGCATTTACTGCATAATTAATGGAACATGTGGATTTTGATGCAGCTATGTTTCCTATTTTGCCTTATTTCATCCAGCCTTATAGCAGGAGCCTTAGCATACTGAGCATAACCATTTTACCGCCCCATCTTAAATCATAACCATATAAAGTAATCTAGGCATGGTTAAATATATGTATCCCACCCTTTGTTGTTATGCCATAAATGTTTAGATGGGAATACCCCTTCAAATAGGTGTCTGTAGTGCATAATCTCTGAAATATCTTTTATAGTTAAATTTAAAAGAGCAAATAGGGAACTAAGAAATCCCAAAGCCACTGTGAAGGGTTAAAGAACCAAATAAATTTCTAATCGGAGAAATACGTTTTATGAATGTTTGGATTATAGAGCTATTTTGCATAGGTTTTTATTGTGTAATATGTATTATATGAGCTTTTTATGTATGCTAGGCTTTAGTGCAGCCTCTTATGTGAGCTATGATAATAAAACTAAACAAGCATCTTATGAGGAACTTGGGAATGAGATTGGAAAAGATTTGTTTATTGCCTGTAGTGCATGAAAGGAAAGTGGTCATCTTAGTTCAATGCCCTCTATACAAGCTGCGTCCCTCTCTTTTTATAACCCTTCGGTGCCTCCTCTTACCTGCCTCCATTTCACAGTCCAGGTTAAACAGCTAGATCACAGTCATTTGTATGGGGCACAGGAATCAATTTTACAATGATTGCTTTTATATTCCCAGGACAGCAGGGTTTAATAGCTAAAGCATGGCGCCTCCCTCCAAGCCAGCTTCCAGGCAAACAGTCAGCGTGTATAACCCATCTGTACTTTACCTTACATGTTTGTGTAATCCCCCTTTGTTCAGATTAGTGCCGAACTTCACACAACCACACAAGTGCTTAATGTCATCCATGTGACTCTCTTCTGTTTGCTATCTTTGGTATGCACCGGCATGCATATATACACAACTCAATTATGGGAGCATTGGCTGCTGAAATCTGGAATTCTATTGTAAGCTAGGGAGGAAAAGTCACTGAAAATAGATCCTGGCATGCAGGACATTTGTGGGCCACACCAGGGATCTGACATGCAGTTCCGGGGGCCGGGCAGGTGATTTCTGTAGGCATTTACCCTTGCATCGGGCACACAGGGCAAAATGCCGGAAGACTTCACACACTTCGGCAAACACTGCTACATGGGACCCGGTGCACAAATGACAGGGCAACCAGTCACTAAACTGCTAATTACATCTGCCTGCAGGGACTTCCTGGTGGCATTGCATGTGGTGAGTGACATTATCGCAAGCACTGCACAGGGACGCCGATGTCCTGCGCAGCGCGTGCAATGATGTCACTTATAGCGCGCACCTTTGCTAGGAAGTCCATGCAGGCAGATGTAAGTAGCGCAGTCCAGGTGGGGAATCTGTGCTAAGGCTACCTAATTTTGGGAATCTGTGCTACGTTACCTAATGTGGGGAATCTGTGCTAAGGCTATCTAATGTGGGTAAACTGTGCTATGGCTACCTAATGTGGGGAATCTGTGCTAAGGCTACCTAATGTGGGTAAACTGTGCTAAGGCTATCTAATGTGGGGAATCTCTGCTAAGGCTACCTAATGTGGGGAATCTGTGCTAAGGCTACCTAATGTTGGGAATCTGTGCTACGTTACCTAATGTGGGGAATCTGTGCTAAGGCTATCTAATGTGGGGAAACTGTGCTATGGCTACCTAATGTGGGGAATTTGTGCTAAGGCTACCTAATGTGGGGAAACTGTGCTATGGCTATCTAATATGGGAAATCTATGCTAAGGCTACCTAATGTGGGGAATCTGTGCTAAGGCTACCTAATCTGGGGAAACTGTGCTACAGCTACCCAATGTGGGGAATCTATGCGAATGCTACCTAATGTGGGGAATCTGTGCTAAGGCTACCTAATGTGGGGAATCTGTGTTAAGGCTACCTAATTTTGGGAATCTGTGCTATGTTCCCTAATGTGGGGAATCTGTGCTAAGGCTACCTAATGTGGGGAAACTGTGCTAAGGCTATCTAATGTGGGGAATCTATGCTAAGGCTACCTAATGTGGGGAAACTATGCTAAGGCTATCTAAAGTGGGGAATCTATGCTAAGGCTACCTAATGTGGGGAATCTGTGCTAAGGCTTCCTAATGTTGTGAATCTGTGCTACGTTACCTAATGTGGGGAATCTGTGCTAAGGCTATCTAATGTTGGGAAACTGTGCTATGGCTAACTAATGTGGGGAATCTGTGCTAAGGCTACCTAATGTGGGTAAACTGTGCTAAGGCTATCTAATGTGGGGAATCTATGCTAAGGCTACCTAATGTGGGGAAACTGTGCTAAGGCTATCTAATGTGGGGAATCTATGCTAAGGCTACCTAATGTGGGGAATCTGTGCTAAGGCTACCTAATGTTGGGAATCTGTGCTACGTTATCTAATGTGGGAAATATGTGCTAAGGCTATCTAATGTGGGGAAACTGTGCTATGGCTACCTAATGTGGGGAATTTGTGCTAAGGCTACCTAATGTGGGGAAACTGTGCTAAGGCTATCTAATGTGGGGAATCTATGCTAAGGCTACCTAATGTGGGGAATCTGTGCTAAGGCTACCTAATCTGGGCAAACTGTGCTACAGCTACCCAATGTGGGGAATCTATGCGAATGCTACCTAATGTGGGGAATCTGTGCTAAGGCTACCTAATGTGGGGAATCTGTGTTAAGGCTACCTAATTTTGGGAATCTGTGCTACGTTACCTAATGTGGGGAATCTATGCTAAGGCTACCTAATGTGGGGAAACTGTGCTAAGGCTATCTAAAGTGGGGAATCTATGCTAAGGCTACCTAATGTGGGGAATCTGTGCTAAGGCTACCTAATGTTGGGAATCTGTGCTACGTTACCTAATGTGGGGAATCTGTGCTAAGGCTATCTAATGTGGGGAAACTATGCTATGGCTACCTAATGTGGGGAATCTGTGCTAAGGCTACCTAATGTGGGGAATCTGTGCTAAGGCTACCTAATGTGGGGAATCTGTGCTACGTTATCTCATGTGGGAAATCTGTGCTAAGGCTATCTAATGTGGGGAAACTGTGCTATGGCTACCTAATGTGGGGAATTTTTGCTAAGGCTACCTAATGTGGGGAAACTTTGCTAAGGCTATCTAATGTGGGGAATCTATGCTAAGGCTACCTAATGTGGGGAATCTGTGCTAAGGCTACCTAATCTGGGGAAACTGTGCTACAGCTACCCAATGTGGGGAATCTATGTGAATGCTATCTAATGTGGGGAATCTGTGCTAAGGCTACCTAATGTGGGGAATCTGTGCTAAGGCTACCTAATGTGGGGAATCTGTGCTACGTTATCTCATGTGGGAAATCTGTGCTAAGGCTATCTAATGTGGGGAAACTGTGCTATGGCTACCTAATGTGGGGAATTTGTGCTAAGGCTACCTAATGTGGGGAAACTTTGCTAAGGCTATCTAATGTGGGGAATCTATGCTAAGGCTACCTAATGTGGGGAATCTGTGCTAAGGCTACCTAATCTGGGGAAACTGTGCTACAGCTACCCAATGTGGGGAATCTATGCGAATGCTACCTAATGTGGGGAATCTGTGCTAAGGCTACCTAATGTGGGGAATCTGTGTTAAGGATACCTAATGTGGGGAATCTGTGCTATGGCTACCCAATGTGGGGAATCTGTGCTATGGCTACCTAATGTGGGGAATCTGTGCTACGGCTAACTAATGTGGGGAAACTATGCTACCTAATGTGGGGAAACTTCATCCTTCCTAATGTGGGGAAACTGTTGCCTACCTAATTCTCCCCCGCCCATCAATAGCACCCCCATAATCTGTCAGCTCGTGCAATCACCACAGGGGGTAGGGGGAATGGGGAGTGGCTGTTGCTGATGGATGATGGATGTGCTTCTGCTGGTGGGGGGTGTTCCTGGTGGATGATGAGGAATGCATTATGAGGGCATTATATGTGAGGGGTGCATGCGGCCCAACCTCACCCAGCCTCTACCTCCAGTGGCCCACAGGTCATTTGAGTTTTAGACCCCTGATATACAGAATACTAAGAATGGAATCGAAATCACTCAAAATTGTAAAAAAAAAAAAAAGGGTCCATACGTACTAATATAGGGGCAGGTTAAAAACAATTCCCAGCACGATGCAGACAAGCAACACTGTTAAATGGAAAGGTGTTACAGATGCAAAATACTGATAAACATCTACTTAAAACTATACAATTTATGAGGGGTGGTTGCATAGTATTACACTTTCTAATAGATATGTCATCTTTGTGGTGCCAGTCATATGGTTACATTTAGTGCACCATGCTGACAAGCCTATAAGTAGTGCCAATACTATTGGATCAGGCGGTCTGCCCAGCACCATCTAAGTATACCATGCTAACTACATCATGCTTCCCAACACCCCATCCTTCCCCAACATCACAAGGCCAGGTTGCTTCTTGAAAAAGTAATAGCAGGATGTATTAGGTAATAAATAGACCATACTATGCAAGCTTGCAACCTTCATCAAGGTTCTTCATTTTCTTTTCAGGGGCCTCCTGAAGGCACTGTGATTGCAATGTTAGAACTGAAAAGAGGAAAAAAATAGCAAAAGTCTCTCGTTACTAAAGGTCCACATCCCCTCCTTTCCCAAGGGGAAAACATAGTATTAAAAAAGGAAGTATGCTGAATTTTTGAAATGCAAAAAAGGAATGAAAAAACTGCATTTCCTCTTCGATATATTAACTAAATGAACTCCAAAATGTTGACTTTAAAAAACACAACTTGTCCCACAAAAACAAGCGCTATATGGCTTTGTCAACGGGAGGAAAAACGCAGCACTTAGAAAGCAACGAATGAGGGATGAAAAAAAAAATGCTTGGGCATTAAGACCTAAAAGGAATGCTGGAAGAAAAAAGTGATCAAACATGTATCCCAAAATGATAACAATTAAAAGTAAAGCTCACCCTACAAAAATACGAGCCCTCCCACAGCATCAGTATCACTGTAATCCTACTGACCTTGGTTTGTTTGCTTCAGCCAAAAGTGGCAAAATGGTGTTGGCACCATAGGAAAATAGTAGAAAAAAGGAGGAACACATGACTTTAGGGTAGAGTCCAGAATGCCTTGCAACTAGTAGGAATGATCACATGACCTCAGGTTACCCAATTATCTTGCAAGAAGGAGGAAGGGTCACATGTTCTCAGGGAAGCCAATAATGCCTTGCTAACAGCTCCCAGCCAATCAGGAGACAGTATAGGGCTGGGTCAGATGCCTTAGAAAAGCCCATATGTGCAGATGCAGTGTCCATTTTAGGAAAAGCAGCTGTAAGAAGCAGATTTATGTTAGGGACAGTGTGTACAGCCCAAATAGGAGTTGAACCACTCTACTACTACTACAATATTGAAAAGCAGTGTATGGAAAGCACATTGCAGACATTGAGCTTCATTTGTTAAGGCTAAATCTGTGTTACTGTAAAACAAACTAGCATTGCATTGATTTTTGCGGGTGTTGTATGTGATTCCTGCGTTCTCACAATTAGAGATGAGTGGACTTTTAAAAAATTCGATTCAGCCGATTCGCCGAATATTCCGAAAAAGTTTGTTTCGATCCAAATTTTTTCGCGGCGAATCTATATTAAAAAAGGCTATTTCTAGCCTACATACAGCCTCTATAGGGGTATAGAACACTTTGCTGTGTTCTAAAACGCATATGGAGTGTCCTGGGGGTAGTGAAATAATACTGTTATTCAGAATAACATGCAGATTATCGGCATCACTTTTAGAATCACTGCCGCACAGCAGCACAATGACAGAGCCTGGTGGGGGCATCAGTGTCAGGAGACCATATAGTGACTGAATGACACAGTGTGGAGGTGTTGGCAGCATGAGGAGACCATATAGTGGCTGAATGGCACAGTGTGGAGGTGTTGGCAGCATGAGGATACGATATAGTGGCTGAATGACACAGCTTGGATGAGGCTGAAGCATGAGGACACCATATAGTGGCTGAATGACACAGCGTGAAGGTGTTGGCAGCATGAGGACACCATTTAGTGGCTGAATGACACAACATGGACATGTTGGCAGCATGAGGAGACCATATAGTGGCTGAATGACACAGCATGGAGGTGTTGGCAGCATGAGGAGACCATATAGTGGCGGAATGGCACAGCGTGGAGGTGTTGGCAGCATGAGGAGACCATATAGTGGATGAATGGCACAGCCCGGAGTTGCCAGCAGCATGAGTAGGCACTAGGCCTTCACAATCCCTAAGATTAAAAGATGAATTAAGAAATTTAAACCAAATATTTTGGATAGCGGGTGCTACCTATGAGAAAATTTTAAATTCCCAGACCCAGGCACCACATCAGCATCAGTAAACCATATATTGCCTGAATGACACAGCCTGGAGTTGGCTGATGCACGAGTACACAGCAGGGCTTCACAATTCCCCCCAAAAAACAACACAATTTTAGAAATTTGGGGAAAAGATTTTGGATAGTGGGTGCTACCCATGAGAAAATTTGAAATTCCCAGACCCAGGCCACACAGCGACATCAGTAACCCATATATTGCCTGAATGACACAGCCTGGAGTAGGCTGATGCACGAGTACACACCAGGGCTTCACAATCCCCCCAAAAAACAACACAATTTTAGAAATTTTTGAAAAAGATTTTGGATAGCGGGTGCTACCTATGAGAAAATGTGAAATTACCAGACCCAGGCCCAGCAGCGCGATCATTTTTTTATTTGAAAGTTGAAACAAACTTTGAGTGACCCGGACCCCATCGTGTGGGTACGAAGGCCCAAATCCAACAAGCCCCCACAGCAACATCAGTAAAGCATATATTGCCTGAATGAAACAGCCTGGAGTTGGCTGATTCACGAGTACACAGCAGTGCTTCACAATCCCCCCAAAAAACAGAACAATTTTATAAATTTTTGAAAAAGATTTTGCATAGCGGGTGCTACCTATGAGAAAATTTGAAATTCCCAGACCCAGGCCCCACAGCGGCATTAGTAAACCATATATTGCCTGAATAACACAGCCTGGAGTTGGCTGATTCATGAGTACACAGCAGGGCTTCACAATTCCCCCCCCCCCCCCAAAAAAAAAAAAACACCACAATTTTAGAAATTTTTGAAAAAGATTTTGGATAGCGGGTGCTACCTATGAGAAAATTTGAAATTCCCAGACCCAGGCCCCACAGCGGCATTAGTAAACCATATATTGCCTGAATGACACAGCCTGGAGTTGGCTGATGCACGAGTACACACCAGGGTTTAACAATCCCCCCCAAAAAGCAACACAATTTTAGACATTTTTGAAAAAGATTTTGGATAGCGGGTGCTACCTATGAGAAAATTTCTAATTACCAGACCCAGGCCCAGCAATGCCATAATTTTTTTATTTGAAAATTAAAACAAACTTTGAGTGTCCCGGACCCCATTGTGTGGGTACGAAGGACCAAATCCAACAAGCCCCCACAGCAACATCAGTAAAGCATATATTGCCTGAATAACACAGCCTGGAGTTGGCTGATTCATGAGTACACAGCAGGGCTTCACAATTCCCCCCCCCCCCCCAAAAAAAAAAAAAACACCACAATTTTAGAAATTTTTGAAAAAGATTTTGGATAGCGGGTGCTACCTATGAGAATATTTGAAATTCCCAGACCCAGGCCCAGAAGCAGCATCAGTGAACCATATATTGCCTGAATGACACCATCTGGAGTTGGCTGATTCATGAGTACACAGCAGGGCTTCACAATTCCCCCCGCCCAAAAAAAACACCACAATTTTAGAAATTTTTGAAAAAGATTTTGGATAGTGGGTGCTACCTATGAGAAAATTTGAAATTACCAGACCCAGGCCCAGCAGTGCCATCATTGTTTTATTTGAAAATTAAAACAAACTTTGAGTGTCCCGGACCCCATTGTGTGGGTACGGAGGACCAAATCCAACAAGCCCCCCACAGCAACATCAGTAAAGCATATATTGCCTGAATGACACAGCCTGGAGTTGGCTGATTCACGAGTACACAGCAGGGCCTAACAATTCCCCCCCAAAAACACAACAATTTTATACATTTTGGAAAAAGATTTTGGATAGCGGGTGCTACCTAAGAGAAAATTTAAAATTCCCAGACCCAGGCCCCACAGCGGCATCAGTAAACCATATATTACCTGAATGACACAGCCTGGAGTTGGCTGATGCATGAGTACACACCAGGGCTTCACAATCCCCCCAAAAAACAACACAATTTTATACATTTTTTAAAAAGATTTTGGATAGCGGGTGCTACCTATGAGAAAATTTGAAATTCCCAGGCCCAGAAGCGGCATCAGTAAACCATATATTGCCTGAATTACACAGCCTGGAGTTGGCTGATTCATGAGTACACAGCAGGGCTTCACAATTCCCCCCCCCCCCCCAAAAAAAACACCACAATTTTAGAAATTTTTGAAAAAGATTTTGGATAGCGGGCGCTACCTATGAGAATATTTGAAATTCCCAGACCCAGGCCCAGAAGCGGCATCAGTAAACCATATATTGCCTGAATGACACCGCCTGGAGTTGGCAGATTCATGAGCACACAGCAGGGCTTCACAATTCTCCCCGCCCCCCCCCCCCCCAAAAAAAAAAAAACACCACAACTTTAGAAATTTTTGAAAAAGATTTTGGATAGCGAGTGCTACCTATGATAAAATTTGAAATTCCCAGACCCAGCCGCGCCATCATTTTTTTATTTGAAATTTAAAACAACCTTTGCCTGTCCCGGACCCCAGCATGTGGGTAGTGGGTACGAAGGACCAACTCCAACAAGCCCCCACAGGGCTCATGTGGCCGTGAGATGTAGGCGCAACGTCTCCATTGCCCTGACTGGCCATTATTTCCAAGACTTTTCGCCAAGGCAAACCATGTGAAGAACAGCGTGACACCGCCGTGCCCTGCACACATGGTATGCTGAAGGGCCACTGAGACTTGTCCGGGCAGTGGAGGCTTAAGACACAGTGGAGAATATGGAGGCAGAGTAGCACACTGTTACAGGACCAACGGGCTGATAGAGTGTAGCAGGAAGCAGCATTGAGGGCTTCAGAATCCCAAAGAAAAACATTTTTTAAAAATGTTTAAGAATATTTAGGTCAGCGGGTGCTACCTATATATTGCCTGAATGACACAGCCTGGAGTTGGCTGATGCATGAGTACACACTAGGGCTTCACAATCCCCCCCAAAAAAACACAACAATTGTAGAAATTTATGAAGAAGACTTTTGGATAGCGGGTGCTACCTATGAGAAAATTTGAAATTCCCAGACCCAGGTCCAGCAGCGCCATCAGTGAACCATATATTGCCTGAATGACACAGACTGGAGTTGGCTGATGCATGAGTACGCACCAAAGCTTCACAATCCCTAATAAAAACATACATTTTTTACGAAAAATTTTAACGAAAATTTAGGACAGCGAGTGCTCTCTATATATTACCAGAATGACACAGCCTGGAGTTGGCTGCAGCATGAGGAGACCATTGAAATGTGTGATTTTTTCATTTGAAATTTAAATCAAAATTTGTGTCCCGGACCCTGCCGTGTGGGTACAAAGGACCTAATATCACAAGCACCCACAGGGCTCATGTAGCCGTAAGATGTAGGCACAACGTCTCCATAGCCCTGACCGGCCATTTTTGTTTTTTGTACCTTTTTTTAAGAACAAGCGCATATCCAAGAGTCCAGAAGACTCTATAATGCAGGACGGTGGATCACCAAAAGACATAATTTTTTATGAAATAAAGAAGCAGAGTTTATCCCTCTCCGTATTTTTTTTTTTTTTAAATCACATGCAACAAGCGTTCAATGGTGTAATGGTTATTATTCTGGAAAATTCAAGTTTATTACTGTGATAATTATCAGAACATTTGAAAAAAACCCTACCCAATAGTGTTTAATAACCCCATACATTGCACCATAAATGTTGAAATTTTAATTAAGCATGTATGTATGTATTTCAAAAATACTAAAATTAAAGGCCCAAGCCCAGAAGCATCATGAAGTCAAGTAGTTACAGAAACACACAGGAACAGTCAGGAGTAGGCATCAGCAGTACCCAAGAGGCTTCAATAACCCCTTACGTTGCACGATCAATTGCGAGATCTAGCAATAACACGTGTGTTATGCCTTCAGATGTCCTGGGCTGCACGCACAAAACACTGAACGGACCAGCGTGTGTCTATCTTTCACTGACAGGTGCAGGTAACCCGCTGAACCCCGTTCGCGATAGGGATCAGGGATTGCAATTATTTGCCAGGAAAGAAGAATCACAACTAAGTGCAGGTCATAAGCTCGGGTTCATTAAGTCCCTGCCCTTTGTACACACCGCATGTCTGTACTACCGATTGGATGGTTTAGTGAGGTCCTTGGATCGGCCCCAGTGGGGTAGGAGAAGGCCCTGGCAGAGCGCCTAGAATTTAAAGATCATTGTTGAAATTTGCATTAAGCATGTATTAGCTACTGCTAAACTTCCAAAAATTAAAGGCCCAAGGCCAGAAGCGTCTGTGAGGCAAGAAGTTCCTGAAAGACACAGGATGAGTCAGGAGCAGGCATTCGCAGTACCCAAGAGGGTTTCATAACCAACCCCTTACATTTAAAGATCAATGTTGAAATTTGCCTTAAGCATGTATTTAGCTACTGCTAAACATCCAAAAATTTAAGGCCCGAGGCCTGAGGCATCAGGGAGGCAAGTAGCTCCTGAAAGACACAGGATGAGCCAGGAGCAGGCAATGGCAGTACCAAAGAGGGTTTCATAACCCTAATTGATAATCCAAGAGGGTTTCATAACCAACCATAATTGGGAAATATTGGTGTAGAAGCGTGGTCAATCTACTCTGAGGCATCTGGCATTGGTGGCTTGAAATCCTGGCTGAACCATCCCTGATTCATCTTCACAAACGTCAGTCTCTCCACATTTTAGTGGACAGACGAGTTCGCCTTGGGGTGACTATGGCCCTGGCCGCACTAAACACCCGCTCTGATGGCACACTACTGGCCGGGCAGGACAGCTTTTCCAGGGCAAACTCTGCTAGTTGCGACCATAAATCAAGTTTGGCAGCCCAGAAGTCCAGCGGATCTTCAATGGTTGTTGGCATGGTCATGTCAAGGTATGCCACCACCTGCTGGTTCAGGTCCTGCTCCATGTCTACCTGCTGCTGATGAGTTGCTTCACTATGCGGGTGAAGAAAGCTACTCATCAGCGACTGTAGACTCAGGCTGCTGCTCCTGCTCCTCCTCTCCTGTCTGATGACTAGAAACAACGGCCATCTCATCCAACCTAAACTGTGCTCCGCTCTGCCCCTCATCATCCTCCTCCTCCAGTTCAGCCCCCACAGGGCTCATGTAGCCTTGAGATGTAAGCGCAACGACTCCATTGCCGTGAACAGCCATGGTTTCAATCATTTGTTGTAGGAAATGTAGGAGTGGAATGATATCGTTCATGGCGTAATCCAAGCGACTTACAAATAATGTGGCTTCTTCAAAGGGCCTCAGCAAATGGCAGGTGTCACGTATGAGCTGCCACTGGTTCACATTGAAGTTACACAGGGGAGTACTCCTATCTGCTTGGATCATCAAAAAATCGGTGATGGCTTTTCTTTGTTCGTGTAGTCTGTCCAACATATGGAAGGTGGAATTCCAACGTATGGCAACTTCACAAATAAGACTATGTTGTGGGATACCGTTCTGACGCTGCAGCTCAAGGAAGATGTGCTTGGCGGTGTCCGAGTGGCTGAAGTGCATGCACAGTTTCCTTGCCATTTTCAGGATGTTTTGCAAATGGGGTGAAGACTTGAGTAAGTGCTTGACAACCAGATTCAACACGTGTGCCATGCAGGGCGCATGTTTCACACTTCCTTGTCGCAGCATGGACACGATGTTCTTCCCGTTGTCGGTCACCATGGTTCCCATTTCCAGATTTCGTGGAGTAAGCCATACTCAGATTTCTTTACGAATGAACTTTAGCAGTTTCTCCCCTGTGTGACTCCGTTCTCCAAGGCAAACCATGTGAAGAACAGCTTGACACCGTCGTGCCCTACACACATGGTACGATGAAGGGCCACCGAGATGTGGATGTGCAGTGGAGGCCGAGGACACGGTGGAGGATGAGGAGGCGACGTTGCACACTGTAACAGGACCAACTGCCTGGGAGCGATAAAGTGGAGGAGGAAGCGGTGTGACCTGTCCAAGTTGCTGTTGTGGCTGTGCAGGAACCACATTTACCCAATGGGCCATAAAAGACAAGTATTGTCCCTGCCCGTAGTTACAGCTCCACACGTCAGCGCTGCCGTGCACTTTTGAGCACACCGACAGGCTCAAGGACTGGCCCACCTCTTGTACAAACTTATGCAGGGCTGGTACTGCCTTCTTCGCAAAGAAATGACGGCTTGGGACTCTCCACCTCGGCTCGGCACAAGCCATCAACTCTCTGAAAGGTGCAGAGTCCACCACTTGAAAAGGGAGGGACTGCAACACCAGCAACTTGGACAGGAGCACATTCAACTTCTGCGCCGTTGGATGAGTGGACGCATACTGTTGTCTCTTGGACATGGCTTCGCCGATGGATTGTTGGCAGAATGGCTGACTAAAAGCTGGAGAAGCAGGAGCGGCAGAAGGAGGGTTTGACACACAGCTCCCTTCGGCTGAGGTGGTGGAGCCTTGGCTGGATGAAGGAGGGAGCGGATGGCCACTGGGTGATGCAGCAGGCTGGACCACTACATCGGAGCCACGGTTCTCCCAGGCCGATTTATGGTGGCGAAGCATGTGTTGACGCAGGGCCGTGATGCCGACAATGGAACCCTGGCCACGCTTCACCTTCTGCCGACAGATCTTGCATGTGGCTACGTGAACCTCCTACGGATGCCTTATGAAAAACTTCCACACCGCCGAATAGCTGATTTTCCCACCTGCAGTCCGCACTAATTGACTGCTCCTGGCGCCATCTCCAGGAACCCCTGTTCTACTACCTCCCCGAAAGGTAGGCTGCCGCGAAGCAGGTGGTCTCCCCCAGGCACGTTTGGCTTCTGAATTTCAACTCCTGCCACCACGCTGACTGCCAACCGTGCTACCGCCTTGCTGCCTCAAGGGCAACCTGCAACTCTCTTCTCCTGATGATGATGAAGCCCCTTCTGCACCCGGCTCCCAATTGCGATCGGCTTCATCATCAACAGTTGTGTGCACGTCACTGATGTCCTCCTCAGGTCCCCAACAGTGTCTGCTTCAGGACCCTGAACCCTTGCAACCCCGCCTCCCATGTCACTCTCCGCATCACTACTTGGCCACCTAGCGGAGCAAGCGGCGCATGTCTCCTCCCCTTCTTGGCTGTCCAGTAGATGCTAACTCTCCTCTATTAAATCGTCCTCAGTAAATAGTGGAGCTAAACCCACAGCATAAGATACTTCTTTAGGAGAGGGAACAGCATAGGACAAAGGCAATGGGAAGACAGGGACTGCTCCCGGGCCATGCCAACTGAGGGTTGTGTCTGAGGAACCCACTGACTGTTGACTGAGCGTGTCAGATGTCACTTGTGATGATGTGGATGAGAGTGTTAACCAATCGATGACGGCAGATGGGTTGCTGGTGGAGACACGACCGCTGGCTGATAACAGGAGCTCAAGCCTCTCGCTGCGACTCCTGCTGCCACTCGCCCCAAGTCTGCTGCCAACTCTGCCTGAAGTCTTTATGCCTCTGCCACTCCTCTGTGCATGTCAGGCACTTCTCTGTCTGACATACTTAGTGAGTTTATGAGGGTATTACAATACGCTACACTACTCTTTAAACAGTATTTGTCTAGAACAGCAGCGGGTGATTACTTATGGCTGTCCTTTCACAGTACGTAGGCCCTTTACAGATTAACAGGTACAAGATGGTACACTACTTGGATGTACGTATGCGGTATGCACTGATGATGGCATTAATATGCGCAACTATAGACAGAAAAAACTCTGTATTTTTTAAAAACACCAGCCGGTGAATACTATTGTTTGGACTTTGACGGTATGGAGCACCTTGACAGATTAACAGGTACTAAATGGTACAATACTTGCATGTACCTATGCAGTGTGCACTGATGAGGGCAGTAATATGCGCAACTATACACAGAAAAAACTCTGTATTTTTGTAAAACACCAGCCGGTGAATACTATTGTTTGGACTTTTATGGTATGGAGCACCTTGACAGATTAACAGGTACTAAATGGTACAATACTTGGATGTACCTATGCGGTAGGCACTGATGAGGGCAGTAATATGCGCAACTATACGCAGAAAAAACTCTGTATTTTTTTAAAACACCAGCCGGTGAATACTATTGTTTGGACTTGCACAGTATGGAGCACCTTGATGGATTAACAGGTACAAAATGGTACAAATGCACTACAGTCCACTGGACAATCACGTATTTCTGAACAGCAGCAGGACCCAACAGTGCAGCACCACAAAAAAAAAAAAAACATGGATTAAACCCTAAATTGCACTCTGTCACACAATTCTGAGCAGCAGAAGATTTGTGGAGCAAAAAAAACAAACTCAATTGGGCTGAAAAATAAGGAGATAAGATGCTTCAGAAAGTTCAGGCAGCTTGGAGATCTGTATGATGCAGCTGACAGCTATCTGCCCCTCTCTGCTGCAATGCTCAATAACGTGAATAGGAGGTTTAGCTATCAATGATCCTTCTCAGTGTAACAGCAAAGCACTCCGCCCTCCTGCCTTTCCCTAATGCTGATGTGACTAGCAGTTGCAGTGTAACGCTGTGGTATGAGCTATTCACACACACACACAGTCCCGTCCTCTCCATCTGAGTGCATAGATGAAATGAAGAGAGGCAAGATGGCCGCCTAGGGGCTGTGACATCACAGGAGTCAGTGAACACTGATAGGCTGCATCTCACATTTGATTCAGGGTCCTGTTCCCTGCTGAGTTAACAGTTCACTGCTTCTGCCAGCACCATCCTCTCAAGAGTCAGCCGCAGCATGTTCATGTTGTATTACATGATGACTAAGGGGGACATTTATCATTATTTCCTTTGGTAAGCGAGCTCTGCAGGCATTATTTATTTGCTTTTGGTTTTTGCTTATGTGTGACATATTTATCATACTATCACAAGGGGTTGATAAATTTGGCTCACATAAGCAAAAACCAATAAAATCACTTTGAAATACTATTTACTTAGCACGCATAAGCAAAAAAAAATTGTGTGTTTATTTAATTTTTTAACCACTTTTTCCCCTAAATGTACTAACCCATTATTTTTTTCTTTTCATTTCATATTCGTCTATCATGTAGGCTACTTCAGATTTGGTGGACTACGATGACCAGCGTTTTTTTTGTTTAATATTAACAACATTTTGTAACAAGGGCTTGTGGGGGAGTGTTTTTTTTCGAATAAAAGTTTTTAAATGTGTTTTTTTTATTTATTTACTTTACAGGCTTAGTAGTGGAAGCTGTCTTATAGAGAGAGTCCTTTATTAAGCCGGGGCTTAGCGTTAACCCCAAAAACAGCTAGTGCTAACCCCCGATGATTACCCCGGTAGCCACTGCCACAGGGGTGTCAGGAAGAACCGATACCAACAGGCCCGGAGCGTCAAAAATGGTGATTCTGGGCCTAGGCGGTAACAGGCTGGTGTTATTTAGGCTCTGGAGGGCCAGTAACAATGGTCCTCGCCCACCCTGGTAACCTTAGGCTGCTGCTGTTTGGTTGGTATCTGGCTGAGAATAAAAATACAGGGAACCCTATGCATTTTTCTTTTATTTAATTATTTATGGGGAAAAATAATGCATAGGTTTCCCCATATTTTCATTTTCAGCCAAATACCAACCAAGCAGCAACAGCCTGACGTTACCAAGGTGAGCGAGGACCATTGTTACTGGCCCTCCCCTGTCTAAATAACGCCAACCTGTTACCGCCTAGGCCCAGAAGCACCATATTCTCCGGGCCTGTTGGTAGCGGCTCTTCCTGGGCACCCCTGTGGTGGTGGATACCGGGGTAATAATCGGGGGTTAGCGCTAGCTGTTTTTGGTGCTAACGCTAAGCCTTGGCTTAGTAATGGATTCTGTCTATAAGACAGCTTCCACTACTAAGCCTGTAAAGTTAAAAAAATAGTTCAAAAACATGTTTAAAATACTTTTATTCCAAAAAACACTCCCTCGCAAGCCTCTCTTAACCATTTCATTAACATTAAACATAAAAAAAAAACACTGGTCATCATCGTAGTCCACAGGATACACAGATCTGAAACGAGAAGGAAAAAAAACAAGGAAAATAGGTTAGTACATTTATTGTAACCCGCCCGCACATTTCCTGCCTTTACAGTAAGGACCTAATGGGAGTTGTAGTCATGCAGCAGGGCTGGGGGGAGATGTGCAAGCGGGTGACAAGCTTGTCACCTGCCCCCACTGCATGACTACAACTCCTCTAGCATGCCCTTACAGTAAGGACATGCTGGGAGTTGTAGTCATGCGGCGCGAGCGGTTGACAAGCTTGTCATCTGCTCGCCCATCTAACACACTCCCCCTGGGTCGCACAACTACATTTCCCAGCATGTTCTTACAGTAACGACATGTTGGGAGTTGTAGTAGTGTTGCATGGGTGGGATATGTGTGGGCAGGTGACAAGCTTGTCGCCCTGCTGCACATCTCCTACTCGCTCGTCCCACCGTCCCTGTGAAAATGAAAGTAAACAAAAGTTGTACAAAAAGTCTCACGTGCCACTTTTTGTGCGACTTTTTGAAAATGCTTACACTTGCGATTTTGCGATTTTTTATAGGGGGTTTGCGACTTTTATTTGCTTCTGTGCAACTTTCACAATGATAAATCCTGGACCACTGCAAAGTAAAAACTGAAAATTGCTTACGTATTGGTATCTTTTGTTTACCCACAAATTCCCACAAAAAATTGCTTAGGCACACGTGCAACTTTTTGTGCAACTTTTGTAAGCAAGAAAGGCTACTTAAATCCCTTGATAAATCTCCCTCTAAGTTTTTACATCCAGTATGCCAATACATTATCACTGAAGAAATATTCACTGCCACCTGTACAACCCGGTTGATTCACACCAGTGCTTTTCCCTTTATCTGGCAGACACCATCAGCCCATACCCCATGGACTTCTGGGCCACCAGATTTGACCACTGGCCATTACTTGGTCACTTTGTCATTGGTGTTCTGTCTTGACCACTCTCCAGTGTAGTGTCAGAGAGAGGGTTCAGCGTCTGGTCAACCCCTAAGCCAACTAAATTGTCTGCTAAAAATGTGGAATCAGATTTGCCATTGCTGCTGTCAACTGGCTACTACTACCACCACCCCTACTGTTGACAAACTAATACTACCACTTTACTGGCTGTCTACTAGTTACTGCTACCTCCAGTCTACCACCACGGTTGTCGACTTGCCACAACTACCACCAGTCCACCACCCCTGCCTTCGATTCGCTACTTCAACCACCAGTCCACCACCCTGTTGTCGACTCGCTACAACTACCCCAGTTTATCCACCCCCCCTGCTGTTCACTTGCTGCTACTACTACCACCAGTCCGCCAACCCTACTATCAAAGCTACAAATGCTACCAGTTTATCCACCACCCGTTCTGTAGACTTGTTACTACTACCACTAGTCCACCACCCCTGCTGTTAACTTCCTACAAATAATATCAGGTCACCACCCCTTCTGTTCACTTACTACTACTACCACCAGTCCACCACACCTGCTGTCAACTTGATACAACTACACCAGTTGATCCACCCCCACTGCTGTTGACTCGTTACTACCACCACTAGTCCACCACCCCTGCTGTTGACTTCCTACAACTAATGTCAGTCCACCACCCTTGCTGTTGATTTTCAACAACTACAACTAGTCTACCACACCTGCTGTTGACTTGCTATTACCACTAGTTCAGCAACCCTGCTATCAACTTGCTACAACTATCACTAGTCTACCACCCCTGCTGTTGACTTGCTGCTAGTTCTACCTACCTGGGCAGGCACTACCTACTATGGACATTACCTACCAGGGGGAACTATTTACTGGGGCACTTATTTGCTGAGGGACACTATCTACTAGGGGCCTTACCTATCTGGGAGTACAACCTACTGAGTGCATTACCTACCTGGGGGGGACTACCTACTGGAGGCATTACCTACTGCCTACCTTCTTTGGACATTACCTACAACCTACTTGAGGGCATTACCTAGTACCTACGGGAGGCATTACCCACCTGGGGAACTACCTCAAATGATGCCTGTTCTGGCCTCTCAGTATACCCTTGTTCCCCTAGTTTTGCATTTGACTCAAAGAAAAGAGTTTAGAACAATGCGCCCATTTAAAGGAAAACGGTCACCCATTCACGCACACTGAACACGATACACTGGATTATAGTGTGGTGAACATGGGCGGCTGGATTTGAATATTCATTGGCACTGGTCACGTAAGCACTTGTGTCTACTGAGGGCTCACGTGACCAGCGTCAATGAATATTCAAATCCAGCCAACGGGCCGGCCTCCAGCACGCAATTCAGCACTGGAAGAAGTCAAACTTCAGAGGGACCGGGCGCCAGACTGCAGGTATGTATTTCGATCAGAAACCCTGCATCGGTCTCCTGTTCATCCACACTATAACCCGGCGTATTGGGTTCAGTGTGGGTGAATAGGTGACCGTTTTCCTTTAATCCCATAGTACCGGCTGCATTAAGCCACATTACCCATATGGTCTCTTTTTGTATTATGTATTATATGATCAATAGCTGCAACAGGAGAGACTAGTTCCAACCCAGCAAACTTGAGGTCAGCAGGACTCCTGCCATGACATTCCTTTACATGTGTAATAAACCGTGTAGCCCTGGTATCAGTTTTCAATAAGTAAAGCAATTCTAGTCCACTCTGTTTTTAAACAAGCTGTTAGCTACCACAGTTACCATCCATTTACCCATAGCTATACATGTTGCCGTAACTTTGACATTAACTTAGCCTAAAAATAGTTTAAGCTTACTGGGATACACTCATAGGAGAAATATCAGTGTTATACAGGGCGTTTAGGGCTCTTAATCAGTGTTATACACAAGTTTTACTGTTATTGATAACATCTGGGTACACCTTGAACCTCTTCAGAACCAAACTTTTTTGCCGAAATTTGAATAGCCTGCCAAACTGAACTTATGAAAAGTTTACTTATCTCTAGTGCTAAGCTACTGGGTGACACAAATAACTCAACAGAAGTCACATGGTATTCTATAACTGGTTACATGTAATGACTTTTGCTCTCGGCAAAATAAAAATGTTAAAAAGCAAAGAATTCACATATACAAAGGATGTATACACATAATACCTTATGTTCTTTATACTGCATATATTTCAAGAACCAACATTCACTTTACCATAAATTATTTCCTATCAGTCTTTCACATGCAAAGGGAGTTCAGCCCACTGTTCCTGACATACATTTTTTACATATTTGCTTAAATTCTGGCAAATTAGTGTTTTGTGCTTTCACTGTCAGTTTCAGGTCCTGCCACAGTCCAGGTGGGTCAGGACTTCAATTAGGATAATTCAAGACTATAATTTCTAACTCATGAAAAATTCAGATGCAGACTTGCTATTAAGTTTTATGGATCAATGTATTGTTGAATAATTATTATTCAGGACAGATGGCCAAACATCATCCTTAATTCATGTTATAATTGTGAATTCATGATTCCTACAATAATTTCAGGTAGAATAGGTCCTGGGCAGCACAGCAAGGGGTTATCCACCATAAGGTGATTTTAGTACATACCTGTCAGGCTATCTTTTTGTGAACTGGGTATTTCCTGTTGGAGTTCCTCTTAAACTACACATCCCATAGTTCCATGTTTGTAAGTGTGAAGTTACATTCCTCCCTCCCACACATCAGCCACCCCTCCCATTGCAGCACAAATTAGCTGCCTCCATTCAAAGGACCAGTATTTTCTAACCAGGGTGCCTACAGATGTTGCAAAATGATCTCTCCCCCACCAAGCGGTCGCTCCACCCATTGAAGCAGGACTGGCTCCTTTTGCACAACTGAATAGTGATGTGACATCTCTACGCACTGCAACCTGGGAAAACCCGAGACCTGAGTCATTTTGTATGCTGTTAAAAAAATATATATATTGGGGCCAAAATCACAAAAGAATTGCGAGACCACCATCACACACCGGTACAGACTTTACAGACGGTAACTTTACAGCCCCTGTAGCATAATCAAATAAAAAAAAAATCCTGAAATACCCCTTTAACTACTGATTTTAATGCCTGTGATAGGCTCCTGCCAGCATTCTGTCTCTCACCTTTAACACTGGCTCTGCTTCCTCCATGTTGCTCCTCTGCTGCAGTTCCTTCTCTGGCCTTTAGGGTAAGCGTGCACACACCTGTTTTAATGGTGAGTGCATGTACCCAATAACTTTTTTAAAGCAGCTCCGTCTGCTTATTAGTGGCTAAGCAACCTTGTGATTCTTTGTGTCCATAGTTAGAGTGTGCTGTATTACTGATCTTTGTATTGAACTGTGTTCTACTGATTTTTTTCTTTGCCTGATCCTCCTTTAGTGTATTGACTCTCCTGTGCTTGACTTGCACTGTTAACCCTGAATCTGTTTCACCTGCAACAACCCTTCTGCTTGTTTCTGATTATGCTTTCTTGCAGCCTTGCACACTATACTCCTGAACCTTATTTTGCCTTGCCTGACCTCTTTGTGTCTGACACTGATGTCTTCAGGTACACAGGGCCAACTGAAAAAAGTCAAGTGTCCATCAAGTTTAACCTATACGACTACTGTATTGATTCAGAGGAAGGCAAAAAAATAGACACTATGAAGCAGATGCCAATTGCCCCATTAAAGAGGAAAAATCCCTTCTGGTCTACAAATATGGGAATCAGAATCAATCCCTGGATCAACGTTCTATCTCCATTAATCTAGTATCCATAACTTGTAATATTATTTGTTTACAGAAAAACATCCAGGCATCCCTTGAACTTGTTTATTGTGTCAGACATTACAACATCATGTGGCAGAGAGTTCCACAGTCTCACTGCTCTTACGGTAAAACATACCCATCTTTCCTCTAGACATAGAGGATGCCCCCTTGTCATGGTTACCGGCCTAGGTATAAAAAGATCACTAGAAAGATTTCTGTACTTTTCAATCATATATTTGTATGTTGTGATTAGAACGCCCCTAAAGGGTTCTTTTTTTCTCCAAACTAAATAACCCAAAGCTTGATAACCTGTGTTAGGACTATAATCCTTCCATACCCTCCTCTGAAGTCCCCAGTTTAGCCATGTCCTTCTTATATACAGGTTTCCAAAATTGTACACAATACTACATATGTGGTCTGACTAATGATTTTTATAGAGGCAAAACTATTTTCCTGTCGCAAGCCTCTATGCCTCTCTTGATACATCCCATGACTTAATTTTCTTTGGCAACAGCTGCCCGGCACTTATCACTGAAGTTGAGCTTACTGTCCACCAGTACCTCCAAGTCTTTTTTGGTGAAAGGTTTACCTCATGTTTTATTTCTAACCACATAATTGTACATGCTGTTTTTATGGCCCAGGCACATAACCTTACATTTCTCCACATTAAACTTAATTTGCAATGTCTGTGCCCAAGCCTTCAGCTTCCCCAGATCCCTCTGTAATATTATGTCATCCTCCTCTGTGGGGATCAACCTACCCAGTTTAGGGTCATCTGAAAATTTAGAAATTCTACTTTGTGATCCCTCTACAAAGTCATTAATAAACATATTGAAAAGAAGTGGACCCAGTACTGACCCCTGTGGTACCCCACTAGTAACTGTCACCCAACCAGAGTAAGATCCATTGAGACCCACCCTCTGCTTCCTATCACTGAGCCAGTTACTAACCAATTTACATATATCCTCCCCTAGTCCCACCACCCTAATTTCATGAGCTAACCTTTTGTGTGGGATAAATTGGAGTGGTATAAAGAATAAAAACATTGGGGGACATTCATCATTGTAGGCCTAAGTGAAGCATTTTTCTACACCTTTTTTTGTGTGCTGGTAATGTGTAGGAGCAACAAATTTATTAAATGGCCGCAGGGCATTTGATACATTTTGTGCAAGTTAACATTTTCTGAAATTTCACTCTTCACATACACCAAAAATCTAAACAAAGTCTGGGCTAGTGTAGTTTTGAGACTTTTTGGGTGTTTTGCGCCTTTTTTGCGCCTTTTCACAAAAAGTCTCTTTTGATAAATTCATTACCACTGCATAAGACTAACCTGAACATCTGATCTGTACACCCTTTAAAAAATAAAATATAGACCAAAAAAGTAAAAAAATAGCCTGAGGTGCACCCCTGCACCAAATGTGTGACAAATATACACACAAAAACAGCTCTAAAGACAATGATAAATACCCCCCATAGAGAGTACTTAGACTCCACTCCTGAGCTTGACCCAATGCTAGACTGGTTAGGTCCACACCTTTGGCTTTTTATAATAATACAATGTTTTTTTTAGTTGAATGCTATATTTCTGTTATACTAGACATGGGCAACATCTGCATGGAGTTTACACGTTCTCTCCATGTTTGCGTGGGTTTCCTCCCATACTGGTTCATTGACATCACATAGAATTGAGCCTAGTGTGTGTGTTTGAGATAGGGAGACAAGTTTGTGGGCTCCATTAACAACAGGGGCTGATGTGCATGGTGACAAGGCAACATATTAATGCTGGGTTCACACCACGTTTTTGCAATACAGTTCCCAAATCAGGTTTTTGATAAAAAAAATTGATTCCTCAAAACCTGACTAAACTGTATCAAAACGTGTATACAAATTTTAATCCGCATACGGTTGGAAACCGTATACGGTTTGAAAAATGATGTTTTTTAAGAAAAAAACGTATACGTTTTTAACTTTTCATTCCATTATGAATAAAGTTTCACTTGTTTGAAATTCCAAGTCAAAAACAGTATGGTGAAAACCAGATGGAACCATACGTACATACGGTTCTGTATGGTTCCCATTGACTCCCATGTTAAAAAAAAAGTATACATTTCAATACAGTTTTTCACCTGGACCAAAAACCATGGTAGGCTACAATTTTGTGGTGTGAACCCAGCCTAACATTGCTGTGGAATAGGTTGGTGCTATTTAAAGAACATATATTGAACAGTTGAACCTGTTTGGGCTAAAGGTTTCCTATTTTGACAAGTCTATATAAAGAAACTTATCCAAAATGCCTGATATTTATGCTTTTTTGTTATGTCTTTAAAAACTCTGGGTCCACTGCATGAAGCGCTTATGCCTCTTGGTTTTAGTGATTAGTGGGGATTAGTATTAACCTAATTCCAACCTGATAACCCCTTTAAACTAAATTCAAGTTGTCACGATTCGGCTGGCAGGAGGTGGATCCTCTGTGCCAGAGAGGGATTGGCGTGGACCGTGTTGGTGGACCGGTTCTAAGTTGCTACTGGTATTCACCAGAGCCCGCCGCAAAGCGGGATGGTCTTGCAGCGGCGGTAGCAACCAGGTCGTATCCACCAGCAACGGCTCAACCTCTCTGACTGCTGAAGATAGGCGCGGTACAAACGAGTAGACAAGAGCAAGGTCGGACGTAGCAGAAGGTCAGGGCAGGCAGCAAGGATCGTAGTCAGGGGCAACGGCAGGAGGTCTGGAACACAGGCTAGGAACATACAAGGAAACGCTTTCACTGGCACAATGGCAACAAGATCCGGCGAGGGAGTGCAGGGGAAGTGAGGTATAAGTAGGGAGTGCACAGGTGAACATACTGATTAAGCCTGCGCAGTGGCCCTTTAAATTGCAGAGACCCGGTGCGCGCGCGCCCTAAGGAGCGGGGCCGCGCGCGCTGGGACAAGACAGACGGGGAACGGGTCAGGTACGGGAGCCGGGATGCGCATCGCGAGCGGGCGCCTCCCGCATCGCGAATCGCATCCCGGCTGGGAGTGATATTGCAGTGCACCCGGTCAGCAGGTCTGACCGGGGAGCTGCGAATGAGAGGATGCGGGGAGGAGCGGGGACCCGGAGCGCTCGGCGTAACACAAGTGCTAACCCAACCCCCTGGGCATTGAGGCATATACAAAAAAATTAATGTCTATGATAAAATAATAATTAAATCTGAATTTGATAGGTTAAGTTCATAGTTTTGTAACCCTTTGTGGACTAATTCAACAATGTCTTCCTCTTATATTCCGGAATTAGCTTTGATTGTGTTCATGTGAAAATTTTGTGATAACTACATTACTCTGACTGTAGGGTTCATTATGTACTCTGGAGGCTTAGATTTTACAGGGCTGTAAAAGAAAATACCAAATTATATGTAATTGTGTTTTTATTGCAATCTATGAAGCAATACTATTTTAGGAAAGAATACAGTGTCTCATGAAGGCACCATATGGTGGCATAAAGTGACAAGTACACTTGTCAACAGAGATGATTTTGATGGGACAGGTATGAGAACCAGACTGAAAAAGGGGAGTTGCATAAACAGTCGGCATTTTGAGGGTGTTCCCAGGCATCAAAAGGTCATCTGACTTTTTAAACTAATTATCTACCTTCACTGTGGGCAGTTGCAACAGGTTCTGTGGCTGGCAAGTGAAGAAGGAATGGCCTTTTTCCAAGCATTCCAAAAGTTCTCCCAATGCAAAAATGGTACCGCTGAAAACTTCAGATCACGGCGCAAAAAATGAGCCCTCATACCGCCCCATATGCACAAAAATAAAAAAAGTTATAGGGGTCAGAATATGACAATTTTAAAAGTATTAATTTTCCTGCATGTAGTTATGATTTTTTCCAGAAGTAGGACAAAATCAAACCTATATAAGTAAGGTATCACTTTAATTGTATGGGCCTACAGAATAAAGATAAGGTGTCATTTTTACCGAAAAATGTACTGCGTAGAAACGGAAGCCCCCAAAAGTTACAAAACAGCGTTTTTTTTTCAATTTTGTCTCACAATGATTTTTATTTCCGTTTCGCAGTAGATTTTTGGGCAAAATGACTGATGTCATTACTAAGTAGAATTGGTGGCGCAAAAAATAAGCCATCATATGGATTTTTAGGTGCAAAATTGAAAGAGATATGATTTTTTAAAGGCAAGGAGGAAAAAACGAAAATGCAAAAACGGAAAAACCCTCGGTCCTTAAGGGGTTAATAAGCTTACAGATACAGCAGTGTCGTTGTCTCCGGCTCCTGAGCTGATCATACCAGCGGACTTATGTCTTAAATATGTTTGACAGATGTTCTGGTCCTTAATTCACTCTTCCCTTCATCGCGAACATCATCATCTACATTGTCCCCACCACTCCTCTCCTTTTGATGTCTGATCATGGGCTCCTTGCTCACCCTTAGCATATCTACTTTGATGCCTTACAATTCCACCACCACACCTACCACCACCGGTCCCACTAGTTCAGCCAAGGCTTCCACCTCCACCACCTCTGCAACACACTCTAAAGACTGATTGTCCTCACAAAACTCCTCCTTGTGGCTAATGCTATCCTTCTGTTCAACACTAAGTTAGGAAGCAAAGAAAGAGATGATGAAACAGACCATCTAAAAAGGACATTTCCATCATGTTATGTAACTGTAGATGATAAGGAATTCACTGAGGCCTGGCTCAATGTCTTTTTGTCAGACTCTTCCTCTACCTGAGATGACCAAGAACAAACCAACTAGTTCACAATTGCTGTATTATCTTCTGAAACCTCACAACCCTTCGAAAAAAAATTAGTTTGCTGCTGCTACTACTACCACCAGGCACCTGGCTGCTACTGCTACCTGTACTGGGCCTGGGCAAATGAGTGGTTCCAGCAGTGCTTGTACTGCTACCAACATGCTTACTGGCAAAGGATATTGCAGGCATGCTCTTTCCTCAACCCTGTCCTCATGTAACCATTTCTTTACCAGACATTTATTTTAGTTGAAAAAGATTTGGAAGGGATTTTTCTTAGTTTTTGGGGTGATTTGTCACTCACCAACTAGTTAAGTGGTGGATAAACTGTTAGCTTCTTTTTATTTTATTTTTACCCAGCTAGAAATGCTCTGTTTTTAAGTAAACTCAGAAAATATAAGTAATATGGTGTAAAAGGCTTATTTAACTTTCCCTCTCTGATAGGAATGCTATGTTTTTAATTAAAGAGTACCTCTCATGATCTTGTTAAATTGTATAATCCTCCCAGTTCACTGCCCCCATCATGTTAAGACACCCCCTGCCTTTATTTTTTATAATTTTTTTGTTTTCTACCTTGATATCCCTCTAAATTTTCTCAGTCAGATTCACAGACTGGAAAGGGGCATTCCCCAGCAGGCTGTGACATCATCTGAAGCCATACAGGGGAGAATTTCCTCCCTCACTCTGCTCAGAGCAGTTCAGTGTGGGAGATTAGCTCTGACTTGACTGGATAAGGCTTCACCTACAGGAGACACCTAGTGGCAGCTTTTTTAAACACAAAACAGAAATCTTCATTAAAAAAAAAAAAAAAAAAAAAGTTTTTATTTACCATAAGGAGGGAAATAGCAACAAAAGCCATAAAGGCTTAAAAGGCCTATTTAAGGTTTACTGTTAACACTAGAAGTTATGTTTCTTTGTTAAATCCAGCAAGAAATGCTATGTTTTTTGATTAAATGCAGAAAATACAGGTAACTTGGTGAAAAGGCCTATTCCACATTCACTCTCAACACTAAAAAGGCAGATTTATGTTACACCCAGCGAGAAATACTATATGTTTGATTAATCACAGGAAATACTGGTAATTTGGCAAAAAAAAGGCCTAATAAACATGTATTCTCAACACCAGAAATACAGATTGATGTTAAACCCAGAAAGAAATGCTATGTGTTTGATTTAACTTAGAAAATACAGGTAACTTGGTCTAAAAAGCCTAATTTTTATAAATATTTATTTATTATTATTTTTATTATAATACAGGTCAGCCCACTTTAGAATGCCTTGCTCAACTTGCTTTGTTTCGTAGT
The DNA here is from genome assembly GCF_029499605.1 of Hyla sarda. NCBI lineage: Eukaryota > Metazoa > Chordata > Amphibia > Anura > Hylidae > Hyla > Hyla sarda. Next base: position 254,910,484 of record NC_079190.1, read on the forward strand.
ATCTTTCTCACACTGCTGGGTTTTGTAGAGCAGCAACTAGACACAGTAATGCAGGTCAAGGAGGTCTTTCTGGTAACATTAGTACCACGGTGAGTTCTTTGTGCACTGTTCACTGGCCAGCTTTCTCTCCAACTCTCTAAGATGGTGGCCGCAATGAGCATAGATTTTTTTCAGTCTCTTAAACGCACCCATAGCAATGAGTGGCTAATCTGTGTTCATTTGATTTTGTTGCTAGCTGCAAAGTTTGCTGGGCTACCCTGACCTCATTTCAGTGCTCCTACTTCCTCATCCTAACCTAACATGGCACCAAAACGACATGGGTTCCTCATCTCTTCTCTTTTAATAGTGCCATTGCCAAGCCTGCGTAAGCCAAGCCTGGCAAAGTTCTTATGTTAGGTGAGCCTCATTTTACCCACAGTTCTGAGTGAGATCAGGTTCACTGGGCTCAGCTTGCTCACATCTATTTTTGATCAAATGGTGAAAGTCTATTTGAATTTGTTTGTAAAAGCAGCAAAATTCATATGCAAGGCACTGTATTAGGTAAAATTTTTTAAACAATGTAAAAAAAAAAAAAAAACACCAAACATAAAAATACCGATAAGGTTAGATCAGTATGTTAAACAATGGACTGTTAGAGCGGACACATGGTCTGTTACAACGGACACAAAAATATAAATGACATACAATACTGGGTATAAAAGGGATGGGAAAGAAGCATACAGGTGCTGGAAACTAACCTAACTAATGCAAAACTGTCTCTCCCTATACAATTAAACTATCCCTCACTAAATAAAGTTTGGAAGAGGGCTAGGGTACAACCCAGTATAAACAATAAATAAATATAAATATCAAGTAATGGGATAGCTAAAATTTCTTTATCCAACGCGTGTTACCCATTAGGTAGAGAAAAAAATAACATAGTCATATTTTAAATAGTGTTTGAAAAATATCATATTTTAAATAGTGTTAGATATACATTTTTTGGGAGAATATTTTGCACTACTCGTAGGATGCTATAAATAAAAGCAAAATTAATATACCACTAGTTTATAAACAAAATTTATTAAACATACATTATTGTAAAATAGGAGTTGTTCCTGAGCTTTAATAAGACAATCTGAAGTGCTTGGTTTAGTGGTAAAGTGAAGCCAAAAGTTCCCTGACCCTACTGAGTAAATAAACTACATATAATAAATTTGAATATACCGTGCCTTCCCAATTTCCTTGCTTAATTAGTTCTCTGTTCTTTCAATAATGAATGAGACTTAGAAACGGAGAAATCTGTTCCATGCCAGATATAATCAACAATAATGTTACTGCTCCCATAATTAACTTTTTAATTGAGAAGATAAAGTTCTACCATTTCTACCTACTCAAACTGCTTTCTCCGGAGTTGACAACATTTAATATAGCCAACATTGCAGTTACTCATTTAAAGGATGTTGATCAGGAAACAAGTGACATAACAGAGAAAAATGTTGGTAAGGCTAAGTCTCTACTTGTTTTTATTTTTAAACGCCAAGAAAAACGCCAATTCTGCCGCATGGCGTTTTTTTGGCCAAAAAACGTTGCGGCCAGATGTTAGCTGTAAATCAATGAGAAATCGCTAAATTATTATTCCACTTGGCATTTTTCCCTTTGGCATTTTTTAAAATCCTTTTGGTGTTTTTTCACTCTTTTTTGGCGTTATAAGCTCCATGGCGGTTTTCAAAAATCGCAGCATGTTCAGCCACTGGTGATTTTTTTTTGTCAAAATCGTGGTGTTTTTCTCCCATAGAAGTCTATGGGAGTGAAAAAAATTCCAAGAAAAACGATATGTGGGTTTTAACTTTGGCGTTTTTTCAGGCGGTTTTTCTTCTTTTTGCGATCCAAAAAAGTGATGGAGATACCTTTTTTAATAAAATTTCGTAGGGTACCATTAAAAAATAAATAAAAAAGATACAGTAGTGAAGGAAAAAATTGTATCTAACGAAATTTATCTTTTTATAGCAACATTTTTGCAAATTTTTAAAACAGGGATCAATTTGTGTGGGTGGGCGGGGACCTAAAAATGTAGCCGACAATACAAAAATGTAGTGTATGTGTGTTTTTCACTTTTTTTCTTTATTATTTACATTTTTTAGGTAGTACTTCTACTCCCTGCATGGAACACACTGTTCCATGATGGGAGTAGTAGTATCTGTACTAATTGACAGATCGCCCATTGCGATCCTCCTGTATAATGTATAGATGCGGCCAGCCGCTCTTCTATGGTCCCCTGCACCGACGTATATATATATATATATATATATATACCTATTCATATTTCCCGCAGAGAGCTGTGATTGGCCAGATGGTTCCATTCAATCACAGCTCTCTGTGGGAAATAGGTATATGTGTATATATACGTCAGTGCAGGGGACCATAGAAGAGTGGCCGCCACATCTATACATTATACAGGAGGATCACAGAGGGTGTCAGGAGTGACATCCGCTGTGATCTTTCCTTAACTGCAAGTACTATTACTCCCAACATGGAGCACACTCTTCTCCATGCTGGGAGCTGTAGTATCTGCATTGATAGACAGATCGCAGCAGGTGTCAGAAGTTACACTCGCTGCGATCTGTCTAATAATGCAGATACTACAGCTCCCAGCATGGAGCAGAGTGTGCTCCATGTTGGGAGTAGTAGTACCTGCAGGTAAGAACAGATCACAGCGGGTATCACTACTGACACCCGATGTGATTGTCCTATCTATTGCAGAGATGTGGAGCGGCTCTATACAGCGCTCACATCTCTGCACTATACTCACTCGTTGATATTTCCCCCAGAGAGCTGTGATTTGCTGCAACCATTTGGCCAATCACCACTCTGGGCAGAAAATATGAATGGGTGATGTTCTATTCACATCAGTGGCCGGAGTACAGAGTAGAGATGTGAGCACTGTATAGAGCCGCTCCACATCTCTGCTATATTATGGACGATCGCATCAGGTGTCAGACTGACACCCGGTGCAATATGTCTATTAGTACAGGTACCACTACTCCCATCATGGAACAGTCTGTTCCATGCTGGAAGTAGTAGTACTACCTAAAATGTAAAAAATAGAGAAAAAAAAGTGAAACAGACACACACTTTATTATAAATAAATGACAATTTTGTTATAAAAATATATAAATTTCGTTATATAAATTTTTTCCATCACTACTGCATCCTTTTTTTTTTTTTTATTGTGGTACCCAACAAATTTTGGGCACCAACAAAAACTGTCAAGGTGCAATTTCCACACAAATGAAAAAACGCCAGAAAAAACGCCAGACGCAGGAAATTGCAAACCAATTTTCAAACCAAAAAACACTGGACAAAAAACCAAGTAGAAACTTAGCCTTAAGAATACATAGTTACAAAAATGATGTATCAACTAAAGTTGATAAATATATCTTAAAATATTATTATATTCTAAGTGGCGTTTACTACAAAGCATAGGCCACTGAAGTCACCAATGCTTAGCTTGTACCAAGCAATTCAGTAGAACCACATGAATTCTTTTTAGTCTCAGTGGTTCACGCAAGAGGTGGTGGCAAGACTAGGAATTTAATACCAAAAGAGCATAATTTGAATGCTACAATCTACCTGTGTAGTTTACCATTTGCATTTATTTATAACCACATCATCAAAGTGTTTTTTTAAGCAAGGTAATGCACCATCTTACATATTCATCCTCTTGTGAGAATGAGTTCTCTGTATTGCAATGACCAGTCATAAGGTAAAACCACAATGCACTCATATCAGTGTCACCCACAATGCACCCCAGCATTGCCAGCAAATTAACATATACTAGAATCTTTGAGGAATGTTTTCAGCCCATGGTTGAAACCCTATAATCACGTTTGGTGCATGTCCCGGGATAACTATTCTACTTACTAATGTATTGTTGCAAAAGCATTTGTGCCATTTAAGCATTCTTTTCCCTTCAGAGTTTGCATAACAGCAGTCCATACCTGCCCTCCACCTGTATGTTAATAAAAATCTAGAAAAAAAAACTTCCATACAGCAGCAAAGTGACCTTATCATGCATCTAAGAAGAGCTGAGGTTGTTCTTCTACAGCACCAAATTTCCAAATAAATGAGAAAGTGCCTGTTAAGAGGTCACATGATGATGCCTTTGTACAGAAGGAATAAACAAAACTTTAGTATGTGTACAGAGGAAAAGATACATGGGCTAAGCCCCCATCACAATGTTAGGAGTATTATGCATGGCAAGAGAGATCTCCTTATCCTTCTTTCTGTATGTTTCAAGTTGTACAGTTCAGTATCTAGTATTGAAAGTAAATTATTTCAACTTGGATAGTTTCCCAGCTTGTTTTCCTTCAGTTAGTGTCATCCAGGTCATCCTATTCTGCCCTACCATAAGTCCTGGGGGTATTTGAGTAATGGTAGCCAATTTAAGGACCTAGGAAAGGTGACTGCTAAAGGCGAAGCTTGATTCTGCAGTTTGTGTATGCCAAAACTCAATCTTGTGAGCCCTAATTTCCTAATAGATTATGGCAAGTAAAGGGGTTATCCAGTTTAAATACTTTTTTCAATCTTACCTGCGAGTCTCTAATGGCTATGCTAGTGAAGTATGCATGCTTGCCTTGTGGCTAGCAGGCTGAGCTCTGTGTCCACCTTAATGCTGCTGCTTAATTTTCCCTTCCAAGCTGTTTTCTGTTTGTTTCTCCAAACTGCAACTACAACTACCATGCTGCTTTGCAGGGGATTGTGATGTCACATTCCCCCCTCCTCCCCATATGTTGTTCCTCAGATTGCTTGTTTGCCACTCTCACTTTTTTTTGCTTTTGTTTTACTACATGTCCCATCATGCCTTATTTATTTCCTTGCCCTCCCTCTTTGGTTTGGGCACACCGTGTGGTTGTCCCTCCCGTTCACGCCTTCCTGTGTTCATTTGCATGCATGCTGGGCTGTGAACTACATTTCGCTGCATGCATCTTTTCTTTCTGCTCACGCCCACACTGTGATGCAGATTCCCTGCCCTCGTCTTCCTGTCACCTGATGTGGGCTGTGATTTAGCCTCAGCGTGACGGACTGTATGTTGGTGTGCAAACCTGGCCGGGATTGCAGTTATGATAACTAGTCTGCACTTAGCCTATGTTATTTTTTGTATTCTGTGGCATTTTGCTGTGTAATGTATCATATATTTGAAGGATGTATTGTGTCTCTATAGAGAGAGATTACTCTTTTTCTCTTTCTATGGTGGCGATTTTTTTAAAATCTGTGTACAGCAAGAGTGGTGCAGTTGCCTTTAGCAACCAATAAGATTGAACCTTTCATTTTTAAAGAGGCCTGTGGAAAAAGAAAGAAGCCATCTGATTGGCTGCTATGGGCAACTGGGCAACTTTTACTGTAGACATGTTTTTCACACTCGACCACATGGTCTGTACCTTATGGCAGTAGTATTGCACATTTTACAAAAACATTATTGGGGATTTCTCAAAACCTGTATAGAGGAAGAGTGGTGCAGTTGCCCATAGCAACCAATCAGATCGCTTATTTAATTTTCAAAGAGGCCTGTGAAAAATGAAAGAAGCGATCGGATTCATTGCTATGGGCAACTGCTCCTCTTTTCATGTCCACTGTTTTTCAAAAATCTAAACCATCATTACTGCCAGGGAAGGTGCAAAAGGCGGCCCTCAATGATGCCTGTACTACAACTACAGCCATCGTGGGACCAACTGTGGACCATGATGGGTGAAGTGTTATTTTAGCAAGGGAAACAAAGGATGCCTCATTGCACATTCCCAGGGGAGTCCCGGAAAGTTGGGGAGCAACGTTGCCAAACAGTATTGGCTTATTTCCGAAACCAAGTCAGAACACAGTTTGTGTCCCCCCCCCCCCAATTGAAAAAAAAAAAGGAATAAAGCACCCTTACATTATTGACCGAACTACCTAGATGTCTGTATTGGAAACATACGTTCAAAGAAATTGAAATAATCCAATTATTACACCAAATAAAAAAATACTGAAACCTCTTCCAGGGTGCAAAGCCAGGTCGGGTTTTGGACTGCAAGCCTCTGACGAAAATCCAATCAGACACAATTAATAATATATGTTTCAAAGGAGAAGGGCAAGTTAGGGCAGAACTAAGTGTAAAAATATATATATATGACCTTCCCTTACATCACATGACTAGCACTGGATCACATGAGAAATTGTGATCACATGACTAACGTCATGATACACATGGGCGTCAATAATGTCAGCAAGGGGAGGGCTGCAAAACAAAAACACACAGCAGCCAAGCCCACTAACATCCCATGACATTACACAAATCATGTGACATGGCCTCAGCTTGATGATGCGCACACACGGGCGACTAAAATACACCTCAGCAGGGGGCAGGGTTGCCGAACAGGAGAGAGAACAGCACAGCCCACTAAACTGTGAGGTCACGTCACGGAACGCAAAGAGAGATGGGAAAAAAGCGAGACCACCATCATCAGGTAGGCTGATGAAAAGGAACTTCTGCCCAAAAAAAGAAGAAAGATTTGCAAAGAAACAGAAAAAAAGAGGTATGCACACATATTTACACATTACTTAAAGGGGTACTCCCGTGGGAAACTTTTTTTTTTAATCAACTGGTGCCAGAAAGTTAAACAGATTTTTAAATTAAATCAAACATATGCTGCTCTGGAAAGTTCCTAAAATGGACAGAGATGTCAGCAGAGAACACTGTGCTCGTGATGTCAGCAGAGCTCTGTGTTCCAAAACGAAAACCATTTCCTTTGTAGTATTCAGACCCTAAGATGTCTACTGGAAAGGTTAAGATTTTTTTATAGAAGTTATTTACAAATCTGTTTACCTTTCTTGCACTAGTTGATTAAAAAAAAAGTTTTCCATGGGAGTTCCCCTTTAAACAGGACATGCTCTTTACTGTAGTACAAAAAAATGTTTTGCCCAGAATACCTCTTTAAGATATCCACATACTGATAGGTTTTCTTACTTGCAGCTATGACCAGTATATAATTAGTATGTACTGTAATTAGAAAGTATTTATTTCTTGTCAAAACAGAATATAAGTGCAGTAAGGCCATGAAATAACCTGATAGTTGCTATGCACTTCTACATCTCACATTTGGTTTCAACTCCTCAAAAGGTCAGATAAGAAGCTCCCTCTATATTTACAATGCTTTAATTATAGCTTTTAGCAGCTGCTGAATTGTTCTTTAATGAATAAGCATTATAACAATAATTTTCATTACTAACTGCCTTTAAACATTATGGTTGTGCAAAGCCATTAAAATATTATTTGTTTAAAGTATCTTTAAGTATATATACACCCTTTTCATTTTCATGTTTTTTCCTCCTCATTTTTTAAGAGCCATAGCTCTTTAATTTTTTCATCTACAGACCCATTGGGTTTGTTTTTTGCATGACCAATTGAACTTTTTTTTATGATACCTTCATTTTACTATACTTTACGGTAAAATATGCTCAATGATCATTGGATCTGACGAAGAGGGGGTCCCACCCCTCGAAACATGTTATCTGTGATCTCCATCATTAACCCCTTAAGGACCAGGCCATTTTACACCTTAGGACCAGAGCGTTTTTTGAACATCTGACCACTGTCACTTTAAACATTAATAACTCTGGAATGCTTTCACCTATCATTCTGATTCCGAGATTGTTTTTTCGTGACATATTCTACTTTATGTTATTGGTAAAATTTTGTCGATACTTGCATCGTTTCTTAGTGAAAAATTCCAAAATTTGATGAAAAAATTGAAAATTTTGCATTTTTCTAACTTTGAAGCTCTCTGCTTGTAAGGAAAATGGATATTCCAAATCATTTTTTTTAAATTCACATATACAATATGTCTACTTTATGTTTGCATCATAAAATGTACGTGTTTTTACTTTTGGAAGACACCAGAGGGCTTCAAAGTTCAGCAGCAATTTTCCAATTTTTCACAAAATTTCCAAATTCACAATTTTTCAGGGACCAGTTCAGGTTTGAAGTGGACTTGAAGGGTCTTCATAGTAGAAATACCCCACAAATGACCCCATTATAAAAACTGCAGCCCCCAAAGTATTCAAAATGACATTCAGTCAGCATTTTAACCCTTTAGGTGTTTCACAGGAATAGCAGCAAAGTGAAGGAGAAAATTCACAATCTTCATTTTTTACACTCGCATGTTCTTGTAGACCCAATTTTTGAATTTTTACAAGGGGTAAAAGGAGAACATTTATACTTATATTTGTAGCCCAATGTGTCTCGAGTAAGCACATACGTCATATGTCTATGTAAAGTGTTTGGCAGGCGCAGTAGAGGGCTCAGAAGCGAAGGAGCGACAAGGGGATTTTGGAGAGTACGTTTTTCTGAAATGGTTTTTGGGGGGCATGTTGCATTTAGGAAGCCCCTATGTTGCCAGAACAGCAAAAATCGCCCACATGGCATACCATTTTGGAAACTAGACCCCTTGAGGAACGTAACAAGGAATAAAGTGAGCCTTAATATCTGACAGGTGTTTCACGACTTTTGCATATGTAAAAATTTTTTTTTTTAAATCACTAAAATGTGTGTTTCCCCCCAAATTTCACATTTATGCAAGGGTTAATAGCAGAAAATACCCCCCAAAATTTGTAACCCCATCTCTTCTGAGTAGGGAGGTACCCCATAAGTTGACCTGAAGTGCACTATGGGCGAACTACAATGCTCAGAAGAGAAGGAGTCATATTTGGCTTTTTGAGAGCAAATTTTGCTCGGGGGGCATGTCACATTTAGGAAGCCCCTATGGTGCCAGGACAGCAAAATAACCCTCACATGGCATACCATTTTGGAAACTAGACCCCTTGAGGAACGTAACAAGGGGTACAGTGAGCATTTACCCCCCACTGGTGTCTGTCAGATCTTTGGAACAGTGGTCTGTACAACATTTTTAATTTGCACAGCCCACTGTTCCAAAGATCTGTCAGACACCAGTGGGGGGGGTAAATTCTCACTGCACCCCTCATTACATTCCATGAGGGGTGTAGTTTCCGAAATGGGGTCACATGTGGGGTTTTGTTTTTTTTGCGTTTGTCAAAACCGCTGTAACAATCAGCCACCCCTGTGCAAATCACCTCAAATGTACATGGTGCACTCTCCCTTCTGGGCCTTGTTGTGCGCCCCCAGAGCACTTTGCGCCCACATATGGGGTATCTCCATACTCGGGAGAAATTGCATTACAAATTTTTTCCCTTTTACCTCTTGTCAAAATGAAAAGTATGGGGCAACACCAGCATGTTAGTGTAAAAAATTTATTTTTTTACACTAACATGCTGGTGTAGACCCCAACTTCACCTTTTCATAAGGGGTGAAAGGAGAAAAAGCCCCCAAAATTTGTTAGGCTATTTCTCCCGAGTACGGTGATACCCCATATGTGACCCTAAACTTTTGCCTTGAAATATGACAGGGCTTCGAAGTGAGAGCGCCATGTGCATTTGAGGCCTGAATTAGGGATTTGCATAGGGGTATTCTACGCCAGTGATTCCCAAACAGGGTGCCTCCAGCTGTTGCAAACCTCCCAGCATGCCTGGACAGTCAACGGCTGTCCGGCAATACTGGGAGTTGTTATTTTGCAACAGCTGGAGGCTCCATTTTGAAAACAGTGGCGTACCAGTCGTTTTTCATTTTTATTGGGGAGGGGGGCTGTGTAGGGGTATGTGTATATGTTTTTTACTTTTTATTTTATTTTGTGTTAGTGTAGTGTAGTATTTTTAGGGTACAGTCGGGTACAGGGCGGGGGTTACAGCAAGTTTTCCGCTGCGAGTTTGAGCTGCCGCGCAAAATTTGCTGCATTGCAAACTTGCAGCCTGATACTCACTGTAAGCCCCCTGCCCATGTGAATGTATCCTGTACATTCACAGGGGGGGGGGGGGAACCTCCAGTTGTTGCAAAACTACAACTCCCAGCATGCAGTCTATCAGTGCATGCTGGTAGTTTTAGTTTTGCAACAGCTGGAGGCACACGGGTTGGGAAACACTGAGTTAGGAAACAGACAATGTTTCCCAACCAGTGTGCCTCCTGTTTTTGCAAAACTACAACTCCCAGCATTCTCAGGCATGCTGGAAGTAGTAGTTCAGCAACATCTTTAGATCCAGATGTTGCCGAACTACAACTCCCAGCATGCTTGGAGTTGTAGTTTTGCAACATCTGGAGGACTACAGTTTGTAGACCACTAATACAGTGGTTCCCAATCTGTGCCCTTCCAGATGTTGCAAAACTACAACTCCCAGTATGCCAAAACTGTCCAGGCATGCTGGGAGTTGTAGTTCTGCAACATCTGAAGGGCCAGATGTTACAGAACTACAACTCCCAGCATGCCTGGACAGTAAGGGCATGCTGAGGATGTGTAGTTTTGCAACATCTGGAAGGGCACCGTGGTCTCCAAACTGTGGACCTCCAGATGTTGCAAAACTACAACTCCCAGCATGCCCAGACGCCAAGGGCTGTCTGGGCATGCTGGGAGTTGTAGTATACAGGGTCCCAATACAGCAATGCATGTCGCTTTACGGCGACGTGCATTGCTGTAAAGGGCCCGGCCGCGGCTGAAGATCAACTCACCTGTCGCCGCCGTCTTCATCGCAGGGATCCGGGTCTTCAGGGACGAGGTGAGTACCGGGGCCGGTCCCCAGCACTCCCCCGTCCCCTGCCGCTTCCTCCGGTCTTCCTCCCGTCCTCTCCGGACTTTCAGGGGCCGGGCAGGGCGGGAGGAAGTAACCGCCCCCCCCCCCCCTGCGATTGGTCGGTTAACTAACCGACGGATCGCAGGGGATCGGAGGAGGTGGCCGGCTTGCCACCTCGCTCCTATATTACAGCATGGTCCTGGCTGTCTGTGACAGCCGGGATCATGCAAAATTACCGGGCGGTCGGGTCCCAGAGACCCGATCAGCCCGGTATCGCCGCAGATCGCAAGGGCGATTTCCCTACATGGCCCCCCTCGGTGTTTGCCCTGGAAGGATTTCAGCAGGCATCTGCTTCCGATCTCTGCCCGGCGAGCGGCAGGGACCGGAAAAGGCCATGACGTCGTGGGACGCCATTGGTCCTTAAGGCCCAGGGTGCCATGACGTCCCAGGGCGTTATTGGTCCTTAAGAGGTTAAAATCCAACAATTATTAATTAACTTCACGAGCCTGGCTACTTTTTCATATGACCACGATCTGAATCCTAAACCAGTGATTTAACCTAGCGGAGAGAGCACTTCTGCACACTAATTTTTTTTCCTGAGAACCAGTGTCCCGGGGACCTTTACTAATTGTATTCCTACTTTAGGCCACATAAAGTTTCCATAATCCACATTCTCCATGTTCATTGTGAAATTTAAGTGGTACTCCAGTGAAAAACATCTTAGCCCCTATCCAAAGGATAATGGATAAGATGTCTGATCACAGGGGTCAACTGCCGTTGGGGACCCCCACGATCTCCGGGCCGGCAGCTGGAGCTTCTGTGTTCGTGACATCAAGCTATTCTCCCTCCATTCATGTCTATGCAATGGGGCATGACAGCTATTATGTTTTTTTTATATACTTACATATTCCAAAAGATTACAAGGCAAAAAAGACGAATGGTCAGTGGATTCTGCTCTTTCAAATAAAATTTACCCAGCGACAGGTATAAAAAAAATTATAAACATATTTCCCCAAAACGTCTGCGCTGATATCATCATAACAGTTTCCTGAGGACCCCTTTTACATTGACTTTCTGCACTGGCGCCTCTTCATTGCCTAGGGCGGCAATTTAAAAATTAATTATGGAAGATTATTGAATTCTCAACCTAGATGGCAACTGAATCAAATAATAGGAATCTCTTCTTCACTCACAGGAATACCAAGTGTCTAGAAGTGTAATGCCAGATAAAAAATGGTTACATTAAGTATAATATCCATTCCAAATCTAAAGTGGAAGAAGATTAAGAAAATAAAATCTGAATGCTTATTATACACTGGAGGTCGCAGATAAGGGACATGGACCTGTTGCAAATTTAGTTACATTTCTAGTTAAGAGCTTTAGACACCCTTAAACAGCTGTGAGGATATAAAAGCAAACTTTACCTTTTCTGGAGCTGATGGTGGTTGCCAGACTTAAAATTTCTAAGTAACAAGAAGATGGAGCAGAGATGCTCAAGAGCCGCAGCCTGGCGTACCTCCTTGCTCGTCCTCACCTATAAGCCCCTTTTATTGATGAACAGAGCTCTGTATGTCACTTCAAGTGATGCTGCAAGGTGAGTGCAAGCAAGGAGGGGTTTCCAGGCTGTGGCACTTGAGTAGCTTGGCTCCCCCTCTTTGACACTTGGCTGAGAAATAAAAAGGTGATTTTATAAGTTTAACAACCACCATCAGCTCCAGGAAAGGTACAATATCATAACCTAACAACTATTCACTCTTAGCAGCAAATGGAGCTGACAGATTCCCTGTAGGCCTTCTTAACAATAAGAAGATTGTCAAAGGTCTGAACGTTATAAACCCACACCTTGGCATACTTTTTCAGTAGTATTACATGGTATCCATTTACATAAATGGCCAACAATTTATTACATGGGCAGGCTTTTTGCTAGTGCTTCTCTGCAATGGCTTACAAAGGGGAGTGTCTATGCTGAGAAGTGTTGTCTTCATAAGGCACATTCTTTAATAAAAATTCTAGTTTTATATACATAATTAATAATCACTGCAATGGGAAAATATAGTTCTTTATTTGCTTTAATAGGGTTTTAAAGAAAATGTATGTACTGTTATTTCTTCCTTTCCAGATGTGAACTATCAAGCAAACACATATCCCCAACAGTGTATATAAGATCAAAAGGGGTTTACAGAAATGGTCTCTGGAACGTGTCCTCCTCAGTGTTCCGATATCAGATCCATCTATGTACCAGTAGTGCCAGCCTCAGTGCCTTATGTGCCTCAGCAGTACCAGCCACATGCTCCATTACTAGTGCCATTTGGTAACTAACACTATATACCTGGGGTACAGATCACCGGGAAAAAAACACTTAGACTTAGCCTTTATTAAATCATTAAAAAGGATTCAACATGGGTTGCATATGAATCCACCCTTGGGGTAGATTTCCACGCAGGGTTTTTTTCTGGCTCAAAAACTGCAGTGGCAGTTTTGCAAGAAACATCAGGAAAAAAAACCTGTGTGGAAACCTAGCCTTAAAGCACAGCCACCCTTAGACTGCTGCCACCACACTTTATCATATCCCTGTTCAGGAATATGAGGGCACTGTTGACAATCACTTTCCTATAGAGGTTATTAAAGGAGTTCTGTAGTGAAATATCACTTATCCCCTATATAAAGGATAGGAGATAAGTTATAGATCACAGGGGGTCAGAGTGCTTTGAACCCCCACCCCCCCCCCCCACACACACACACACACACAATCTCCTGAACAGGGCCCTGGCAGTCTGCTGGAAGGGGGCGTGCCGACCCCTACACGGAGCGGCAGTTGACATGTCCCCTCCATGTATCAGCACCCCCCCCTTTCAGCAGACAGCCGGGGCCCTGTTCAGGAGATCGCGGGGGGTCCCAGTGGTCCGACCCCCCCCCCCCCCCCCCCCGCAATCTATAACTTATCTCCTATCCTTTGGATAAGGGATAACTTATTTTTCACTGCACTACTCCTTTAAGACAAACATATCCATTGAAGGTAAATATTTAAGGCTTTCATTAAATCACACCTGTAAGAGAAAAATATGTGGGACTGATACAGGTATTAAAAAGCTGCCCAACTATGCAATTAATTTATTTTATTATCTGAATACAGAAATCCCAAACCATGAGATTGTCCATATTGTAATGTCAAAAAAAAAAAAAAAGATTTATTTTTAAGTTTGTTCATAAAATCTCCAGCTTCTAGAACAGAAAAACAAAGTTCTGTATGGACAATATAGTGTTGCAGGGAGATGTAAGGTCAGGGCTATGATTAAAGCAGGTAAACTCCAAATGCAGCTCTGGCTGAAAATGGCTCACAGCTGTAATGCAAGGGCTGTATTGAAGCTCCGATTTATAAAAGGCCACAATAATGCCCCATTTAAGTAGATGGAACATGAATTGTATCCCTGTATGCCTCTGATTTCATATAAAGGCTCTTTCAGACAGGTTTTGTACAAATATGCTCAAAATAAAATGGCATGCATTAGCGTACAGAGGTATTCTTCCTTAAAAAAATAAAAAATAAAATAGCTCCATTCATTTGGTACTTGAAATGGCCCTTATGGCAGTGCATGGAAGCTCTGATTGTGCATGAGGCCTAAGATCAGTAAAAGGTCAGTAAAGCAAATTTACTTAACATTATACATAAACTAAATCTATGTGTGTAAATTGAACAACCTTATAAAACTAAACCCTCACTTTGAAGAAAATGTGTTATTGCTAAATGGGTTATCCAAGGATAGAAGCACAGGGCTAATTTCTTCTAAAAACAGCACCACTGTTACGCCGAGCGCTCCGGGTCCCCGCTCCTCCCCGGAGCGCTCGCTTCTCTCTCGCTACCGCAGCACTCCGGGCAGCTCCACTGACCCGGTGCGCTGCGATACCGTCTCCAGCCGGGATGCGATTCGCGATGCGGGTGGCGCCCGCTCGCGATGCGCATCCCGGCTCCCGTACCTGACTCGCTCTCCGTCTGTCCTGTCCCGGCGCGCGCGGCCCCGCTCCCTAGGGCGCGCGCGCGCCGGGTCTCTGCGATTTAAAGGGCCACTGCGCCGCTGATTGGCGCAGTGGTTCCAATTAGTGTGTTCACCTGTGCACTCCCTATTTATACTTCACTTCCCCTTCACTCCCTCGCCGGATCTTGTTGCCATTGTGCCAGTGAAAGCGTTTCCTTGTGTGTTCCTAGCCTGTGTTCCAGACCTCCTGCCGTTGCCCCCGACTACGATCCTTGCTGCCTGCCCCGACCTTCTGCTACGTCCGACCTTGCTTCTGTCTACTCCCTTGTACCGCGCCTATCTTCAGCAGTCAGAGAGGTTGAGCCGTTGCTAGTGGATACGACCTGGTCACTACCGCCGCAGCAAGACCATCCCGCTTTGCGGCGGGCTCTGGTGAAAACCAGTAGTGACTTAGAACCGATCCACTAGCACGGTCCACGCCAATCCCTCTCTGGCACAGAGGATCCACTACCTGCCAGCCGGCATCGTGACAGTAGATCCGGCCATGGATCCCGCTGAAGTTCCTCTGCCAGTTGTCGCCGACCTCACCACGGTGGTCGCCCAGCAGTCACAACAGATAGCGCAACAAGGCCAACAGCTGTCTCAACTGACCGTGATGCTACAGCAGCTACTACCACAGCTTCAACAATCATCTCCTCCGCCAGCTCCTGCACCTTCTCCGCAGCGAGTGGCCGCTTCTGGTCTACGACTATCCTTGCCGGATAAGTTTGATGGGGACTCTAAATTCTGCCGTGGCTTTCTTTCCCAATGTTCCCTGCATTTGGAGATGATGTCGGACCAGTTTCCTACTGAAAGGTCTAAGGTGGCTTTCGTAGTCAGCCTTCTGTCTGGAAAAGCTCTGTCATGGGCCACACCGCTCTGGGACCGCAATGATCCCGTCACTGCCTCTATACACTCCTTCTTCTCGGAAATTCGAAGTGTCTTTGAGGAACCTGCCCGAGCCTCTTCTGCTGAGACTGCCCTGTTGAACCTGGTCCAGGGTAATTCTTCCGTTGGCGAGTACGCCGTACAATTCCGTACTCTTGCTTCAGAATTATCCTGGAATAATGAGGCCCTCTGCGCGACCTTTAAAAAAGGCCTATCCAGCAACATTAAAGATGTTCTGGCCGCACGAGAAATCCCTGCTAACCTACATGAACTTATTCATCTAGCCACTCGCATTGACATGCGTTTTTCCGAAAGGCGTCAGGAGCTCCGCCAGGATATGGACTTTGTTCGCACAAGGCGTTTTTTCTCCCCGGCTCCTCTCTCCTCTGGTCCCCTGCAATCCGTTCCTGTGCCTCCCGCCGTGGAGGCTATGCAGGTCGACCGGTCTCGCCTGACACCTCAAGAGAGGACACGACGCCGCATGGAGAATCTCTGCCTGTACTGTGCCAGTACCGAACACTTCCTGAAGGATTGTCCTATCCGTCCTCCCCGCCTGGAAAGACGCACGCTGACTCCGCACAAAGGTGAGACAGTCCTTGATGTCTACTCTGCTTCTCCACGTCTTATTGTGCCTGTGCGGATATCTGCCTCTGCCTTCTCCTTCTCTACTATGACAACAACGCTACTGAAATCTACCAATGAGGCCACAAAGAACGCATCAAGCTAAAAAATGCATAATTTCATTAATAAAGATAATAGAAAAAACCATGCCTCACAATACAGTGCTCAGAAAGGTATCAGATATAGCACTGAATAATGAGCAACAGACCAAGGGAGGGGGTTTGGGGTACAGGTGAAGAACCTGACCTAGCCGACCCTACCTAGTCTAACCCCTTGCCCTCACTACAATAAGTGTGGACAGGGAGTAGGGATAATATAAGTCACATAAACATGAAAAATGAACAATGTAATGACTTAATATGTGTATATTCTTACTCCTAATGACCTACGCGTTTCACCCTCACTTATAGTTAGGGGTTCATCAGGGCTCAGGGGAGCAGTCAACATATCACAAATAATAATCAAAGTGATAAACAAACAAGTGAAGCAAACGTGATACAAAAATATAGTAACCGCACATTGATACTGAGTAATGATAGATAAATGTATAAGAAGTAGATAAATCATCCCACACTGGCCACAATGGAAAAAATGTGGATCCTTAATTGTATTATGAGTAGATGAAGAATATGTCCCTTGTCCAAGGTAAGTACTGTAAAAATAAGATGACAAAACCACCTGTCAGAGTTCCATATTTTAACAAAACTATCAAATGTATGAAGTATAAAGTATAAAAAATGTATAATAATAATATATACCTCCAATAGTAATTGGGTAGATATGAAACAGCCCAGCATCATATTAAAGATATAGTACCACAGGGATCACTGTTTGCCACTCCCTTATGTTAGTGAGTGTGCTAGAACTTAATAGATAAAAACATCAAAGTTAACTTAGATAGAGAAAACCAAAGATGACACAAAAACAAATAATGAGCCAGTCTTACCCATGTATGATGGTAATAAACTAAAGACTGATAACTGGTGTGACACGCCAAATGTAATAATACAAGATGTTGGGCCGAAGATACTAAAGGTAAAGGTAAATGACCAATTATCCTTTTGCCCTTTCATTTGATGTAATTATGGGTACATATTTTATATTACAATTTTCCCATCTTGTATAATACATCTTCTGACCGATGTAAGTGTCTTCACTCACCTGCAATTTATTTATTTATTTATTTAGTTATTTATTCATTCATTTATGATTATATATACATCATCTAGTTTACCTCATGCTTACCATTCTTAGATTGTATTTACGCTATTTCACTAGTATCTCAACATTGGCCCAGTCTATATACATCTACATTTTTCTAAATGTTTATTATCCTTAGTTATGAGTTAATATTTCAGTCCCCTATACGTCCCCTACGTTTATTTTTCCAGCGTCTATATAGGGCGCATGCGCGGGGTGGATCGCATCATATCCAAGCCTCGCTTTGGGGTTTATCTATCCACTCATGCGCCGTTTGAAGCGCATTGCGTTCCATTGACTCCGGACATGCGCAGATACATATCTCTTGTCACTTCCGCTTCCGGTCCCGCGGCTTTTTAATCAGACTCGCGGCGTCCAATGTGGCCGCCGCACACTGAGTCCACACATGGGACACCGGGGATTGGGTGAGTGCACTGTGGCTGTATTGCCTTGCTTATGTGACCTCCACTTTTGGTAACTACATACCCCTTATATTATATTATTCCATTGCAGGAGTTATCGCCTCCTTTGGAGCCTCCACATTAGGGAGGTGATTCCAGGTTCTTTCATTGCCTCATTCACCTTGTATCCTGGACTGCCTGATACTCTAAACATCCTACATTAGGGTAGGCAATATATATATTATACTATATTTGCTTGTATTATGGGGGCTTTAGTGATGTGGCAATAATAACACCTATTGGTCATATGGTGTTTTATTTTATGTTTTTGGTTTTATCTTTAGTACTCTGCTGGAAGTGTTTCTAATCCATCTATAAATCCACCTTTAGTATCTTCGGCCCAACATCTTGTATTATTACATTTGGCGTGTCACACCAGTTATCAGTCTTTAGTTTATTACCATCATACATGGGTAAGACTGGCTCATTATTTGTTTTTGTGTCATCTTTGGTTTTCTCTATCTAAGTTAACTTTGATGTTTTTATCTATTAAGTTCTAGCACACTCACTAACATAAGGGAGTGGCAAACAGTGATCCCTGTGGTACTATATCTTTAATATGATGCTGGGCTGTTTCATATCTACCCAATTACTATTGGAGGTATATATTATTATTATACATTTTTTATACTTTATACTTCATACATTTGATAGTTTTGTTAAAATATGGAACTCTGACAGGTGGTTTTGTCATCTTATTTTTACAGTACTTACCTTGGACAAGGGACATATTCTTCATCTACTCATAATACAATTAAGGATCCACATTTTTTCCATTGTGGCCAGTGTGGGATGATTTATCTACTTCTTATACATTTATCTATCATTACTCAGTATCAATGTGCGGTTACTATATTTTTGTATCACGTTTGCTTCACTTGTTTGTTTATCACTTTGATTATTATTTGTGATATGTTGACTGCTCCCCTGAGCCCTGATGAACCCCTAACTATAAGTGAGGGTGAAACGCGTAGGTCATTAGGAGTAAGAATATACACATATTAAGTCATTACATTGTTCATTTTTCATGTTTATGTGACTTATATTATCCCTACTCCCTGTCCACACTTATTGTAGTGAGGGCAAGGGGTTAGACTAGGTAGGGTCGGCTAGGTCAGGTTCTTCACCTGTACCCCAAACCCCCTCCCTTGGTCTGTTGCTCATTATTCAGTGCTATATCTGATACCTTTCTGAGCACTGTATTGTGAGGCATGGTTTTTTCTATTATCTTTATTAATGAAATTATGCATTTTTTAGCTTGATGCGTTCTTTGTGGCCTCATTGGTAGATTTCAGTAGCGTTGTTGTTTTGGTAAATTGTCTCCAAGGGCATATACATCATTGGCTGAAGGACCATACATTTCCTTTTTTCTGATTTTTGTCCTTCTCTACTATGGCCTTCTTGGATTCCGGATCTGCAGGAAATTTTATTTTGGCCTCTCTCGTCAACAGGTTCAACATCCCAGTGACCAGTCTCGCCAGACCCCTCTACATCAATTGTGTAAACAATGAAAGATTGGACTGTACTATACGTTTCCGCACGGAGCCCCTTCTAATGTGCATCGGACCTCATCACGAGAAGATTGAATTCTTGGTCCTCCCCAATTGCACTTCCGAAATTCTCCTTGGACTACCCTGGCTTCAACTCCATTCCCCAACCCTGGATTGGTCCACTGGGGAGATCAAGAGTTGGGGGCCCTCTTGCTTCAAGGACTGCCTAAAACCGGTTCCCAGTAACCCTTGCCGTGACTCTGTGGTTCCCCCTGTAACCGGTCTCCCTAAGGCCTATATGGACTTTGCGGATGTCTTTTGCAAAAAACAAGCTGAGACTCTACCTCCTCACAGGCCTTATGATTGTCCTATTGACCTCCTCCCGGGCACTACTCCACCCCGGGGCAGAATTTATCCTCTGTCCGCCCCAGAGACTCTTGCTATGTCTGAGTACATCCAGGAAAATTTAAAAAAGGGCTTTATCCGTAAATCCTCCTCTCCTGCCGGAGCCGGATTTTTCTTTGTGTCCAAAAAAGATGGCTCTCTACGTCCTTGCATTGACTACCGCGGTCTTAATAAAATCACGGTAAAGAACCGCTACCCCCTACCCCTCATCTCTGAACTCTTTGATCGCCTCCAAGGTGCCCACATCTTTACCAAACTGGACTTAAGAGGTGCTTATAATCTCATCCGCATCAGAGAGGGGGATGAATGGAAAACGGCATTTAACACTAGAGATGGACACTTTGAGTATCTGGTCATGCCCTTTGGCCTGTGCAACGCCCCTGCCGTCTTCCAAGACTTTGTTAATGAAATTTTTCGTGATCTCTTATACTCCTGTGTTGTTGTATATCTGGACGATATCCTGATTTTTTCTGCCAATCTAGAAGAACACCGCCAGCATGTCCGTATGGTTCTTCAGAGACTTCGTGACAATCAACTTTATGCCAAGATAGAGAAATGTCTGTTTGAATGCCAATCTCTTCCTTTCCTAGGATACTTGGTCTCTGGCCAGGGACTACAAATGGATCCAGACAAACTCTCTGCCGTCTTAGATTGGCCACGCCCCTCCGGACTCCGTGCTATCCAACGTTTTTTGGGGTTCGCCAATTATTACAGGCAATTTATTCCACATTTTTCTACCGTTGTGGCCCCTATCGTGGCTTTAACCAAAAAAAATGCCAATCCCAAGTCTTGGCCTCCTCAAGCGGAGGACGCCTTTAAACGGCTCAAGTCTGCCTTTTCTTCGGCTCCCGTGCTCTCCAGACCTGACCCATCTAAACCCTTCCTATTGGAGGTTGATGCCTCCTCTGTAGGAGCTGGAGCGGTCCTTCTACAAAAAAATTCTTCCGGGCATGCTGTTACTTGTGGTTTTTTTTCTAGGACCTTCTCTCCGGCGGAGAGGAACTACTCCATCGGGGATCGAGAGCTTCTAGCCATTAAATTAGCACTTGAGGAATGGAGGCATCTGCTGGAAGGATCAAGATTTCCAGTTATTATTTACACCGATCACAAGAACCTCTCCTATCTCCAGTCTGCCCAACGGCTGAATCCTCGCCAGGCCAGGTGGTCTCTGTTCTTTGCCCGATTTAATTTTGAAATTCACTTTCGGCCTGCCGATAAGAACATTAGGGCCGATGCTCTCTCTCGTTCCTCGGATGCCTCGGAAGTTGAACTCTCTCCGCAACACATCATTCCTCCTGACTGCCTGATTTCCACTTCTCCAGCCTCCATCAGGCAAACTCCTCCAGGAAAGACCTTCGTCTCTCCACGCCAACGCCTCGGAATCCTCAAATGGGGTCACTCCTCCCATCTCGCAGGTCATGCAGGCATCAAGAAATCTGTGCAACTCATCTCTCGCTTCTATTGGTGGCCGACTCTGGAGACGGATGTCGTGGACTTTGTGCGAGCCTGCACTGTCTGTGCCCGGGATAAGACTCCTCGCCAGAAGCCCGCTGGTTTTCTTCATCCTCTGCCTGTCCCCGAACAGCCTTGGTCTCTGATTGGTATGGATTTTATTACAGACCTACCCCCATCCCGTGGCAACACTGTTGTTTGGGTGGTCGTTGATCGATTCTCCAAGATGGCACATTTCATCCCTCTTCCTGGTCTTCCTTCAGCGCCTCAGTTGGCTAAACAATTTTTTGTACACATTTTTCGTCTTCACGGGTTGCCCACACAGATAGTCTCGGATAGAGGCGTCCAATTCGTGTCAAAATTCTGGAGGGCTCTCTGTAAACAACTCAAGATTAAATTAAACTTTTCTTCTGCATATCATCCTCAATCCAATGGACAAGTAGAAAGAATTAACCAGGTCTTGGGTGATTATTTACGACATTTTGTTTCCTCCCGCCAGGATGATTGGGCAGATCTTCTACCATGGGCCGAATTCTCGTATAACTTTAGAGTCTCTGAATCTTCCTCCAAATCCCCATTTTTCGTGGTGTACGGCCGTCACCCTCTTCCCCCCCTCCCTACTCCCTTGCCCTCTGGTTTGCCCGCTGTAGATGAAGTGACTCGTGATCTTTCCACCATATGGAAAGAGACCCAAAATTCTCTTTTACAGGCTTCATCTCGCATGAAAAAGTTTGCCGATAAGAAAAGAAGAGCTCCCCCCATTTTTGCTCCCGGAGACAAGGTATGGCTCTCCGCTAAATATGTCCGCTTTCGTGTCCCCAGTTACAAACTGGGTCCACGCTATCTTGGTCCTTTCAAAGTCTTGTGCCAAATTAATCCTGTCTCTTACAAACTTCTTCTTCCTCCTTCTCTCCGTATTCCTAATGCCTTTCATGTCTCTCTTCTTAAACCACTCATCATCAACCGTTTCTCTCCCAAGTTAGTTTCTCCCACTCCTGTCTCCGGTTCTTCTGACGTCTTCTCAGTGAAAGAGATACTGGCCTCCAAGACGGTCAGAGGAAAAAGGTTCTTTTTGGTGGATTGGGAGGGCTGTGGACCTGAAGAGAGATCCTGGGAACCTGAGGACAACATCCTAGACAAAAGTCTGCTCCTCAGGTTCTCAGGCTCTAAGAAGAGGGGGAGACCCAAGGGGGGGGGTACTGTTACGCCGAGCGCTCCGGGTCCCCGCTCCTCCCCGGAGCGCTCGCTTCTCTCTCGCTACCGCAGCGCTCCGGGCAGCTCCACTGACCCGGTGCGCTGCGATACCGTCTCCAGCCGGGATGCGATTCGCGATGCGGGTGGCGCCCGCTCGCGATGCGCATCCCGGCTCCCGTACCTGACTCGCTCTCCGTCTGTCCTGTCCCGGCGCGCGCGGCCCCGCTCCCTAGGGCGCGCGCGCGCCGGGTCTCTGCGATTTAAAGGGCCACTGCGCCGCTGATTGGCGCAGTGGTTCCAATTAGTGTGTTCACCTGTGCACTCCCTATTTATACTTCACTTCCTCTTCACTCCCTCGCCGGATCTTGTTGCCATTGTGCCAGTGAAAGCGTTTCCTTGTGTGTTCCTAGCCTGTGTTCCAGACCTCCTGCCGTTGCCCCCGACTACGATCCTTGCTGCCTGCCCCGACCTTCTGCTACGTCCGACCTTGCTTCTGTCTACTCCCTTGTACCGCGCCTATCTTCAGCAGTCAGAGAGGTTGAGCCGTTGCTAGTGGATACGACCTGGTCACTACCGCCGCAGCAAGACCATCCCGCTTTGCGGCGGGCTCTGGTGAAAACCAGTAGTGACTTAGAACCGATCCACTAGCACGGTCCACGCCAATCCCTCTCTGGCACAGAGGATCCACTACCTGCCAGCCGGCATCGTGACAACCACCTCTGTCTTTTGTATTGCAGCTTCGTTCCATTCAGGTGAATTGAGCCAAGTTGTAATACCACACACAACCTTAGGACAGAGGTGGTGCTGTTTTTGAAAGAAATTAGCTCTGTGTTTCTATTCCTTAACTATTGTACGCACTTTCCATCTGGGCTTAAATGTACAATTGACGATCCAGTCATGCAGCCTGACTTAGCCAGTCTGTATTAGTAGAGCACCAATTACACAGTATCATACCAAGCAATAGGTATATTCATAAGGAATAGGACATATAAAGGAAGAACTTACACTTATCCTCCCTTATGGATCCACATCTGACTGGCAGAACTGCAGTGGCAGTTTTCCAAAGACTGCCAGAAAAAAAACCAAGTGGAAACTTAGCCTTAGACTGGTTTTTCCCATCTAAATTGGTCGCACAGAAAGTCGCAGTCTAAATATATGCAAATTTTTTGCGACCTTTGCTTTAGAGGATTTTTAGAACATGATGCATTTTAGTCTATTTTAGACGGGAAAATGCATTGGTGCTCAATTTATCAATTGCGACTTTTCGGCGAAAAGTTTCATCGGCTGAAAGTACACTGAAATGTAAGACCATGCAAGAGCAGGTTTAAATACAGTCTACAGCATAGATCACGAAGTCTGTGCACAGAATTTATCAACTTTTGATACATTAGGTGCACAATAGACCGGCCTAACCCTCTGTAGTTTGGTCTATATTGATGCGGGAAATAGACAACTTTGATGAATCTCCCCCAATATGTCTAATTTATGTTGGCATCATAAAGTTGACATGTTTTTATTTTTGGAAGACATCAGAGGGCATCAAAGTTCAGCAGCAATTTTCCAATTTTTCACAAAATTTTCAAAATCTGAATTTTTCAGGGACCAGTTCAGTTTTGAAGTGGATTTGAGGGGCCTTTATATTAGAAATACCCCATAAATGACCCCATTATAAAATCTGCTCCCCACAAAGTATACAAAATGACATTTAGAAAGTTTGTTAACCCTTTAGGTGTTTCACAGGAATAGCAGCAAAATGAAGGAGAAAATGTGCCGCATCTCAAACTTGCAGCAGAAAACTTGCTGTAAACCCCCTCCCGTGTGAATGTACCGGAGGGGGGGGGGGACCTTCATCTGTTGCAAAACTACAACTCCCAGCATGCACTGACATACAATACATGCTGGGAGTTGTAGATATGCAACAGCTGTAGGCCCATTGGTTGCAAAACACTGAGAGTTTGTTACTTAACTCAGTGTTTCGCAACCAGTGTGCCTCCAGCTGTTGCAAAACTACAACTCCCAGCATGTACGGTCTATCAGTGCATGCTGGGAGTTGTAATTTGCAACAGTTGGAGGCACATTGGTTGTGAAACACTAAGTTAGGTAACAAACTGTTTCACTACCAGTGTGCCTTCAGCTGTTGCAAAACTACAACTCTCAGCATGCACTTACAGTCGAAGGGCATTTAGTAGTTTGTGCATGCTGGGGGTTGTAGTTTTGCAATTGCTGGATGCACACTTTTTCATTGCCCTCCGGAATAGGGGCGGAGCGGGTGCCTTTAGGGACACCCCCACAGCAGGAGTCTTGATTCATCAGCCAGTAACGGCCGACAAATCACGACAATCATGAGGTATCACCAGTGCCACCTCACTCCTGCTTCTATAGGTTGATAGGTGCCGTATTGGATGGCACCTATCACCATTTTTTTCCAGGGCACCAGGCATCGCCGCAAATTACCAATCTGAATTGATCAGCGATTTGTGATGATAGCCAACATGGGGGGGTCTCAGGACCTCCCAAAGAGTTTGCATGAGGTGCCTGCTGAATGATTTTAGCAGGCATCCCGGTAAGGTCCCCGGCAAGCGGTGGGGACCAAAATTCCCATGGGCGTACAGGTATGCCCTTGGTCCTTAAAGGAGTATTCCAGGAAAAAACTTTTTTTTATTTCAACTGGCTCCAGAAAGTTAAACAGATTTGTAAATTACTTCTATTAGAAAATCTTAATCCTTTCAATAATTATCAGCTGCTGACTTTGAGTTGTTTTTTTCTGTCTTGCAACAGTGCTCTCTGCTGACATCTCTGCTTGTCTCAGGAACTGCACAGAGTAGGAGAGGTTTGCTATGGGGATTTGCTTCTAAACTGGGTGGTTCCTGAGACATGTGTCATCAGAGAGCACTTAGACAGAAAAGAACACCTCAACTTCAGCTCATAAGTACTGAAAGGATTAAGATTTTTTAATAGAAGTAATGTACAAATCTGTTTCACTTTCTGGAGCCAGTTGATAAATAAATTAAATGTTTTTTCCTGGATAGACCCTTTAAGTACCAGGACGTCAGGGTCCTTAAGCGGTCCACATCTATTGTCTTAACCCCTGCATATTTGTGAGATGTAACCTGTGTCTTCTGCTTGTGAGCTTAGATTTGCTTTGGACTTGATAAAGGGAGGAATCCCGAAAGCTTGTCTCTACAAAATGCTGTTAGTCCAATAAAAAAGGTATTACAAGATACTGCAACATTTTATGATATATATATATATATATATTTTTTAAGTTTTAATCACATTGACCCCCACTGCATAAAAACAACTGCCAATAGTTGCAAAATTTCAGTTCTCTTTTCTCCCCCACCCCCTCAATATTCTTTTTAGTTTCGTCATAAGTACAGTTGGTCCTCCTAAAAAATCCCTCATATGGGTCTGTGATTGGACAAAAATAATGCCTTTTAAAATACCAGGAGGTAAAAATTTTAACGCAAAATTTTTATTTGCTGTGTCCTCAAGGCCAAAATCGTTTGTGTCTGTAAGGGGTTAAACATGTTTTTAAATATTTTTTTTTGATAGTTTTTTTAATTTTTTAATTTTATCATTTACTAAAAAAAAAGAGAGAAAACAATAGAAAGACAATAGAAAAAAATTAGAACAAACTGTTGTAGGGGTGGCAGGTTTACACTATCCAGTTCAAACGCTGCCCTAGGGAATTCATAGACAAAGGGGTTATCCAGGAATAAAAAAACAGAGATCATTTCTTTCAAAGACTGCTCCCCATCTGTCTCCAGGTTGGGTGTGGTTCTGCAGCTCAATTCCATTGAAGTGAATGGAGCCAAGTTGTAATAACGCACCCAAAGTGGAGACAGACAGGGAGCAGTCTTTGAAAGAAAATAGGTCTGTTTTTCCAATCCTGGATAACCCCTTTAATAGAGACAGATCCCACTACTGTCAGCCAAAGAGTAGAGAGGGTACAAAAAGGAAGCCTTGCTCTGCATGAGGTAACATGTCCATGCATTACACGGATTCAGATTTTACTTGACAAGGTGTGATGCTTTATATCCTTTGTGACAGTGCTGCAGAGAACTAAAAACTACCTACAGTTTTCCCCGATCAATTACATCTGACCACATCTGAGGTCTTAGCAGCCAGACATCTTGTGCATATTATTAGAGGACACTATCCGAAGTAGATTACATTAACAAACTAAAAGCGATTTAACAAGAATGTGTGCACAGTGATAATCCATTGTTCATGAAATTTTCCAACAGCACAAACCTAAAAACTCATAAAACAGAAGTAAAAATTAAACTTTTGATTACTTATTTTCTGAAAAACAAATATTAAGCCACTCTAAATACAGAACTCACAGTAGACAAAGCAATGCAAAAATTTAGATTTAATTTGAATTCCAAAAATTTAAAATAGCTTTTCAAAATCATGAAAATTAAAAGGCAAATTGAACAAAAAGAAAGCCTCATATACAGAGACACATAAATTAAACAGTTTATATTGCAGACAAGCCAAAGTGTGTATAGATTACATATATACAGTCATCTTCTGTAAACAAGGCATTTGTACATTTTTACATTTACAAAAAAGCTCATCACTACCATAGGATACAATAATCCAAATAGGACATAAAGGTTTCAGTTTCATTTAGATTTTTTTAATTTCTATATTTTTTTTAACCTGTACAAATTATCTTCATAAAAATATATCTCTGTACAAAATAGTCTATTTATTCTGTTTGTCCTTTCCACTGGTAGTAAGTGGGTCGCAAAGGGGAGGCCATTGGCAAAGCAATGAGCTATTTCGCTAGTCCTGATAATGTTTGCATTTCAGACTGGAGGAGTTGGGAACGGACAGGGAGAAAGAGAGTAGCCTCATTGAAAACCCGAGCTAGGTAAGTTCACCATCTGCATATCTGCCGTATACCGCAGTCGGCTCAACTGTGTTGTGCAAAGAGGTTAAAGCACCAATAGAACAAGTTGCTAAACATTTTATTTACTTTGAATAGAAATGGCCATTTCTGCTTGTTTAGGTATAGCTAGAACACAAAGTTTATGCATCTGATTTATTAAGCATAAGAATACAATGGGAGCTATGAGACTCCGAACATTCTAGCCATATTGTGTATCAGTCATTATTCTATGTTACTTAAAACAGGCAGAAACTCCAATTCTAAAGACATAGTGGCACTGCACTTATCCCTTTCATTCTTGATTTCTGTGTTAATCTCAGTAGACAAACAAAATATTTAAATATAAATAAATATACCGGCTACATTCAACTTTTTCTCATCTGTTCATTAACAAGTGCAATAGAAACTGCTACATGTGCCTGTACAGCATATCCCTGTGACACTACAGTAAAGTTTAATCCGTTGGCTGATGGTACAACTGCCAACAGAAAGGTATAATTGTACAGTAAAATGTAGCAATGCATTGCAGGGACACATATGGGGGTACACAAGCCATGCCAGGTCATCTCCATAGAGGTGGGCTATAGTGCCAAACATTACATCTGCCAGAGGTGCCCACCCTGTGAGTCTGCTGAAACTCTGACTCCAGGCATTCTCTGGTTAGTAAGTAGCAGATAGTGTTGGCACTTGTTTCTTAAAAGCTGGCCACATTTATACATTGCACAAGAAGGAACTTCACGCCAAACTGAAATATTTGTGGTATCCTATTTGTAACACTATAGTTGCAGATTCAGTTAATTTTGTAGGCTCAGAATACCAAATTATTCACAAGTTTCAGTTATGCATATGACAAAA
Source organism: Hyla sarda (assembly GCF_029499605.1). NCBI lineage: Eukaryota > Metazoa > Chordata > Amphibia > Anura > Hylidae > Hyla > Hyla sarda. The sequence goes on from NC_079190.1 coordinate 254,938,613, forward strand.
ATAAAATGAGAATTGTCACAAAATGCTAAAAAGAACTATGAATGCTTGTACCCAGACGGTGTCAGGAGACACATAGAAATGCTGCAAACAGTTCAGCACACAATAACAGAAGAGGTAGTCAATGGTTTTAGCATGAAGAGTAGCACAGTAATAAAAACCAGGCAATAAAATGTGTTTCTGGAGACTACCAAGTGATTGTTTAGAAAAGGATCAATATTGGTTCCTTTAGTAGTAACTGCTTCTAACATCTGACATCCTACTAAAGGGCAGGGTTTGGGAACCATTTTTGGTAGAATTCATATCATACTGCACATGTCCAATTTAAAAGCTGAAAACATAAACATATGTATGACTGAAGTGTTGGTGATATGATGTAGCCTGGTATAACATAACATTCAAAAAAATCTGAATTTCATTCATTGTCATTGAAGGAGGTTTTTTTTAACTACAGAAGGTGACACATGACTAGTCTCCCTCCCTCAGCGGCACACAGAAGAACATTCGAATGTCCAAGTCAGGAACATTCTTCATAAGGTCTCCTGTAAAGTTCATTTTGGCAAGGGTCCCTTTAATCACAATAATGTGAACCTGAAATGCATTTTAATAACAAGGAAAAGCAGTAATAAATTTTAAGGACCTGCAATGCATTGCTCAGAAAAACTCAAACATCCTACTGAACGTGACTTTGAGGTACAGTAATGCGGGAAAATTTCCAGAATAATGTAAAGTGGAATTTTAGGTTGGTTGAAACTTCAGCTGGAACGGCAAGCACCAATGTGCTTAGGTGACCACTAAGAAGGGCTAGTTTTGAGCTGAATTGATAAACAATTTTCCTTCAAGTGTTGGCCGGTTTAAAACAAAAATGCCAACTTTGGGCTTGGTTGTAAGGCTGCGCTCCCCCTTCCTACCAACGCCACGCAGTCTGTTGTATGCTGCAGGGGTCAGGCAGAGAAGAATGGAGGGAAAGCACTTTTTGGAACTGGTTCTTTGCAGAATAAAAATATGTATATTTGTATATATAGATTTGTTTATATCCACTTCCAACCAACATTGCATGTATACAAGTTCGGTATAAAAGCACTTGCACGGTGTCCCTGGAGGATAAGGACCTCTTGAGTTGCCAGCCTTGCCACATGTTATGAGACACCCAGTTGCCAAGGCTCCATAAGACTCTAGCAGATTGGTGCAGAGAGGGTGTGTTGTCTGCCGTTACCATTACTTCATCTTGGTACATAGGGTATGCTTCTGGTTTCTCCTGAGTCCACCAGCCCGGCACACATTGGATGTCATCAAAAATGGTGAGGCTAGAAGTGGCACTGGTGAAATCAGCTGCCCACTGATGATGTGCAGGGCAAGGGAAAGAGAGGATGGAGACTCCAAGTAAACCCAGTTCACTAAAAAAACAGAAAAATAATTTTTTTTTACTTTTGTATCTGTAGGGAATGTATTTTATATTATTATTATTATTATTATTATTATTATTATTATTGTCATTATTATTATTCACCTGAATTTCCAGAAAATTAAATGTAGTAGTAGAGTTTTACTTATCTATTAACAGGAAGTAAAAATAGCCTCATATTTTCATAGCTCATAATAATAGTGTGCCATTATGAAGTGCAAATTGACCAACATTTACCCTGAAGTTTTATCAGATGATCACTAAGCACCTATCTGTAGGGATATTTATAACACCAAGCTTGTGCTTACAACTAGCAGAACCGACATACAGTAAATGGATTAACTTACATGGATTGTAGGATGCCAATTGGCTTTTTAGCCTTCAGTACAACCTATTGTCCCCAAACAAATAGATATTAGTTATTGCATTCCCACTTCTAAATTCTAAACATATCATGTACTGTCTTTGAACATACCTGTAAAGGGCGGGTGCTATACAGCAGTGCACACTGTGCTGACCGTAAACTCTGTCTCATTTGCCACAATTTCTGTGGGCTGGACATTTCGCTCATACATAGGATTCTCAAATGTGGCCCGACCATTCGTATTTTCATGTCCGGCAAACCCATTAAATGGAACCTTGGGTCTTCTACAGGAAAGATGAGTGATCAAAGATAGCATATTACATATAGCCATATTTCGTGATAAAGGTCACAGTACATGGCTTTGCAGAAGCTTATAGCGGTAGGTATTATTGATCTGATCTAGAATTTCTCCTGATTTCTAACTGCATTAGTTTATCTTTTTGCATGTAATGCCACCTGGAAAAACCTTGGAAACACGGTGTATCAGTCCATAACCAAGATAACAGATATTGGAACTCTGCCATGGTTAATAAGTGAAAAAGATAAAGTAACCACATAGGACTGTTAACATTAAAGTGGTACTTCGGGATATTAAAACGTATCCCCTATCCTAAGGATAGGGGATACGTTTGAGATAGCAGGGTCCAACCGCTGGGTCCCCCTGTGATCTCCCTTATGGAGCCCTGGCTCTCCATTAAAATGGCCTCTGTTGATGACCGCACAAAGCAGTACAACTCTATGTTGAATGCACTCTGGCTCTCCCATAGAGATGCATTGAAGGGGCATGTCAGCCACAGCTTCATGCGGTGGTCGAACACGCCCCATTCAGGAGGTGAGCCAGGGCCTTCTACAGGAGATTGTGGGGGTCCCAGCGGTCGGACCTCCCACAATTTGACACTCATCCCCTATCCTTAGGAGTCCTTAGGATACATTTTTATATCATGGTAATCTCATTTGACGGGGTATTTACACATACAGTATCCTGCTCATAGTGATGTTCAGGATTTGAAGCTGCAGAGTTTATACTGCAGATTTCAGTGTAAACTAAAAGATTGAACACAGCTTCAAATCCTGCACATCAAATATGCACAGGATACTGTATGTGTAAATAGACCCTAACTAAATCTAACTGCATAAAGCAGGATATGACTTCAATGTAAACTTAAAGGGGTACTCCGGTGCTTAGACATCTTATCCCCTATCCAAAGGATAGGGGATAAGATGCCTGATCACGGGAGTCCCGCCGCTGGGGACTCCCGTGATCTTGCATGTGGTACCCCGTTTGTAATCAGTCCCCGGAGCGTATTCGCTCCGGGTCTGATTACCGGCGACCACAGGGCCGACGGCGTGTGATGTCACGCCTCCGCCTCCGTGTGACGTCACGCTCCGCCCCTCAATGCAAGCCTACGGGAGGGGGCGTGATAGCTGTCAGCCCCCTCCCATAGACTTGCATTGAGGGGCGGAGCGTGAGGTCACACGGGGGCGGAGGCGTGACGTCACACGCCGCCGGCCCCATGATCGACAGTAATCAGACCCGGAGCGAACACGCTCCGGGGACTGATTACAAATGGGGTGCCGTGTGCAAGATCACGGGGGTCCCCAGCGGCGGGACTCCCGCGATCAGGCATCTTATCCCCTATCCTTTGGATAGGGGATAAGATGTCTAAGCATCGGAGAACCCCTTTAAAACTAAAGGAATCATTTAAAAATTGGAAAGTGTTATTTTCTGTAGTAAACAAACCAATTGTAATTGGGTTATTCTTCAGGATAACAATAGACTTCATTCTTTGAATTAGTTATGAAGAGAATTTGCAATAAACTGTGAGGACATACCTGTGTTTGTAGAGATATAGGACAAAACCAGCAATAATGAGAGCTATAAAAGGCACAAGGATAGCAGCTGCCACTGAACTGCTATTGGATGGGAAATGTCCTATAGTGTCGGGACTATTTTCTAGTAATCTCCTGTCTGCAGGACCAAAAGACAGTACATGTTAGTCTACTAATCTAGTTACCACATTAATCATCCAACCATACCACAGCCTGCTCTATTTACCTATCCTTTGAAGTCCAAACTGGCCAAATCCTTTCCCACGCACAAATCCCTGATAAACATACGTTCCTCCTGCAGATTCAGATGACACCTATGGGTGTATGGGTGAGAAGACCATTAGTATTACACATGAGCAAATAAGTATAAGCAGACGTTTAGCACCAGCGCTTTCTTCTGAGAATGAGTACACAGACTTGTTTGGTGGCTTCAACATTAGTTTGTATTAGTGCAATAGCCCCAATGGCGATAACAATATCATTTAACAAAATTGACTCTTTTGTTTTTTCTTACTTTTGGGTTTAGTGTCCCTTTGAGTATAGTATTATAGTCACATTGTTAATATAGCAATGTGTCTGTTTATCAAGGAATACAATCCATGGAATAAAGACTGACATAGCAGCATGGATAAATGGCTAGACAAGGCTGGTGGTAATCTGGTATGACAATTTAGATCTCATATGAATGCACATGGTTTGTTTCTAACATGCAAAAATCTGCAGAATAGGAAGATAGCATGTGACAATAGATAAGAGGCTCTTGTTCTTTTCTCGTCTGCATTAAACCTCTCAGGCGATTAGACTGCTCTCCTTCATTTATATTCAGGGTAGCGGAATGTCTTTCTCAGTCATTCATAACTTGATTGTATTCACATGACAATGTGGAACTTTCTTATTCTTCCATCATCTGTCCCTATTCTCACAAGAAGCTAACAATCACTAGTTATGCACTGAAATCAGCTTTAGGCCCCTGTTAGACACCGAGACCCTCGTTCATGAACTATGTTGCATTGCCGGATAGTTTTAAGATAGTGGAATTTTTTTGTTGTTTTTCTTTTTATGAATTGTTTATTTAACAAAGCTAGGACAGTAAAGGATAAATGTACCAAACGAGTAAGAGCAATAAAGATACAGAAAGCTGGACAAGACCAGGATAGACACAGACTGGTAAGTATATAATGGGATACAAATTGACCCAAACTACAACTAAAGAAGTGGAAGTGTTCATATCCAGCAGATTCCTTTAGGCATAATTAATTGACAAACATTTTAAGGCATAAAAGGGAAAAATAAGGCAATGAATGGAAAAAAAAAATAAAAAAAGAGAAAAGGTTCATAAAAAACAAACAAAAAGATGATAAATAAATAAAGGGGGAGAAAAAGAAAGAAGGAAGAAGGGAAGACATAGGGTGTGCTGGAAAGATGGTTCGCTCTGAAATCAGCCATGCTTGCCAGGTTCGCAAAAGGCACAAGTGTGTTATTGTCTGCCAACTCATTAACTCTTCAAGCCCCCATATCTGATTTACTTTTTCTATCCATTGTGTGATGTAGGAGGGTAAAGATTGTAGCCATCCAAGAAGAATAAGATTGTTTGCATTTCTTAGGTAGAGTCAAAAAACATACAATCTCTTGGTAAGGTTTAAAGAGAGTTAAAAATGCAATCCAATCTACAAGCAGAATATTATACAGCAGGTGGAGGTGATCTGATTCATTTAAATATTTGTGGGGAAACATTCAGTATGCCTAGTTTTGTATTCATTTTAACCTCATTCTTCTCTTAGGAGTCCAGTGGGCGGGCCTACTGTGTGATTGACAACCTTTCCTATATCAGTGGGCACACAAAGAGAACTGTCATTCACTAGGAGCATCCACTGGACTCCTAAGCCCAGAATGATGTTTGAATTAAAGAACTATAAAATAGTTTTTCTGAATCTTTACGAACCAAACTATATATCAGTCTGCTCAGCTCATTCTGAACTAAAATATGATGCCTGCAGACTGGAGTACATTTTCAATGTAATGAATTCTCTATAACCCTTCAAAGTGCATCTTAGGCTAGGTCAACATCTGTGTTGGAGCTCCGTCCAGAGAGTTCCATTCAGTGAATCTGACAAAATAGCGGGGCTTGAGTGGAGACGGAGAGGAAAATACTGCAAGCAGTTATTTTTACTCCACTCCACAAATAAAAGGGCACCAGACAGAAATCAGATGGGCTCCATTAAAATTCAATGGTAAATGGTGGTGTTTGCTGTGCAACAGATTGTCTGGAACTTAGCATTAGCTGTTCCATTGAAATAATCTCTAAGATTGCATTAGGCATACTAACTAAATGTCAGGAGAGCCACAGGTCCTTTTTGAGATAATGCACTCTTTAAAAATATTTAATAAGGTTATACAATAATTCTATCATGTCCAAAATTTTCATATATACTGTATTGATCATAATGTCTGGCACACATACATGTCCGTCCAAGGCCCAGCTCTCCATCTTAAACTTCTCCATGACAATGTCCTTTGGTCCTCGAATCTGGTAAGCCTGGAGAAGGAGATGGAATTCTTCCTTTTTGAAAACACCTAGAAGAAACTACTATATGAGGATCGTGGTCCATTAAAAACTATACATGAAAACAAAACACTATTAATAGGAAATTTGATGGTGTGATAGGTTTAACCTCTTGGGAATGCAGGGCGTATGCATACACCCTACATCCCCAATCCTTAAAGGGGTACTCTGGTGGAAAACATTTATTTTTCTCAACTGGTGCCAGAAAGTTAAACAGATTTGTAAATGACTTCTATAAAAAAATCTTTACCCTTCCAGTACTTTTTAACAGCTGCATGCTACAGAGGAAATTATTTTCTTTTTACATTTCTTTTTTGTCTTGTCCACAGTGCTCTCTGCTGACACCTCATGCCCATATCAGGAACTGTCCAGAGCAGGAGAAAAAATACCTTGCAAACCTATGCTGCTCTGGACTGTTCCTGACACAAACATAGGTGTCAGCAGAGAGCACTGTGGACAAGACAAAAATGAAATTCAAAAATAAAAGAATTTCCTCTGTAGCATACAGCTGCTAAAAAGTACTGGAAGGGTAAAGATTTTTAATAAAAGTAATTTACAAATCTGTTTAACTTTCTGGCATCAGTTCATTTAAGAAAAAAGTTTTCCACTGCAGTACCCCTTTAAGGACTAACGGTCCAGGCTAACGGGTTTAAACCATTCTTACCGGCGGAGAATGGGTTAAACTCGGTGGGTCCCGGTTGCTACGGGCAGCCAGGACCCACGTCTTATGCCAGGCATGGTCGATCAGGTCGATGCCCATCATTAACCCTTTAGACGCCGCGATCAGTTGATTGTGGCGTCTAAAGTGAAAGTAAAAGAATCCAGGCAGCTCAAAATCGCAATGTCCCGATCAGCTTACTGGACGACGGGAGGGTCCTCACCTGCCTCTCCGTCATCCAATCGGTGATCTACTGCTCCATGCCTGCGCAGCAGGCTAGAGCAGGAGAGCACCGGTTACACTGATCAATGATATGCAATGGCATAGCATTGAACAGTGTATGCAATCAGAAGATTGCATGTTGTAGCCCCCTACGGGAATAAAAGTTCATTAACCCCTTCCCTATTAAAAATTAAATAACCCCCCTTTTCCCATTTTTTAAATTAAATAATGTAATAAAGAATAAAAATAATCATATGGTACCGCCGCGTGCGAAAATGACCGAACTATTAAAATATAAGTTTAGCTAAACCGCACTATGGCAGACACGTAAAAAAATACCAAAGTCCAAAATTGTGCATTTTTGGTCACTTCATATACCATAAAAATATTAATAAAAAGCGATCAAAAAGTCCCATCAAAACAAAACCGATAAAAACTACAGACAACGGCGCAAAAAATTAGCCCTCATACCGCCCCTTACATGGAAAAATTAAACATTTATAGGGGTCAGAAGATGCCAATTTTAAATATACAAATTTTGGTGCATGTAGTTTATAATTTTTTTAAAGTATAAAAAAAAATAAAACCTGTATAAATTGGGTATCCTTGTAACTGTATGGACCTACAGAATAAAGATAAGGTATCCCTAAGGGGTTAATTTTACATGACAACTGTAAGACCATCCTCATTGGCTCTCACTTGCTTTCAACTGTGCTACTTAAATTTGTATTTCTTAATTTTTTTTTAAAGACACCTTTGAGAACATGGAATCAATGAATAGATGCAACAGTGATGCATACAAGTTAGAAAAACGTTTTTCTTTTACATTAATTATAAGGTATTTAAATATATGCAGTAATAATTCATAAAGAGTGTATAGCTGTACTGTCTACTACTAGTAGAATCTTTACTTTGATTCTCACAGGCAACTGATTTAAAGTGTAGCTCCCACCATCCTTTTTCTTTTTTCTGTCCCTGTCTATTGCCCATCTATCCCTAATCCCCTCCCTGCCTTAACATTTTTTTAACTATATTAAAAATGCCTTTTTCTCTGCCTGGTAGTGTGCTCACTTTACCAGGCAGACTTCCCCAGCAGGCGCAACATCACTGATGCCTTCTGGAGGGCTGACTTCCGCCCTTAGTTCACCTAAGGCACCCTGTGTTAAAAACAATTACTTTCTTATGGCCGCAGCGCTACCCCTCTCCCTGCTCTCCATCTCCCCCCCTGTTGGAAACAATAACTTTCTTATGGCCATTGCGCTTCCCCGAACCCCACTCTCCCCCCTCCATTGAAAACAATAACTTTCTTATGGGCGCGGCACTACCCCATGAACCCCCCTTCCCACGAAAAAGACATACCCAAGTGCTGGGAGGCAGGGCAGGCATGTGAGGCCAGGGAGCTAATGCGCTCTCAGCTTTCGCTCCTGCCTGTCTGATTGACAGGCAGGGAGCGAGCGCAGGCTGAATGAATTAGGACCGATTGCCCGGCCGGCATTGGTCTGAATTCAAGCGTGATGTCATGCCAGCCTGCAGCCGGCCACTTGGAGGGAGACCCCTAGTGGCCGGTTTTCAATTGTAAATTAAACAAATTTAATGGAAAAAATAATAATGGATCTATATTAGAGATATGTTTTAGTATATAAGTACTACAACATATATAAAAAAAAAAAGTTTGGTGACAGTGCCCATTTAAGGCTCTGAGGATCTAAAAGGCTACCTAAACTTTCTGCAGTGACATAGGTAAGATGTCCTAAGGGGTACATTTGTCTCTCATGTAAATGTATGGATCAATTGAGATTGATTCTACTTACCAGACACTTGAAGCTCTACCCCACTATGATCAATCATGGTAGCATTAACTTTACTGCTCACAACCTCATAACTGGTTACTGTAAGCATTGCTGGCTGCTTTCTTCCTTGATATTCATAAGATCCTTTCCAAAGCGAATCCTTAGCGAAAACATCTGCAGGGACTGAAATAGCAACCTCATATTAAGAGCAGCTAAATTTATGTCTAAAACCCCTGGTATCACTTGAAACACACATTATTCATGTCTCAAGAGTTAAATGGGTATTGTCAGATACAAAAACTTTTTATATGTTGTAACTGATGAAAATGTAAGACCTTTTGTAGTAAAATGTGGAACATTTAATAAAGAAAAAGACCCCTGAAAATCCCACCACTAGGGGTCCATATACCTATTGGGACACTAACCAGTCCTGCAGCAGCATCAGGCTTGTCCATGAGTCATGGACAAGAGATAAATAATGGACAAGGCTGCATGAGCAGACACACCAATCACTTCCCACCACAAGGAGAGGACATGCCCATCCCCCCTGGGAGGATTTCTAACACTGGGAGCTAATGAAAAGAGGTATTTTTTATAATAAATATAGGTGATAGAGGATTAGGTCCTGACTAACATAGTCATTCTATTTTTTGGTTTGGGATCTGACAGGTACCTTTTAAGGAAATTAAATGTAATCTTCTCTATAGTCAATTGTCTATTCAAATCAAACCTCATATCAGAATGTTATGTATCATAAAAGTACTCCACACTTTGGGTTTATTAGGCCCTGTGTAGGAGGTTCTCATATCAGAATTGTTAACAAGTCACAATAAATCAGTTTTAATAATATATGACCCTCTATTGGACTAGTAAAACATCTTTCTATGGCTGTGTTCCATTTATAACATAAACCATAAGGTACTGCCACCGTTTTTTTTAAACAATGGGGGAGATTTACTAAAACCTGTCCATAGGTAAAGTTGCTGAGTTAATGTTTGAAAAGGCCTCTGAGAAATGAAAGAAGCAATCTAATTGGTTGCTATGGGCAAATCAGCAACGTTTCCTCTGGAGGGGTTTTGATAAATCTCCCCCAATGTGTACACGGATGGCCGCTTTTCTATGCTGCTTTTTAGATAAATTTTACTGAATTACTTTGGTTTTTATTTTAAAATATGTGAACGTAGCCTAATCTTAGACAAGGTCTCCAAAAGAAGATTCTGAGATGTGCATAGAGAACACACTTAAAGAGGATCTTATCCTTTGGATAGGGGATAAGATGTCTAGCAGCGGAGTACCCCTTTAAGAGAAGCAATATTGGAAAAGTCCCTTACATGTCCATTACATTCAACTAATCTTATGTTTAACAGTCAAACTGGTTACCTGAAGTTTTTTGGATAGGAGGTTCCTTAGCTGGAGAAATAGGGTTTCCACTGGGCCTTAAATCAGCTGTAAAATAAAAAAAATAAAAAAACAGTAGTAAGGTCATAGATGCATTTAATACTCTTGTGAAATACTACATATACACCTCAGTCATTTAGGGCAGTAAAATTGTTATTAAAATTACTTCTTAGTTCATAAATAATGTATATATTATGAAAAAAATCAGAAACTGTCCATGTAGAACTATGTTTTAGTATGCTTAGTTTACTCAAGGAAGAAGACAGAATATGTATATCTAAGCCCTAAGTCAGTCCTGCACACAACCTTCATATAATATTCTAATATTCACTTTAGACTCTGATGACCTTTGTCTTATGTGTCTGACCAGCTTTAGAGCTCCACACTACAAGTCTACATAATAACCTTATTTTAGGTTAGATTGCATCCTCTATTCTGTTTACTGTGCTGTGTTTTCAGTATGAGGTCAGTTTCTGAGAAATCTTAGAAGAGGTTCTAGAGTATGAATTCTTAACACGTATAATCAATAACAGAAGCAAATTCAAGCAGAGAGTAAGGAGGGTTCATGCTTCAGCAGGTCTAACTCAATAAAAATGTCAGGATGGAAAATTTGCCCCATAAGCTATTCTCAGACTTGCTATTTGCTTTGCCTTGAGACTGTATAGAATTAACTTCCCTTCCAGTTCATAGTTGGTAATATACACCTATATTTGATCAATTTAACAATAGGTTCATCTACATAGTGCTTTAAAAAAGCACTTTAGTACTTACCAAGGCATACAGGTGGCTTTCCTGTCCAGCTCCCATCCACTCTGCAGGTTCTATGTTCAGAACCTCCTGTCAGATAATAACCAGACTGGCAAGTATAAATCAAGGTGTAGCCTAAAGATGGAAGATCTAATGCTCCCACATTGGCATGAGGAGGCGTCTCAGGTTGTCTGCAGTTGTGGGCTACAGAAAATAGAAAATATTCAAATGTAAGACCAATATACAGACTATCGATATATTCAATAACTTTCTTTTTAATGTGATCCATTGCATAATAAGTAGCTATTTCTGGTAATAGCTAGAACTTTGTTCTGTAAACCCAAATGTATTTTTCAAAGACACAGGATATTATTTATTTTATGCCATACAATTACCTATATATATGACAAAACAGAAATTGCCATAAAAAAATCACATAAAATAGTTGCTTCTTTATGTAACTCTCAAATACATAGCTACATTTTGACTCATGCAGGGCTCTTTGTCAAGCAAGACGCCTATGTTGGTCGAAATGTGTTGCATTATTAAATAAAAATGTGTCAGGGCTTTTGTGGGCCAAAATGTACCGGAAGACCTGATTATCATTTCCCCCTACATTTTGTCAATAGACAGCCCTCTTGGATGTGGTCTAAGAAGGTTCATGTTCAGGTCATTCCAAATTTATTTTAGTTTCAGTTCAATGCACTTATGCCCTGTCACCTAAATATTTGCAATGATGTTGAAGAGTAGGGGGTTAACAGCATATAATATATTACGGACAATGACATTGTTACAAACTTACCATAAAATGTCAAGGTAAAAGGATAAAAGTTATCCTTAAAAAGATAACTTTTTATGAATTATTATTAAATATGATTGTGTTATATGATTATAGCCTATTTAGTTATTCATGGTCATATAATTAATATAATAAAGACAATAAGGCATACATTTATTTGATATAGATAATATGTGTTCTCTGTCTTATAATCGTATATACAACATAGACATGCATTGTGGTTTTTCGAATGTAAAGGTCAGTTAGTGTGATATATCATAAGCAACTGACTCCACATTGTCTCAAACAAGAATTAGGTAAGTGTCAAACTTAATAAAAATTACATTATTTTTTGACAATTAAAGTGTGATATAGTTGACATACAACGGGGATATTCTTAGTTAACCCTTGGTGGGTCAGCAACTGATTAAAAATCCAATTACTAGTCAGTGGTGCCCTCTGCTGGTTAATTAAGTCAATCATGTGACTAGGCCCTAATCTACATATAATTGTAATGAAGGAAATGCAGAACACTCGCTTATGCTTCGTGTGATACCAGTCTCCCATTCTTTTCATCTACACATAATATTTCACAGCTGAAATATCAGGTCCTTGAAGGGGTTACACTGCCAAAACGGGGAGGCAACATAAAAATATATATATTATTATGTTGAGAGACATTTTGGATTTATTCTTTTAATAACTTAACGACAATGGACGTAAATGTACGTCATGGTGCCGTGGTACTAAATGCACAATCACGGCATCTGCGGCAGTGCGGCACTTTAAATGGCTGATCAGATTGCCCGCAGTGCTGCCGCGTGGATCCAATCATCCATAATGGCCGATGGAGGTCCTCTCACCAGCCTCTGTCCATCTCCAGGGGTCTTCTGCTCTGGTCTGAGATTGAGCAGACCAGAGCAGAAGATCATTGATAACACTGATCAGTGCTATGCCATGTGCATAGCACTGAACAGTATTAGCAATCAAATGTTTGCTATAAATAGTTCCCTGTGGAGACTATTAAAGCGTAAAAAAAAAAGTTAAAACATTTTAAAAAAATTTGAAAAATCCCCTCCCCTAATAAAAATGTAAATCAGCCGTTTTTCCCATTTTACTCCCCCAAAAAGCATAAAAAAAATGTATAAACATATTTGCTATCACCGCATGTGTAAAAGTCTTAGCTATCAAAATATATTGTTAATTATCCCATACGGTGAATGGTGTAAATGTAAAAAAATTAAAAATTCCAAAATTGCTGCTTTTTTGTCACATTTCATTCCCCAAAATTTTTTTTTAAAAAATTATAAAAACTAAAACCTAAGCAAAAGTTGTACCAATAAAAACTACAGATCACGGTGCAAAAAAATTAGACCTCATTGCCCCGTATACTTAAAAATGAGAAAGTTATAGGTGGTCAAAATAGGGCAAATTCAAGCATACTAATTTTGTTAAAATAGTTTGAGATTTTTTATAGCGGTACAATTATAGAAAAGCATATAACATGGGTATCATTTTAATCGTATTGACCCACAGAACATGTATTTTTTACCTTAAAGTGTACAGAATGAAAACAAAACCTTCCAAAATTTGCTAAATTGCGTTTTTCTTTTCAATTTTCCCACATAAATAATATTTTTTTTCTTTGCGCCATACATTTTATGATAAAATAAGTAGTGTCATAACAAAGTAAAATTGGTGACACAAAAAACTAGCCCTCACATGGGTCTGTGGATGGAAAGATAAAAGAGCTATGGTTTTTAGAAGGCGAGGAAAAAAAAACGAAAATGCAAAAATAAAATTGGCCTGGTCCTTAAAGAGGTACTCCGCTGCCCAGTGTTTGGAACAAAATGTTCCGAACGCTTAGAGCCGGCGCCGGGAGTTTGTGATGTCATAGACCCGCCCTTCATGACATCACGCCCCCCCCCCTCAATGCAAGTCTATTGCAGGGCACGTGATAATAAATAAATTGTTAAGTATCCCATACGGTGAATGGCGTAAATGTAAAAAAATGAAAAAGTCCCAAATTGCTGCTTTTTTGTCACATTTTATTCCCCCAAAAATTTTAGAAAAATTTTATAAAAAGTAAAACCTAAGCAAAAGTTGTACCGATAAAAACTACAGGTCACGGCGCAATAAATGAGACCTCATTCTGCCCCTTATACGGAAAAATTAGAAAGTTATAGGTGGTCAAAATAGGGCTATTTCAAACATACTAATTTTGTTGAAATAGTTTGAGTTTTTTAAAGCGGTACAATTATAGAAAAGCATATAACATGGCTATCATTTTAATTGTATTGACCCACAGAATAAAGAAAACATGTCATGTTTACCGTAAAGTGTACAGCATGAAAACAAAACCTTCCAAAATTAGCTAAACTGCGGTTTTCTTTTCAATTTTCCCACATAATTAATATTTTTTTTCATTGCGCCATACATTTTATGGTTAAGTAGGTAATGTCATTACAAATTAAAATTGGTGACACAAAAAACTAGCCCTCATATGGGTCTGCGGATGGAAATATAAAAGAGTTATGATTTTTAGAAGGCGAGGAGGAAAAAACAAAAATGCAAAAATAAAATCGGCCTGGTCCTTAAAGAGGTACTCCGCTGCTCAGCGTTCGGAACAAAATGTTCCGAACGCTTAGAGCCGGCGTCGGGAGCTTGTGATGTCATAGACCCACCCTCATGATGTCACTCCCCGCCCCCTCAATGCAAGTCTATTGTAGGTGGTGTGATAGCTGTCATGCCCCTCCCATAGACTTGTATTGAGGGGACAGGGCGTGACATCATGAAGGAGCGGGGCTATGACATCACAAGCTCCCGGCGCCGGCTCTTAGCATTTGGAACATTTTGTTCCAAACACTGAGCAGTGGAGTTCCCCTTTAAGGCCAAAATGGTCCTGGTCCTTAAGGGGTTAACTCTTTGGAACTACATAGCCTCAACAGAGAGTATAAGCTTGACCACCTGAGCATGTAGATTAGTTTGTATATGTTTTGGGATATCAATGTCCTGCTATTCTTTCTTATACTTTATATTTTTCCTTTCAGATTCAGCAGAGTTGAAGCATTTGAAATTCTAGTACATTGGGATATAGTAGGTACTCTTAAACTTAAACTGATTAATCCTGTTTTGTTACTTTTGTAACTATCTCTACTTTAGTTACTATGTATGCCTGTAGTCATACCGTGTTTTCTTGTGTAACCATGGTTACTGGTTTCTGATGTCATTATTATGGGAAGTTAGTCCACTATTTATGTTATATTACACACATGTACACCCACTGTAGGAATAAATCACACAAAGCTCAAGCGCTACTAGGCCTCTAATATGACTGCATGGTAACAAGACAATGGCTGCCTTTGATGACACAATGTACACAACTTTCCAATGTGCAAAAGTTTAAATGGTTCCTACTTGATTAAGAAAATTTTAACATGTGGATAAAATCATAGCATTTAGTTTTCTGATGATTGACTTTCTTATACTCTCCATATTAAGAAGAATCAGTTATTTAGATCTATATTAAGCACTAACATGATGCTATATACTAATTACCTTAGTCCATTCCCTAAACTAATTGATGTTAAGGAAACATGTTTGTTCCTTCCAAATTTAAAGTGCAATAGATTATATATTCAATACTGTATCTGCTAAGATATGTGTGGTTAGTTAGAAGTGGAAGGAATGTCTATATATCACTTCCATTTTCTATATCTAGAAATTAGATGTTGCCCATTCTGTGATGTTTGGTTCTCCCTTCCAGACTAATACCATGTATATGATATCAGAACAAACCTTAAAACTGATCTTATACTGTTACAGTTACTAACATCTGTGACTTGTAGTTCTACTATATGTAGTTACAAACATAAGATTAAAAGGCTACATACATTTTCCTCATATATTAATATATGATTTTTATTTATCTGAAATGTAACTCATATATATATATATATATATATATATATATATATATATATATATATATATCATTGTGTTTATTCTTTATTATTATTATAATTCCTGCATACTATTTTATTATATTGCAAAAGTATCTTCCTAGCATTTCTGACATCAAAAAGAACTTGAATTATAACTAAGAAACATTCGGCTCAGATGTGAATTGCATTGCTATTTTTTTAGGCAATTCATAAGTGTCATATTTTTATTATTTTAATGACCATATTTCATTATTAAGTTATGACCTGCTTAAAACTACAGCAAAAGTGATTTTTATCATCTGAATGGATACCGTCTACACCTCTTCTTTTCTATGCTCAGCATTAAACTACTATGGGGTTGGTTATTTTGTCATTGCATTTCTCTTCATTAAATCTTGTGCTTAACCATACCACTGTGTTTATTTTTGTGCTTATAGAATTTTTTTTCTAAACCAAGCTTTTTATCCCAGAACTTGTCATCTGTCTAGTTACAACCATTTTCAAGTCCCTAGTATTCATTATAAATTAAACTTACGAATGCACTCTGGCTGCACCCCACTCCAAGTCAAGTTTGGGAGACAGGTCCGTGTAGTAGAGCCTTGTAGCAGGTACCCTTTCTGACACTTAAATAATACGGTGCTACCAACCTGTGTGTAGAAAGAGAGGTAAATAAATTTCCTATTTATAGACAAGTTAAGATTTGCAACAATGCAGAGAAATCTGAGCCAATTTTTTTTGTCCTACATTGGAGTGTGCATTAAAAACAATTATAGTTATTTAGAAAATACCAATTTTAGATTTAAAATGCATTATACCAAGAAGTGTTTGTCGTAACTGTTGGCTATACTTAAAATGTTTAACAAGAACATGTTTGGTTCCACATGACAACAACACTATTGTTCCGATTCTGGTATTTTTCACCAGTAGTATTAGGGGCAGCACTCTTTCAATACTCCTCCTCCATGGTCTAGATATTTAGATACTAGTTTAGCAATGAATACCTGTTGTAATAGTAGTATTTTATAATATTTCCCTTTTTCTGGATATTTCATAATAAATATTTATTAAGCAGTCACTAAAGTGAGGATTTCATAGTACTATTTTCATGATAGTACCCATGTGTTACTATTGTTCTATGGATGAATTTAAACAGTTAATGAAAATGCTGAGTCAATGCTTTAATTGTTTCTAGAAGAATAGAACACATCGCCATCTCCTCATTCATTTCATATAGACTGTCTCCTGCTGCCAGAAAAGAAGTGATCACAGCATTGCCAAGTACTGTGCAGGATTTCGCAGCTCAGTTTTTACAATGAAACATGGAGGCAATGGCTGAAGATTAATGGTTTCGTTTTGTTTTTGTTTTAGGGCTGTTGGCCCAGGCACACACTATAAAGCATTCCCATTTAGAGAGTGTGCTCACTATTTACCTGTTTGACACAAGATACGGTAAAGCTGACCTTATACTAAGCATTTTTTTTATTCTTTTAATAGGTTAAATTATTACATTTATAATGGCACAATTTTTTTGCCCAGTAACTGAATATTATGTTATAAAGTAACTATAAAGAGGCTTTAGGGTCGGGTCTTATAGCTCCATTTATTAATGCACAATTGCAATAGTTATGCCCTAATAACTAGTACATAAAATATTTAGGTCAATTATGTTTTTCTCTTCATCTTTACTGTATAGGTCTATATCGTAAAGCCCCATGCTATTTTTTTGGAGCATTTCACTGTAACTGATAGAACTTGTCTAACTGAAACATTCATTCTGCGAGAAACTGGCACCCCGCATCCACTAGGACATTCTAACGGATTGCCAAATTGAGTATTACACAATAGCCCTTATGTATGCAAATTGCTCTGAGAAGAACTGTCAGTGTTATCCATAGCAGACAGTCAGAACCCAGTTGCCATCTTCCCATAGATTTTTATCAAATTAAACAAGTAGTGTGTTTTTGTGCTATAGGCAACCCAGGCATGTTTTCTTAAAACAAATTTTTTATGCATTAGGGCTCATTTAGTTCACTGCTAGACAAACAGTCGACTGATACTTTACATGACCACAATATGAATTAACTTTAGAATATACTCATCATGCCTGTACCTATAGATGGCCCTGGGAAAGCTTATCTGCTGGAAGCAAAATAAACATATACTAAACAGTGTGTAATCATACATGCATTATGAATATTTACATGATAAAGGCACTGCCCAGTTTAGAAAACACATTTTAATTTATTCTTTTAGGAATTCAGAGTAAAAGGGTTTGTCCAGCCAAAAAAGAAAGATAGCCTATCCACAGGATACCCTGGTCGATCAGGTGGGTGGAACAGCTGCAGCACTGGAAATACACAATGTATAGGAGCCAGAAGCACTGGCTCCATACATTGTTAGTTAATGTGATGCTGAATTACTGCAGTGCAGCTCCCATCTACTTCAATGGGAGCTGCACTGCAGTAACCCAGTGCCACCAATACAATACTGTACAGAGCTGAGGCTTTATTTTAGGTGCAGAAGCTGTGCTGATCAGCAGGGGTGCTAGGTGTTGGCACCACACTGATCAACTTATGGTGGCCTATTTAGATCAAAGTCTGCAGCCTAAAATCTGAAGCTTCAAATCCTGCACATTAAATATGCCCACAATACTATACTAGTGAACAGACCTTAAGAGAAAAAGAGCCTCTGCTGTGGAAGACCCATCTTATACTACTGAGACAGCCTATTGATTTGAATGTGCTTTATGTAATACTCAATTTCCTGTGGTATCGCTGCAGCGAAGTTGATATATAATAGTATACTTAATATACACTTTATTCATGTTTTAACAGCTCCAACTCAGCTATACACCAAGTCAGCTCTGCTGCTGCACTGATACCATCTATAGCATCAACTTTTCCCTCCTGGCTCTATCCTGATGCTTGCCAACAGGGCATTCTGGTCTGCCTGGCCGGGTAAATCAACTGGTGCCAGACAGTTAAACAGATTTGTAAATTACTTTTATTTAATAGATCTTAATCCTTCCAGTACATATCAGCTGCTGTATGCTCCACATAAAGTTATTTTCTTTTTTAATTTATTTTCTGTCTTATCACAGTGCTCTCTGCTGACAGCTCTGTCCAAGTCAGAGCAGGAGAGGTTTGCTATGGAGTTTTATTTCTGCTCTAGAAAGTTCCTGACACTGACCGAGGTGTCAGCAGAGAGCACTGTGGTCAGGCAATAAAGAAATTCAAAAACAAAAGAACTTCCTCTGTAGTATACAGCAACTGATAAGTACTGTAAGGATAAAGATTTTATATAGAAGAAGTTTACAAATTAGTTTAACTTTCTGGTACCAGTTGATAAAAAAAAATGTTTTCCATTGGAGTACCCTTTTAACTGGAACCTCTCTTGCGATAGTGACCTGGTTTCTCCCTTTAAGGTTTAGTACACCTTCTTTATCCTGAATCAGTCAGTGGCTCAGTGGGTCCACACCCGTTGGTGCGTTACACACATTAGAGGCAGTTAAAGCTCTCGAGATATATTTTGCTTGCTGTTGTTGATGATGATGTGTTAAGGCTGGTACAGCATGACCACTGATGTGAGGTATAGGGCGTGGAAAACAAAAAAGTTATATGGTACCTGGAACCCTTGAGAGCTGTTCTGCATTCCGAATGTTGGGAGCCCTGGGTCAGAGCAGGATGTATGGGAGGGATCTATAAACCAAATAAAAAATAAAGAGATAAAATATTCAATGATTACTAAGTAGCTTTTATCAGACAATGAATGTGAAGGTGAAAACAAAATAATAATTCAATTTTATTTTCATGGATGAATATTTCATTAACATTAAATTAATTAGAATTTTTGGCAGAATATACATATGTCCAAAGCCAAGAAAGACTAATTGTTGATCAATAAGTGATTTTCTAGAGTTGCCTTTAACTGCTTCAAGGTGAAAAGTACACAAAGTAACAAGCTAGCAAGGTGACTAGCTGTCAACACCAACTAACCGATGCAGCTTGGCTGAGTCCCACTCCATGTGCCATCTGATTGACATATCCTTCTTGAGGATCCCACCAAGACCAGAGGAGGGGGGCATGAAAAAGTTATGGATGACCGGTAGCTGAAGCCTCTGTCCCCTCTTCGAGCATGAGCAGGCGTGCCAGGATCTCCACAGAACACAGCTGTAAAAATGTCACAAATATAACATTTAATGTTTAATTAATTGATTTTCTGCTTTATAGTATATACACTTTGTGCATAAATGTACTATTCATTAAGCTTGCATACTTACGGAAGCATTGTGGAACTTCTCCTACCCAGGTCCTGTTGCTCTCACATGTCAAGATGGCTGGTAAGGACAGCTGATACCCTTCTGAACAAGTGTATGAAAGGCTGGAACCCCACAGAAAGTCTGATCCCACTGCCTTCCCATTAGGGATAGTTGGAGGAGGTGGGCATGTGATAGCTACATAGAAGACAAAATATAACATTGATTCTAGGGTAGTAACAGAAGGAAATATGGACATAGATTCTATAATTCTTTGTTCTTAATTCTGATTCTTACCTTTACAGACTGGTTTTGTTCCATTCCAGGTGCGATCTTTTGTACAGTATAGTGTTTTCGCTCGGTCTGATTCCATCATATATCCAGGCAAACACTGGAATGACACTGTTTGATTGTAACGAAAGTCATTGTCCAGGCGGATACCATTAGCTGGAGTTCCAGGGTCCCCACAGTTGATTACTGAAGAACACAAGCAATAAAACATATGACATGATTTAGTACCATACAGTAGATGGCTGAATTAAGTCACCCAAACCTTCACCATTACTTCTCATTTACAAGGAGATTTTTCATATGTCTACTAAGGGCTTTCGTTTTTCCCACCCAAATGTGATTTTAGATGAGAAGTGCTCAAAATAGTATGTTTTAGCTGACTGATGTTGATTTTATCTTTGTCTTTGTGGTCTATGTCAACAAGTAAAAAGTTCACCAACCAATAATATTTTGTAGGCTGCCCACAGATTTTCTGTATTACTGATTCTTGAGCAATCTTGAGGCTGACATTATTCATTACCTTATTTCTTAAAGAAACATATAATGTTTTTCACTTAAATGTCAATTATTGCAAACAACTACTTAATTTACCTGTACACTCAGGAGAGGTGCCAGACCATGTACCATTAACAGTGCAGTCCCTTCTTAGAGGTCCACTGTAGTAGTAACCCTCACGACACTCATATACAATGGAGCTGGAGAATACTAGGCCATCATTAAATATCACCCGTGAGTTGCTGGGGGTTCCTGGGTTCCCACATGAAACCACTGCAAAGTATAAAAGTAACAGTAAACAAGAAGTATACCACAGAATCGTCTATGCCTGTTCTGGGAACAAAGAAAGATTGTCTTACTTGACTGATCTGAGTCTAACTTTTGCAACGAAATATGCTGAAGGATATCATTTCTTTAATAAACTGATGATGACAATAATTGAAAACAGGAACGGGAGGGAAGGGATGTATGAGGCGGACTAATTTTTTAACTATATTTTTTTATTTATTTTAAAACTCCTGGAGGCACAAAACAAAAGCAAATGGGGTGTGGAAATTTACTCCCACCACTGCAATGTGACATTGATAGAGGTAAATGCATCAGGAGATATACTGTACATGGCTTCAACCATCAAATCACAAAGGCTTTCAGAGTAAATGGCAGCTTGAGGTCGATAAACCATCTTAGAGAAAAAATATATATATATTATGTTATACTATGCACGCCAGATTAATCTTGGGTTACTTTCTCTAAAATGTATCAATACGGGATGTTGAATTTGTATACTTGTATACATTTTGTATACATATACATTTTTATTCTTATTTTATTATGAGTTGAATAGAGAATTGTGGTTGTCAGTGTATTGCACTTAGGACATTGCTTGATAAAGTCCAAGTTAATGAGGATAAAACGTTGCATGTAAAGATATAAGTAGGTGAATAAATCTATTGAATTTTATGCAACATTTTGGGTGTTTGAATTCACCTGAAGAATGTAGCACTACTTAAAGTTTTTTTTTCCATATCTATACTATGCTACACTTGTCAAAAACCCACACACATCTAATTTTGTGTAGGCAGTCCTCAGGCCACTAGAACAGCTGCGACCTGTTGAGGCATGGACTTTAATGGATATTTGAAGGTGTCTGGTACTATGCCGTAGATACTTTTAGTGAGGTGTGAGGTGAGGTCACCAAGGATCAGGCTTGTTTTATCTGCACATCCCACAGACTGAGCTGTATTTACCCATAGACACTGGAGGTTCAGTGTCTAAGGTGGCCCCATATGAGGGTTGGCAACAGGCTCGCTGATTAAAAAAATTATTTTTTTACTATCACAATGCCCTCCCTATTGGTGTTCCTAGTAAAACCAACAGAGTGGGGAATATCCATGCATGGATCTCACTGTATTCACTTAAAGGGGTACTCCGGTGAAAACCTTTTTTTTTTTTTTTTTAAATCAACTGGTGCCAGAAAGTTAAACAGGTTTGTAAATACTTCTATTAAAAAAATCTTAATCTTTCCTGTACTTATTAGCTGCTGAATACTACAGCGGAAATTCTTTTCTTTTTGAAACACAGAGCTGTCTGCTGACATCATGAGCACAGTGCTCTCTGCTGACATCTCTGTCCATTTTAGGAACTGTCTAGAACAGCATATGTTTGCTATGGGGATTTCCTTTTACTCTGGACAGTTCCTAAAATGGACAGAGATGTCAGCAGAGAGCACTGTGGTCATGATGTCAGCAGACAGCTCTGTGTTTCAAACAGAAAAGAATTTCCACTGTAGTATTCAGCAGCTAATAAGTACAGGAAGGATTACGATTTTTTAATAGAAGTAATTTACAAATCTGTTTAACTTTTTGGCACCAGTTGATTTAAAAAAAAACAAAAAACGGAGTACCCCTTTAACATATCCTGGTGTCAACCCTTCCCTCAGTAACAATGCACACACACATAGCCCTCTACATGATGTAAAAGAAAATGTAATTCCTCAGACCAGATCACCATCTTCCATTGCCTTATGGACCATTTCTGATGCTTTTCTGCAGTGGATAGGTGTCAGCATGGGCAATATTTAATTTGAGGCTATGACGGCCTATACCCAGCAGGCTGCAGTACACTATGTGGAGACCTATCAAAACTTGTGCAGAGAAACAGTGGAGCAGTTGTTTTAGCAACCAATCAGCTTTCATCTTTCACAGGCTTTTTAAAAATGAAAGCAGCAATCTAAATGGTTGCTATGGCCAACAAATTCACCATCCCTTTGCACTTATGTTGACAGAACTCTCCTTTTGGCCCAAACCGAAGTGATTTTGCCCCAGCAACCAATCAAGCTCAGCTTTCTTATTGTAACAAGCTCTGGTAAAGTGAAAGCTGAGCTGTGATTGGTTGCTGTGGGCAAATCCTTTTAGTTTTTGTCTTGGATAAATCACAGCGTCATCGTGGTGATAGAGGGATATTTATAATTGTGTGTCTTTAGAAAGTGTGCTGTAAAGTCATTCATTTTTGATTTGGCTTTGCTTGCATGCAACATACTTATCCTCATATTGCATGGGAGTTGATAAATTAGGTGCACATAAGCAAAAACAATAAATTGCTCCAAAACATCACTTTGTATGATTCCTTCTCTGCAACTTTTTTGCGAAAAAATTTGCCAGGTCTGGGTTGATGTAGATTGGCAGAAATTGAAGGATTTGTGTTAAACTTGTGACTTTTTTAAGAAAAGTTGCTCTTCATAAATCAAAGCAGGTGAGCTGATTCCCATTCAGGTGTATTATGGTATTGATACTATAGCAGCAATATCCAGACCTCTTGTGTTCTACTATGCTCATTACCACTGCATGCTGTTTTAGTGTAAGTCTGTTTCAGCAGATTTAGGGGTGGGTTGGGTAATAAGAAATAATACAAATATAATACAGCACAATACCAACACAAATATAATACCAACAATACCAATATTTAAGAAGTGAAAGTACCTTCACACTCTGGCTGGAATCCATTCCATGAACCATTGAACAGACATTTTCTTTCTGCAGACCCCCGTAGGATGTATCCAGCTTCACAACTGAACCGCACTATGTTATCAATGGTAAACTCATTGCCTTGTCGAAGTCCATGGGATGGCACGCCGGGGTCCCCGCACTCACTGGCACTGCCACCTGCAATAACAAGTAGTAGGATTTTCATGTTATTAAATTATAATTACTGCTATTAAGTGCTGTCAAGTGGATTTTGACCCCTGGTAAACATGAATAGTAATTTTGTAGAACATCATATTTTCATGTTTTCTTTTTGGGTCTTAAGCCTTGAAAAATTACTATTCATGGTTTCTAATAGCATGGCGACTTTAATCTGCGTGCCAATCACAGTCAGTCATTTTGTGATATTTGCAAGGTCACTAGTGGTTTTTTGTTCTCCAGAGAGAAGTATGCAAAGTAGCTAATAGCAAGTTAATGCTACTTCTCGATTTTGTGATTCATATGCTGTCATGTTGGGGACCCATCCTTACTATCATTATTATTTTTATCTAATAATGTGTAAAGTTATGTTGTCAAATACACTTTCAGAAAATGAGTATAGTACATGTAAGTAAAATGTGAAAATAAAACAATAATTGTCTTTTTAAACTACAACAACATTTTGCAAATACATTTGTTCTCTGTCCATTTGCTAAATATCATGTCAGTATGAATTATGTTACAGCTCCCACAGTGGTTGTGGCTGAGCTTTCCAACAATTTTTAATAATATTGCAAAAGAAAAATTAGAGGAGCGGACACACCTTTTCCCACAGCCGCTGAAGTTTCACAGAAAATCAGTAAGTTAGTACACTTACTTCACCGAGGGGAGCAATTGTCAGTCGTGCTCCCCTCGTGCTGGCAAGCTCATCTCTCCCACTCTCGTTCTTTCAGCTGTTTCTTTCAAACGCTGCTTCTTTCTTTATATTTCTCCTGGATACCACTTTTTTCTTTGGGAAAAATATTGTCAGGGGCCTCAATTTATGTTTTTTATACATGTGTAATAAATGGGCATTATGTCTAATAATCCACATTTATTACACATGTATAAAAAACATAAATTTAATCCCGACACATTGCGGAGTTGCCTCCTTCCTCAGGGAATGACATACTGCAAACAAATGCACCTATTTGAACTCTAGTTTTCCTCTCTAACCAGAAATGACATATATATATATATATATATATATATATATATATATATATATATATATAAAACACGTCACATGTATAAATATTATATTTATACATGTGACGTGTTTTTTATATACATATATATGTCATTTCCGGTTAGAGAGGAAAACTAGAGTTCAAATAGGTGCATTTGTTTGCAGTATGTCATTCCCTGAGGAAGGAGGCAACTCCGCAACGTGTCGGGATTAAATTTGTGTTTTTTATACATGTGCAATAAATGTGGATTTTCTGTGAAACTTCAGCTGCTGTGGGAAATGGTGTGTCCACTCCTCAAATTTTTCTTTTACAGTAATGTTCTATTTCGGGTCGAAAGGATTTTACCAGAGGAGAGTGTAGCGTATACGGGAAAATTCCCTGTCTAGAGATACGCCTGTTGATTCTGTGAGTGGTCGGTGTATGGCCACTCACAAAGTGTAAGTTCTTAGAAGCCTGTGTCTTTTTTGGATCTTTATATGTGAAAGTGAATTAGTAGCCGCTCCCAAGTTTTTTTGCCCCGTGTTAATTTTTTCAACAATTTTGAATGGCATATATGCTCAAATATAGACTGACACATGAACGGATATTGTATCAATACTTAGTTCTGCAATTCTACAATTCAGAAGCATGGGAAAGCTGTGTGTTTTATATGAACTTATAGTTTTGAGTACTTGATATAAACCACAGGGCTTTATTCACAGCCAAGATTGCTCAGTAGTGCTCTAAAATGTCCTTCATTCTGCTGATGCTTCTAAAGGTGTGCTGTTGAGATATAGGAGCACATGATCCCTTCTTGCGTATGTGCAGAGAATGGGAGACATCATAGAGGCTAAGTTCCAGACAAAGATCTTTCTATGAAGGCCGGGGAAAAACCACTGGGGACAACTTAATGACTTGGAGTCTGGCTGGTGTTAAAACTGTGATTCTTTTGAAATGCTGCAGCATTTCACAGTGATTCTGACATCTTTGTACAGAAGAGCCTGTCAGTGTTTTATGCTGCTTTACGCAAGCAATGATGACACTGCGTGGATCACTTTAAATGGCACAAAACTGAAATCGACTGGCACCTGCTTAAATAAAGCATAGATAAAATCGACCATTGCTTTAGTGCAGATCAGTCAGCACTGATTTTACTCAGAATTTATTTTCAGCGAAGTGTGCGTTAAAGTGTACTGTATATTGTTTTTTTCATCTATTTCATATACCACAGACACATGAGGGTGGCTAGAGCAAGCACTGCATGAGTTAATCACCAATACTTATTCCATTACTCACATTAATCTTCCTAAAACACTTAACTGATTTCCTTTCCTTTTACAGCAGCCTAAAACATGGGCCATAAAGATCCAGGGTTTATGAGTTGTGACATAAAACTGCAGGGAAGATTCATAAAAACGAGGGACGGGGAAAAACATACCATAGAGGAGAGAAACACAGTCGTAAGTATTCAAGTAATGTTTCAAGGTTATCAAACGCTTCTGGCTAAGAAGGCCCAGGAATTAAAATAGTTTGTTGTGTGAGTATGTATGTTTGTGAATTTTTACACCCATTGCTGTGCTTGTAAGAAGTAAATATGGTTCCCTAAAATGTTCTATTACATTACTAAAACCTTAAACTTTTTTGTATTTAATACTAAATTATTATTATTATATTAACATCTCAGCTATTCAAAATGGTTACTAAGCTTAAAGGGGTATTCCGCCCCTAGACATCTTATCCCCTATCCAAAGGATAGGGGATAAGATGTCAGATTGCCGCGGTCCCGCTGCTGGGGACCCCTGGGATCCCCGCTGCAGCATCGCGCTATCATTACAGCACAGAGCGAGTTCACTCTGCACGTAATGATAGGCGGTACAGGGGCCGGAGCATCATTACGTCACGGCTCCACCCCTCGTGATGTCACGGCCTGCCCCTTTCAATACAAGTCTATGGGAGGGGGCGTGGCGGTTGTCACGCCCCCTCCCATAGACATGCATTAAGGGGACGGGCCGTGATGTCACGAGGGGCGGCGCCATGACGTCATGTTGCTCCGTCCCCCGTATCACCCGTCATTACGCACAGAGCGAACTCGCTCTGTGCTGCAATGATAGCGCAGTGCCGCAGCGGGGATCCCGGGCATCCCCAGCAGCGGGACCGCGGCGATCTGACATCTTATCCCCTATCCATAAGATGTCTAGGGGCGGAATACCCCTTTAAGGAGTGGAAAATGCAAACAACTGCTCAATCTTAAGTCAAAATGTTAAAAGTGATAAATCTGTAAGACCATGCCAGAAAACATAGAAAAAAAATTCCATTACCTGAGCAGTGAGGTAAGAAGCCACTCCATCGCCCATCCACCTGGCAAATACGGGTGGAATTACCAATAAGGGTTCGCTTGCCAAGGCAGCTATACTGGACTACAGAATCCACTGTGTATCTTCTTCCTGATAACTGGGCATTTGGTGGAAGGCCAGGGGAACCACAAGAGATCACTAGAGACCATGGAAAAAAAGAACGTCTGTGTTTAATAAGAGAGATAGAGGTAAAAACAACTCTGTCATTTGTAGATAAAATCTGTAGTGACTTTTCCTTCATGAAAAAACATTGAAAACTCACATTTAAATAAAATGATAACTTACAATGGCAGCTGGGGAGATCTTGGTCCCAAGTGCCATCTCCCTGGCAGGAAAGAACATGTGTTCCCATTAAATAGTAACCATGGCTGCATTCATAGGAGACGGATGTACCAAAGCTGAATCGATCTGGACCTTTCTGTAGAACCCGTCTGAGGCCATTCTCAACATGTCCAGGGTCTGTACAGTTTAAGACTGGCAGAAAGAAAATTCACAAGATAAATAAATCAGAAACCAATAATCAATAGATTAATGTATTCAATACTCAAGGATTGTAACAAGAGACATTGAAGTGTATGTACATTATTGGGATACAATGGGACAGATATGAAAACTGTTTCATTCTTAGACAATATATGGTAGACAGACTAAAAATGACCCTGATTTATTATATGGAATCAAAAGCGAATGACCAGGGAGTCAGGAGTTTGTCTGGCGCAGAGAGGAACCATCAGACAGCCAAGTAAAATCAATGGATTTATTGAATGCAACGCGTTTCGCTGCGCATGCGCAGCGAAACGCGTTGCATTCAATAAATCCATTGATTTTACTTGGCTGTCTGATGGTTCCTCTCTGCGCCAGACAAACTCCTGACTCCCTGGTCATTCGCTTTTGATTCCATATCTATCCAGGAGGGCTGCAGTGGACCTGCTTTCATATCTCTTCTGCTTCTAACCTTGTTGCGTGTGGGCGCACAACCAACTTTGGTAAGCGGCCTGGGAATTACCTTCCCCTACCCCCACCTGCAAGATCTACTGATCCCGCACATGAGGCGCCTTCCTTCCTTTCTCCTGATTTATTATAGTGATTCACCATTTTAATGTCACCATGGCAATCTTAATGTCTGCATATTTATAATGCATCTGCACAACTATCGGTGCATTTGTGCCTTGTTTGTTAATTTTGCTTTCTGATAGACTTTGGTGGTGTGGCTTAGCTAGATATAAGTTTTAAAGCATGTTTATTATTTTCACTCTTCTAAAATGTTAATAATTTTTATGCACCATCTCAGCTCATTCTACAGATAGCTTAGAGATCTAGGAGGCAAAAAATGACTTGCCAAATTCTTGCCAAATTCTTCAGACATCAAGTGAAATGTGGCACACTTGATATTTACAGTCAGAAAGGTGCAAGGGGAGTCAGAAAGGTGCAAATGATAAACTGCCACCTAAATTTACACCACATTTAAGTATAATTTGTGACTGAGTCTCATGGCACATTTTGAACGCACAGCATTCCATTTTAAACCACACCCTCTTTTATACAAAGGCCTTGCCTCTTTGTCGGATGCCGCAGCATGAAAGGGTCTAAAACACATAATAAAGGTTATGCATAGGACTTTGGTACCAATTGTGACAGAATCCTGGCATATTTCTATAGAAAATGTAACCCCCTTGTTGTTATGTGTATACAGTATGGTAAGCATGTTTACATTAAATAGTACAATACTTACTTCTGCATGTTGGCAGGGCATAACTCCACTGTCCATTGGCTTGGCACTGAGCTTGAGTAACACCCTCTAGGACATACCCAGGATTGCATCCAAACTTCACCATGTCATTAAGGTTAAACTGGGATCCCTGAGTTATTCCATTTCCCGGATTGCCAGGATGTCCACATGTTATTGCTGTGATGGGCAGAAGTGAAAAAGAAACTGAAAAGCTGAAATCCCACCAAAACCCTCCAACTTTTTTTTTTTTTTTTTTATCAATCCCTGTATGTTATTATAACCATTGGAAGATTAAATATTTATCTGCTTACACTTAATATTAAACTTGATACATATATTTAGGGACAGTAACAAAAATACAAGACTAAAGTTTGTATATGCAGTTTGGTGGAGGGGATCCTCGCAGATATTAAAAGCACTCTTCAATACATGCAGGCAAAAGAGGGTAGCTGCTTGGCACCAGGGTACCAAGTGGCAGGAGGTTTTTACATGTACTGAGCAGTGTAGAGACCACAAAGCAACAGGTGGTGCTCAAATATTTAGAAAACAGATGCGAAAATCCGAAAATCCAATAGAAAAGAAAAATGGAAAGTAGCACTCACCCCAATGTTGCAAAAACTTGTGGATTCTTTATTTCAAAGACATGCATTTTTCTTTTCTATTGCACTCTTCAATAAATAATTTGTTATCCACATTTAAGTATTTAGAGTAGAAAAAGCATTGTGGTCAGCTCACCCAGTATGACCCACCACAGCACGGACAGGTGTGGACCTCACCAGAAATATAATTAAAGAAAAAAATAGAAGTCCAGTGTGGAATTCAGAGCAATTCATGCAATTTATTTACATGAAGCACGCAGTACAACAAGGAAGCATGGTGGTGACGCGTTTCGGCCAGTTGTGCCTGGCCTTACTCATGAGTAAGGCCAGGCACAACCGGCCGAAACGCATCACCACCATGCATCCTTGCTGTACTGTGTGATTCATGTAAATAAATTGCACAGATTGCTCTGAATACCGTGCTGGACTTCCATTCTTTTCTTTAATCACATTTAAGTTGTTGTTTAATAATATATTCTGGATCTGCTAAGCAGCAGCAGATATACCCCCTGGTTAATAATGCTTTTGTGTAGGTTATGGATTGTCTCTCACATAAAGAAAAAGGGTTTCAGGAATCTATCTGGCCTCCAGGGAGGCGAGGATAGCAGACATGTCCCAAATCTTGATAGCAGATTGTGTGTATGTTTTTTTTTTTTTTTTGGTAAATGTCCTGTTGGCTACAGATATACCACATACTATTGAATGCCTCAAGTGAGTGAAATGCCTGATCCTGATTCTTTCAGTTCTTCATTTTAAGTTAATGTTGTACTTACGAACACAGATGGGGGACCTTTCTGACCATCGATGGTCCTGCTGACATATCCTGACAGATTTTCCAATCAATCTGAAGCCGGCATTGCATTGGTATACCACGCTGTCTCGATAATTATAATTCTGCCCATTAATCATGCCATTTACTATAGGTTCTGGGGTCCCACAGTGACCAGCTGTGAGAAAGAAACAAATCAATGCAGAACATTAACACATCCTTGCCATGAAATATTTAGGAAAGTAATCTGGTATTAAAGGAGTTATCATGGATTTTAAAAAAAATTCACAAACAGTAGAAATTGATATAAAAAAGCCCCAAACAAACAAAAACATTACTTCAAATCCCTCACCACTTCAGTGCTGACATTTTGGTGGTCCCTGACAGTCTTTGTTTACTTTGTCGGTCTTTGTTTAAACATGCACATATACAACTTGACATAGGCAGCAAATAGCTGGCCACAGTGATGATGCAAAAATGACGACTGAAGCCAGTGGTTGTTACAGCAAAGTAAATAAATATAGGACCACTGGAGCATCAGCATTGGAGCTGCTGTACCTTACTTCAAGGGTACCCTACGCAAAACCTTCACTCCAATCATTTCACTGTTCTAGTGGTCTCCAAACCGTAGCCCTTCAGAGGTTGCAAGATTTCTACTTCCTTTGGAGGCCCAGTTTGGAGACCACTGCACTATTCCATAGAAATCAATCCAAGAACATGACTCCGGAATCTAGGCTCAAACTCAGTTTTCCCAAAGTTTTCTATCTCATTCTATCTCTCAACAATTGGAATCGAGATTTACATCTCCACCAATATGTTACCCGTGTTGTGCTTACAATACTCATTAGCTTTTTATATCTTAATCTGACTAGTTGTATGGTCATGTATCATTGAACTGAATTTTATGAAACATTAAGCTTGGGAAACCACAATTAGAATATAAAGATAGCTATAATAATGTCAGTAAGAAACCTGTAAATCATTTCCAAATGAAAACATATTTTCTATATTGCATGGCATATTTTATGAACTTACCCAAGCACTTGACTTCTTGTCCACTCCACAATCCATTTGCCATACATTCGCGCACACGGGACCCCACCAGGGTGTAGCCACTATTACAGGCAAAGATGGCAGTCGCACCATACTGGGTCAGCATACCAATTTTATTTCCATTAGCTGGCGTTGGCAGGTCCCCACAGGAAATAACTAAAAAACACAAGTAAATTTTGAGAAAGATTTTGAGTATCAAAACTAAATATAACTGATCTTTATGTCATCAATTACTAAACTTCCTACTCTTTCTTTTATGTGATATTGTACCAGACAAGCTTAGACTAAATTCTCTTTTTTTTTTAAAGTAGACCTGAACATAAGCAATGTCAAAGCGACATTACCTAAATAAAGTGCTCAATACACAACACACTGAACGGAAATATATTTTACTCCTATTAATGAAATGTTTTATATCTGAAATGTCAGACCTTGGAACTAGATTTCATGCCGAAACAAATGCCCTAAAGAATCTGACTACACAAATTTGTTGCTGTTTTTCACATATCTACCAGTGGCTGTAGACAAATAATGAATCTTTTTAATATGCTGACCACATTCTTCTTACTCACAGCAAAGAAAATAGCTGCCTTCTATTAAATGTATCAATCTGTAATATGACATATGGGTCACACAGAAATAGAATAGCTTAGTGTCATCCATTGATATGGTAACTACGTATCACTCTAGAATATGAAAGCTCAGCATCAGCCAGTAATGTGACAGTTTTGCTACTATTCATGTTCTGAATAGCTCAAATGACCCAGTGATAGAAAAGCCTATTCCACACTTTCAATGACACAATGTCCTATGTGCATGATATTATGGTAGTGGATTTCGCTGTATCTCACTGTTGCAGGTTGGCACATTTTCCCCCACACTCCACGATCCATTGGCTTGACAACGGATAATGCGAGGTCCCATGTAGTAGTAGCCGGGGTCACATATTAACATGAGCTCAGCTCCATACTGATACTGAGTTTTATGAATAAGACGCCAGCGACCATGTTCTGTGTTCAGGCTGTTGATTTCTGGACATGTGACAGCTAAGAAAGAGAAAAAAAAAGATCATTTAAGATAAAGTAATATACAGATAAAGTATTATCCACTTTACCTACATGCACTTGCATACTTACCTACACATTGTGGTGGGTTGTTGCCATTGCTCCAGTGCCCAGAAGGTAGACACTCTGCAACTGTATCTTCAGGATTCAAGAGATGGTGTCCTTCATTGCATTCATACAGAGCCTTGGTACCTACAGTGTACTCCTTTCCAAATACCACTCCATTCTTAGGAGCAGCTGGGACTCCACAAAACATAGCTAAGGAGAAAAGGAGGTAAATAATTGTCAATGATCAGCAAAACCCATTAAAACATAACTTTAAGTAACTTGTATTAAAACCTACCAATAATTATATTGGTCCAAGAACATACTGAAAAACAATACAATACAAAATCTTGTATAATGCAGCTTTTATTTATAACCAGAGTGTTTTTCAACACTGGATCTGGATCGCACCCATAGGGTTTTTACTCTTCAGTGGTTCCAGACTGAAGCAATGAGTTGTTCAACAACTCTTGAATGGATATGAATGTAAAAGATCAGGGACAATTGACATAAAAAAGCTTTTTTGCTATAGTGACACTGACTTATGAGAAAGCAAAGTAATAGCTCAGAAGGAGCAGCCCTGCACCTGAAACTTATGTATGTATACGTATGATGGTATAAGACCAGGGGATAAATGGTACAATATAATCTCTATAATATAGTAACACTGATCCAACATGGTATGAAAAGAACATTTTTAACACATGAAATGCTGTCACATTCACCTGCATTGCTTTCATATTTGTCAGAGTTGTTTCTACAGCTAACTACTAGACTCATCTATTATATTACTGCCCTACTGGTCTCTAAGATAAAATAGAAATAATGTAGGGAATAAGTTACACAAGGAATATAAATCTTGGTGGAGAAGGGGAGTGTCTGAGAACTACGAGAAGGGAGCTGATGTCTTGTAGACTTCTCTACAAAGGAGACCAAATGCTGGACTGGTGGTCAGAATGCCATAATATGAAGCAAACTGTACCTTTCCTTAGAGCTCATTGCGCTTGTCAAACATAAAATCACCTTTTTATTTTTCAGTAAAGTGTCAAGGAGACAGAGCTGAAATGCTCAATTGCCATGGCCTTACACACGTTTCTGCTCTCTCCAAACCTTCCAGCCCCTCATGGATGATATACAGGGCTTGGCTTGCAGGGAAGGAGGGGCTGGGAAGTGAGGTGAACAAGGCGTTGTGCCAGGCTGTGCCAGAGCAGTTCAGTTCTACCTCCTGACACTTGACTGAGAAATAAAAAGGCAAGTTTATAAGTTTTGCAACCACCATCAACTCCAGAAAAGGTACAGCTTGCCTTGATACCCTAGCAGCTATCCAATCGTGTCTGCAGCTCTTAGCAGCAAATATAGCTGACAGATTCTTTTTATTTAAGGGGTTTTCTAGTGACAAAAAACTTTTTAAACAGTTATCTACACTCAACAAATATTTTAATTAATACAGGATAGAAAAAAATAATAATAATTCATGAAACAGTATACATGTTTTCTTGCCAATTGGTAGCCCTGCCTTATTAGGGGAATCAATGAGTCTTAAAGGGGTATTATAGGGAATTTTATTTTTATTTTTATATCAACTGGCTCCAGAAAGTTAAACAGATTTGTAAATTACTTCTATTAAAAAATATTAATCCTTCCAATAATTATCAGCTGCTGAAGTTGAGTTGTTCTTTTCTGTCTGGCAACAGTGCTCTCTGCTGACATCTCTGCTTGTCTCGGGAACTGCACAGAGTAGAAGAGGTTTGCTATGGGGATTTGCTTCTACTCTGAGACACATGTCATCAGAGAGCACTTAGACAGAAAAGAACAACTCAACTTCAGCAGCTCATAAGTACTGAAAGGATTAAGATGATTTAATAGAAGTAATTTACAAATCTGTTTAACTTTCTGGAGCCAGTTAATATATAAAAAAAAGTTTTTTCCAGGATAACCCCTTTAACATGTCTCTTGTTATGGTGACATAATATATTTGCAATTTTTTTAACTATTCATCAAACCTAGAAAATACTACATGGAAGAAAAGAAGCACCTAGTGGAGAGTCTTTTATGTAGTTCTATGGATTAGGCAGCCTTTAGCTTCAAAGCCAGTTGAAATGCCTGTCTGAGTTTCAGAAAATTAACTATGTAAGAAAAGGTGAATTAAGAGCACACACAGCTCAAAGAGGCCAACACTCTATTATTGTCTCAGAGTTTGGCAGCTCCTTCAGGCCTGGCCTGGTAACAAGAAGCCAGGCATCTCATGGTGGCAGGTAATTTAGTGGCTGGACAGGAGTAGGGGGACACCTCATGCCTCCAGTTGAAATGATAATTATGACAGTGTCAGGCTGGCTGGTAGAGAAGCTCAGGGAGATCTCAGTCTAGACTGCAAAGTGTGCAGAATTCCAATGCAATGAGTGGGTAAATGACGTGAGCAAGTTTTATACAAAATACACCTTGAAAAAAAGCCTCACATTTCACCATTGTTTGTCATTTTATTACTTACGAAACAATTATTCTATGACTCATAATATATTTAAAAAATTTATGAAAAATACTCTAGAACATATTGAGAATGACATTTCAGATTAATGAATAAAGCTGGGCATAAGTGGCTGAAAAAATAAAATGACAACAGAAATGTGAGCAGAAGTCTATGAATCAACTTAAAAGGTTGCACTTTAGTCGGGAATTTTTTTGTTTCAATTTTAAGAAATAGGCAATTTTCTTATATTTGCCCTCACTGAAAGTGCAAATGTTATTAAAATCTTTTTTTTTCTTTTAATGACAAAATGTTATATTTTATTTTGCCCTCTGTGTTCATCTGCTTGCATAGTGTGCAGCTGAAAAGATAATTCATGCCTTATCTAAGAAGCAAGATTTCAGTGATATAGTAGGGGAGTCCATACAATGATTAGCAGCTTCACAAGATGGCCCTATTTTAAGTCTATAGGACTGTCCATGGGAGCAAGATGTACATTTCTGCAAGCTGGAAAGTGAAGTGGGCAACCTCATGCTCCTTCCAGCTTTTTCTAATAATTGGTAGGGGTCTCAGACATGTAAAAGGTTATTTATAATGCTAGTGAGAATTTAAACTCACCTGACACACACTGTCTATAATACAGTTATATTGCTATGAGATGCAGCTTCACGTAGAAGCTGACAGTGAAAATATCACAAGGAGGCTGAAGCTTCATCTAATAGAAATACTCAGTAGGCTCTGCAGTGCATCTGCCAGTGTGCTATTTGTAGTTCTTTGAAGTAGGCAATAATTAGTATAGTAGGCAAAATCTCGTGCAAAAACACAAAAAATCACACAAAAAATGAATAACTTACCCATGCATACAACTGTCATTTTATGAATCTAAAATAAATATCCTAAATGCATATGACTTTGCTCTACAATTCTGCATTTATTGAGCAAAAGCTCAAAGGTCATTAAGGGCATTACAGATTTCACAGTTGTGTTACGGATTTAAGCATGGCCTGCTGTGTTAAGCACTGTGGAATTGTTCTTGTAGACTTACCCTGACATAATGGCACCTCTGAGTTCCAGTCATAATAGCCTTGAGGACGGCGTAGGCATGTAGCTGAGTTAATTCCAATAAGCCGATAGCCAGGATTGCAAGTGAACCGCACTACTCCTCCAGGGGGATTGATGACAGGACCCAGTACAGAGCCATGGAGAGGAGGACGAGGGAGACTACAGTATGCGGCTAACATGTGTAAAACAGAGACATATCAAGAGGCTGAATGCTTATCATTCATTACTGATAAAATAGATTGCAATTGAGAAGTCACTGAATTCTATTAACAGTGAAAAGGGACACCATTGCTCTTGGTGTATGTATCATCAAAATGTACAGTCATGGTCGTAAATGTTGGCACCCCTGAAATTTTTCTACAAAATGAAGTATTTCTCACAGAAAAGGATTGCAGTAACACATGTTTTGCTATGCACATATTTATTCCCTTTGTGTGTATTGGAACTAAACCAAAAAAGGGAGGAAAAAAAGCAAATTGGACATAATGTCACACCAAACCCCAAAAATGGTCTGGACAAAATTATTGGCACCCTTTGGAAAAAATAACTGAAATCAATTGCTTCCTATAACCATCAATAAGCTTCTTACAACTCTCAGGCGGAATGTTGGGCCACTTGTCCTTTGCAAACTGCTCCAGGTCTCTCTTTTTGGAAGGATGCCTTTTCCCAATAGCAATTTTAAGATCTCTTCACATGTATTCAATGGGATTTAGATCTGAACTCATTGCTGGCCTCTTCAGAACTCTCCAGCACTTTTTTGCCATCCATTTCTGGGTGCTTTTTGACGTATGTTTGGGGTCATTGTCCTGCAGGAAGACCTAAGATCTCGGATGCAAACCCAGCTTTCTGAAGCTAGGCTGTAGAGGACGACCAAAAATCTGTTGGTAATCCTCAGATTTCATGATGCCTTGCACACATTCAAGGTACCCAGTGCCAGAGGCAGAAACAACCCCAAAACATCATTGAACCTCCACCATATTTCACTGTAGGTACTGTGTTCTTTTGTTTGTAGGCCTCATTCCGTTTTTGGTAAACAGTAGAATGATGTGCTTTACCAAAAAGCTCTATCTTGGTCTCATCTGTCCACAAGATGTTTTCCCAGAAGGATTTTGGCTTACTGAAGTTCATTTTGGTAAAATTTTGTCTTGCTTTTTTATGTCTCTGTCAGCAGTGGGGTCCTCCTGGGTCTTCTGCCATAGTGTGTAATTTCATTTAAATGTCGACAGATAGTTTGCGCTGACACTGATGCTCCCTGAGCTTGCAGGACAGCTTGAATATCTTTGGAACTTGTTTGGGGCTGCTTACCCACCATCCGGACTATCCTGCATTGACACCTTTCATCAATTTTTCTCTTCTGTCCACGCCCAGGGAGATTAGCTACAGTGCCATGGGTTGCAAACTTCTTCATAATGTGGACAAAGGTAAATCTAGATCTCTGGAGATGTACTTGTAACCTTGAGATTGTTCATATTTTTACACAATTTTGTTTCTCATGTCCTTAGATAGTTCTCTTCTCCTCTTTCTGTTGTCCATGCTTAGTGTGGCACACAAAGACACACAATGCAAAGACTAAGTGAACTTCTCTCCTTTTTATCTACTTTCAGGTGTGATTTTTATATTGCCCACACCTGTTACTTGCCCCAGGTGAGTTTAAAGGAGAATCACATGCTTGAAACAATCTTATTTTTCCACAATTTTGAAAGGGTGCTAATAATTTTGTCCAGCCCGTTTTTGGAGTTTGGTGTGACATTATGTCCAATTTGCTTTTTTTCCTCCTCTTTTTGGTTTAGTTCCAATACACACAAAGGGAATAAACATGTGTGTAGCAAAATATGTGTAACTGCAATCCTTTTCTGTGAGAAATACTTCATTTTCTAGAAAAATTTCAGGGGTGCCAACATTTAAGCCCGTGACTGTATAATGCTGATTTGAAGCACAAGCATTCTAATGTACGGTATTATTATAGGATGCAAAGCTATCAATATAACCTGCATCTTCATCTTCCCAATCCTTATCATTTATATGCAATTTTACAAAAAAAGTCCAGAATGGACTTAGAAACAACATATTTAGAGGATTTCAGGAAATCAGCTCTAGACCATACAGGATACATGCCAAAAGAAATGTACAAAAACCCCTTTAAAGTGAACTTTTTTTTTCATAAGATTTAAATATAAACAGAATCTTTCTTGTCATCTTTATTTCTCTATTATGCATACTGGTTTATTTTATTGTCGACTAAAGGTTTGTTCACATAGCATAAAAGAAGAGGCTACACGATACATGTTGACACAGATGTTTATAATATCACATTTAAACTCTGATACAAGAAAAACTATTTACCATGAGGAGCAGTATGCCTTGTGGCTTTATAAAAAAAACCTGTGGTCTTTATAAATACCTCAGATGACCACATCTGTCCATATGGCCATCCTCCTGCATGTTGGACAATTGTTCTTTCAAAATACCCTTTATTTAGTGGCAGCTTGGCATCCTATGTTGTCAGCACAATTTTTTTATTTTTTAAATTCAAATTGTCATCCATATCAATGTTCATAGATATACACACATCTGTACCACTACTTAAAGGCGTACTCCGATGGAAAACCTTTTTTTTTTTTTTTTTAAATCAACTGGTGCCAGAAAGTTAAACAGATTTGTAAATTACTTCTATTAAAAAATCTTAATCCTTCCAGTACTTATTAGCTGCTGAATACTACAAAGGAAATTATTTTCTTTTTGGAACACAGAGCTCTCTGCTGAATCACGAGCACAGTGCTCTCTGCTAACATCTCTGTCCATTTTAAGAACTTTCCAGAGTAGGAGAAAATCCCCATAGCAAAGATATGCTGCTCTGGACTGTTCCTAAAATGGACAGAGATGTCAGCAGAGAGCACTGTGTTCCAAAAAGAAAAGAATTTCCTCTGTAGTATTCAGCAGCTAATAAATACTGGAAGGATTCATATTTTTTAATATAAGTAATTTACAAATCTGTTTAACTTTCTGGCACCAGTTGATTTAAAAAAAAAAAGTTATCCACCGGAGTACCCCTTTAAAGAGGACCTGTGGTCAACCCCCAAAAAATTAGATTAAATTATCATTAAATAGCTTAGGGTACCATGATCACATGCCATTTTTACAGTGTCTTGATACACCTTTCCATTCCTGAGATATAAGGGTTTATAGTGTGT
Source organism: Hyla sarda (assembly GCF_029499605.1). Lineage (NCBI taxonomy): Eukaryota > Metazoa > Chordata > Amphibia > Anura > Hylidae > Hyla > Hyla sarda. Next base: position 254,977,848 of record NC_079190.1, read on the forward strand.
TTATATCGAATCAGTCAGATGGGCGTGAACCTTATTTTAAAAATGGGAGTGACTATCAGGGGATGTATAATCCCATCCATCACCCATCACCCATCACTCTTATTATTTAAATTGTTCACACCCATCTGACTGATTACCTGAATTGTCATACAAATTTTAAACCCTGATATCTCTAGAATGAGAGGGGATATTGAGAAACTGTAAAAAGACATGTCATCAGGGCACTCTAAGCTATTTAAGAATACTACAATCCAATTATTGGGGATCGGCCACAGGAAATCTTTAAGTAGTGGCACATATATCTATTTATCTTTGAACATGGGGGACTATTTGAATCCAAAAAAAGAAAGATTAATGCTGACAAAATAGGAGGCCACCCTGCCAGTCAATTAAGGGTATTTTGACAGTTGTCCAGCATGCAAGAGGATGGTCCTTAGGACAGATGTCATCTTTATTAAAAAAAGACCCCAGGTCTTTCCTAAAGCCCCAATGCATACTGTTCTTTATGGTCAACTGTTCTTCCTATACCAGAGTTTAAATGTGATGTTAGCTGTAACTGAAATATGGATATCCACTGCCACATATTCATGTATTTATATAACAGTTTTTTTTAACACTTAGTCTAGATATGGTATCCCCTCATCCAATAGCTACTCATCCAATAGCTATGATAAATGATTTGTCAATCTTACCTGAATAGCGTATCTTAAAACCCTTTCTGCTATATGCATGGTCAGACAGCCACCGTAAAAGAACCTTGTTTCCTGTACTTGTGAAGGTCATGGGGGCTGAATAGTTGCCGCTCAAAGATGTAAGCAAAGTGCTCTGACCAGATGGTCCTGAAAAGAGAAGATAAAGTTCATAGAAGACATATAATATTTAAAGGGAATCTGTCATCAGTGTCATGTGCACTAACCTGTTGTTACGCCTAGCGCTCCGGGTCCCCGCTCCTCCCCGGAGCGCTCACGGCGTCTTTCTCCCTGCAGCTCCCCGGTCAGTCCCGCTGACCGGGAGCGCTGCACTGTCATGGCCGTTGGGGATGCGATTCGCACAGCGGGACGCGCCCGCTCGCGAGTCGCATCCCAGGTCACTTACCCGTTCCCGTCCCCTGCTGTCATGTGCTGGCGCGCGCGGCTCCGCTCTCTAGGGCGCGCGCGCGCCAGCTCCCTGAGACTTAAAGGGCCAGTGCACCAATGATTGGTGCCTGGCCCAATCAGCTTAATTGGCTTCTACCTGGTCCCTGACTATATCTAACCTCCTCCCATGCACTCCCTTGCCGGATCTTGTTGCCCTTGTGCCTAGTGAAAGCGTATTGTGTGTCTAAAGCCTGTGTACCAGAACTTCTGCTATCCACCCTGACTACGAACCTTGCCGCCTGCCCCCGACCTTCTGCTACGTCCGACCTTGCTTCTGTCTACTCCCTTGTACCTCGCCTATCATCAGCAGTCAGAGAGGTGACCCGTTGCTAGTGGATACGACCTGGTCACTACCGCCGCAGCAAGACCATCCCGCTTTGCGGCGGGCTCTGGTGAAAACCAGTAGTGACTTAGAACCGGTCCACTAGCGCGGACCTCGCCAATCCCTCTCTGGCACAGAGGATCCACTACCTGCCAGCCGGCATCGTGACAGTAGATCCGGCCATGGATCCCGCTGACGTCCCTCTGCCTTATATCTCTGATATCACCACGGTGGTCGCCCAGCAATCCCGACAGATCGCCCATCTAACCCACCAGCTGTCGGAAGTATTCACCATTGTGCAGCAACTTCAGTCGCAACTTCAGCAGCAATCATCTCCTCCGCCAGCTCCTGCACCCCTTCCGCAACGAGTGGCCACTCCTAGCCTCCGCCTGTCCTTGCCGGACAAATTTAATGGGGACTCTAAGTTTTGCCGTGGCTTTCTTTCGCAATGTTCTCTGCACTTGGAGATGATGTCGGACCAGTTTCCTACTGAAAGGTCTAAGGTGGCTTTCGTAGTCAGCCTTCTGTCTGGAAAAGCTCTGTCATGGGCCACACCGCTCTGGGACCGCAATGACCCCGTCACTGCCTCTGTACACTCCTTCTTCTCGGAAATTCGAAGTGTCTTTGAGGAACCTGCCCGAGCCTCTTCTGCTGAGACTGCCCTGCTGAACCTGGTCCAGGGTAATTCTTCCGTTGGCGAGTACGCCATACAATTCCGTACTCTTGCTTCTGAACTTTCCTGGAATAATGAGGCCCTCTGCGCGACCTTTAAAAAAGGCCTATCCAGCAACATTAAAGATGTTCTGGCCGCACGAGAAACTCCTGCTAACCTGCATGAACTCATTCATCTAGCCATGCGCATTGACATGCGTTTTTCTGAGAGACATCAAGAGCTCCGCCAGGAAAAAGACTTAGATCTCTGGACACCTCTCCCACAGTCTCCACTGCAATCTGCGCCTAGGCCTCCCGCCGAGGAAGCCATGCAAGTGGATCGGTCTCGCCTGACCCTGGAAGAGAGGAATCGCCGTAAGGAAGAGAATCTTTGTCTGTACTGTGCCAGTACCGAACATTTTTTGGTGGATTGCCCTATCCGTCCTCCACGTCTGGGAAACGCACGCTCGCACCCAGCTCTCGTGGGTGTGGCGTCTCTGGATGCTAAGTCGGCTTCTCCACGTCTCACGGTGCCTGTACGGATTTCTACTTCAGCCAGCTCTTCCCTCTCAGCCGTGGCCTGCCTGGACTCTGGTGCTTCTGGGAATTTTATTCGGGAGTCCTTGGTGAATAAATTCCGCATTCCGATGACCCGTCTTGTCAAGCCACTCCACATTTCCGCGGTCAACGGAGCCAGGTTGGATTGCACCGTGCGTTACCGCACGGAGCCCCTCCTAATGTGCATCGGACCTCATCACGAGAAAATTGAATTTTTGGTCCTTCCCAATTGCACTTCCGAAATTCTCCTTGGACTACCCTGGCTTCTACACCATTCCCCAACCCTGGACTGGTCCACTGGGGAGATCAAGAGTTGGGGTCCCTCTTGTTCCAAGGACTGCCTTAAACCGGTTCCCAATACTCCCTGCCGTGACCCTGTGGTTCCTCCTGTATCCGGTCCCCCTAAGGTCGTTAGGGACTCTGCCTGCCACAGAAAATGCCTCTCCCCCCCTCCCAGTCCCTTCAGGCAAGCCTCTGTGTCCCCTCATGGCTCCCGTCCTTGTGTCTCCCTGCCCCGTGCCAAGCTTCACCCTCTGCCCTCCCTCCCCATTCCTACTCCTGCTGTACTGCCTGCCATTGAGGAAACCATCCATTCCTTCCCGGTGTCCTCATCCCAGGGGAGGCAGTCACCGGACAAAAAAAAGGGGAGACCTAAGGGGGGGGGGTACTGTTACGCCTAGCGCTCCGGGTCCCCGCTCCTCCCCGGAGCGCTCACGGCGTCTTTCTCCCTGCAGCTCCCCGGTCAGTCCCGCTGACCGGGAGCGCTGCACTGTCATGGCCGTTGGGGATGCGATTCGCACAGCGGGACGCGCCCGCTCGCGAGTCGCATCCCAGGTCACTTACCCGTTCCCGTCCCCTGCTGTCATGTGCTGGCGCGCGCGGCTCCGCTCTCTAGGGCGCGCGCGCGCCAGCTCCCTGAGACTTAAAGGGCCAGTGCACCAATGATTGGTGCCTGGCCCAATCAGCTTAATTGGCTTCTACCTGGTCCCTGACTATATCTAACCTCCTCCCATGCACTCCCTTGCCGGATCTTGTTGCCCTTGTGCCTAGTGAAAGCGTATTGTGTGTCTAAAGCCTGTGTACCAGAACTTCTGCTATCCACCCTGACTACGAACCTTGCCGCCTGCCCCCGACCTTCTGCTACGTCCGACCTTGCTTCTGTCTACTCCCTTGTACCTCGCCTATCATCAGCAGTCAGAGAGGTGACCCGTTGCTAGTGGATACGACCTGGTCACTACCGCCGCAGCAAGACCATCCCGCTTTGCGGCGGGCTCTGGTGAAAACCAGTAGTGACTTAGAACCGGTCCACTAGCGCGGTCCTCGCCAATCCCTCTCTGGCACAGAGGATCCACTACCTGCCAGCCGGCATCGTGACACCTGTCAGTACAGACAGGTACTGCAGGTGACACTGATGATTACTGTACTTACCTGTCCCTGCTCTGTGTTCCCATTGTCCCACTATCTCCCTTTGTATCTACCATTCCAGGGCTTGGAGCATGGCCAGAATTTTCTGGTCACCGTTGCTGCTTCTTTGCAGGGTCCCACTGTTAGCAAACAGCATCAGGAAGACGTCAGGAATCTTTACCCATGCTCCAAGTTGGCCACGAAACAGAAGATATGGAGGAAGATAGTGGGAGAAAGGAGCACAGAGCGGGGGCAGGTAAGTATGGTTTTCATCAGTGTCACCTGCACCACCTATCTATACTGACAGATTAATGCAGGTGACACTGATAACAGATTTTCTTTAAATGGTGGTGTAAATATAGTGTTTTCAAGAGACAATATTGGCAATCATTGCCACTATTGCCTTTTGAAAACGCCATTGTAACGGCGAAACATGTAGACGCTGGCAATAGAGTGACTTTTTAAGTGACACCCATATAGCCAAGCAATAGTGCGGTTACTGCAGAACCATGAACCTTTCCTAGGGAGTGATTAGTCCCAATACGTTATATTTGTATAAATTGGCTAATTCGGGTATCAGTTTTAACACTTTCTTGTTGGGATCGTACGTTATAATATTATACAATAAAGGTGTTGTTTTAGGGGTTACATATTGAGGTTTTTTTTTACCCCGGGTTACGGCCCAGAGGTTTAGTTATTTGTATTAGTGAACCCCCTGTTGCTCTAGGGTATGTTTGGTTGTATTAACATATATAATTAATCACTAATTTGTGTTTTTTCCATTTCCATTTCAAATTTCTGTTGAGTTTCATCCTATATTTGTGATTGTCAGATGACGGGAACTTTTGTGGCTTTGGACATGCGCCAAAGTATTCCCAAATGATCAAATGAAGAGAGTTTTTTTTATTTATCTTACCTCCCTGTTATAGATCAGAAGGTGATACATTTTCAGACAAAAAGCTGAAACTGACAACTTTCTTGAAAAAGGAAAATTTGGCGCAAGTTTGGTGCACTGGATTAATACATAGAATATATTCTATGCATATATTTTTTCACCACTATTTCTACACAACTGAAATAGTAAATGAGGGTCATTATGTATACAGATATATATTAACTGTTCTGCTTTCATCACTTATACATTCCTATGTTAAACATTCAAGCTTTTTGACATCCACATTCACATCACTCACATTTGTCTGTATAAATACTTTACATGATTTTGAACTGAATCGTACCATCAAAAATGTCAAATTCATCATACTGCTTTTCACTGAGAAAATATTCCACTGTCAGTGTCACGTTGTATCCAGCTTCAACTTTAATAAGCCAGGAACATGTCTGAAATTGAGGGTAAGTGCCGGGATAACTTTGGCTGAGAATTACTCCAGTGGAGTCTGTTAGGATTTCATTGACTGGGCAGAGTACTGTGGGTAGAAAAATACAAATAAAAACATTTTAATATCAACATAGTTTAAACAATTCTTCCTGTACCTGAATACCTATTATTAAGAACAACCTACCATTTTAAATACTAGCAATTTGTATAGGTAAGGAATTGGGTCAGCTCCAGGTGTATTTGTGTCCTTGGGCTACAGAGTCACGCTGGGCATGACAAACATAAAGCTTGTTTACCCAGATCACCATGGGACATCATGCTTAGTTGCTGCAGGCATCTGCCAGGTTTGGCAGTTGCTGACACTAGAGCTCTATGGCTTCTACAACATTTAAGTGCTAGTTTTATAATACTTAAAAAAAGAAAACTGTGGTTGTATACTTCTTGCTGCATGCCTTGTTTTTTTCATTAAGTAAACAAAATGTCTTGTAAATTTATTGTTTTTAATCCCTTAAAGGGGTACTCCGGTGGAAAACTATTTTTTTCTAATAAACTGGTGAGTGACAGTTAACCTCTTCAGGACACAGGGCGTATGGATACGCCCTGCATTCCGAGTCCTTAAGGACTGAGGATGTATCCATACGCCTGTGGGAAATCCGAAATCCGAAATCATTCAGCAGGCACCCTGGCACATCGCCCAAGGGGGTCCTGAGACCCCCCCATGTCGGCGATCGGAGAAAATTCAGACATGCGATTTTCTCCAATTCCGGGCTGATCAGGTCTCTGGTGACCTGATCACATGGAAAATAGGGCTGATGGGAGCTGTCAGCAACAGCCCCGATCAGCCTAAAGGATAGGAGTGAGGTCGCAAAGCTGCGATCTCCTCCTATCCCCTGACATTACTCAGAACGGAGTTCTGACCAATGGCAGCGCAGAACAGGGGGTTGCCATGGCAACCCCCCGTTCTGCCCGCCCCTGGATGTCGAGGGGCTCTGGGAAGAAGATGGAGGCCGTACCTGCAGGAGAAGATGCCTGGGGACCTGGGATCTTCGCTGGAGCCTGCTGGATCTTTGCTCAGGTAGGGAATCGACAGTGGGGGAATTGAAAGTAAAAGTAAATCGATCTTTACTGTGGCAACCACTGGGCATGCTGGGAGTTGTAGTTTTGCAACATCTGGAGGGTCACAGTTTGGAGACCACTGTTACAGTGGTGCCCAAACAGTAGCCCTCCAGATGTTGCCAAACTACAACTCTCAGCATGCCTCGACTGCCCAGGCATGCTGGGAGTTGTAGTTCAGTAACATCTGTCCCTTCAGATTTAGCAATTTTCATGACATATTTGAAAATTGCTGCTCTATTTTGAAGCCCTCAAATTTTTTCAAAAAGCAAAAGTATGTCCATTTTATGATGCCAACATAAAGTGGACATATTGTATTTGTGAAGAAAAATAAAATGTATTTGGAATATCCATTTTCCTTACAATTAGAGAGCTTCAAAGTTAGAAAAATGCTAAATTTTCCAAATTTTCATGAAATTTTGGGATTTTTCACCAAAAAAGGATGCAAGTAACGCCGAAAATTTACCACCAAAATAAAGTAGAATATGTCACGAAAAGTAATCTCAGAATCAGAATATTCGGTAAAAGCGTTTTTGCGTTATTAATTCGTAAAGTGACCGTGGTCATAATTGCGAAAAAGGGCTCAGTCCTTAAGGTGAAAAAGGGCTGCGTCCTTAAGGGGTTAAACAAATTTGTAAATTACTTCCATTTAAAAATCTTAATCCTTCCAGCTGCTGTATGCTCTACAGGAAGTTTTTTATTTTTGAATTTCCTTTCTGTCTGACCACAGTGCTCTCTTGTTGACACCTCTGTCCGTGTCAGGAACTGTCCAGAGTAGGAGAAAATCCCCATAGCAAACCTCTCCTGCTCTGGACAGTTCCTGACATAGACAGAGGTGTCAGCAGAGAGCACTGTGGTCAGAAAACAAATTCAAAAAGAAAAGAACTTCCTGTGGAGCATACAGCAGCTGATAAGTACTGGGATGATTAAGATGTTTAAATAGAAGTAATTTTAAAATATGTTTTACTTTCTGCCACCAGATGATTTAAAAACATTTTTTTTTCCACCGGAGTTCCCCTTTAAAGGACATAAGGATTTTTTTTTATCCTAACCTTCTAATATTCGAAATTCTATCAATGTTCCACCTACAGTCCCATATGAGTGTTTTTTTGTGACATCAATTGTACTTTGTAATGACCAAATTTATGATGAAATAAAAAAGCTGTGAGGCAAAATAAAACAAACTAACACATTTTTGTTCATTTGGAGGCTTCTATTTCTACACAGTGCACTTTTCAGTAAAAATGAAACATTTTCCTTATTCTGTAGATCCATACAATTAAAATGACACCCAGCTTATATAGGTTTTGCTTTATCTTACTTCTTTTAAAAATGTAAAACTTTTTGTATGAAAATGAATATGTTTGAAATTTTTATTTTTCTGCATACAGGGAGGGCTCATTTTTTTGCACAGTGACCTTTAGTTTTCATCGGTACCATATTTGTTTTGATGTGACTTTTTGATCGCTTTTTAATAATTTTTACATTTACGCCATTGACTGTACGGTTACATTTTAATAGCTCTCTCATTCGCACATGAGGCGATACCACATATGTTTATGTTTATTTTGATTTTGTTTACATGATTTTTATTTAAAAAATGGGAAAAAGGGGGTGATTTAAAGGGGTACTCGGGTTGAATTTTTTTTTATTAACTGGTGCCACAAAGTTAAACAGATTTGTAAATTCTATTAAAAAATCTTAATCCAATCTTTACTTATCAGCTGCAGTATACTATAGAGGAAGTTGTATTTATTTTTGGAGTTCTTTTCAGTCTGACCACAGTGCTCTTTGCTGACACCTCTGTCCTTATCAGGAACTGTCCAGAGCAGGAGAGGTTTGCTATGGGGATTTGCTTGTACTCTGGATAGTTCCTAACATGGACAGAAATTTGAGCAGAGAGCAATGCTGTCATACAGAAAAGAATTCCAGAAATAAATACAACTTCATCTGTAGCAAATAGCAGCTAATAAGTACTGGAAGGATTAAGATTTTTAAATAGAAGTCATTTACAAATCTGTTTAACTTTCTGGCACCAGTTGATTTAAAAAAAAAATGTTTTCCACTGGAGTACTTCTTTAAACTTGTATTAGGGAAGGGGCTTATTCACTTTTAATAACCCCCCACCACTATTTTTTTGTCCCTATATGGGACAAAAAAATATGCAGTCTTGTGATTGCACAGCCACACACTTATCAATGATGCATCATTAATCAGTGTTATCGTTGCTCCATTAGTGCTGGCGGCTATCGAGAACCGATCTGACGGGACAAAGGCAGGTAGGGACCCCTTCATCCATTCTATCAGCTGATTGGGACCCCATGATCTTGTTGCGGTGTTCCCAATCAGTAGACTGATCTAGCCGAAAAACTAAATTACTTGCATTAAGAAGCAACGCTCAACTTTGAGGGTTAATGCCAGACATTGGCCTGATTGGCCCCGGTTGCTGATAGCAACTGGGAGCCACCATGTATGAAGCACTCTTATCTCCTGAGCACGCTTCATACACCGGGAGCAGGCACAGGACGTACATGTATATCCTGTGTTTTAAAGGGGTTAATAAATAACTAAATTAAGTTATATGACTTTTCTCAAATACATGTCATTAGAAAATCTGATGATTCCCTCAGTATTACAGAGAAACTGGTTTTGCTTTCATTTAACCCCTTAAGGACTCAGTCCCTTTTGGCCTTAAGGACTCAATTTTATTTTTATGTTTTCTTTTTTTCCTCCTTGCCTTCAAAAAATCATAACTCTTTTATATTTTCATTTTCATTGTATGAGGGCTTGTTTTTTGCGCGACCAGTTGTCTGTTGTAATGCCATCACTCACTTTACCATAAAATGTATGGCGCAACCAAAAAAATACTATTTATGTGGGGAAATTAAAAAGAAAACCGCAATTTTGCTAATTTTGGAAGGATTCGTTTTCACGCCGTACAATTTACGGTAAAAATTACATGTGTTCTTCATTCTTTGGGTCAATACGATTAAAATTATACCATGATTAAATACTTTTCTATAACTGTTGCACTTAAAAAAAATCGCAAACTTTTTAACCAAAATGGTACATTTAAAATCCCTCTATTTTGCAGACCTATAACTTTTTCATTTTTTCGTATAAGCAGAGTTATGAGGGCTCAATTTTTGTGCCTTTTTTTTTGCCTTTTTTTAACGTTCACGCCGTTCACCATATGGTATCATTAACATTATATTTTAATAGTTCGGATATTTGTGCACGCGGCGATACCAAATATGTTTATTAAATTTTTGGGGGGTGAAATGAGGAAAATGGGACAATTCACATTTTTATTGGGGGAGGGGATTTTTCACATTTTTGTTACTTTTTTGAAAACTTTTTTTACTTTCATTTTTACACTTTAACAGTCCCCATAGGGGAATATTTATAGCAATCATTCAATTGTTAATGCTGTACAGTGCTATGCATAGGGCTTAACACTGATCAGTGTTATCGGTCATCTTCTGCTCTGGTCTGCTCGATCTCAGACCAGAGCAGAAGACCCGTGGAAGGCAGCGGAGGCAGGTGAGGGGACCTCCGTCTGCCCTTCTGGATAATCGAATCTCCACAGCAGGGGGATGTCGGCCATTACCGGGGGGGGCCCTGGCTGCTATCAGCAGCCGAGACTTGCCGCGCACGACCCGAGCATTGCTCAGATGCTTGCGGTAATGTATAGGACGTAAATGTACGTCCTGGTGCGTTAAGTACCACCGCACTAGCATGTACATTTACGTCCTGCGTCCTTAAGGGGTGATTTTCTTATTTTCAGAAAGGTACAAACTTTGAGGGGAAAGCTGATTTTATAATGGGTAAACATGCTAGAATAGGGCATAGCTGCTTGTAAAGGGGGAACAAACAGCTGCTTCTAATGAGTTATTCTGAGTTTCTTTTACACACTGATGAGGCAGACCACACTGAAGGGTGAGTTTACCTGTTACTGCTACAATACTTTTAGTTTTTCCTCCTCCTGCTGCTTCTCCATTATACACAGGCCTTCTTTGTCTTATTGTACATTTCTGCTCATATAATATCATCAAACATAAAGATAGCAGTACAGATTTCATTTGTGTTTACAGGCTCCCACACTCTATAACCTCTTCCAGCTTAGAACCAGAAAGCCTGTGAGAGCTGTCAAGATGATCCTTCCATGCTGACTTTAGCCTGACTTTAACTATACCAAATGTGGAAAGAAATAAGGAACAACAATACAATTCTTTCTAATCTATTTTATAGTTTTAATACATTTGGAATATCTTTTGCTTTATCATATAGCAACCCAGTTTGCTATATGTAGCCAGTCTTTAGCTACATGTACATTGTTGAGTCTGGTCAGCTGTAGGTCTTAGAGTAGCTTTATGTTGTTTGATTATTTCAGCTTATTTCAATTATGATCTGAATGTGTAAAAGCGGGGAGGCAGCTAGTTGAATATTAAAACAACAAACACTGAAAAATGCTAAAAACTTAATGCTAAGAACATAAACACACTAGGGGATCATTTACTAAAGTGATTCAGACAGTTTTTCACCCAAATTGTGTCGAACCAACTATACATTTTATTCAGAAAACCTGAAAAGGGGCATGGTTACCGAAAAGTGGGCCGTGTCCCCGACATAAAAAAAGCTCTGGAAAACCAACAGCTCAGAGCAGTTGCAAAGATAGAGGACAGAGGGTAAGGTCCGCTCACATGAATCCCCAACACGGTATAATGACCCGTCCGTGTTTGACCCAAACGGTTAAATTTCATTGAGAGTTTTGTTTATCTTGATTGCTGCGACTACACCTCTGTGCTTCTGGGTGTGGTTCAGTTTGCATAAAATTAGAATCCTCCTGTTAGTTGCGCAGGCATATATAAGGAGGTCTTTCCTAGTCATTCCTTGCCTGTGAAAGTTCTTGTAACTGACATTAACAGCCTCTGTACTCATATTGATTATTCTGGTTTTGTGACTATTGGCTTGGCTTTTGACTACCCTTTGACACTCTGCTATTATACTCCATTCCCTCCTGGCGTGGACTCGGCTCGTGGACTCCAGCTGTTCCCGACTTTTGTCAGTTTTTTGTAGTTTATTATTTTGACCACTGACGCCCATCACTTATATAGGAAGGGACCGACATCATGGTTGTGGACCCGCTTCCTAGGGCAGGTATGCAAGTAGGCAGGGCCAGAGAGAGTGGGCAAGTTCAGGGCTGCACTCTATCCCTACCCTACGTGACACATGGCTGTATACTCCAAACAATCAAGAACAAACGTGGGTGTCAGCCAGTGGTAAAATTGCCATCTTTTTATTGGAACAAGTAAAAGCCACAACAAATGGCAACTGTCAAGATGAATTATGAACCAAACAAGCTCGGAGCAGTTGCACAAAAAGAAAAGCAAAGGGAAAAGCAAAACATAGGAAAAAATTGGTAAATTCCTTGGGAAAATACCTGTCTGGAAAAAAATACCCTAGAAGAAAACTACACTCCACGCTTAGTAAATCAGGGCCAGTGTATATTTAATTGCTCAATTGCCTTGCAATAAGGAAGGGTTTTACCAGGGAAAATCTTCAGGAGTATGCAAAATGTTAACTGGGGTTATGGTTGCACAAATGCACACACTCATAAACTCACACACTCATAAACTCATGAACAAATAGTAAATCTCTAAATCATAGGTAGTATTAAGACATGTGTTGCTATGAGATCTTGCCTTCACAGGTTGGAGGTGGGTCTTCAAACTGCAAGCGAGTTCCAAGCCGACATATCAAAATCTCAGGCCCCATCAATGTAAATCCTGGGAGGCATTTATAACGTACAATGTCCCCTAGGATGTGGATGTAGGAAAATTAAAATGTTATAAATGAGGAAATACCATGTGCTTATACACTACAAGATATAGTTATTGACATTAGGCATTAATAGAATATACCACACATCTGCATCAGACATTTTTCAAATATGGTTGTAATAATATAACATTTGGTCTTCGCTCTTCAAGCTAGATTCTGCCTAAAATATTTCAATACATTTATAAATAAAACACACAAATAAACTGATGAATGTTGGCAGTAATGGTAATGTATTCATTGTTTTTACCTGAAAACTTTCCTGAGAATGCCTCTACCTGGATATGACTTAACCCCCTAAGGACTCAGGGTTTTTCCGTTTTTCACTTTCGTTTTTTTCCTCCTTACCTTTTAAAAATCATAACCCTTTCAATTTTCCACCTAAAAATCCATATTATGGCTTATTTTTTGCATCACCAATTCTACTTTGCAGTGACATAAGTCATTTTACCCAAAAATTCACGACGAAACGGAAAAAAAATCATTGTGCGACAAAATCGAAGAAAAAACGCCATTTTGTAACTTTTGGGGGCTTCCGTTTCTACGCAGTGCATATTTCAGTAAAAATGACACCTTATCATTATTCTGTAGGTCCATATGGTTAAAATTATACCCTACTTATATAGGTTTGATTTTGTCGTACTTCTGGAAAAAATCATAACTACATGCTGGAAAATTTATACGTTTAATAATGTCCTCTTCTGACCCCTATAACTTTTTTATTTTTACACGTACAGGGCGGTATGAGGGCTCATTGTTTGCGCTGTGATCTGAAGTTTTTATCGGTAAAATCTTTGTTTTGATCGGACTTTTTGATCACTTTTTATTCATTGTTTAATGGTATAAAAAGTGACCAAAATATGCTTTTTAGGACTTTGGAATTTTTTTGCGCATACGCCATTGACCGTGCGGTTTAATTAATGATATATTTTTATAGTTCGGACATTTACGCACGCGGCGATACCACATATGTTTATTTTTATTTTTATTTACAATGTTTCATTTTTTTATGGGAAAAGGGGGGTGATTCAAACTTTTATTAGGGAAGGGGTTAAATGACCTTTATTAACACTTTTTTTTTACTTTTTTTTTTGCAGTGTTATAGGTCCCATAGGGACCTATAACACTGCACACACTGATCTCTCATCCTGATCACTGGTGTGTATTAACACGCCTGTGATCAGTGTTATCGGCGCTTGACTGCTCCTGCCTGGATCTCAGGCACGGAGCAGTCATTCGTCGATCGGACACCGAGGAGGCAGGTAAGGGCCCTCCCGGTGTCCTGCAAGCTGTTCGGGATGCCGCGATTTCACCGCGGCGGTCCCGAACAGCCGGGATACTTGCCGGAATACTTTCACTTTCGCTTTAGAAGCGGCGGTCAGCTTTGACCGCCACTTCTAAAGGGTTAATACCGCACATCGCCGCGATTGGCGATGTGTGGTATTAGCCGCGGGTCCCGGCCGTTGATGAGCGCCGGGACCGACGTGATGTGATGCGGGGTCGCAGCGCGACCCCGCTTCATATCGCGGGAGCCGGCGCAGGACGTAAATATACGTCCTGCGTCGTTAAAGGGTTAAACAGATGCATAGCTGAAGAAATATTTTCAAACATATGCATTGGCTTTATTGTTAGGGACTGGCACTATATAATCTATAGGCACACCATCTTACACCATGCTACCAGAGCAGAGCCAAGCCAAAATGCATAGGCACAGTGCTCAGCTGAGTGCTTCTGCCCAGAGGCATAAATTGTATCTTTTGGGCCGGGATGTTAAATCTGCAACAGGGCCCCATATGTCAAATATAATACTGGTTTCTTAAAGGACAGATGTGTTTTAGGTCTCCCTTAGGCACAGGGCCTCGATGGGATTGCAACATTTATAGCTACGCCCCTGCTTCTGCCCCTTTTTTAATTAGGAGTCTCAGCATCTGGATCCCCATTGATCAAAACTGACATTTAGAGGTTTTTAAAGTAATACCAACCCTTTTCTTGTGCATTTTAGGATTAGCAAGCAAATTGACTTACATAGGCTGTTTTACAGCTATCCAAAACATATGCATGTCTGTTTTAAAGCATTGCTGTCATTAAAAACAACTTTTGACACATCATTTATGTCAAAAGTTATTGATGGCACCGAGCCTTACTCTTAAGACCCACTGCGATCGTGAGTTATTAGCCAAGAAGCAGGTGTCATTGGGCTCCACCCCGCAGCTGGACTAGAGATCTGTACATTTCTCTGTATATAATTCTATGCAGAAATATGGATGGATCACTAGGCATTAATTGTAGTAAATTTGGCATGCAGGAGCAACCATGCAGTCTTCATGGCAAATCACCACCTCGACCTAAAAGCTTGGTGAAGTGGTGGAGATTGTAAAATAGTCCCACATATCAGGTTTGTGCAAAAACTTGTAACCTTTTACAGATCTGTGCTAGGACCAAAGCATAATAAATACAACCCTACCACCCACCCCCACCCCACACCACCCAAACCTTTTTGCCTCTACCATAATGCACTAAATGCCATCATATAGTTATTATGGCTGTCTAGATTCCTGGCTGTTATTAGCCCATAGTGAAAAACCAATTAGAGATACATTAACTTTCAATGCAAATAATACTGTGCAACTGTTATGGCTACTCACCCATTAGGAACTCCTCACTTCCTGACAGAACCTCTCCATTTGGCACTGTCATTGGAGGCTTACATTTCCGAAGTCGGTATCCTGACACACACAAAAGAAAAATCTTGTTACAGAAAATGATGCCAGGTACGAGACTGCACAAGATGTAGGCTGTTCCGGCACCCAAAAAAATGAAAATGACAAATTAAAATGTCACAAAAGAATGTAACAGGCGGGATAAAAAAAAGGTATGCACATGAAATACAGTAAATAAGTGATGGCTAAATTAAAAAATATGGGCCACATGCCCATGTATAAAAATATGCAGAGACACTTTCCGTCTATATTAATGGGAAATCAAAACTTGGTGTATATTCTGTTGATTCCTACTAGGATCAATGACCAAGAAAAGTTGACACAAAACCAGCATGCTTTGCAGGATAATATCAGTGATCCTGTTCAAGCAATTGCTTATTTCAATTGACATTGGCAGGCTTACCATAGAAGTACAAAGCAAAGATTCCGCCATTGGCAGCATTGCTGTGAAAAGTGATAAAGACTTCATTGGAGGAGCTCATAGTAAATCTCTTATTCGAACTGCTGGAGAAAACACCCAGCTGAGGATCTGTTTGATAGGGACCATCCCTGAAAATGAGAACACATGTAAAATGGTTTTACAATAACTGTAGCTGAAATCATTAAACAACAGTATAGGCATAATAAACTCATTTTTGTGCTATTTCTTGTGACATATCCTATAGCTCAACATGAACAGTTTATACCAACATCATTTACTAAGTGAATTTCAACTTTTTAGTGCCATGACTTTTAGGTCCAATATCTATGCTGACAAATTTCTTAATATATCTTTATAGGAGCCAGAACTAGTTTATCTTATACCGAGCTTCAAACTTTCTGGAAGTATAAAGTAAAATAATATTCTGTCTACCTGCAGCCACAAGCCTTAGAATCTCTGTATCAAAAAATGATAACATTCTGTCTACCTGCCGCCACCAGGAGACTTAGAGGCTCTGTATTAGAACACATCTCTCACCGCTGTGAAGATATATATAAAAAAAAAAATCAGTGGAGAATTTTTGGAACTAAGGGTGGATATTTGCGGAAGTATCAACATGGGTTATAAGCCAGAGTTTTAAGATTTCTGAAGAAGAATTATGATTGCAGCTCTGTACTACAATGCTATATATTAGTATCAGGACAAGTAAAGCCATGTATTTACAGAATTTTGCAACTTTCTATTTAAAGCAATGTAAAATATTTTGGGTGATTTATTGATATTTTACCGGGTATCACAGCACTTATCCTAAGCTATGGCTCATTCCCAGTCTTTTCCTGCACAGCAGCTCTTGGCCTCCAATTGTGCAGGGACGCTGCAACCCAGTTCCATTCAAGTAAATAGGACAGGTTGCTGTTCTCTGAGCAGCCAGGTTGTCAGGAGCACTGTTGTACAGGAAATACACTAAATTATTGATGTAACTACTTCTATCTGAGGATTGACGGAGATCCAGAAATACAGAAAAAAAAACAATGATCATAAGGTGATGGCATGCTTGCAAGCCTATGTTTTGTATGCAAAGAATAAAGTAAAAGATTAGATTTTTGATATTTATGCAATATATATATATATATATATATATATATATATATGTGTGTATGTATATATATATATATATATATATATATATATATATATATATACCGGTAGATATATATAGATATATGTATATATATCTGTATAATTATATATATTTTTTTGCATCTTCACTGTAGATGCCATATTTATTGTGTGGAGGCAAGGTATTCTTATATTGCACACAAAATCCAATTTCTTTCAGTTAAAAGAAAATACAGAAACCAGACATATCATATAAGAAACTCAGTAACCTCACAGAGCACAGTGTATAGCTATAAATGTGAGCGAGCGCCTGCATCACAGAAATGAGAATTTGAGAAGTACAATATTCCTCAGGTCAGGCAAGTGACAGTTTTGGAAAAGTGAACAATTTGTCAGTGTCATGCAAGTCCCCGTCCACCCAGCTTTCTCCTGTCCTATCCTCCCTATGCAGGCCTGTGGCCTCAGCACGAGGGACACTTTGACAGTGTCCCCATCCTTTCCAATTAACTTCACTTGCTTCTTAAATTAGTGTTAACGAGCTGTCCTGCCACAATCCATCAGCAACCTCAAGGCCTGACCTTTACTAGGCGAAGCCCACTAGTATTTATCACACCAGCAGTCGTACAATGAAAATACATCAAAGATAAAAGAATGCAAACACTAGAAAACACACAAAAGAGCCTTAAATAAGCTCCAAGCTAATTTCCAGTTATGTCAAGTGAGTATTACATTTCGGAGCTTCAGTGCATTACGGCACCACACTAGAATGTACCTATCCCTGTCTAAGCAAGCAACAATAAGTGCAATGAGTTTGCTCAAAGGAGACCAATATGTAAAGAAGCTTAAAGGGGTACTTTGCCCCTAGACATCTTATCTCCTATCCAAAGGATGGGGGATAAGATGCCTGATCGCGGGGTCCGACAGATGACACCACAGCCCCCCATAAAGATATAAATGGAGGGGGCATGGTGTGAAATCATAACATAACACAACATAACGTTCAGGATGACGGGGAGGGGGGGGGGGAAGAGATAGCGAGGGACCCCCCGCAATCAGACATCTTATCCCCTATACTTTGGATAGGGATAGGATGTCTATGGTCAGATTACCCCTTTAAATACTTGTCAATATTATCATCTTGATGATTGTCAAACTAAAGATGCCTGCCCTTTGCTATACACTGTATAGGATAATCCAGGGTCAACAGAACAGCACATATCTAATATTAGACCCTATAAATATACACTATATGTAATAACACATTGAGACACCTACCCCATACAACTACAGGAGATTTTAGGACATTATATTCTAAATAATGTGGAGCTTGTCCTTTATTTCTGGAAACTTTCTACAAGATTTTGGAGTCTCTGTGGAGATTTTTGCCCAATTATTCAGAAGAGCACTTACGTGATCAGACACTGGCTTACAATAGCCATTCTGATTCATCCAGGGGCGGACACAGACAGCAGAGGGCCCATGTGCAAAGAATGTGCCTGCCCCCCCCCATATGTCTATTGTTCAGGAACCCCCCCACTGCTATTAACCCCCCGCTCTCATTACCCCCCCTGCTTCCATTAACCCCCTGCTCCTTGCATTCACCTCATCCTGCCCCTCCTTCCATTCACCCTCCACTTCTATTACCCCCCCTCATGCTTCCATTCTCCCCCCTCACTGCTTCCATTGACCCCCCCCTGCTCTTTCTTCCATTCACCCCTGCTGCCCCTGCTTCCATTCACCCCCCTTGCCTCCATTCACCCCCATGCTTCCACTACCCCCCTGCACCCATTAACCCCTCCTGCCCCTTCCATTCACCCCATCCTGCCCCTCCTTCCTTCCCCCCCTGTGCTTTCATTCCCCCCACTTCGCTTCCATTAACCCCCCTGCTTCTTTCATTCACCCCATCCTGCCCCTCATTCCATTACCCTCCCTGCTTCCATTAACCCCCCCTGCTTCCATTAACCCCCCTCCCTGCTTCCATTAACCCCCTGCTTCCAGTAACCCCCTCCCCTGCTTCCATTAACCCCCTCCCCATGCTTCCATTACACATACACCCCCACTTCCCTTAACCCCCCTGCTTCCATTACCCCCCCCCCCCCCCCGCTCGTTCCATTCACCCCATCCTGCCCCTCTTTCCATTCTCTCCCCCTGCGCTTCCATTACACACACACACTCATTTCCATTAACCCCCCCTGCTTTCATTACACCCCCCCCCCCCGCTTCCATTAACCCCCTGCTCCTATAATTTAGGTAGATAGATAGATATGAGAGATAGATAGATAGATATAAGATAGATAGATAGATATGGGATAGATAAATAGATAGATATGAGATAGATGGATAGGACATAGATCAGTGTTTTCCAACCAGGCTGTCTCCAGCTGTTGCAAAACTACAACTCCCAGCATGTCTGGACTGTAGATTTGCAAGAGCTGGAGGCACCATGGTAGGGAAACAATGATCTATGCCCAGTCTACCCATCTATCTATATATCACAGTGTTTACCAACCAGTGTGTCTACAGCTGTTGCAAAGCTACAACTCCCAGCATGCCTGGACAGCCAAAGGCTGTCCTGGCATGCTGGGAGTTGTAGTCTTGCAACATGTAGGCACTTTTGTTGAGAAACACTACAAACTTGCAAAGCCCTAACCCGCTCATCTTTATAAAGTTACCTACTGTTCACACAGCCCACGGCCCTCAACTCACCGGGGATGCAGTGCAATCCGAGACAGGGGCCACATGATGCCGGGGATGAAGAAGAGCTGAGGCAGTGGTTCCTCATGAAGTTATCAGGGGGTGAAGCACGGCCTGATGCAGGGACAGGTCAGAGGGCTTGGAGCTGACTTCCTGCCTGTGCGGGGCACGTCTGCTCCCACCAGCCCCTCTGCTCTTAAAGCGACAGTTACACTAACGGGGGGGGGGGCCTCCCTCTCAAGGCCCGGGCCCAGCGTACAGATACCTCTATAGCTATGCCACTGGCGGTGGGCCCCCTTACTTGTGGGCCCTTGTGCAGTTGAACTTGCTGCACATATGGTTTGTTCGCCCCTGGATTCATCCCAAAGGTGTTCAATGAGTTGAGGTCACAGCTCTGAGCGGGCCACTCACTCATCCAACCAACCATACTTTTATGGACCTTTCACAGACTGCATGATTCCCAGGCAGTATATAATATTATAAATTGTACCAAAGATAACACTGTAAATGGACATGACTGTCCATGACAAAGCTGTTGTACGGACCCTGGCAATATAAAGCATTCTACAGTACACAGATTAATTCTATATCATAAAATATTCACACTTCAATCCAACACTAATATAATATTCACACAACAGTGCTGTCCAGTGTTGTGATGTATAGCGATGCATTCCACCAACACTATCTTTGCAATATCTTACAGGCTAGCTCAGACTGGAAAATTCCTTCAAATATGTTATCTGTACATCTAGCCATGTCTTTATTTTTATTGCTTTTATGTTAGTTTATCTCCAGATAGCAAGAGATTAATGATTCTTTAACCCCTTAAGGACCGGGGGGTTTTCCGTTTTTGCACTTTAGTTTTTTGCTCCTTGCCTTTAAAAAAGCATAACTCTTTAAATTTTGCACCTAAAAATCCATATGATGGCTTATTTTTTGTGCCACCAATTATACTTTGTAATGACGTCAGTCATTTTTCCCAAAAATCTACGGTGAAACGGAAAAAAAATCATTCTGAGACCCGCCGTTTTGTAACTTTTGGGGGCTTCCGTTTCTACATAGTAAATTTTTCAGTAAAAATGACACCTTATCTTTATTCTGTAGGTTCATACAATTAAAATGATACCCTACTTATATAGGTTTGATTTTGTCGTACTTCTGGAAAAAATCATAACTTCATGCAGGAAAATTAATACGTTTAAAATTGTCATCTTCTGACCCCTATAACTTTTAAATTTTTCCGCATATGGGCGATATGAGGGCTCATTTTTTGCGCCGTGATCTGAAGTTTTTAACGGTATCATTTTTGCATTGATAGAACTTATTGATCGCTTTTTATTCATTTTTTAATGATATAAAAAGTGACCAAAAATGCACTATTTTGGACTTTGGAATTTTTTCGCGCATACGCCATTGACCGGGCGGTTTAATTAACAATATATTTTTATAATTCGGACATTTACGCACATGGCGATATCATATATGTTTATTTTTATTTACACTGTGTTTTTTGATGGGAAAAGGGGGGTGATTCAAACTTTTAATAGGGGAGGGGTTAAATGATCTTTATTCACTTTTTGTTTCAGTTTTTTTTTTTGCAGTGTTATAGCCCCCATAGGGACCTATAACACTGCACACACTGATCTTTTACATTGATCACTGGTTTCTCATAGGAAACCAGTGATCGATGATTCTGCCGCTTGATCTCATGCCTGGATCTCAGGCACTGAGCAGTCATTCGGCGATTGGACAGCGAGGAGGCAAGTAGGGACCATCCGGCTGTCCTGTAAGCTGTTCAGGATGCCGCGATTTCGCCGCGGCTATCCCGAACAGCCCACTGAGCTAACCGGCACTTTTAACTTTCACTTTTAGCCGTGTGTCTCAGCTTTGAGCACGCGGCTAAAGGGTTAAAGAGCGCGATCAGTGCCGTACGCTATTAGCGGCGGGTCCCGGTGTCACTATGACGCCGGGCCCGCCGTGATATGATGCGGGGTCACCGTGGGACCCCGAGTTATATCACGGGAGCGGGACCAAGGACGTACTCATACGTCCTTGGTCCTTAAGAGGTTAAAATACATATTTTACCGCTGATTCTTTTGAATGTAAATCGGCCTGACTATTTGTAAATATTGAGCCTGCCAAATCTGTTCTCTCAATTTGTATAGATGAATGAATATTGAGAAAATTATCTTCATCAATTATCCAGTCTACACTAATATCCGATTCTCTTATTAATTTACAGTGCAAAAAAGAACACAGCAAAGTACTAAACAAATCCATATACCATTTTAGCTAGTAGATAGAAATGAATAATAGAAAGAGACAGTCCTCAGCGGTGGATACCTTTTATGTCTCGGAAGCTAACTATTTGTTATATTTTCTATTAGCTATTAAAAAAGGTATAATCTCCTGAGGAGTCTCAATTTTTGTCTGCACCATTCTATTAATCCAATATAAATGTCACTTAAAAGTGGCAGAGTTTGGGACCATCATAGAAAAACATAAACTGTTTGGCATAGAAAAAATAAACGTTTGCTGTATAGCATAACTGGTTTACATGACTTACACATATTCAATATATTTTAAAGAGATTGTGCCCCATTTGACAAAAGGGTTGCAGATTACCTGGAAGGAACATATTCTCTGTAAAGGGGATATTGTTTAATGTGCAATCTAGTGTATTCTTAGATGGTCTAGTCTAAGCTTACATTATCTAAGGATAAGGTTTTTATTTATCTCCTCTTTTTGACAAAGGGGGCAACCACATAACCCATTAATACCCTGCATTGCCAGGTTTTTCCTTCCTTCCTAGGGAATCAACAAAGGAGGAAGCTTTTGATTTCATATCCATATATTGTTGTCATATTCCAAATCCATACCCCGTCCCCATATCCCGTCCTCATATCTTAACCTCATATCCCATCCTCATATCCCGACCTCATATCCCGTCCTCATATCCTGACCTCATATCCCGTCCTCATATGCTATCCTCCTATTCCGTCCTCATATGCTGTCCTTATGTCCTATCCTCATATTGAGTCTTCAGGATGGACTGATTTGTGATGAAGATATTGTAAGCTTAAAATAGAAGGGGACGTTGCTTTGTGGGATTGGGCGTGATTTGCAAGCCAGACCGAGGCATAAAAAGGGTAGAGAATAAAAGGGGTGGGGCTTAAACAGTGGGCATGTCTTTGAGAGATGAGGTGTGGCTTGCAAGCCGCACTGACACATTCACCATGAGATGCAGAGCGGAGCTTGTGGAGTAAGGTACTGGAAGTCCCATATACTTGCATGGGACTTGAGACAAAAACACATCTTTTATATCAGGGTGTAGGTAAGGATTAATTTAACTATCATATATTTTTATTTGACATATAAGTAATATATGTACCAGGTATTATTGAAATATCTCCAGCCATACGGAAGTTAAGTGGGGACATACATTTACCATTGATTTGCATGCTGCTTTAAACAAACACCCCGACCCTCACAAATGGGGGTAGTTAGGGGTTAAATTAACTATCCTATATTTTAAGTGGACATTTAAGTAACATGTGACCAAGTATTATCGAAATATCTCCAACCGTTTGGAAGTTATGCAGTAACATATATTTCCAATAGACTTGTATGGAACTTTAAACAATAAGTAAGAACTTAATAGTGCTATAAGTAAGAACTTAATAGTGCTATAAAACAATGTATATGAAAGATTTCTATAAATGATGTAGGTGGGCCTTAGAAAGTTTAACTCTGATGGGCCCAAGGAACTGAAACCAAACACTGAATGTAGGAATACAATTCCTCAGCCATTAGTATTGCATAGAAAAAGGAAAGTAGAAATAAGTTCACATGTAGTAATGACAATCTGCACCTGAGGCTGACATTATAACTTCAATATTAAAAAGCACAATGTCGCATTTGTACATGGCCACTCTTAGCCGGATGAAATGACAGTAGATGGCTTTGTTCAGTGCGTCTTTGTGAAAGCTTCCACCGATCCATGTAGGCTTATATTCTTTTGTGGCTGCATCGCTGTGCTACCGTATATCATATACACAGAAGGCATTGCAGATGTATTTCTCTATTACCTTATGTCAGGTAAACAAAAATTATCTGATAACCAATGTCTGTCATCTCTCTGGAGTTTAGCATTTCTTTGAGATGTAAAGCCATAGCAGATAGACTTCATATCCATCAGTAATAAGGCAGTGGTGCTAAATAATCCAGCAAAACTACAGTATATCTATAAGAGACAGTGCAGCACTTTCAGCATAGTACTGGTTAAACAGCCTGTTCAATCCATTTAACACACAGCAAGTTCTCCTGCAGCTAACCAGTTGCTTTGATATTCTAGGTATAGCAACTCTTCAGGAAGTCTGTGTGAATGAGAAATGGACTGAAGGTTTCCAACTATGCAGTAAGAGAGAAGAGTGGGGTCAAACACGTCAGTCCTCAGCATGATCTCACAGCCCTCACCTGCTGCCCAGCGTGAGGTTTTCAAGATGTATCAAACATGTTGCCTGATAAAACCCTATGTGATCTCTTAACATCCTTTACATTCTGAGCATCAAGCTCGAGAACTCAACAAAAAGCATTATGTAAGTTTGGACTAAGATTACTCAATTATTCAAAAAGGAAAAAAGACATTGGGGCAATGTATGAAATCTGCTTTAAACATTTAAGAACTATATCAGGTAAGAAGAAGATTCACTTATGCAGGATGATGGATTTGGTGCATATGGCTAAACATTTTAGACACTTTTCTCCTTGGTTGACTTACTTTATTCCAATTTTTACACTAAAATCGTGATGCAAGTTTGATGCATTTCAAGGCACCCCAATTCTCCAAAACCACACTTTTTTTTTCCAAGTGCCACCCTCTTTTCTAGACATTTCTATTGTATAAAAAAAATCTGGCCAAAGGCATATACGTCAGTTGTTTCTACATATGACTTCTATTTAAAACTCTTAACCCTTCTAGTACTTATCAGCTGCTGTATGCTCCAGAGGATGTTGTGTAGTTCTTTCCTGTCCGAGCACAGTGCTCTCTGCTGACACCTCTGACTGTGTCGCGAACTGTATATATATTCCAAAGAAAGCAACAGGCGGCACTCCAGCAATCCAAATATAAAAGATGTGAATTTATTCACCCATCCAGTCAATACAAAAGAGCAACGTTTAAACCTGCTCACTGAGGTCTTTTTCAAGCAACATACATAGGGAAAATGATCCATAATATATACACAGAGGAATCAAATGTTATTTAGTGAACACCTCCCACAAAGGGGTAGTTACATCATGACATCACACAAGTAAACAATATCATAAACTGCATAAGATTGTATAATCAAATATATACATACAGTACAAAGTGTTACAGTTGATGCGTTAATGCATCCAATAAATTCCTCAAGATAAGAATACATTAAGAAAGCATATTCATTCTCAAATAAACACACATTAGTAATTAGTAGGTGTTACCTCTCTCCCAGGTGGGTGGACATTCACACCATTTGAATACCTTTTGGTCCTGCGCACCAAGTTAATTTGCAAAGTGTGGTGAAGGCCCTTCAGTCGTCCAGTTTTTTGGGAGAATGCAGAGATTTCATTGTTGGTTTGCTTGAAATAATACTCACTTGTAATTATTTTCTGTTTGAGGATAAGTTTTTTATCCAGAGAAAGGGGACTGCCATGGGGTCTAATATAGCCCCAATCTATGTCAACATTGTTAAGGAGGACTTAGAGGAATCCAGTATATATGCATCCCACCATTTCAGCCATGTTCTGAAGTGGTGGAGATACATAGATGATACTTTTTTGATTTGGTGTGGGGATTAGACAGACTTGGGGAAT
The DNA here is from genome assembly GCF_029499605.1 of Hyla sarda. Classification (NCBI taxonomy): domain Eukaryota; kingdom Metazoa; phylum Chordata; class Amphibia; order Anura; family Hylidae; genus Hyla; species Hyla sarda. Next base: position 255,003,022 of record NC_079190.1, read on the forward strand.
TTTTTAGTTATCTCAACATGGTTGATGGTACATTCATCGGTAGGTATTCAGTTCCTGGACACTTGGGTTTATCTTGAGGTTAAAAACTGATTTATATGTGAAGCCAACAGATATATTACAGAAATAATTTACTTAATTATGAGAGCCAACACCCAAGAAATGGGGTTAGGTCATTCCCATATAATCAGTTACTATGTGTCAAAAAAATAGTCTCAGACTCTGAGAAGCTAAATGACAGACTTGATGAAATGTGCTGTAAATTTACCTCTAGAGGTTATCCCAAAAACCTTGTTCAACAACAAAAAGAAAAAGTGAAGTTGTGTTCACGTGAGAATTTATTAAAATCTTTGTCACAAACCAAGTGGGTAACAAGAGGATTCCCTTTGTCTAAATGTATAATCATTTGAGTAAGGATATTGCCTCAATTTTGAAAAGAAATGGGTCTATTTTGTCCCATAGTTTTTCACATATACCACAGTTCTCTATTCCTCCATTATTATCCTATAGGAGATCCAAGAACTTATGGGACAAACTAGTCAGAGCCAATTTTTTTAAAGAAACATTGGATATGGCATCTCAACTTAAACCAGGATGTTTCCTATATGGAAATTGTAATAACTGCACTTTGATGTTGAAGGGTGACACTTTCATTCATCCAACTACAGGCATTGGGGTTAAAATTAAATACCATGTAACTTGTTGCAGTAATTTTGTTATATATGTCTTAATATGCCCATGTAGGTAACTATACATGGGGGAGACCACTACTGAATATCGTTTTCGTCTGAACA